>NC_087445.1:45867964-47067964 GCF_036321535.1 Camelus dromedarius | reverse complement strand
TGAATTATGCTTTGGTCACTTACCAGCTGGGTGACCTCTCTGTGCATCAGCTTCCCTACAATAGTACATGTGCCAGAGAGCAACCAGGAGGGTTTAATGAGATAACACAGGCCAGGACTTAGCATAGCGCTTGACACACAGTTAAGAGTTCAGTGTTAGTTGCTATTAGCTATTCGTCCCTTCTTGATGAGGCTTCTAAAAGGGTTCCTTAGAAGTCCTTGTGTTCTATACAGCATAGTTTGAAAAATACTGCCCTGGAGTATCTGCTTTGTAGACTTTACTCTCTGGTGAGAATCCATCCAATGTTCTCCCTACAAATTAAGATAACTCATCTCACGTTAAAAACAAAAACCAAATAAATACAGGTCCTGACTCACTTTTTCTTTTTCCTCCAACAATACAAGACTTCTGAAGGTCTACACAGTGCATCTCTATGCAGTTCTCTAAGAGTCCACTTTGTCCACATGAGCAAATTTTATAACAGCCAACTTCCCCAGCAGATGATGGCACCTGGATTAGTGTCCCTTGACGGACAATGAAATCAGAGGCTTCCCCTAATTTGCAACCTGTATAAACAAAAGTTAGCTGAGAGAGATGGTACTGTTCTCTGATACTGTTTTACGATGTGAGATACACTTCACAAAAGTCTTACAGGCACTGTGTGGCTTCAGAAGATTAGCAACGGAATTTTCACTAAACTAAGGAACTCTTTTGGTTCACTGGTCAAAAACATATTTTCTCAAATAAAAATTCCATGTTCTGTGAGATGGTGGTGATTAAAGGACCTATACCCTCAAGTTGGCTATAGTTCTGTGCAAAAGTGCTGTTTAAGATATGTAGTTTTTTTTATTTCTTTCAGCATATCAAATATATTTTCAAATCACAAATATTTTTTAAGTGGAGTATGGAAACTGACAGTTAATTATGATGCTATACCTGTTATGTTACAGTATTACACAAATATAAACAATCCTTTAAAACAACATGCTTATTTAATTTAATCTTTTGTTCCTTTTTACTTCATACATGTTTAAAAATGTTGATTCTAACAAGATAAAGGAACATTTTCAATTGGGAAATAGATAAAAGGAAGCAAAATGTTGCCACAACTATATTCTAAAGAGGCCCACAGAGATAAATAGACTATCAAAATTCTACAGGATAAAAAATTTTCAGCCTTAAAATCATGTGCATTTCGACACAACATTAAATTTATGAAGATAACTACACATCTGATTGAGAATGCTATTCCTCCATACATTAAAGGAAAGAAAAGAAAAACATGAACAATGAGCAGTACATTTTCTCAAATGTTACAACATAGGAGACAAAGTATAAAAAGCTGGCCCAAGGTTCTTTTTCCTTTTGTTGTCAAGAACCCTATATCTCATTATGAGAGTCTGGTTTTGGATTGATATTAGCTAACAATATAAATGACTACTGAAAATTACACTTGTCTATTTCCTGCTTATATAAATAATACATGTTTACTGGAAAAACCTCAAACATTACAGAAAAACGTACTTTAGAAAATAAAGCCCCTGTTATCTCATTCCAAAGATAACTCCTATAAAGAAAGAGCAGTGGCACATGGCACATATCCACACCCACCCTACACCCCACCTGTCTACCTCTTACCTTGAACACAAGAGTATGGAAGGCAGGGATCACCAGACGGACACCCTTTCCGGTTTACCTCACAGAGCTCATTAGCGGGGCAAGGATTTGGGTTACAGGGATGAGTCACCTCTTCTACAATGCTACCTAAAATACTTGGCCCTGAAAAGCCAAAAGCAAGTTAGTTTAAGCAACCCAAAAGAGTAACAGGTCTGTAAACTGTCTGAATTAATGACATCTGGAAAAAATGGACAGCTCATGAGTATAAAGCAAGGCTTGATTCTAGTAAGCTATTAAAATACTCAGATTCCCTGATCATCCATGCATTTAGCATTAAACATACATTCATTCATTTGTTTACTTATTGGGTGCTACAATATGCCTGGCAAGGTTCTAGTTACTGAAGATACAATAGTGAATAAAACAGACAAATCTCTTACATAGAATTTACATTCTCATCAGGAAATAGACAATAAATAGACACTGTGTCTGTGTGCATATAAATAAAAAAGTCAGATAATGATAAATAATAAGTAGCATAATGAGATAGAAAGTAAACAGGTATATTTGAATAAGGTGGTCAAATAGGTGCTTATGCCTAAGAGTGATAATTCAGCACATTTCACCATAAATGATAGTAATTTATTATGGTAAGATGGACCCTATACCATAATTATATTTATCAACTTGTTAAATAATGACCAAGAAAAAGTTTCATTTTATATAAAGTACAGTCATCCCTCAGTATCTGTGGGGGATTGGTTCCAGGACCCCCCTGGATACCAAAATCAGAGGATGCTCAAGTTCTTTACACAAAATGGCACAGTGTTTGCATATAACCTACCCACACTCCCCTGTATACTTTAAATCATCTCTAGATTACTTATAATACCTAATACAATGTAAACACTATGTAAATAGTTGCCAGGTATACAACAAATTCAAGTTTTGCTTTTTGGAACTTTCTGGGATTCTTTTTCCCAAATACTTTCAACCTGTAAATGCAGAACCTGTGGATATGGAGGGTTGACTATATATGTGATATTTAAAGAGAGTACTGAAATTTAAACAAAGGCATTTCTTTAAGTGTACTCCTATTGAAATAGTTTCCTTCTACACACATATTTGACTGCTCTAATAGAGTCTAGGAGTGTGAATACATTTTGCCTACCTGATTTTAGTCCAGATTCAGACTCTAAGGCTAGGAGAGGTAGAGGGCTCTTGGTAGTTTATCTCATCTGCCCCAATCATTAAAAATAGGGAAGCTGAGTCTCAAAGAAGTGATCTGCTTAAAGTCACAGAGGCCCGTGATTCTAGTCTAATGCTTGCTCTCTTTTGCTGTACTAGTCACAAAAGCTAAGGGACATTGTTTGTTGGTCTTGGGAAAATATAGCAGATATTACTAGCTACAAGTCTAGCACCCACTCTTTTCCTCGTGCTTACTACCAGAACCCCAATTTTACTTAGGATGGCAATGGGCCCACAGATAAAAAAATCTTTCCCAGTTTCCCTTACAGTTAGGGGTGGTTTTCCCTTACACTAGGATATGGCGGCTAGAATTATAGCAGTCCTCTTGTGATAAAGTATATGATGTAACCTTGATGATGAAGGCCAGGCAATACGGATGGTGGAGAAAGAAAAAGGAGTGTGGATCCCTGATGATTGAGCCACTGTAACAGCCCTGGACTATTTATTTCCGGGCTTCTATTTAACACAGGAAAATAAAGCTAATAGCTGAATTCACAGCCCTTCCAGCCAGCTCATGGCACTAGTGTCCCCTGGTGGTCGCCTAAACACTTCCCTTAACATAACTATAAAGAGTGTTATGAGTCCTACTTGTTAATCCCTGGTTTCTACCAGTCACCTCCTACCACGAAGCTTAGCTCCAGAATCCCTCAAAAAGATAACAACTTGTTTTTCCTGCTCTTGGCAGAAGTATTTGGCACAGAGAAAAGTCCCATTTTCATGTACTAACCCAGACCATCATTCCTTACTCCTTACTTGGTGGGAAAATCCAAAGCCAGGACCTGGCTCAGGTTCACTGATATTCTAATGACAAAAATCTGAAGACTCCCAAGGGGAAATTCCCCTTCTTGGTCGAATCAAGGCATGGAGACAGCAATGATAGCAATGATACAGAGCTGGTTATCTGAGTAGCCGGTCCCTGATTCACTACTTAGAATTCCTAATTGACAACAGTTCACTACCTCCTCAGACTGATATAATTGCTTCTGTGTACATAGTTTAAGATGAAATGCTCTCCTGGACCAAAAAGGCCACACAAGAAAGATAAGAGCCTGCAATTGAGATAGTATCATTAAACCACATGTTCTCAACAGAAAAATGCTCATCCAGAGCAAACATCAAGGGCAGAGACAGAAGGAAGAAGCCTTTGAAATTATTAAAAAAAACCCAAAAAACAAAAAACAAATCCCCACAAATACAGCAAAGTACTTACTGAGGTATGTATCCAAAGGTATACAATTCTCCAGGTCATCTGTAGGTGACAGAAGCTCGCAAATACTTTCAGCTGTGTGGTCTTCAGGGAATTTGTTCTGGTCCCCACATTTCTTGAGAATCTCCACACAATCTGATCTTGAAAAGGAAAATACACACAAATTTAGTATTCAGGGAACATTTTCATGTTGTCTAGACAATATCAATTCTGTTTCTGAAGCTTTCCAGATAGTGAGTTTTCATGACTCAATGTTTCACACTTTGTTTGGTGTAAGTAAGACAAAAGAACAGGAGTGAGAGCAGAACTGAGGTTGAGAATAAGTAAGGTATTGCACTATCAAAGCATCTCTAAGTTTCTCTGACCTGAGATCAAAGGCCATGCTCAAATTCTGCACTCATACTTACTGCTACTACCATCAACGTGGCTTTTCACTGGCTTTGAAAGGAAATTAACCTAGGCTAGTCTGATTTCCTCTTTGCAAAATCATACATCTTTTCTCTCAGGACTTTATGCATGCTTGCTCCTTCCTACTTCCCTCCCTCCCATCCTTCCTCTTTCTTTTAAAATATCTGTTTAAGAAGGCAGGGAAGGTATAGCTTTGTGGTAGAGTGTGTGCTTAGCATGCATAAAGTACCTTCATTAAAAATAAATAAATAAATAAATAAATAAATAAATCTAATTACAACCCCCCCCAAAATAAAATGAAATATTTGTTTAGTTATCAACATTAAGGTGTTTGGGCTATAACAACTGGAAAATCCACTTCTTGAAAATTTTCTGTCTTCAATAGGAATTTGACCCTTATAAAATTTTCTGTGCTAAGAGTCTATAAATTTCCCATTTGTTGCCTGTTTCTTGTCACCCAACAGTTACCCCTCATCTCTCCCCTACTCAGGTTACCCCCAAGTAACGCAGAGAATAGATCTGGACCCTGTTCAAGGTTGAAACCATCTGCAATCATCAAGCATCCAGCAGCACTGAGCCACACACTAGCAACTTAGGGGCTGGATATTAACTTGGTTTTGGAAAATCTTTTTGGAAAAAAAGACACTTGAAGAGCAGTTGACATAGATTACCATGCAGTTAATGCTTTTGGTTCCATACCATAGCACCATAGCAGCTTTGATTTTACTTTATCCTAGATCTTAAGCAAACTATCCACAAAATGTTTACTAGGAATACGCCTTAATGACTATATTCACTAAGTCCACTCATCAAACATCTTTGAGAATAGGTATTGTGTGTTAGGATTTTGCTGATCCCTGAAGAGGAGAAAAAGAGGAAAGAGGAGACAAGAAAAAACACGCACAAAGAAGAATAAACTCCTCGAGGAGAACAAAGTATTACAGAATATAAGTACACACATTAAAATGTACAAAATAGAACTGTGCACTGAAGATACTCAATGCTTCTTGAATTAAGTTCCATAAGAGAAGTATAAATTAAGGTCTGCAGAAATTTGTAATAAGGATAAAGTACTATCAGTTGGAGAAATCTGGGAAGATCCCATAGGAATGACTGGTGTTTGAGAGGAGCTCAGAAAGACAGGCAGTGAGCAAGTGGAGAAGGGGGAAGAGTACTTTAAGCAGAGGAGGAAAAGTGGGAAAGTATTTGACAAGTGGGGGAGATGGGCAAAGGGAAGTGGTGGAGAGAAAACTCTAGAGATAGGCTGTGGGTAGAGATCATGGAGGGTCTGAACCAAAACTGGAGG
Source organism: Camelus dromedarius (assembly GCF_036321535.1). Taxonomy (NCBI): domain Eukaryota; kingdom Metazoa; phylum Chordata; class Mammalia; order Artiodactyla; family Camelidae; genus Camelus; species Camelus dromedarius. The sequence goes on along the minus strand of NC_087445.1, from coordinate 47,062,178 downwards.
GTCATTATGATGAAAGAAACTTACTTGCAAATGATACTTCCCCGGGATTTACTGTGACAAGGTTTAATCTGCAGTGAACAAGCTATCGCTTTCCACATTTCTGGCTGGCACTTTTTAATGTCAAGAACAGGTATGTTGATAAATGGCATCTTTATGCTTCCTTTCTCCCACAGCTTCATGTCATTCATGGCTCCTTGATCTGACTGAGCATTGCAACTCCTGAAAAGTTCTGTTGGCCTGAAGAGAAAAAAGGCCAGAAGGAATCAAGAGGCAATTACTTTAAAAAAAAAAAAAAAAAAAGGCAATTACTTTCTAGAGAGAAGCAATGTGTGAGATCCCGATATGCTAAGGCATCAGGAAAATCTGATTTTTTTTTTAAAGTATGAACAACCCATCAAAGACTGTCAGCTTTGAATGTAGGAGGATTCAATGTAGACACTGGCATTAAGATCTGATTGAAATTTTTCTTTTTAATATGGATTTTTGTGAGACAGTTAAAACCTTTAAAAACGCTGTGGACAGGACGATTATCTCTACCCATTACCATTTCTTTCATTTCACAAAAGAATTAAATCCAAGTTTTAAAAATTGGGGTATAATTTACAAAAATAGAATGTACAGATTTTGTGGTTAGTTTGACAAATGTGTGCATTCACATAGGCACATCCAAATCAATTAGAGCATTTGCATCATGTCAGAAAGTTCCCTCATATCCCTGTCCGGTCCATGCCTTCCCTGCTGACCGTACCCCAGAGGCCACCACCATTCATACTCAGACCATCATAGGTTAATTCTGCCTCTTCTAGAACTTCATATAAATGGAATCATACTGTATGTACTCTTTGAGTCTGGTATCTTCGGCTAATCTCTTCTTGAGATTTCCTCATGTTGTTGTGCATATAAATTGTTTGCTCTTTATTGTTGACTAGTATTACATTAATAAATGTACCACAGTTTATCCCAGAAGTTCTCAAACTTTTTGATCTCAGGACCCAGTTACACTCTTGAAATTACTGGGTTCTCAAAAAGCTTTTGTTTATGTGGGTTATATCCACTAATACTCATCACACTACAGATCAAAACTGAGGTTTTAAAAAATCTATTAATTCATTTAAAATGATAATAAACCCATTATTACATGTTAATATAAACAATATTTTAATGAAAAATGTATTTTCCAAAACAAAAGAAAAATTAGTGAGAAGGGTAGGTCGGGTTTACAGTTTTGAAATCTCTTTAATGTCTGGCTTAATAGAAGACAGCTGCATTTTCACATCTGCTCCTGCGTTCAGTCTGTTGCTATATCACACCTTAAGGCAACTGGAAAACTTCACTATTCCTTTTTGTGGAATATGAGTGAAAAAGGAAAATAATATCCTAGTATTATCATAAAAATAGTTTTGATCTCATGGGGTTTGGGGGGTCCACAGATCACAGTTTAAGAAATGCTAGTTTATTCATTCACCTGTTGATAGATATTAAAGTTGTTTCTAGTTTTTCTAGTTTTCATGTCTCTTTTCATGGCTATGAATGGCATTGCTGGGTCAAAACTTTCGAAGAAACTGCCAAACTGTTCTCCAAAGTGGTTATACCATTTTACACTCACCAGCAAAGTATGAAAGTTCCGGTTATTTTTCATGCTTGTCAGTCTTTTTAGCTGTAATCCTTCTGTTAGTGTGTTGTGGTAGCTGATTGGTTTAATTTGCATTTTGCTGATGACTAATCATGTTGGACTTTTTCATGCACTCATTGACCATTTGCAGATCTTCTTTTGTGAAGTATCTTTCCAGCCTTTTGATTTTTTTTTTTAAAGTTGTCTTTTTACTACTGAGTTGTAAGAATTCTTTATATATTCTGGACATAAAGTCCTTCATCAGATAAACGTATTACAAATATTTTCTGCCAGTTTGTGGTTTGCGTTTTCATTTTCTTAATGGTGTCTTTTGATGAACAATTCTCTTTTAATTTAAAAAATTTATTTATTTGAAATCATCTTACTGGGGCATAATTTACATACAATATAAGATGTAGATCTTAAGAGTTCCGTTCAATACATTTTGAAAATTGTATTCACCTATGTAATCAAAACCCCCCAAAAGATATAGAACATTTCCATCATTCTATGAAATCCCCTTATACAGTTAATTCCCCCTTCCACCAGAGGCAATGACGTTCTGATCTTAACCCTGAATGATTACTTTTGTCTATTCCTGAACCCATATATGTGGAGTTATAAAGAATGTATTTTTGTGTTAGGCTTTCTTCATTCAACATTAAGATTCACCCACGTTTTGGGGTTTATCAGTAGGTGGGCTTTTTTTTTTCTTGCTGGGTACTAGTCTATTGTTTGGGTATACCACAATGTTTTTTCATTCCCTTCTGGATGGGTGTCTTATTTATTTTCCCCCCGTTTTGGGGTTCTTGTGAATAAGGCTGCTGTATAAATCTTTTGGGGGACATATATTTTCATGTCTCTTGGGTAAATGCTTCAGAATGGAATTGCTGGGTCTTAGAGCTAACTTTTTAAGAAACTGCAAGAAAACGCTACAAAGGGCTTAAACCATCTTATACTCCCAGCAGCAAGTATGAGAGTTCCACTTGCTTCACATGCTTGTCAGTCTTTAAATTTTAGCTATTTGGTGTGAGGAGGCATTTCATTGGGGTTTTAATTTGCATTTTGCATGACGAATGGTAATGAACTTTTTCATAAACTAAAGTGGATATTATGATGTCTTCTTTGCTGAAGGGTCCTTGAAAGTTTTTTGCCCTCTTTTTAATTCGGTTGTTTGACTTTTTATTATGAGGTTGTAAGAGTTATTTATATATTCTGGATACAAGTCCTTTTTCAAATACTTGTGTGTGCACGTGTGATATATTGAATATTTTTCCTCAGACTGTGGCTTATCTTTTCAAATCTTAAACAGTGTCTTTTGGTGAACAAAAACGTTTGCTACTGAATTCTACTTCATAATTTTTTCTTTTATGCATTTTGTGTCCTGCCTAAACCTCTGCCTATACCAAGGTTGTCAAGATAGTCTCTTTTGTTTCTTTCTAGAAGCTTTTATTTTTAGCTTTTATGTTGAGTTCTAAGACCCATTTTGAATTAACTTTTGTGTATGGTGTGAGACAGAAGTTGAGGTTCTTTTTTTTTTTTCATACAGATATTCAATTGTCAGCATCATTTGTTAAAAAAAGACCTTTGTTTTTGTATTGAATTGCTTTGTGGCCTTTGTTAAAAATCAATTTATGAGTGTGGGTCTATTCTTGCCTCTCTATTTTGTCATTGATCTATTTCTTTAAGCTTACACCAGTATTACATTGTTTTTATTTTCTGTTGCTTTATAATAACTCTTGAAATCAGGTGCTGTTAAGTTCTCCAAAATTATTCTTTTTTTAAAAAAACTGTTTTAGCTATTCCAGGTCCTTAGTATTTTCATATAAATTTTAAAATTAGCCTGGAACTTTACATTTTAAAAGGAAGCCTGTTGGGATTTTGACTGAGATTGCACTGAATCTAGAGATCAGTTTCAGGAGAATTAACATCTTAACAATATTGAGTCTTCAAATCCATGAACATGGTACTTCTCTACATTTATATGCTGTCTTTAATTTCTCTCTGCAAAGTTTTCCAGTTTTTAGTGTAGAGTTCTTATCTATTTTTTGTTAGATTTATCTAAGCATTTCATGTTTTGATGCAATCATGTAACATTTTTTAATAAATTTCATTTTCTAATTGTTGCAACTATACAGGAATACCACTGGCTTTTGTATGTTAACCTTGTAACCTGTGACTGTTAAATTCAAGGATTTAAGGGGAGTTTGTATGAAGATTCTGGGGCATCTCCTTTTGTGGGTCCCTCCTTTCTGGGATTTTCCACTGCCACATCCAGGCACTCTGGCTGCCCCAAACTCTGATCTCTTAATTCCTCAGCCTAGGACTGCTGCTTTTTGCTTGAATTATTCATGTCATGTCAGGGGACTGAGAGTGCCCATGAAGGAAAGACTGGGTAAATGTGGCCCTTACTCCATGTGCTTTCTTTCATGAGATGTAGCTCCTCTTTCTTTTGGCCACTCTCAAATGCCTTCAGAATAATCATGTTTTTATATTTCATGTAGCATTCATAATTAATATTGACAGGACTATTGGTTTGATGCAAACTGCTTCACCATTACCAGAAGCCAGAACTTTGTGTCCAAATTTAACTTCAAACATTTCATAGATTTCAAATTTGCTCAACCTCTAAGCCAGGTCCTTATTGGCTAACACTCTATCACCAGTTGTAAGGATATATCAATTTTCTTACTCAAAATAATAATCTGAATACTTTTAAGACGATGGGATGTGTGATAGTTTGAGGTGAACATGCTCTGAACTTTATTCTGGTCCAACTGAACGATTCTCTTCCTTTTTGCCCTCTTAATCTCTGGGCTGCAGCTTACAAAACCAGCTGGTCCCTCTTTCTTTAGAAACTCTCCCTCTCTGGTTTCTCTGATATGGCATTCTATGCTTCTAGACACTCTTTTTCTATTTTCTTCACTGCTTCTTCAGCTATTAATTCAGTTCTTAGTCCTTATTTTTCTTATCATAATTGATATGTCAGGAAAACCTATTCAAATTGCTTCTGTAAAGAAAGTTTTTGTGTGAAATAGTGGATTCACTGAGTGGGAAACTCAACCAATCTGAAGGTCATTCAATGCAAACTGTCCACAAGAGGGCATTTGGATGAGCAAATTGTTCACAGTGCTTTATTCTGCAATGAATTATTTCCACCGGTGGTGCAGCAGAAAGGAGGTGGTGGGGAGAAAGGAAGACTGAAGGCAGAGGAGATTCTTTGAACCCTAGAAGCTTGAAGTATCTCTAGATTAGAAGGGACTTTGTTATAGTGCTTCCTCTCCCAGCGGTGATTTACCAGATGGAATAAAGTATTTAAAGATGAAACCATAGAGAAATACTATTTCCATTTAACTTAGCAGGAACAAAATTAGAGTAAAAGAATCTTTTCACTTATTTAAAAACATTGTAAATAATGATGAAATACTTTCATTCCATGTACAGTAATTTGCTCCTACCTGTTGTTAAAATTAGTACAGTAAGTAAGGTTTCTACAGCCCAACTGGCAAGGTTCCCGAACATCTGCCAAACAGGTCAACATGGACACTTCCACTGGATTATATTCACAAAAGCGATCGAACTCTTGCCAGCTCTGTGTATTACCCCAGCTCATGCTATACAGTTTAGTGCACAGTTCCCTGAAACAAAAGCACAAATGCAGAAACATACAGATGAGCCAAATGAATAAATAATTGATTTGCATAAAACTTGAACTCTATGAATTGTGCTTTAGAACATAAACGAGAAAAAAAGTACAAAAAACAAGACTAAGATCTAACTTCTAGAATTTAGAGCAAGAAAAAGTAATCTTTTCTAAGAAAAAGTTAGCTTTCTTTTATCACCCATCCTTTTTGCCACGGTTGCTAGAAAGCTCAGTGCTAAATTTAATGTTTAATTATAGTACTTGTAATCCTTATTCTTGGCACAATTATTCCCCTCTGTATTTCTGATCTCTCTTTTACCTTTACTTAAAGTAAGGTAAAGCATATGGGGTTTTGCCTCCACAAAGATATAGTCTACTATATTTTTGTTCCAATCACAGGAGGCAAAATTGTAACATGGCCCTCAGACTCCTTTTAGGAAGCATTACAGACAGAGTTCACTAGTTTTCTCCCTGAAAAAGTTATCCCAGGATAGCCTACATGGAAAGGCTTTATGAATTCCAAAGCTACTACATGCTATTGCATATAGCAACATATACAATATGCTATGTATTATATATATTATTGTAGTATGTATGTATTCTTATTTCAGTACTTGATGATTACAAAACTTAAGTGCATGTATATAGCTAAAATAATATCAGTATTATTTCCAAAGTGCTTTCACACATTACATTCATTAGTTTAATTTTTAAAATTTATAAATGTAATACAAGTGTAAAAAAGTAACACATAATACAAAATTTTAACACTATCGAAATATGCAAAGTCACAAATAAAAATTCTCCACTCCTATCATATTTTGACTCTCATAATTACCCCTATGAAGAGGGTATCTTTACTTTTATAAGTTTGCTCATTCACTCTACCAACGTTTGAGTCCCTATTTTGTGTAAGGCCCTGTTCAAGGCACTGGATATATAGTGGTGAATGAAAGAGACAAGGTCCCTGCTCTCAATGGAGCTTACACATCATGGGTATGAGGAAGTTGAGATCAATATCCATCCAGCATCCTAACTTTCTGCATGATCTTGGAGACTTTACTATCTGAGTTAGTTTTCTTTATATAAACAAGAATTATACAACTCAACACAGTCATAAGATGACACCAATCATCTTGTAAGGTTTCATGAGGATGAAACAAGATGAAAGTGAAAGCATTAGTAAACCATAAAACCTCACATCAAGGTAAGAGATGCAGTTTTTCTTACTAAAGTTCTTCTGGGACAACACAGCCATTCCAATCTTCAGTGAATATAGGGCATAAACTCTTTTGTGGGCATTTAAAGAATTACTAAGCATCCCTCCCATCAGTACATTTATTAATTCCTATCAGCAACCCAATTTCCTGAATTATAGGGCCAGCTTCGTTTTTAGCCCTTCTGTTAACTTTCTTTGGATATTTTCCAAATTCTTCATATCTTTGGTAAAGTTTGATAAACTATTCTAGGGACAACTTTTTGCTAAAGGTCTATCCAATTTAGAAACCACAGGAAAAATGGTTTCACTCTTTGTATGTCATATTCATTTCAGGATATTCTAGTAATATGTGGTAGCTTTTCACCCAAAATATCTCTAATAAAGCAACCTTTTATTTCACCTGTGTTCTACCATTACCTTATCTCCATTTATGCTTGTCTCTAGATTGGGTTTCTTCCATCCTACGTTTGTATTGTTATTTTTTTTATCCCTAAGTGTTATTACCTAAATGAATGCCAGTACACTGCTGTCTAAATTTGGGTATAAGTGCCAACCCAGGTTATTCACTAATATATACAAGAGGTTGATTAAGTTCAAAGTTTCATAATTTAACAAAATGAATATCCCTTAGGTGTCAGGTCAAAACATCTTCTAAATCGTAAACTTACTTAATGATAACCTCGAGGGTAGAATCCATATTGCATCATCTTTAAATATTTATTGCCCTGCCAGTGCTAATCCTCCACACCCCAAAACACATTGCTTTTAGCTCAATGTACAAAATCTCTATATACATGATGCTCAATAAATATTTGCTGGATGAAAGATTGAGAGATTTTATGTCTTCTAAACTTTTTTTTTATTGAGTTATAGTCATTTTACATGTCTTCTGAACTCTTAAGTCTACACAATGCAAGAATATAACACACAATTTACTAGACTTAAAATTAATTAAAATGCTATTTTCTACTGGTTTTAATAAAGGAAAATGAGGTACTGACCTACATGTTGAAGTGTTTGCTTTAGAACAGCAATGCAATTTAGCGCCATCAAGGCCTGTAGAGGGAGGAGGGTGTAGAGTGACTCCAGGGTGAACAGATTGTGAGCTTTCAAGAAAACACTGCCAAAGCGGATCCTGAGGCAAAGGTTGGGTCTTACAACCCTCGATGAGGCCATCAACAATCTCCATTTCTGTTTTCTTAGACATCAGAATTCTCTTGCAGGCATTTTGGCAAGCATGATCTTCAGCTCTGTCACAGCAATATAAACCTACATTTTCAGAACATAAGTGGCTTAATTAGCTCATTTTATGTCAGGCACTGCTCAGACAGAAGAACCTAGTGGTGTACTGGAACCCGTTACTACTCTGATTCATTGGTCAATACCTGCAGTACACAGAGCCTACCAAATTCTCTCTCCATTACTTTGCAGTATAGCAAATAGGTGAAAAGCTAAAGGTGGACTAGGTGAGTATTACCAGATTCACCACTGTCCCCAATCATGGGATCTCCAGCACCATTCCTACACAGATTAAAGGTCATCTTCCTCCTAACAAGTTCTAACGTGCAAGGTATTTTATGTTCCTGGAAAAGGGGCTGTAGATCAAACTGGAATTATTTTGTGCTAGAAACGACCATCTAAAAGGGATTATGTACTTGACATGAGATAGTTAACTAATTTAATAGCAATAACCATAAATACCATATTTTATCACATTCTGGGATATAAAACTTTTATAAATCTGTACAAATTAATTAATCTAAGTTATAATTTAAATAATACAATAGCAAACTCTGACAAGATATCAGTTTGCTTTTGCCTTTTTCTACAAAAAAATCAGAAAGTAAAACAACACTTTCAATCAGACAACAGAGTTCAAAAGGGCTTTTTTGAAGTAGTTTTCTTTTTAAGAAGCCTATTCAGGGATATCTGTCTGTAGCTTTCTTTTCCAGATTTCCTGTGTATTGTGCAGACATTTGAGATGGTTGTTCCTCCACCTTTAAAACATCTTTCTGCCTTTTTTTGAGCTGCTATCTTTCAACTTTGCTTCAGTAGTGCCTCTGTATAGCCTGAGTGTCAGTGAAGACAGATCTGCCTTTAAAATGAATAAAGGCTATTTGTGGCTAATGCTTTACCCTCTGATTTCATCACATAACCACAAAATGTCATAAGCCTTAGGGTTCTGCTTTAGATGCCGGCCAAAGAAGGCACAGAGCTCGCTTTTGAGTTTACAAAAACAAGTATTTCAATATCCCAGTGTGAATCAAAACATTGGCATCTGGCTTATAAGTCTTACAAGTCTTTTGCTAGTTTGCTTAATTAGTCAGTTCCTTAACGTTTGGTCATCTCTCAATGAAGAAAATGGATTCTAGGATAAACAAATCTGAGACTCTGAAGACCTCATAAGGTGCAGGTTTGTTAGACCCCAATTTTTGAAAAAGTATCAGGATTTCATTTACATTGATTTTTTAAATTATAAAAGTAATAACTGTTCATTGGTAAAATTCAAACATTACAGATACATATTACGTGGAACAAATAGGTATATAACAAAAATGTATCTTACTATGCATCAAGTTCTGCAACTTGCTTTTTTGCTTATTACCTTTTGGACTTCTATAAACATTCATCTTTCTTTTTTTATTGAAGTATAGTTGATTTACAATACTGTGTTAGTTTCAGGTGTACAGCAAAGTGATTCAGTTATATTTAAATATATGTTTTTTTGATTCTTTTCCATTATATGTTATTACAAGATATTGAATATAGTTCCCAGTGCTATACAGTAAATCCTGTTGTTTATCTATTTTATATGGTAGTGTGTATCTGTTAATCCCATTCTCTTAATTTAACCCTCCCGCCCCCCTCTCCTTTGGCAACCATTAAGTTTGTTTTCTGTCTGTGACTCTGTTTCTGTTTAATAAATAAATTCATTTGTATTACTTTTTAGACTCCACATAAAAAGTAATATCATGTGATATTTGTCTTTATCTGTCTGACTTAATTCACTGAGTATGATAATCTCTAGGTCCATCCATGTTGCTGCAAATGGCATTATTCTTTTTTATGGCTGAGTAATATTCCTGTGTGTGTGTATGTGTATCTATATCTACATATCTATATATATCTCTCTCTCACATCTTCTTTATCCAATCATCTGTTGATGGATACCTGGATTGCTTCTATGTCTTAACTATTACAAACAGCGCTGCTATGAACACTAAGGTGCATGAATCTTTTCTAATTAGAGTTTTCATCTTTTCCAGATATATTCCCAGGAGTAAGATTGCTGGATCATATGGTAAGTCTACTTTTAGTTTTTTAAGGAACTTCCATACTGTTTCCCACAGTGGCTACACCAATGTACATTCCTCACCAACAGCATAGGAGGGTTCCCTTTTCTCCACTTCTTCTCCAGAATTTCTTATTTGTAGACTTTTTCATGATGGCCATTCTCACTGCTGTGTGGTGATAACTCACTGTAGCTTTGATTTGCATTTCTCTAATAATTTGCTGTGTTGAGAATATTCTCATGTGCCTGTTGGCCATCTGTATGTCTTCTTTGGAGAAATGTCTATTTAAATCTTCTGCCCATTTTTTGATTGGGTTTTTTTTTTTTTTTTTGATATTGAGTTGTATAAGCTGTTTGTACTTTTTGGAAATTAAACTCTTGTTGGTCCCATCATTTGCAAATATTTTCTCCCAGACTGTATGTTGTCTTTTCACTTTGTTTACGGTTTACTTTGCTGTGCAAAAGCTTAAAAGTGTGATTAGGTCCCATTTGCTTATTCCTGCTTTTATTTCTTTTGCCTTGGGAGACTGGTCTAAGAAAATATTGCTACAATTTCTGTCAGAGAATGTTTTGCCTATGTTCTCTCTTAGGAGTTTCATGGTGTCATGTCTTATATTTAAGTCTTTAAACCATTTTGAGTTTATTTTTGTGTATGGTGTGAGGGAGTGTTCTAACTTCACTGACTTATCTAACATACATTTTTCTTTATGTTGGCTGTATAATGTTATTATACAGATATATAATTTATTTAATCAATTTTAATGAATACTATATTGATGGATGTTTGGATTATTTCTAATTTTTCTCTATTACCAGCAATGTTGTAGCAAATATCCTATATGCATAGATGTATTTTTGCAAATTTGTGAGTTTTCTTGAAGGACAAATTCTGAGAAATGGAATTGCTAGATTAAAAGGTATGATTATTTGAAATTCTCATGGTCATAACCCAACTTCCTCCCCCAAATATCCATACCAATGAATTCTCCCACTTCAGAATAGAGAATAATTGTTTCCTCATACCCTTGACAAATCTTTCTTTTTCGGCATCTTTTAGCTGTGACAGTAATGTTCAATCTGCCAAATCTAAAGACCAAAGGAAGTCTGGTGTTTCCTAAATGACCCAGACTATAGATATTTTCAAGAAATTATTTCCTTTTTACAAATTACTTTACCAAAGATTGAAATGAGAGGAATATGTCCCTTTTACTTACTGTCTGTTGGGTTCCTCATTGGATAAGACTGGGTATAATTGTTCACACAGTGTATTAACTGTGGACTAATAGAAGCACAATAATTTTCCACTGCTTTGATCTGAGAGGGACCAGGAGAAGAGTCTGTTCGAAAAATGGCTTGACAGTATTCTCGGCAGTTTGTATGATGGCCTGCATAACTGCAACAAACTGAGCCCACTAGGGGGAAAAAAAGGACATGACAATGAAATGAAATCAGCTATTTGCTAACATTAAATCTTCATCATAATAATGGAACAATATGTAACTTTTTAAGTTTGAGAAATAAAATCATGGCATAGAACACAAGTTCTTAAAATCAGCACTACTGTGAGCATAGCCACGGGGACATTCAGGTGCTCTCTGGTCTAAGAAAGTCATTATTCATCAGCCCTCAGAGAATATGGATGCATGTGGAAGTGGTTCTGGTTTTCATTATGACTTGAGAACAACTGCTAATATTTAGTGCATGAGGGTCAGGGCTGTTAAATGCTCTGCGACATACAGTACAGTCTCACACATTCAGAACTGTCTCCCAAAATGCTATTGGCACCCATGCTGAGAACCACTGGAACAGCTTCTTTCCATGTTAGATTTGTGGAGATTCATAAACAAAGCAAAGCAAAGCAAAATAAATCAAACCAATCAAAATAAAACAAAACCCCAAATACCACACATTTATAAAATAGGACCAGAAAAAACTAAGACATCTCACGATCATTTCATAAATTTACAACTTACATAACTGTCTATCTTAAAACAAAATCCCTCAAGTTCTATACTGTTTGAAAATCTCCAAGACGGTGCCTAAATTGAAATAGTCCTCACCTCACAACTGATATGACCTGTTTCAATACTGAAAAGTAAAACCCCCTTTTGAAATAAGTATGATGCTGGATTTATGCATTTTTAAAAGTCAAGAGGGACCGTTTAGGGTATCTGGTAAGAGCTGGATGGGTGGTTGGGAGTGCAGATGTGGAATTTATAATGAGAAGAGCAAGAGACTCTCCCAGGAAAGGCTAAGGGGTCTGTGGGAGGCTGAAGGGAGCCAAAAGGTAGAGGTATGGCAGGAAAAGGTTAAGAAAAAAGGAGGTAGGAAATCTCTGATAACTATTAGGAATGGTTATGGAGGAAGCAGAATCAGGTTTCTGGTGAATTGCACCAGATCAGGGAATAAGCAGGGAGTTCAGGTGACTTTCAGAAATAGTAACGATAAAATCATACAAATGAACTAAACTAGGATTAAACTGACAGCAGGACAGGCCTGTTTCCTGGACAAGGAAACTGTTTTATACCTTTTGTTCCACCTAAGTTTTTGACTTGAAATTACTACCAAACTTACTGTGGTGTGATCATTGCTGAATTGTTCATTTTCATCACAAAGAACAATCATTAATGACTACATTTATCACTGTTAACCTCAATAAGGATAAACTGGGTCTGGAGGTAAGGGATGCTGGGGACAGAGTAAGACAAGGATGCCTAGCTTCTCATTCCCCATTTGGCTGGCTTCCTCACAGTGTGAGAGGACCTAAGATAACATGCCAAAGACTATTCGGGAAATCTTGAACTAAATCCCAATTAGAAAGGGTAGAAGATAAAGTGCAGACAGTGAATGTTTCTTACACTTTAATACACCCCACTGCCAAGCTAACCTAAAGAACTCTTTGCTTCTCATCTCTAACGGCTCTCACTATTCCCTTCACCAGGAATGCCCTTTCTCCAATGTCTACTGTTCAGATTGTGTACATCCTTCAAGGCCCAGCTCTCAGCTAAGCTACCAACTCCATGAAGTCACCTCTAAGCTCCCCTGCAGGATGCTAAGCACCCCTCCTTCCTCTGAACTCTCCCAGCACCTTATCAGTAACATTAACCCATATCCACTATGTCCCAGAGTTCTTTGTGTACAGGTTGTATCTCCTACAGATGTGCACCTGCCCTGCATAGACCAAGTCATCAATGAATGCCTGCTGAATGAACTGAGGGGCAGCCCTCAGCAAGTGCTACATCATATTACATGGTCAACTTCTGAAAGTGATCCTGTTTATCCAAGGGGGGATAATCTTCCTATAGCACATGCAGCACTCATACCTGCTTTGTAAACTGCAATTAGGACGTGGGAACTGTTAGAATTCATGAATGGCTCCAACACTCCCCAGGAAAAGAGTCTATCAGAGAAGAGAGTCTATCAGAATCCTGCTGTGCACATTCATTCAGATGGCTTAGTAACAGCCTAAGCTGTAATGTCAGATATTCTATAAACTGTGTCTTGCTCTTTGGATTGCTTGTATAACGATCAACAGTATACTTACTTTCATTTCTGCTAATGCAACTGAAAAGAGCATTCTGTAAATTAAAGAAAAACAAATAAACAGAAATTAACAAACACAGAATTTCTAAATTTCTTCCACTTTATAGTTATATCAGATATCTTAAATCAGGATATCAAACTACTTAATTCTTCTCTAAATCCAACATTGAAAACAAAGAAATTATGATATAGTATCCTGGTGAAAAGAGAAACCATCTTCTAACACATATTGGGGATCAAGATTAACACCCAAGCCACAAACTGACATTACAGCAAACTAAGTTTATGAAAAGCTGTACCAATGTGCACAGGTGGGGGAACTTACAATGTAGTTATCTCAATCATTTCTTGCAGTATATAAAAAAGTTTTCAGAAAATAATATAATAAAGGACACTTAGGGAAATGTTTCATATAACCACTGCATTTTAGAGTGGAAAGGACCTTAGAGATCATCTCTAATTGTTCTCAAACACGGCCATGCACTAGAATTACCTGGGCTTCCTAGGCCCTACCTAGACCACAGACTCAGAATCTGGGAATGAAGCACAGAAATCTAAATTTTAAATAAGGCTTCAAAGATGATTCTTAAGTAACCATCCTGGGGCCAGAGTTAGGGAACCCCTCTACCATTTTACAGATAAAGAAACTATTTTTCTCAGCAGGGGAGAGACTGACCCAGGTCACAGAGCAAGTCAAAAGCAGAACCTGAGACTAGAATTAATTTTTCTAGATCTCTTAGGTCACTGTTCAGAAACTATCACACTGTGTTAAAGTCATTGTAAGGAAAAAAAAAGAAGCAAAACAAGACAAAAAATTCCTTGTAGAAAGCCATTTTGATAAAAACGACTTGTTAACTATGATTAGTATCACTCATGCTTGGAAGAAAATGAATTCTTAAAATCAGTAATATGGACATAAATAAAAAGCAAATACAAATCAAGGGTACCTTTACTGATGAAGAGATGATTTTGGCTTTTAATTGTAGCCAGCTTCCAAGCTGGCTATGTGATCTGGACTTATTAAAGGACTAGCTTTACTGGTCCTTTGCTGACATTTAAAACCTAGCTTTAAGGACCCATCTATGTAGCTGTGTGAAGCAGTACTGCATTTTTTTTGCACTAAATATTATTTTACTGTATGAATAAGCCAGTGTTGTCACTCATTATGTGTATGTCTTAATCTTAGGTAACTCTACCTTTTCACTGCTTAAACTACTGCTGATTAGTTTGACAGGACTTAAGACATACACATAATGAGTAACAGACAACACTGGCTTATAGTTTCTTCAATTCTTAGGACAGTCAATCTTGTGGTTTTAGATAAAATCAGTTCTTAAGTCTTTCAAATGTCTGATCGCCATCTAGTGGCAAAAGCAGGTGGTAACTGAGGGTTTACATTCAGTTGGGTTTATATGGAGCCTCTTTTGACCTTCTGCCATCAATACTACACCCGTGTAATAGCTCCCTCACCCCACTCACCTTATTCTAGAATAGACCAGAATTAGTGTAACCAAGGTAAAGACCTACTACAACCTCAGAGACCCAAATAACAAGTGAGAGTACTAGAGTTGACAGTGTCCCAAGAGATCTTCAAGCTCCAAAGCTTTCACTATACAGCTGGAGAGGCAGATGCACACAGTAAGCAAACGACTGAACGGGGGCTAGAACCCAGCCTGCCCTGCCAGTCCTCTCCATGACACTGCCCTGTGAGAATACTTGGGATTATTATTCTGAATGTAGGCAATGCAACGCTGAATTTATGTCCATACAGTAATCTATTTTAACAGTCTATTTTTAAAACCAGCATCTTAAATTATGGAAAAAATCATTTTCTTGAGGTTATTATTATTTCCCTTAAAAAAAAAAAAACTTTCCTTGGGCAGCTGCTTTCATTAATCAGTTCCCTGCCCTACTCTGAATGGTTTTTGAGAACTGCAACAAGCCCTTCCACTGAGTGTTGGGAGCAGGTAACCTGTGGGCAAACCTGGCAGGAAAACTAAGAGACAGAGTGCAATCAAAGTCAAGGGAACACTATGTGATCCTTTATGCCACAATGGCCTTCTTTTTAGGGGGAAGAGCCATATGGGCCCATCTGGGAGGTACACTCTGCTGCTCCAAACTCTTGTTCAGAAGTTGGCTCTGCAGATTTACTTTCTGACCCAACCACCCTCTTTTCTACTTCAGTGACCTCTTCTAACATTTCTCCATTTGTCTCAAACTTTTCTGTCCCCTGCCCTTCTACTACTGGCCCCTTTAGCTCTCTTTCCCATTCTCACCAAAGATGAAGATGCTGAAAACAAAACAAACATGGATCATATGAATCTTATAAACAACAAACAAAACCAGATTTGAATCTTGGATGTTTTAGTCACTTCTGGACAAAGACCCAAAAGAGCACATTTTATAAACTGTTATTTAATGTTTCCTACCCCCAAGGTTACTAGTTAAAAGTAAAGGGGCTGCTTTGTTCCTAAGACTTCAATAAATAAAAGCTGTTTGCTTTTCACAGATGGACTGAGGTTTCTCCCAGTTTGAAGTTTTGCATTTCATATGAAAAAATCTAGCTTATCAAATGCTAAGTCAGGAGATTAAGTAATTGACCTTTAAAAACAGACATGTTTTAAAACCTCTACAAGATGTTTTCTCCTTGTTGTGGACACCATGACATTTTAGTAAAAAAAAAAAAAGTCTAAGTGACTAGAATATGTAAAGGAGTTTAATATGACATGGATATCACTAATCAAGTGATTCTTCAGTTTCTTCAGCCTCCCAAGTAATAAACATCATTTCAATAGTTGGATAAAAATGAACCCCCTAAACTGAAATACGATTAACAGGTCTAGACTGCTCAGTGAAGTTTGCTCATTATCACCACAGAGCATCCAACAAGCTGGAAGCAAATTCACTGGCAAATAACATCTGTAAAGTAATGCAAGGCCCAGAACAGAGCTTACACAGAGTATGTGTTTGTGGCAGACTGACTGCAGCAATGGCCCTGATTTTTCACATTTTCCTGTATCTATTTCTCTCACACCAACTCTCTACATAAGTTATGTGATCTGCTTTAGTCGAGCGGAGGGTAACAAGCTTGAAGTAAACAGAGGACTGCACATATACTTGCATGTTTCCACTTCCTCTCTTGGGCCCCCCAACATGGGAACCTGCCTGAGCTAGCCTGCTAGAGGGCTGGGAGAGACACAAGGAGAACTGCGCTGACTTAGCCAAGGGCATCCTACGCCAGCCAGGCCCCGGCAGACCTGCCAGCTAATTACAGATGCCTAAGTGAGCCCAGCCAGAAGCAGCTAAGCCTGTCCAGACTGGAACTGCCTAGCTGATCCACAGATTCATGAGAAGTCAAAAACTGTTACTGTTTTAGGCTATGGAGTTTGGGGATGGTTTACTACACAACATTATTGTGATTACAGATACAGTATTCAGTGCATTCTCTATTTAAAGAATGCCTAATTCATAGGCATACACAGGGTTTTCACATTAAACTGCCATTTACTCTGAAACAAAGAACCTTGTGTAATTCAGCTGTCCAGAGTGGAAAATTTCTCTATAAAAAAATTCTACCTGTAAAAATACTAACTGTAGCACCTATTTACACGCAACAAATGTTTATTCACCCTTTAAGTCTTACCTGCTCTGTGAAGATTTCCCCATTACTCCAGGCTGCAATGTGTCTCGTATAGACCTCTAACAATGTATTTGTCTCACTGAATTGTAATGGACTATTTGAATTTCTCTCTTCCCATGGACTAGACTATGAGCTTCTTATAGTAGCTAAATCCTTCCATCTTTGTACCCTGAGAACAGTGCCTGATACAAATTAAGTATATCAACTTAATGAATGTTGAATGAACGACAGATGCAAAGGCAACTGAGACATGAACCCTGTCCCCAGGAACTCAAGAGTTCAGTATTAAAAAGTAATGTGTAAACAAAGCATTGCACTACAAGGGGATAAATGCTATTATAAAGCATGTGAAGTGTTCATAAGTAGCAACCAATTTTTCTGTGTGTGGAGGAAGAGGGCTAGCAGGAAAGATTTTAAAGAGGAACCATCTAAACCAGAATTTGGATAGAGGTTGTGGTGCTAGGGTAGGGTGGGGTTTAACAAGGGTGGGGGTGAAGAGTTCTGATTTGTAATATTTGCTGATATTTGTGGTATAAATACCCCCATCATGGCTGCTTTCAAGTTAAAAACTGGCTTGCAAAATTCCTGAATATTTAACAACCAGTTCTCCCTAGCTGGATGGGGATGCTAGGATGGATTCAGGGAGAGGGAACTCATGAAAAACAAACAGGTGGGACAACTACAACTAACAAAACACATGGTCAGTCTGGGAAGCCACAAGCAGCAAGCTGCTCAAGTGTAAAGGAGGGAAGAGTCAGGGGCTAGATGGAGAAAAGCTGTAGAACACCAGGCTGAGGAACACGAACCATGTCCTACACGTAAGCCACTGAAGAGTCTGAGGGAGGGAGGGAGGGAGGGATGTGAACACACCTGGTCTTTAAAGAAGTCACTCCAGGAGAAGTGGAGGCAGTAAATAAGAAGAGAAATTAGAGATAGGAAATCTAGGCGGGCAGCTTTTGAAGTAGTCCCCAAAAGTGGTATAAAGGGCTGAGTTAGGCAGTAACTGAGGATCTGGAAAGGAGACCAATTTAAGGTTTATTTCAGAGGCAGATCTTTGGCCTGATAGCCATATTTTTTGTTGGAGGTGGTAAGAAAGAGGAAAAAGTAGACAATACCTTTATGTATCTATCTGGGAGGACTGTACTGGAACAGCCAAGCAAGAAATATAAGAAAAATGGTTAAGTTTTTGTTTGGGGATGTGTATATGTGTGATGTTGTGTAGCAGTAGGGTGGAGGGAAGGGGAGGTAGGGAAGGTAACAGTCAGTTTGGCTGATTTGAAATGTCACTTCAACATCAAAAGTACACATATCCAGTAGCGATTTAGGAGCTCAGAAAGAGAGGTTAGCAAAGAAGATTCTGGAGTTGTTATCCATCATATTGGGGCAATTAAAGCTATGGGAGTAGATGAGAGTGCCTAGGGAGAAAAACCTGGCCATCTAGATTAGACCAGGTCACAATCTAATCAGATTTGATCAGATTTCCCTCTTGGGATGATTTCATTCAGGTGACTTCTGAGAAGAATGAACTAGAGAGGAAATATACTAGCACAAGGAGACTAAATAGGAGTTATTTCCTTCTCCAGTACAAAATATGACAAAACAAAACAACATACAAATGCAACATAATCAAGGGTTCATACTATCATAAGCCAGTACTGCAGGACCTAATAGGTTTCGCTCTTTTTGGAGCTCATCAGCTGCAGGTAACGGCTCTACTCGAGTCTGATACAGCATACATGTACAGTGTTTTACCATTTACAAAGCCTCCCATTCAGTCTTCTACTTTCTACATGCTGACAATTCTCGGAGTTCCCTTTGTATTAACTAAAAGAAGCTCTACATTTAGGTCCTGAAGGCTTTGCGGGGGCAAAGTTCCACATAATTCTTTTGGCTAAAATCTCCCACAGCTGAGGTTGTCATCTACCACACACGATGGTCCACTCTATTCTTGGAACAACCGCAGCATAGATCCAATCATACACTGAGGCAAAAAAGGCCTCTCTAGCTATTCAGAGAATCCTGCTGGTACTGACATCCCTGCCCTCCTACCTCTAAATTTTTAGGACTATTTTTTCATTCCTTTTCCTTTATGCTTCTGGTAGTGAATCTAGAATCAAGGTTAATTTGAGAGGAAAGGGAACAAGATAAAATTAAAACATAGAAATTTTAAAAGCAGAATATTTTATTTTGACATTTCCTGAGGATACACTGTATACCCCATATAGACATACATAAATATGCACCAAACACTGGGATCTGGGAGTACAACAAAGTGAATGGTAGGCTACCATTTGTGTTACAGGGGGGTGGAAAAGGACTATATATACATATTTAATTTTATGTTCATAAAATATCTCTGGTGACTTTAAGTAGGAAAGAGACTTTTTATTGTATACCTTTTTGAATTCTGAACATATGAATATTCAAAAAATAAAATTTAACACATACCTGCACTCTTCTCTTACGCATTTAGCTGTGTGTTGATAGGACAGTGCTGACAGACTGAGCCTGGAACTCATAAGGCTGACCAGCTTTGTTTCTGTGGTTCTTAAGAGCCTCTTTTTAATATCCTCAGTCTTAATTTTATCTTAGCATTCTCACAGAATCACAGCCCCAGCACAGGACATTATTTTGGTTTTGTTTAGCAACCATTTAGTTTAAAACTTAGATACCTTAAGATTAAATTAAAAAAAAAAAAAGCAAACCTCACAGAAATATCTCCTACTGACTTACCCACCTTCCTTAATGAAATAACAAGACTGAAGAAAGATAGGAAAGAAAGAGAAGTGAAAATTGAATTTCTCAAAAGGATTTAAAGAAAAGCATAGAGAAAGATCTGTGAAAGAAGAACAAACAAGTAAAAATATGAAAGTCTGATGACAAATTGCAGCACTGTATTTCAGTGGCTCATTCAGCAAATGGAAAGGTACTTATATTTATGGCCATTATGTTAAGAAAATAGCAGGCAGGGTCTGATATAAAGGCATGAAGTGGATTTATAAACCTGAAACTAAAGTTTGTCTCATCATGTTACAGACATTGCCAAGTCTCTGAAAATACGCCAGCCTCATATCATCTTAATGTTTATTGTGACATTCAAGAAAATAACTATCAACAGCCAATTTTTGCTTTTAACCATCATTTTGGCGGCTAGAAGAAAATGTTTTCAGTCAGCTTGTAGAAAAAGACTATGCAAAAAGAATTACACTAGATGTCTCACACCTCGTGGAAAACATGTTAAGTTTTTACTTTAGTTCTAATTAGCCAATCTGCCCTAGTATGGCTAAACTAGAATGGCTCCAGTTTACATCTAGCATCTGTTCTGATGGTTGGTGCCTATGTCATTCCAGTTGTTAAAGATTTTGAAATTATCCCTAGTCTAGCATCACACATCCATGAACCCATGTGGCACGATCAATACTTCAAGGTGGGCCAAGGACCAAGCCTGTGAAAATGCATGGCGAACCTAGACGTGAGATTGCCCATTACACTTGAACATGTCTGTGAGAGTTTTCAAGCCACTGGTTGATTCTGGTAGCTCTAATCAAATGGCTGTGACTCTGAAAGAAGCAGTCTCGAGTACTGAAGGAAGTAATCTTTCTTAGATATTAGAACAAGAACTGCAGAGGTGGGAGTATTAGCCAAATCTCCTGTCCACAGCAGAAATCCCCCCACAATGTGTTCATTCAGTTAAGTCTTTGCTCGAACACTTTCAGTGAAAGGAATTTCTTTTTCTTGGAATATTTCAATACAACGTTCTCACTGACACAGGTAGGTCCTCCTACTGAAACGTCAGATCAGTTTATGGCTCCTTCTCTTTCAGTTCCCTAAAAAAGCAATTTTCAAAACCAGTTCTCTACTTTTTTCTACACTTTCATAGAGTTTTCTTTCACTCTCAAGGTTCAAGGGTTAATTCATGGCTGACTGTGGGCATGATCTCTAGTCATCTTTTCTGGCATTCCAAACTACCTCTGAGATATAGGTTTTTACATTTAAAAAGGCCTAATATTCAATATACTTCAATTTCTTTAGAATCCCTTCCCAAGGTATATGCTATTTTTGCTATGTATTTTTTAACTCAATAATACATTCTTACTGTTTTATACAATCTGTGTATATTTTAACTTAGTCACTTTGTATTTTTATCATTCTCATTTTCCTTTGCATGCCAAATTGTAGGTATTTTAGAACTTCTTTTAGAGAAGGACTTCTAGAAAGGGTCCAGTAATGGCAATTCTCTTTTTTGTTATCTGGAAATATCTTAATTTTGCCTTCTTTCTTGAAAAAATATTTTTGTGTTGGATATGGAATTGTAGGTTGACAGTTATTTTCTTTCAGAACACTTTAGGTATCTTTCCACAGTCCCTGGCTTCTTCTGTTGCTATTGAAAAATCAGCTGTTGATTTCTTTGAAGACAGTGTCTTTATTTCCAACTACTTTTAAGATCTTTGGCTAGGAGGTATGTCTGCAATGTATGGATTAAAAAAAAAAATCCTGCTGGGAATTTGCTTGGCTTCTTTAAACACTGCTTCTGTGCCGTACTCTTTCCTCTTCTAGTGTTCCAGTTAGAACACTGTCTCTATTCTCCATGTCCCTTAAACTCCCTTTCTGCCTGTCCCTCTGGGCTGTTTTTTCATATAATTTCTTTAGTTCTATTTCTCAGTCCACTAATTGCTTTTTGTATTTCCCTGAACATCATCTCCTATATTCAATCCATCATAACAAATCCTGGATGATGGACTCTGCCTTCAAATCTCTGATTTATTCCCAAATATTTAACTCTATCGCTATCATCTTTATTTGGGGTCTTTTTTTTTTTAAGCTAAGTTAGAGGAATTTGGGGAATCTAAAATGTAGCCTGCATACAACTAAGACTTGAAGCTTTCTAAATTATTGGATTTGTTATTTGTTATGTTGGTCTCCTATTACAGAATCTTCATCATCTCCCCCCACTTAATAATGGGCTAAGACCCAGAATATAATTTTTCCAGGATCTGGTCCCACTTTGTCGATCCAAGCACAGATTCTCAGCACAAAATAGATCCATCTTCTTTTTGCGCCCTGCACAAGCCACATGCATTTTTGCTAACATGCATCTGACTCACAGTCTTCTAACCCAAACTCTATCATTCCTTTCAGGCCAGTCTCTTTTGTAGTTTTCCCTGGTAACTCCCAACATGCTCACTCTGCTTTCTGATTTCCCTGAATTCTTGTGTGTATAGTATATTTTAATTATCTTGACTCAATTAGATATAATTCTTTAGTATTTGAAGTTGAGTTATATATGTAGCTTAACCATAATTGTACCTTAGGTCTGACTCCAAAGGTTTTTTTTCCTTCTGATATAATAAAATTGCCTCTCAGTATTAATAAAAATTTGTTCATTTGCATAAAAAAGAAACCAGCTGCTATAAAATCAGACATAAAAATGCTTTGCATTTAACTGGTTTATCTTAGCTTGGTTGGAACAAAACAGAATCTTAAATGGAATTAAAAATTTTTAACTTTATTCATGTAAGTAAATTTCTCAGGAAATCCCCTCAAAAGGGATTCTGCAGTAGCTTATTGGTAAAGATAAACATTAGCTCTTCAATCACTCATTCTCTGAATTTCTAATCAAACTACACAGCATCATCCTTTAGGGTAAATACCAACCCCTAAAATTGTGAGCCTAAAGGAATAGCTTACACACCTGGAATTTCACTTCCGGAGACCACTCCAGTGTTAAGGGAAAGATATTAAGCCTAGTTTTATAAATTAGCCTAATGTTAATAAATATGTAATCCAGTTAAAATAGGCTGCACTACACCAAAGTTATCCAATTCACTTTATAATAAATAGCTACTATGTCTAGAGTAGACTTCAATAATCTAATGAGAGTGACTGTTATTTGGGGCTTATAGTGCAGGACCCTCTTTCTATTTTAAAGTGCAATCTTGTCTTTCTTTTTATTTCTAAATAACGTATAAAAATCAAATTAAGTCTTGAATTATCTGGAATAATTTGCATATTATATATATTTTTTATATATACATTTATATATATATGTGAAAGAACCCTCTTGGAACATTCATTTTTGGAAGACAGTTGCTTAATTCTAGGCCAAATAAAGCAGGACAGACTGGAACAAGTAAACTACTCTTAGTATTTCTCTCATAGGACAGTGTTTATCTCTCTTACCTTTCCTGTCCCGTCCTTCATCAACACATACTGGCAGACTTCCTAGGGCAATGCAGAAATCCAGACAAGAGAAGGAAGCACACTAAAATAATGGAGGACAGGCTACAGGAGATGGACAGTGTCAGACATCATGTGGGAGAAAAGGAATTATCAGTTAGCCACTTTGTTCAAGAGAAACTAAAACTAGTTACTTCAAAGGTAGAGAGAGAGGAAAAAAAAAAAAGAAAGATCTTTTACTTCTTGGTAGCAAGGCTCCTTTCAATAAGAACAAAGAAGAGCTGCAGTCATTTTGGAAATCTGTCTTCAGAGAAACAGATATAACTTAGCAAATAGTACAAGGTGCAAAAGATAATTAAGATTGTTCCAATTCAAAAATATTAATTGAGAGATATAATTATAGGCTTTGAGAAAAGAAAAAAAATTAGAACTATAATCTAGAAGCAGTTGAGAGTTGTTCTTTCTTCTCTAGAGAATACAGACTATTAAAAGCAATAGGAATCCCAATGTTTATACATAAAAATGATGAATGAGGCATATGCACTTAAGTATGCTTAATTACATGGTCTTACACTATGAAAAAGAATAATACTGTCACATTTAACAAAGAAGTTCTGAGAACTGAAGAAAGTATTCCCAATGAGGAGCTTTTTCACATCAGGGATAATCTTTTGTACATATTTATATGGTGTGAAATACCTCCTCTACCTCTGCCCCTCCTCAACACCCCCATCCAACCTAACCACTGTCTAGATACTGGAGTGCTTAAAACACCACCACTGGAAGACAAGAGCCCTTCAGATTTAATACAGCCTTTGTAATTTAGTGTGGTCTTTTTTCCCCCAAATGTGAGATGCCAGGGAAGTTTGAAGCTACTCACACTAGCAATGTGATTTTGTTTCTTCCAATTAGAGGCAGTTGATAAAGATGGACACCTGGACAGATCAAGGTATAGAAAAAGGGGCAAAAGAGGATATGGAACCTAAGAAAAACTATTTTACAACCTTTGGTACAATCAGTTGCTTTATTATGAAAGCATTATAGGTTAAACCCTCTACATATGAAAAAGATTAAGGGATTTCTTTGAAATTAATGCTTGATTTCAACAAGTTAATTAAAGTCATAACATTTCTAAACAAGGTAAATGACATTTCTGTCAAGGCTATATTTTCTATAAGGTAAAAGGTGATTTTATGTAAGAATGAATTCATTTTTAAAATTTGAGCAATTTAATCAATTCTGATAAACTTTAATTGTCTATCCAAATTTGTTAAATAAAATGCATACCTCATATTCTTTTCTGCAGACTCTGGAAATATCATTTTTTGAAGATGCCTAAAAGATAACAAATTTCTCCATTAATTTATTACAGGACAAAAAAAGAACACAAATATAAGTATATGTTAATTGCTGGTATAGTAGTCTTTATTTCATCAAGGAAAACCTCATGCTCAAATATTTTAAAGTTTCTAAAATACAAACAAATTTCATGTAATTTCTTTAAAACAGACATCAGTCCCAGATATGCTACAACTTCACTGTAACTCTTATGGCTTTAATCTCACATAATGACACAGTACTTTTGTTATTTCAGAAACTAGAGAACTTTGAAGAAAATGTAAATCAGAGGACTTTTTTAAAGCTAAATTCCACTCCGTAGCAAATTTTCTTGTGAAGCTCTGCTGCACTGAATTTTCTTGTGAAACTCTGCCAGCCATTTATAAGTTGCTTTTTCTTTAACCCTTCATATTCTAAGTTCTTATGAGAGCCAAAATCCTCAAAAAAGATCCATACATAACTGAGGGGACAATTAAAGACAGGAAGGCTATTCCAGGCAACTAACAAAAATTATTTTTATATAATTCTCTTAACAAGTTTATGAGGAAGGTAGTATCCCTTCTACAGATGAGGAAACTGACCCACAGAGAAACAGAAAGTTATTTACTACATCTAAGTATATGCTTCCTATAAAAAACAAGCCCAAAAAATTTGCTGAAGGGTAGTTGTTCTTCTACATGATATTAGTACCCATTTAGAGACGCAGTTCCAGAGCCATGGGCTCTGGTTCTTTGCTCTATTCCCTCTGTTCTATCACCTAAGCTCATGTAGTTCTGAAGAGGCCAGCTGATGAGGACAGGGAAAACAAGAAGCAGAATGGACTGGAAGCCATTTATTGTCCCACTGGATGCATTATAGTGCAAGTCCTCTACAACTCAGCTAATCTCAATGCCTGGAGGACAGCAGCACATAGCTAGAAAGCACGCTGCTCAAAGAGTGTGGCTCAGGCTATACAGTTCGGTGGTCTGTATGGAAGTGAAGGTGTCACCATGTCTCATATAATCCTGTCAAGACCAGTCACTAGGAGAAGAAAATAAGCGAAGGCTTTCCAGCTGTAGTTTCAGGGCTACCTAAATTTCCCAGGGAGGTCTACTCCCACCACTTGGAGTACGAGGAATCAGAAGACCAGTTTTCCCACAGCATCTGAGGAACCACTATGAAAACATACATAGTGAAGAAGAATTCAGGGGACTCGCCTGAATCGGACCAGAGATATACCAAATCAAAGAGAAGTCATAACTTACTGTAGGAGTCATGCTCACCTTAGGAGATGAGAAGGGATATAAGAACATGCTCAGGGTAAACCCATGATGAAAGACAGAGGGAAGATGAAAGCAAACAAGCCAACTGTGTCAACTGCTCTCATCCAAGCATGCTGGAAATTTACACGACCATTTGGAGTCATTCAGTATTGACTAAGCAAAAGGCCTCCATTCCTATAATATTCTGTCTTTGTGTGGCAGACAGTTAAGAAAGAATAAGAGAAGGCTGAGGGTCTTAGATGCAGCAGCCATAACTGAAAAAGCAGCATGTCTAAAAGGAAGTGGTCTATTTAAGAAGTGTTAAATTTGCAGTTTTTATGGGTCATCTCTCCAAAGGTACGAGGTGGGCTAGGTCCAAGACATTTGCACAGCCAAAACTCAAACTGTACTCCACGCTGTTTAACAGCCTGATTGCCAAGCGTTACCTGCTTGCATGCCTGTCGACACTCCAAGGTAATAGCCAGTTCACAGCAGCCTAAGCCAACCCAGCCATCAGACTTCTTAAACACACCTTAAAAACAAAATGTTCAAATGTTTTGGTCATAAGTAGTGACAAACACAAATAGCGTGCTAAACTGGTTCGTGGATACCACTACAAGTCAAAGCAGGTGTCCACAAGAAGACTGATTCAGATGGCAGGACCTCAAAAGTATGAAGTCCTAGGGGGAGGGTATAGCTCAGTGGTAGAGTGAATGCTTGTCATGCACAAGGTCCTGGGTTCAATCTCCAGTACTTCCACTAACAAAAAAATATATGAAGCCCCTCCTCCCATCCTTACTCTCAATACTACCAGTCTTCTCAGGGTCCCTCACAGCATAATTACCAGATTCTTTGTTTCTTTGTTCTTCTCCCTGCCCACCCTAAACTCTCTTTAGCTCATTCTCACTCTTAGGTACACAGTATCTTTAGAGGACATACAGGTTAAGGAAAGCAAGAAGAGGCCTTCATCACCTTTAGACTGTGACCCAGAGGCAAAGATTCCAATTTAACTTAATAAGCAAACAAAAAATGGCATGAGTATTATTGTATCCAAAATATTAAATACCTAGAATAGCATAAAACCCATGATGCTGTTTAAAAACTGATACTTAGTAAGCAGACAGGAACATCTCCTGTGAGTCAGAACTGACTTGGATGGCTATACTTAATTAAGGAGCAAAATCACTATTTCTGTTCAATTTATGCATAGCAGCTATTTCTCTAACCATATTACTGATACCAAAAGGTGATAAATTTATAAAAAGTGATCTAATGCAACTTTTAAATCTGTTTTTGCAATCATAAACATCAATGAATAACTCCTAGGATAAAATTAGGAGATATAAGAAATAATTATGAAAAAAGAAAAGATCTACGCTTACAGGGATACTGCAAATTCCTCCTTATCTCTTTTAAGAAAAATGCTTTATGCTGCTTCCATGTAAGACATAGATCTGCAAATTCTCATGTACATTAGATTATTATTTGCATTTGAAAAAAATGTGAGGGATTCAAGGCAATAGGTAACATAGTTCTCGACATGCAACTAAAACAATGTAGCAAATAGAAGCATTCTGCTAAAAAAAAACAAAGTAAAGCAAACAAATGACTCACAGATAGACAAAGCCCTCAAAATATAATCAAAAGCATCCCAATTATTAAAACTGGCTAAAAATACTTCATATCATAAGCTTCTGTATCCCTACATGTTTTAAGGTATAAAAGGCAAAAGACTCTCATCCAGCCCCACTACCTAGTATAGTTTTTCCTCAATCTTTGCTGCTTGCCTTACTAGGTCTTTCTAGAATCACCCACATTCTAGACAGAATTCTGAATGGGATCAATGTAGGTCATAAACTCTGACCTTTTATACCATAATGCAGTATATTGCCATTTTCATGTACCCAGTACCTCTTAGAAAATATTAAATTATTCAACAAGCATTTACATTCACTGAACACCTATTATGTACAAGGCACTCTATAAGGTATTATGTGGGCTACGAAATAGATAAACTATATGATTTGTCCCTTCATGGAGATTATAGTTTGGTAGGAACAATACATATATATAATTGCAAGACACTAGGTAGAGGGATAATTAGGAGGACAAGCAAGGATGTGGGCAATTCTAGGAAGGCAAATAGTCTAACATCATGAAAGCCTTTAGAATTCAGAGATACATAAAATATACTCCCTTTTTTCAAAGCACTGGCTTTAAACAGGACTGGAAAATGAGCTTTAATGCTAGGAGACCATGAATGCCAGGCTAAGGAGTTTGGGCTTTATTCTGATGGAAGTAGATATCCCCTGAGGGATTTTTTTTTCCCCTGAAGGGAGTGAGGAGGACAGCTATGATGTATTGGAACACCAGTTACAAGGTTATTGCAATAATTTATCCCAAGATGTAATAATAAAGGCTTGAACTAGGAATAGAGAGGACAGATGCAAGATTTGACAAGGGGCAAGTCAATGGAACTAAAAAGAAAAAGTAATCAGAGATAACTATAGGGTTTCCAGTCTAGTGTCATTCACAAGAGAGGCAGTTATGAGTATGGGTTTGAATTTGCACTTCAGATGCCACCTATACAGAGATCCAGGTAGAGATGTCCAGAAGTCATGAACAATGACTTGGATTTGAAAGTTATTTTCTCATAGCTGATCAGGTAACAGTTCTGGGAAGGAATGCAGTTACCAGGGTGAGTGTGGATAAAGAAGGGAAGAAGACCACACACAGGAATAACCATGGTTCTCATCGGGACGAGGGCAGGGAGGAAAAAGATAAGAGAAGACAAGGTCACGAGGCCAAGGTGAAGTCACAAAGAGGTAGCGGTCAATAATATCAAGTGTCACAGGAAGTCAAAGAGAACAAGTGCTGAGAAATAAGATTTAGGAACCAAGAGATCCTGGTGATGGTTTCAAAGATCAGTTTCAACAGAATGATAGAAGTGGAGATAAGAGTACCGTTAAGGATTGAGTGAGTGAGAATAAATTAGACATTTGAAAATTTGGGTGCCTACAAGGAGGAGAGGATAGAAACTCAAGGGTATACATTAGGTTATAGGACACAGACATTACAGCCAGAAAATAAGTTTTTAAAAAATAAAGTGCTAAAGGTTACACTTGTATTGCTTACCTGGCAAAGATGAATTCATACAACTCCAAATTTCAACCTAAAATTGTAATCATCAAAAGGCTTTTATGTAGATAACAGTTCCTCTCTATAGAAATTATGTATAGCTACTTTGATTATGTTTATCTCTATACAATCAATGACCTAGAACTACATGAGTATCAACCAGTTATTCATGGAAGCAAAAATAAAACTGAGATGCAAAAATATTGCTTGCTGTTTTCCCATCTTCACGTCTAAGAATACTAAAGACAAGTATGGCTACTTAGGATATGTACTGGAATAACTGCTTACAAGCAAAAAGACTAAAGGAAAACGTGTCAGTCAGAACTGTCTGATCATCAACTCCCCCTCCTCCCCGTAACCAAGCTACCTCATCTAAAGAGGCTCTCTCATGCCAGCTCAGACTTTCTTAGCCTGGCTCAGGAGCTCCCAAACACTGAGGATGGCCCAAGAATTAAAGATATTTTGTTACAGGACTTAGACAGGCATGCAATGTATCTACAGTATACCAGAAAACGGGGAGACCGGAATAATGAGAAGTCTCACATTTTCCCTTACCCCAAATCCAATTTTTAAAAAATAAACATGATTTAGTTATTATGGTTTCCATAAAATTGTCAAAATATAGTAAGTAAAATCCCAATTCCAGATAGTTTAATCATAATGAAATTTAAAGACTAGAATACATTTATATGTAGTATTGTTTTATACCTACATCACAGAAAAAACAATAAAAGGTGGAAGACAATATTCTATCTAGCAATTTGTGTGAGGTTGTTTTTAAAGTACCTAATTAAATCTAACATTTTATTCTGACCACAAACTCCAATCACATTGAAAAAATTGCTAAATCTAAAAGTAACTCATTAGAGTGCTTCATTTAGACAAAAGCTTCCATAGTTAAGTAAAATAAGACATACCATTGTTTCAGGACAATAATCTGGGGCTCGCTGCAACAGATGTTTTAGTCGGGATTCACTTTTTGAGGAGAATATCTATTTGAAAAAAAAAGTTTCGTGGTATTTGTTTCGTAAGAAGTAAGAAGAGGTAAATTTATTATCTTCTAGATTCATCAGTTGTCTAGAACATTTTCCAATTTCCTTTTATAAATGGAAAACGTTTGGAAAGATCTAAATTAAGCTGAGGCAGTATTTCTTGAAAGGTAAGTTAGTTTGGCAAACAATCAACAAAACCCAGATATAGAAAGTCTAGACTCTTTTCTAATGACCAAAAACAGAGGAAACCAGGCTACTAACCTGTCAGAGTATAAGGGAGAAAAAGAAAAGAGAAAATAGAAAAGAAAGAAAAAAGATAAATTTATTCTAAACTGTTCTACAAACTGTTTTAAATCAATGACCACAATGAAAAATAGACTATGTCATACCCTTGATATTGGTGAAGAACAAATTTGTGAATAGCATTATAGCCAAAACTTCTCCATAAAATGCCACAAAAGAGATGAAGCCATTTTTTAATAAAGATGCTGAGGAGTTGACAAGTTCACTCACCAGGCTAACTGGCTCACTTACAAATACAACTTTAATTAATGCAATTATAATTTGATGTCTCTATAAATTATAAATCATTACATATATCATTACCTGCAAATAGTCAAGACTGTAAAATCTACGAATGCTAAGACAATAAAAAAGGATTTATCTCCAATTAGTTTGAGTAGCCATTTTTCTCCAAAACCACCAACTGTAAGTGAAGAGAGCTAGAATAACACCATTTTGCAACTCTTAGTGAATACATTTAGGCAACTATCAACAATGACTGCTAACATTACACAGAGACAACTAGACACAATACCATTTATGAATAAGACTTGCCAAACAAAACAAAAACAACCGAACCTGAATCTGATCAAGCCTCTGGATCTGTCTCATAAGGCAGCTGCCAGCCACATATGGCTATTTAAATTTAAACTTAAATCAATTAAAATGAAATAAAATTTAAAATTCAGTTCCTCAATCTTTTTAAACACATTTCAAGTGTTCACTTGGCACATATAGTTAGTGGTTTCCATATTGAATCACGCAGATATAAATTATTTTCATCACTGCTGAAAATTCCATTGGACAACTCTGCTCTTAAATCTGCCTACCAATTACTAAGAAATAGAGGAAAGAGGAACACGTTAAGTGATACCACAGGGATACAAACAACGTAATTCAGACTATGGGAAACTCCACAGGGTAAATGATCAGATTTATCTGTCAAATAAATTGTGAGGAAAAACCCATATTAAAAGGTCTTTAGAGACATATAACCAGTTATAATGCATATACCTCATTTGGATCCTGATTCAAATTTATAAAACAAAACTTTAATAAGTTTAATAATTAATAAATTTGAAAAATAACTAGATATTTGAATATTACATTTTTAAAGAAGTGGTAATGGTATTATGTTTTTTTTTTAATGAGTACTTATAATTTATTGATACCAACTGAAAACTTAACGGACTGAAGGATATGACAACAGGGATTTGCTTCAATATAAATTTGCCTCAATATAATAGGGGGGAGGAGTAGATGGGAGTATAAATGAAACACAACTAGCCTTGACTTAATAACGCTAAAGCTGAATATGCGAGTTTATTATATTTTTCTTTACTTTTGTATATACTTGAAAATTCCCATTATAAAAAGATAAAAAGAAGAAAGAAAAGAAAAAGAAAGGGGAAAAGACAACAATAAAAGGCAAACAAGAATGAGACGGAGAGAGGAAGCACATGAATGACATCAGTGGCGGAATGGGAAGAGGCAGAATTCTGAGTGTTAAGCACTATTCTAAGTATTGGGGATTCAGTATAAACAAAGCAAACAAAAGTCCCTGTTCTAGAATATCTCTCCTAAGAGTCTTCTTTTTAAAACTGAGGGCCTTTTCTTAGATCTCAAACTTCTTGACTTATATGGCATCTGACACCTCACTGTGTTGACTGTTACAAAACAACAGACCTGACTTCTTATCTAAATTCAAATTCTAAAAGTTTTAATTCCAAATCTCCAACTGTCTTCACACAGTGGTCTTCACTGATAATTCAGCATTTCATCTTCCCACTCCCACCCCTCAAATCTTTTTCCTAATCTTCCAGAGCCTTCAAGGATACTGGTATTTACTTGAACGAAACCTAAATATCAGCAGGACTCTACCCTTTCTTCATTTCCTACTGGTTGAAGAAATAATGATTCCTCAATTTCTGGTCATTCTTTTCATTTTCAGTGAGCTCTGCCAGTAGTGGCACCCTCGCCACTCTCCACACCACTCACTCACTGCTCCTGTGAGTAGGATGACTGACTTACTGACTGTTGAGTTTGGCAGGGGGAAGTGAACGTATATAACTCAACTCTTACCGCTCTTCCTTGGGGAGTAAGTCTAATACTGTAGTTTAGTGTTTATCTGGAGATAAAAGTTACATTTGGCATTTGCGTAACTAGTAATAAAAGTACTATTTGGGGTCCTATCTGCCTTACTACTTTGCCTTATTTCTCAATTAGATAAGGGAAGAATGTTTTTTATTAGAGTGACTATAGTCCTCAATTTGCTAAGTTATAGAACTTCTAATGCTTCAGATTTTAAGAAATTAGGCCTTGCTTGCTGCAGGTACCTCACAAAAACCATTTACCCTGTGGAATACCAGTGAGCAGAACAAGAGAAAAGAAAGCAAAAAGCCAGGAACACAGTGCTTCCAAATTTAGCAGTGCTACTTTCAAAGCTCCTATATGGTGACACCACCAAGGAGCCATTTTTGCTCTTAAAAACTATTGTTTTGGCAGTAAATCTACAGAAAACTTAACTTGCTATAGTGTTTCAACATGAAACACTGTCTTGTTTTACAATTAGAGTATTTAACAAAAATCTTTCTAAATTCCTAATGTTGTTTGAGTGAAGTTTTAATCTAGGTATTTTACCCAGTTAGGTAGCTCTCTCAGTTTTAGGAATTAACAAGATCCAGGTATTACTTGAAAACTCCTCAGAAGATTACTGAGGTCATTAATTCTCAAGTACGAAGGCAAGAGCTACACAATCAAGATGATGAAAGAAAGGTAAGGTGTTATGAACAGGTATTGTCTCAGTAGAATTTGCCTAAAAAGGCTCAAGCAGAAAAATTCAAACCTACAGAAAAGTTTCAAAAGGAGTACAATGAACACCCACATAGATTAAGAGCCCATCTATGAAGGACTCTATCCTTTCTTCATTCCATATTGGTTGAAGAAATTACCCATTATCTACTCATTATTAATGTTTGCAACATTTGCTTTAACTATCTCTACATATACATGTTATTACTATTATTTTGATGAAATATTTTAGAAATCATTACAGACATGACCATTCATTCCTAAATCCCAGCATGTATCTCCTAAGAACAAGGACACCATCCTATCTAACCACAGTACAATCACCAAATTTAGATCGCAACACTGATACAATATTATATAGTCCATATTCAAATTTCACCAATTTATCCAAGTAATATCCTTTATAGCAATCCTTTTTTAATTCCAGGACCCAATCCAGAATTAAGCATCGTGTTTAGTTGTCATGGCTCTTTAATTTCTTCTTATCTGGAAATCTTTGTGTTTATAACACTGATACCTCTAAAGAGTACAGGCAGTTATTTTGAGAAACATCCCTCAATCTGGGTCTGCCTTACTGTTTCCTCATAATTCATGTTATGCATTTTGGACAGGAATCCTACTTAAATTCTGTGCTCCTTTTTAGTGCATGTCAGCAGACACATGTAAAATTGTTCCATTATTGGTGATGTGAACTCTGATTACTTGTTTTAAGTGCTGTCCATGGATTTCTCCAAAACAATTATATTAAATGGTTATGTAACTAATACCCTGTACAACTGTTGTGTAAGCTTACCTGCTCACATACATCACGGCACATTTGGTTATCCTTTGAATGATTACAACATAATGCACCTAGAGAGAAAAAATAAACACCTGATGTTGCCCACTGTTAAATAAATAAGATGATTAAACTAAGCTGGATGATTAGACAAACCATTTATTCAAAAGACTATTATTATCCATTTTAACTCAACAAACCTTTGCTGTATACCTATTACAAGTCAAGGACTGTCTTAAGTTCAAGGATGTGGTTTTTGCCCTCAAGAAGCTTGCAGTCTAATAGGGGAGACTGTCATGTAATAATAGTAATAGCTACTATGTACTTTCTATGTGCCAGAATTTTACTGCTTGCTTTATATATTATCTCATTTAAACCTCATAATTACTCTATGGACTATATTCTATTATTATACTTACAATCTAAGGTTAAATGACAAAAAGTGAACTTTGTTTTGGACATGTTAAATTAAGATTTGCAATGGCCAAAATATTCCAGATATTCCAGTAAAGGCAGAAACCCAAGCCTGGACTGCACATTGGCCAAGCCTAAAGATACAAATTTGGAAATCATCAGCATAAAGGAGGTTTATGTAAATGAATGACACTGCTTAGGGAGAGTAGTAAGAAGTGAACACAGCACCAAATTCTAAATAACCACAATCTGAGATACGGGAAGAAACAAGGAAAGAGACTGAGATTGAAGAGTCAGAAGTAAGCCAGCCACCAGAGAGTGGCATCACAGAAGAGGGAGCAGTAAGTGCCATGCTCCAGAACAGTCAGGTTAGACTGAAGACTCAAGAAAGGAAATGGATTTACTAAGGGGCCACTTAGACCTTTGCAAGGTACTTTCTGTGAGTTAGTAGAAGTGAATGATATTAAAGGAGTAAACCAGAGGTGAGGAAGTGTAAATAGTAACTACAGGCTCTCAAGAAATCTGGCAGTAATGGGAGGGAAAGAGAGTGGTAAGTTACCGAAGGATGCAAGATCAAGGGAAGATTCTCCACCCCACCCCACATTTTAAAAAAATCTTTTTGTTGGGGGGAAATAAATATTTTATTTAAGAGATTGAACCCAGGACCTCATGCATGCTAAGCATATGCTCTACTACTGAGCTATACCCTCACTCTCCACTTATCCCCCACCCCTCATATTTTAGAGAGGCCTTTGCCCCTGATTCCTGAGACTCTAAATCCTTGTAATTTCCAGAGTAACAAGAGTGTCTTTGTTAGGCTAAGGAGGTAACCCATGGTCTCACCTAGATAGCTTCAGGATGGGGACCGGCCAATCCAGAAAGAGAAGTCATGTGATTAGAGGGTTGGGGCTTTGAGCCACAGGATATCAACCCAATCTCCCAAACTCAGTGGGACAGGGGGACTGGAGATTGAGCTCAACCACACAGATAATAATTTAATCAATCATGCCTATGTGATGAAATTCCAATAAAAATTCTAGACACCAAAGCTCAGTGATCTTTCCTGGCTGCTTGAAGACACTGATGTGCCAGGAGGGTGATGCACACTGATTCCATGAGGAAAGGGCACAGAAGAAACTGCATTTCCTCCCAGACCTTACTCTGCATATCTCTTCATTTGACTGGTCCTCCTGATTTGTATCCTTTATAACAAAACTGTAATCATAACTAAAGCGCTTCCCTGGGTTCTGTGAGACATTCTAGTGAATTACTAATTTTAATGGGGTTGAGGGAAGCCCCAATTTATAAGCCAATTGGTCAGAAATGTCGGTGACCTGGGAACCGCCAAAGTATGGTTAGTGTCTAGAGAAAGGGCAGCCTTGTTTGGGATCATGCCCTTTACCTTGTGGGGTCTGTTCCAACTCTGGGTGGTTAGTTTAAGAACTGAATTGCTATACAGTCGTGGCTAAAAGAATATAAAGGAATTAGGTGATTGCTGGAGAGGGATGTGGGTTCAAGAAGAGGCATTGTACTTGGGCTAGGAATACAATAGTAAATATATGTTATGCTCTCTAACTTCATCCAGTTTATAGTCTGATGGTAGAACAAAGTCTAGACAAAAGGATATAAGGACGCTGACAAATTAAGAGGGAAGCTGAAAGCCTCCATTTTCTCAGTGAAACAGAGATTAGGTCTGAAAACAAAAAGGTTGAGATGGGGTTGAAGTCTTGAGGTGAAGTAGAAATCTGAACAGTCATTTTGGAGAACAAAGGAAGCAACTATAGAGGCTTCTCAAACTTGTGTTCTGTGAAACACTGTTTCATGAATTGTTATTATCTATCCCTCAAGAGAAAACGTTTCATGCTCAAATAAATTGGGAAATGAAGGATTAAAAAGTTAAAGAGAATTCTTTACTGCAGGACTTCACAAAGCCTTCAATATGTTAATATGCATTATTAATCTCCTAAAAAGGGATCTAAGATTTCTCAGACCACAGAATACTTTTTCCATGCAACTTATTAACATTCCAGAATGCCAATCTGAGAAACATCATATTAGAGAAAAGGAAAAATGTTGCCAAGCAGCATTATGGGCCCAGAGAAATTAAAAAGTCAGCTATAGAGATAATCATCAGGGGCATGATAATACTCTATAGAGTACAGCTGACTGGAAAAAAAGATACAGCTGGATTGGTCAGGACTTGTTTATAGACTGCCAAGTCAAAAGAGACAAGGACATGAAAATATTGTATTTCAGGCAGCTAGATCTGAATACAATGGTTTAAAATATGTATTTGCAACATAATCTCTTCAAATGCAATGTATATAATTTCAGTATACAAATTAGATGAAAGCAGAGCTTTTTTCTGATTGAAGGCAGGATTAGTGTGGGAAGCAGATGAATAAATGAGTGAAAAATAAAAGCCCTCTTTAGATCTTACCAACAAGACTTTTAAGTTCAAAACTGGAAATTGTTACTCTGTAAAATAATGACAAGGGTATATGATATTACTGACATACTACTATAGCTTAGTTTCATAAAAGACTATTTTGGGACTGGCTTTCTAATACTATTTCTATGCAAAAAGGTATCTTAATGTTCTAAACATCTGACTCAAAAATCATGAAGAACATACAGAAATTTCATTAAGTTTCAGAAATTTAAAAAGTTCTTTGCTTATAAGCTGTAGTTACTTTCTTAGAAGCTCTAACTCGTGAGAGGGCACACTCACCCATGAGCTGTTCTCTTAACAACCCTTCCTCCCCTGCCATGCCGCCTCGTGCCACCCCCTCTTCTGAGATTCTGTCAGATCCCCAGCCTTATTAGAATGGGGAGGGCGGGGGGGGGCAGTCTCTCCTGAGATACTGATGTGCTCTTTAGAAGTGCTCAAATTTTTGCCACTTTCTACTATCCTTCAACACAAAGGTCACAGAAGGGCAGAAAATCCAGCTGATCAAGAGCAAAGATAACTCAGGATAACACATGGTCCCAATAAGCACAGGCTTAGCAAAAAGTAAACAATCAGGCAGACAAGAGTCTGACTTGGGCCTAGGGATTTTTTGAAAAAAATTTCTTGGAGCAAAGGTCTATTTAGAATAGAAACATAAAACATGTCATAGTTAAAACTCCAGTAACAATGGAAGGTTTTATTAAAAATATAAAAGCTCATTTTTTTCCTACTTAGTGGTGAAGATTAAATTTACACTGGAGTAAGCCTCAAAGTTAAACTTTTAAAATAATTTTTTTTATTATGAAACTCCAAAATCTGGAAAAGAAGAAAAATGATCTAATACTCCCACTGCCCTGCCAGAATGTGTGTGATTTTGACATATTTCCTTCTAGTCTTTCCAAAAGACTTCTGAACTTCTGACAAAATGGTATTAAAGAGAGCAGCCTGAAGTCTTCTGGTAATAATGCCCTTCCCCCTCCCAACCAAGCATTCCTCTATAACAGTACATTTCCTCCCTTGAGAGGACTGCCACCCTCCTGGAACAGGCTAGGGGACCTACGCTCCATTACATTTTCCACAATATTTTTAACCTTAACTATCATTATATTAGCACACATTTTTCTTCCTTTGAAACAACAAAAACTTACTAGAATCTTTAACACTGCATACTTTTCAAGAATGTTCACAAAGGGACATCAATTCATATGCCTTCATTAAGAATGGGAGCAAAGGATTCAAATGCAATTAATGCAGCAATTAAAGGTCTTTGTCTTTCTTAGAGCTATTAAAATGGAGTAACTGGGTCATTCAACTATTAGAGTGCAAAACAAACAAACAAACAAACAAACAAACAAACAAAAAACACCTCTCCAAGGCCTAGTGTTTTATACAAGAGAAGACAATGAATTCTAGAAATGTTTTGTTTTTATGATTTGATTCTAACCTAATTTCTTCAAAACAGTATAAAACTCTGGTTATTTTCATAAAATGGAACTGAACAGATAAAAGTAAATCTGTTCAAAATAAAACTTGACATTGACATGATGAAAATAAAGAGCACAGGTGTTACCCTTATTAAAGACAGGTTGGGTGTCATATTTTCCATTCTTATTCTAAGAGTCTGTAATTATAAAATTAAAAAAAAAAAACAATTACTAAAGGCCATGTATATTGGGTTTAAGAAGGTATTAGTGTAACCTAGGAATAGGCAAGCAGAATTATACAATAATTAGAAACATCAAGGTTTGGCTGCTGGTTTGGGCCACATGTGTACTAAAGATAGGCAAGTAAGCAGGAAGCACATGCTCCAGCCACAAGGGAAAATGCAACTTCTAAGGCCAACCAGCATTTAAAAAAAAACAAACACACACTCTAATCTAAAATTAAAATATTCACAGAATTATAGGATTTCTGAAGTTAAAAGGGATTTTGCCACAGAAGCCTCCCCAAAGCTATAATTCAATGTGGTTAATGAAAAGCCATTCTTGTTTTCTTTTCTAAAGAAAATAAAGATTCCTTCTAATTAATGTCTTCCTAAAGAATTACTAAAACAGAAAAATATATATATAAATATAAATATATATATGTATTTATCCCACACTGTTGAGGTGG
This sequence comes from Camelus dromedarius, assembly GCF_036321535.1. Lineage (NCBI taxonomy): Eukaryota > Metazoa > Chordata > Mammalia > Artiodactyla > Camelidae > Camelus > Camelus dromedarius. The sequence goes on along the minus strand of NC_087445.1, from coordinate 47,023,497 downwards.
AAAAACTAAACCTGAGCTGATAGTGGAAAAAGATCATTCTAAATAAAAAAGATCTTAATAAAAAATCTGATCTGACTTTTAATCAAATTTACATTTTCAAAATACTTTACTGACAATCACTTTAAATTTAAAAACATTTAAATGACAACTGCAACTTTAACTTATAAATACATTCTTGCAATTGTCACATTTACCCCTTTAAAAATGTTTGTGAATATGTGTGTGTGTATATATATATGTGTGTATATATATTTATATATAACATAATATCAGCCAAGGAATAGCCAGTTAAATCACCACCTGGATTCAACACAGCTAACATCTAGACAGATAAATACTTTGTTTTCTTTTTCTGAATCACAAGTTACAGATATCCTTCTCCACTGCTTGCCTCATACTGCACTGCTGCAACAGCCAATTATGCTCATTTGCTTCTATTACCAATATGACTACCAGATTAAGTTTCAAATAGATCCTGCATGCTGTCACTCTTCTAATCAGGGACCTACAATGGCTTCCTGCTATTTCAATTCTAAATTTTCCAAGTCTTCTTCTCACCTCCCCTTCCCTGAACTTCTGTTATTTTTTAACAAGGAAAGCCTCATTTACCTTGAACACAGCCTTCTGCCTGAAATGTTTAGCCCTCTTTCTGCTGACCTAAATCCTAAACATATTTCAAGGCTTAAATACCATCTCAACTCTTAGTAACTCTTTCTTCAACAACTCCAGGCTATGTTGGTTTTTTGGTTATTTAAGGTCTTACAATTCTAGTCAGAACTGGAAACTTTAACACTTCACTCTTCTTCAATAATTTCATGTGTGTACTAATTGTATCTCCAGATTGAATGGAAACTTCTTGTATCCATTTAGCACAGTGCTCACCTCAAAAAATTTATTCATTCATTGGTTAATAAGTAATAATTTCCTAGTTATACAATGCTTATTAATCAGAAAAAAATGTACAAAATGTTTATTTCTCTCACAGTACCACTCCCATACCACATTTCACATAGTGACCAAGTCATAATTTAGCAAACATCATATATGAGTTCTTGACCCAGGTCAAAAGACAAATTGGACCCAATCATATGCACAGGTACAGAGGTATGCAGCCAGTTGGTGGTGGGCTCTGTAACTATAAGGTTAAGACAAGTTGGGGCTGGGGAAGTTTCATGTTGTGCAGAAACCATGAGTAAAGGAGGAAGCTGGTTGGTAGAGAGTGGGAAATGCAAAAGATGCACAGACAGAAGCTATGAGAGGTAGAGAGAGAATGTCTCTAGAAGTAGTCTTGGTTCCTGGCAGCTTACCAGTTCCCACAGCAGTCCCTGAGGTTGTGCTGTGCTCAATTTCCTACCCTTCGATTTCCACGTGTTCCCTGTTAGATGCTACATAACTAGCTTCTGAATCCTGAGATACCTTGGTTTCTGTTTTTCCAGGGGTCAAAAGAGCCTTAACAGACATTCATCATTATGAAACAACTAAAGCAAATGACTCCTAAGATCCTCACAGATGCTAATAACCGGTATTCTCGGATAATTCCCTTCCCCATTCTATGCTGCAGGACTTCCATCTATAAAACAAGGAATCAGAAAATATGAATGTCTGGTTACCAATGGTATATTCCATGGTCAAAATGTTTCTCTTAATACTTACTACACTTTTCTTGAAGTCTTTTGATGTAATCTATGTGCTCTACAGCATCCACTGCATTATGTACTATATACTTGATTAAATCACATGATTTCCCCTCAAACATATTCATATTTAGAATATAAATGGATACGTACTAATGTAACCACATAGTATTAGCAATTTAGATATTATACACTTTTTGGTGATATTTAATGTCTGCTTGTCCCACTAAACCACAAACCTCATGAAAGCAGAGACCATGTCTATTCTGCTTACCACATTATATCTAGTGCCTATCACAGTGTCTGGCGCAATTAACAGCTTAACAAATATTTGCTGAAGGGAATACTGACAGGTGTGAAATTCAGTTTAATAAGCAATGAGCCAGGGGCAGTTATTTCTAATATCCATCTTAAATATATACAAAAATGGAAAATCTGATTCTCTTCCTGACTCACCTGCCAATCCTCCAATCTGCTGTTCCCCATCTCCCCAAACTCAGTAAATGGCATCATTTTCTACTAAGGTGCTCAAGGTAAAAACCTATAAGTAATCTTTAATTCCTCCTCCCCTCACTTCCCACATCTAATCCATCAGCAATTTATCTTGAATCTCTCCTCTTCTACCTCTACCATCACTCTACTCTAAGTCACCATTATCTCCTGCTTTGACTACTACAATGGCCTTCTAATAGCCCCACTTTTACTCCTACCCTATTACAATTAATTTTTTCCACTCAGCAGCCAGAGCGATCTAAAATAGAAATCAAAGCACATTATCTCTGACTTAAAAGTCCACTGGTTTCTACCTGCACGTAGAATAAAATCCACAATCCTTACGTGGCTCTTTGGAAGGCCCAGCACTATCTAGCTCTGGCTTACTCTCTTGCTTAAGATGTTGCAACCACACTGACCTTCTGTTCCTTCTTGCCTTAGGGCATGTGCACTTCCTGGTCCCCACCCCGAGCTTTGCTAAGGGCAGCACCTTCAGTCTTCAGATTTCAGTTCTGAACTTTACCTTCCCAAAGAGGCCTCTCTCGTCATCATTATGTAAAGAACCACTTTCCTCTACTCACACAATTCTCTATGCTATCATCTAGTTTTCTTCATAGCATACTTACCACTCCCAGAAAACATTTTATCTGTTTATTGTCTGTCTCCCCTCTGTTGGAATGTAAGCCCCTTGAGAGCAGCAACTCTGTACCTAGAATAGTGCCTGACATATAGGAAACACTCCAATATTTTTTGAATAAACAAAGTCGTATGGTAACTGTTTTGCTCTTTCAAAAAACATTTAAAATAGATAAAAACCACCTCCTTGACATTGTCCCACTTTCTTCTACAAGTGGCATATGGTGAAAAGTATGATTAATGAAAGATTGTTTAAATCCATAGGTATAAGGCAGGAACTTTTAGTAGCACACCAGAATAAACTGTCATATCTGGTCTATCACCAACTCTAGCTCTTTGTACAGCGTGGGCCAAGATACTTTTAGGGAAGAGAATCTGCTTCATATTACTCTCCTCCAGATAGGCGGTTGCTTTTTCTAACTTAAAATTCTTTTTCAGGATTCTAGGCTATTACATAATTCCTGAAACGTCAACTTATTGAAACCTAGCCCTAATGTTACATCTTTCTGTCTTCTGTACTATTACAAAACATCTTAAATAGAAACAGAGATACTATCAGATGCCATGACCCACAGATCCTGAGACTACAGCATAGGGCCCCATCCCATTCTTCAAAGGGAACACTAGGAAGTGTTGGTGGGAGGGCTGGAGGGTCGAGGGGACCAGAAAGTACTCAGGATAGGAAGTGTGGCATTACTCCAATGTAGACGGTGTGGCTAAACTTCACAAGAGTTAATAATAATTGAGCAAGTCAAATCATTACGTCTCTCACCAGCCTTCCTTGCCTCCCCTCCCCCAATAAGAATGAAAATCTTCAAGTCAGAACAGATAAGATTTGGAAAGCCTTATACCAGAGGAGACAGGAGTACCCAATCTTGGATGGGGTAAGGAGATGGGAAGGAACACTGAGCAGGAATACAAGCCAGGCCTTCATTGAAATATAATTTAATATTGTGTTCTTAATTTTTGTTTAGGATTGAAGAACATTTTCCACACTTTATACAAATCCACAGTGGAAGCTTTTGTCCATTGTATTACTCAATGCCCTTCATGTAAGGAACCAGGCAATATATGCTTCCTAGAATTTAGTACAAGTAACAAATTGCACTTTTTATTATTTGTTTGGTTTTTTTTGGGGGGAGGTAGGTAATTAGGTTTTTATTTATTTTATTTTTAGTGAAGGTACTGGGGATTGAACCCAGGACCTTGTGCATGCTAGGCATACACTCTACCACTGAGCTATACCCTCCCCCAAATTTCACTTTTAGATCAAACTTGGAAATTTTCGTTTTACCAAACAACGCAAACTCTATGTTGCCACAAACTTTTAGAACTGGAAGGGCCTTTAGAAATCATCTAGCCCAGAATTTTCTGAAGTGTGCTTTAGGTGTTCTGAAGAAAAAAACAGTTCTTTAAGCAAACAACTTTTTTCTTCTTTTGCATAATAATTTTATTGAGATATAAATCATGTTAAATTAATTAAACAAGGAGGCCATTAGCCTGAGGTAGCTTCAATGCCTTAGTAGCCTAGTTAAGCAAACCAAAGCCTAAGCCTATAGTGCCTCAAGGTTAAGAAATTGGAAACCCAAGGACAACCAAACACAAACAGTCACCAGGGCTTTCCCAAATAAGGCACCTGCTCAAAATATAGCCAATTAAATAATTTCTTTGCTTTGCTTCCATCTCTTCTATAAAAGTCTTTCCCCTAGCTCCTGTTACTTTCCAATTGGCATTGCCCAATTCAAATCAATTTTTGCTCAAATAAACTTAAAATTTTAATATGCCTCAGTTTATCTTTTAACAATCACACACCACAAAATTCATCCTTTAAAAGTGTACATTTCATTGTTTTTCGTACAGAGTTGTGCTCACCACTATCCAATTTTGAACATTTTCATCAAACTAAAAAGAAACCCCATAACCAATAGCAGTCATTTCCCCACTCCCCCAGCAACAAGTTTCTTTACCACAGGAATCTTTGTGAATTATTGTGAATCTGAGGTGTCTAAGAGAAGGGTACAGTGTACAGTGTTTCCCAAATTTATTTAATAGCTAACATTTCTGTGCTTACTATAAGCTGTTCTAAATGCTACACATGTATTACCTCAATTAATTCTCACAATAAAATCTATGAGAATTTCTGTATATAATAAGTGTAGATATTAAAGCATAAAAGACTAAAGGTAAGTATTTTGTTCAAATATTCTTAACTATTCCACTCTGCTATCTCCCACAGGACCGACTAATTGTGGGATTAAGAATGGACAGCTAGTATTTTCTGAACCATAACTTTGGAAGTGCTTTAGTTCAATTTCTTTAACTTAATGAGAAAAATGGGGCCCAGAAAGGGAAGTTGATTTAGCCACGAATACACAGCATTCTCTTTCTCTCTCCTTTGTCTTACTGACAGCTGAATTTTAGAATCCACTTACAATCAACTATCTAACCCCAGGTTCCTGACAATTTTCTCCCTTCTTTAAATACTTTGTTTAAAAAAAAAAAAAGCCAACTTTAACACTGTAAGCTACCTTAAAACCTTGCCGGGACTGATTTTGCTCTTTCAAGGTCTGCCTCTGTGTAAGCAATGCACTTCTCCACCACTGCTGCATGTATTAATCCCAGTCATCTTTTCCTATCTAATGCCGTTGGGGAATCACTCAATTTTCTTCCCACCTAGGTGGACGTCATCTCTCTCCCTCTGCACTCACAGCCCTTCATCTCCTCTGGACACTTCTGCCTTGAATTTGAGGCGCTCATGTCCTGTTGTACCCCACCTCCTAGCAAGAGCTACTGGAGGGCAGGAATTGGCATAACTCCTGAAGCCCAGCACGTGGGAGATAAGCAGCACTAAAGTTTCCTACCCACCCGTGGTTTAATTCCTCTAGAGCAAGAACAAAACTCTCAAGTCAGCCAGCCCCTAGAAAGAGAGTTCACTGATTTTTACTGTCTCCTGCCAGAGCCCAGCGCCGTCTCTGACACACAGCATACCCACAGCGAACGGCAGCAGAACTGCACTTAGAGGGCTTGGACTTGTTCTCTTCTGAGACTTCATAAGTCAGGCAGGCTGTGGGGCCCATCAACGCTAGCTGCCCGAGGTCGGCCTTTCTGAACTGAGGGTCAAGTAACAAGTAACAATAATTGTCAGGGCAGCGGTAAGGCGGCTGCACCTCCGGAGTCCCATCCAATCCTCGCGACGAACCTGGGCGAAGGTATTTCACCCTCTTCGGACAGAGACCCGAGCCGGATGAGGGGGTAAGGGCCGAGCTGGGGGCCCCTGCCCGGTGGCTGACAGAGCAAGGCCTCGAACCTGGGTCACCGCTCCCAGTTCAGCAGACCCGGGAGGGGAGAGCGAGGGTGGAAACGGGTCCTGCTCGTCCGGCTTCAGCCGCCCCTTCCGCCTGCTGGGACCTCCGGACCCTGGGTCACCGACGTGGGCTGGGTCTGGGGGTCCCGCGCACCCCGGCCCCCTGCCCCGCGCCATCTTGGAGCGCTAGAGGCGGCCGCTCCGGACCGCCCCGAACCGTTGCTCCAGCAGTTACTTACCCGCACTGCCGGGAGCCAGGCCTCCTGCCACCTCTGCGACCCCCGCCACGGCCAGGAGAAGCAGCAGCGCGCCTCGCGGGGAGGCCCGGACGGTCGCCATGTCCGGGCCGGGGGGTCCGGAGCCGCGGGATGCTCGGACCCAGCCCGCCAGCCGCTGCGGCTTGCGGAGGCCACGCCCCGGCGGCCTGGACCCTCGGTGATTGGCTGTGGCGCCCTCAAGCCCCGCCCCTCAGCCGGCCGAGTTTCCAAAACCTGCTGGGGGCGGGAACCAGCCCGAGACCCCGGCTCTTTGTTAAGTCCCAGCTGTGTGTCGGCTTCTGCAGCGGAGTCCCGCAGCCAGCGTTCTCCAAGAGGGGAGTCAGAGGATGTCAGAGCTGGAAGTCCCCTTAAAACGCCTCGACCTCCTGAGGTTTGCAGATAGGGTCACTGAGGCTTACCGAGGAGACCGTCCGCCCAACTACAAGTTCGCCTGAGAACTGAGGCATAGTCCAAGGCTGAACCAAAGGGACTTCTCCCTTTCACTTACCCTCAATGATCCTCTTAATAACCTTTCTGCCTGACGCTGCCTCGCACCCAAAGAAGGCGTGACACCCAGGACATCTCGGCCTTCTCTGGAATCTGAGAGGCTCTGCCACAGACACGGTCCCCTGACAAGGGCCCCGATACACGGATTTGCCATCAAAGCTCTTTGGGAAGTTTAGCCTCAATGTGTCTTTGACGTACTAAGTATCTCTTCCTATCAGGTGGGGAGGAATGCTTGTGTATCTATATATGGAGAGCCTTGAATGCCAGGTTGGGTTTAGACTTTAAGAGACTATTTGAAGGTGGGTCCTCACTCCACCCCTTACCCCCACAGCTAATGTACGAGAGGATTCATTTGCTATCAAAGCACCCTCCACCGCACCCCGCCCCATCCCTCCCTCTTCCTCCCCCTCTCCCTCTCTTTTCCATTCCTGAATTACATAATACTTTTTCCCTTTCCCCTTCCTTTTAAAGAAAGCACAACTGCAGTTAAATTTTTAAATTCCTCAACATCATTAAATATCCAGTAAGTGTTTACATTTTCGTTATTGTCTTGCAATTTCCTTTTACCGTTTTTCAAGTTCCATCTAAAGTCCATATTTGAATTGGTTGGTATGTCTTTTAGGTCTCTATCTATTCTCTCTCTTAGCTTTACGAAAGAAAAAATGAATAAGTTACAATACTCTTTCTAAAACATTTGCTCTGGCAACAATGCTCTTGCTTCTCTGATAGGCCATGTCTTTTCTTACAGGATAGAAGGATGTACAATTATTCAACATGGTGTCAGAGGGTCTCAGCATTTAGACCCAATCACCTTTTACAGCTTCATCTCCACACTCTCCCTGCACCCCTGCCACCATCCTTTCAGAACCTCTTACCTAGTTCCAGACCTCTTAGTTGCTTTCACAACATGTGTCCTCTGCCAAGAATCCCCCAATTCTTGTGGTAACCCAGGTCAGCTGAGGGAACTAAGATGGTTGCTCTGGGCCCAACTGTGCCCTGGAAAAACTTGAGCAGGAAGTGACCAACACATCTCGATTTGTCTGGGATTGTCCTGGTTTTAAAACTGGAAGTCCCATGTCCCAGAAATCTCATTAGTCCCAGGGAAAATGGGACGATTGGTCTCCTTAGCTCTGTGGACCTCAGAAAATGCCATATGGGAGGCCTGAAGGGGACTTTCAGATGGAAAAATAAACTCATACAGCTAACAGATACCACTTCCAAGGTAAATCATTAGGTGAACTGATTGCTAATAAGCCTTGGAGATGGGTCATTAGACCACTGGGTTCCTGTATTAGTTTCCTAGGCTGCTGTAACAAAGCACCACAAACTGGGTGGCTTAAACAGTAGAAGGTTATTGTCTCAGAGTTCTTGAAGCAAGAAGTCTAAGATCAAACTGTTGGCAGAGTTCACTCCTTCTGAGAGCTATGAGGGAGACTCTGATTCATACCTCTCTCCTAGCTTCTGCTGGTTATTGGCAATCTTTGGCACTCCTTGGCTTGTAGTCTCATCACCTTGCTCTCTGCCTTCATGTTTACATGAAATTCTCGTGTGTGTGTGTGTTCGTGTCCAAATTAATCCTTTTTATAAGGACACCACTCATATTGATTTAGTGGCCTACCCTACTCCAGTATGACTAATTACATGTGTGATTCCGAGGTACTAGGGGTTATGACCTCAATATATGACGTCATATATATGACCTCAACCTGAAATGGTCCTAAAGGAAAGTCCCATCTTTTGTGCTAATGTTGTCATACACTTTGCTTCCACACACTTTCTATTATTTGGCTTTAAATAGTCCATTATTCAAGCAAGAGATTATAAAATGAAAAATAATGTGTTTTATATTTACCTACATGTTAAGCATTTCTGATGCTCTTCATTCCTTTATGTAGATTCAAATTTCTCTCTGGTATCTAAAGGAAGAGATACATTTCGATTAATAATATGGCAAGTTTTGCTGATTTTAATTAACTAGGACCCCATATATTGTTTTTTGGAATTTATGCATAGTAAACTCAAGTTAACTTTTAATGAAAATAATTTTTCTGGGTTTGTTTTGCCTAAACACATTTTATTATCATGAATTGACCTATCTTGATAAGGGAATTATTTTGAATTATTAAAGTAAGACTTTATGATACCTGGCTTCATATGTATATGAAGTGGGTCAATTTTTTTGAATATTAATTAATATCTTTTTTATTCCCAGTAATTCCTTAGCTAGAACTAAACATGAGAGTAAGGCATTCATTTCTTCAGGGATGATGATTAGAGTAGAAAAGCAGACAAAGAGGCTATTTCTAGCTTTTCGGTTTTAAAAACAAGACATTTGAAATTCCAAGCAGAGACAGTGGTTTTAAGAGTAAGCTTTTGAGATCTCAGAACCTAGCCCAAAAGGCTGAGGGTATAAAATCTTTGTCTGAACAACAGACTTGTGAGAATACCGGACACAATCCCCCCACCCCCACCAGTCCCCACCAACCTCACTCACTCTGATTGGGAGGGGGAGGGCCACAGGAGCAGCAGGGCTCCTTGAGGGAGGCTGCAGTGGGTTGGGACACAGAACCCCGAAAGGCCTGGGAATATGAGATAAGAGGGGACCTGGACCCCATTTCCCATGGAGCTCAGGGACGTGACACACCTCACAAAGTTCCCCTACACTCAGCATGATGGGAGAGTAGAGGAGAAACAGCTGCAAGTATGTCCTGTTTCTTGCACCCACCTATACGGCCACAGGAGAGGAGCTGAATGTGCCCTTTGAGAGAGGCAAATCAGAAGTTAAGAGAGAGCTGAGCGCCTGAAAAGGCCTCAAGATCAGAATAAGGCTCTAGCTGTTATTTGCATGGTCTGTACAACTGGACACCAGATGAGGACGCAGGTGTCAACAGGGATTGATGATAACAACTGAGGACCAGATGTCCTGCCTTCTTCCCAGTCCCCATTGATGGGTTTGGCTCTATATTTTCCTCTTAAAACTAGGGAGGAGGTTGGGGATAGGCATTGACTAAGCTGAGATCCCAATGCATTGACTGAGATTAAGTTTCAGTCATTTAGCAGGAAGGGGACTTGCAGAGAGAAGTAGGTGTCTATCAGAGATTTGTGTAGCCCTTCTAGAAGTTGGTGCTTGGAAGCAATTGCCCAGCCAGAGCAAACATTTTCTAACTGCTGTCATGTTTGCTATAACCTTATTAACTGGGAGTATGGCCTTGGAGAACAAAGGAATCCCATGCCCTGGCGCAAAATTGGTGTATCTGACATCCTCATTGGCTCTTATGTTGAGATCTCACGAGGAAGAGAAGCTCTGCCAAGGCAGCCAACACCAACACATAAAATTTTGCCTTGTGACCTCAATTTGTGATGCTGGTACAATAGCCTTCCAGCCTCCAATGAGCCCTCTCACAACATGAGCCTGTGAGTATGAAATTGTCCCCATTCTCTACTCTCTTTGCTTGTTTATTTCAGTAATTTTCAAACTTAAAAAATATTATTTTTATTTTTTAGCAGTGGAATCCTTTTTCCAACAATCTTACAGAATCCTGCCACCATATAAAATTTTTAAAAGCTGTGTTTTATAGCTATTTTTATAAGTTTAAATTTATTTATTTATTTATTTATTTATTTATTTATAAGTTTAAATTTATAATAACAATTAATTCAAAAGTAATAATTGAGAATTCAGATAATAAGTGAGATTTTGATGAACATGAAAATTTGAAATCTGGAATTATGGATAATTACAGTCACACTAGTTTCAGCTTCTATTCTGTATTTTGTTTGGCTGCCTGTTGTAGAGAAAATCCTGATTCATACAGACGAGTAGTTTGCAAAACGGTGAGACGAGTAGTTTGCAAAATGGTGATGGTTTTTGAACTAGCCCACCTTGCAATCTCAGACTACTCTTTATTAAAATTAAAATAGTACCTTGGGAAAAGAAGTACTGAGGCATTATTTCAATATCAATTCATGATACTGAATTATGTTATGTCCATACCAAAACCTGCACATGCAGATTTATACTGGCTTTGTTCATAACTGCCAAAATTTGGAAGCAACCAAGATGTCCTTCAGTAGCTAAGTAGGTAAATAAACTGTTGTACATCCAGACTGTAGAACAGTATTCAGCACTACAAAGAAATGAGCTATTGAGCCATGAAAAGACATGGAGGAAACTTAAAAGCATATTACTAAGTAAAAGAAGCCAATCTGAAAAGGTTATGTACCACATGATTCCAAACATGACATTCTGGAAAAAGCAAAATGATGGAGACAATTAAAAGACTAGGGGTTGTGAGGGGTTCGAGGAGAGGGAGGAATGAAGAGGCAGAGCACAGAGGAGTTTCAGGGCAGTGAAACTATTCTGTACAAAACTATAATGCTGGATACAGGTCATACATTTGTCCAAACCCATAGAATGTAGGACACCAAGAGTCAGCCCTCAACTATGAACTCAGGGTGATGATGTGTCCACGTAGATTCACCGATTGTAACAAAGATACCATTCTGCTGCTGGATGTTGGTAGTAGGAGAGATTGTGCATGTGTGGGGACTGGATATATGGGAACTTTTTGTACTTTCTGCTCAGTTTTGCTGTGAACCTAAAACTGCTCTAAAAAACAAACTGTATTCATGTAAAAAATGCCAGTTAGATATTAAAAGTAAGAAAAAAATACTGATTCACTAACAAGATTGAATAACTGCTCAAATTCCTTATCAGAAGTGTAGTCAGAGAAGTAACATCCCAAATTTATGGTTATTTATGGTCCCAATACTATTTATAGTGTGACATTATTATGGTGTGACAAGTTATGTGTTCACTTGTTATTGTGAAATTGGCTATGACGCCAGGATGAGAACATGCCCCAAGCAGATGATTCTGAGCCTCGCCTGACACTTAATTGAGAACAGCGCACATTTGTACTCCCTGGTACAGTTACATGTGAGCCAATGAACGTAGGCCTAGATTAGAGAAAAGATCAATGCAGAACTATACTTTTTCTAATCAAGGACATGTTGAAAGAAGATAAAATAAATGTGCAGAGATGGTAGGAAAAGATTTACCCTGAGATTTATGCAAAAGGAGTCAACTCAACAGCATACACACTAGGTGGTAGTAGCCTCTAATGTGTCTAGAGTCAAAATGTAGGTTTGTGTGTGTTTATGGTCTTATTACATAATATAAGTTATTTAGTATATGTATGTGTGTATGTGTGTATATATATATACATATATATATACAAAAGAAGCTCAAATCAGATACTTGCAGAACCTGACAAAACTCCATTTGGGAGCTATTTGATTCCTATTTGATTAGATGATATTATTCAAGAGGTTTGTACAATTAATGTTTGAACATGTCTCTTTTAATTCTGATACCATTTCTCTTCCAAAATAATGACTCACACTCTCTTCCACAGCTGGAATAAACATGTCATTCTGTTCTCTTGTTTTTGTCCTTTGTAATCATGGTGGCGTTTTATGTTTAATTCTAATCCATCCTAAGTTTATAGCAGTGTGTGGTGTGATGTATGGATCAAAGCAAACCCTCATTCAATTGAATATTGCTGCTGTTCCACTATTTCTTAAAAAGTGGTTCCTCTTTCATGCTATTAATTTTTATCTTATATATGTGTATTAAATTCTTATAGTTGGGATTAATTTTCTAGTACCTCTAATACCATTGATTTTACAAAACTTTTAAAAAAAGTCAATGATACATCATTCAGTAATTGTTACTTTGTAGTAAGTTCAAATCTGGTAGGAAAATCTAATATCATTACCTTCAAAAGATCTTTGTATTGTTCAATTATTCTTCACCAGCAACTTATGTAGCTCAGTAGAGTCTCTAGTGGGGCGGAGATTTAAAAACACTTGTTTCCAAGCTCAAGTTCCTTACCGGTCATTTTAATTTTATTTATTCTCTCAAGCCTTTGGTCAATCACTCTGCCTTCCTTTATACTCCCATAAGACTCATCATTTTTTTCTTGATGCTATCTGTCATGTCTGGAGTTATATTTATTTCCAATTCTTTGATACTTGTTTCTACTGTAAATAGGAGAGTATTCCTGTTTTTTGTTTGTTTGTTTTGTTTTGCTTTTTGCTGTATATTGATGGTGTGTAGGAATACAATTGATTTTTGAGAAGTTATTTCTATCTCAAACTTTTCTGAATTCATATCACTACAATATTTTTCTGGTTAATTTTTAGAAATACAATCATTGTGTTTTCTGTAAAATCTGATATCTATTTCTTACTCTGCTATGTGTATACCTCTTATTTTGCACTTGACCACAATTTTTTATTTATTTGCACTTGACTGCACTTTAGAGCTATTTGAAGTGGGAATGGCTAGTTTCCAGTCTAGCATGGAAGAAGACTGGAGTCTCCACTCTGTAGTAACAGGTAAAAAACTGAACAAACTGAGAAATCAACAATTCTTCTTAGATCCACAAGAGAATTCAGGTCACAGGACAAACTGCTATCCCTCAAATTAGAACAGCCTTGGTTGCTGATGCTGGAGGACTTGGCACACGCTGGAGTTGCTTCCCTGCCTCTCCCTTCAGCCCCTCAGTCATGGTCCTAAGTCTTGGAGAGCCTGCTCCTCAAAGTGTGGTCCACAGACCAGCAGCATAGGCATCTCCTGGGAACTCATCAGAGATACATAATCTCCAACCCCACCTCAGACTCACTGAATCCAAATCTGCATTTTCACAACATCCCCAGGTGACTCAGGAGCACACTAAAGGTAGAGGATCACTGATCTAAGAAGCTTGCAGAAATGTCCACCAGATGGCGGGTTTGCAGCAGGCACAGGTATCCAGAGCCACAATCAGCCAAGTCTCTTTCAAATAATGTCCTATGTGGCCTTAGAAGTTTGGAGCCACTGCTCACGATCTATGGAGGGCATGGGTTAGGGAGAGAGCCCAGAGGAGACACCTAATAAATGACCTGCAGGTTGTGGGCTGTAAGTCATGAATTCGTCCTCTCTGGGCTTTCTCCAGGTGTCTTCACGTACACTGTCTATTGAGAAGGATGGGGCATAAGCTCTTATTGTACAGACAAAGGAATTGAGGCCCAGAGAGGGAAAGAAACTTAGCCAAGTGCTCAGCAGTGGCAAACAGTATCGAAGGCAGAATTGGAAAGCAGGTCTCTGACTGCCTGGCCTGGGCTGAGAGACTTCTAGGGGGACAAGGCAGGGTGGCTAAGCCCTAGTCTATGCTGAGCTGGGTGGCCTGCCTATCCCACCCTCCCCCCAGGAATATTCTGTCTCAGTATTCAATAAGGGATATTCTACCCTCCTAGGGATTTCCCAGAGTCAGGAAGCCTTAACTAGGGTCCAGAAAATGGTAGACAGTTGTTGGTTGCCCTCCCAGGACTGACTGCTCCTCTAGCCCTTTCTTAACAACTCCAGACTTTCCTTTGTATAGCAGCCATAGACTTAGGTGAGACTGACCCAATCTTCTTTTTCAGAGGAAGGCCTTGCTGGTTTGAGTCCCACCTGCAATTGGGACTGCTTTGTGATTTGCATCGGTCCAGTCAGAGCAAACTTCAGGACACTTGTTCTCTGGTTGGGGGAAACTAGTAGTTTCTACCCCATAAGTGAATGGGGAAAGTGCAAGCCCAGGGCCGATGGCAGCCTTCTTGTGCCCATGCAAAGAGTCAGCCTGAGAATAAAGCTGATATGGGGAAGAGCAAAGTATAAAGAGAATCTCAGAGCAAAAGAATTGGAGCCTGATTAACATGCCTGAGGCTAGTCCCACTACTTTTGAATAAACCCACATTATTCTTAAAGCAGTTTGAGTAGAATTTTCTCTTTCATGTAATGGAAGGTCTCCTCCCTGTTACAACCTCCAAACTCCATGCTTTTATGGCTGCTCCTGACCACCCATGAGTTCAACCCGCAGACCCCGGCCCATCACTCCTGTGGGAAGCAACTCTTACTAATGGCTAAAGGTAGCTGTTGAATTGAGGATTATTTATAAGCTTTTGCCTTCCCCCAAACATTTTTTGGGTTTCCTTATAGTCTGGACACTCCTGTGGGAGTGTCTGGTAGTGTTAGTGCTGTGAGTCATGTAGCTCGAGTAGGGAAGAAGAGACTGACAGGTGCTGCCTCCCAGCCGTGCAGCACTGTACCACCGCGTGATTGGAGCCGTGGTCTGGGGAGGAGAATGCAAACATCTCTCTGTGCTTCCTCGCTGTGCAAGGTAAGAGACTTCTTTTCCTGGTTTTAAGACTTGAGGAGAATTCCTGTCATGGTGCTACCAGGCAACACACTGTGATGGTGTGGATGATGCTTTTCACACTCTTCTTACCAAACACAGGCCTCTAGGATAGTATCAAAAAGCAGGTACAGTCATCAACAGTTCTATATGGGACCGAACAGTATACTCCAAGAGCCCAGTTCTACTAAAACCAGGTTCTATAACTGTCTCAATTTTGCACACATCAATGACTCTTCACCACAGATTGCACCAGCTTCTGGTGGCAAAGGATCTAAGATTTCATTGGCATAAAGTAGCCATGATTTGATGATGTCACTGTGGTTATGCATGAAGCCAATAACTAGCCAGTATTTCTAGAAATGTGAAGCTCTTTCCTTCTAGCTTCTTAGATAGAAGCTTCCATTGCCTATGGAACAAGGGTGATGGGGGCAGTTTATTTTTCAGTCATAGTCACATGGTCCACGACATGAACCTTGGGGAGACTCCCTTCTCTTCTCTCGGTTATCATTTCCCCACGAGTACAAAGAGGAGTTTGGAGATCACGTGTTCTGGCAGCCTGGGATCTGTGACAGTCACTCAGGGAGGTTTTCCTGATGTACAGGCTCTTCATAGCAGCCCTCACGTCTTTGTTCCTGAGGCTGTAGATAATGGGGTTGAGCATGGGGGTCACCACCCCAAAGAAGAGGGAGGTGAGCTTCTCTGAAACATCCTAATTATCTATCCCCAGTGGGTCCTTAGACTTGGCCCTAGCATACATTTAGACAATAATGGTCCCATGGAAGACGACCACAACTGTGAGGTGGGCAGAGCAAGTGCAGAAGGCCTTTTTCCTCCCTTCTTCTGAGGGGATCCTCAGGATAGTAGCAATGATGAACACATAGGAGACAAAGATGAACAGAACTGGGATGCCCAGGAAAATAATAGTTGTTATCCCATACTGATCACACTGATGGAGATGTCAGCTCTGGCCAGCTTCAGGACAGCCAGGATCTCACAGGTGAAGTGGTTGATGACATTGTCCCCACAGAAGGTGACATTCAATCAGGTTCTTGAAGGAGGCTGAAGGCTGGACTTGGTTGGGCAGATGTGTTGCCAAGGATGGCTGCATTCTAAGGTGCTTATCATCCCCCCAAGCTGCAGTGCTGTTCTGGCCAGTTTGGCCCAATGCTCTGGGAAATCTGGCTGTGTTAACAGCCACCATTTCAGCCTCCAGAGAGCCCCATGGGCATGTCTGTCCAGCCCCCTGGGTGGCTTCTCATACTGCTTCCACTGAAATGAGGATAACGCCTTATCCCTGACTTTGAAGGCCTCAGCCTTGGAAACTGCACCTCCAAACATCTTATCTACTTGAATTTTTCTTTGTATATCCAACTTGTGACTATCCAATATTTGCTTGGTTCCATCCACCAATGAAGATCTAGTTACCTTTTTAGGAAGCTGACTCTAGCTTTACACATCTTTTACCATCTGAAAAAACACGATGTGATATAGTGATTACTCTCCAATGGTGGGGAAGAGGTCTCATGTCTCTTGAACCAAATCTCTCTATTTTAAGCCATTAATCCTAGTTCTGCTCTTTGGGGACACATAGAGCATGTCACCCCTTTCTGCCCCATAAGAGTTCATCAGAGATCTAAGGATAATGACTCCTTACTTCTCCTCTTTTCCTGAGTCACACCCCGGGCCACGTAAATCCAAATGTCTGTGATAGAATCCAGGCATGAGGACTTGTTAAAGCTCCCCAGATGGTTTCAATGTCACCGAGGTTGAGAACACTATCCTAACTTTGTCTTCCCAGGTATTCCATCCTGCTGTTATGATCCTTTTGAAAACAAACAGACAAACAAATGAAAAGCATTCTTTGGAGATTTTTGCAATTTCTTCCTGGACATTTGCTTGATCAAGAGACTTTCCCAGAATAAGCAATGTCCACTAATGGATTTTGAGGACAAGCCATCCTCAACTTCCTTGGGCTTTTCTGAGGCCCTATGACCAGCCGTGTTATCCTCTCCAGCCCTAAATGCAAAGGTCAGGCCAGATAACTGGATGCCTGTCTCTCTGACCTCTTCCCCCCACACACAGGTGGTGTCTGCAGGAACGCTGTCTGGGGCCCCGTGCCTCCAAGGTCAGGGTTCCTCTCTGACCCAGGAGTTGGATATCATGAATCCCCTTGAACAGTACTTCTTGAGGAAGGAAATCATTTGATTTATTCATGAGGAGAATCATGGTTACAACCTTCCCTTTCCTGTCGTAAGAATAAAGATGAGGAATGCTTCCCTGTGGGATCACTTAAGCCCAATTAATTTGGCTTGGAAGAAATTCATGTTTGGAAAGGTTTTCCAAAAGATTTTCTTTCAGCAGATGTACAAAAATAGACATAGAATCAATCATGGGGTGAACGCCACCTGCTTATTCAGGGCTTCCTAAAACACACCACATTGGCCATCCTTCAGTTGTGGCTTTCATTATGCTGACAGACAACTGTAGACCCAGGCCTGGGAGGGGCCTGAGGGTCTAACCAGGCCAACCTCCCCACCCTCAACTCCAAAGCATGCAGGCCCACAGCTCCCTTGATCATGGCCTCTGGCCTAAGCTGGAATACTTGAGGGAAGCAGGCTCTCTGCCTGCTGGGGAGGTTCATTTCATTTTAAAGTAGTTCCTATGGTTAGAAAATTCTGCCTTTCTGCAACTTCCACACCACTCTGCCTTCTGTAGCCCTCAAACAAAGTTAGTTCCTCTTCTCCATGGCCTCCAAATATTCAGGAATAAGTTGGTTTTGGCGTTAAGATGATAGAGAATCAACCTTGTTAGTCTTATAGCAACCAAAAGGAAGTCATAGAGTTGAGAGGAATTGTCCACAATTCCTGAGTAATCTTGAGATGTCTTTCAGGCTACTGTGTCCCACCAAGAGGGGCTGTGCGGCATTCAGCACTTGCCATGCCCCTGAAATCACCTCTTTTCCCCTCTTTTGAGCCCTATTCCACTGAACGATCAAATCTATTCTTAGAAATGAGCTTGTGCTAATGAGAATCTAAGTCCTTTTATCCAAACCTTCACTTACTTTTATCAGAAACATGATGTGAAAGAGTGATCAGTCTCCTAACGGTGGGGAATAGGCCTCATGTCAGAAATAGTCACAGTGGATCCAAAGCACCAGGGGCAGGAAGAGGGGGGTGACTGTCAGTCCCTGTGATGGGTCTTCACCCATCCAGGCCTCCCTACTCCACTTGCCTTGGTGTTCCTGAAACGACCTCCAAAGAACTGGCCATTGCCTACAGAAGGTAACTTAAGTCTCAGTTTATTCTGGGGACCAACTTAGTCCCTAAAGTCATTTAAAGTTTGGAAAGTGAGGTGTACTCAGTTTAGAAACTTTGTGTTCTTCTGGGATAACATCCCCATGATCCAATTATGCTAAAGGCTCTGGAGGAGGTTTTCTGCTTGCTGCCTTCCTTCTTCCTTTCCATGTCCTCCTCTCCTTTCTTTGGTCAACATATTCCTATGAAGACATCACCCAGAGCCCAGAGCCTGCTGGTCAGTCATTCCACAGCTCACTTAGCCCCCAGGTCCTTTCCCCTCAGCTGCTGCTGAGCTCTGTCATCCCCAGCCTGGACTCTGCAGTGGTTTGAGGGGGGAGAGTCAGAATTTGATTTTAGGATGTCTACTCATCTCTAGAGTGGTTAGGCTCCATGAAGCAAGATGCTGTGTTCTTTCTGGATCCTCACTCTACTTCTAGTAAGTCACTGTCCTTTCAGCTTCCTGGTCCTCTGTGCATGCCCAATTCCTCATCTGAGTCGCCGACAGGAGCACAACACAGGACAGGAATGGATACAGAGCCCTCAGGCACTCCATGAGAGGACATCACTATGGACATTACTTTATTCAGGGTGGAGTGGAAGGCAGACAGATAACAGAAAGGAGTAACACACTGGCTCGGTCTTCAGGGCACTCACCCTCTGTACTGAGAAAGGTGAGTTAAAAGTTAATTATGGCTCTTCTTGAGCTGGAATATCATCTTCTTCCCCCAGACATCAGAGCTCCTGGTTGTCAGGCCTCCAGACTCTGACTGATTTACACCTTGACTTTCCTGGTTCTCTAGCATGAAGAGGGCAGACCATGGGACTTCTCGGCCTCTGTAACTTTTATCAGTACAGTACATTCCACCCAAAAGCAGCAGAATACACATTCTTCTCAGGTGCACATGGAACTTTCTCCAGGATAGATCACATATTAGGTCACAAAACAAGTCTTAACAAATTTAAGAAGAATGAAATCATGCCAAGTGTCTTTTCTGACCACCATCAAATGAAACTAGAAATCAATAGCAAAAGTAACACTGAAAAATTCAAATGTGTGGAAAACTAAACAACATACTCGTGAACAACCACTGAGTCAAAGAAGAAATAAAAAAGGAAGCAAGAAAATACCTCAAGACAAACAAAAACAAAATACAGTATACCAAAACTTATGGAATGCAGCAAAAGCAGTAGTAAGAGATGTATGGGAGTCTACTGCTTGTATTGGACAACAACCAATCTGTGTTTGTGGTTTCTTTTAAGGGCAATTTATTGAATCTGTAGATTGCCTTGGGTAGTATGGTCATTTTAACAACAGTAATTCTTCCAATCCATGAGCACAGTATATCTTTCCATCTGTTTGTGTTGTCTTCAATTTAAAAAAAATTAATGTCTTATAGTTTTCTGAATACAGGTCTTTTACCTCCTTAGGTAAGTTTATTCCTAGGTATTTTATTCTTTTTGATATGATTATAAATAGGATTGTTTCCTTAATTTCTCTTTCTGATAGTTCATTGTTAGTGTATAGAAATGCAACAGATTTCTTTATGTTAATTTTATATCCTGAAAATTTACTGAACTCATTGATGAGCCGTGGAAGTTTTTTGGTAGCATCTTTAGGATTTTCTATGTATAGTGTCATGTCATCTGCAAACAGTGACAGTTTTACTTATCCCTTTCCAATTTGGATTCTTTTTATTTCTTTTTCCTCTCTGAGTGCTGTAGCTAGGACTTCTAATACTATGTTGAATAAAAGTGGCAAGAGTGGGCTTCCTTGTCCTGTTCCTGCTATTAAAGGAAATGCTTTGAATTGAATCTATAGGTTCAATGCAGTCCTTATCAAAACATTAATAGCATTCTTCACAGAACATTGAATAATTTTTAAATTTGCATGGAAACACAAAAGACCCTAAATAGCCAAAACAATCTTGAGAAAGAACAGAGTTGGAGATATCACCCTCCAACTTCAGACTATACTAAAAAACTACAGCAATCAAAACAGCATGGTACTAACACAAAAACAGAGACATAGATCAATGGAACAGACTAGGGAGCCTAGAAATAAACCTATGCACTTATGGTCAACTAATCTACAACAAAGGAAGCAAAAATATGCAGTGGAGAAAAGACAGTCTCTTCAATAAGTAGTCCTGAGAATACTGGACAGTTGCAGGTAAAAGAATGAAATTAGAGCATTTTCTCATACTGTATATAAAAATAAACTAAAAATGGATTAAAGACCTAAATGTAAGACTGGAAACCATAAAACTCCTAGACAAAAATATAAGCAGAATGCCCTTTGACATAAATTGTAGCAATACATTTTTGGATCTGTTTCCTAAGTTAAAGGAAACAAAAACAAAAATAAACAAATAGAACCTAATTAAACTTAAAAGCTTTTGCATAGCAAAGGAAATCATTTACAAAATGACAAGACAAAACCTACTAAATGGGAGAAAATATTTAAATATTTGCAAATGATATGACTGATAAGGGGTTAATATCCAAAATATATAAACAGCTCATAAAACTCAGTATCAAAAAATGACCCAATTAAAAAATGTACAGAAGACCTGAATAGACATTTTTCCAAAGAAGACGTTCAGATGGCCAACAGGCACATGAAAAGATGCTCAACATCACTAATTATCAGAGAAATGCAAATCAAAACCACAATGAGATATCACCTCACACTTGTCAGAATGTCTATGATCAAAAAGACCACAATGTTGGCAAGGATGTGGAGAAAACAGAACCCCTGTTGGTGGGTATGTAAAGTGGTGCAGCCACTGTGGAAAACAGTATAACGATTCCTCAAAAAAACTAAAAACAGGACCACAATATAGTCCAGCAATTCCACTCCTGGGTATATATCTGAAGAAAACAAAAGCACTAATTAGAAAAGATAACATGCATCCCAATGTTCACACCAGCATTATTTACAATAGCCAAGATACGGAAGCAACTAAGTGCCCATCAATAGATGAACAGATAAAGAAGATGTGGTATGTATATATGTAATATACAATGGAATATTAATCATAAAAAAGAATGAAAATTTGCTATTTGCAACAACATGGATGGACTATGCTCAGTGAAATAAATCACAAAGAAAGACAAATATTATATCTTATCACTTATATGTGGAATCTAAAAAATAAAACAAACTAGTGAATATAATAAAAAAGAAACAGACTCACAGATACAGAAAACAAAGTGGTTATCAGTGGGGAGAGGAAAGAAGAGAGAGGTAGGGGATTAAAAGGTACAAACAACTAGGTATAAAATAAATAAGCTACAAAAATACATTGTACAGCACAGGGAATATAGCCAATATTTTATAAGTATAAATGGAGTATAATCTTTTAACTTGTGAATTACTATTCTGTACACCTGAAATTTATATAATATTGTAAATCAACTATATCTCAATAAAAATAAAATAAAATAAATTTTAAGGGCAATTTAACATCTTTTTCTCAGTTACAATAGTGGCTATTATGCAGTGTGATGCCAATGGGCTGGTTTTTTTGAGGGGGGAGATAATTAGGTTTTATTTATTTATTTGAATGGAGGTACTGGGGATTGAACCCAGGGCCTCTTGCATGCTACACATGTGCTCTACCACTGACTATACCCTTCCCCCCTACCAATGGGCTGTTTTTATAGAGAGAAAACATTTAAAAGCATTTTTGGACACTTTTATCAGATGTGGTTGCTAGAGATTTTGCTTTGTTCATGTATTCTTTTCACAGTAGGAAGCCAAAAGTCGTGGGAAGTGACTGATTAGAATAAAGGTCTGTGTGCAGGAAATAATGGAGTTGTGTTAGTAAATTATGGGAGAAAACTTAAATGGGGCAGCCATAAATCAATGCATTGTTATTAATCTTTTCCCATTCCAATGATGTAATATAAATGTATGCACACACATACATACATCATTCATGAATGAGTTGCCATGTTCAGCATGATGATTTTTTCTGATATTCTAGATAGTACATTACATTAGTAGGTAACCTAACATGGATTCCAAACTTCTATTTTTTTACAATTCAAATGAGGCTCTAAATATGCAGACTTTATATAGTTTTCACATCTACTATTCTCTTTTGAAAATCAGAAATTATTGTGAGAAAACAAAGTTGATTTTTCACAGAATATAATAACAGCTGGCTTCCAAAGTGCTGACTATAAAAGATTTAAAAGGAACATGCGAACATTTTGGGGTCAACTTTTATAGCTTTTCTTCCTTATTTTGTCTATAATTGTATACTTATTTCTCTTAGGACATAAAAACAATGCTAACTATACCTATTAAGTTTATATTGTAGTATATTTAAAATTTGCTTTGAAATAGCTGTCATAGCATGAGTAATAGTAAAAGGTGACATTTTTGTTAAGCTCCATTTTATTTGGTATATTTAAAAATCATACATGTGTATATTCAGAAAACCAAAAGCTGAGTTTTTATATTTTCTTGCTTTTTATTAACATTTTGTAGTATAATCCATGTGATTTACTGTTTCACAAACTACCAGTTAAAATATTGTTTCAAGTGTACCGTGTACTATAGGCGAGACAGAGGGTGATGAAATAAAACAGGCACCATGCAAACCCAGATTGTGTACGGAGGCCCCTCATCCTCTGACCTAACAGGTCAGGCTGGGGGTTGTCACCATCCCAGGCTTACACAAGTGGACAGAAGGCAAGGTGCTTACCGACTCACAGACTGCTTCTGGCGGTGATTCATTTGAGGCTTCCTGATTGTTCCAGAGCTGATGAAACACCAGATGCTGATCACCCAGAGTGAGGTGGATGTTTATGAAGCACTTACTGTGGTTCTTCCTGTCCCGCAAAGTCCAGCTCAAAGCCCTGGAAGCCCTCTGGAGGATCAGTCTAGAGTTGTATTTTCCTCTGGTTGTACTTATATATGTCTAAGAGGAGTTAACTTCTTTTTCGCTGCATTCTGTTTTCACTCTGCCACGTTAAGGGACATCCAACAGGCTCCTGTGTGCCAGTTATTTGGGGGCGTGCTTGTGTGTGGGTCCCCCTTCCCAGCCTTTGGAGGGCAGGAACTGTGATGGACTTTTCCCAGCTTTCTTTCAGCACCCTGCACTACCAGGAGATCTACAGACATGAGATAGATTTGTTTAGAGTTTATGATTGGGCCATCCAAACCATTAATTCTCCAGAAGTAAATATTGTCTCTGTGAGAAGAGCCACAGAACCTCCATTTTTCTATTTACATGCCCTCTGCTTCCTATCCTGACACGTCAACTGCTCCCAAGGCTGCTCCCTCCATTTAGATCATCACCAGCTGCCTTTATTCCCTTCTGCCTTCAGACATGCCCAGGCCTTTCTGATCTAGAATGGTCGTGTGAAAGGTGCCCACTTGTTTTTGCAAAAACAGCATTGGATGTTATTTCCTTCTTGAAACTAGAGTTTATGTTATCTAGTATCAGAGGCACAGCAAAATCTCCCAGTTTATAAGTAAAGCAGCTGAGGCCCAGATAGGAAAAGGAACTTGACCGTGGTCATAGCGCTGGTATATAATGTTAGAGGCAGAACTGAAAGGCAATGCTACTCTTGGCTGCGTAGTCTGGGATGGGACTTCCTCTACTGGAACAAAGAAGGGCAAATGAATCAGCCTAGTCTATGGTGGCCTTACTGGTCTGATAGAGGCCAAACTTACCTCACGTGTACCTTCTTTGAACAGCCACCTGGCCATATTGGGAGAGGGACAAAAAGCAGCCATAGTAATGTATTTGGGGATAGTTAATGGACTCCCTCCCCTATTCCCTTCTCCTCCACCTTTTAATACTTAGGATCCCATCCCTATAATACTCTGGATCCTCTGAGTTAACCCTCAAGGGAACATTGCCCCACTGCAGCATTCACTGGGACCAAACAGATCAGCCCTGGTGTCTCCATAGGGGTCCCCCAAGAAGCCTGCTGGCTCCTAAACTAGGGTCAGGACTGATTATGAGCAAGTGACTCTCTACGAACTCTCATCCTGACCTAGTTTAGTTCTGCTCTTTTGGTTATAAGAAACCAAGACCCACTCAGGCTAACTCAGGGAAAGATTTACTGTTGTGGTGGTTCTAAGTAAAGACAAATTTGGGGCAATTATGGAATCATATAAATCAAAGAACAAGATTCTTAACAGAGCAGACTGTAGAGATGGACAGTATTCTTAACAGCAGGCAGAGTTCATGGGTTCACCTTCTGAATCTCCTCTATTAACAAGACAGGGAATTTCTACATATATTTCTTTTTTTTTCTTTTCTAACAGGCTTCATCTGTTAACTCATAGCTTTTACTTCCCACCCTACCCCCATAACGTCAACCCTACCTCATGGAATCTTTGGTGGATCCTTTCTGATTTGGGTCTTACTAAACTGACTTAGTCTCCCTGTTTCTCAATTTCTCCCAAGATCAATCTAGTTAGCCCAGTTCATCCTTTTGCTTCAGTCAGATATATTATCCTCAAATCAATAGATTAACTCCTCTTGGGTCAGTTGTTCTGGTCCATTGAACTATGGCTGCCAGATAGCTGGAAGTCATTGGGCTGCAGCTGGAACAGATCCCTTTAGAAGTAATGTGGATAGGGCATGTTCTGTGGCATCTTTCAGCTTTCTGCTTTTCTGTGCACTATCCATCTTTCTGCTTTTCTGCTCCAGGCCTTCTCCTATGCTTATGGTAGGCTGCTGTGTGTAGCCCAGAAGAACGTGGGTTACAACTGTGGTAGGGAGATTCTAAGATGCCCCCAAGATTTCTTTCCCCCCTGGTGGACACACCTGCATAATCTCCAGGTCTGTAAAAATGATGGCTTCTACCCCATGATGGGGTTATGTTATATGACAGTTGGCCTTAACATAGGGAGATGACCCAGGTGGATCCTGCCTAACCATGAATCCTTTAAAAGCAGAATTTTTCTCTAGCTGAGTGACAGCAAGGGAAGCCAGAGATTCAAAGCACTAAAAGGATTTGATGCATCATTACTGACATGAAGATGGAGGGGGCCATGTAGCAAGGAAATGGGGACCTCAGTCTTGTAGCTGCAAAAAACTGAATTTTGCGTTGTGAATGAGCTTGAAAGTGGATTTTTCATCAGAGCCTCCAGATTAGAACTCACTCCAGCTGCCACTTTGATTTCAGCTGTTTGATACCCTGAGAAAAGAACCAAGTTATGCCATGCTGGATTTTTGACCTACCCAACTGGGAGCTCATAAATGGGCATTGATTTAAGCAGCTAAAATGTGGTGATCCGCTACACAGCAATAAAAAACTGATCCAACTTTGGAGACAACTATCAACCATGAGAGGAAGGGAGCTGGGGATAAACGCACCAGCCTCCCATCCTTTGTGTAGACAATTCTGAGAGGTATTCTTCATGCTTCTTGGGCCTCTCCAGCAGAACAGATCCTCTGTTGTCCACAGCAGCCACCTTAATAATGTACCCTTATATTGCCTTTTCCTCCTTTCATTTCTCCCTCTTCCTGCTGCCTCATGCCAGCTTCCTGAGATCACTTCCAAAATAAGCTATCTGCTCCCAAGTCTGTGTCAGGCTCTGCTTTGGGGGAACACAACCAAGACAACTGCTACCAGAAGTAGCCCTGGAAGACATCTCTTCACCACTCAGATGGCACAAGGACCCCATTTCTGTGGGTAAATGAAGTGGTGATAACCCCTGGTCTGTTGTAGCATCATACTCAACACGACATTTACCTGTAGGGGGCTGGAGTGTTTTACAGGTTGAAGGGGAAGCATGAGTTATTCACTAGCTCTAGTGTTTAGTAATATTGGGTAACAGTATTTTTAAGGATGGTAAAATGGACTCTTTTTAAAACTACCTTGTAAGTTTTAAAGAAAGAATAACAGGTTCAGGTAAGCCAAGTGTACACACACAGCGTGCTGTGAAAGCCAACAGGCATCTAAGGCAGTTTTTAAAGAGATTCTCATTTCCTGCACCCACAGGGCAGACTGTGCTACCAGGCAGGGCCAGGACTTACTTGTAAAACTGGCAGAGCTACAAAGACTGGGTGTGTAGCTAAAATTGGTGCTTTGACAGGGAAAGAGTGGGACCCCGAGGAACCCTGAGTCCTGAGATCTGGGTACCTGGATGGATGCCCCTGAGAGCCTTGAACCCTTAGATTCCCCTGAACCCTCAAGACCAACAGAATCAGCCCTTCTGGTCCCTCGCCTCAGGCTGCCAGAGAGCAGCCTCCCCCTGCCTAGAGACCATGCAGGGATCTCATCGAGACAGACACCCTTCTCAAGGTCCACCCCAGGCTCCCCTTGGTAGGTTCTTGCTCTGAGAGCAAACAGCACACTCACCAAAAGCATACTAGGATCTGGCTAGTAGAGAAACTGGGGAACATTTGTGGGAGTGGATCTCGAGGGTGTTGGAGGGGAGAGGGGTGTATGCATACATGGCTAGACAGGGAAGCCGTGGGCACGCTCTCCTTGACTCAGGATTAAAGACTTGGCAGGAACACTGGAGCTCATCCTAATGTACAGCTACGATGGGTTCCTGAAGCTGGGATGTGACAACGGTCCACAGTAAATGAGGTGAGGAGGCTGGCGCTGCCTTGGCAGAGTGTGGAGGAATAAATGAGAAGGTTCAGGGATTGTGAATGTTAGAAAAGGCTTCAGAGGTGAGATCAAAGAACGCACCACCCTGCTATTTTTCCTGGGAAGGCCCAGAGGCCACCCTCTTCACTAAGGCAACAAGGAAAGCACCAGTAAGGAGAGACCAACGTCTTTGAGGAGTTTGGCATTCACTGTCCTCCCAAGGAGCATTAAGCAGCCATTCGCCCCAAGACCCAAGGACACTGCCATAGAGTAGGGGTGAGTCCCACCCAGATGGGGATCTGCAACCTCCACCTCTCCCCTGCCTCCAGGAATCTCGCCTCCTTCCCAAAGGTGATCTCTTTCCCTTCTGCTTCAGGACATTTAAATGTGTCTCTTTAATGGGCTTAGGCTTTTATAAAATGAAGGAAATGATGAGTGCCAGCTCTGGCATGCTGCTTTAGTTCTCTGGACCATCCCCTCTATGTCCTGTTACACTTACACCTACAAAAACACATCCAAGGCAAGGACCTGGGCCTGATTTAACATGGGGATAAAGAGGGAAGCAGGAGGAAAGAAAAAGAGGAAACAACCTGTTACATACTAACAAAAGTTAAAGGACCAAAACTGGGCAATAACTGATTCAAAAAGATATAAATTAAAGTGGTTTAAAAATAATCACTATAATACCATAAATTGCGCTTCTATTTCAACACGTTCCTTGAGCATAGGAGAAAGTCATGGACGCAGAGCTCCAGGAGGGGCACCGGCTGCACAGTCGGTCCTGTCTGCGCCATAGATGCTAGGGAGTAACTATTACTGTCGGTCTCTTACTAGTTGTAGGGTTGAGAATGATTTTTGCATTTGCTTTCCCACAATCCTTTGGCGCTTCATCACAATGTGGACACACTCATGGAGTGTGTGCGGGGGTGTAACTGGCATCCACGTGCCACATCAGTTGCATGGACGGAAGTTTGGCAACTGCTGGCACCTAGTACTGCACACTCTACTTATGCTGCAGCGGAGTGGCCTGCATGCCCCCTCCCTGCAGTGACAGTCAAGAAGAGCACATAGTGCATGATAATATTCTTAGAGTCCCACCGTCAGATCAAAACAAAGCAGCTGCTCAAAGTAAGTCCCACTATTTCTAGTGCTGACGTGGGAGAGGAATTCCCACAGTGGTGCTAAGGATCACTACTGTATGTTGAGGCAGAGGACATTTTCCAGTTTCTCCCTCTATCAGATGGAGCCAAAGTCTCTGGGATGAGACCAAAACAGAACAGAGGAAGCAGTGGTTCAACACAGGGAAAAACAATGTACTTGAAGGTCTCAGGACCACCAACATTTTTGTTTGTCTCTTTTGACTATGTTTATAACTTCTTATGGGTAGTCATCAAATTCTGTTATCAGAGAATTAGTAAGACTTGGGCAGCAAAATACAGCTATGATATGACACAGTATGGTTCTGGGTGAAGCCAACAAACTAACCAGTGGCACCAGACATGAAAAGGCTCCACTGACAACCCAAAGACCTCCCTGGGTTACCATTTCCCCACAAGGACAATGAAGAGTTTAAAGGTCTTGCACTCTGGCAGCCTGGGGATCTGTGACAGTCACTCAGTTAGGTGTTTCTGACATACCAGGTTCCTCACAGCAGTCTTCACATCCTTGTTCCTGAGGCTGTAGATGATGGGGTTGAGCATGGGGGTCACCACCCCATAGAAGAGGGAGGTGAGCTTGTCTGCAAGGTCCTGTTTGTCTCTCCCCAGGGGGTCCTTGGATTTGGGCTTCCCGTACATGAAGAGGATGGTCCCGTAGAAGATGACCACGACTGTGAGGTGAGCAGAGCAGGTGGAGAAGGCCTTTTTCCTCCCCTCAACCGAGGGGATCCTCAGGATAGTAGCAATGATGAACACATAGGAGACAAAGATGAACAGCACTGGGACCCCCAAGAAAATCACATTGGCCACAACCATGCTGATCACATTGATGGAGATGTCAGCACAGGCCAACTTCAGGACAGCCAGGATCTCACAGGTGAAGTGGTTGATGATGTTGTCCCCACAGAAGGCAGACTCATGGCCTGGGATGTCTGAACTACAGAGTTGGCAAGACCAGCTGCCCAGGAGCCAGCAGCCATGGGCACGTAGGCAGCCTTGCTCATGACCATAGGGTACCTCAGGGGGTTGCAGATGGCCACGTAGCGGTCAAATGCCATCATGCCCAGAAGCACACACTCTGTGGCTCCCATGGCAAAGGAGAGGAACATTTGCACGGCACAGCCCGGAAAGGAGACGGTCTTCCTGGGGGTGAGGAAGCTGTCAAGAATGAGGGGGACAGAGGAGGTTGTGTAGCAGATGTCGAGGAAGGAGAGGTTCCCCAGGAAGAAGTATATGGGCATGTGCAGGCAGGAGTCAGACACGGTCACCAGGACGAGGACCCCGTTTCCCAGCAGGATCAGCAGGTACATCAGCAGGATGAGCACAAAGAACGTTTTCTCCAGCTTCGGGTGGGCTGAGAGGCCCAGGAGAATGAACCCCACCATTGGGGAGGTCTGATTAGACTTGTCCATGGTGCCTCTGCTCTGTCACCTGCAGGAACTCTCTGAGCTCCATCTCAGCACTCTCTGACTCCAAACGTGCCCGGGCAGCAGGGCAAAAATCTCCCCACTGCTGAGCAACTGGAGAATAGCTCTGACAATTCAGTCATGTCTAAGGGGTTCTAGGAAAAATACAGTAGAGATCAGCATTTAACCTCTGTGTCCAATAAGAATGAAGAGTAGATTTGGACTAACTCATTGATAGATGACAAATTTAAAAAACTGGGCAAACTAAAGAAAACATCTGTGTAAAGCTCTGGCAAGGTTAAGTAAAACAAGGAATCATGATTCTGGGGGTAAAAAAGGCATTCAGAGAAGTAAGTCAAGCATTTGAGGCTATTTCAGCTGGGGCACCTGCAGCTCAGGAGGTGGTCACTGGGAGGCCAAGAAGGACTACTCACAGCCTCCTGGAGGTGGGAACAGGTTTTGAATTGCAAGGCCTATTGTGAAGGGCCTGTGACTAGACTTCCTCCCTTTGCTGGGAAACCCAAAGGGCAGCACCACAGGAATAAGAGTGAATCGGAGGAAACACACATCTACAGGTCCCGTAGCTCAGCTTCCAAAGCCCTGAAGTTGGACTGGGGTGGTCCCAGATTTTTGGTGCTCCTAAACATTCAACAGAAGCAAACATAAATCTACCTTGCAGGAAAGCAACATCGCCCCTGTCCCTAAAGCGTTTCTACAAATGGTTCTGCAAAAACAATGTGTGGCACACACTGAAAAAGACTAAAGGACACAGGAGACAAGGCAACATAAATGAAAACCAATAGGAAAAGACAGAAAACCAAGCCTCCCTTTCCCAGGGGCAGGTGGGAGCCAACAGCTCCTCAGCTCTGGTATCGCCTGTTGAGGGAATTAGCTCAGACATGTTGCCAAGGACTTAACCTCCTGCTGGTCCTTTTGTACATCTGGGGCACAGCAGGGCTCTTGTGTGCTGTGGCCAAGTTGAAGGAGGGTTTGACTGAATCTCTCTTCTTTTCTTCATTCTCCATCAGCCTCACCAGAGGCACTGGCTTCTGCCTGAGACTGTTCCCTGAGTCTTGTTCTGTCAGCCCTTCTTCCTGGGAAGCCTGAATCTCTCCTCAGACTTCTAAGAGTTCCTCAAACTAGGATTTACTCTGCACCAGTGAAACACCGTAGGCAACACTGAGGGTGTTAAGCATTCGGTTTTATTTGCTCTGTATCTAAAATAGTCATGAACTTCCTGATCTCCATCTCTCCAAGTGCTCTCAGTCATCCAGCCCCTTCCTCAGTCATGCGGGGGCACTTCCTGCCTGGGAGCTCTGGGACAGTGGTGCTCAGCACTGTAGCTGTGACCGAGTCAGTGCCACAATAATTCAATTCAGGTTGACGTATTTATTGAGCATCTGTGCTAAGCCAGCCTTAATTCTAGGTGATGAGATCACAGCAAAGAGAGGCCCAGCCCACAACCTCAAAGAGTTCAAAATCTAGCAGAGGCAATAGTCATGCAAACAAGTAATTACATCATCCTCATCACCATCAACCAAACAATCGCTCTACACTACTGACAACAGGCCTTGGATCTATTTTGCAATCTGCTCCCGTTCCCATTTAGAAAGTCCCTGGCTGCATTCCTCACAGTCCTCTGGTCTGCGTTTGGTTCCCTGAATGATGTGGGGCGCTGTCCTTCCTGGCGAGGCTCATTTCACTTTGAAATAAGTGCCCTTTGGTACTGAGCCGAAATCTGTTCCTTTGCAACCTTAATCCCTCTTCCACAGACAGCCCTCCAAATGTCCCGAAATAGCTTGGCTTCAGCATGAAGATAAATAAGAGTCCATCTCCCTTTTTCTCCTAGGGCTTTAAAATGGATGTTTTCTCTCATGGGCAAATGAACCATCCAGGAATTAACTACAAAGGCTGGTCAAAACTGAGAACAGCCCCCAGCTCCAGGACGGCTCATGGGCCCAGGACACGCTGTACCTGAGGTGGATGTGCTGGGGCAGGAAACCAACCCCAGGCTAGGTTTTCCCTTTGTGATGGCCAGCCCTGCAGGCTCTCCCCAAAGCCTGGATCATGTGAAGAAACCATTCCCTCTGTGTCATTGTTACCAGATCCAGAATTGTGGCTCATTACTATTGCTGGACTTTGGATTCTTAACTACA
The DNA here is from genome assembly GCF_036321535.1 of Camelus dromedarius. NCBI lineage: Eukaryota > Metazoa > Chordata > Mammalia > Artiodactyla > Camelidae > Camelus > Camelus dromedarius. Next base: position 46,991,859 of record NC_087445.1, on the reverse strand, counting down.
AAAGAAGAAAGAGCCCCCCAGTTTTAATAAAGAAGAAACAACTGTGTGAGAAGACTGCCAGATGGGGGGACCTGAGCAAGCCCTTTCCCCTCGGCACGAAGTGGAGTGAGGCCAGATGACCTCAGAGACTCTTGCAGTTTGCTGGGTCTATTTGACTCGGTAAGAATAACATCAACAAAAGGGCTTCCTACCTCCCTTCTCAACCCCATTCCATTAAAATCAAGTCTGATGGCAGAAACGCAGCTGAGCTAATGAAGCTTTTGGTGTGATTGCATCCTATGCTTACCTTTATCAGAAGCATGGTGAGCAAGAAGGATCAGCTTCAGAAGGGTTGATACCAGGTCAGAAATAGTGATACCAGGTGGGAAGTGTCAGGGTGAGAGTTCAGAATGTGTGACAGGTGAAGGGTCCAGCTGGTCCTCTGTGCTCCACCTGTCCCCTGTGCTCAGGGCACAATCTCCGAAGGACTGTCCATTGCCCATAGAAGATAATTTAAATTCCAGTTTGTTCTTCGGGACCATTTTAGTCCCTGAAGTCATTTAAAGTTTGGAAAGTGAGTTGTACTCAGTTTAGAAATTTTGTATCCTTCTGGGATAACATCCCCAAGATCCAATTATGTCAAAAGCACTGGAGGAAGTTTACTGCCTGCTTCCTTTCTCCTTCCCTCACACCCCTCCTCCTTCCTTTCTCTCTGATCATCATAATTCCATTAGCAGAGTCCAACAGCCTGCTGGTCAGTGATTACATGACTCATTCAGACCCCCAAGTCTTTTTTCCTGTGCTGCAGACAAGCCCCATCACCCCAAGTCTGTGCTTATGCAGTAGTTTTGGGGGTCTAAGTGAAAGACTTATATTCTCCCTCTAGAATTATGGACAGAATGTGACCCACAAAAGGGACGGGTCCAGAGGATGGGTACCTTCCTTCTATCAGGAAACAATTACCGAGCGTGTACTGCATAGAAGGCAGAAATGTGCTGAGAACCACGGTCCAATGGCAAGAAATAGGAACGCAAAAGAAAATTACAGAATAAGGAAAGACATGTAGGCCAGGGAGAATGCCCACGCTGCTGTGACAGCTCAGAGGCAGGCAGGGGCCAGACCTCCCGGAAAAGGTGACAGAAGGTGCCTGCGTGCTGGAGCTGGCTCGACAATGTGCACATCCCCCAACTCCCATTCAGTGACTTCGCTGATAGCTTGAAATGGGCCATCCTGGGAGGGTTTACACCACAGAAATAAGCAAATGCTCCAGATCAGGGCTTTTTCTGACCTGGTGATCTGGTCATGAAACATTCACTAGCACATCACTGGAATGGAGGAATGATGATTTCCCCGACAAAGTGGAGTGGGGAATTACCCCAGGCTGAAGGGGCTACATAAACCAAGGCATAGAAATGAGAAAGAGACTTAGGAGTGGGGAGTGACCAGCAGCGCAGTGTTGCTGGAGCACAAAGACAGGGGCTGCTGACAGGGATGAAGGCAGGGCTGGACCCTAGTGGGTCTTCTGGGGCATTCTGAGGAGTTAGGACTTTCTTCCATAGACAATGAGGAGGCACTTAGGGATTTTAAGTAAAGGTCTGACATGATTAAATTTGCATCTTAGATTGATTCTTCTGGGCACAGTGTGGAAGGAAGACTGGGAGCAGAAGGACAAGTTCTAAAGAGACAGAGAGACACTTCAGGAAAATGAAGATAAGAATATTAACTGGGAAGTAATTGAAGGGTGAAGATAGGGAGATTCAAGAAATGTTTGGTAGATATGAAATACAATATTAGAGTTTGGTTGGATACAGCAGGCAGGAAAGAGTGTAGAGTCAATATTTCTAACTCAGCTATGGGGGATGATGACAACACCACCAAGGTAGAGAATATTGACCAAGTTGCCGGTTTGGGGAGAAAAGATGAATTCATTTTGGAGAACAGGGTGTCTGAGGAACATCCAGGTGGAGATGGGGGAGATGTCTGAACTGGGGACTCACTGACTTATCCATCACTTAGGAAGAGTAGCTGGAACCCTGGAGATGCAGGCACTGCTCTGCTGTCTGCAGGTACAACTCTAACTGTACCACCACTGTACACTGTTGGAGGCTCCCTGAAATCCAAATTCATATCTACAGGGTTTCCTTGACCTCTGGGCCACTAAGGGCCCTCTGCTCTGTTGTGAGAACTCTCTGAGAAAGTGGATTCTAAGGACAGGACAGAGATTCCCTGCAGGCAGAAGAGAGAGAAAGGCCCCAGAGACCAATGACCCAGAGGAGGTCACTAGAGGTGTGGACAGTCAAGGGTCAAGGGTCAAGAGTTAGGGATAAGCAAGGACTGAAAGAGCAGTTGACTCCAGAGCAGAGGAATTATAGGCGGCTGCCTTGATCCTTCATAAAAACACCCTCCCTCCTCTTAGATTCCTTAAAAGGAGTAAGTGGGACCCTAATCCTCGGAAAAGTCCAGATAAACCAGTACTTCTCAGACATGAGCATGCATCAGAAACATCTACAGAACTTTTTAAAACACATGAGCACACACACACGCTCATGCGTGCACAGGCAGATTGCTGGACCCCACTCCCAGAGACTGATTTAGTAGGTCCAGGGAGGGGCCTAGGAATCTGCATCATTAACAGGCTCCCAGGCGATAGTGACACTGCCCTCTGTCGGTCACATTAAGGAGCACAGGGCTAGACTTCTTACTAACACTGTGTGGCATCTCGGGGCATTAAGATTTGAGGTACAGTTTCTCCTCATTGTCTAGGGGAGCCTCGGACAGACTAGCCAAGGGGATACTGGGTTTTAATTGGCCAAGATGAAGCGTTGTGTGACAGAAATCTCCTTTCTGCAAATGTGAGTGTATGTGTGTAATATGAGTTTGCCAAAGATAAATGGACCAAAGGGACAATCTGAACCCCAGCCACCCCAGCCACCCCAGCATTTCCTGGGGAGGCATCTATTTATTGTGGCTTTCTGAGGACAAATGTGCACGCGATACCTCTCAGAATTCATGAGGTCAGCAACCAGATTCCTGCTCAAAACACTGATATTCTGTCAGGCCTGATGGTGCCACTGTCCCCTGTGAACCTCACAACACTCCCTAACTCCTGAGGAAATCCAAGTGTGAAGGAGGGGAAGGTCCTGGCACTTAGAGGACAGAGGTCAAAGATACCAGGTATCACGAATATGAGTCACTAGAGTTTAACGAAGGAGGGTCCCTCCACCTGCTCACATCCAAGTACCCCTCATACCTAGCTCATGGGGTCTGGGGGGAGCACTGGATAAGATTTAGAAAACAGTTCTAAATAAGGGGCAACCCTGATTCCTATTAATATCTCACCATTATCTCAAATACAACAAATTCAACTGGCCATAAACTCCTCAATCACAGAAACTATTTCTTAGTCTTATCTTTATTTCCAGTAACCAGCCTGGAGCTGAGCACGAAGACGTACAGAAACCATGCACTGAAATGTCAGAGATGACCTTGCAGCCCCCTCCCCACACCAGCCCAGACAGGTTCTCTTCCTCACTTCCTCCAGGTCTTTCTTCCAGGTCTCAAGATCTGGGATTCCAGCCATTGGTAATTCTCCTCTCCCCTTCATCTCCCATCCCAGGTCTCTCTCATATCCTATAATTTCTTCCTCCTTAATGTCTCCCAGGGCCACTTGCTCCTCATCTCCATTATTTTCATCCTGGGCTAGTTCTGCACGCTCCTCCTATGCCCAGCTCCCCAGACAGCTCTGTGACACACTCAGTTATGCCTTAGTCTCCGGAGAGTCCCACTCTGCTGGACGTTCTCCAAATACCAAGACCCATTTCTGGTCATCATGGCCCCCCCTCCAACCCCTACTCTTTGGTACTGGTCACAAGGTCTGACACACATGACATGTTTGCAGCATGGAGACTGTTCAGAGTGGAGGGCAGGCTGGTGGCAGAGAGAGAGAGAGAAAGAGAGACAGACAGCATCCTGGGTCACCCAGTGGAGGGGAGGAGATACCTGGGTGGCCAGGAATCTGGTCCGAAGTTCCCAGGAATATCTGAATCACTGAGGCCCAAGTCTTTCTCTTTTCTAGGCTCTTTGGGGGCCAATGACAGAGCCACCTTGGACCAACTGTTGCAATTAAAGCCCAGGAGAACTCTGATTACTTGGCCAGAGAATGTTCTAAGCTAAGATATTCCTGTAGTGAGAGGGGCACTTTGGGTAGACAACACAACATGCCTAATTGGGTCTATGAGGTGAAGTTTAAATTCTGAGCCTCTCACCGAAGTTTAAATTGCTTCTGGAATAGGGCCTGGTCCCAAAGCAACCCAGCCCTAAATTCCTGAGAGACTGATTGTGGGACCCCCTGGAGAGCAGGGTGGAGCACAGAGAAGAGGGTCCTGGGCCCAGGGGCTGGGCACGGCTTTCCAGTCTGCCCTGTGGTGCAGCCTCCTCCTCCTGCCTGGGGCACCTGGTTAAGCCTCAGCCTTAAGGGTCAGCCTTCCTCTCCCTGTCTCACTGAGCCCCAGGGGCAGGCAAGGGCACTGTGGGTAACTGTAGCTTCTGTGAGCTGCAAGCTGTGTGTGGCTGCACCTGGGAGCCCTCTACACCCAGGGCCATTAAGAGACACCAGGAAGTTAAACAACAGATGAAGGGCATGTGGCTGTGTTAAGAGCGTGCACCTAGGCATTGCCAGAGCAGCTATGAGGGATATGGCCTGTGTGGCCAGCCTGCTTGGTTACGGCTCAGTAGCAGCCAGATGGGCAGGTGACACCAGAAACAGCCACTTCTGGCCTGCCTCCTCGCAAGCAACAGACTGAGCCTAGATGGGACCCCATACTGGCTAAGTGCTGGATGAGCTCTCTGGCTGGTTCTTCACCAGTGGGAGGAAAGAACAGTCTAATGCAAAGAGGGCTGAGCAGACTGGGGGCTGGGAGGAGGACAGGGCTGGGGGACAAGGCAACTATTTCTAAAGCTCCAAAGGCTGCTGCTGTGGCAAGGGTGTGGGTCTGTTTTGCATGAGTCCAGGAGGCTGACTTCGGACCAGTGGAGGAAGGGAGAAGTTAGAAAAGGGCACATAGCAGGTCCGTGGAGAAGTCTAACAGCCCAGGCTTCCTGACAACAACATTGGAGGCTGTAAGCCCCCTCTCACCATTGTTCAAAATGTTCAAGAAGAACCCGAGAAATCACTTCCTGAAGACGGGACAGCTGTTAACAGGTGGGTCAGAGGAGGGGACTGGATTGATTTAATATCTGAAGATTCTCCCAAGCTTCAAATCCTGCACTCCCTGAGACTAAAGGAGCCTTTCTGTAAAAATGATTCTGCATCCCTTAATTCCTGATACCCTGAGATAACCTCTTTCGGAGACTGTATCACTACCAGTTAGAGAAAAGCACCCTTCTTCAGAGTCACATGAAATTCACCAACCTCCCTCCTGACCTCAGTTTCCTCACGTTACAAGAGGTCAGTGATTCCCAACACCGGTGTACATCAGAAGTACATGGGGAGCATTTACTTAAAACAGAAAACCAAAAAACTGATCTCTAAGACCAACTACAAAGGTAGGACCCAGCAAACTTTTTTTTCCTTCACTTTCTTACATTGTATTTTCAATTTTTTTGGTTTGCAATTTCTTCTTTCATTTTTTTTATTGAACTAGAGTTGATTTACAATATTGTGTTAGTTTCAGGTGTACAGTGAAGTGATTCAGTTTTTTATATATCTATATCTATTCTTTTTCAAATTCTTTTCCATTAGAGGCTATTACAAGATATTGAATATAGTTCCCTGTGCTATACAGTAGATCCTTGTTGTTTATCTATTTTATATATAGTGGTGTGTATCTGTTAATCCCATACTCCTAATTTATCCCCCACCTCTCCCTTTCCCCTTTGGTGACCATAAGTTTGTTTTCTATGTCTGTGACTCTGTTTCTGTAAGTTCATTTGTATTCTTTTTTAGATTCCACATATAAGTGATAACATACAGTATTTGTCTTTCTCTCTGTGGCTTACTTCACTTAGTATGATAATCTCTAGGTCCATCCATGTTGCTGCAAATGGCATTATTTCATTCTTTTTTATGGCTGAGTAATATTCCATTGTATCTGTATATACTACCACACTTCTTTATCCAGTCATCTGGACACTTATGTTGCTTCCATGTCTTGACTATTGTAAATATTGCTGCTACGAACATTGGAGTGCATGTATCTTTTCCAATTAGAGTTTTCAACTTTTCTGGATATATGTCCAGGAGTGAGATTGCTGGATCATACAATAACTCTATTTTTAGTTTTTTAAGGAAACTCCATACTGTTTTCCATTGTGGCTGCAGCAGTTTGCATTCTCACCATCAGTGTAGGGGGGCTCCCTTTTCTCCACGCCATCTCCAGCATTTGTTATTTGTAGATTTTTTGATGACAGTCATTCTGACCAGTGTGATGTGATACTTCATTGTAGTTTTGACTTGTATTACTCTAACAATTAGAATGTTCAGCATCTTTTTCATGTGCCTGTTGGCCATCTGTATGTCTTCTTTGGAGAAATGTCTATTTAAGTCTTCTGCCCTTTTTAAAATTGAGTTGTGTGTTTTTCTGATACTGAGTTGTATAAGCTGTTTGTATATTTTGGAAATTAAGCCCTCATCAGTTGCATCATTAGCAGATATTTTCTCCCATTACATAGGTTGTCTTTTTGTTTTGTTTATGATTTCCTTTGCTGTGCAAAAGCTTATAAGGTTGATTAGGTCCCATTTGTTTATCTTTGCTCTTACTTCTTTTGCCTTGGGAGACTGATCTAAGAAAATATTGCTATAATTTATGTCAAAGAATGTTTTGCCTATGTTCCCTTCTAGGAGTTTTATGGTGTCATGTCATATTTAAGCCTTTAATCCATTCAGGTTTATTTCTGTGTACGGTGTGAGAGAGTGTTCTAATTTTGTGGATTTACATGTGGCTGACCAGCTTTCCCAATACCACTTGCTAACGAGACTGTCTTTTCTTCATTGTATACTCTTGCCTCCTTTGTCTAAGATTAATTGACTGTAGATGTTTGGGTTTATTTCGGGGCTCTCTTTCTGTTCCATTGTTCTATATGTTTGTTTTTGTGCCAGTACTATGCTGCTTTGATTACTGCAGTTTTGTAGTATTGTCTGAAGTCTTGGAGGGTTATACCTCCAGCTTTGTTCTTTTTCCTCAGGATTGCTTTGTCAATTCTGGGTCTTTTGTGGTTCCATATAAATTTTAGGATTATTTGTTCTAGTTCTGTGAAAAATGTCACGGGTAATTTGATAGGGATTGCACTGAATCTGTAGATTGCCTTCAGTAGTATGGCCACTTTAAGAATATTAATTTTTTCAATTCAAGAGCATGGGGTATCTATTTCCTTGAATCATCTTCAATTTCCTTTATTGGTGTTTCATACTTCTCACATATCTTTCACCTCCTTGGTTAGGTGTATTCCTACATATTTTTTGATGCAATTTTAAATGGGTTTTTTTTTACTTTCATTTTCTGATATTTCATTGTTAGTATAAAGAAATGCAACAGATTCCTGTATATTACTCTTGTATGCCAGCAACTTGTATTTTTAACCAGCACTCAGGTAGGTATTAGACATCCAGTTCCACTGCTGTTTTGGGCAGTCCATGGTGACATCTGGTTCTTAATCTCTTTGGCAGTGAAGTTGTGATGATCTACAGTGTGGCTTTGGATATCCTGGGAGGCTGAGTAGAGTTACATGTGATGATGTCTGCAAAGCATCTAAATGGTACTGGATGGCTTGTGACCCAAGGCCCCACTCAACCCAGCCTGGGAATGTGAATTATGAGTGGGCTCTGACTATCAGGTAAGATTTTATTCCTTGGGCCAAGCAGCAGAGCTGTAGACAGGTCAGGTATGATTACAGGGGGCAACACAAGGCCCACTCTGCAGATCAGATTTCTGGAAACTTTAGTAGGATACTCCATGTTCCAGGCTCCAGAAATTCAATTTGGTCAGATAATTCAAAGAAGAAGGTCAAGATCAGATGAACTGATTCACACTAGTTATACTCACAAAACACTGAAGTATAAACCGGATACTGTATAAGAAATAGAGCTGTTTAAGAGATTTAAAAAACTTTGTTTTCAAGCCAGCACATCTCTCCCTCTAAGACTATCTGGGAAGTTGAATTATAATAGAAACTTGCTATGTAAAGAGGAATAAGATCCAGAAGAATGAGCCATGTGACCTTAATGACCAGGGTCACTGAGCTGTGATAGCCTGAGGTCCCAAATTACATGAGAAAGACAGTTATTCAGAAGCTCCTGCTCCCCTGGTGAGTGCTGGAGATACACAACATATGTAGATACAGGAATTTGTTTTAGGTATATTAGTATCATTCAGTACACAGAAATGTCCTTCATTTTATTATGTTTCATTAGATTTCCAGGGTCTGCCCTTCAAATTTTTGGCTGATACACAGCTTGGCTTTTGATAACTTGATTTTAAAATTGAATCCCATAGGGTAAGTTTAAATTTAGGGACATCATATGTACTGTGATTCTCATGTATTGATCTAAGCAAGCCATCAAAAAATCAAACTTTTTTTTTTTTTTAAATCAAACATATTTTCTGCCTTCAGGATTCCCAAAGATGAGAGAGAGAGCTTGAAATGGAAGTATCCAACCAGTCTGCTGTGACAGAATTTGTCTTGTTTGGCCTCTCAGACCACCCAAGGCTGGAGAAAACATTCTTTGTGCTCATCCTGCTGATGTACCTGACGATCCTGCTGGGCAACGGGGTCCTCGTCCTGGTGACCGTGTCCGACTCCTGCCTGCACACGCCCATGTACTTCTTCCTGGGGAACCTCTCCTTCCTCGACATCTGCTATACAACCTCCTCGGTCCCTCTGGTCCTGGATGGCTTCCTCACACCCAGGAAAACCATCTCCTTCTCAGGCTGTGCTGTGCAGATGTTCCTCTCCTTTGCCATGGGAGCCACGGAGTGTGTGCTTCTGGGCATGATGGCGTTTGACCGCTATGTGGCCATCTGCAACCCCCTGAGGTACCCCGTGGTCATGAGCAAGGCTGCCTACGTGCCCATGGCTGCCGGCTCCTGGCTGGCTGGTGGAGTCAACTCCTTGGTACAGATCTCTCTTGCAGTACAGTTACCCTTCTGTGGGGACCACGTCATCAACCACTTCACCTGTGAGATCCTGGCTGTCCTGACGTTGGCATGTGCTGACATCTCCACCAATGTGATCAGTATGAGTGTGGCCAATGTGATCTTTCTGGGGATCCCTGTGCTGTTCATCTTGGTCTCCTACATCTTCATCCTCACCACCATCCTGAGGATCCCCTCAGCTGAGGGGAGGAAAAAGGCCTTCTCCACCTGCTCTGCTCACCTGACTGTGGTGGTCATTTTCTATGGGACCATCCTCTTCATGTATGGGAAGCCCAAATCCAAAGATCCCTTAGGGGCAGACAAACAGGATGTTTTAGACAAACTTATCTCCCTCTTCTATGGACTTCTGACCCCCATGCTCAACCCTATCATCTATAGTCTGAGAAACAAGGATGTTAAGGCTGCTGTGAGAAAACTGGTGGTTCAGAAACGCCTCACCCAGTGATGGTGGGATATGTCCCATGATATGATCCACACTCTGATGACCCTCACTTGAGAATCTCAATAAAAAGTAATGCCAGGTGAGGGGGAAATTGAGTTTAGAGCCATGCTACTCACAGTATGGTCCGTGGACCAGCAGTATCAGCATCACCTGGGAGATTTTGGGGCATGTAGACTCCTGGGGCCCATTCCAGACCTACCGAGTTAGAATCTACATTTTAACAAGACCCTTAGGTGATTCACATGCATGTTACACATTGAGAAGTACTGGTTAAGAGTGAGTAGTGGATGCAGTGGTGTCCTGTCCAAACCTACCTCCACCCACCTAGGGATGAAGCTCTCATAATGCCAGCTGCTGGGAATGTTGGTGGCTGACAGCAGTCAGTTGAGTCCCTCTGATGGCTTGCCCTTGGCCCAAGAGAGTTACCTCACCAAAAGTCACATTCCTTTCTCAGAGGCAGTGCATATCCAACACCCAATGATGAGTCAATGTCAATATAAAGTCCTGGTCCTCCTTGCTTCCAATGGGGATGACTCTAAAGAGCCATTCTAGCTTGAGAGGTTCCTCATGATAGTCTGAGTTCTCCCTCTGCCCAGTCCTGCTTCCTTCACCCCTACTCCACAGGTGTTGATCTTAAGAGCACTCCCCCATCAACATCCTGCATGAAAATCTCCCCACTGGAGTCAACTTTCAGGGAAACCCTGGGACAGAGAGTAATGGCCAGTCTCAGTATTGATGCATGAACCCGGTGTGTGTTCTCAGAGTGTCCTTCTCAGGTGTTTCTTGAACCCTGACTCCCAAGAAAAGGAACTCTGCAAATTCCTTTTGTTCAAAGAAAAAAGCCAACCCCTAAAAATGACTTGCTAAAATAAATCCCTTTACTTCTCACTTCCATATATGGATCTTCATTTGTATTTACAGGGCTTCTTTTCCTCAGTCTTTATGAAAATGACAAAAGCACCGGGGGAGGGGGCTGAACCCACACTCTATGAGAACTCTGTGCATTTCACCTGCGGTAAAGTGGACCATGGCGTCTGCACGGATGACAAGGGTACACAGAGAACTCTAACAACTCCCATTTTCTTCCTCCCAAGGAAGAATTAGTACCCAGGTCTTTTTATTAGCAAGTCATCCTACTTCTCTTGAAGACCAGGCTTTATCAGTTGCTTCTGATACAGATTAGGCTTCGATCCAGAGCTCCTCACCCCCTCTCAGCCTTCCCCCTGATCTACTTCTAAGAGAAACTCCCCATCCTGAGGCCCTGCTGAGTGCCTGTAGCCATGTTCCATCCTACCTGACTCTCACCTCCCTGGCCCCAGCTGAGATTACTTCAAAGATTCTCTGTTCCTCACCACCAAAGATCTCCAGCTAACCAGATGCTAGCTACCTGCCTGGCCTGTGACTCTAGAGCTGCCTCTGTCTAAGGCATGACCCTGCCGCTGTCTTACCAACACCAGAGCTCTCTTCTGCCCTCAGGCCCTCTGCTTCAAGCTGTCATCTTTGTTCTGTGTGTCTGTCAGTTACTTCCCAGTTGGGATCCAATCTGCTCCACCCTCCCTCCTCTGACTCTGCCCTGCTTCTGGGCTCCCGTACACCTCAGGGGCATTTGGCAATCATCTTGCAGACTGCAGCTGTCACCAGAATCTACCTAGAGATCAGAGGCCCCATCCTTGTCATTTCTGCTCTCTTTCAAGTGCTCGGCACTGGCCCTTGGTACATGTCTCTTGCTTCCTGTTTTTGAGGGCAAGTGCCATACCTGGTCAGCTCTGGACGATGCTGAGGGGCTGACTGCAGGGAGGGCCAGCTGCTCTGGAGCATGGAGACAGCCAGTGTGTCGGTCAGGGCCAAGGCAAGCCTTCCACCTCTTGTTTTACCACTTAGCCTTGGAAAGACAAGTGCAGAGCCCCCTCTCACAGACACCACTGTGGTCAAAGCAGTCAGACCTCAGTTACCTCCTCTACTCCCAGGAAAGTCGGCAAGGACAGGACAGAAACTTTCTAATCTAAGGAACAGTTCTTGGTAGCGAGTTAAGATTTACATGGAGCTGTCTAAACTTACCTAATTGGGTTTATGGGACACAGGCCCTAAACTCCTGAGAGGCCTCCACCAAACTTTAAATTGCTTCTGGGATTAAAACTGGCCCCAAACAAGCAGAGCTCTAAATTGCTCCATGGCTCTTTGACAGAACCTCTGGCGAGAGGGCAAGGGGCGAAGAGCAGAAGGTGTCTGCCCTGGGCGCACAGGCTGAGCAGGACTGCAGGACCCCCGGGAGGCAGCTCCCTGAGTGGTCTTCCCTCCTGTTAACTCGCTGGGCATGGAGAAGGCCAGGAAAAGGAGCAGTAGAGCCCCTTCAGCTATGGCCAACCCTACATTTTTTTTTACCTTGCTGTGAAATCTGAAGAGACTGCTCAGCTCCAAGACAGCTAAGCAGAATTTACTGCATGCTTCCAGGCACAGCCTCGACAGGTAGGGCTAGACAGGGGATAGTCAAGGTGGACGGTTTGAGCAGTCCTGCCATGAGACATTCTTCCCAGGTCAGCTCCCGTCCCCACCACGGCCTTATCCCCACACTGGACACAGACCAAGATCTCTCTGTGGCCAAACTTTCCTCAGGTACGTGGGGAGCCGAGAAAAGATGGTTGGCGAGTGGGGGCCTGGTCACAGTTTCCATGTTTCTGAAGGACTTTTATAGGGGAAGGGAGCAGGCATGGCCTGGAAGTCTAGACCAGTGTCGGGGTGGGGGTGGGGGGTGGTTAGGAGTAGGGGTGACATTGGAAAAATGAAGTTTCTGCTCAATGTAAGGGAAAGCTTTCCAACAATCCAGACTGTTGGACAAAGGATGGGAGTCTTGCACGCACATAACTCAAGGCATTCAAAGTAGCAATGGGAAAACTGTTTCACAGAAGGTGCTCACAGAATGGAGGTGAAAGAGGCAAGACTAGTTATTTTACAGCATTCCTGCCAAGTCTAAGGTTCTCTAGTCAACAGTACTAATATCTCTAATAACATATATTCTCAGCACCTACAGTTAATTGCCTCTGATTATTGCATGAGGATACCCTCAGACTCCTCCCGGTTTCTCCCACCCAAATTCCCCCAACCAGCACCAGTGTTATAATCATGGATACAATGAGTGAAGCCCAGGGACATCCCCACTCATCCAAGCCCTACAACAAGGCAATCTCTTGGAGAAAAGTGTGACACTTCTATTTTTCATGAGTGTCCTAGGGAAAACGTGGATGACTAAGACTTCATAATCAGTCCTTTGCTCCTCAGTAGATCTGCTCTGGCACAAATGGAGGAGCAAAATTACAATCAGAGTGGTGAGGGAAGGAGCCCCAGGGAGAAGATGAGGAAGCAGGCTCCGTCCTCGCCCTATCCTCGCTGCCTGGGGACCTCTCTGAGCTTTCCTTTCATCCTTAATATGAGAATTGAAGACTCATGTACTGTTCCACAGTGACTGAAGTACATCCCACGTCCATCCCTCCTTTGAGCAACTCTCTGCAAGGCTGGGTAGAATTGTCTTTTTTTTTTTTTTTTTTTTTGTAGGGGAGAAAGGAGTACTGTGGCATTGCAGTGACTTTAATGGTCAACTCAAATATAAAAGGGTCTGAGTTAGGAGCTGTGACTTACAAAACAGCTCCCAAAGCATGGAGCTTGGTCCAAAAGTTATAGATGCTCATACTGGGAGGCACGGGGGACACTTGTCCATGGATTCTATCCCTGCTCCCCAGCCCCACAGGCTGGAGCAGACTGAGGAAACTGCAGTGCTATGGACAAAGGCCATGGTTAGAGAGAGGGGATGTGGACTGTTAGGGTCTGTAGGGTCTATTGGCCAGAAACTCTTTATTGACAGGGCAGCGAAGGAGGATCGCTGACCAAACTCACAAGAAATGAAGTATAAACCAGGCATCAAGTAACAAATGTAAATGCTAGGCAGAATCTAATCTTCCTGGCCTCTGCTCATCATATTCTCTCCATGTACGACTCCAGGTGGGGCCAAATTATCATTAGAAAATTATTATACAGCACAGAATTAGAGCCAGGGGAGTGAGTGAGCTGGTGTCAACGCTCAGCATCACTGAGTATGACAGCCCAAAGCCTCCAAGGACACTGCAGGGTCAATTTGGGGACAGGCAGGGCTGGCCAGGGGGCCAGTCAGTGGTGGACCCAGGCAGCACACCCTCACGGTTCCTCTTTTATGGTTCCCATAGACCCATCCTTACACATCTCTTCCATCAAGTGCATTAACATTACTGATCTGGCTAAATTCTATTATAAATCGTGGTTTGATCTGATTTCTGGTGTCTGCTTTTCCTGCTTTTGATTTGATATATTCTGACTTTTAAGGTAACTTCAGTGGACAGTGAATTTTATCCCTTAGATGCTGATATTACAAGTTAGCATGTCAAAGGGTAAATTTAATTATAAGTTCCAGAAGCATCTCATTGTAATCCTCACAAAGTGATCCCTATAAATATGTGTTTGCTGTCCTCAGTTTTCCTTAGGGTGAAAGAGAGAATTTAAAATAGAAGTGGCTAACCAGTCTGTTGTGGCAGGCTTTGTCTTGCTGGGGCTGCCAGACCACCCAAGGCTGGAGAAAACATTCTTTGTGCTCATCCTGCTGATGTACCTGACGATCCTGCTGGGCAATGGGGTCCTCGTCCTGGTGACCGTGTCCGACTCCCGCCTGCACACGCCCATGTACTTCTTCCTGGGGAACCTCTCCTTCCTCGACATCTGCTATACAACCTCCTCGGTCCCTCTGGTCCTGGATGGCTTCCTCACACCCAGGAAAACCATCTCCTTCTCAGGCTGTGCTGTGCAGATGTTCCTCTCCTTTGCCATGGGAGCCACGGAGTGTGTGCTTCTGGGCATGATGGCGTTTGACCGCTATGTGGCCATCTGCAACCCCCTGAGGTACCCCGTGGTCATGAGCAAGGCTGCCTACGTGCCCATGGCTGCCGGCTCCTGGCTGGCTGGTGGAGTCAACTCCTTGGTACAGATCTCTCTTGCAGTACAGTTACCCTTCTGTGGGGACCACGTCATCAACCACTTCACCTGTGAGATCCTGGCTGTCCTGACGTTGGCCTGTGCTGACATCTCCACCAATGTGATCAGTATGGGGGTGGCCAATGTGATCTTTCTGGGGGTCCCCGTGCTGTTCATCTTGGTCTCCTACATCTTCATCCTCACCACCATCCTGAGGATCCCCTCAGCTGAGGGGAGGAAAAAGGCCTCTACCTGCTCTGCACATCTTACTGTGATGGTCATCTTCTATGGGACTATTCTTTTCATGTATGCAAAGCCCAAATCAAAGGACCCCCTAGGGGCAGACAAACAGGCTGTTTCAGACAAGCTCACTTCCCTCTTCTATGGGGTGCTGACTCCCATGCTTAACCCCATCATCTACAGCCTCAGAAACAAGGATGTGAAGGCTGCTGTAAAGAATCTCATGAATCAGAAATGCTTTCCCCAGTGATAGTGGGAGAAGGCAGTGTATCTTGTAGTTCTGTGCACACAGGGGATTCCCCAGGAAATGACCACCTGGTGAGCACAGACTTGCTCCATGGTCCCACACTTCAGTTTCACGACAAAACTGCCTCAGCGATGCACACTGGGATGGGGTTTTCCTGAGAAATTGAAAATGGAACATCAAGTCTTTAGAATGAAGAGGGACTTATGCTAAATCACCCAGAATCAAGGATAAGTGGCTATTAAAATTTATTTTTATTCTGAAAAAATAAACAAAAATTAAAACTTTGTAAAAAAAAAAAAGGTATGTTCTCTTTGTTCACATGCAGACTAGCTGCAGCTTTTGTGTACAATCATGTTTTCTGCTCACTGTGCAGTGGGGAGCATGGCAGTGAGGAAAAATCACTTCTTAACTGGTGTCCAAACCAAAACCCAATCTGCCATTCTGGAAAATTAACAACACCAAGACATCCCAAATGACATCATTTAACCCCCTTTTCATTGTAGGGGCTCAGTGTTTCTTTAAGCCAATTTTATATCCTAGATATAGATCCTAGAGCCAATTTGGGGGAAACTCCTTCTTCTCTACTGTATAGAGAGCACATCCATCCTTACCCAAATTTGCAGAGGAGTTGTATCAACACCAATCAAACTCCAGATACTGTAGGCTATGAATAAAATTTCTAGCAGTATCCATTTAATCATTAATACAATGCTAAGCTTATAATCTGAGTCCCTTCCTTTCCCAGGAATTAATGTTTGTAACCATCCAGACCACAATGGTCAAACTCAGTTCCCTGTGTCTCTTCAGGATTTGGTTTGGACACTGGCACCAGTTGCTAAAAATCTACTTGTAATTACCCTTGTAGTTAAGAGCACAGACTGTGGAGCCAGACTGACATGGAGGTGTCTCTTGTCTGTGTAACTTCAGGCACATTACAAAAATTACTTTATCTTGCAGACTCTTCGTTTTCTAATTTGTAAAACAGAGGTAATTAAACCAACCCCACTGAGTTGTTATGGGGATTAAATTAAAATGAGGCATGCATATAAATATTATATATATATAAATAAACAGTGGCTAGCAAAGAATAACCTCTCAGTTAATAAATGAATATTTTTATTGTTAGTTAAATATGTTAAATAACCCCTCTGTGGAAGCCTTATGACACTTGAAGACAGTGTTCAATATCATACTTAACTGAATCAATTCCAATTTATTATTGCAGCACCTTTTTGGTTGACTTTCTAGCCTATGAGCCCACAATCTCATTTCTCTGGGCATTTTCCCCAGTCATCCCTCTTCCTTATCCACACTGATGAGGGACTCGTATCTGTACTGTATGACACTGACCCTACCTAGACAAATCAGATCCTTTCTGCCAGGTTTTAGGATTGTCATTAATGCCCAAGGAGTCACTGGATCCATAACATGCAAACTCAGAAGCTATGGGGTAATCATGTTTGACCATATGCACTGGGGAATTAACTGTACATTATAACCATATCTATAGATTTACACAGATTTTATATATAAACTTAAAGGGAATAAACTTTATTTTGGCAGAGAGTGTTAAAGAGAAATCAGGTCTTCAAACAGAAAAAAAAAAAAAAAAAAGAACAGCCAAAGAGTAACGACAGAAGAGGGCATCCTCGTATGTTCTCAGTTCTTGGTTTCCATTTTTTCCTAAAGCTGGCCACATTCCTGTACTTTTGCTTCCAAAAGACACCTCTATATCCTTATACAGGGTCTATTTTTCACTAATCTAGATTAAATTACTTTCTTTAAGGGGGCAACAAGTCACATCTAATCTGATTACTTACTTGCATAAAATAAATATTCTCTTTCATGTGCCATGTTCAAACAGATTGTCCGGCTATCATACACAGCAGAAGTCTTACGAACTCAATATATAGTGCTTCTTGTAGTCAATTACCCTTTCCTGCTACAGTGGCTTTTCCCTCTGTGGATTCTATCACCTGTAAATTTGGAACATGTCCAGGGATTGATGTGATACAGGAAGCCTAAGTTCAAATCCCTACTCTCCCACATAGAGCTGGGTGACCATGAGTGTGTCCTCTGCTCTTGGAGAATCTCAGGTATATCCATCCACACAATGAAGAGGGAGTTCAAAATATCTTAGGTGACCCCCACCTGTGAATTTCCCTGGCTCTATAGTTCCTTTCTCTAGCAGGACAGTCTCTTGAAGAGGGAACACAGCAATGCTCTGTATCACAGCAGAATGTCCATATTTGAAGCTGAGCCTGGTTTCTTTCATCTCCTTAAATGTCCATGTGCCAGAAGCATCTTTAAAGTCTCCATATTCCCCACTAGGCTCAACAACCGAATTAAATGACTCAGGGAGTTGATGTTATCCAACCTCTATCATTGGTACAAAGAAGGGAGTAGCCATCATCTAAGAAGGTTATCTATGAGCTAAACAGCTATCAGCTGATGTTTAAATGGTAGCAACAGAGACCAACTTTCATTTGAAGAGACTAATCAGCCACTTGGTGGTGAGTTGACTGCATTAGACTGTTTTTATTCTGAGAGGGACAGCGATTCACCATGACTAAAATCAACACCTTTTCTGAGTATAAATCATCTTCAGTCTCTGTAGGGCATTAGCAAACATCATCACCTGAAAGCTTATGAAGGACTAGATTTAATGACATGGGATCCTGCATAATATCTCATCAGACCAAGGGACTCATTTATCAAAGCAGATGTTGCTGTGGGATCACAACTATGGGATCCACTGATCCTTCCATATACTGCAGCATCCATAAGAGACTGGCCCAAGAGAATGACAGAATGACCCTTTGAAAGCATAGCTAAGGCACCAGCTTGGAGATAACACTCTGCAAGAATGGGGCATCAGCCTCCAGAATACAGTATATACCCTAAACCAATGACTGTTTTATGCTACTGTGTCTCCAATAGGCAAAAATATACGGCCTAGGAATCAAGGGTAGTAGCAAGAGTAGCCCTGGTTATGTCACTTCCAGTAACCTGCTTGAGAATTTGCATTTTGCATTTCTGCAGCTCTAGGCTTTTCAGCTCTTAGGGTCCTAGTTCCCAAAGGAGAGTTGCTTCCACTAGTGGACAGAGAAAGTCTCATTAAATACTTTTAGTACTCTATTGAGGTATAACTTACGTACCATAAAATTTACCCATTGTAAGGTATAGCTCAATGATTTATGATAAATATAATCCAGCTGTGCAGTTATCACTAAATCAATTTTAGAACATTTACATATCATTTCAGAAAGTCCTCTCATGCACATTTTCAATCTCCAGCTGCAGGTAACTACTAATTTGTTTATTTCTAAAAGGATTTACCTTTTCTAGAAACTTCAGATGAACGGAACCATACAATACGTAATCTTTTGTGGCTGGCATTTTTTACTTAGCATGTTTTAGAGGCCTGTCCAGTTGTAAAATGCATCAGTAGTCTGTTCCTTTTTATTACAGAACAGTATTCCATTGTATGGTTGTACCACAGTGTGTTTATCTATTCACCCATTGATGGACATTTGGATTGCTCCCAGTTTTTGGCTATTATGACCAATGTTGCTGTGAACATTTAGTATTCAACTTTCTGTGGAATTGGTGGGTCATATAGTACAAATGTGCTCAGCTCTAAGAAACTGCTAAACTGTTTTTCCAAAGAAGCTATATCATTTTAAATTCCCAGAAGCAATGTATACTTCAGTTTCTGCACATCTTCGCCAACATTTGGTGTTATTAGTCTTTTCTTATTAGTCTTTTTCAATGTAGTTTTCTAGTGGATGTGCAGTAGTATGCCACTGTAGTTTTAATTTGCACTTCCTGATGGATGCCAATATTGAGAATCTTTTCATGTGCTTTTGAGCCATTGACATACCTTTTTGGTGTAGATATTTTAATTGGGCTGTCTTTTTAATCATGGAGTCACATGTAAGAGTTCTTTATGTAACCTGGATACAAGACCTTTATCACATATATAATTTGCAAATATTTTCACTCTTTTTTGTCTTTTCACTCTTACAGTGTCATTTGAAAATTAAAGTTTTTAATTTTGTAGTACAATTTATCATAATCTAAAATTTGGTATCTTATTTAAGAAATCTTTACTTAATCCAAGGTCACAAAGATTTCCCCCTATGTTTTCTTCCAGAAGTTGTATGATTTTAGGTTTTACATTTAGATCTGTGATCCGTTTTGAGTTAATTTTTTTGTATGGCATGAGGTAAGGGTCTCGATCATTATTACATACGAATATCCACCTGTTTCAGTACCATTTGATATAAAGACTATCTTTTCCTCCATTGGATTGCCTTGGCACTTTTGTTGAAAGTCAACTGACCATAAATGTAAGGACTAAATTCTGGACTTTTTTTATTATTATTATTATTATTATTATTATTATTATTATTATTATTATTATTATTATTATTATTACTTTTCATCTTAAAACTATGGAATGCTTCATGAATTTGTGTCATCCTTGCACAGGGGCCATGCTAATTTTCTCTGCGTAGTTCCCATTTTTGTATATGTGCTGCCTAAGTGAACACTGGATTTTCTATTCTATCTGTTAAACTTTAAGCTATGGCTATCTCGCAGTCATGTTGGACTTCTTATGCCAAGAGACCAGCAAGCAAGGAAAGAAGTCACTATCCTAGTGGCACAGGACTGATCCTAGTCATGAGGAGGAGATAAGGCCGCTTTACACAATGAGAGCTGCTATGGACTGAATGTTTGTGCCTCACAAAAATTCATATGCTGAATCCCTTAGAGTCTATTACCTGGAAAACCTAAATTATGACTACTAAATTTTTGGCAGTAGGACCAAATCACAGAGATTCAGAATCAGTTTGTCTGGTTTTCAATGGAGCCACCATTTCACTCCACAAGAACAACACAGCTCTGGAGTAGAAGGAAGATAGAACTTCACCAAAACAAACAAACAAAAAGTGAATATGGCACTGGATGGAGCAAAGGCACTGTGCATTTTCCATTTTGAGGGGGCTAGGTGTGAGTATCAGGTTTAGAATAATGCAAGGAGCCAAGCAGCTGATAGTATGAGAAAAGGCTAGTTGTGGGGTTGTGGCCCTTCTGAGAGTAGTGCTCACAAATGGGAAGCAAACAAAACTACCGAAGTTTACCCAAGAAGAACATAGTGTGGTGGATTCCAAGAAGTAATGGACATTGCCAAACAGAACATCGCCAGACAGATATTCTGATGTGACTAACATTTGCTCTGTGTTACTTCAGATTGTCACTCAATCATGGAGGACAGTACTTCTCAAACTTTAATGTGCCTATAAATCACCTGAGGATTTTGTCAAAATGCAGATTATGGTTCAGTACATCTGGAGTGTAACTAGAGATTCTGCAGTTTTAACACGATCTCAAGTGATGTTGTTACTGGCCTTAGACCACACTTTGAGTAGCAAGTACCCAAAATATTCTAGTAGAAGTAGTTTGCCATTGGGACTAATTCATTTATTTGTTTGCCTAATTGATTTATATATCCTTTTTTAAGCAAGGATATTGAGACAATTAAAAGATTCAGATGTATATAATAATTCCTAGAGCAACCAGTAGAAAAATAAGGCAAAGAGATATATCTTAAAAGCCAATAGATTAAAATGGAATTAGTTCTAAGAACTATACAATTAACCCAAGAGACAGCAGGAAAGGAGGAACAGATGAACAAAAAATAGATGCAATAAAAAGAAAACAACATAATAGTAAACCTAAACCCAACTAATCAATGATCATATTAAATAGAAATGGATTAAGCTTACTAGTTAAACTATACAGACTATCAGACAGGATAAAAAAGCAAGACTCAACTGTATTCTGTCTAAAGGAAGAATTTCATAATGACATACATAGGTTGAAAGTAAAAGGATGGGAAAATATATCAAGAAAACAGCTGAAAGGTTATATTAGTTTCAGATAAAGCAGACTTGAAGACAAAGAGTATTACCGTAGATAAAGAAGGACATTGCATAATGATAAGGTGTCAATCAGGAAGACATAAAAATAATAAATGAGTATTCTCCTAGTAACAAGTCTTTAAATAACATGAAGCAAAGATGGATATAAAGGAAGAGACAGAGCTACAGTCAGAATTAGAGATTTTCGTATCCTTTTTTTCAATAATTGCTAGAACAACTAGACCAAACAATAAACAAACAAACAAACAAAAACTATTTCACTATGGACCATGAACCTGAACATGAAAGCTAAAACTATAAAGCTTTTATAATAAAATATAGAAAAATGTCTTTGTGACTGGGGATAGGCAAAATTTTCTCAGAGAGGATACAGAAAGTAATAGCCAAAAAAGGGAAAAAAAAGATAGAGGTCACCAAAATTTAAAACATCTGCTCAGCAGGCTGCCTGTGGGGCTGAGGCCTGAGGGCTATGGGCCACACTGGCTCCTGCAACTCAGTTCACTCAAGGAAACTTCTGCGGTGACTACTGACATAGCAGCTAGCTTTGCAGTGAATGATCAGAGGTGAATTCCTCTCTTTGCCTATGTCTGAAAAAAGCCTGAGTCTCAGCTACTAGAGATTCTCTGGATTTCTCAGCACATGGACTGACTCACCCTGCACCCTCCCATCCTATCAGACCCTTTGCACATACACCTCTACTTGAGGAGTTCTTTGTCCTTGTTCAAAAAACAAACAAACAAAATCAACCACACAGACAGAAATCCTGCTGGTCTCATTTTTACCCCATCCACTTTAGAGAGTCACTCTTGTAGAAATACTTTAAGCTCAATGGCTTCACTGCTGTCTCCCTTCTCTGGCACAATGCCCTCCCTGGATGAGCCCTGTCTTACACTGGCATGATGGCACCTCTCAGGTGAGCTAGAGACAATACCCCAAAGAGGCTCGATGGTAGCATTCAAAATGATGTCATACCCACCAAATCTGCCATAAGCATGGTCCAGAGATCATGGACATTCATGTGCCTCTGAAGAAATCCTTGTTGGGGGTGGGGAGGAAGCCCCCAGCATTCATCACCAATCTACCAACCCTCTCTCCATGTTCTGACCTTTGCTCTCCCTCTTTTTACCTGATATCTTGCCTGATTGTTAATGAGGACATTAAATCTCAGCTGGTAAGAGCCAAATTATCTTACCAAAACATGAAGACAAAAACAGGCAGAAGCCTACACACACCTTATTTTTCTACACCTTCCCCAGCCCCACTGTGTCAGAAAAATGTGTCCCTCCACCTATCAAAAGCCAAACTGCAGGATAAAAGGAAATCAGAATACTGTTTTGAGCCACCAGATGCATTAAAAAACAAATCAACCAAACATGTGCTCAGCAAAAGACACTATTAAGAAAATGAGTATGCAAGCCACAGGCTAGCAGGGTGTTCATAATACACATATCTGACAAAGGACTCTAAAATACATAAGGACTTGCTACAACTCAATATTTAGGAAAAAAAAAAACAAGAAAAGTATAATAATGGACAAAATAGCTGAACAGATAATTCACAAAGAAAAATATTGGAATGACCAACTGGCACATGAAAAAGCACATAAATACCATTAGTTATCAAGAAAATGCAAATGAAAACCACAGTGAGATACCACTACACATCAACCAGGGTGGCTAAAATTTCAACAACTGGTAACACCAAAAGTGGTGAAAATGTGATATGAGAACCCTTGTGGCTTTTTTGATAAGAGTGTAAAATGGTACAAACACTCTGGCAAAAGACCTGTCCAATGTATATCTATAAACAGTCTCATTCTCGGGTATTTAGCCAAGAGAAGTTAAAATACATGTCTACAAAAAGACTTGTATGATAATGTTAACAATGGCTTTATTCATAACAGCCAAAACTAGAAACAAGCTGGATGTCCATCAACAAGGAGAATGGATAAACAAACTAGGATGTTCTTATAATGGAATACTACTACTCAGTAATAAAAAGGGACAAACTACAAAACCATGTAACAACACGACAGATCTCAAAAACATTATTCTGAATAAAGGCTTACACATGATTATATTAATATGATGTTTCTGAAAAGGTAATATTTAAACAAAGATGAAAAATATTAGAACAATGGGGATTGCTCTGACAGGGTGGTATTAAGGATTAACTGGTAAGGGGCATGAGAAAACTGTTGTGTTGGAAATATTCTATAACTTAATAGGATGTGGGTTACATGGGTGTGCGTGTCTTTCAAAATTCATTGGTTGGTACACTTAAGAGTTATGCACTTCACTGTGAGGAAATTAGACCCCAAAAAGTAGACAACTAACTGTCTGTCTGTCTAAATGTATGGACTTTTTATAGTGATTGTTGTTGACAAGCCACAAATATGTCTAGTGAACTTTCTAGCAGCCTCATTACAAAATGAAGGTGTATTCTTATGGGGGCTTGTTCTTGTACTTGTTACTGTTTCTTTGCTATAAATAATAATGAAAAGCTCCTCTTATAAGCAGGTCATCTGAGGGCCCAAGATTCCTTGTGCCACTTGGACTGATGGCAGAGACTGGTTTACCTGATAGCTTTTAGTCATGATTTTATTACATATTTATTGAGTTACTATTCGTTATTTGCTGAGTTATTGTAGAAGGGTAGCTGTCCTTAGATCAAGCTCACATCTTCAGTGTAACTGAGCATATCTATAATGATTTATTGTCCTCCTACCTTTGAAGGGCTAATATGCAAAAGACAAAGCAATCACACTGTGTGGCCCCCAGGTGCAAAGTGAGGACCCAGGGTAGAGCTGCAGGGAGATAGGCAGGCTTTGGTTCAGAATGAGGAAATACCTTCTGATCACTAATGTCCCCTGGCAGTAGGAAAGACTTTTGGGGAAGTAGGGGGCTCCCCTTCACTGGACCACTTTTTTCCAGATGTGTCACCTCTTTCTTTCCCTAGCTTCTTCCTCACAGCTTTTAATCATATTCTGTGTATTAGTTACCTATTATTCCAAAACACATCACTCCAAAACTTAGTCACTTAGAAGAACACACATGTATTGTTTCACAGTTTCTGTGGGTCAAGAATCTGAGCACAGATTTGCTGGATCCTCTGCTTCAGGGTCTTTCACAAGACTGTAATCAAAGATGTTGGCAAGGGCTGGGATCTCATCTGAAGGTTTGACTGGGAAAGGGTTAAATATCAAACTCACTTACATGGTTGTTGGAAGGATTCAATGCCTTGAGGGCTACTGGTCTGAGGACCTCAATTCTTCCCTGGCTGTTGGCTAGAGACCTCCCACAGTTCCTTGCCAAATGGGCCTCTCCAATCTGGCAGTTTTCTTCATCAAAACTGGCAAAAGTGTATTTTTTTTTGGTTAGAAATTATTACTAAAGGGGAGGGTACATAAGCCCATGAAATCCAGTAGGCAGGAATCACTGGGGGCCATCTTAGAGGCTGCTACCACATTCCAGATTCCACCAACTTAGAAGGTCTTCCCTGGACTTTGTTCTATGTCTCCTGTTCCATGATGCTTTTCAAACAAATGACTTGTAGAGGCTGTGGAAGAAATACTCAGTCCTAAGACCTGTGCCAAGTATTGTCCCCAAGATGGTCTTCCCCTTTCTCCCAACCCTTGCCCGTCTCTTTATGTGAAAATTCTCCCTCATTGTCCCTGGCCAGAAGCTGCCTCCTCCGTGAAGTCTCCCCATGGCTCTGGGTGGTAGTTCCCCTAAGTGTCCACAGTCATGACCTTGAGCACTTGGTTTAGAAGCATTGTGCCTGCAGCTGCTGGTTCCACAATACCATGAACATAGGGTGTCTTATCTCCCCAGCTGTTCTCCTCAAGAAGTTTAAGCATTTTGAAGTTTGTGGAAATTCAAGCATGACATGGAAATGCTTCCTCGATGTCCTTCAGTGGCCTAAGAGTAGAAACATCTCTCCATCTGATGGAAAGTGTTCCATCAGGAACAAAAGAAGGGGGAAAAAAAGACATTTTCCTGGAGTGCTTTCAGCATAATTGGATCTCAGGGACATTGTCCCAAAAGTATAAAGTTTCCTGATTTGTATGATTCCATTTCCAAACTTTTAATCACTTCAGGGAATACAGTAGTCCCAATTGCAGTGCTGATTTCAAATTGCCTTCTTCATGTACTGGTTGTTCCTTTGGAGATTTTGCCTAAAGCACAGAACCAAGATAGAGAGGGAGGCACTGGCTTTCATTCCTTCTTCAAATCAGAGGTGGACATCTCAGCCCGGGCCTTTAAACTAGTATTGCTATTTCTGGCCCATGTACTATTTCCAAGACAGAGGGACCCTTTTTCAGTAGGTTCCTGAAAAAGGTAGGTGAGAGTTCTCATAAGAGTAGTCTTCAAATTTTTATTAGTGCAGTGACATTTCCAGCTTATGATTTGATTTTTCAAAGGGGTTGAGACTGGAGAAGGGAAGAAATGAAACAATTTCGGTGGTATCACAAAGATTCAGGGCCATGCAAAACCCCTTCTTCCTGGGTCAGAAAAACCTAGAAGCAAGAAGCCTATGAAACTGTCTCACTTCATGGATTCTCCTAATTTCAGAGAGACTCCCAGGATGAGATGGTTCCATGGTTTCAGAGCCTCTTCTTGTACAACTCCAGGGAGCACCATTCACACCGTAACTATGGAAATGGCTAGTGTTGTCCTGTTGTTGTGCTCCAGAGAGTGACATTTTTATGGCCTACAATGAAAATGGAGCCTGTGGTCCTGCGACCTGGCCTCAGAGGAGCCTCACGGGCTGAGCAGCCCAGAGTTTCTGAGCCCTCCCTGTCCCCTTCAATAAGAGCAGCTCTGCTTTATACATGGGGGTTCTGAATTTAAGAGAACAAAAGTTCTCTTTCATAAGAAGTTTGAACATCATTGATCTCTTCCAATCCCAACACAGAATAAGGTAACCTGAGGGTCTAGGAGAGGGAAGAAGTACTGAAATCTACTCAGCAGGTCAGAAGGTTAAGCACAATGGAGCCCAAGTCTCTGGGCTTACATATCTGATGTATCTGCAGATTCAGTGTAGTTCCAGAAGGAAGCTGACCACCATCACATGAACAAAAAAAACTTAGAAAACCGACTGCTTGGCTCAATATGTTCAAGAATTTTCTAATACTCTAGAGTTTGCAAATATGAAGTAGGCTGTTTGGGAATGCAGTAGACTCTTTATCTTTAGAAGAAATCAAGCTGAAGTTGAAAAGCCATGGATCAGTGTGGGGCAGAAAAAGAACTACAATGGAGACAGGGTTGGACTAGGTAACTTGGGGAGCATAATCAATGGTACGATATGAGTCTAGTGACAAAAGGCTCAAGGACTATTAATGTCCATGGATTTTTGCATGATCGCCAAGGGAGAATGGTATTAAAATAAAATAAAATAGATGCTGCTTAAAGGTAGAAGCTTGCAACAAGTAGTAAATAAGTCAGTGATCTAATGCATACTATAATGAATATAGACAACATTGCACTATAATTATGTAATGTGATAAATACCACAACAGCAATCATATTACAATAGATAAATGTATCAAAGTACCAGATGGCACACCTTCAATTTACACATTATATGTCAAATATATTCAACACAGAAAAAAAAAAAAAGAAAAAAAGCACTGCTTAGTTATCCAAGAGAACTAGATTTTCAGAAACTGTGATCAACTATGGGTTTTTGGAGACAGTTCTCTGTCTGTCCTCACTGAACAACAGATTCAACTGCTAGGAACATATCAACACTTCCTGAGCACAAAGTCACCTTGGAGACCTCCCCCCTTTCCCTTGCATCTCTTTGTGTCCAGTCCTCCTTTTGTCCTTAATAGCCCAGCTGGATTCAACATCATTAAAGGAGCCTTCTATGACCCCTGTTCTACCAATACTCTGCCTGCCATTTTGGATGTTTTGGCCTCTCCTGAATCCTTCTGTTTCCCTTCCCTGCCAGGCTGTGAGCCCACTTAAGCCATGGGTCACCCCTGTTCCTCAGAGGAACTGTCACATTCACACACTGGGTGCTCAACAAGTGTTTTGGTGGATGATGTTTAGACACAGATGGACAGATGGATGGATGGATGGACAGAATGATGGATGAGTAGACTGGTGGATGGTCACAAGATGGATGGAAAGCCCTGGAGCTGGTGTTGCTAATGAGAAAAAAGATCTTGGGAACAAGGGATGTATTTTCTGAGAAAATGATCTGTATTCACAATTAATGATTTCCCTAATACCTAGTACAGAGTGGGAGAACATGGAACAAACTTACAGTCACATTTCCAATCAAAGTTTAATGAGATGAATTGCCATATAGACCATAGAACCACTAAAATGAATGTGTTATGTGTCTTGTCTCTGATCGAATGCATTAAAAGATCAGAATCATCATTCTAAACACCGTAAACCTGATGTCCTATGGCCCCAAAGTAATTTCTGATTTTATTGCTCTTTTCTTGTAAAGAAACAGAGACCACGGATTCAGAACTGTTTTCTGATCACTCAGCCTGACTAGAACTCCAGACCAGATGCCCTGGACCTACACGAGACAAAGGATGTTGAGTTTGGACCTCTGAGAGTTTTATTCAGTTTAAAGAGGAGACATACCATGGAAAGTGCCAACCAGACTGCTTCCGTGACAGAGTTCATTCTCCTGGGCCTCTCAGCCCACCTGAAGCTGGAGAAAACGTTCTTTGTGCTCATCCTGCTGACGTACCTGCTGATCCTGCTGGGAAACGGGGTCCTCGTCCTGGTGACCGTGTCTGACTCCCGCCTGCACACGCCCATGTACTTCTTCCTGGGGAACCTCTCCTTCCTCGACATCTGCTACACGACCTCCTCTGTCCCCCTCATTCTTGACAGCTTCCTCACCCCCAGGAAAACCATCTCCTTCTCAGGCTGTGCTGTGCAGATGTTCCTCTCCTTTGCCATGGGAGCCACAGAGTGTGTGCTTCTGGGCATGATGGCGTTTGACCGCTACGTGGCCATCTGCAACCCCCTGAGGTACCCTATGGTCATGAGCAAGGCTGCCTACGTGCCCATGGCTGCTGGCTCCTGGGCAGCTGGAAGTGCTGCCTCCATGGTTCAAACATCCCTTGCAATGAGGCTGCCCTTCTGTGGGGACAATGTCATCAACCACTTCACCTGTGAGATCCTGGCTGTCCTGAAGTTGGCATGTGCTGACATCTCTATCAATGTGATCAGTATGGGGGTGACCAATGTGATCTTCCTGGGGGTCCCTGTGCTGTTCATCTTGGTCTCCTACATCTTCATCCTCACCACCATCCTGAGGATCCCCTCAGCTGAGGGGAGGAAAAAGGCCTTCTCCACCTGCTCTGCCCACCTCACAGTCGTGGTCGTCTTCTATGGGACCATCCTCTTCATGTATGGGAAGCCCAAATCCAAGGATCCTCTGGGAGCAGACAAACAAGACCTTGCAGACAAGCTCATCTCCCTCTTCTATGGGGTGTTGACCCCCATGCTCAACCCCATCATCTACAGCCTCAGGAACAAGGATGTGAAGGCTGCTGTGAGGAACTTGGTGAGTGAGAAACACTTCACCTGGTGATCTTAGAGGAGAGATGTCCCTGTAGTTCTGTGCCTCTTGGTCACTTTCATCCATGAATCTCAGAAGAATGTGTCTCCCAAAGAAATTACATATGAAGAGTGACCAGAAAAATTGAATTACACATGCAATGGAGAGTTTTAGCTGTTACTGAACCTAATTTTTAATTTTATTTATTTGTTTATTTTTAATGGAGGCACTGGGGATTGAACCCAGGACCTGGGGCATGCCAAGCAAGCACTCTACCAGTGAGCTATACACACTCCAGACCTAATTTTTTTAAAACGATGAAACCTAAAACCTGATAGGAGTGTGACTTGAGGGGATAGAAGTGGAATGCTGTTGAAAAGAACAATTCATGATTTGTCTGATTCTCTACTGGGCAAGTCTGAATTCACCTTTGGAAGCACACTGCTCCCTCTCTTTGAGAAAAACAGCTCAGTGCACCTTTGTGTCACATAAAGATTAAAAATCTCACTCTAAAAAGGTTGCACTGAAGACAATGTGGGGCAAAACTTCAAGACACAGCAGTAAGAAAAATGGTCTTCATTGCAGGAAATGGCCCATCTTCAACTTTTATTTTTCTTGGAGGCAAAGCTGAAGCTGAAGCTAGACTTTATCCTTTCCCTGAGACTCAGCGGAGTTGGGACCTTGCAGATTCCACGGAGGGCATTTCCTATGAGGGCAAGTAAGGTGGATCCTGCAACACACATGTGGAGGATCATAGCCTAGGCACGCTCACAGCTAGTATCTGTATTTAAGCTTTGTTTTCCTCCCCTAGGTAAGTCTTAAGTACACATTCTGACTCCATAGTCTGGAGGGTTAAAGGATGGATCTATGGGAGAGAGCAGAGCCGGGGCGCCACAGGGATCCGAGGGAAGCTGGAGTCAAGAAGGGGAGATGTGACCGGCAGAAGATGGAACAAGGTGGCTGATTGATAAAACTGAAAGGCGGAGCCAGCTCACTGTGTACCTGGCAAGAGGTCCAGAGGTAAAATGTGTGAGGATCTCAGTCAGTAATGACACAAAAGGGGGCAAAGATATCGTTAGGGAGAGAAATTGCCTCTTTTTCCTCGAAGCAATTGGATGTTCGTATTTTCCGGAGAATCAAAACTTTCTAATGAAAACAAATGCTCTTAGCTTGCCTTGCTTGAGTGTCCTGGGCTCCTCCTGCCTGAGGCATGGTCAGCCTCTCTCTTGGGCCCCACAGAGCTCCCTGCCCATCCTGGATGGAAATGTGGACACGGTCACTGAAACAGTCTCTTGGGCTGTGGGAGCGCAGGGGTGTGTTCCTGTTTCACCACCTCATACCCAGTATTATCTGTCCCACTCGGGTGTGAACTGGCCTTTCCTACTGAGCACAGAGCCCCTCTATGCCCTTCTTAGCTCACTACAGGGAGGAGGACCTCAACACAGGATTAATTCAGACCTTGGTCAATTAAGAACTGAAACTCCTGAACCATCACGAAGGCTCTAAGTCAATATGCCTCAACCATTACTTTTGCTCTCTTCCTAGAAAGAAGTTAAGGGATCACGAGACCATGATTTACTAGTTCACTTTGCAGCAATACATAGATGAATCACAATCACCAATGACACATCGAAGTCACAAGATGGTACCTGGAAGCCTGCAACTTTGCTTTGGGCAGGACAGCAAGGTGGATATGAGACAAGACTAGATCTCCCATCTCCCAGTTTGACACCTCCTCAACCTAATAAACATTTCTCTTCTCCAAACTAAGACATTTTGGTTTGTTTGGTTTCACTGTGTGTCAGGCACATGAACTTAGGTTCAACAACACTATTAATATATCTAAAACTCCAAAGTAATTAATTACTATCATCAATTATCTAGCATTTATATTTCCTCAAATGTCTTATAAATGCTTTAATTATTTCAATTTGTTTATTTGAACTGAAATCCAAATTATACATTATAATTGGTCTCTTTTACTCTATAGCTCTCTCCTCTTTTTTTCTCTCCCTCTCCATTTTTTTAATTTACGTTTTGGGGAAAGGAATAGTTTCTCACTATGGGAAACTGTAGAGTTTACCAAAGAGTTCTGCTACCAATTTCAATGTGAATGTAGAGGGGGGTTTCCCACTTCCCACCAAGCAATGCTCAGACACCAGCTGAGGGTCCTAGAATTGGACTAAATTGTTTCACTATCTGAGACAGGAGGGAAGAGGGCAGGGCACAACCACTGAAGGAATGAGCAATTGAGGATAGGACATACACTGGGTAGAACCTAGATGGTAGAAGATTTGACTTCTAGTGGACCTTGAGCCTCATGGCACACCCACAGGTGCCAAGACAGTTCCACAGCTGACCATAAAAGGCCAAAAAGTGAGTAGGGCCCAATTCCTAGAAATCCCTGCCCCTTCCCCAACATAGTTGGAATGATCCTCCAACTTGTTAGCATATGAAATTACCCAGCCCATAAAAATTAACCACCCCCACACATCATTGCCATTCTCCCTTCTGAGACAGCCAGCACTCTGTGTATGGAGTGTGTGTCTCCCTGAATAAATCTACTTTCACTTTACTATGGCTCTCTCTTGAATTCCTTCCTGAGTGAGACAAGAACTTATTCTCTGGTAACTTACCTACCTGGAGATGGCATCAGATTCCACAGGTTAAGGGCTGGGTCCTATCAGACTGCTCTCTGCCCTGCCTCCCCTACTTCAAACATTAGTTGCAAGCCCAGGTTGTCACCTGTGCTTCTGATTGACCAGTCATAGATTGAAGGTTCCGACGACCCCTTACTTGGGTTTGATTAACTTGATAGATAGGCTCACAGAACTTGGAGGCACATTTTACTTACTGTATCACTAGTTTATTATAAGAAGATATAACTCAGGGACAGCTAGATAGAAGAGATGCACAGGGCAAGGTATGGGGAAAGGGCATGGAGCTTCTGTGCCCTCTCCAAACACACGACTCTTCCAAATCTCCACATGTTCACCAACCTGGAAAGTCTCCAAACCATAACCTTTGGGTTTTTATGGAGGCTGCATATAGGAGCAGGACTGATTAAATCACGGGCCATTAGTGATTAATTCAACCTCCAGCCTTTCTCCCCTCCCAGGAAATCAGGAGGTGAGACTGAAAGTTCTAACCCTCTATTTAGGGTTGCTTCCCCTAGCAACCAGCTCCATTCTTAAGTGCTTTCCAAAACTCATCTAATTAACTTAAATCCTGTTGTGGTTGAAATGAGCTTGTTATGAATAACAAGACACCTATTTCACCTTTATGGCGCTAAAGTGTTTTTCAGGAATTGAGGATAAAAGACCAAATACTATGAGGAAAGTTGCTCCATTGCTATTATCACCCAAAAAATTTCAAGGATTTTAAGAGCTGTGAAGGGCCTTGGCAGCTGTGAGCCAGGAACCATGAACAAAGACCAAATATATATGAGAAATACATTTTGGCCAGCTGAATGAACAAACATATGTTTCTTATAAATCATAATATCACATTACCATAGTCTGCATTTTGCTGATTACAGTCCTATAGTATTTGTCCCTGTATTTCCTATAAATTGGTGATTAGATCTAGATACTTGACAGGTTTTTGTTTCAAGTGTAGCAAGGAGCTCATGGCTCCTGAGATCTTCTAACAGTCCCCTAGTATCTTTGATGGCTTCCTTGCCTTCTGGTTATGTCAAGATGTTTGACGCTCAGCATGTACAATTCCTCTCCAGACCTGGAAACAACCATTTTCCCTAAGGAGCTCTTATTCCTTTAGTGGGGATTGGTATTTAGAACCCACAATCTGGGTGCTAGGGGTGCTACTGAGTTTGTCAGTTTCTAGGCCTGATACTGAGCAGGACTCTGCGGGCCCTCCTCTCAACCCCCTCCCTTATTTATAGAAACCCAAAGTCTCCCAGACCTCCCTAAGTCATCGAAGAGTAGGCTCAAGCAGATGATTAGGACAAGCCTGCAGGCATTGGGGAGATGGTAATGACTCTAACAACCTATCTCAGCAATTAACTGAGATTACCCCCCATTTCCCCTTAAAACTTTCATGGCTGAACAGAATCTTTGGGAATGGGTTTTTTGGGGTGACACTGGGTCCACCAGATTGCAGCCATTCTGATTAAAAGCAACTTTCCTTTTGGTTACCAAGGCTGTTGCCCTCAGGATCATACCCCTGAGGGTGTGACCATACCGCTCCATCAAATAGAAACCAATTACCCATATCTAAGTCTCAGGAGGCAGTTGCAAAGAGAAGAAATAAGAACTTGTTAGAACCAATGGAGCCCAAGATGGTGGAGGATTTGACTTCCAGTGGACCTTGAGCCTCATTATACACTCACTGTAATGTAATAGCATGCTAAATGACACACCAACCAGTGCCATGACAGTTGACAACTGCCATGACAAGAACCAGAAAAGCTGATATAAGGACTGAAAAGCCTGTTTAAGGACTGATTGGTTCCATAACACCCAGAAGGAGGACATGATGGCAGAAGCCTCCCATGAAAGTCCACATGGCCTGACCCAGGCTGCACCTGTCTCTACTGGCCATCTTGGCTGATGGTTTTTCGCTAGAGCACTTCCTTTCCCCGCTCAAGTGCTTTTCTTTCCTTCTCCCTATCTGACCACTTTCCTTCCTTTTCCTCTTTTGAGAAATAAAGCAGTTTTTTCACTTCATCCCTCTGCCTCTGCTGTGAAATCTTTCATAGCCAGTGGCAAGGATCCACACTTGGGTGGCCCTCCTAATTTAGGCGTCTCACTATCCACTAACAGACCTTTTCAGGTGGAAGAGAATACATAGATGCAATTCAAATCAAGATCTACAGAATTTTTACTTAACCTCATTGATTTCATACCTGTATCTCCTTCTCCCAAATACTATCTCCTCATTCCAGAAAAGTATGGAGAGGGCTTAAAGTTACACCAACATAAGAAGCTGCCAAGAGCTGACATGGGCACAGGCCTTGAAAGAGAAGTGAGTCAGGTTGTCCCTGTGATGTGTACATTCCCATGTGCCTGACAGTACTGGTGCCAATAATAACAGATGAAGCAATGGTTTGGGCCCTTCCACCTGTCCCTGAGCTTTCCACAGGAGACCCAAGCCCCCATGAATAGAGTACTGGGGGCTGATGGGCTGAGAAAGAGTTTGAGGAGAAACCCAAAGAGTTGAGAGAGAGACTCCAAACCAGAACCTCAAGGCATCTTGCAGCTCAGGGGTGACTTTCCAAAATCCTGGTGAGAGCAGTTGCCAGCCCTGTTCACCATGGGTGGCCTCTGGCAAAAAAAAAAAAAAAAAAAAAAAAGGCATGTGGTGCAGGTAAGAAGGAAGCTGGCAGATCTCCTCTAAATAAGGCCAAAAGTCCTGAATTCTGCAACCTTGCTTTGCTTATGATAGATGTTCTCAAAGTTTAAGAGCCACTTAGAAAAGAGAGGTTTGCTAAATATTTGAAAGGGTGTAGTCACAGCCAGGATTTAGGTATCTAGGGTCAATGTTGTCCTAGGTTTTAAAATCATGTTTTCTTATAATTTACACTATATGTCTGTTTATTTATTCATAAAATGTATAGATGGTCTACTGCACCAATATGCACATTATAAAATGTTTACAAAAACAGAAATTAAAAAGATGGGACAGAGATAAAATAAAATATAAAAAAAAGAGCTAACACAAAGCAAAGAAAAAAAACAAAGGTAGGTCACAAATTCACTTATTAATTCATTCATCAACTACTCATCAAGTGCCTACTGTGAGCCAGGTCCAGCTTTTATACTAAGGATATATCTGGGAACAATGCAGGAAAAAAAAATCCTCTGCTTCTGTGAAACTTACATTCTAGCAGGAGAGAAACAGACAAGAAACAATGACTAACATACATAAGAAAATAATAGCGGCTGTTAGAAACTGCATGGAATCAGGCCTGAGGCATTAAGGAGAACTGAACACATGCATCTAATGTTGCTCTTCCTGAAATCCACAAAAACTACAGTAATATTTTTTGTTTAATTTTTGTTTTTAATGACAAGATCACAAGATTAAGGAGAAGAAAGGAGACATCAGAGTGATAACGTTCTGCAGGCTGGAAAGTGAATGGACTAGTAGCCATTTCCATAGCAGATCTGATAGAGTCAAATCCTAAGCCAGAAACTAAGACAGCCACAACCAGACCTACAGCACAGAAGACTCACTGTACCAGGTCCCTCAGACCAGGAATGAAAAGAGGTGCTGCTAAAATAAGGAGGATTAGGAAAAAATGTATAATAAACAAAGTTCCTACATCCCCTCCCTTATTATATGACATCGGTCAACTCTCCCCTGTCTACCTCAACAAAAAGTTTATTCTCTGGAGAGGATAAAACACATACACCTAAGAAAGTCTTCAAACAAAAAGACATCACTTCTGCAATCAACTAGCCTTTTTTAAGCCCACGGCTGCTGTACCTGTGAAACTCTTGGCAGGAGCCAGGACCAGATTCATTTATGACTCTCCCAATGCCCTGTGAAGGCCTGGCCTATGGTAGGTGCTCAGAATCTATTTGGTGGGAGACAGACAAGACAAAACCTTCTAGGTCACTTGCTTCTTTCCAGCCCTGAGATCCTGAATTTGGAAATGCTGGGGCTGCTAACAAGGATTTGTCCTGTGCAGTGGGTTCACATTCTCCCAGATCTATTATGGGCTCTGCTAAGAGTTCTTATTGACTGAGGGGTTTATGTTAATTCCAGCAGGACCAGAATGACCCTTCTCTAATGCCTCCCAGTAGCTCAGCAGGATGGGTACAAAGGGAGGGAGAGGGAAGAAAGTATTTCTGGAGGACTTCAGAATAATTGGATCTTGGGGACATAATCTCAGATGTATAAAGTTTCTAAATTTTGTCACTTAAATGCCTCAACTTTAAATTACTTCAGGGACTAGAATAATCCCAATAGCAAGGTGCCATTTAAATGGCTTCATATATGCAATGGACGGGCCTTCGTGGATTTTTC
The DNA here is from genome assembly GCF_036321535.1 of Camelus dromedarius. NCBI lineage: Eukaryota > Metazoa > Chordata > Mammalia > Artiodactyla > Camelidae > Camelus > Camelus dromedarius. The sequence goes on along the minus strand of NC_087445.1, from coordinate 46,956,336 downwards.
CGAAACACAGAACAAAGACAAGAAAACTTAGCTTTCACCCATTTCGGGTGCTCACTCCTCTGGCTGCTACTTTCAGACCAGATTGGCTATTTTCAGCCTCTGGACTATTTCCAAACCACAGAAAAGTGATTTTCCTTATTGAGCTATTTATAAAAAAAAAGGTAAGAGAGCACTTTTAAAAGAATATGTAAACTCTTGTGGGCCCAGCCCCATTCCTGGCTTCACCCTTGTGACTAAGTGGCATGGAGGGAACTTGAAGGAAAAGGAAAAGGACAACTCAGGGGTGTGACAGAAAGCCCAAGAACAAGAGATTCCTGAGGTCACTTGGTCCCTGGGATGGGATACCTCTAAAAATAAATCCATTCCAGAGTGAGTATTAGGGAATCAGAGGCCCAGAGAGGGAAAGGAACTTAATGATTGCCAGGCACTGGGTGGTTGGCAAAGGCCAGTTCTTTGGGTAAATGCACCTGAGGAGTCTGGCAGGTGCATGAAGGAAAGAAGGAATGAATATCCCAGAGGTCTGGGGAGAGAAAACTGTGTGAGAGGAGGAAGGTAATATCCAAAAGTGCTTGAAGAGGGGAATGGTCAGGAATAGAGGATGAAAATGATCAGTTATTTCCAACCTGTCTTACACCCTAAAGGCAGGAAAATCATACAAATGTAATATAACACTTCTCACAAAATTGATTAAAATGAATTGGCCACACATGGTATAACTTGAAGTAAATGTGTAATGTCAATCTTGAATATGATTAGAAAAATTCTGTCCACTCTGGTGACATGTTTTTGAAATACCTCTACGGGCAGCCAAATATCACAAAGTAGATTTTACTTAGAGTGACCCCCAGGTTGCAAGAGCTGTTCTCTAGCTGCTCGGCAGGACGAGTTTCCTCACTGGCTTTCTGGCCACTTTAGGCATCAGAAAATCATGAAGTTGGCTTTTTGAATTCCTGCAAGTTACAGAGGAGAGGCACCATGGACAGGTCTAATCAGACCTCCCCGATGCTGGGGTTCATTCTCCTGGGCCTCTCAGCCCACCTGAAGCTGGAGAAAACGTTCTTTGTGCTCATCCTGCTGATGTACCTGCTGATCCTGCTGGGAAACGGGGTCCTCGTCCTGGTGACCGTGTCTGACTCCCGCCTGCACACGCCCATGTACTTCTTCCTGGGGAACCTCTCCTTCCTCGACATCTGCTACACGACCTCCTCTGTCCCCCTCATTCTTGACAGCTTCCTTACTCCCAGGAAAACCATCTCCTTCTCGGGCTGTGTCATGCAGATGTTCCTCTCCTTTGCCATGGGAGCCACAGAGTGTGTGTTTCTGGGCATGATGGTGTTTGACCGCTACGTGGCCATCTGCAACCCCCTGAGGTACCCTAGGGTCATGAGCAAGGCTGCCTACGTGCCCATGGCTGCTGGCTCCTGGGCAGCTGGAAGCACCACTGCCATGGTGCAGACATCCCTAGCAATGCAACTACCCTTCTGTGGGGACAATATCATCAACCACTTCACCTGTGAGATCCTGGCTGTCCTGAAGTTGGCTTGTGCTGATATCTCCATCAATGTGATCAGCATGGTTGTGGCCAATGTGATTTTCTTGGGGGTCCCTGTGCTGCTCATCTCTTTCTCCTATGTGTTCATCATTGCTACCATTTTGAAGATCCCTTCAGCTGAGGGGAGGAAAAAGGCCTTCTCCACCTGCTCTGCCCACCTCACAGTCATGGTCGTCTTCTATGGGACCATCCTCTTCATGTATGGGAAGCCCAAATCCAGGGACCCTCTGGGAGTAGACAAACAAGGCCTTGCAGACAAGCTCACCTCCCTCTTTTATGGGATGGTAACCCCCATGCTCAACCCCATCATCTACAGCCTCAGGAACAAGGACAGGAAGACTGCTGTGAGGAATCTGCTGACTCAAAAACACTTCACCTGGTGATGGTGGATGTTTCTCTGCCTCTTGGTTTCTCTCACCTGAGGGTCTCAGAGGATAAGATGAAGGGCAACTTTCATACAAGTTATCGTAGGTAAATCTAATTACACAGACTCTCACTACACACAAGGGCTTTGTGTGAAGAGGGAGCATTTAATGTGAATTTTCCCCTCATTCCGTAAGCAATTCTATAAAAGTATATTCCTGTTGGTCAATTTCTCTATATCTGTGATACATACTGAACAAACTGATGTCAAGGAAAAGTAACTCTTCACAAGTTTTATTGCTTAACTCATGAAAAGCTCTAGTCTGTAAGTCTGTACTTCAACTGCTCCTTGGCTCTTTCTTTGAACATATCTGAATGGGTCCTTACTTTTATGTTACCTTTCAACTCATCTTACTCCTTATTAAATAATAGTAATATTTTTATCTTTATCCTCATTGTTTCTTTCTCTTTACTGTCATTTTAATTCTTAAAACTGTTTCTTGAGCCCTTCTGTAACTATGTCTTCATAATTAACCTGTTTCTCTTGCCCTTAATCAAGGCCCCCACCAGGAAGTCATTTACGTCCTTGCAGCAGAGATGAGAGTGAGTAAGGTGTGACAACACTGATGCAAGGGTCAAAGGTGCAGGCCTTTTTTCTTTTCCCTTTTTGAAAATGTCATTCAACCCTGGCTTCTGTTGCTAGATAGCATTGGCCTTCCATGGGTCATCAGAGTCACATGGAAACTGAGAGGTGTCGAGGAGAATCAAAGGAATTCTACTGGCCATCTGACCTGGCTTGACCAAGCACACAGCCAGGTGGTGACCATCACTTGCTTTTCTACCTAAGAATCTCCCAAGCCACCCAGTAGTCAGAGGGAGAGGAGGTGATGCTCAGAGGGAGAAGGAGGAGACATCTAAGAATCATCTGTATGATTGGGGAGGAATTCCAAGTCAACTCCCTAGAGTAATCAATCCAGAAGTCTAGTTAAAAGAATGAGCAAAATAGAAAACCTCTGACAGTTGATATGAAATTTTTAATCCAACAGAGAGGAAACTAACAATCAAAACCATCAGCCTTTGCTGAGAAAGAGTTACTGCAGGAAGATGGTGAAAACACTAAAGGAAGTTCTCAGTAGTTTTTTGAGTGGGATTCAGGAAAGTACTGAATCAATAAAACCAGAGAAGTCTACAAAAAAAAAAGAGGCTAGGAGAAAAGATAGCTGGGCAATAAGAGCCTTTTCTCAGGGAAAATATTCCGCTTACTTGGTCAAATAAAATTCAGCAGGAAGAACTTGAAAGTAGATAGGACAATGCTTAAAAATGAATTTTTAAATTAAAAATAACTTAAATTGGTCTCCTAGACTTCAGAGAAAAAAACAAAGGGATTTAAATTATTTAAGAAAAGATGAGAGGCATGTAAGATAGACCAGGGAACCATTATGGAATCCATGAAAAGAAAACGGAGCAGATGAAAGACAAATAATAATTTTTAAAAAATCATTTCACTGAATAGAAGTTTTAAATAGTTTGTTCATAAAAGGTTCATCAATCACCAGGTAAGAATTGTAGCAAAAGGCACACCTACCTAGATTCAAGGGTAAATTTTGATTCCTATACATACCAAAATAATTCTATAGACTTTTCCACGGAAGAAAAGCACATTTGCTAACAAGGAATGAGAACCTGACTGCTACTGGCCTGCAGTTCTGCAGCCCTAACTGTAGACATCAGTGGAACAAGGCTTACAAAGTTCTGAGGGAAATGGGTTGTAGAGTCCCGAGTTGTACACACTCCTGACAAATGAGGGTTAAAAAGACACTTGCTGTCACGTGTAAACACAGGAAGCACAGACCCCTACAATCTCTTTCCGGGAAAAAAAAAATTGATTTAGAATGTTCTCCCAACAAACAGTTAAAAATAAATAATTGAAAGAGTGTGATAGATATGCCATAGAAGAGACAGCAGAAAACAATGAAATACCTGAGACTAATAAGGTCTAGACAATTCTTAGACCAAATTTGCAAAGACGAATATATGAAGGACTTATTAGCAAACAAGTTGAGGTAAACAGTGACAACAAGGCAACGATGCAGCTCCAGTTACAGTCCTAGAGACTTCATCGAGCTGGGAAATGGAGACAGAGAAGCAAAGTCACAACCCACTAAAGGCCTCATCTTATGAAGGATGTGGGGGGAAGGGGGTTCTTATAAACATAATCCATAGCATTGATACTGAAATGCAACAACAGTCTTAATATGCTTGTTGAACATTTAGGAGTAAATACCAGCAGACAAGTATTAAGAGGAAAACTCTTAAAAGTATTAAAGGATTATGAAAGAACAAAGAAAGTTGATCAAATGAAAAAACTCATTTATTGAACCTGATTAGATTTAAACCATTGTACATTAAAAAAATAATACACATTATCCAGTGTTTTTCTTAATTCAGGGTTTCTAACATGAGGAATGTTAGGAGATCAATTACTACAATCACTTTATTAATAGATTAAAAAAGAAAAAGTAATCCCATCAACAAATGTGTAGAAGTTATTTGGAAACTTAGCATCTATTTCTGACTTTTTTAAAGCAGTGAACTTGAATAGAGGAAACCATCCTTGATGTGAATGAAAGTATCAGAACAACAGCAAACAGCACACTTGATGGCAGAACACCAGTGGCATGCCTAGGATAGCATGCCTGGGTTAGGACATCTGCTCTCAGTGTGTGCATCGTTCTACAGAGTCTACCTAATTAAAATGGATAGAGAAAATAAATAAGGAACAGAATATAGAAAAGAAGAAAGAGGAAAACTATTCAGTAAGTAAACAGATGTTTACTTAAGAAAAAAATTTGAAGCAAGTGCAAAACTACTACAACTAATAAGAAAGTAAAGTAGGATGGTCATATATAATTCACATCAGTTACAACAACTTTAAAATACCTAGGGAAAATACATACAGAAGTTTGAGTATATTACATATTTACGTCGGTCATGCATTAACAGAAGAAATTTCTAAAAAGACGTTTTCATGTTGGAGGGAGGAAAAGTCCTGAATGTAAGCTTCAGGGCAGTCTAGCGTATCCTCCCAGTGCCCTCATTCAGTCTTTTTCCCCCTTTCTAGCAAGTTGGGATGACCCATGTTCCATCTACTTTCCCATCCCTAGAGCAGGTCCACCCTATTTGTTAGGAACAAAGGTGCAAGACAGGGCTTGGAGGCAAACACAAAGGCTCACTGACAAAGGCTCTCAGAAGCAAAGAAAACCAGCCTTTACTCCAGTACTTGTTTTGGAAATTGCCAGAGTTTAGATCAGACCACTGACAAATGAGTCTCTCAGAGTTCTGTGTATGTGCAGATTAATTTCTACCTGATGATTACTGGTGACCATTTTTCTCAATTTAGGATGACCCCTAAAATCTTCAAGAGAGTAGAGTATCAATGAAGGTTATCATAAATATGACCAAATCAAACATCACAGATAATCACAGACAACACGTCAAGAATGTAATCACCCAAAGAGCTTAAATCAGAGCATTTCAGATGCCAGACAGGCAATGTAACTGAGGGAAAGAACGAGGTGGGGAAGCAGGAGCGAACTGCCTCTTCCTCCTGGTTCCAGCCAACTGCAGCCAGGCAGGAATGCAGGAAGGGGGGGTACGCAGAAGCTGCTCCCCATCCTGCAGGTTCCACATTTACCTTTAGTGCTTGCAGAGTTGAGCTGAGTATCTCCCTAAATTCTTTAACAATATAAAGATAAGTATTATAAGGACCAAACAATATTTGTTCCCTAGTCACTTTTGGCTATGGGTTGCCAATTTGTGACCTCTGCTATAAGCACACATAAATCACAGTATTGCTGGAGTTCTTAAGAACACCACGACAGAGGTCAGTTACACCTATTGTTCTGGGAGGAAACTGCTCCCTCTCATTCTTATCATGTGGTTCTAGTGGGGCTGCCAATGGTAGTACGTCAACCCTTGGCCACAGCAATTGTCTAAGGGAAGGCATGTAACATAGGTCAGACTAATTTAAACCATTCTCCAGGATATTTCTAATTGGGGCAAGAAGAGAAGGGGTATTATATAAGCTTCCTGTGCTGCACTGCAGATCACTACTTAGTGGCTTAAAATAATACACATTTACAGTCTTGCCGTATCTGTGAGTTAGGTGTTAAAATAAGTCCTCGGCAAGGCTGCAGTCTAGGTGTTGGCCAGGGCTCAGTTCTCATCTGGAGACTCGAACAGAATGTGAATTAGGTTGCTGACCGCTCTCTTCCCTAACATATGAGGAAGTCTGCTCACCAGAATTTAAAATGAAGCCAGGAAAAGACAAGTAGAGATAAGAAACAGATGAAGGGACAGAGAGTCCTAAAGTTCCTAATTCCAGTTGTGCCTGAGACTGAATCCACCCTTGAATTTCTCAGTTACATAAAAGCATCAAAGTAAAGTTTATTTTGAAATTAAGCTGGCTGGAGTAATTTTTCTACATAGCAACTTACAAAGTCCTGAAAATTACAAAGCCCCAAGTAAAGGCATCTTTATATGGTCACTTGCTGACCACTGCGTACTCCAACTGCAATTTTATATTTTTTTACATGAGATCATTCCCAATTAAGAGAGAAGAAACTACAAACCAGCCTTGTTCAAATCCCAGACTCTTTTTCAAATAAAACAAAAGGAATAAATTCCTCTCAGACCTGTACTCTCCATGAACATTGATGTCAAAATGCTAAATTATAAAAATCAGTAAAACAATTGGAGGCAGGTATAGCTCAGTGGTAGAGCATATGCTTAGCATGCACAGTCTTGGGTTCAATTCCTAGTACCTCCATTAAAAAATAAATATATAAATAAATAAACCTAATTACCTTTCCACCCCCCCAAAATCAATAAAACAAATATAGTAATGGACTTAGAGGATAATTCCCTGTGAGCAAGTTACATTTATTCCAAAAATGCATGGATAGGCTAAACATTAAAAATTCACCACATTAACAAACTAAAGAAGAAAAACCAAATGGTCATCTCAATAGATGTAGAAAAAGTGTTTCACAAAATTCAATGTCCTGACAAGAACTACTCTACTCCAGCCAAACATCAGAAAAAACAATGGCCCCAGCCCCACCCCACCAGCAAAGACTAAGCTGATGGCCTAGATTTCTACCCTTGCCAGGCTATGACAAGGCAGCCCAACCACTCCCCTGCCAGTGTGGTATCAGAGGAGGCTGAGCAGGGAGGTGGGATGTTTATGTCCCCTGGGAAGAGTAACAAGTTCCCACCCCACACTGTCAGTGGAGACTACGTGGGAAGCTCCTTCTCCTTCCCACTTGACTGGTATCAGAGAAGGGGGCCTAATGGAAAGTCAGGACTTGTGTCTATGCTTATGAAGCCACCCCTTCCCATGGTGTCAATGGAGATCATGAGAGTCATACTAGGCACTCCTGCCTCTGCCAGCCAGAAGGGAATCAACAGAGCCCTAGTGAAACTCCTGTTCTTCACCCAGCAGTAAGAAGGATACTATCCTCCTAGGAATGCAAGGCTGGTTTAATATTCAAAGATCAGTCAACGCAATCTACCATATTAATAGAATAAATAGGAAAAAATCGCATGATTGTATCAAGTCAAGCAGAAGAAACTTTGGGAAAACAACACTCATTCATGATAAAAACTTTCAGTACTGAACCTGTGGTCCCAGCCAGTGAGGTAGGGCAAGAAAAATAGGCTACAGATCAAAATTTTTGAAGAAAGGAAAAAACCTGTCATCATTCATAAATAAATATCATTCATAAATGCCTACTACGTACAGAATCTAAAATAATTTAGAGATATAAGTATATAAAAGAGAGTTTAGCAAGATCCCTAGATAAAATAAATATACAAAAACCCAACTGTATGTCTATATTCTAGCAATAAATATGAAACATTTTTAAGGACACCAAGAAATATAAATAAAGATATTTATATATTGAAATAAAAAATAAATACTACCATACAGAGGTAAATCTAGCAAAAGAGCTCTAAGACTTTTATGCATATAATTATAAATTATTAAGTGTTTTGAATGATATTAAAATAAAGAGAGAAATATTTCCCATTCATAGGTAAGAATATTCAATATTACAGAGATGTTACTTCTCCCCAAATTGATCTATACATTCAATGTAATCCCAATATTTTAATCTCTAAAATAATTATTGTAAAATTTAATAAGCTGGTTCAATAATTTATATGAAACAACAAAAGACCAAGAACAGCCATGACATATTTGAAAAAGTATTGAGTGGGAATAAAGGGATTTACCCTATAAGAAATCAAAACATAGAATAAAGCAATATTTATTAGGGAAGTGTAGCATTGACACAGGAATAGACATACCAATGGAAAAGAACAAAGATCTCAGCAACAGACCAATTTATGTTTGGAGACTTGACATATGACAGAGATGGTAATGAAGATTGGTGGAGAAAGGACAGGTTGTAAATGCAATGAAGACAAATGGGAATACATGTGTGTACCAGGGAAAACATATAAAATACTTATAGCAGCATTCAGTTGGGAAGCAACCCAATTATTCATCAAAATAGAATGTATAAATAAGCTGTGCTATGGTCATATAATGGAAGTCAGCAAAAGAAATTAATGAATTTAGCTACACTCCTAAATATCAATGAATCTTACAAACGTAATATTGAATGAAGAAAAAACAAAAAAAAAGAAAACCTCAAGTGATCTGATTTTTATAGAGTTCAGAAAGACGAAAACCTAAACTATACTGTTTAAGGATGTATCCATACATGATAAAATTCAAAAAAAGCATGGAAACGATTGTAACTAAAATCAGGAGTGTGATTATCTCTGTAAGGAAAGAAAGACGACTAGGAGTAGGGAAAAATACTCAGGGAGGTTCCCAGGTGCTGGCAATGTTCTACTCCTTAAATTAGGTAGTGATTACTTTATTATTCTTTCGATTTAAAATTTGTTTTATATATTTTGATATGCATTTACATATGTGTGCTATATATCACATTTTAAATTATTTTAAACACAAAACTTTAAATACTGCAATGAGATGTCATTTCTCAACTCAGTTTGGCAAAGGCCAAAAAGTCTTAAGACCAACATATTATGTTGACAGAGCGTGGGAAAACAGACATTCTCACATACCGATGACAAGAATGTGTAAATTGGCAATATCTATCAAAAGTACAAACGTACATTAAACCATATTTTACTATATGTACTAAGTTATTAATATGCAAGTATGTTTGTTGTAGTACTGATTGTAATAGCATAAGATTGGAAAAGCTTTGAAAATCTAAGTGTCCATTAATATTAGACTAGTTAATTAAATGATGATACAACTTCACAATGGAATATATGCAAACATTGAAAAGAATGACGCAGTACTATGTATTTTTTCCCAGGTATATATCTCTAAGGTATATTGTTAACTGAGAAAAGCAAGACAAGACAGAGTGTATTTGTGCTAAATTTATTTTGGAGGCAAATTTAGCACAAATGCACACTGTCTTACTATCTTACTTTCTCGCTTAACAAATGCATAGAATATCTCTGAAGAAAAAGCAGACAAGAAATTGCTAACATTGGTTGCCTTGAGGGAGACGAACTGGGGGACTAGAGACAGAGGTTTAATTTTATTATACCTTCTAAACCTTATGAAGTTAGTTCCAAGTACAAGCCAGACCTATTAAATAACAGTGATGCTGCTGCTGCAGCTGCTGCTGCTGCTGCTGATGATGATGATATCAATGGTGATAAAAAGAATTAGATGTACTGAGATTGAAATCCCTGCTCAGCTGTTCACAAGACATGTGGTTTTTGGTAAATTGCTTAATTTTTTTAAAGCTTGGTCCCTCAAATAAAAAAAAAATAGGGGGATAGTAAAACGATCTCCCAGGAAGACTGGAAGTAGACACTCAATATATATGTATTGCCGGATTTTACTGAACTTATATAATATGTGTGAAGCACTTATCATGGTGGCCAGCACGCGGGGGAGCCTCAATGAATGCAGCTAATTCTGCAGTGGCTGCTGCTGTTAGACATCTGTCCTGCCTCTCCATTCTGGGTGTCTAGTCTTTCAACTTGGGGACAAGGTGCTCTGTCCCTGAAGCAAACACTGGCTTCTCTGAGATGCCAGGAAAGGCTCAGGAGGAGGCCAGCATCTGCTGTGCTCCCCTCGCCGCCTCCAGTTGGCCATGTCCCTGTCACTGTCTCTAATTGTGACGGGTTGGGGGGATGTGGTCCCTGGAGCCCCCAGGTAGGCTGGGCCCCTGCACCCTGTGCACATTTTACATTCCAAACTTTAAATTGCTTCTGGGACTAGAAGGGTCCCCGTAGGAGTCCATGGCTGCAGCCTGAGGACTCTCTTCACTGTTGGGGAAATAGGCTCTTGGGATTCCTGGGCCTCAGACCAAGATGAGAGGTTCTCTACATGAAAAGTCTGTAGCAGAGATGCCCAGGGCTCATCGACAAAGCTGGGAGGAAGGAAACACCCACAAGAGGCTAAAGTTCCCACAAGGACTTTGGATGAAAAAGAAGAAAGAGGGTCTCAGAGGTAAAGGAAGTCAGGCAGGGGAGTGTCTGGGTATTACTCTGGTATCCAGGCTCTCACCCCGGCGTTCAGTCAGCAGTTGAGGATTGTGTCTGGGATCAGGGGACTCAGAACAGCGGCCACAAGCAGGAATCAGGTGGGGAGAGCTGGGCTGTGGCGGGGACAGAGGTGGTGGCCATGCCTTCTGTAGAGCATTTCCTGTACAGACTTTCCGCCTAGCCCTCCCTCTGTTCCAAGACACCATCCCATGGCTGGTGCCACAGCAGGGAGCAGCAACCAGAAGTAAATGCCAGGCGGGCCCTCACGCTCTCCAGTGCTCACCACTGATCCAGCCCCTGCCCTGCTGCTCCATCCTCACGAGGAGCCAGGGAGGGGAGCGGGAGGGGTCCCCAGCCCCTCCTGCAGAGATTTCTCAGAAGAATGGGGCTTCCTCTGGGTCAGAGGGTGAGCAGACTGGTGGGCCTCAAGGCTAGTCCATGTGGTTCCCACTCTGTGGCTACTTCTTCCCATTTTTCTCACTTTCCTTTGATAAATACTAAGATTTTTATCCACTGACTACAAAGTAACTTGTGCCTGTTGTATTAAGAGAAAATTTGGTCATACTAAAGAGGTACAAAGAGGTACAAAACCGCTGATTTTGCTGTAATTTCCTTTCAGTCACTTCTAGCCACGCATATCATCTACCTAATTGAGATTGTAACGGTGTGTACAATTTCCTATTCTCCATTCTCATTTATCACTATAGTGGAATAATATTATAGTACAAAAAATTACAAACATAATGTTCATGTCATTCCATTATATGAAATGGCATAATTTACTTAGGCATTTATTAGTGGATGGTGATTTTTCCCATTTTTTGCTCGCAAATACTGCTGTGGTAAGAGCCTTTACTCCAAGATACTGGCCCTCCACTCTCATGGATTCCGTACAATTATTTCTCAGAGCTGGAATTGCTGAGGTGATGGATATGCAGGTTTTTCAAGTTTTCCCTCTTTCGAGGCAAACAGCTCCTCAGAAAAGCTGTATGAGCGTGTAAGCGGCTCTTTTGACCACACTGAGCTGCCTCCCATTCCTCAGCTGCCTGCTGGCTCCAGAGACAGGCAGGGACAGGACCACAGCAAGACCAGGCCTTTGGGACAAGCCGGGAGCCACACCTACAGGTACGGGCACAAAGTGAAAGCTTCCCTTCCTCTCCCTGCTCCTGCCTGGCCTCCCCACTCCTTTCATGGGCTGTGGGAGTCAGAGCTCTGTTTTCTTCCCTTCTGAGTCCCCTCCAAAACCTGACACAGCACTTCCTGGTGACCATTCCTTGATGGGAAACCAGGCATTCAGATCTCCTCTTCACACACACACACACACACACACAAACACATATACCCTCTCCCCACACCCGAAGGAGTGAGTAGCCACCTTCACCAAGGACTGCTGCTTCCCTGCACAGGGCAGTCCACGAGAGTCAGGATGCCCAGAGAAGCACCAAATTCAGCCTTCTCATAATGCACATGGGGAAACTGAGGCCTCGGGAGGAGAAGGGACTTGCTCAAGCGACATAGAAGATCCATGTCACGGGCAGGGGCAGGTCCCACAGCTCTGGTCTCAATGTGCAAGGTCTTCCTAGATGTTCAGTCTGTCCCAATTAAACCAACTTTTATTTAGCACCTTTCATATGATAGGCACTAAGACTTCCACGGATGCAGCTCTCACACAGGTCAAATCCTGGACCTCATTCATGCCCACACCACATTATTCATGGGCAGGGGCTTCTGTGTGCGAAGATCTGTCTGAGGGCAGTGGACAGAAGGGCTTCTCTAACAGTAGCCACCTTCCTTGGCTTCTGTAAGTACAGCATGTCCTTGTCATTATTGAATTTTGTTTGTGACAGTGACCGTAATGTTTACTTTTCATTTCCTGGAGGGGCTGGGAGAGCCATTGGGAGGAATGAGATCCGCTGGGGCAGGAGTTCATGGCGGGGCACCCAGGGTGGGCTTGCGCTGAGCAATCAGGAACACCCTCACGTGCTGAGCCAGAAGGCAAGGCAGGGAGGTAACAGGCTTGTACAGGAAATACGATGAAATCCGTAACTGCATACTGGGGGAGACTTCTCCTGGATTAGATCAATGGTTCTCTGCTGGGTGCTGTTTTGCACACCGCTCGCCCCCCAGAAACATTTAGCAATGTCTGGAGAAAGTTTTGGTTGTTACAACTCTGGGAGCGGGTACTACTAGCAACTGGTAGGTAGAGGCCAGGGGTGCAGCTAAACAGTCTACAGTGCACAGGACTGTTCCCCCACAACAAAGGATGATCAGCCCAAAATGTCAATGGTGCTGAGGTTGAGAGACTGGGTTCAACTCAGGGCAGGAGCTGAAATGCCTGACAATACATCTCACATAAATTCTTTCACGATGAGTGAGGCAACAGCGTGCTGAACAAAGAGATGGATCAGAGAATACACAGAGCTGGTACTGGAGAGACAGGATCTTTTAAAAATCTGTGCACCAAGACATCAAGGCAGCTATTTGGTGAAAAGAACTCAGAATTGGGGCCTGCAATTTAACCCCAGCTCTGTCATTCCACCCTACAGAGCAAAATCTTTTGCTCCTCTGAGCTTTGGTGACTTGCTCCATAAACCTTGAATGACAATATCTTCTCCATGGGATGTTTCAAAAAATATGGTACAGAGTAGATGCTCATTAGTATTAACCACTCATCCTCCATCGTCCACCCACTCCTACACATACGCCCCACTGCAATTAAGAAAGAGCTAGAGAAATATTATCAATGAGGATTCTGGATTTAGCGTCTGAGCAATTGCAGCTAAAAGACTAGAAACCCTCTACACAAAGACACATAGGTCTCCCTATAAGCTAGCTGCCTGTATGGAACACAAGGATGGGGTCAGAGAGCCGGAATATTACACAAGAATAAAATACAAGCATAAAAGGACAAAGAAAAAAAAATTCCTAAGTTACCTCCAAGCTACAAATTTCACCAATATCCCAGTGAGATGAGGTTAGAAGTTGATGCTGTATGGTCTCCTATCTGTTAACTGTAGTGTGTATGGTTATTAATCACTGAGTCAACTGGTCAGTAAGCTGCACAGCTGTCATCCCAGAGCAAGGTTCAATCACTCCAGTCAATACTTGTGTTGACATCATAAAGTTCCTCCCCATATAGGAACCTCCTCATATACTGCTGTCAATCTGTATTAAAATAGGCAGATCCCAATGCTGATGACAGTCAAGTTTGTGTCACTGATGGTGGGCAGACTGGAAAAGTCTTCCTCAATATGGCTGAGCCTTTATCTGGGCTTGCTTCTCTCTGGAAGTGGATTAACACTTTTATACAAGTTCCTTCCAAATGTAATCAAAATTTAAGGAGGCTTTAAAATTTGCTGCTTCTAAGAATTGGATCAGCTTGAGGATTTTCCTCCCTGAGAATCTAAGAAAACTCAGATGAAATCAAATTTCTGTATATTTACATTAAAGAGAAATTATTCATAGCATTTTCCAGCCATTAAACATAAGACAGAGGAAAAGCTCTCCTTGGCTGGGGATCAGCTCCCCTGGGTTCAAGTCCGGTCTCTGTCACCAACTTAGAAGACCTGAACAGGTCACTTCCCTCTCTAGGCCTCCGCTGCTTTGATGGGCAATGAGAGGATGCAGCAACACGAGAGAAACCCCTCACATAGTGAGACTGCTGGACACTCTCACCCAATCCTGGCCCACTGAAAGCTCTGCTCCAGCTCTGACCTTCTCTCATCTAAGAGCTGAGGACACCTACTGTCTCTTGTGGTCATTTTTCTCTAAGACACACACGCTCTCCTGTTATGCAGCAGGTCTTGACCATGTACCAGATGCCTGGGACTCTTCTTAAGAAAGCCTGATGTGCTGCTTTTGTACTTTGCTCACGACAGATGGGATATTACATGGAAAAAGCTAATCAGACCTCTCCAGTGCTGGGGTTCATTCTCCTGGGCCTCTCAGCCCACCCGAAGCTGGAGAAAACGTTCTTTGTGCTCATCCTGCTGATGTACCTGATGATCCTGCTGGGAAACGGGGTCCTCGTCCTGGTGACCGTGTCTGACTCCTGCCTGCACACGCCCATGTACTTCTTCCTGGGGAACCTCTCCTTCCTTGACATCTGCTATACAACCTCCTCGGTCCCTCTGGTCCTGGATGGCTTCCGCACACCCAGGAAAACCATCTCCTTCTCAGGCTGTGCCGTGCAGATGTTCCTCTCCTTCGCCATGGTGGGGACAGAGTGTGTGCTTCTGGGCATGATGGTGTTTGACCGCTACGTGGCCATCTGCAACCCCCTGAGGTACCCTGTGGTCATGAGCAAGGCTGCCTACGTGCCCATGGCTGCCAGCTCCTGGGCTATTGGTGGTATTGCTTCTCTGGTACACACATCCTTGGCAATTCAGCTGCCCTTCTGTGGGGACAACATCATCAACCACTTCACCTGTGAGATCCTGGCTGTCCTGAAGTTGGCTTGTGCTGACATCTCCATCAATGTGATCAGCATGGGGGTGACCAATGTGATCTTCCTGGGGGTCCCTGTGCTGTTCATCTCTGTCTCCTATATATTCATCATTGCTACCATCCTGAGGATCCCCTCAGCTGAGGGGAGAAGAAAGGCCTTCTCCACCTGCTCTGCCCACCTCACTGTGGTGATAATATTCTATGGAACCTTATTTTTCATGTATGGGAAACCCAAGTCTAAGGACTCCCTGGAGGCAGACAAAGAGGATTTTTCAGACAAGCTCATCCCCCTCTTCTACGGGGTTGTGACCCCCATGCTCAACCCCATCATCTACAGCCTCAGGAACAAGGATGTGAAGGCTGCCCTGAGGTACCTGGTGGCTCAGAAATACTTCAGTCAGTGATGTAGAAGGAGCTTTCAGTAAGTGGAAGTAAGGACTTCAATCATTTCAGCTGCCATTCAAAAGCCAAGTCAACTTAACTGGAACAATCTCTTGCCCTTAAGTCCATTTTCAAGGGATGTTTAACTTTTCAGAGTGTATTTCCTGAGTTTTGGCCATATGTCTGACAGCTTCAACAGATGCCAGAAAATAAATACTCTAATTAAATGATGAAGATACACCGAACACGTGCTAGAACCAACAACACAGGAAACTGAGAGCAAGCCTAATGGCCCATATTGTGTCTAAACTGCAGAGTCAGTACAGAGAAGCGAGGTGGCCACCCCAACTGGAATCACCAGGAGACTCAGGGGAACAAGGAGGAAGTGGAAATTTTCATCTTGGACTTCTGTTTATTAGATTCAGATGTCTGAAATGCTAAGAAGGACAAAGAAGCTTGACCACATAGAAAGATTTGGGGTGGGAATAATCTATTTTGATAAGCTGAATTTCTTTTGAGCTATGAAAAAAAATTGAGGCTTTTTTTCTTGATACATGGCACATTCTGAAACACTGCTAGTAAATTAAATTAAATTACGGTACTTCAATAAAAAAAGAAAAGACGGAGTAGAGTTTGAATTTGACACTCATCACTTATAGCAATTCCTAATCAAAAAGCTAGTATTCTGTTAGATAACTCACATTCTGGAAAAAAAAAAGATACATGATAGGTAAATAGACAGATAGAAATAGATAGTGGCTAAGTATGTTTGTAGACTTTGGGGTTGGGGGCTAATGTTTGACAGGTTTCTCTGCTCTGGGAATTCTCAGAGACTTTAATATGCTCAAGTGCATGTGAATGACCAAGAGATATAAAGTCTGTAGCATTTCGTGAGTCTCCATAGTTTAGCACAATAAAACTGGGAAGTATTTCTTACTTATGACCTTGGACAGATTGCTTACCATCACTCAGCCTGTTTCTTCAGATTTTAAAAACCTAACCACTTTATTTTACATGGATTTGATGAGATACTATAAATGAGTGCTCTACAAATAGTAAGCATCACAGTAATGTAAGATATTGTCAGAAGTATTATTATGAGTGCTACACAGTGCTATGTGCCACGTGGAAAAAAGTGAGACATAGTTCCTATTTGGAACAACAGACACAGAAAATGGATGGCAGTGGATGAACAGAAGCAGTTTTATGGCAAGTTATATTAAATGCTGAGAATTCTGGAAGAATAACTTAAAAGAGAATTTAGAAAGTGAATCCAATTTTAAGAATACAGTAAATACTGGAAATTTTTGCTTCAAGTGATATTTAAGTTTTCTTATATTTATTAAAAATGAATTGCACAAGATAATGATGCACATTGTGTTGATAAAATTTCACTTTCTGTTTGTCAGTCATGTTCCTGATTTCTACTTTGCATCAGCCAGAGTACAATCTAGCTCTTGCAAATATACAAGAGTGACATCTAGTGGCCACTCAAGCAAACTTCAGACACTTGCGGAGCCATGCAATATCATCCTTAGAGGAAGCTTCAGAGGCCTTTTCCTCTTGTTCAACCTTAGCTACATGATGCGTGGAGCTCCTCTCCAGTATCCCTGACCTCAGTTAACCATCACCTGCTTGGACACCTCCCTTGACAAAGAATTCATTACTTCTGGATTCTAGCTGTTTCATTCAGCCCTACTAGCAAATTCTTTCTTGAATTATGCTGAAATATATCTTCCAGTAGCTTCCACCTTCCAGTCCTAACTCAGCTTTGCGTCTCTACGTGAAATGCACCTAATCTGCTTCCTTCTGACATATGAAGGTAATTCTTCTACTCCCAAGCCTATTCCCCTCCAGCCTAACCCACCCCAGCCCTTCCTCCTGTGCCAAAATTAATCAACAGTACCCACCTGGCAGCTACTGAACTGTGTCTAGAGCATCATCTCTTATTTTAGCAAAAGAAAGACTGTGATATTTCTGAAAGTACCTTGGGAATAACAACAGCACTGCTTGATCAGACTGACATAGAGAAACACTTTGAACAACCCCACCTTCTTGGTAGGCTGTCCTCTATTCCCTTTCTTTTCCTCTGAGTAATGGCAGCCCTATCCTTTTATGTTGCAAGTTACATGATCTTGATGTATTGTTAAGTTAGCAATCACATAAACTGTCTTCTCTAAGAACAAAGGCTAACCCCACTCCAGTTACACATTCCTTGTCTTTTCATTGACTGGCATCATCAGTCTTTCTGAAAAAGTATTGCTATGATACCACACCATATAGGAACTCATTTCTAATATCCCCCAAATGAAAATCAATAGAATGGATAAAATTATTTGGTGGGACAGGTGGAAACAAGGACTTGCTCCGTCCAATTTGCTTCCAGTTCCTGGCTGTGTTGCCCCAAAATGCCCTTGAGCAGCAGCAGCTGGTTACAATGTCCTGCTTCTTTCCGCATTCTTATAACCAGGCTCATTGTTTTGGGTCTTAGTTCCATAAGGCTCCTCCCCAAACACCAACACAAATTCCAGAGGAATCAAAGATTAAAACGTAAATTTAAAATCCTAAAGATTCTAGGTGAGAATCCTCCTCTAGGTGAGGATGATTCTGGGAAAACGGCAGTTTGTTCTGTAGAATCCATGATGCTTCACGACCCAACCCCAACCCAGCTACTCTTATTTCCTAGAACAAGCAGCTGCTGAGGCTCAAAGGCCATGGGCAATGCCCTGGCTACGGTAAGGTCCCAAAAGATGTAGCAGCAGAGGAATTTTACTCCTCTGTACCAGGAGGTCCTGGAGACAAGCACCAGGGTGTTGGGGCAGGAAAGGAAAGAAACACTGTGGTAGCTAAGTCAGGTTGGGTGATTCCTGGCCACAGAAGGGCAAGGCTGTGGCTTCCATGTCAGGGTTGCTGGAAGAGCCCAAGGTCTCTGGCCCTGAGCAGGGGATGCCCCAGGCTTTACTAGCCTTGGCAGCTTGGGGCCTGTTAAAGGACTCACAACTGGCTGAGGTCTCACATCCTAATTCACAAGAGATGACTACCGCACTTGCCCCACTCTCAGGATGCAGCAACCTAAAGTGTGCCAGCAGCAGGGCAGCTAGCATCCAGACAGAACAACAAACAGGACCTAGAGAAACAAGTCTCCTAACGTAAGTGAACTGCAAGAGGAACAAAAACATGCCAAGAGTATTCCAGGAGCTTTAAGTCCAGCACATAAAGTCTTTCTGATAAGATGGCAAATTAAACACTTGTACAGAATGAAGTTGGCCAAGAAAAAACACAGTATGATGCAACTTGAGGAGAATGCAAGGTCAGAGGAAGGTTTTGAGGGAAAGAGAGGGGAAGTGAATAAGAGGACATGAAAGTGTTCAGAGAAGGAAATGCCAGGATTCGAATCCAACTCCAACACCCTATGCCTTTCAGCTCCAGCAGCACTTACCTCGGCTTCCAGTGGGGCCCAGAGATGGGTAAGAACGAGCACAGACCCAGCCGGGGGAAGCAAGCAAGCAGGTACAGGAGAATTCTCCTGTTCTTTCTCCCGGTGAGGGGACACACACCCTGTGTCCCACAAGTATAGCTGAAAGAAAACACAGGAGGGATTTTAGGCCCTGGGCCCTAGCAAAAAGGCTAGATGTCGCAGTTTCGTCTGCAGTTTCAGCTTCTCACCAGGCCTCACAAGGACTTAGCTCACTGCTTGTTCTAGGAAACAAGTGTAGTTGGGTTGGGGTTACCAAGTGTAAGATGCCTATAAAGAGATTCCTGACCTGTCCCTGCTCAGCTCCACACCTACCCCACATGACAGTTCAGTAAGGACTTGCATTAAGGCCTGGAAAGGTTATACCACTTTTCAGACAGTGACTCCTTTTATTTATTCATCTATTTTATTTTTTTCAGAATGACAACGTTTTCACCCAATGACATATGCTACAAGAAGGACTATTGTGACTTTATTGTTTCAGGCACAGACACACTCACCAACTTATTACTCAGCACAGCAGCTTCTAGTTGGACAATATCATACAGAAAAAATAGGAACTGTCTGCCACATATACTGCCAAGCAATAGGAATGAAGAGGCAGTATCTCCTGTGACTTTTTAGTGGGCTGTACACATGGACTTTTTTTTAAATTGAAGTATAGTTGATTTACAATGTTGTGTTAGTTTCTGGTGTACAGCAGAGTGATTCAGTTATTCATATATATGTACTTCTTCATTATACGTTATTACAAGCTACTGAATATAGGTCCCCATGCTATACTTTAGGACCTTGCTGTTTATCTATTCTGTATATAGTGGTTTGTATCTGCTAATCCCAAACTCCTCACTTATCCCTTCCCACTCCCCTATCCCCTTTGGTAACCATAAGTGTGTTTTCCATGTCTGTGAGTCCTTTTGTTTTGTAAATAAGTTCATTTGTGTCATTTTTTTTAGATTCCACATATATGTAATATCATATGGTATTTGTCTTTCTCTGCCTAACTTATTTCACCTAGTATGATAATCTCCAGGTCCACCCCTGTTGCTGCAAATGGCATATTTCATTATTTTTTATGGCTGAGTAGTATTCCATTGTGTGCATGCATGCGTGTGGTGTGTGTGTATGTGTGCATACACACCACAACTTCTTTATCCAATCATCTGTTGATGGACATTTAGGTTACTTCCATGTCTTGGCTATTGTTAATAGCACATCCACTATTTTTTACATGTTTTGAAGAACTTGTGGATTTATTTTTTTTGCCCTAGAAGTATTTCCTGTGCTATGATTTTATTTATAGCACAGTTTAATCACAAGATTATCATGAACTCCCAAAATGTTGAATTACTTTTGAAGAAAATAGAGCAGAAAGCAGACTGCACCTTCCAAAGAACCCCTTCTCCACCAGCCCCTCCCACTATCCTCCCTTGGAAAGTACTGTAAACTTCATTATATTACATTTCACATATAAACTCCGTTTACTTCCTAATTGCCATTTGTTACATACTTGTTTTCATTGTTTAATTAATATATTTTTCTATCTGTGAATACTGTTTAGGGTATCTTGGGTCAGGATGAAATGTATTCTAATTTTTCCCGTTAAAATCAATAGAAAACGTTTTCTATCCATTGACTTTCTTCCCCTCAGCAGCAAAGTTTTTAGGAATGAACTGACATTTTAAGCCAAGGATAAAGGTACTTTTGGGATTAGCAATGCTCTCTGCAGAGTAAAAATGGAGTCACGTTGCCTCACAGAGCTTATGGCTGTTATCTTCAGAACCAACTGGCCATGGAATGCTCAGATTAAACACTGTTTCTAGATGTGTCTGTGAGAGTGTTTCCCAATGAGGTTAACGTTTGAATCGGTGAATTTACAGTACACTGCCCTTTCCCAATGTGAGTGGGCATCACTCAATCTGTTGAGGGCCTGAATAGAACAAAAGGTGGAGGAAGGAGGAATTCACCAGGATATCCCATCTCGTCTTCTCCTACCTCAGACTCAGATTTACATTATCACCTTCCCTGGTTCTCAGGCCTTTTGGTCTCAGACTGAGTCTCCAGTATCTACAGACAGCAGATTGGGGACTTCCCAGACTCCCTAATTGTTATGAGCCAATTCCTCATAATAAACAAACAAATAAGTATCTCCCATTGGCTCTGTTTCTCTGGAGAATACTGACTAATTGGAGCTAGAATACTGATAGGGAGCAAAGGGCCTATACCAGCTGTCCTACAGGAAAGGTTTCTCGAAGCTGTCATGCTACAATTCTGCTTGCAACCCACTGGCCATAACTTGGCCATGCGGCCATAGTTAATTGCAGGAGATGCTGAGAAATACAGCCTTAATTCTGGGCAAACATGTGACCTAGTTAAAAATTGAAGATTCTTTGATTGTGGAAGAAGGGACAACCAGATATCAGGGAACAAGAAAATAACACACCCACCAGTGCCATGACGACCACCATGACAAGAACTGGAAACGCCCACACGAGAACACAAGGCAAGGCAATTGGCTCCATCATCCCCAGAACAAGGACATTATGGCGGAAGCCTCCCAAAAAAGTCCACAGCCCGTCTGGGGCTGGAACTGTCTCGACCGGTCATCTTGGCTGACATCTAGGTGCACCCACTCAAGTGCTTTTCTTTCCTTTTCTCTTTTGAGCAACAAAGCAGCCATTTCATCCCTCTGCCTCTGCTGCGAATTCTTTCACAGCCAGCAGCCAGGAGCCACACTTTGGTGGGTCTCCTAATTTAGGGGTCTCTCTCTCCTCTAACAAAACCACTTTGGAGCAGAACTGATATCCCCAGTAGCGAAACACTTCACTGTTCTACTTCACCAACTCTTGTAAATAGTCCTCAAAGTGCACAGCTGAATCTTCTGGCAGAAAATACCAAGTCTCAAGACACAGCTGGGCCTGATGATTTAATTAAACCAATTTCACCAAACTCAAGGACATACAAGGGGGCTGCAGGAACCATCAAGAGGTGTTCAAAGCTGGTTCACCATCCATTTGAAAATACTGAGAATTCATAACATTTTGACTCATCCACAGGTGTTAAGTGTCTATAATTAATGACCCATAGGTTTTGCTGAAGGGTCCTACTCTACCCAGATTTACAATTCAGATTTAGTTTTAATAGTCCACAGCTCTCAAGTACCTCATGGGTCTCTCACAAATACTTATCTCTAAGGGAACACAAAGTTCTCACCAGAAGTCTCAAGTGACTTCACCTTTCTGGACTGAAACAGGTATACTTGGGGGCCAACTTCTGTTTCTGCTGGTTAATCACAGGCTTCAGCATCTGAGTAACAAGCACTTGGAAAGTGCTGTGCTATTCAAAGCTCCCCTGAGGCTGGCTACACCTTGGGATCTGACCTGTGGGATAGGCAGATGCCATATCACAACTGAAGGTGTAAGGAAATAACATTTAATCCACATGCATCTGGATGGGATGACCATGAGAGTTTGTCAGCATGTATGCCACGCTGCTCTACAAGGTGATCCAGGGACCCACTTCTTTCTTTTTGCCCTACTGTCCCCTATATCATTGTCCTCATTCAATTGATCAAAGCTGGTTTGACACTTTATCTCAAACATTCCAGCCCAAAGAAAGGGGACAGAAAGGGCACGGACTGTTTTTACTGAAGGATTTGACCTGGAAGTTGAAAACATCATTTCCACTCAATCCTATGGGCCAGAATTTAGTCACACGACCATACCTAGATGAAAAGAATGGTGGAGAATAGAGTGTCTAGACAGGAAACCAAGTGCTTAGTTAAAATTTAGGGATTTCTATTAGTGAAAGGGAGAGGTGAAAAATGGATATTAAAAATTATTGGTCTCTGCCACAATGACATTTATTTAACGGATGATTGCTAGATCATGGTTAGTGGTTGACAGGATGACTCGGAATGTTTGGGAGAGGGGATTTGATCACTTTTGAGAGGAATTGATTACTTTAGGGTAATTAATTAGGTTTAGGTCTGAGTAGGCTTGAGAAAAGGAAGACCATTGAGTATGTCTGGATTGACAGAGATTATATTTGGTGAGAATGCATTTGTTGATTAGAATAGGAATTTTGACAAGATATGTAACTCCCAGTTTAACATCAAAATGCAAAGACAGGATTCACTTACATTTGGTCATTTCTTGAGAAGTAACATTTTTGTTTGCTAAATACTAAAACTTTGAAGTAAAAATTGGTTATACTTAGCTATTCAAAAAAGTTAAAATGTTCAATTCTCTCTCCTCCTTTTCCTTGTGCATTGTACGTTAACATCAATATTCATACCATTTCAGGTCCATTTGGTCTCTTAAAACCTAGCCACAAGTAGTTCTCAATAGCACCTCTGGGCAGACACCAAAGAAGTACATCTGATCCTAAGTAAAATCTAGTAGCTTGCCAGGATTTTCACCAGTTAGGAATTATAGGAATTTAGCCATAGAATTTGAAAATAAATTGAAGTCTCTTTTTAGCCACTTTTTGTTTTTAGTAGAGACCAAGATCCCATTCATTGCGAAATGTTTTCATAGGCATGAATGCTTGTGTTTGATCCAGGAATAATAAATGATTGACTGTTTGTTACCCAGCGCAGGGTGGGGTGGGATTCCTGGCACTTTTTTTTAAGCAAAGGAAAAAACAACTGGGCAGAAATTTGTTCTTTCAACAGCTTTTTGTGGAAATGTAGATTAGAGAGACTAGGGACTTTTTTCAGCCCTTACTGCAGTAATTACAAATATGGTTACACAAAGCCAATGGGAAGGCTGTTTTAAGTCCACTATAACTTACCTGACTTAGATGTTGCCATTAGGGGCATCAACTAACAAGACATCTTCAGCTTATTAACTTTTTTATTTTAACGAGTTCTGAGTTCAAATATTTTCTTTTTAAATAAAAATATTTGCTTTTGCTAAAGCTAATTTGAAATTCTTGAGTGTTGACTTGAGTATGCACAGAAAAGATCAGTTTTGTTGGAAGTAGCTGGGAAATCACTGTTGGAATTTAAAAACAGCTAATGTGTTATGTCATTACATTTCATTGTAAACTTTTTTACAATACAGAATAATATTTAAAATTCTTCTTAACCAAAACCTTAATGCTAGGCATCACAAAAGAAAAATTTGTCTCATTTAACTGGTCTTAACCAGCAATTCTTAAACCTTTTTGTCGTGAAGAGTAGCAGAAATTAAAAGACTAAAAATATTTTAAGTTGCGAATAGCAGGAAATAAATACTCATATTCTGTTGGCGCTAGTGTAAACTAGGTCAGCTTTTTAACATAAATCTGTAATGTGAGGTAGACATGCAAGACAAGGAGACTGAATAAAGAAAAGAAAATTCAGTCATGCTCTAAGAAAGAAAACTAAGGGGCCTAACGGTCAAAAGTCCGGTTTCACAGGTGGGGTGCCTACGCATTAACAGACTGGCAGCCGAGTTACCAAATTTAGCAAACAGAAATACAGAATGGCCAATTCAGTTGGGATTTCAGACAAACAATGAATACTTCTTTAGTATAAGCATGTCTACACACCTGGAGCGGTGTCCGGTATTTCCGCCCGAAGCATCTGCGCCTGGGAATCTTCGCCGCAAGCATTTCCGCACCGAACATTTTTGCCGCAAACATATTCGCGGCATCGCTAATTGGCCGTAAGGCAATTTTGCCGTAAAAGATAAACTAAGGCACAGTGTGAGTCGGGGGCGTTGAAAAGGACGTAATGAAACGTGAGAAATGAATAACAAAATTAAAGACTTTATTTCAAAATACAAAATATTTTAATACATTTAAAATCTGTGTAGATTCGTGGCAATGCTGCACAAATAACTGATTTTATTTTGTGCGTTGTACCTAAGTGCTTGTCTTCCGAGTCTTTTATTCATAGTATTTTACACTTTTTTTTTTTTTGCTTGTTGATTCATCTTCTTGTTCAGCATCACATTTTTTCTTTTTATAAAATTTCTTCCTTTGTTAAGAGAGGCTTCAGTTTCCAAATTGTAGGATATATTTTGTAACGGAGCTTTGTACTGTATTGTGAAAGTCTCTACACTGTTACTTGTTCTTGGCATATTGTCACACACCCACTGATAGACGTTTCAAAGTTCTGTGGGAGATGTGGGTTCAACCCCATGCCTTGAAGGACCTCGAGGCCTCTTTCCCTTACAACTGGTGTGTTTCAAAGTAAGAAGCCAACTCTTGAGGCAGATCATCATCTGTCAGCTCAATAAAGTCACTCATAATGTCACCAACTGGAAGAAATGCTAACGCATTTCAACTGGTTAAAACCAACCTGTCAAACCCCAAACCGGCAACCCATTATTCCATCTTTCACGGCAAAATTGCCCTACGGCCAAATAGGCAGCGAAAATGCTTGCGGGGAAAATGCTTGCAGCAAAGATATCTACAGCAAAAAAGTTTATGACAGAAGTACCCAGAACCCTTTGGGACATACTTTTGCTTTAGGAAGTATTCATAGTTGGAATTGAAATTTTACTGTCAACCTATGTTTTATCTGGCAGCCCTAATTTAATATAAAACAGGAGGAAGAAGAAAGGAAAGTTTCACCTTGGATTGTTGCTGAAAGTCCTGCCTTGAGTCTCCTTCCTCCCGTCCCCCAAGGAATAGTACTGCCAACCTTTTATCACAGGAATTGCTCAGCTAGTCCCTTTATTTTACCCTTATCCTCAGATCTGTTTTACAATATCCTCCAATATCCGTCATAAATGTTCTCTTTCTTTCTTTTTCATTCATAAGCCTTTTCAATTTCAAGTTGCAATTAACAGCCCCGGGTACATTCCAGAGTCCATCCTCTAACCAATCTCGAAACTAGAAACTGCTAACTTTCCCAAGGGAAGGGCATAAGATGCCAACTCCAAAACAGAGGACACAAATAAATAAAGGGCTAAATCTTTGGGAGGTGCTCAACCCCAAAGATACAATTGTTTCACTACTCTAGTGCTTTTGGAAGGAAGCAAATATCCTGCAACAGACAGGTGGGAAAAGATCCTTTCAAGTACTTGTATATGAAGTTTACCAGGAGCCTGATTAGTTCAAACCCCATTTATCTTGATTGAGGACTAACTTCCCTCTACCACCACTCAGATCTTTCCAGGCTTAAAATGGCCTTACAAATATAAGAAAATATAATCAACTGAAACATTAAAAATTATATAGAAATTTGGACACTGGCGTGATATCTGATGATAGTAAAGAATCATTGTTAAATGTTTAAGGCTGTGATAATAGTATTATGGTTACATTTTTAATAAGAATTCCTATCTTTTAAATACATCCGGGAATGTTGGCAGATTAAGTGGTATTTCTGGAATTAGCTTCCAAAGGTAGAATGTGGAATGGCTGGAAGTATAAATGCAATACCCAAGCTTGTTGAAGCTGGATAATGGGTACCGGGGAGCACAATATACTAGTCTCTGTGCTTTTATATATGTTTGAAATTTGCCATAATAGAATTTTTAAAATTAAAATTATCATATCCATTCAATGGAATATTATTCAGCCTTAAAAAGGAAGAAAATTCTGACACAGGCTACAACATGGATGACATCTGAAGACATGCTAAGTGAAATAAGCCAACCACAAGAAGACAAGTACTGTGTGATTCCGCTTATGTGAGGTATTTAGAGTATCAAAATTCATAGAGACAGAAACTGGTTGCCATGGGATGGGGGTGGGGGAAGTGGGAAGATAGTGTTTAATTGGTAGGGAGTTTCAGTTTGGGAAGATAAGAACAGCTCTGGAGGTGGATGGTGGTAATGGCTGCGTAACAATGTGAAGGTACTTAATGCTACTGAACTATTCCCTCTAAAATGGTAAATGTTATGTTACGTATACTTTACCTTGGTAAAAATCATCTCCATCTAGTTTCATACGTAAAAACTGTAAAAAATGACTTTCATAATGGACAGCACAAATCAAAATGGAAAATAGCAATACAATCTGAATAAGGGGACTAGAAAGTAACTTGTATTATTGAAGAATTAAAAAAAAAACATTCTTTTCACGATGGGAAAAAAATCTATCCTCTCAGTCTCGCCAGATGACAAATTTAAGTGTCCTTCTATCTTTGAATTTACAGAATAAAAAGATCATAATAATAAATAAATAATAATAAATAAATAAAAAGTATCACATGGTTCTAAATTATTGCAAATGGATTAAATGAGCTTTTCTTACAAAAAAAAAAAAGATTATCACAGAAAGCAAGCATTGCCATGAGACAACTTTTACCCTCAGCAGTTAAGTCGAGGTCAACAGTTAAGTGTGACCATTTCCATAAGCCCTTTTCTGCCACAAGACCTGGAATGTGCTTTGTCCAGGTCGCCACACTTCACTCTCCATCACATCACTCAGGTGTCTGCATGAAGGGCACCCCCTCACCTACCTAAGACAGACACACTTCCATAGTTTTCCATCCCCTACTGTTTTGTTCTTCTCCATAAAACTCATTACCACCTGAAAAGTAATCTCTTCATTTGTTTATCTCCTCATTAGAATGTCCACTCCTTGGGGGAAGGGCTTCATCTGCTGTGTTTATTGCTAACACATAGTGCCCAGCCCAGGGCACAGTACAGAGCTTAATACATAATAGTGCTCAATAAATATTTGTTGAATGAATGAATGAATGATTGATGTAGGAAGCTTTCACTGTGAAGAATGCGCATTAGATTCACTTTTGCTTACTGCAAAGAAGGACAAAGGAAATGTCATTCTCTGCAACTTGAACTGCCATTGACAGGGAGTAAACTGTAAGGGCTTTGTAGGGGGTAAACCACCAGGCAAATGGAGATTACCATCATTACATTAATGTGACATTGTGCTAGATGCTCTGTGCTCTGTAAAAATGACAGGACATATTCCCTGCTTATGTGAATGAAGTCATCAGCCAGTTGAGATGCTCCCAGAAGAGCTCACAGATATTCTTGACCAAGAGAAACAGATTGTGGCAGGTAAATTTCTAAGAATATTGGAGACTTTTATTCAAAGAAAGCTTTGGGGAAAATAATCATTTCAATTTTAAGAATAGAACTTTGAAAATTAATTTTGTTTGCCAAAACATGAAAACGACCTAAATGTCCATTAACAGATAACTGAATAAAGAAGATGTGGTATGTTTATACAATGGAATACTACTCAGCCATTAAAAAAATCAAATAATGCCATTTGCAGAAACATGGATAGACTGGGAGATCATCGTACTAAGTGAAGTAAGCCAGAAAGAGAAAGAAAAATACCATATGATATCACTTATATGTGGAATCTAGAAAAAAAAGACACAAACTTATTTATAAAACAGAAACAGACTTACAGACACGGAAAACAAACATATCGTTACCAGGGAGAAAAGAGGGTGGGAAGGGGTAAAATGGGAGTTCAAGATTTGCAGATACTAACTACTGTATATAAAACAGATAAATAACAAATTTATACTGTATAGCCAAGGCAACTAATTCAATATCTTGTAATAACCTATAATGAAAAAGAATATGAAAAGGAATATATATGCATACATATGACTGAAACATTATACTGTACTCTAGAAATTAACACAACATTGCAAATTGACTATACTTTAATTTAAAAAAATTTTAATAAATAAAAGCCAAAAAGAAAATTAACTTTGTCTTCAAACACTAATAAAAATTAAATATTTATCAAAAAGTAGCTCTATATAGAAAAATGAATATTTTGTCAATAAAGTTTTATTTACTGTGAAGCAAGTAGATCCCATTTCTGGTTTCTCCTTATTTGCACCAAATCACCAAGCTGCTGTAAGTACACAGGGTGGCATCTAGTGGCCATTCTAATAAACTACAGCTCCTTGAAAGCTCAAGTTAGAGAGCCAGCCAGAGAGCCATCTTGCCGGTTTCCAGACTTCCAAATTTCACAGACATACAATTTATTTCTAATGGAGACTTATCTGGAGACTTGTCAAGATTGTATTTTGTCACGTTAGGATGTTAAATAACAACAATAATAAATACCATCTACTAGCTAACAACAAGCTAGAAAGAACATAATGTCAGAATAAAGGAAATGTTCTTTACATTGCAAATATTTAGCATTGTAAAAAATGGATCACATTGTCTTTTCTTTCCTCAGTAGGAAAATGAAACCTGGAAAACTTTATGGACAGGTACCAATGTACAGACTGGTAATTGGGAACGGCTGCTCAGTTGATGAATTCTTTCTACAATGTCCTCT
Source organism: Camelus dromedarius (assembly GCF_036321535.1). Taxonomy (NCBI): domain Eukaryota; kingdom Metazoa; phylum Chordata; class Mammalia; order Artiodactyla; family Camelidae; genus Camelus; species Camelus dromedarius. Next base: position 46,927,288 of record NC_087445.1, on the reverse strand, counting down.
GCTTAAGGACTCCCAGCAGTGGAGAGGTGCTCCCCCACCACTGCTACCTCCTTCCAGCCCTGCATGGTAGGAGGTTTTTCCTTAAGTAAGGGTAAAATTGGCAGCCTCCACCCATAGGTCCTGATTTTGGCCTAGGGGGCAAGAGTCTCCCTGAAGTAGCCTAAACCGTTTTTATTTTCATGTGTGAAAGCGTCTCTCAGATCCCCAGTGCCCACCTCCCATAAACCTCTTCCCTAGGCTGAATCCCCCATTCCTTCAGTCAGTACTACACTCAGCTGGCAGAGCAATAAAGTACATTCTATGCCTTCCAAGAATCTGGTTGCTACAAAGTTAAGATTACAGATATTCGTGAAAAGATCCTGTGAAAGATTACAAATCTGAAAACGTCTTTCCCTAGGCTAGCCAATTCAGAGCAGTACAGAAGTTTACTTATTCACCAACCTTGGCAGACAAGCAGCAGGCACCCAGGGGGCTACAGTCTCTTATATCACAAATTATATCATTTGTACCTTTAAGTAAAATCTCCTCCACCATGCCTTTTGCGTCACTGAATAATGCTGAGTTGTTTCTTTGATCACACTCCATTCTAAGTTTCTTGCTAGTGGCCTATTCTTTCAGTAGGAACACATGGGTTAATCTGCCACTTAATTTGTTTTAGCTGTGAGTGATTTAAAAACCACAACCTCACACCAACAGTGGTGAATAAGATGGTGTATCTCTCTTTGGTGTGCCTGGAAATAGGCATTCTAGGGCTGGATGGTGCCCCCTGCAAAGTCAGGAGGCCAAGTTCCTTCTATCTTGTTCCACCATGCATGGTTTCCATTCCCAAGGTTACTCTATGGTCCAATGTGGCTTCTGTAGTTCCAGCCATTATATCCACATTCTGGCCAGACAGAAGGAGGAAAGGCAAAGAATAGTACTCCCTCCCTCTTTAAGAACATTTCCCTAACATTGTCCCCCACTTCTGGTGGCCATTCCTAGCTCCAAGGGAGGCTGTGTTGTTCTAATAATAAGGAAGAAGGGGAAACTGAGGTTGGGAGCCAACTAGCTAGTGCCATATGTATAAGCGCAGACATAAGGTCAAATGATGACTAATCAGTCCCAGGGCTCAGCCTCTCTGGAAAGTCGCTAAGCTTAACACCAAACTATAGGACTCCACACCGAAAATTCCCTAAAATAAGATCAGTGACCAGTGGGCAAAATTGAGACCAATGAAAACGTATCCAGTAGAATCACGATCATTCAAGCAAATAGGTTGTTTTAACCCAGATCTTCTGGATAAGTGTTTCCATGCAGGAATTCCTTCCCAGATAGAGACGTTATGTATTTCCAAAGTCCAAATCCTAATAAAAATAAATTGAGGAATCTAGAAACCTGGGGAAAGTATTCTCCTCTGAGCACTGAAACTTAATGATCAATATAGCAATGTCACTAGTTCAAAGGAATCCACTGATACCAAATTTAAAGTAAGAGAAGAAAACTTTAAGGCATGTTTGGAAAATTGAGGTCGACAGTTCCTGAATAGAATGGGAGCAGGAAGGAGAGAAGTGGTCACAATCTAATCAGTCTTGCCTGTAGCTGTTGCCACCTTATAAGCAGTGGTGTCCTACAGCTGGCTTGCAAAGGAGAGAGAGACAGAGAGAGAGTGAACCAGCTAGTTACGCACATCTCTTTCTGACTCTCAGTGGCATCACATCAGTAGCTTGAAATTGACCACAGTGGAAATATTTACACCTCCCCTCAGAAATTGGCAAAAACTACATATCAGGACTTTTCCTGCCCCAGAGAGTCGGTATACCAGCACATACTAGTCATAAGTGAGTGTCTGTGTCCTGGTCTATTTCTAACGGTAAGTCATTTTTACAAATAAAATAAATATTAGTAAGTTCATACACATGGAATCCTATGAGTGGTGTCAGAAAAAATAACAAACTTTGGAAGCAAAATAAGTCCTTATATTGGCAATTGCAATAAGTGATTCTGTGTAGTGCTATTAAATTTGCTGGTGGGTCTGAACGTTAATGTTATTTGAAAACTTCCCAATAATGATTGCTGCCATTTCCAAGTGTTTGAGTATTCACCACAGGCTATAGTTCTCTGTAAATATTCAACAGAAGCGATGCAAAGAGAAGATGTGATTGTTGTTGTAGAACACTCCAACGTGAAATCAGAAACTGCTCTAAAATCTGAATTGGCCAGGCACATGAAAAAATGCTCAATATCGCTAACTATCAGAGAAATGCAAATCAAAACTAATAAGGTATCATCTCACACCAGTCAGAATGGCCATCATTCAAAAGTCCACAAACAATTAATGCTGGAGAGGGTGTGGAGAAAAGGGAACCCTCCTGCACTGCTGGTGGGAATGTAGTTTGGTGCAGCCATTATGGAAAACAGTATGAAGAGTCCTCAGAAAACTAAAACTAGATTTACCATATAATCCAGCAATACCACTCCCGGGCATATATTCAGAGGGAACTCAAATTTGAAGACACATGCACCCTAATGTTCATAGCAGCACTATATATAATAGTCAAGACACAGAAACAACCTAAATGTCCATTGACAGATGACTGGACAAAGAGGATGTGATATGTATATACATATATGTATATGTATATTTTATACACACACACACACACACACACACACACACACACACACAATGGAATACTACTCAGCCATAAAAAAGAATCAAATAATGCCATTTGCAGCAACATGGATAAATCTGGAGATCATCATTTTTAGTGAAGTCAGCCAGAAAAAAGAAAGGAAAATACCATATATCACTTATATATGGAATCTAAAAAAAAAAGATAAATGAACTTATTTATAAAACAGAAACAGACTCACAGAAATAGTAAACAAACTCACGGTTATGGAAAGGGGAAGAGGATAGGAAGGGGTAAATTGGGAGTTCCAGATTTGCAAATATTAACTACTATATATAAGAGATTAAAAAACAAATTTCTTCTGCATAGCACAGGGAACTATATTTATATCTTGTAGTAATCTATAATGAAAAAGAACATGAAAATGAATGTATGTATGTATATGTATGACTGAAACACTATGCTATACACTAGAAATTGATACATCATAAACTGAGTATACTTCAATTTAAATAAATAAATAACAAATAATCTGAATTGGCAAGAGCAATTTTTTTTGAAACCCACGGGCTGGATTTATTTGCTCTCTATTCATTTTCAGATCCCACCATCTCCACAAATTTCAGTTAAGTAAGGACAACCCGACAGGGGTCTCTAATCAGTCCAGGTGGCAGTAGCCAACAGCAAGAGCAATATTAAAGTCAATGGCAAAATCAAGACTAGGGCAAGCAGACCTCCCCTCCCCAAAAAAGTTTTCATTAAAAAAGGAAATGAGTGTTTGTGAAGCAACATGTACCCTAACGCCCAACTTGAAGATATTTGGGACACACCCTTAGCTCAGCCAACATCAATGCAAAATGAAAGTTTTCCACGTCTGGAATATTTGTCACATAGTAAAGATTAAGACTATCAGATGGAGCAATTCTTTGTGTTTTTCAAGTTCATTTTTAAATGACAACTTTTTAACATCAAATATTTGTGGTATTCTCTTTCAATTTTTAAGTGATTTTCACTTGGCATTTATTTGGGGTTAATGTTCCCTTCGTTTTAACATTTTCTATATACAATGTCTATATCAGGTACAGATCATTTTGAAATAATCTTGTCACAATATATTGGTTCATAATAATAGTAAACTATAAACTGTATTACTTACTGAAAACTTCTGAGACTTTTAACATCATACTATCACAGAAAATTGTTCACTGTTTATTATTGTGATCAATCCTTATTTAAAACCATGTAAGCAAGTGTTATGAAAAGTACAGAATAATTGATGATTTCAGGAATTCTCAAGAAAGTCAGTTCCCCTCTTGGAACCTCAGATCAGCCACCTGTAAAAGGCCAGGAGGGCCAGGAGAACTCCATTTCCCACTCACAGGATTCATGCTGCTTCGTTCCCCCGCTAAGCTCATGCAGGAAGAGGGATCAGTTTTGTTCATCTGTGTTCAGTGTTCCTGCTAAGTGGAGCTTTGGCATTCCTCAGCCCAGGAAGCTCTTTTTGCAAATAACCAGTCATGGTAAAGTTTGCTTTTCTGAACCTTTGTACCATCTCTTTTAAAAATTATTACATGGAATAAAAAGCAACATATGCTTGTTAAAATAAATTTAAACAATGCGAAGTATATAAAGTAAACGATGTTTCTGTTTACTTTATATACTTCTATCCCCAGTGGTAATCATAGCCTTCCAGACTTCTCTTTATGTTTATACAAACACATATACATATGTGTCTGAACGGGGGACCTGGGTTCAGGATCCATGAGCTGTCTCAGGAGGCAGAGGTGGGTGAGAGTTCACCCAAGCCTCCCCCTCAGGATAGGCTGAGTCCCAGCACACCCTCTCCACCCTCCCCAACCCATCTAAACACACCCCCTCAGGCCCGGAAGTTCCTGCAGTCACCCTCACACCCAGATCCCAGTGTTTTCTGGAAACTTAGCAACCACCCCCCAACTCCTCAGCCTTATCTACCTCAGCCATGTGAATTAGTCAGAATGTGTGTGTATTTGTGTGTGTGTGTGTGTATTTGTGTGTGTGTCTGTCTGTCTGTCCTGAGACTTTGTCACCATTTCTTTGTGTTTGTGATTTTGTATCTTTTTCTCAGATTGGAGTTAGTTCATTTTGTAACTTAGAAAAATAAATAATAATAAATAACAAACAGTGAATAATTTTCTGTTCTTTTCCTTTGTTAGTTTCTTGCTTTTTCTTATCTAAAAGCAAGCCATTTATTACAGGAAGGACAGATAGACAAAAAGGGAAAACATGAAACACATAAACAGCTTCACCCCCCCAGAGACAATCACCGGTTAGCACCAGGGCGTGTAGCTCTCCGCACCTTCTACGCATCTAAGCGAATTTTAACAAAGATAGAATTTTACCATAGGGCACATTTATAGTTCTCCAATTTTCTCTACTTTTTACTTACTAATTTATGATAAATGCCCTTTCATGGTAATAAGTTGAAATTTACCTCATTGTTTTTAAGCCTGCCTGGTGTCCGATGTTATGTCTGCTAAAATTTGCCTGACCAGCCTCCCTCTGATTGGCCTACTTCTGACTTTCACTGTTAGAAATGCACTGGAGGAATGCATCTGTTTGTGTGTGTGTGTGTGTGTGTGTGTGTGTGTGTGTGTGTGTGTGTGTGTGTGTGTGTGTGTGTCAGTGACTGTCTTTTCAAGTGTCATGTCCTGAGGGGAGCTGGGACTAGCGCACAACAGCCCTTTTCTACTCCTTGGAACAAGTGGTTTCCTTTAAGGAAGGAACATGTTCCGGAAAACATGTTATTTCAGGGCCTCCCTGATTCCAGGATCCAGCCTGTCCCAGAGAGAAACTCCAGGCTGGTTGCAGGGCCAGGAGTGTGGAGGAAGAGCAGGGCAGGGGGTGGGAGTGTCCTGACAGCTGGGTTTCCAGGATCTTCCCTCTATCACACATCCTCTAGACAAGGGGACAGGATTCTCCCCTCCTCCATACCAGGGAAACTGAGACCCAGCTAGTGAGTGGGGGGCGGGGGGGCAGGGCAGGGCTAGGGCAGAGCAGAGATGAACAGAGCAGGGTTCTCCCTGCCCTTTGTCCTGGGGTGGAGCTGGGAGGGAAGTGGGATGTGGGCCAGGAGAGACACAGTCCATACCTGTGCAGGTGCGAAGGCTTAGGGAGGCCTTGGCAGACCAGCTCAGGGCTGAGGTCTGTTAACCCAGAAGTCCAGCCCTGGGCAGATGTAATCTGGGATGAGGCTTCGTGGGCTGCCCATTCAAACTGTATATGGCAAGGACTCCTTTCTTCTTCAAAGACAGATCTGAGGGGGGCTCATGTGAACAAGGCTATTACTCAGGGAAACCCAGGGCAAATCAGATCCCCGGAACTCCAGCTTTCCCTTCATCCTGAAGATGTGAAATGGGCCAGCTGAGAGTTTGCTGCAGACCCCACTCAGGAAAGGGCAGGTTAGCTTTGCACCTGCAAGTTCCAGCAGCGCTGGGAGGCACCGGCCCAGAGTGCCCCACAGCGACGGGTTAGGTCCCTCAGGTGTAAAACAGATGATGGGGTTGCTGTGAGCATGGACTAGTTGATACACAGAAAACACAGTGCCCGCTCCATAGTAGGAGCCCAGGAAATAGGAACCAGCATTAGTAGAATGAATAGAGATAATGCTGCATTTGGAGACTGGGAAGCCGGGGTTCAAGTGTGGCTCCCCCCAGATTTCCAAGTGACCTTGAGCAGCCCCTTCCCTCACTGCCACCAGGTAAACACTCCCGGCTTTGCCAGCCTCCTGGTACCAGCCCTAGTCTCTGACCTTATATTGCCACCTCCTTCCCTTGGGACAGAGGGGCTCCCTGCTGGCCTGTTACAGAGACCCTCCCTCTTCTTACACAATGGGCTGCACTGGGCCGAATGGCAGGAGCACTTCAGGCCAACACTCCACAATGTATGCACACGCGTGCGGCGTGCGCGCGCGCGCACACACACACACACACACACACACACACGGAAGAAAAGTAGGACTGTAGCGCTGCTCACCCCTTCTCTGGGTCATCGTTGCAGGCGCCCCTTAACCCCAGCCTCCCATCATCTCTGAGCAGATGCTCCTGCTTCACGGAGAAAACAATCTGGCACGAGGCCCTCATCTCGCTCCTCCCCCCACACACGACATGAGCATTTACCTCTATCCTCAAACATCTTTCCAGCAGCATCCCCCCACACCCCGCCATCCAGGCCTGGCCCCTCGGACCGCTCCCTGTGCTCCAGCTCCCAGCACCCCCCTCCCTGGCTCTCTTCCTTGTTGGTGCGCTATCCGTGTCTCCCTCTGCGATCCTTTTACTTTGGGCCTCACACACACACTCAGCCTCCCCTTCTTAAAAGAACTTATTGTTAGTTCTTGAAAGACTAATAATAAACTCTCCTTCAAGGCACCCTCTCTGACCACAATACATGTTCCTTCTTCCCTTCAAATTATCTTCAGCTGTGATCTCCTGCTGACTCAGCTTCCACTGACTACACCACCCCAGCACAAGCACACACACCCACACACACACACACATACCCTACTCTACTCCCTTCACTCAAGCTATTCTCACCAAGGTCATTGTTAACTGCTATGTTGCAAAATCAAAGGCTTCTTCTCCGAGCTCACCTTCTCCGGTCCCCCTAATGCTTTCAACCAGTTGACCCTGCCTCTCTGAGAACCACTCTCTCCCTCATAGGGTTGCCAAATAAAATACAGGACACCCAGTTAAATTTGAACCTCAGATAGACAACAAGAAATGCTCTAGTATAAGTATGTCCCAAATATTGCATACTAAAAATTAGTTATTGCCTGAAATTAAAATTGACCAGATGTCCTGTATTTGTATTTGCTAAATCTGGCAGCCCTACTTCCCACTTCTCTGCCCCTCTTGCTCTCCACCTTCCCGTCCCTTGTCTAGCTGTCCCTCCTCGGCCCCTCCCTTTTGTCAGCCTGCTCCAGGACTCTAGCCTTGATTGCCTGCCCTTCTCAAACTCCCTGCTCTCCTGGGACTGCCTTGTCCTCGCCCTCGCCCTCAGCTTCGCCTCCACATGGGGCTAGCCACCCCCTTAGTCTCCAAGGACCTTCTCTCCAGCTCCTAATGCAGAAGTGACCACTCCCCTGTAGCCACAGCAGATTGCAATGCTGGTGTGTGTGTGTGCACGCTTGGAAAGACTGCACCTGTCCTGCCTGACAATCAAGGCTGTCTCTTTGTTGCCTTCATCTTCTGTTGCTCAGAAACATGTTGGCCAAATGTGGCAAGAAGGGGTTCCCCCAGAAGCTGGCTGTGGTCTAGCCTCATCTCCTCATGCCCACTCTGGCTGAACCGCATACTCCCTGCCCCACACGTTCTCTGAACTTCCAGCTCCCTCTGTCTGGACACACTACCCTCAACTAAGCTTGTCGAAGGGCCCTCTTTTCTTCAAGTCCAGCTCAAAGGCCACCTCCTCCCAGGTTTCCCTGAGTCTCTCAGCTCTCCCTCCTCTGAGCACCTGTGTTATTTGCACTCTTGTCCAGGTGACTAAATTGGGAGTTCATCATGTGCTGGGACCAGGTCTGGTTGACTCCCACGTTCCCTGGGGGGTGTGGGGGCCAGGTACACAGTCAGTGCTCAGCCATGTTTATTGACTGGAGGAGAGAATGACTGAATGAGTGCATGAGTGATGGAACCAATGAGTGAGCAGATGAGGAAGTAAGGCTCAGTGAATAGATGGAGTGGGTAGATGGACAGACGGACAGACAGATGGCCGGATGGTTGGATGGATGTGTAAATGAGTGGGTGGTGAGCCAGTGAGCAACTGAAGAGCCCTGAGGGCTTCATAGAGTGCCTGCCACCTGCAGAGGGAGGCTGCCCCCCACTATTGCTTTGTTTTCAGAGCTGTGTGAGTCCAGCCTACAGACTCTCCCTCTACAGACCCAGGGAGGGTTGTGACCACACTGTACAGAGGCAAAGTCCTGGGCCTGGGGTCCTGAGACTTGGGTCCAGCTGAAGGTGCTCGTCCTGCAGCAAAGCTAACCCTGCTGGATGACAGAGAGGGGCTGAGGCTCGTACTTTTCTCCCCTCCCACATCTTGCACCTCTGTCTCCACCCACCTGGAGGTCCTGCGGCCAGGTATTTCTTTGTGCCCGGACAGGCTCACCCACCTCTGAATGGTCTGGGCGCCTCAGAGATCAGGCCCCTGCTGAGTTCCTGTGGAGGTGCACAGACCAGACCCCTCAGGGAAGAACTTCAGGTTGCAGGGCTGCTTTGCCTGAGTCAAACTCTGGTTAGGGGAGGGGGAGGGAAGAGCAAAGGTGGGGGAGGGTGATACTAAGGGCCTGTGTCATGTTTTGCATAAATTTGCATAATTCCCTCTGTCTAATCCTGCTTCCTCCTCCTTACTCTTACTGATGTTGATCTTATAAACATCTCACACCCCATATTCTGTCTGGGTTTCACCTTCAGAGAACACGATCTGAACAGTTCATTCTGCTCAGTCTCCAGGTCATTCCCTGCAGCTGGTGGCCCTTCACATGCATCTATAAAGGCCCTACTTGGGGGCTCCAGGGTCCAGAGTGACCAGAACATGGTCCCCAGGAGCTCCTGTCCCTGGGCTGTGCTGCTCCCTTCCCTGTGCTCAGCCCCCTCCACCTCTCTCCATCATCCTGACCCTCTCCCTGGCCCCTTACCCTGCTGCATCTCTGCAGCCCCAAGCCTCTCTCTCTGAGAGTCCCTCCTGTGGCAGCCACATGGCCAGGGTGGCCAGACCTCCTCTCAGGGTCAGTCCTGCCCCTCCTTCAACAGGCAGATTCTGGAAGAGTCATCCCTTCAGGGCTGGACTGAGACAGGAGTCAGGAGACTCAGAATTCTGCACCCTTCAAACTATACTCTAAATATGGCACGGCATTTACTTCATGGGTTCAGAGAAAACAGATTTTCTATAAACAAAAACTGAACATATCTTTATTTGTGCTGCAGACAAGAGTTTTGTTACATGCTGTCAACTTAACATAATGTTTTAACTTATTCAGAATTAGCTTTCAGTTCAGGATTTTTCTATCATTCCTGAGTGAGGCAAATCACTCACATTCTCTAAGAATAGAAGTGACCTATAAGAACACAGTAACAAAGTCTCGTTCAAAATATGTTTCAAATTCTTCTTTCTGGCCTTCCTGTTAATAAAACGTCTCGTACATTCTGTGACTTTTTTTCCTCTTTGGTTTCCTTTTGTGGTTTCCCAACTCTGGTTCTCAGGAGGTCCATAAAAGGATATGCATTTTCAATTATAAAATAAATCACCAGTTCCCAGGACGCAGCCCTCTGGCTTCAGAATTTCAGGGCTGATTTCAGGTACCAGGTAGGGGGGCAGATCTCAGGGCTGGGCTCCCTAGGATGTGCTCGTTGGTGCAAGTGGCAAAGTAGCTCACTGGGGGAACAGATAAGGAGCGGTTTGTAGAACTGTCCACTTGAGGGAGCTGCTTCCTCTGGTGGCAATAGAACCACTTTCACAGGCATCCTGGGATAACTTGAGTTCTCCAACACTCTGCTCATGATAAAGCCCAGTGATATTTCAGTTCACCATGTAGATCAGAAGAGCTGGCCCACCACGCTGCCCAACACTGCTGGGTCACTCACTCTCCGGACCTCTCCTTAGCTCCATCCTGTGGGTAGAGTCCAGCTGAGCTCTCAGGGGTCAGAGCTGACTCCCACCTGGTCTCATCACTGTGCGTCTCCCAGGCTGGAGGGCAGGGCAAGCCAGAATGGGATGGGACGGGAAGTTTGCTGGACAAAGGCAGGGAAGGACAGGAATGCCACGCTTGGAGGAGTAGGTCACCAGGGAAGGGAAGGCTTGCTGTGGGGGCAGGTGAGTCTGACCCACTAGCAGAGCAAATTCTGGGGGCCGTTAGGCCTCACATGAAGGTCCAGAAGTCCCGGGCACCTGCCACTGGCTGGGCGTGGCAACTTGGCCCCGTGAAGAGAGAAGCCTCCTGGCGAAACGTGGCCACTGTAAAGCTGCGGCCCGGGCCCCCCTGAAGATCCTGGGCCCTCGAGTCACAGCTGAAGCAACAAAGGACGCAGGTGATGGCCACGGTGACCACGAATAGCACGGCCACCACTCCGATCACTGCGGATTCCATGGCCCCACGTGGCAGCTGACCCCCTGAGCAACCTGGGGTGTATCTTGGAGGCTTAGCTCCCCATCCGAAGTGGGGTGGGAGTCTCTTGGTGACGGCAAGTACCCTTGCTCCTCTGGCCGCTCTCCCTGTGGTCTTCTAAGAAGACACTGGTCTGAGGCCTTGGCTCGTGCCCCCGCTGGATCGCTGGGCACCCCCCATGGCCCTATCGGACCTCAGAGTCTCTGTCACCGTTTTCTAAGCCTCAGGCCAGGCTTCCAAGAGCTGCGGGCAACTCCGCTGGCAGCTCTGGAAGAAGTGCTGTCCTGAGAGACGTGAGCTCAAGACTCTGGACGCGGAGGAGCTGGAAGGAGAGGGCAGAAGACTTTGCTCAGAGGGAGCCTCGCTAACCCGGCCCTCCGGTGACGCCTCCGGATTTCAAGAGAGTTCATCGCTCAGACAAAAGACAAAATACTCCCCCTCCTGTGGATCCGGGATGAGCCCAGGCTCCTCCCCAGGAGGAATAGTGGGCCAGTCCTGGGATCAGCCTATCTGCTCCTCCCGAGGCCCTGGCCCAGGGCTGGGGGCAGGGACGAAGTTGGGGGCAGGGCGCAGGGACAAAGGTGGGGAGAGGCAGTGGCAGCTCTGGGCAGACACGGGGAGCACTGCTAGGTCACCACAGGTGCCCGTTTCACTTGGCCTCCTTTTCTGCACGGGGTGGGAGACCCTGTTTCGATGGGGTAGGTCGTGCTCTGGGCGGGATATCTGAGCCCTTTCAGTGACTGATGCAGGCTCCTTAGTTCCGAGGTTCCCGAGAAGCCCTCCTCTGCACCAGCCCCCAGCCCACCCCACTCCAACCCCCCCCCCCTTGCTGCCCACTGCTCACAGATGTGAAAACTTACCCCAGGCTCCCTGAGGGACAGCTCAGCTGTATATCACGCCGTGGCCAGGAGTCAGGCCTTGGCATGTTCATCCCTGGGTGCTGCAGCCTTGGGCCTGCCTGGGACGAGGCTCTGAGCTGTCTAAGCGGCTGTGACACTTCCTGAATTCCTTCCTCCAATTGTGAGTGAGGGCCCAGGACCCGCACAGCTGCTGGACCCCTTGGTGTCTGTACTCACGCCACCCCACCCCACCCCCACGCACCCCCGTGCCACTCCAGCCCTGCCCCTGCCAGGGTCTCCCCTTTCCCGAGTCAGCATGGGGCGTGAGCCAGGCCCAGGCCACTGAGTAAGTCTGCCAGAAGGGGCTTCATCCTGACTGTCACTGGGTCACAGCCTTTCCACAACCAACACTTCCTGAGACCACCACCCTGTCCAGAAAGGAGGCTGGGTGATGAGCCCCACTTTACCCAAACTCAGAGAAAGGGAGTCGTGAGAAACTAATTCCAGGTGCTAGACACAGCCGGGCATTAGCTCACGTAATGGTTCCGGCAACACTGTGAAGTGATATTATCTCCATTTCACAGAGGATGTCACATAAATAGTTACAGAGGTTAAATGACCTGCCCACGGCCCATTGCTAGTTAGTGGTGAGAATTAAAGCACCAACTGGCCAGGGAGGGGCTTCCCTTCCTTCCCTGCTAGTTCAGTGCTCTCTCCAGGTACCACAGGTCCACAGAGCAACTGCCTCATCCTGCGGTTTCACTGATCAGCATGCAAAGGCTCAGAGAGGGCCAAGGGCTAGCCCAAGGTCACACTTTCCAGTTTCTCCAAGAACCCAGTCAACTTTCTTTAGCAGCAGTTTTAGGAAACTGCCTACACACAGAATGGGAGAGTGACTCTGTGGAGTGAATGATACTCTACCAAACTCTCACTCTTTCCTTTTCTAAGATGACTAGACAACCTGGGCTCAGGGCTCCCCCTCCATGTGGGCCAGCTGGGGCTGTGACAGGAAGCTGGACATCTTGAATTATTTGTATTAACCAGGGACCAGAAACAGGAGGCAGGAAACATGCTGAGCCAAACTGGGGCCTGTGGTTTCAGACTGAATTACCGAAGTCAGTTACTCAATTTAGGAGAGGGAGGGCTCTGGGGCCACTGCTAATCCTAAGGGTTTTTTCCTGGTATCGTCTCTTCTTCTTGTGACATTTGTAATCCTGTGATAGGCAGTCCCTGCCCATGAGCCCCAGACACAAGGAGGCTCTCAGATATATCTACCGCTCAGGTACACATCTGTCCTTCCGGCACCCATCTTTGTCAACTGACCAGAAAACAGGCCACACCCTGTAAATTCCTCTTATACCAATAGGGAAAAAGGTGGTGACAGGCATCCTGGTTCCCCTAGAGGCTCGAGGCCACACTTAGGAAAGGCAGGCCATCTGAGGCTGACATGGGGCTCTGCAGACAGATGAGAGGGAGGAGAGGGCCAGGCCAGTGGGCCACAGACCTGCACAGGCCTCCAACACTGGGGACTTGGGGTGGGAGCACGAGCTCCCTCAGCCAGGCCCCAGGAGCTCAAAGGCCTAATCTTTGCAGGGTCTTACTGCTCTACTTGGTGTCCCTTGAGCCCCAAACTTCTGGTAGTGGTTATTCCAACCACATTTACTTTTCCAGAGAGCTTGAGGCTCTGAGACTCCTTCCTGACCATCTGTTGTGTGGGCTGGTCCTATGTCGGGGGAGCGGGGAGCCCTCAAAGAGTTCTCATATCTATGAGGGCAGGGGACTTTCAATTCCGCCAAAAACCTCTAGGGAAAGAGAAGTGTGGTCAGTGCGCCAACAGAAACAACAACAACAACAATAATAATAATAAATTGGAAACCCATAGGAGTGAGCAACAAATTCTTCTTGCGCAAAGACACAGAGAGGGGAAAGTTCAGGGTGTTTTCTGACCCTGAGTATTGGAGCAGTGTGAATAGGACCAAAGGAATCAGACCAGGGGGCCTTGAATGGCCAACCAAGAGGCAGAGACTTGCCCCAAGGGCAATAAGGAGGTTGTGTTGTAGAGGTGCTTCGTGAAGGGCCAGGGCTGGTGCTGGGCAGACTCAGAGGGGCTGTGGCTGGAGTCCAGGCTGGGAAGCCACAGGGGATGAGGGAGGGGAGGTGGATTCAGACAGCGCTGTAGACCCAGGGTCCACTTTCCCAAGTCAGAAATCTAGAGTGGCTGTCCCTCCCTCTCCCTGGCACCCTCCTCCTACCCCAGCCCTCCCAGAGAATCCACCGGGAAATAGAAAAGAAACAGGACATTCTGTTCCAGTGAGTCACCAGGCCCTTGACTTCCTGGCCTGTTCTCGAGCCCCTCCCCACCACCTTGCCTGGCCCCCAAGACTCTCCCTGCACACCCCTCCCTCACTTCCCACCCCAGCTCACAGGAGTTCCTTCCTCACTGAAGGCCCCAGAACAAGATTTCCATCCTTGCTGTGGAATTCTGCCAGCTATTCCAGGCTATTTGGAAACATGTCTCCAGGCTTTGGCAAGAAGTTTCTGTTACCTATCTATCCCATTTTAAGGAAGAGGAAACTGAGACTCCAAGGAGGCAAGCACTCCACCAAGCCACCCAGCACCACATTCTCCCTCTCAACCACACCACCACGCAGACATAGGCACTGGCAGGGACAGGCTAGCTGGAGACTCAAGGCTTGGGTGAGAAACTCTGACCGACCCAGTTACCAAGGAAACAGTGAATCCAACACAGCCCATGAGTAGGGCCACTGCAGGTCCACCGCTCAGTCTGCCCTAGAGATGGGCTGGAAAGAGGACTGGAGATAGAGTGCTAGGGGACAGCCTGCCGGCCTCCCCTGTCCTCTCTGAGCCCCTGGACCATCTCACAGGACCCCAGAACCCCACAAGTACATAGAGAGCCCTCTCTGGGCAGGGCTGCATGCAAACCCTAACTCCTCTCCCAGGTCTCAGGCCCTACGGCATCTCACCTACTGTCCATGGAGCCCTGCAGAGTCACCCAGTCTCCCCTACGCACAGCTTTCACCAGGCACTTACTTCCCACCAGAGAGGAAGGTCCAGGGCAATGCAGACACAGGCCTGGCCACTCTCTCCCTCCCACTTGAGTTACAATCAAGAGCCTCTTCACAAAAGCCTCTTTGTGGTTTTTATTCTCTTATATTAAGGCACCATTGAATTGACTGTGCAGCCTCATACCACCTTCTGTAAATGAGAGGGCATTGCCAGGGCCCCTCCCAGCTTCTGGCCCGGCCAGAGGCCTAAGAATTCGGAGAGAGCAAGGTGCACCTTCTGTGCATCTGTACACACCAGAGCACTGGACGGGCAGTCACTTCCGGTGTCCAGTGAGAGTTACAATCACAAGGTGGTGTCCACCCCAAAGGACCACCCATCGTACACTGGGGCAGAGTATGCAAATGAAGTCCAAGCAGACCCTGGTGTTCACTGGAGAGGCACCCTTCTGCATGGGAACTTCGGGGTCCACTTGTCCTGGTGATGGTGGGACAGGCAGCGGCTGTCGTTCACAGGCATCAGCGGCGGCCTCGGTGGGCGTGGTGGTGGGCATGGTGGTAGGTCTGGTGGTGATGGTGGTGGAGGCCCGCATGGGACATGTGAGTCCCACGTCTGGGATGACGGGAATGGTACAAGTGGCCTAGGTGACCCCGACCTCGGGAGACCCAAGATTGGGCCCACCTGACTCGGTTTCTCCTCACAGGACGGTTCCTCTCCACGTCATGTTCCTCCCGTCTGCAGGACAAGCAGGTGGCCAGCAGAAGCAGCAGCAGCAGAACAGCCACAGCAGCGCCTGTGATCAAGCCCACGAGGGTTGTGCTCCCCAGGAGGCCGAGCATCTGGGAGCTGGACCGGGCCCTCCGCTCGAGGGCTCCTTGCTGCTGCCTCCCCTCCGGTGGCCTCGGCTCAGCCCTCACAGTCGCTGGACTTTGTTTTCTCAGCTCCTGTGGGCTGGAGAGTGGCCAGGGAATGTGGGCACAGCCTCTCTGAGCTGGACACGCCAGCCAAGGGGAGGCCAGGAGACTATTAGCTCTGGGAGGCCCACAGCAAGGCTGGGTGGGGACAGAGGAGCTGTCAGGAGGGGCTGAGCAGGGACAGCCCT
Organism: Camelus dromedarius; assembly: GCF_036321535.1. Classification (NCBI taxonomy): domain Eukaryota; kingdom Metazoa; phylum Chordata; class Mammalia; order Artiodactyla; family Camelidae; genus Camelus; species Camelus dromedarius. The sequence goes on along the minus strand of NC_087445.1, from coordinate 46,911,580 downwards.
GAGGCTGGAGATAAGAGGTCTAGGGCCCCTATCCCTGCCACCTAGCCAAGTGACTAGGCCAGCCCCTTCCCCACCCTGGGCCTCAGCTCCCTCCTATTTCAGAGACAGTACAGCGCAGCAATTGAGAATGTGGGTTCTAGAACTGAGGTGGGAAGCCCCATGAAAAGACTGGCAGGACCCCTAGGTAGGGCCACTACTTTCCCACCGGCCCCAACCAGTTCCCTGGCCTGGCAGCATTATCTCACTTTTGTGTTTCTGTAAAACGGCTTGCTTCTAAGAGGGTGAAACTTACCCCTAAGATTCTATTGGTTCCCAAAGCTCACTCCTGATTGGTCCATTTCTAACACCTTGTTTGCATATGATGTTGCAAAACGTTGCAAGGTCTTGACTGGTAGCCTATAAAAGCCTGTGTAAACCTATAGACGGGGTCCAGAGCTTGGAGTGTTAACTCCTCTGGGCCCACCAGCATAATAAACCTGAGTTCTCCAACCCTCTGAGTGTCGCTTGGTGTCTCGCCAGGATCCAGGTTGCTGTAACACTCTGCTGTGACACTTTTCTGTAACAGAACCACATGACTCACTAGCCCTGTGACTGGGCACAAGTTTCCTAAGCTCTCAGTGCCTCAGTTTCCTTATCTGTAAAATAGCTAGTACAAGTATGTTTCCTCATAGGGTTTTCTGAGGAGTTAAGATTTATCAAGCACTTAAACCAGTTCCTGACACCTGTTTGCCATCAGTGATATTGCAGTGGGGTTTGGGCAAGGAGACTTGGGAGACCTGGTCATCTGCGAGTCTGTGGCTCCCTGTCCTGCAGTGCAAAGAGGCCTCCGGCTCCAAGTCAGTTTCTGTTGAGCAAACCATCCTGCACTTCAGGAACTTGGGCAGGCCCTGCCAGCAGATTTTTATCATCCAGGGAGGCTGAACAACTGTCTCTGGCTCCTCATTCCTGTCGGGTCTGGGAGGAAGATGGTCTGGGTGTGAGCCCAGGGCTGCAGGAGGCAGGAAGGGGGCCGCTGAGGTCAGAGAGGTCGGGACTGGGGCCTCCTCCTGACTCCCAGTCAGCAGGCTCAACTGGCCATAAACGGAAGGCTCCTTTCTCTGTCCCACCCTCCCTGCCCAGCAGTGGTGACATGCCATTCCTGCCTGGTGGAGAATTTACAGAGTGGGCAGGACTTGAGCAGTCATGGACCCCCCTCTCCCTCTCCCACTCCTGGTCCTGAATCCTCTGTTCATCCTAGACAAGCAGTTATCCATCCCACCCACACATCCAGGGATGGGCGCCCACTATCTCCCTGGGCAGCCCTTTCTGCTGTGCGCTTGTTGGGCAGTTCTCACAGCTCTTCCGCACACGCTGCAGGGCCTCCCCAGAGCCCCAGCTCTGCGTCTGATTCTACGGGTGCCCAGGGTGGTGGGGTGCCTCCACAGTGAGCCCCCACCCTGCCCCTTCCTCTGCTTTTCCCCTTGCCACCCAGAGGGATGTTTCCAGCAGCCCACCTCTGTGTGACCTTGGCAAAGTTCCTCCCCTGCAGCCTGTTTCCTCACCTGGAAAAGTGCCAGGGCAAGAGGTGACTTCTGGGATCCTCCCTCTGTGAGCTAAATTCAAGATGAGCCCTCTTAGGGAAAATCTCCTCTGGATGAAAAGGCCAAACTTTCCCTTCAACCAAATTGGGCTCAGGGGACAGCGGGTCTAATGAGTCATGGGGCCTTCACCCTGGGGATTGAGGGTGGAGGGAAGAAGCCACTTGAACTTGTAATGACGCTCAAGTGAGAACTCCTTCCTATAGCTTCTGGAGCCCCAGGAGCGCAGCTGCCTTCCCTGGGGGCCTGTTAAGGAGGGAAGTCTGCTGGAAGGAGGAGGAGGAAGAGGGCAAACAGAGAACTTTCTCCTTCAGAGCTCATCCAAGGAAACTCCCACTCCCACACCAGCCACTGCAGGGCCCTAGTAACCGGCAGCCGTGCAGAACTCCTATCAGCACAAAGGGCCTTTTGGAATCACCCAGACCCAGCCCTCGCTGCGAGTTGGAGAAACTGAGGCCAGAGAAGGGCAGGAACTTGCCTAAGCTGCCCCAGCTTTGTACAGCAGGTCATCAATACAGCATGATTTCTACAGTGAGGCGGCACCCAGAGTGAGTGTTTGATATCAGCTGGGGACCATTCACAGAAGTAACAGTGAAAGGATGTGGGGATGTGGATGACTCTAGCGGGGCAGGGATTTGGGGGAGAACACCCACCTCCCCACAGTGCACATTATTTTCTTTCTTTTTTATTAATTTTTTAATTTTTATTTTTTAAATTTATTTTTTGAATAGAGGTACTGGGGATTGAGCCCAGGATCTCATGCATGCTAAGCAGGCATTCTACCACTGAGCTACACCTCCACCCCCCCACCCCCTACCACAAGGTTATTTTCTTAACTGCAGGGTCACTCCCCATCTGGATAGAAGATGGAATCCCAAGGTGGGCATTTGATTTGATGCTTTGGGCACTCAGGGGCAGATGTTGAGACCACAGTCCTCCAGGACTTCACAAGTGACCAAGCTCTTCTTTGAGGGCTTGCAGCTCTGATGACTTTAGAGGATGGGTGGCTGTGTCTAGGGATTCCCTGCCTCAGAAAAGGCTGATTCCCTGTCCTGTAGCGTTGTTGTTGCATTTCTCCCATAGGGTCAGCGCTTCTGCCCATTCCACAAGCAGGCTTCTGAGCTGAGGGGCAGGAGTTCCAGACCATACATCTGGCTGATGGGTCAGCCTTTTGGAGTTCATATCATTAGCTTCATGTCCATACTTTCCAGGGTGCACAGACCTCTGGCTGTACTTATACGCATGCATACACTTGAAAACCAACATTGCACTGCAAGAAAACTCCTGCACCAAGAATTGTGTGTGTGCACACTTACGCACAAGTGCACACAAGTTCCCTAAAAGCTCACAGACTTATGCTTGTATTAGCTGCAAGTGGTTTTTCGCTGTCCCGAGACAGCAACCATTGTTTTCCCTAATTGGTAGCACCACCTAGCGGTGACACTGTAAATAAATCAGTTTTGTATTCTGACCTGTCAAAAGTTGTAGTTTCCTGATCTTCTCTTATAGATCATAATTTAAACCCATCTGTTCCAAATTCTGGTCCAGAAACTTCAAGGAATTTCTACAAGATATAGTGCAGATGGAACCAGACTGATGGGTGACTAAGGGAGAGCATCCCTGGGAAGCAATGGAGGGGCCGCCCCAGCAGAGCCATCCTAAGCCCCACGACAGACAGCCAGGACTAGGCATTAGGATGAGGTCGGCACAAGTAGGAAACAGGTTGGGTGATGTTGGGAACTACACAAGTGTCTGCTTGCAGAGCATTTGGCCAAGATTTAGCCCACCCTCTGGTTTGCACAGAAAAGCAGGGACATTGGCCAGCAGGTTCCTAACCTGTACGCTCATGCCAGCTAGAGAAAGGAGACGCTCCTCCAGCTAACCTTGGGCTGTCTCCATAAATACTGGAAAGAAGTTGCCTAGCACAGCAGCTAACTTCTCTCTTCAGGAGCCCTCCCTGCACTAATCATGGCCAACTGGACACCCCCATATAGAAAACTAAACCACAAACAATCAGGCTTTTTTTTTTTCTTTCTTTCTCCATTGCCCGGAACCAATACACTTGAAAATAATTTGCATAATCTTTTCTAGAACCATTTCAAATTCCAATCCCAAACACACACAGATCTGGGTAGGTCCCTCTACAAAGTGAGCAAATAGAGAAAAAAGATTACATATATGAAAAAAGATTTAAAGGTATTCTGTCCTCATTACTAAGGTTGCTAGAATCTTAAAAACAGAGACTTAGTAAAATTCCCGAATTTATATTCTAAGTAATATTCAAAGGGTTAATCCATATATGAATTTGGGAAAATATACAAAACAGGAAATTTACTTTCACATCAAAAACCAAATCAAGAAAGACTGCTTTGAGAACCCTCCCCATAACTCTGAAAGAAAAGAGAGAGAAAAAAGAAAGGCCCAGGAAATCAAATGCAGTTGATCCATAAACAACGTTGGGGTTAGGGGGGTCGCCCCCATGCAGTTGAAAATCCCCTGTAACTTTACAGCTGGCCCTTGGTTCCGGGATTCTGCATCTGTAATTCAACCAACCACGGATCGTGTAGTACCTCGTGTAGTACTGCAGTATTTAGTATTGAAAAAGATCTGTGAGTAAGTGGATCCATACAGTTCAAACCTGTGTTGTCCAAGGCTCAACTGTATACCTATATAATTGACATTCCAGAAGTAGAGAACAGAGCCCATGGAGAAATAATCATTAAAGAAATGAATTGTCCACCTGAAAAATTGTCTTTAGATTAAAAGTCACATTGAATCCTAGGCAAACTCTTTGAAGAGGCCAGGCCAGACCATGGAGGTATTTCCAGGTAAAAATTTTAACATTAAAAATGTTAAGTGAAAAAAAGTATAACGGACAGCAAAATGGTACAGCCACCATGGAAACAGTTTGGCAGTTTCTTCAAAACTAAATCCACTCTGCCATATATGATCCAGCAATCCCATTCCTTTGTGTTTACCCAGAGGAGTTTAAAACTTATGTCCACACCAAAACCTGCACATAGATGTTTGTAGCAGCTTTATTCATAACTGCCAAAATTTGAAAGCAACCAAGATGTCCCTTCAGTAGGTGAATGGATAAATTAAAGTACAGATAATGGAATATTATTCAGCACTAAAAAGGAATGAGCTATCATGCCATGAAAAGACATTGAGGAATCTTAAATGTGAGTTACTAAGTGAAAGAAGACAATCTCAAGAGGTTCCATACTGTATTATTGCAACTGTATGACATTCTGGAAAAGGCAAAACTATGCAGGCAGAGGGATCCATGGTTGCCAGGACCTAGCAAGGAGAGAAGGGTGAGCAGGTAGAGCTCAGAGGATTTTTAGGGCAGTGAAACTATTGTGTCGGATGCTATAATGGTGATACATGTCATTATATATTCATCAAAATCCATAGAACGGACAGCACCAAGAGTGAACCCCAAAGTAGACTATGGACTTTGGGTAACTATGACATGTCAATGGAGGTTCATCGATTGTAACAAATGTACCCAGTGTGGCTGTTAATAGTGGGGAAGGCTGTCTGTATGTGGGGCCAGGAAGTATTTGGAAACTCTCTGTACCTTCCATTCAAGTTTGCTGTGAACTTAAACTGCTATAAAAAAAAAAATCTATCTTTAAAAAAAGAATAAAGAAAATAATCCTACAAACAACAGGAGCTTTTTAAACCATTTCAAAGAATAGAGAAAGGAAGAAACCTTTAAAAGTGTTTAAAATTTATATAATTTACTTTATACAACTAGCCTAACCCTGATACCAGCCCTGGCAACCATAGCACAAAACTTCAAAAAGGTTAAAAAATAAGTAACTTATGTATAACCCTAGCAGAATATTGAGAGACAAACTACTCCAGAAACAAGTAAAGTTCATTCCAGGAATGTTGAGTGGTTTGATGTTTTTAGAAAGCTATTGTTGTAATTAATTAAATAAATAGGTGCAAAAGTAGAACCATGTAATCATCTCAACAGATGGCCAAAAGACATTTGACAAAATTCACTAAGGATTCCTGATAAATTATGCAAGTGAACAACAACAAAAATACACGTGTACTATGAGAAGAATACTCTCTTAACACAATCAACAAAAATACCTCAAACAACAGCAGACATCACGATTAATGATAAAGCAGCACGGACGTTCCCATTCGAATCAGAAACAAGCAACTACTCTCACTACTGTCATTTAGCTTAGTATAATTAAACAAAAGCATAAAATAAAAGGTGGAAGTACTGTACTAGGTAACTGCATATCTAGAAAACTTAAAAGAATATGCCAGAAAACTATTCACTCTAATAAGAGTTCAGTGAAGAAAAATTTTAAATAAAAATACAAGAAGCAGTGACTTTCCCACATAATAGAAACTTAGTCAAAAACAGAATAAGTGCATCAGTAAAATTGGCAACAAAAATATGAAATGTCTAGGAATAAATTGAAAAAGAATGCTAATAGGTGGGGAAAAGACACCCTGTTGCTGAGGGCTGTGAAGGAAAACCTGAAAACTGGAGGGAGGCGCGTGTGTGTGAAGGGGAAGAGCCCCCACCGTAAGTCCATGTTAATCATGTGAATCCTAATCGTGTGATCAATGTTTACAGGCATCTGTTGAATGACTGTACAAGTGATAAAGGTAATTTTTGAAATTACCTTTCAAAAGGTAAATTTTGAAAATAAACATGCTTTTTTATTTTGCCTTTCTAAACACATGAGCTTCTTCCTAGTTGGTCCAGGGAATCCATCTGGAGAAAAGTTTGAATTATTACAGAAAGAATACAAAGAGAAGGAGTTCATACGTCATCTTTGACATTTAGAGTAAGACTTTGCCTGGCAAGTCAAGCCGTTTTCCTGAGAGGATCTGCTCAATTCTTTTTTTCATCCCCTTTCAACATTAGTCAAGAACCAAGCTGAGGACCCAGCCCATGGAGTTCCCCCTTCACGTGGAAAGCCACCCCATTCCACGTGTGACAGCCGGGTGGCAGGTATGAAGCTCTAAGGGAGATGAAGGCCAAGATATCCAGGGCCAGGGAAGCCTGGTCCCTTCTGGCCCCACGTGACGATGGAAAGGGGAAAGGAGACAGGAGAAAGAGGGACCAAGTGTGAAACGCGGGAGGCAGCCCCTGGGGAACTTCCAGAACAAACAGGGCACTGCAGAAGGACGGGGGTAGAGATGGAAACACGGAGACGCCGAAGTTATTTGGATGGGAAGTATGGGCAATGAAATCTGGGAATTCATGGAAAAGGTGTTTTCTTTTACATTTTTTATCAGAATATGTTATATCAAGAGTTAATTTCTTCTTCAAAAATTAAAAATAGAATTACTTTCCTGAGTATAAATAATCCTATAATAAAAGACAATGACAAAATTAAGCAATTAGAGGTACACAATTCTCTGCATTCCATTACAAATTTATTCTTAAAAATCTCATGTATTTTGGGACTTTGTGTTTAAAAAAAAAAAAAACCCCAAACAGCTCATTTTGCACCTGTGATGTTACAGTATGTCTGATTTATCTTTATCAAATTCCGCTTGTGCATTTGAGGCGGTGAGTGCTGGGAATGCTCACGTTACAACTGTAAACACACCCAGACAAAGGGCTGGAGAGCTCACGGTGACCTGACAGGGCTTCCCAGGTGGCGGGGTTACAGGGGATCGATTTTTATTTCTGGCAATCTATATTTTGAAAATCTCAACCATAAGCATGTTACTTGTATAATAATAAAAGCAACAAAGTTATAGCAGTTTTAGAAAAATATTCAGAAACCATGTCCACCCAAGCAGAATAGGTCTGAATCCTAGTCAAGCCATCTCCCTCCTCCACCAAAGAAGAGAGCAGCCAGACTCCAGAATCATCAACTCCACTGGTGTCAGTAACTTAAAGATGCCCCAAGGGGGAGGGTATAGCTCAGTGGTAGAGTGCATGAGGTCCTGAGTACAATCCCCCGTACCTCCATTAAAATAAATTAAAAATAAATAAATAAACCTGAAAAAATGCCCCAAAGTGGAAGAAGTATACAGACTGGCTGTCCTCAGGGGTATGTGGGAGCTGATTCATCCAAAGGGACCTTTTCCCCTCCTCCCCCAGATGGAGTGCCCATGGGCCTTTAGAAGTGTGTATGCAGGTAAATGCAGTAAATTCTCTTGAGCCTCAGTTTCTCCTTATGCACAATGAGGGAAAGATTGGAGACAGATTGAATCTGTACAGCCTAAGGTTCTTTCCTTTCTGCCTTTTCAGGTCTCTACCCTTCTGAAACTACTATTTAAAGACACAGGAGTGACCTTTAAAAATTGAGAATCAGTATGTTGTACACCTGAAACTTATGTAATATTGTACGTCAACTATGTCTCAAAAATTAAAATTAAAAATATATATTTAAAAATGTTTAAGTATGTAAAAAAAAAAAAAAAAAGCCCTGGATAAATTGTATCCTGGGGAGCAACTCAGTGCTCAGCCTTTCCAGGTTGGGCCAGGATGCATGAGATATGTCACAGACAACATCAAGAAGCCTTTATTCAGTATGTATTGGCAGCGGCTGCTAGGTTGAGCTCGGATCAAATAGAACAACCCAGACACAGCCCTTTCCCAGCCATACCTTGCAACACACACAAGATGATAATGAGCCCAGTCAGTGCTACGGGCCTTTTTGGTTTACAAAGAGTTTTCAGCAGCACAGTGAAGTAGGTAGAGCAGGTATGAAAATTATTTCCACTTTAAAAGTGAAGAAACCATGGCTCAGAGAAGTTAAGCGTCTTGCTCATGGTCACACAGCTTATAAGGGCCAGAGCAAAGATCCACTTCAGAGCATACTCAAAAGGGTAACTGAAGATGTTTCAATGAAAAGATTGTTTAAAGAGCTAGGAGCAGGGCTAAGAGAACTGACAGTGGCCTAGGAAGCAACCCCGAATGTTACCAGTTGAACTGTGTCCCGCTAAGATGACACGTCGAAAGCCTAGCCCCCCAGTACCTCAGAATGTGACCTTATTTGGAAATAGGGTCACTGCAGATATAATTAGCAAAGATGAGGTTATCCTGGAGAAGGGTGGGCCATTAATCCAATATGACTGGTGTCCTTATATGAAGAAAAGAGACACAGAGCTGTGGGGAGAGCGCCCTGTGACCACGGAGGCAGAGACAAGTGCTCCACTGCGAGCGAACCGAGGAACTAACACCAAGGATCCCCAACCAGCCGCCAGAAGCTAGGAGAGCACGGATTCTCCCCTACAGGTTTCAGAGGGAGCTCGGCTCTGCTGTCACTTTAATTTTAAACTTCTAGCTGTCAGAACTGTGAGAGAATACATTTCTATTCTTTAACAACAACAACAACAAAATACAACAGTGCTACCGAACCCGAACCAGGTTTGCTTTGCCCTGCGTGCAGCAAATCAGAATGCTGAGATGCCCAAATTTGCAGCCAAATGAGAAAATGAGAGAACAAGCCTCAGCTGCGTGTCCCTGAAGGCACCAGGCTCAGGCTTGGGGTATTTATAGGCTAAAGATCAAAGCAGCAGGGCGGTCTGAGGCGCGGGGAACGTGGGGAACACAGGGAAAGGTGATTGGAAAAAGGTGTGTAATCATTCTTCTGCGCAGGCGTAACTAAGCTACAGGCGCTGCACATTGAAAAATGGAGACCTTAGCACGATCTAAGGGTGGAGTTTTCAACCCTCTGATGTCAAGAAGTCACCAAGCAGACATCCAGTGGGAGTGTCGGTGGTCCTATCCAGTCTTTACTTTCTCAGCTTGAACACAACACAGCTGACTTAAAGTTCCTGGAAAACGACTCAGACAAACATCTTGTTTCGGCTACTTGCTGTTTGGAGGGCATGCAAGTCTTAAAATGCCTTTGATTACTGAAGGCAGGTGATGGATTTGACTAATAATTACCCACATTTTCAGTAACCCCCCTTACCCATGAGAAAGATATGTTCTAAGTCTCCCCGGGGATGCCTGAAACCATGGATGGTACCAAACCCTAAGATATCATGTTTTTTCCTATACATACATATTTATCATAAAGTTTAATTCATAAATTAGGCACAATAAGAGATTAGCAGCATTAACCACTCATAAGATAGAACAATCATAACAACATACTGTAATAAAAATTGAGCGAATGTGTTCTTTCTCTCAAAATATCGTATTGTACTGTACTCACCCCTCTTGTGATGACGCAAGATGATACAACGCCTACGTGATGAGGGAGATGCAGTAAGGAGAATGAGCTACTACTGACTTTCCGACATATCTGCTTCAGGTGATTGCCTTTTCTTCACACTTCCACAGCTAGAAGATTCATTCATACTGTCAATCTTATCAACCTCCACATACAAATTTTTTTTCTTTCCACATTAAGAACTTTCACCCTTTCACTAAAAGGAGGCACTTTAAGGCTTCTCTTGGCATATCCAAATTGCCAGCATCACTCCTCTTGCACTTTGGGGCCATTATTAAGTAAAATAAGGGTTACTTGAACACAATCCCTGGGATCCCGCGACAGTTGATCTGATACCCTAGCAGGCTACCAAGTGCCTAACCGTCCTGGGCAGGACAGAGCTGGACATCGCGAGATTTCATCATCTTACTCAGAACGGCACACGATTTAAAGCATGAATTGTTTATTTCTGGAATTTTCCATTTAATATTTTTGGAGTGTGGTTGACCACAAGTAACTGAAACTGCAGAGAACAAAACTGCAGATAACGTGGGGGTGGGGGACTACTAAAATTGTGACCCTTAGAATTATACTCATTTCCTTAACTAACAACTATCTAACCAGGCCCTGTATTTGGTGCTGAGGCTACAGAGAAGAAAAACAGTCTTTGCCCTCCCAGAGTTTGTTACCTTGGATGGGAGACAGAAATATAAATGATCACCATGTACCAGGTAAATTCCAGGACTTAAGTGTTCTCAAGGCCCCAGGGAAGTGTGAGGAGAGGGTCATTCGTGAGCAATACAGTTCTTTCCCACTCTACTGTTTTAATAATTGCCACAGTAATTACAGATTTATCTCACTTAAACCTCATAACAATTCCATTCCCCACACGTTACACAGGAGGCTTACAGAGTCACTGTACTTGCTCTGGGTCACATAGCTAGGAAGCGGGGGAGCCAGGATCAAGCCCAGGCCTGCCTGACCCCAAAGCCTACCTCTAACCCCCAGAGAGGCTGTGCTGGATCGAGAGATGCAACAGGATGCCTCACTCAGGAAAGAGGATTTGTGTCTCTGAGAATCCACAGGAGAGGAAAAGGAGGACATGAGGGGATGATGGAGAGGAACAAGGAAGAGTTTTTCAAGGACTTTGCCCTAAAAATTTGAAAAACTGATTAGGCTTTTGTGGAACAATGTTCAAAGTCATAATAGTTTCCTGTGGGGATTTCCAACCATCCTCCACCCACCTCCCAAAAAAAAAAAAATGTTCTTAAAAGCAGACAATAATCAAAAGTAAGATGGTTGGATAGATGGACTGATATGTGATAAAGCAAATGTAGCAATGGTTAACAATTGAGGAAATTAGAGTTTTAAGTTTATGGCTACTTACAATGATTTCAACCTTTCTACATGTTTGAAAATTTTCACATACACACAAAATGTTGGAGGCAGGGGAAATAAAGCAATAGTTGTGGGGGAAAGTAGGAGAATAGAATTTTCTAGTGTTGTCCCACGTGGCAGCTACTAGCCATGTGGTGACTGAGCACATGAAATGCAGCTCATCTGAGTTGAGAGATTCCATGTGTGTAACATAGATTCTAGATTTCAAAACCTTAGTACACAAAAGAATGGAAAATATCTCTATTAATTTTTATCTTATTTACATGTTGAAATGATCATTTTGATATACTTGGGTAAATAAAATATATTATTGAAATTAATTTCACCTGTTTCTTTTTACATTTAAATTACATATGTATCCTGCATTGTATTTCTACTAGACAGAGCCCTCTAGAGCATCCAGTTACCACAGGTCCTGGTCCTTTGCTCTGGACCAAGCCCCATGCTGGGGGTGCTGAATCAAACAGTCACAGGCTCAGAGAGCTGAAGGTCTAGGTCCTGGGGACAAGCAAAGACAGACCTGAAAACATGAGATGATTTCAGTATCTTAGGAATCTCAGTGACTTCCTTGCTTATGGGTGCCCACTTCATGCTTTTTGGATTAGACTTGGGGGCAGAACCTCCCTTGGGAACACCCAGAAATATGTGGGAGTGTTTGAGGTTATCAGGATGACTAGGGAGATGGGGTCAGTATTTCACATGCAGAAGCCAAGGATGGTAAACACCCCACAATAGGAGGGATAGTCCAGTGTGAGGAAGAACTGTCCTGTCCAAAACACCAGTAGGTACCTGTGGAGAAGCCCAGAAGTAGAGGAAGAATGACACACCTCTTTCAGCCCTCTGGATGGGGACTCTGAGGTCTGCTTTCCACCTGACACCATTATTTCTGTGGAGGCAAGAACATGGAGCTTCCTGGGGTACTGAATCACACAAATTCAATTCATATCTCCTCAAGGGTAGGAAAAACACTGTGGGACAGTCAGGGACACCCAAGGGCTTGACTCCCAGCAGGAAACCTCTCTGCTTATGAAGACTGACAATGGCAGTGCTCAATTAGCCCAACTTAATTAGTCTTCTGGGAGCCTGTCTCCAGAGCTTAGGGCACCACCCTCCAGTATCAGGCCACAGGAACAGAGCATTTCTGGGAATGGTGCCCAGTGAAGATGAGTCATCCCTTTGGTCTGATCTTAGGGCTGGAGCTATGAGAGTGGGTGGGAAGTGTGGGCAGGTGTCCCATATAACTTAGGTGGAACAAACACGGAGGTCCCGAAATTCCACAGATCCCAGAAGGCCTTAGTTGAGGAAGAGGTAAAGGTGTAAGGACTCAGAGGGAGGTGGGGAATCACTGCCAACTTGTGAAAGGATCAGAAATCCCACCTTAGAAGATGCAGAAGTCCAGGTGAGAGATGATGGGTGCCTCCCTCACGACTGGATCAGGGAGAAGAACAAGTGGAAAAGATTTAAAACATATTTTTGAGATGGAATGAAGAGGACATTCTAATCCATTTGGTGAGGAGAATTAAGGAGAAGGAGGAGACAAGTATAGCTCCCAGGTATCTAGAATGAGCCACTGAGTAGTAGAATGGGCAGGAATAACTTTTAAAGAAACTTATCAGTGAAGGTAGGAGAGAGATGAGGCAGCAGCTGGAGGAGGAACTTATATCAAAGAAGATTTTATTTTAAAGATCCAAGAAGATTGAGCCTTATGTTCTCAAGGGAGTTAGCAGGGGAGAGGAGTGATTCACGGAATGAGGATCCTCAGAAAGAGAGAAGGATTAGGGTCAGGGATAGGGATGGAGTGGGATGTTTTGAGATTGATTCCTTGTCTCAGTGCCTAATGTTGTGAGCCTCCCTGGCAACTAGATGCTTGAAGTGATCCTCCTCAGGGTTCATGTCTCTTCTTTCTTGCCCATTTTTTTTTTTTAATTTAAGCTATGTGCTATTTGCTATAAAAATCTAAAAAAAGGTTATAGAAAAGTTGAGGGGGGAGGGTGATAGCTCAGTGGTAGAGCGCATGCTTAGCATGCATGAGGTCCTGGGTTCAATCCCCAGCACCTCCGTTAAAAATAAATAAATATATAAACCCAATTACTCCCCCCCCAATATTTTTTAATTAAATAAATAAAACAAAACAAATTTTAAAAAGAAAAATTGAAAGCAAAAGGATAGAAAAAGATACGTCAATCAAGTATTAAGCAAAAGAAAGCTGGTATAATAATATTAATAATAGACAAAGTAAATTTTTAAAGCAAAAAGGATTATTAGAAATAAAGAGGGTCTCTATATACACAGAAAAGATTATTTTCACCAACAGGATATATCAGCTTTAGTTGTGTATGCACTTGATAACATAGTCTCAAATATATAAAGCAAAAGTTTATAGAACTGTAAGCAGAATCTGATAAATTCATAGTGAAGAGAAAGATTCTAGCACATATCTTTAGGTAATTGAGATATGAATTAGACAAAATAGTCATTAAGTATTTAGATTTGAACAAATAATTATAAAGCTTGATAAAATGGACATATATAGACACATTGCCCTCAACAGAGAGGACACATTGTTTTTAAGCATACAGATAATGTTTATGAAAAACGTCCAGGGAGTAGGTTATAAAGCAAATCTCAATACATTTTAAAGAATGGGTATCATATATACCATATTCGCTGACTAAAATGAAATTAAATTAGAATTCAAGCTGAGATCAATTTTAAAATTAGAAGGTTAACCTAAAAACCTCCATTTGTATGGGAATTAAGAAATATACTTCTATAACAATTAGAAGAAATAATAGTAAAAATTAGAAATTATTTACAACCATACAGAAACAAAAATAGTATACCAAAACTTGTGGAATGAAATGAAAAGAGCACTTACATTAGAAAAAAAAAGTCTGAAATTTAATGAACTTAAAAATTGAGAAAAAAGCCAAAGTTAGCCACATAAGGACAATAATAAAGATTAGAACAGAGATTAAATCCAACAGAGAATAAAAAAAATAGGAAAAAACCAACAAAACCAAGAGTTGGTTTTTTGAAAAAAAAAAAATCAACAAACCCTTAGCAAAACTAAGAAAAAAAAGAGAAAAGACTCAAAGTGAATCAGAAATCAAAGACTAGACGTTACAACAGATGACACAGAAATAAAAAGGAGCGTAAGGGATTACTACGAACAATTACACACCTACAAATTGGATAATCGAGAAGAAATGTGTATGTTCCTAAAAACACACAACCTACCAAAACTGAACTGAGAAGAAATAAAAAGCCTGAAGAGACCAATAACAAATAAGGAGATTAAATCAGCAGTCAAAAACCTTCCAACAAAGAAAGCCCAGGACCAGCTAGCTTCACAGGTGAATTCTACCAAACACTCAGATAAGAATGAAAAACCAATCCTTCTTAAATTCTTCCAAAGAAGAAGGAGGAGGAGGGGGAGGAGTGGCGGCACATGTGCAAACTCATTTATCAGGCTAGCATCACCCTTACACCAAAGCCAGACAAACCCCCACAAGAAAACTGTAGGCCAATATCCTTGATGAACAGAGATGCAAAAATCCTCAATAAAAATACTAACAAACTGAATTTAACAGCACATTAAAAGAATTATACACCAAGACCAAGTCAGATTTATTCCTGGACTGCAAGGGTGGTTCAACATATGAAAATGGATCAGTGTAATACACCACATCAACAAAATGAAGGACAAAAGCACAAGATCATCTCAATTGATGCAGAAAAATCATTTGATAAAGTTCAACACTCTTTCATGATAAAAACAGTCAACAAAATAGGAAATAGAAGAAAACTACTTTCAGCATAATAACAATCATATATGAAAAACCCTCAGCAAACATAATACTCAGTGGTGAACGACTGAAAGCCTTTCCTCTAAGATCGGTAACAAGGCAAGGGCACCTGCTTTCATCACTTTTATTCAACATGGTACTAGTTCTAGCCAGAGCATTTAGGCAAGAAAAAGAAATAAAAGGCACCCAAACTGAAAGGAAGAAATAAAATCATCTGTTTGCAGATGATATGAGATTTTATGTAGAAAACCCTAAAGACTCCACACACACACACACACTCACACACACACACACTCACACAAAAGCTGTTTGAAATAATAAAGGAACTCAGCAAAGACCAGGATACAAAATCAACATACAAAAATCAGTTGCATTTCTATACATGAACAATGAATAATCTGAAAAGGAAATTATAAAAACAATTCCATTTACAACAGCATAAAATGAATAAAAGAATAAAATCCTTAGGAATTAACTTAACTGAGGTGAAAGACTTGAACAATAAAAACTAAAAAAAGAAAAAAAAAAAAAAAACCAGATGTTAGAATGGCAATAGATTTCTTGTCAAAAACAATGCAAGCCAGAAGACAATAGTGCAATATCTTTAACGCACTGGGGGGAAAATACTGTCAGAATTATGTCCCAAACAAAACCACCTCTCAAAAATGAAGACAAAATAAAAATATTTTCAAACATACAAAAGTTGAGAGACTGTCACAAATAGGCCATATCTACAAAAATGTTTAAAAAAAAAAACTCATTTAGGTAGAATAAAATGATACACCAGAAGGAAATTTAGATCTACACAAAGCAATTAAGATCCCTGGAAGTGTAAAATGTATAAATAAATATAAAAGACTTTCTTCTCTGATTTTTAAACTTCTTTTTTAAAATAGTTGACTATTGAGCAGCCATTGTCAAAATCAGTATCATTCCATACCCACTAGGATGGCTATGATCAAAAAGGCAGATAATAACAATGTGAGGTTTTGGAGAAATTGGAACCTTCATAGGTTGCCGATGGGATGTAAAACGTTGCAACCATGTTGGAAAACAGTCCGTCAGTTCCTCAAAAGGTTAAGCATAGAGCTATGACCCAGCAGTTCCACTCTTAGGTATATACCCAAGAGAAGTAAAAACATATGTCCACAAAAAACTTGTACAGGAATGTTCGTAGCAGTATTATCCATAATAATCAAAAAGTAAAAGCTCAAATGTCCATCAACTGATGAATGCATAAATAAAAATCCATTGCCATAGACAGTGATTGTGTCCCCCAAATATTTATAGGTTGAGATCCTAACCCCTAATGTGACAGTGTGAGGAGATGGGGCCTTCAGAGTGATTAGATCGTGAGAGTTGAGCCCTCAAGAATGGGATAGGTGCCCTTATAAAATAGACAAAGAGAGCTCCCTCACTCCTTCTGCCGTGTGAGGACACAGCTGGAACACGGCAGTCTAAGAACCAGGAAGTGGGCTCTCACCTGACACCAAATCTGCCTGAGCCTTGATTTTACACTTGCCAGCCTCAAAAATTATGAAAAATAAATTTTCATTGTTTATAAGCCACCCAGTCTATGGTATTCTGTTATAGCAGCCCAAATGGAAAAAGACATCCATACCATGGAATCTGATTCAGCAATAAAAGGAAATTAAGTACTGATACATGCTACAATGTAGATCAACCTTGAAAACACTATGCTACAGGAAAGAAACCACTCAAAAAGGGGCACATATTGTATGATTCCATTTATATAAATAACCAGAATAGGATTATAGAGACAGAAAGTAGACTAGTGATTGCCTAGGGCCAGAGGAAGCTTGAGGGGAAAAGGAGAGTGACTGTTAATGGGTACAGAGTTTCTCTTGGAAGTGATAAAAATGGACTAAAATTGATTGTGATGATGTTTGCACAACTCTCTAAACATAATAAAAACTGTGAAATTGTACACTTTAAGTGGGCAAACTGTATGGCATTTGAATTATATCTCAATACAGATGTTATTTTACAAAAGAGCTATTGATACATACAACATGGATGACCCTCAAAGTAATTATGCTGAGTAAAGGAAGCCGTATTTTAAAGAGCACATTCTGTAAAATCTCACATAAGTAAAATTCTAGAAAAATGCAAGGAATCTACAGTTATGGAAAGCAGACCAGTGGCGGCCTGGTTGGGGGAGGGCGGAACAGATTACCAAGGGACATGAGGAAACTTTGGGGGTGATAGATAAACTCAGAATCTTGATTGTGGTGGTGGTTTCGTGACTGTATACATATGTTAAAATTAATCAAATTACATGACTTAAATATATGCAGTTGTACATCACTTATCTTCAATAAAACTACAACAAAAAAGCCTCCTAAAAACCCATACTTATATATGATCACAAAATCTATTTCTATGTGTAGATACATGTATGTAAATGACCAGAAAAGTACCTGATAGACATACATAAAAATAAGAACACTGGTTACCTTTGGGGAGTGAGGAGGAGAGACATGAAAGGGGAGACACTTTGACATTATGTACTTCTGCCTTCTTTGTATTTTTTACGAGAATGCTCTATATATACAATTTGTATAAATAAACAAAAAGTTAATAAAATCACTTTTAATTTTAAAATAGTTAAATAAAAATCCAACAGCAATAACAATACCCAGTTCCAAAATGAAATGTCCCAATTTGTTAAAGAGGCCCTTAAACCAATAGAGGCAGGGACTCTGAAAACTAGAAGGAACCTCAAGGAAGAACCATCACAATGACTGTTTTAAGTGCTGTGGAGAGGGGCCGGGAAGAGGGGCCAGATGGAGGTGAGAGGTTCCCAGTGACTAACAGACCTGGGCGGACTGCTTTGCATTGAGGGACATACAACTCAAGGGCAGACAAATCAGTGTTGTAAAGCCAACTTAGGTGACCTGAGCCAGCTCCCTCAGTCTCTAGGGCAGTTGTCCCGTCTGTACAATGAGGATTGGTCAGGATGGCCCGGGAGGACTCTCCTGCTCTGCTCCTGTGAGATTTGAGCCAAGACCTGTAACTCTCCTGGAAAGCAACTTTGCTGATCATTTGTTCACTCACGCATTCATTTCTTTTCAAATGTATTCACTGAGAACTGCTTATGCATTTATTTAATGGTTCAACCACCCATTCGTTTATTGATTGTATAATCACTCACGGGCCAGCACGGACTGGGGACTGACCTGTGAGGGTGGATCCCTGGCCCTGAGCCACCTTCTCTAACTTTCCCACACCAATTAAGATTTCTGAGTAGACTCTATGTAATTGGGTCTTTGGGACATCATCCCTGAAGCACTCCAAAGTTTCTAAGCGGGGCCCATTTCCCCTTCTCCCTCTAAATTGCCTTGGGGATTGTGCAGTCCCTTGGCACAGGGAGCTTTGAAAGGTACCTGCTTCATTTGGCCCACCTGCTCCCTGGGGCTGCTGGCTGGCATGGAGCTCGGAGCTGCCCAGGTCAGGCAGTCCCTGTCTGCCCACAGCAAAAGATACCCTGTTCAGCCTTGAGGCCACCAGAATTTCCTAATTCTACCAAAGCTGACATAATTCAGAGAATTCCACTGAATTCTAAGCACTTTGTCTACTCCCACTAAATTCTAAGGTCTCCGCTTAATTCTATCAAGTTGCAAACACCTCACTGAATTCTAGGAAAGCCTAGGCACGTCTTCTCAGTTGGGACAGCCAGGTCAGTGTGAAACTGCGTGTCCTGCCCACTGGGGTTCCCTGCACAGAGGAGGCTCAGACCTGCTTCTTTGGCTATATTCTCCTAGCTCCAGCCAGAGAAGCTTCCTGGCCTCTGAAACATCTTCCCGGGAGCAAGGGACATGGATCTGGAAGAGCCTGAATGTAAGTGAAAAAATGGGGAAAGGGGGGCAGAGAAAGGGGCCTAGGTTGGGAGACAGGAGCCCCAGGGAACTACAGGAGTCTTGGCCTCCCCCTCCAACTCACTGCGTGGTGCTGGGGAAGCGCCTTGCCCTCTCTGAGCCTCAGCACCCCCAGAGATAGCAAGGGGGTGGCCTCGCTGATCTGTAAGACCCCTCCCAGCTCAGCCAGGTGTCATCTAGGCTGGGAGCAGCTTGTGTTTGGCAGCCAGATGCTCACTCCCAATTTGTCTCAGCCCCAGGAAGTCTCAGCAAGACAGGAAGAAGTTGGCTGTGGCCAGACTGGGGCTTCAACTTGGTCTTCAGAGTCTGGGTGAGGAGGGGAGGGGACGGCATCCCAGTGGGCTGCAGCGGGTAGGCAATGGGCAGGAAGTGAGTGAGAGGGGCGAGCACCAACTTCCAGGCACAAACAGAGCTGTGAGGCACAAACAGCGGAGGACTAGACATGGCTCAGGAGAGGACAAAGGAAGGCTCCCCTCGGGGAGGTGGCATTTGAACTGCTTTTCAGATGGCATTTGGCCAGGAGAGAGGCGAAGGCATGAAGGACACTGTGGGGTCTGTGGACAAAGCTTCCTGGCCCTGCTTTGGGAACCAGAGTTCCACAGCCTGCAGCCACATCCCTCCTCCGCCCCTCTTCATGCAGGGCCCACTCCAGGCAGAGAGAGAAGCAGAGCAGGAGGCTCAGATTCTCAGTGCTCAGGCCAGAAGGCAGACTAGGCACTGGGCGGATCTGGTGACCATGTCCCTGGCCCGGTTCATCCCGGGCAGAATTTGCTCCCCACCCTCAGATTTGCTTCTTTAGTGATACCTCCATGGCCCCTGCCTGGTCTCCATGAACTTCCTCCTGGGGGAAGTGGTCCTGCCTGGTCTGCACTACTAGTTCTGTGTGTGTGTGTGTAAGAGAGAGCAAGAGGGAGTGCCTGCTGCACACGCACATACACTCAAGGGAATGACCGTACACGTACACATATGAGCCTGTGTGGGGCATGTACACTCACAGGCATATGTGTGCACCTGGGTGTCAGGCAGGGGTCTGTGCACACATGCAGGCGGGTGCAAATGTGGTGACCTATGTGGGTGTATGTATATTCCCAGAGGTAGTCGATGACTGCAGGTGTTTGCCAGTGACTTTAAACTATGGTGTGTAGAACCTGACAGAGAGGCTGTGGCCTGACGCAGCCACTGGGGCTGCAGGAACGCGCCACACCACCTCTGCACCTGCCCAGCCCTGGCGAGGCGCCTGCTGCTCTTGATACTCTGTCCAATGGGGGTGTCTCTCCAGGAAACCAGCCTCGGAGTTTCCCTGCTGAAACTTGAAGGGAGCTGGCAGCTCACGTTCCCCTGAACCCACAACATTCTCTAGTCACAGTCAAACTGAGGCAAGACTTCTATGTGAGTTCGCAGGACTAGGGCAGAGCTCTCCTTGCTGCAGAACAGGCCCCTCAGTCCCTGAGGTAGGGCCCAGATCTCTGGGCCCTGTGTTTTTCTGTTTTGTTTTTTGGGAACTGTGTTTATAGGAGTAAGAGGAAAGAGTCCCCCAGGCCGCCCTGCCTGGACCTCGCTGGGTGGTGGAGGCCCAGGGAGACCCAGAGAGACTCCATATCAGGAAGGATTGTGTGGCCCTTCGAATGGCCTGACAGCAAAAAGAATAGAAGAAAAGTCTGTCTAAGGGTGTAATGTGCTTTCCATCCCTAGAGGCGTGCAAACTGAGGCAGGAAGAAGCTAGGTGTTGGAATGGGAGGGGATTTCTGCCCGGGAATGGTTTGGATTCAGTGGCCTGCGAGCACATGTGTCCTCATTTGTTCCCCTAATGCGTAGCACGATGCCTGGCGTGTGGTAGGAAGGTAATCAGTTCTTGATTTTGAAACAAATAAACGTGAGGGAACTAAGGGAAGGCAATTGTGTCCTGTAAGGAGGCATTGACAGGCATTGGTGCTCAGCCCAGACTCCGGCTTGGGCAGTGCATCCCACGGGGTAAGTGACATCATGCTAAGTGCCCAAAACACTAAGGAAAGGCTAAGTCATGCTCCTTAGCTAGTGATAAGGGCATGTGGGGGTCCTGGGAGAAAGACTTCCATCTAGTGTGATAAAAGAACCACCAACATTTGGAGTTTAACAGAAGCAAACACCTGCTCTGAGCATGGTGCAGCTGTCATGCTGTTGGGAGGACTGGATTCTAGACTCACTGAGCCAGGGACCCACTGTCTGGCCTCAGTTTCCTACCTTCACGATGGGAGATCCGTGAGTTGACCTCTCAGGATGTTTTCCACACTGATGCCTAGGAGTTCATGAAGCCAAAGCAGCCCTGGCTCAGGTTCAGAGAAAATGGGAGGTTTGGAGCAGAACCAAAATGTCCATCCAATTTTAGCCCAAAAAACACATGACGAAGGCAGATTCTGAAGGTGCGTCTGCACGTGGTAGCTGATGAAGCAGGCCCTGTGGGAGGACAGGTGGAAGAGCCTCCTGATAGGCTCAGAGGCCAGGAGCCCCTCCAATGCGTGCTCTGTGCGTGGAGACTGAAGCTGACCTGAAGAGACAAGATTTCTGCAGGCTGAGGGATAACGGAGAGGGCATTCCCAACAGTGGGAATGGCGTAAACCAGTTCAGAGGATTCCTTAAAGCTGAGAGGGCCCTCAGAGACCATCTAGCCCAGTGATTCTCAAAGTGTGGTGTCTTGACCAACAGCAAAAGCATCACCCAGACCTACTGAATTAGAGGCTCTGGGGGTGGAGCCCAACAATCTGTTTCAACTAACTTTCCCGTTGATTCTGGTGCATGTTAAGATTTGAGGACCTCTGATCCAGCCCACTGTTTCCCAAACTATGTTGGTGGAATACTTATCTGCAGGAGGCTGATGGGTGCTCTGTAAAAGGAGAATCTATAGTCAAAGAAGTTTGGGAATTACATGCTCTATACTGGTTTTGGAAAGTCACAAGTCACACTGGTATATTAAAGGCTCTGAGAAGTCCTGCAGTAAAGAGCTTTATTTAATTTTGATTAACCCAGTGTTATCTCAAACTGATTTTTCAGATTGCCTACTAACATTTCCATTAATCCTCTCTTAGAGAAATTCTGATCCAAATCAATCCTTTTTCATAGGGATGAATCATGGCCTAGAAGTATGGGGATTGCCCAAAGTCCCAGAGAGAGAGTGTGTGTCAGAGCTGGAAAAGACCCTAGCGATATGCCTCATCCCAAAAAAGACTCCGTGGGCTCCCCGCCACCCTGTACCCTCTTTCCCTGCATCCCCACTATGTGTCCCTCCAGAGTATGGAGCCAATCAATAGGACAGAGGTCTCTGAGTTCTTTCTGAAAGGATTTTCGGGCTACATGGCCCTGGAGCACCTGCTCTTCCCTCTGTGCTCAGCCATGTACCTGGTGACCCTGCTGGGGAACACAGCTATTGTGGCGGTGAGCGTGCTGGATGTTCACCTGCACACACCCATGTACTTCTTCCTGGGCAACCTCTCCATCCTGGACATCTGCTACACGTCCACCTTTGTGCCCCTGATGCTGGTCCACCTCCTGTCGGCCCAGAAGACCATCTCCTTTATTGGTTGTGCCATCCAGATGTGTCTGAGCCTGTCCACGGGCTCCACAGAGTGTCTGCTGCTCGCCATCATGGCCTACGATCGCTACCTGGCCATCTGCCAGCCGCTCAGATACCCTGTGCTCATGAGCCACCGGCTCTGCTTGTTGCTGGCGGGAGCCGCCTGGGTGCTCTGTCTCTTCAAGTCAGTGACCGAGACAATCATCACCATGAGGCTGCCCTTCTGCAGCCACCTGGTCAGTCACTTCACCTGCGAGATCCTGGCAGTGCTGAAGCTGGCATGCAGTGACACATCAGTCAGCGAGGTCCTCCTGCTGGTGGGCGCCATCCTGCTGCTGCCTGTGCCCCTGGCCTTCATCTGCCTGTCCTACATGCTTATTCTGGCCACCATCCTGAGGGTGCCCTCAGCTGCTGGCCGCCGCAAAGCCTTCTCCACCTGCTCGGCACACCTGGCAGTAGTGCTGCTTTTCTATGGCACCGTCATCTTCATGTACATGAAACCCAAGAGCAAGGAGGCCAGCATCTCGGATGAGGTCTTCACGGTCCTCTATGCTGTGGTCACGCCCATGCTGAACCCTGTCATCTACAGCCTGAGGAACAAGGAGGTGAAGGAGGCCGCCAGGAAGGTGTGGGGCAGGAGACGGACCTCCAAGTGAGGGAGGCCTTCATTCACCTACAGTGAGGATAGGCTGGAGCGCAGGGCTGTGAGTCTGGAATCTTCATCCCAGCAAAGCAGCCCTGAGTCCCACTGATCCTGCCCCCTGGTGTGGCCCTAGGCCAGCTCTCAGCATCACTCCCTGCATCTTCACACCAGCCTCCTGGCTGGCCTCGAGAGTTCAGTCTTGTTCCTCCCAATCTATCCTCTGAGGGGCATTCAGAGGGATCTCTTTGAAAAGCACATGTGATCATGTCACTCTGCTGACTGAAACCCCTGAAGGTCCCCCCAGCACTCTTAGGACAAAGTGTAAGCTTTCCCAGGGGACATTCAAGGCCCTCACCAGCTGGCCCTGCTGGCCCTGACTAACCTCCCTTCCCACCCTCTGCCCACAGCCCCCCTCCTGTCAGCAACGCCACAGCCACACGTGAGCCTCGGTATTGCCCAGCCCTGCTCAGCTCAGTGCCTTCTTGGTTCTTCCCACAAGGCAGCCCCACCCAGCACCCAGGTCTGCATGTGAAAGGACTGCCTGACCCTTGAGCCCGTCTTGAATGCCACCTCCACCGGGAAGCTTCCCCACTCTGTGCCTCTTGCTGTGCTCCTCCTGCTTTGTTTTCAGTGTCACTACAGGAACAAGGAGTGTTAGGTTCCACTCTGTCCCAAGGTTCAGCCCTGCCCTCCCAGGTGTCTTAGATAAATAAATGAACACGTTGATGTAGGGGTGACAGTGGCAGAGCCTGGGTCCTTCTCAAATCTGAGCAGAGCCAAGATGGGGTTCACAGGTGACAGGCATGGTCTCATGCCCCTGGAAAGGAACAGCAGAGGCAGTGATAAGCCCCAGCATCCAAGATTCCCAGACCCATCCAGCCACCTGGACACCAATCTCCCCGAGCAGCCCAGGCACTGGATTCTTCTGTCTCCTTTCAGCAGAAGCAGCTTCTGGTGCCCCCTTGCCCATCATCCAGACCTCCCCTGGCTTTGGGGAGATGGCTCTACCCCTCCTCACCCCACCCCCTAGGACCCTGCTACAGCTGCCCCTTCCTGGTGCTCAGCCTCTTCCCAGCTTTCCTCTCTGAGAGCTCAGTGAACACCTGGTGGACGTGGACTTGGATTCACAGAGCATCTCCACTCCCTGCTCTCCTTTAGCCTCAGTGGCACCGTCTGTATGATGGGAGACCTGGCTTGACCTCCCAGCGGTAGGCTGGCTCTCCTGCCCCCTGGCTGTAGGTAAGCACAGCCCTGGCTTGAGCCACCTGTTCCCTTCTAGTCCCTCCTTGGTCAGAACAGAGGCACAGAGGAGGGAAGCTCAGCCCCACAGCTCCCAGCCTGACCAAGCCAGGGTGGCTGCTGCTACGACATTCTGCTGGGCCTCTGATGCCACAGCAGGATTTGGACTTTATCCTGTGAGCATTGGGGCTTTACAATCACGCTTACTTCAAGGTCATTGATTAGGTGCCATTCTTCACCAATGAAGTTGGTGAAGAATTTTCTCTAATGTCTATTGTTAACTAAGGTGCAGTGAAGTAGGTACTGTCACACACTGCTGGCGGGGATGGGGATAAATATATATGAACTTCCTACAAAGTAAGCTGTAGGTCTGAATCAAGAGACTTCAAAATTTCAGACCCTTTGACCCAACACCTCCACTTCTAGGAATTAGTCTAAGAAAATTATTAGAGCTGCAGTCAAAAATTTATGTATAAGAGAATATACACACACACACACACACACACACACATATATACGGATATTAATCATGACATTATTTATGGTGACAAAAAAAATTTCAGAATCATAACATCCAACCATAGAAGAATGCTTAAATAAATCCTGATGGAACCCCATGATAGAATGTGATACAACCATTAGAAATCTTATTTTTTGAAGAATATTTGATGATGAGAAATGTTCACACTGTAATTAATAGAAAAAAGCAGAATATATAACTTTATACTCAGTATAATCCCAATTTTTAAGGTATTTTTCTTATGGATATATAAGTAAGTATGCATGCAGAAACTTTTGGAAAACGATGACAAATTATTAACTAACAGTTGTTTCCTCTGGGTGATGGGGTTACAGATAAATGTTTTCTTAATTATTCTTTCCAAAATTGTCCAATATTTCTAAAATGAACATGACTTTGAACTTAAAAAATACTGTTACCGTTCTGAGAAATGGAAGATGTAGAGCACAGATGAGTGGGGCCCCAGCCTGAGGGCAGGATGTGAGGAAGCTGGTGCCTTAACCAGGTGGGCAGTCAAGGGGAGAGGGTGGAACTGAGAAATGCTGGGGATAGTGGAAGTGGCTGAGGGACAGAGGGGACTACAGGTTGCTGCCCAGGTTTCTGGCTAATTGGGTGGACAGTGCTCCACCCTCTGACAGGAGATGGGGATGTTGACAGAAGCAGGTTGGAGGGGGTGAGAGGTGTGGTGATGCTGTTTAGACACACTAATGTGTTTAAACAGAGGCGGCAAGAGGGAGCCATTCCTGAGCAGCTGGAACATAAGTGGTGACAACAGTCCAAAATTTTACTTTGATTTGTGTGCTTGATCAAAAATTCCAAAAGACAAATCATAGTATAATGGGAAAATCTGCAACTGCTGCTGCTTTGTTTAAGGCTGTTCTTCAGTCCCTAAACTGTGTCAAGTTGTCCTTCTTTTATTGTGAAGGAAAGAGAAGGACATGGGAAGGGAAACGGAAAAGGAAACCTGTAGAAACACACGCACCTGGCTTAACCCCTGTCTTAATGGTCCCTCACAAGTGCTCTGGGTCTCCCCCTGTACAGCAATCTGCTTTCCTTAACCTTCCACGAGTGCAGGTCCCAACAGCACTCCTGGAGGAAACACCCATCTCACAGACCAGGGCGCCCAGGCCTAAGGCAGGGGGTCACAACCCCTGAGCCTCAGGTCCCAGGGGCAGGACTGCAATGAGACCCAGTCTTCAGATTCTCAGTCCAGCGTCTCTCCTGTGCCTGGCACACCCAACCAAGGCCCTCTTGGGGCAACACAAGGAACCGGGGGTCTCTGAAGGCCCACAGCTGCCAAACCTGCAAACTTGTGCAGCTGCAGAGTTTGAACTTTAAATTGGGTAAGGACTGTAAGGTCCCCAAGATCAGGGAGCAGGCGAGACATCTATGTGGCAGGGGACTGGAAGGCTGGTCCTCGGGGCCTCGGCCCTGGCCCATCCCAGCACAGTGAGTCTGCTGATAATGAATTCAGCACTCCCTTGCTCCACTCTCCCAGAGCCTTGAGCCTCTGGTAAATACTTACCATGTGCCCAGCTTTGTGCTAAGAGCTTTCTCTGAATCCTCCAAAGAAGCCCTTGAGGAAATACTATTCTTATCTCCACGTTAGAGGTCAGGAAGCTGAGGCTGAGAAAACTGTTAGCAAATGGCTGGCCTGGGACTTGGGCCCTGGTTGGTCCGACTCCAGAGCCCACACTCACCTGCTCTGCTAACACAGCAGGGGTGTGTGAAGCGGGAATCCCGGGTCCAGGCATTCCGGGGAAATTTTAACAGGAGCCTTCTTCTTTTTGTCCCCTTACTTTTCTTTTAAAACAATTTGTGACATCTAAAATAAGTATTCAGTGGTTCAAACTAGATTTACCAGCCAATGAAACTGATATGATATTTCCCTTGCAAAGTGACCCTGGGTCTATCTGACCTCAGGATTGGAAGTTGCTGGAAAGATGTGAGGGAATGTTTTGGTGGTTGTGCAGAATACGAGAGACCACCTAATTGAATGGTTCCATTTCACACAAGGAGAAACCTGACCATACAGCAGAATCGGAACAAAGGCAAGACTCCAACCTAGACCCTTCACTCCTGGTCCAGGGCTCCTTCCATCCCATCCCCTGCCTCTCAGGAGGTGTAAAACAGGGGAGGGGATTAGACAGTGATTCTCAGAGACACTCAATTTCCTATCACTCTGTGAACTAGATTTTCTGGGGCACGACAAAGGGTGAGACACGGGCAGATAGATGCTAGAGTGGTTTTCTGAGTGTACTGTGAAATGCCATCATACCCAAGTGCACAGCAGTATTTCTGGTTCTCCTCTTTCTGGGCATGTGGTAGGGCTACGCAGGCCAGTGGGTTGTGGGCAGATGGGTCACATGTCACTTCTGGGTTGGAGCAATTAACTGCTGTTGGAGAAGCTCTAGTGTGTTCTTCTCCAGCCATAACAGCTTGTGATGTCCCAGATGGTGAAGCCAGGCTCTCTGAGTCCCTGAAAACATACAATGGTCAGGTAGCATGAGAAACAAACCTTTCTCATGGTCACTAAAATTATGAGGTTGTATGTTACTGCAGCAAAACCTAGCTCATCTTAACTGATGGACCAAGGGAACAGCAGCTGCTCTCTGATGACGCCTGATGTCCCAACACAGGGGTTCATGTTGCAGTCAAAGCTGTCAGTAGCCTGGCCACATGGTATTTTCCAAACACAGCCTCATTTCTTTGGGGCCATAAGCCTACGGCCTTGTGAGCTATTCCTAATTTCTGTGAATGTGTTATGATCAGACTCTTACATTGTGAGGAAACCCACCACTCTCCTGATTTAGTTCTTCAGAGAAAGCAGCCACTCCTGCAGGTAGGAGCCTAGCACCCCCAAAGCTCTTCTTCCGGCAATCCTGCGGCTGCATCACTCTGCTGTTGTGTGTGCATAGGGGGAGAGGAGGGAAGGTGATCCCAAGGTAAGATATTTGGGATGAGAATTTTGGACAGGAATATGACACTGGATCTCCAATAGTGCCTTCCGGGTGCAGGGACTGGAGGGTGTTAGGGATGAACTGGACACAGCTCTTTGATGTCCGTAGCTCAGGGTCTACTGTGAAAGAGAGAATGGCACACACAACAAACTGTGCAAATGGCTGGGTGAGCGTCATGTCAGGGTGGTCAGTTCTGTGGAGGCATCTGAGAAGGCCCCGCAGAAGTTCCTGTGAGCTGAGCCTCAGGGGGTGAGTGGAAGAGAAAGGCCACCCCAGTCTGAGGAAAGAGCACGAGAAGAGGGATGAGTCAGGAGCGCGTGGGGTTCGTCCATCAACAAGGCTGGAGCAGGCGTGTGCAAAGGGATGTATGAGGCGGTGAGGCAGGAGGGCAGGCCAGATCACCAAAGCCCTCAGATGCCTCTGCCATTCCCACCTGGTCTTCTTTTGAAGACAAAGGTAGGAAAGGGAAAAGCAGTCAGGGGGTTTCCCACCTTCTACCTGCCTGAAAACACCCCCACACCGGAGCCCAGCGTCAGAATTTAAGGTTAATGGGTCTTTTTGTAGCAACACACCCGACAAAGACCAAGCCCTTATCACTGATTCTGAAATGAAGCTGGTGGCTTGTTGAAGCCACATGAAGTTATAATGCTGAAAAGATGCTTCCTTTCAACTTCTTTTTGGACCCGGGTTTTACTTTGTCTTTACACCAGATTCAAAGAGAATTTCAGAGGTTTCTAAAGCCCAGAGAGAGGAAGGGATGTATCCAAGGTCACCAAGAGAATGAGGGAGGGAGTGTAAACTGTTAGGGCAGAAGCTGCCCCTGCCTCTGCTCTCTTCCCAGCACATAGCACATAGCAGGTTTTCAGTAACAATTGGCTAAATGAGCCATCACACTCAGGCAATTCTTTACTTTTTTTGGTCAAACCTCAGCAAGAGAATCCCTACCTTTAAATGTTTACATGGGTAAGATTTGTGGCCAACTGCTGACCCAGATTAATCAACTATCCCTGTATGTTCCATAAACTCCCTTAACAATCACCCTGAATCAGGCTGGAGGAGGGAAAACCAGCACAGACTCTGGGGGGAGGGGGTCATGACAGATGCTGGAGCTCCTGCCTGGGAGGTCTGGTGAGCACAAATCCAGCAGGTGCCTTGTGGCTGAAGACACAGTCTTCCATCTGGAGCCTCCACGCTGGGCGGCCCACCAGCACTTGTCTGTGTATGTTTCATCGGAGCTGCACAGCATCCCCATTTTTCAGAAGGAAACTGAGTCTCAGAGGCCAAGTGACTTGGTCGATATCACACAGCTAGTCAGTGCTGAAGCTGGGATGCAATACTGGGTGTTTGAGTTGCGTGTTGAATGCCTGTTGAGCGACTACCCTTGGCAGCCCTCACTGCATGAGGTGCAGGAAGGAAGGAGACAAGAGTCCTGCTCTCAAGAGTGGCAGAGGAGACAGGTGCACAGCACAGGAACACGGAGGATGGCCAAGGGCTGTGGAAGTACAAGAAGGGAGCAGGTGACTCTGCAGGGGCAGGAGGAACAGGAGAGGAGAGATGGAGCTGCGCTCTGAAGGATGAGCAGGAACACCCCCACTGGGGAAGAGGAGGACATGCCTACAAAAGGGAACTTCTTGGGCAAAGATGTAGTGCTGAGGAGGCACATGGTTTATTCAGGAGAGGGTGAGCCCATCAGCCCCTACAAATGGTAGGTGTAATTTCAAGCAGAAGGAATAAGGAGAAAAAAAAAAAATCCAGCCCTGAAGGAGGGACAGGGCTCCAAAGCGGTCACAGGACATTGGCCTCACAGTCAATCTCTGGGTGAAGGAATGGGGTAATTATATCTTCTGAAAGATCAGAGTTCACACTCAGCTCCTATTTCCCCTTAGACTAGGGGTCACCTGGGCCACAAGACAGCTTTCCCATCTAACACATGATACGTGGCTCCCTCCTGACACTGGCATTTCCCAAGGAGGCCAAGACCAGCTCAGAAGAGCAATGAAAGCTACCTGGGTGAAGCCTCTTCCCACCCTCCCTTCATAAAACTAATCAGTGACTGACAACATCTCTGCCAGATTAGAAGCTGGCTTTCCCTCCTCGTGTGACGTTGCCAATATTGTTCATCCTAAAAAGCAATATGGAAGCCAAGGAGTGACTTGGCTTTCATAACCGGGGTTAAATGCTGTGGGACATGGGATATGTAGGTTTTGTAGGTTCTTTCAAAAATCAATGGGTGGTCCGTGATTCCTTAAGGAGAGATGACGAGAAATCAGGCTTACACATCCTATGGAGTGGAAAGGTTTGAACTTTATGATCAAAGGAGCATTAGCTGAGCATCACTCATCACCCCTCTGCCTTCCAGAGCTCATCTCACCTAATTCAAGGAAGAAGAGCAGCACTGTGACAGGTGTGGCATCTTTTTGTCCCCTTTTCTTATTGCTCTAGCCCCAGCACATAAACAACACCTAGCACAGAGTAAGCATTCAACAAATATTCAGTGAGTGAATAAATCTGAAATGCTCTGGGCATTATTCAACCATATGAAGTCACAACCTGGAAAAGATGCTTCCTCTTTAACAGTCAAGAATGCTTTGCATTCCAAAGGAGCATGCGAAACATGAATCCTATTCTACTGTCTCCCCTGAGCCCACCCTGGGGGTGAAGAGAGATGAGCCAAGGGGATTAGAATGGGCCCCATCTCCCATAAGTTCCATCAGAACCACAGAGCTGAGAGGGCCAGCTTGCAGATCTGAAGTCAGCTCCCTCATTACACAGATGGTGAGACCACATTCCAGAGGTAGGGCTGACCTGCCCCAGGTCACACATCCAGGGTGCTTGGCTCCCAGGACAGCCAGTGCTTTTTCCAACACCTTTGTGGTGCAGGTGGGAAAGGAGGGAGAAAGAGATGGAGGGGGCCAACCAGATGGCTGTGACAGAGTATGTCCTGCTGGGGCTACACGAGCACCATAACCTAGAGGTGGTCCTGTTTGCGCTCTGCCTGGGCATCTACTCCATGAACGTGCTGGGGAACTCCCTCCTCATCGGGCTGAACGTGCTGGACCCCTGCCTGCGTAGCCCCATGTACTTCTTTCTCAGCAACCTCTCCCTCATAGATATCTGTGGCACATCCTCCTTTGTGTCTCTCATGCTGGTCAACTTCCTGGAAACCCAAATGACCATCTCCTTCCCTGGCTGCGCCCTGCAGATGTACCTGACCCTGGCGCTGGGCTCCACCGAGTGCTTGCTCTTGGTTGTGATGGCGTACGACCGTTACGTGGCCATCTGCCGGCCACTTCGGTACCCAGAGCTCATGAGCAGGCAGACGTGTGCGAGGATGGCAGCACTGAGCTGGGGGACAGGCTTTGTCAACTCCCTGCTGCATTCCACTCTCACCTGGAGCCTCCCCTCCTGTGGCCACAATGTCATCAACCACTTCTTCTGTGAGATCTTGGCCGTGCTGAAATTAGCCTGTGGGGACGTCTCTTTCAATGTGCTGCTAACAATGGTGGCCACGGCTGTCCTGACGCTGGCCCCACTGCTGCTCATCTGCCTGTCCTACGTTTTCGTCCTTGCTGCCATCCTTAGGGTGCCGTCCGCTGCCAGCCGGCGCAAAGCCTTCTCCACCTGCTCTGCCCACCTCACAGTGGTGGTAGTCTTCTATGGGACTCTCTCCTTCATGTACTTCAAGCCCAAGGCCAAGGACCCCAACTTGGACAAGATCATTGCACTGTTCTACGGGGCCGTGACGCCCTCCCTGAACCCCATCATCTACAGCCTGAGGAACGCAGAGGTGAAAGCTGCCGCCAAAGCTCTGCTGAGGGGAGACCTGCTCTCCAGGAAAATGGCCCACTTCTCCAACGCCCTCAGGCAGGACAGGCTAGGTTCTATGGTAGGCACAGCTTCAAAATCTCAGTGGCTTAAAACCACAAAGGTTTCCCTCTCCCTCACGCTGCAGGTCTGTGAGAGGTTGGCTGGGGGATCTGCTCTGCATCAGCGTCTTCATCCCTCTGGGACTCAGGATGATAAACAGCTACTATGCGGCATATTGCTGGTCAGAATGACAAAAGGGAAAAAGAAAGTGACAAAGCCTGCACTGATTCTTAAAGCCTCCACTTAGAAGTGACAGGTTACTTCCACTTCCACCTCACTGGCCAACGCAAGGCATGAGGCCACGGCTAATACCAAGTGGGAGGGACGCACGTGCCCACGCATCTGGAGGGAGGGGGAGGACTGAAGAATTTCAAAGAGCATAATGACAGCCACAGCATCCTACAGCCAACCCAGGAGCTACTAGAGACTTCTAGAGCCTCCTTTTCTCTGGAGGTTTATCATCCCAGGAAAGCTCTGGTTGCTTACCTGTGGTGGCTCTGGATTGGTCGAGCTAACTTGATTGGAACTGTGCCTCCCAGAGTTTCCTGCCCTGTGAAGTTCTGAGTTAGGCTGACCACAAGAGAAATCTGCATGAGATCTGAAAGGCAAAAGCCAAGCAGCCCAGACGTGGTGGGAGCGCTCACCTTGCTGTTAGTGCAGCCCCTCCTAGGGCTCCTGCATCCCCGCCTCCAGCTGCTCTGAGCCCTGCTCCACGTGCAGCTCCGGGGCAGAGAGTGTCAGCTCCTCCTGCAGGTCACAGTGTCACTGCAGTTGAAGGAAGGCAGGGAGGGCCAAGCACAGGTGCCAGCTTGTCCTCCTGGGGGATAGTCTGTCCTCTCTGCCCCCTTTATGCCTGCCAGCCCAGATGACCAAGAGAGGCTTCAGACCCAATACCAAGGGCAGAGGCACAGCTCTGCACAGACTTCTCCAATTGCTCCCTTAATTTACAGGTCCGTTCTCCGCAACAACTCCCTTATATCACTCAGAGTGGTCCTGCTACTTTTTGGCCAAACCCTGGCCAAACTCTTCTGATCAAGAACATACCATGGCTCCCCATTACTATAGTATGAAGCCCACATTCTTCAGCTGAGTCCTCAGGCCCTCTGGAACCTGGCCCCCCTGCTTCTTCAGCCCGATGCTCCACTAATCCCCTTCACACAGGCTGACCTCCTCACTACAGTATCTGTACTGCCCATACCTCGGTGTCTTGCTCACACTGTTCTCTGGTGAGACCTGGGACTATTTTTCAAAGCCAGCTTAGACACCGTCTCTCCCACGCAGCATTTCCTGGAGCACTTTGAAGGAGTTCTCTTTCCTTTTCATCCAACAGCACTTCGTTGGAAACTTTTGCTCGGTATCCATTGCATTCTGCTTTGCATTCATGATATTTTACCACAATGTGGGCTCCCTGAGGGCAGGATTCAACCAGTCCAACTCATCTCTGCAGCTCCCACAGAGCTTTCCCTAGAGAGGGTTTACTGAACTGAACTGTCACTCAGAAACCCTCACATTGTCACATTTGGGGTTGAATCCTGCACTACTGAGCCTGCCCTAGGCAGCTGTTGGCAGTCAGGGGTCTTAGTCTGACTGTGCGGACAGAAAAGAGCAGGGAAGCAACAGTATCTGCTGGCCACAGCCCTGTATTCCAGGAAGTCACCAAACAAGCCAGGAAATAACAAATGACCCCCATCTGGGGAGCCAGAAGTCCAGGGTTCTAGACCTGGTTTAGCTGCTTTGCCCAGCACAGTCTTCTGGCTGGCTCTCTCCCTCCAGGAATCCCACAGGCTCCTCCAACTCAGAATGTCCAAAACTGAACTCATCATTCTGTCTCCCAAAGGCGTGACACCATCTCAGGGAATAGCACCAACACCCCCAAGTCACCAAGCCAGAAACATGGCAGTCATCAGAAGCTGTCTCATCCCTCACTGACCCACACATCCAGTCAGTCACTAAGTCCTATGGATTTGACCTTGTAACAGCTTCTTGAGTCAGTCCCCTCCCTTCCACTGACATCACCTTAAGAAGCCTTCACTATTTCTCTCTCAAATAGTGCAACAGCTATGTCACTGAACTTTCATCCTCCAAACTCGCTCCAAAGTCCTCTACACTAGCCATCAAAACACCAATCTGAAAAAAAAACTAAAAAAAAACCCCCACCAATCTGATCATGCAACTCTCCTGCTTAAATCCCTCCAAGAGGCCACTGCCCATTTCCCATAGGATGAACAGCAGACGCCACCCGTCTGCCCAACATCATCCTTGGCTACCTGCCTCCACCCCAACTCCACCCACAAACGCCCTCCAGGCCCAGGCACACTGAACTATTCCCAACTCCCCGGTAAGTATCAGTCTTTTCTAACTCCATGTCTCCTCCTTGTTGTTGCTTCTCATGTCCAAACACTTCTTGACCTTTAGTTAACATGTACTGGATACTTACCACATACCAGGCTAGGCACTATGCTGCATTCTAAGTGCGTTCCTGACTGAGACCAGATGGGATGATGGAAATCTCAGGGGAGGAATGCCATATAGATACTGGTGACCAGAGAGAACACTCTCCCAATATCTTGGCATTATTAATCTCATTCAATCATCACTCAATGCCCTCCATACCCCAGCTTCCAGAAAGCCCCTTCTGACCCCTCCTAGCTGGGCAGGGTCTGTCCCAGCTCTGTCTCCCTCTTCAGTGCCTTTTGTACTCTGCTGTGTCCTGAATTCCAGTTATTTGGGTTCAAGTGTCCCTAGTAATCTGACTCTACATCCTAATGTGACGGAATAATATTTCTGATACAGAAATAGATTTCTAGCCCACACCTCTCATTCCTTCTCACCATTCAGTTGGCCACATCATGCTCTGCTCAGTGCCCCAAGGAAGAGATGTGATTGCAGAAAGCAGACAATAAAGAGATGTCTTCCTGGCGCCTGGCTTTTGAGTTTCAAAAGCCTAGGCTCTAAAGGGAACAGAAGAGACCTAAGGCATAAACAAAATCTTTGGGAGAAAGCATAAGGAAAAGTAGGCTTTTCACCTCCAGATGAGTAAGATTCCTAAGCTAGGGAGAAGGAAGAGAGAGGAGGAGGGGACATTGTGAGAGCATTGGCACAAGAGGGCCCCCAAAGGGAAGGGCCCTAAGACCCATTCTCCAGGCCAAGACCCTGGATGGGTTTCCAGGATCTGAAAACTGGAACAGCTCATGCCTTGATGGTCAAGTAAAATGCAGAGCAGGATCCCAGGAAATAGCTTCAAGGTGTGTCTAGGGATCCAAGGTCTCACAGGTCTTTGCAGATGGCACAGAAGTGACGGAGAGAGCCTCAGGACTGAAAAGGATTATGCAGACGGAGACAAGAAACCACTCTGGGATGACCTGCCTGCACTGCTGATGGGTGACCAGGTAGGATGACAGAAATCTCAGGGGATGGCTGCAGTTTGGACCCTGCTGACCAGAGGGAAGGCCTTCCAACATCTTGGCATTATATAAGATCCTCGGGACTCAGCTGTGACCTTTGTAGAAAGAGAAGAAATCCCAAAATGACAAAAGATTGTTTCTGGCACGCAGGCAAAATGGGGGCTCAAAATAGAAGTAACATTCTTGTGATATTTCTTGCATATCTGAGATCTGTACCTGCTAGTCCAATTTTCTGAGCCCTCAGCTTCCTTCCCTGTTGGTGTGGACACCACAAGGGAGGTCTGTCTCACTGATTTAAATCATTGCAGCACGTCCGCATGCGCACCCCTCGCTGCTCCCAGCTGCTGCAGCCTGACATGATGGGGCAAGAGCCTCAAGCAGTAGCTTCAGCAGCTCATTCCAGCTGGGCTGTCACCCCTGCTGGATTTCCACGAGGTCCTCGTTCCTTCCCCTCCCCATACCCTTTGCCCCCAGGAAAAAAGGCAGTACAGAATCAGCAAGTACTTCATCGGAGACACAAAGACTCCACCTGCATCAACTCAGGATACCAGCCATGGCAGCCCCAGCCCCAGCCCCAGCCCCAGCTGTCCTGCAATCCCCTCCCAGCACAGCACAGCCCAGATGCTGCCGCTGGGAGGGAGGCCTAAGGCCAGAGTTGCTGAGCTGCTGGGAAGATTCGGAGACTCAGCTTCCCCAAGATGCACTCCATTTCCTCAGGGATGATGCCTTGTCCTGAGAGGGCTGTGTCTCCCTGGGAAGGAATCCATGTCCTCGGGGGGCTCCACACCCCTAGGAGGGGCTCCTTGGTACTCAGGGTGCTCTGCGGCCTGACACAGGCTCCAGTCCTTCAGATGCAGGAGGACTCCAGGCCCTCGCGAAGTGTGCCAGGTCCCTGGAAGAGTCCATGTCCTTCAGAAAGACTCCATATCCTCAAGAAATACAACTTGTCTCTTAACCCTGAGAGGGCTCCATGCTCCCAGGAAGAACCCCAGGAAGGGCTCTCTGCCCCTAGGAAGGGTCCATGTTCCCCAAGGGCCAGCCCAAAGCCCCTCTCAGCTGGCACAGATGCTGCTGACTGTGGCCCCTCCTGGGCCCACAAGGCCCAGCTCCTCCTGCTCATTGATGCACAGCTGGTAACCGCAGCCCCGGGCCCGGGCTCCAGATGGGACCCGGTGATCAGTCTTGGCACGAGGGGGCAGCAAGAAGCCCACACTGCCAGCGATGAGCATGTGCCAAATGCTGTGGATGTAGAAGTAGTTGTCTCGGGTTTCCACAAAAGCGTAGAGCAGGACGGCACTGCCTGCAATAAGGCTGCCTGGGCACAGGTAGAAAAGCCAGCGGCGCCACGTGGGTGGGTAGCAGTGCCGGCGGCGGACGCTGCGTACTGTCTGAGGGAGGCAGAGAAGTGCGGCTCAGGAAGGTGAGGCCTTGGAGCCCTAGCCAGAGCCAGTCACTCTGAGGCTTCCCCTGAGCCCTGCTTGTGACCTGAAGGCACCTGCCAAGACTGGAGTTAGGCACTGACCATAGGATCCAAGCCCACCTTCCTTAAACTGGAAACCAGATACCCAAGTCTCTGCACCCAAGTCCTGCTGGGGCCTCCCCTCTCCCCCGGCCCTCCCAACCTTACCCAGGCTGTGGCCAAGATCCCCAGGGCAAAGAGGCTGGGTCCAAGCAGGTTCCAGAGTCCATGCCGGTCAAGCTGCAGAGCCATGGACAGCAGCATAGCCCCCAGCAAGTACAGCACCTAGAGAAAGAGGTCTCCAGGGGCTGGGCCGGGCAGTGAGAGGCACTTGGCGATGCCTCCGGGGGAGGATGGGAGTGGGTTTCACCTAGACTTTGTCCCCCGGGGCCCACTCTGGACTGACCTGCTTGACCACAGGCTGTAAACGAGCCATGGCAATGACAGTGACCCACACGGACATTAAGGAGCCCAGGAAATCACAGAACTGCAGCACATCGTAGTCCATGATGCAGAAAACCACAATGCCTGGCTGGTCACAGGCATGGTAGAACTGGGGGGAGAAAGGACAGGCATTGAGAGAATGTGGGGCAGAGGTTCAGGTCCACAAAGCCGGAGAGAGAGGCCACAAGGGAGGTCAGAGGACACAGACTAAGCAGAACTGGGAAACGTCCGACCCCACTCCTGAGAAGAATATGGTAGAGGCCCCGTCTCTCTCAAGCTGAATGTATTTGGCAGGCCTGACCCTCACCCTCACCTTCCTAATCTGCCTGCTTCTGGAATGTGCTGTGGAGAGCACCAGGCCAGGGGGTCCAGATCTCCCAGGCTGAGGCCAATCCTTGCCTAAATCTCCTTGTGCTCGCATAGGTTGTCTCACCTATAACCTTGGCCAATCTGGACCCCAAGCCTCCACCACACCCCGGTCTCTCCTGGTAGCTCAGACTCTGAGTTATGCTTCACCTTCAGACCTTGCACTAACTGGCCCTCTGCATCCCCTCCCACCCAATGCCATGGGCAGGGACACAGTAAGAAAAGAGGCAGTCCCTAAAGCCATGGAGAAGTGCATGGCACTTTACAGCATGGGGAAGAACATGGGGAAGGGACAGTGTTCACCCACTCTACACCATGGGAAACACAGTAAAGAACAGAGTGCTGAGGAACTTAAAAGGGGGTGCAGGGGACACAAGTAGAACTGGAACAAGCTATACTGGGCACCCCAGTTAAGAAACCAAGGTCTCCTGTCAGCCCTTGGGTCTGTGGTCTCCACTCCTGTGCCTCTCTAAACGATGCTATCACGGCCTCGGGCAGCCTGTGTCCCCTTATTTGTGAAAAGGGTTCCCAAGGAGAACTTGAGTTCAAGTTCATTTTGTCTTGGAACATTTGCTGTCACCTTTCTCTAAACTTCTGTATATAATTTATGTGATTTGAGTACTTATTGATGCCAAACACTAAGACCATATATGGTTTTAAGAATATCTTTGAGGCAAAGATGACAGGAACATGCCTCCCTCTGTGTCGTGTGCCTTATGAGCCCATCCAGAGAAAAGAAACTGGGTAGGACCTCTGAAGACAAAAAGCTCTGTCCGAGATCAAGCATCACAGTGGCACGCTCACGCCTCCCATCTCCTGACAGCATCCCTGCTAGATGTCAGGAAGAATGGGTTGTTATGGTGATGGAAGCAGGGTTAAGAAGAAAACTCTCAAAGCTGTAATGGGAAAAGAAAAGGTTTTGACCTACATAAACTTGATCAAAATCTACTCATCGGAGCTGAGCTTGAGACATGCCAGCAGATTTTAGGGGATCAAGAAAGTTTCTTAAGATTCTGTGAATCAATCTGTTTGACCTCTGTCCCCTGCACTGTACCCCAGTGCTCAGGGAGCCATGGCTACTGAGGGCATCTCTTGATAGGAGAGACAACCCTGTGTAATTGCCAGGATTGGGCTGAAATGCATTTGGCTGAACTGAAGCTGGGGCAGGAAAGCTAAGCATTTACCATCCAAAGGTAGCCTCTGAAGTGGCCTGATCACTAACTGGTGGGGCCCTTTAGTCACTACTTTCAGCCCACATCAGTTTCTTCATCATGCTATTAAAAGGCAACCCTAAGTCACAAGGGCTCTCAGCCCAAAAGAGAGGTGGCCTTACAGACTTCAGTGAGACAGGTATCCAGGCCTCTAGAGGCACAGCTCTGGGTGTGGTTGGGATATCCAGTCCACAGCTGAGGACAGGGACAGTGGAGCAACACAAGTTGTTCACTCACTGACAGCAACAGGGTCTCGGTAACTTCTGAGGAGAGTGGAAGTGAAAGAAATCTAGTCTCCTATTTGAACAAGTTAGAGTTGAGAACAAGAAGGTGGCGGTGAGGTCAGGAAGCAGAGTTCAGGGAAAAGGAGCAGTATATCCTGAACCTGTATCTCAAACCATGACACTCCAATCTCAATCACATAGCAGAGCCGTTAAGAAAAAGCGAGTGGGAAATGGAAGCAGGTCTGTTGTGAAAACTGACAGAATCCAGACCAGATGCAGAGGTGCCCCCAGTAGAATTCCCCAACAGAATGGAAAAACAGACTCAAAAGTTCAGTCTCAAGAGACAAAGGATGAGGAAGAAACCGCTAATGTTTCTTTTCAACCTGTTGAAGATTGCACCTGTCATTCAAATTACAAAATTTATAACTTTAACCAACAGAGGAGAAAGGGTGAACAATATAAGAGCTATAAGATAATAAAAATTATTATTACATAATATATAATCTTTTAGTATTATTATCTTGTAGCCCTTATATTATATAATAGTATTATATAACAAACAATACTATTAGTATTATATAACATATAGCTGTTATATAATATAAGGGCTATAAGATAATAATATAAGGGCTTTATATAAGAAGATAGGAGTTTAGAAAAAGAAATTTTAAAAAAACTTAGGGATATTAACTGGAATTGCAAAACCCTGGGTTCAATTCCCTCAAATTTCAAACTGCAGGTCTTAAACTTGTGTATCTATCTTCTTTCTTTTCCTTCGCTTCGGAGGTAAAGCATGTTGTCCCTTCAGGAAGAGCCTGTTTTGGAATGATTGTGTGTTAAATGAGTATCCCAGGCTTTAGAGAGGGTTTACAAGTCTGAGGACATGGATCCCTCTTATGCATTATTAAATTGAGAAAATGAGTTCTCACTGGGAAACTCTGACTTTTCATATGGGTCCACATCAGCATTAGAATTAATGCTTGAATATGCCAAAAAGGCTTATTTTCCAATTCTTTTTTTCTCATATGTTATTAATTGGGAGCTAATTTGGTTCCTAAACA
This sequence comes from Camelus dromedarius, assembly GCF_036321535.1. Taxonomy (NCBI): domain Eukaryota; kingdom Metazoa; phylum Chordata; class Mammalia; order Artiodactyla; family Camelidae; genus Camelus; species Camelus dromedarius. The sequence continues at coordinate 46,871,787 of NC_087445.1, read as the reverse complement.
AATCAATATTTTGGTCTTTTTCTACTCTACTTCCAAGACCAGATACAAGTACTACAGCTCACTGAATTACCCAATACCGTTTTATGATTTGAATTTTATTTCAAAGTATTAATTTTACTTTGCAGCTTCACCAAGCACTTGTTCCATATGCCTGACTTTCAAGCATATAGAAGGAATTGGCCAAACATTTCTGGAATAAACCCTTCAACCTCAAATAAGAGAGGATATATACCAGCAGAAAAAAAGCAAAGCTGAATCACTTAATATTGAAAACACATCTAAGAAAGTAATTAATTGAAGGCTGATTTCCTCCTAAGAATTCCTGCACTGAAAAAAAAGAGTAGGGAAAAATGGAGAAATCAGCTCTGAAGCAGATTAGGGGGAAATCATCTCTCTAGTATTCTATGACTGATTATTCTCCAAGTGCACTAAGAGGTCAGAGAGATTAAGGTCGTAGAAAACATGTAGGGGTAGAGTCCAATTAAAATTACCGTGTGAAGTGAACAACATGATCTACACTTCACCAGTACTGATCTGGCTACTGTCACTGCTGAATGTCTGAAAATGCCATCAGTGAAGTCCATCACTGACTCCCTCACAGGGCACGATTCACTAGGGAAACCAGCCAACAACTTGTGGCAGCTTACTTCATTGAAACTTCTCAACCCTGAGGAGACAGCATCTTGTCATCATATATCCTAGGTATATATCTGTCTCTTCTACCCACAGTGCTTCAGCCTGCTTTATTATTAATACATGGAGCAGAATCCATTATCTATTGCCATGGCACCCCATCCATCACCATCTCTAACCAGGAGACACAATTTATAGTAAATAAGGTAAAGCAAATTGCTCACCATCATAGATTTCACTGGAGTAACCATTTATCCATAACCTAGAAGCAACTGGCTCAACAGAACTCCGGAATGGGCTACTGAAGGCTGAGTCATGTGCAGTGGCACCTGGGAGACTCTACCCTGAGTGTCTGGAATACTCTCCTGTCTGTTTGGCACACAGTATGTGCTCAGTAAGGTTTTAGTCATCTTACACTTCATGCCATGTATACTCATGGAAGAATATCCCCACACCAATAAACTTTCCCCCGTGCAAAAAAAAAAAAAAATATATATATATATACATACATATACACATATACACACAAAAATATGTTGCAGTATTGTCTCACTGAAAATTGTGGACTAATTTTTAGATTAGTATTCCCATTGTCAATAGAATTAAAAAGAAATGGTAGAAATAACACAGAAATATTGGGGGATTTAAGAAGAGAAATTCAGACTACAAATTGGCTTCTATCAGTGTAATCTAATCTAATTTGACACTTTCCTCAGCTTTGCATTTTTTTTTACTTAAAAGGTAATTTTGGAAAATTATCCTAAATTGTTTTTTTCCTGTGGATTTTATATTTTTATAACATAACTACACAGTTCATCTAATGCTCCAAAACAGAGTATCCAGGCAGTACAGAATTAAAAACTAGAAATGCAAATATACTCAATCCAGGCAATCCAGGAACATTAGCACTCAAGATAGAAAGAAACCTATTGCTGTTTCTTATTTTCTGCTTCTGTTTCCCCTTGGCAACAGTCATGGAATTTTGCCAAGGGCCATTGAGTATTACTTGTATGATGCTATGAGAAACAGAAGAGGTAACGAGGAGGTAGACTTGCAGCCAGGATCTCAGAGATCAGCTAGGGGGCTTCAGGGGCCCCAGGATGTCAGCTCTGTCTGGGTCTTCTGGGATCCAACTATGAGGACTCAAGTAGCCCTGCAGGACATGTGGCTTGAACCATATGGGTTTCAGGTGCAATGCCTGTTTTATTTTCCCTGTGATTTCTTGTATTTGGTTTAGTTATATTTTCTGATCTTTTGAATGGCTCTTCTTACATTTTAAGAATTTGAGAACTACTAAACCGAGGTCATAAGTTTCTCTGTATACTCCAAGAATTCTGAGAAACTGAAGTCAGTTTAGAAAAGTATCAATGCATACTCACTGTCCTGGTGCAAGGGGAACACTACAGCTCAGTGATTACATGAGAGGCTCTGGAGGCAGGCTGAGTGAGAATTTTGGTTGTACCACTCAACTCAGACCTTAGGTAAAGTATTTAAATTCATCTGCAAAAAAGGGATGATGACAATATAATATCTACCTATTATTACAATGCTATTGGGGGGAGTTGATGAGCAGTGTCTGACACACAGCATGTACTCAGGAGATGTTATTTTTCTGTTAGTGTTATCTGAACTGTCCAGCTAGATACAAAGTCAAGTACTGGGTTTGTGGCCTGTTTTTTTCTTAACATATTTTACATATTTACATTTTGCATTTTAAACTCCTGAAGAACAGAGCTACCAGGCCCTGGATGGGACCTGACGCACTACTCCAAGGTTTTGAAGACAGGGAAGACTGTCATCTACTGTGCTGGTACTGATACCTGTGATATGACCAATGGGCCTTTAGATGGAGGATATGGAGGAATGAAATAAGTCTAAACTAAATAATGAATGGGAAAGAGGGACAACAGGGAACCTCCCTGGGAAAACTGAATCACAAGCAGCTCTCCATTTTGGCCCTTGTGGAAAAAGAACAGGACTTAGAGCAGGACTTTAGGCAACCCCTCAGAGCCAATATCTTTTCCTTGATCTTTGCTTATTGCCTCATTTAAGAAAGTGGAAGCTCTGTATGTGGTGCCAGGCACTTTTGGCTCCCCCAGCATTCCTACCAGGGGAAGGTCTTTTCTGGTTGATATGCCATCAAATCCCGAAGATGAGGAGTCATCTGGTACCAAACTCTGGAGCCAATGCCCAGGATGCTTGTGCGAAGTGCAGGAGAATGGACATGCTCACCCCACTTAGGTATTCTTACTAACTGTGAACCATGTCAGATCTGCACATAACCAAAAGGGCACTGGTGAAACAGCTATTGCTAGAGGATTTGGTGAGCAACAGTATAAAGGGTGTCTGGCAACAAAAAAAGAGAAGCAGTGTCTAATATAAAATAGCATGAGGCACTGTCAGAGCAGGTCTAAAAAAGGGTCCGGTGAAACAAAATTGGGATGTGCTGTTCTCATGAAGCTTAAGGGGCCAAGGTCTCTCTCTATGGAATGGTACAGCCCACTCTTCCTCACCTGTGGAGGAGCGTCCAGGACCTAGGACATGACCCTCAGTCTCAGGACATTTGCCCCCTCTTTCTCCTAGATGATAAGTAGATATTTGTAATTTGGACATGTGTCTGATCTGTTCATGCTGGACAACAGGGAGGCATGTATTAGTTTTTAAGACATCCTTGTCACTAAAACATGAGAAAAAGTCTGGATTCACCTAAGATGTTTGCAGTGCTCATAGGCAGGCCCTATGTATCACAAGATGCCAAGAGCCCAGGGATGAGATGAAAAGATCCCTAGATGCAGCATTTCAGGGGGAATGTGTACACACTACTCCATATTGTAGGTCAGGGGTTCTCAGCCAGTGTGTTGAGGTAAAGGTCCCCTCTGCCCTTAATGTAGACAGGCAGGGTGGGGGACAGCTGGAGACCCATACTGTCTCCAGTGGCTGTTATCTTAAGTCGCAAACAGTGTAGTTCCTTTACCCCAAGTGCCTTACAAAAATTACCATGTTCTATGCATGCCATGTATATATGAAATGACCAGGAAGTACTGCTGTAGAAGACACAGTTTAGAGGAGCCATCCTCATACTATGAAAGTGTAGACATCCCCAAACTCGTGGAAACCACGGTGGAAATGTAGACCCTCACCCACCACCATGGATAGGGACTCGGTGAAGGCCACATACCGTGGAGAAGAACATGGTGAAGGTGTAGACAGCGGCTTCTAGCACGTATCGGCTCCGAATGGCCAGGACCACGGGTGGCAAAAACATGAGGTTGCTCAGGCACAGCAGTAGTGTGGACAGCAGCTGGAATCCATAGGTGAGCGCATCCGCACTGTCGGTGCAGCCCCAGCCCCGCCACCCTGCGGGTGGGAAGGGCACAGGATGGAAGACAGAAGGCAGCCATGGGTTCGGCAGACACTTCTGCTGGCGGCCTCTGGCCAAGCCCGACACCACGGCCAGGGGACACTCTGCCCCCGCTTTCTCTCCAAACCCAGCAACTCAGGCTGCCGCCTCCCTCCCGTCCCCAGCTGGGCTCCCTTGCCAGCCTGGCCGCTCACCGGCCTTGCACTCGCAGGCGGCGTACAGGTAGTTGTGCGTGCGCAGCAGCTTGCACTGGCCGTAGGGCCCGCAGTCGTCCACGCACGGGGACAGAAAGGTGCGCAGCCGCACCTCGGCCGTCGCGTTCCGGCACCGCACAAACCTACGCACAAACTGGCCGTCACCTGGGGCCTGGGGTTGCATCCTCCCAGCCCCGCCCCGCCCCGCCCCGCCCCGCCCCGCCCCGCCCTGCCCCGCCCTGCGCTGCTCACCGAGGCCCCACCCCGCACAGGGAGCGCAGGGTCAGGAACCAGGTCCCCGTCTGCGGGAACGGGATTCGCAGCCTGGCCACTCTGGAGGTGGCACTGACCGTGAGGAGGAAACCGGCCAGGGACTCTGAGGGGAGAAGGGAAGGGGCACTGTGGGGTCAGGACTTAAAGAACCCTCATCCACCTACCCCTACTTCCCAGACGCCCAACCATCCTTCCTCCATACCCTCCTCCCCCTTGCCCCAAACTTCCAGCCCCCTCCCACTCCCTAATTCCTCACCCCACCTTTGGAACAGGTCACGGCTGCATCCCCCTGGCTCAAGGGCACCTCATGAGTCAGGCATCCGAACACTGTCACATTTTCCTGGTGCAGGGAGCTCTGGGCAGGGCAAGTATAAAGATGAGGCTGTCACACCCTCCAGGTCCTCCTACCACCACCTCCAAACTCCTACACCTCTCAACCCCTCCCCAGAAGCCCCTCCCGGCTGTCACTGGACACCCCATTCTGGCAGGTGCTCACCACACTGAAGGCTCCCCTACCTCCTTCATTCTTACAATAGAGAAACTGGGAAACACCACCATCTTCCACAGCAGAGATCTTTCAAAGACTGATGAGAAGGCAAGGCTAATTCTTAATCTTTTCTTTGGGCAGAATGGTTTAAATTCTGTCCAGGCAAGAGAGAACACCCTCTTTCTCAGTCTGTCTAATTTGTTGAGGGGAAGGGGAAGGGCACTGTTGCTGGATGTAGAAACTGGTTGTGAACAAAGGTAACTGCAGTTTATCAATCATCTTCAGATCTTCACCTGGGCCTGAAGGCAAGAGTCATGTAAAGAAATGCACTCATCCTCAGGTAAAATGATCCTAGGTACTGAACAGTAGTAACAGAATGCCTGTGGGATTAAATGTAGCAACTGGCTGGGATGAAAAGAAACCGGATATCCACAAGAGTAAATGGAAAGGGTTGTCCACAAGAATAAAGGTAACAGGAAGCTATAAGATCACCTCATTCAAGAAGGATTTGAGGCAGCTTATTAAATACATATAATAGGATAAAATAAATGCATGAGGGAAATTTACAAATCAGGATAGGAAAACAAAGTCTGTCCCTAGACATGGGCCAGATATTTGATGCTGACTTCCAAGCAACCAAAGCAAAGAAGGAAACATGATGAGTGACCAGATTTGCGAGTCCACAAGATAAAAGTTAATCAATCTCAGAAGCACTGCACCCAAAAGGGTGGTTCTCAGTTAACTTTGAATCAAGGAAGCACTAAGTTATTTGCAAAAGATGAAACTGACAAGGGCTTAATTTCCAGAATATATGAACAGCTCATATGATTTAATAAGAAAAAAACCAAACAACCCAATCCAAAAATGGGCAGAAGACCTAAACAAACAATTCTCCAATGAAGACATATGAATGACCAACAGGCACATGAAAAAATGCTCAATATCACTAATTACCAGGGAAATACAAATCAAAACTACAATGAGGTACCACCTCACACCAGCCAGAATGGCCATCACTCAAAAGTCCACAAATGATAAATGCTGGAAAGGGTGTCAAGAAAGGGTCGTTTGGTGCAGCCATTATGGAAAACAGTATGGAGATTCCTCAAAAGACTAAAAATAGACTTACCGTATGACCCAGCAATCCCACTCCTGGGCATATACCCAGAAGGAACCCAAATTTAAAAAGACACCTGCACCCCAGTGTTCATAGCAGCACTATCTACAATAGCCAAGGCATGGAAACAACCTTAATATCCATCAACAGATGACTAGATAAAGAAGTTGTGGTATGTTTATACAATGGAATAATACTCAGCCATAAAAAATGACAACATAATGCCATTTGCAGCAACATGGATATCCCTGGAGAATGTCAAAGTGAAATAAGCCAGAAAGAGAAAGAAAAATACCATATGACATCACTCATATGTGGAATCTAAAAAAAAAAAAAAAAGACAAATGAACTTATATATAAAACAGAAACAGATTCAGACATAGAATACAGACTTGTGGTTGCCAGGAAGGAGCAGGGTGGGAAGGGATAAACTGGGAGTTCGAGAATTGCAGATACTGACATATAATATAAATAAGTTTATACTGTATAGCACAGGGAAATATATTCAATATTTTATAGTAGCTCGTGGCAAATAGAATATAAAAATGAATATATGTATATTCATGTATGACTGGAGAATTGTGTTGTACACCAGAAATTGATACATTGTAAACTTGACTATAACTCAATAAAAAGAAATAAATTTAAAAAAAAAAAAGCACTAAGTGCCTCCTATCCTTAACTGCCAGAGTGAATTTCATACAACTTGCTCGTAACCTCCCTCAGTGCAAGCCCAGGGCAATATGCCAAATTATTCAGCATAAGCCCTTCTGGTGAAAGCCAAGCAAAAATGTCCTCTAGGTATGCAGTTTTCTGATCCAAATGTCCAATTCTTGATCCAAGGGAAAAATCAAAATACTTGGAGGGAAACATCAGAGTAGAGGTGCCAATATACCTTTCAGAATAAACATAACAGGCTGTCTGAGGTGTGCAGCAAGTGTCAAAGCATGCAGATGGCTGGAATGTAAGCATATGCCCTTTAGAGAAAATGGACAAGAATGCAGAGAGGGATAGGGTTAGGCAGCGAGGGCTGGGCCGCTCCTCTCAGGATCCTGAGGAAGAGAGAGTATGGATGAGGCTGGCCTCTGATATAAGCTCTATGGTTTCAAGGTCAAATCAAGACTTCACTGTCACTGACCAAAGTCATGGTAATAAGCAAACACAAAATATATAGTCTTAGCCAGAACAGAATCAGAGAGCAAGATGCAAATAAGGAACATCTCGGGGTTGAAATCAGCTCTGTCCTGACCAGCAGGACCACTAGAAAGTTCTGAGCCATGTCCCATAAAATACCACATCAAGCCACAGACCAGGTCTCAAGTGGGCTGACAGGAAAACTGTCCCTGCCCCAGAACTGGGGGATAGTAGAATTAAAAGGATTCCTGGCTGAGGGAACAGTAGTTAAATTATTAGATCAACGGCAACCCAAGACAGTTGCCAGTGGCCTGACACAAAACTCTGCCCTTAGCCCAGTCTTATTCAATGCTGAAAATAATGACTAAGTCATGTAGAAGGCTAGCTTTTCAAGTGTGTGAGTTACATAAAACAGAGAAGACCCAAGGCCCAAACCAGTATTAGGCAATGCCTCAAAGATGGACATAAATTCTTCCACTCGGGTTAAAAAGTGCACTGCAAAAACACAAGATAGGAATTGGCAGTGTTTATATGTACCAGGCTCAGGGCATGAAAATGCGCATGCCCCTTGGTTACAACTAGCTAAATACAGCAGTCAATGTGGATAAGGACTAGGGGGGCAATGTGGATAAGGCACTAGGGTGCCTTCTTCTATTTTCCAAGGCTTTCATGTGTGATCCTATTACTTCTATAATTAAAAAGTAAATGTATACAATTGTTTTGAAGAAAAAAAGATGGAAAGGAAAAAGACCCAGAGGTCTTAGTTCACCACAAGCCTCAAGTCCCACAGTGTGAGGCAGCAGCTGAAAGAGGTAACTTGATCTCAGGCTGCCTGTCACCCAGCTCAGACCACCCCAGATCACTTATTTCAGAGGCACAGTGACAAGCAGTATGAGGAGAGAGCGGAGGATGAAGAGAAGTCTCAGACACTGAGGTTCAGCTTTGGTGAGATTGAGAGGCATCTGAAGGGCTGTTAAAATTGGATAGAGATGCAACAAATGTACCACACTAAGGTATGATGTGAGTAATACAGGAAACTGTGCGGGGAAAGAAAGGAACTCTCTGTACTTTCATCAGTTTTTCTGTAAGCCTAAAACTTCTCTGAAAAATAAAGTCTATTTATTTAAAAAAAATGGACAGAGGTAGATGACTGGATATTGCTTCTGAGGTAAAACAAAGATCAGTGGGTAAAAATCCACGGAGGCAGACTTCAACAGAATGCCAAGAATACCTCTGGCAATCAGAGCTGTTTAAGTACGGACTGTATGGTCTCAAGAGGTGGTGAACTCCCATCACAGGAGATCTGCAAGAAAAAATCCACACCTGCCACAGAGAGAGGCCCTTAGTGAGTGGCAAGTTGGCCTGCAAAACTGGGAAAATCTGGACCATTCTGAGCTGCCCTGGCTTCCTAGCCCATTTGCAATAAATACTCAGGGCACATTTGTTGACCAGAATTGGGCTGATACATGGTCTCTAACCATAAAACTGGGTGAAAGCAACCTGGATAGGCTTCCTGGAGGAGGTAGGGCCCCTTCACCCCTGACACCATCTCCTTCAAGTTCCACCACAGGGCGACCTCCCCGTTCTCCACAAAGAGTACCGCATTGAGCTGGAGCTCCAGGCTGAGGACACCTCCGCTGTCCAGCACTGGCAGCAGCCTCAGGGCAAACACAGCTGGACGCTCAGGGGGGAGGGCCACGCTGGGGCCAAAGAAGATGTAGAAGTGGACGGAGAAGGTGTCCAGTTCATTGCGCAGCGTCGGGCGCACCGGCCAGCAGTGCTCGGGAGGGGTTGTGGCCCCAGGCCCCTCAGCAGGGGCTCCGAGGGATGGCGGCTCTGGGGGCAGTGACTGGCTGCCCAGTGACTGGGGCATGTTCATGGCAGCTCCAGGGACCAGGGCACGGGACAGGCTGGGCTGCGGGCACTCTGTGGGGCAGAGAAAATTGGAGCTGGGGCCTGCTGCCCTCACAGCCCTGCAGCCCCACCACAAAAGATCTGAGCCAGACAGGATTTATCAAAGGGTGAGGAGGGTGACAACTATAACCAAATGTCTCCTAGGAGTCTGGCATCTAAGTTCACAGGACAGGGTCCAGGGCCTTCCTAATGTTCACAGCTAACAGAATGTCACGTTGAGGAAATCAAGGTCATCTCTCCCTCCCCAAGGGCAATGAGAACACTGCTGAAACAGATGATGGACCCTCTTACTCACTTGCAAGGGCTTTGGCAAGGACATGACCCAGAGGTCCTAGCTGTCCCTGCCTACCCCAGGACACTGAAATAGAGATTAAATCAAGGAGAGTAATGAGGTCGCTTAGTTAGCCCCCAGTCAGGTGCCAAAAAATGATCTGAAGGCCTTCCAGTGAATGGAAGCTCCATGTAGGAGGGCTTTGGGGAGTGTGAAGGAGCCTGGGTAGGGTCAGGGAGGTCACAGGGACATAGCCGAGGATCAGTGAACACAGCCACTATGCCTGCCCCTTCCCAGCTACAGGTGTGGACAGAGGCTGGGTGGCTGGACAGGTGTGGGGCTTCTAACCTTGCAACCGCACACACAGCTGGAAGCGGATGGTCCTGCCAGGGCCCCGCGATGGTGTCTCCACACGCACGTAGACCCAGTGCCCCCAGGGGGGTAGTGCCAGCTCCAGCTGGCATACTGATGTACCTCCACAGGCCACAGAGCTTGAGTTGTGCAGGGGTGGGGCCTTGGGACGTAGGCGCAGTGTCAGGGGGCAGGCAGATGCCCCTCGGCCCCCCACACACACCAGCTGTGCTGAAACCCTGTAAGTGAAGCTGGGCACAAAGACCCTGGGCAGAGGGGAGGTTGGGGGTAAGAAAAGACAGGGTACAGAGAGGTGAGAGGGACACAGGATGAGGGAAACACTGGGAAGAAGGGGTCATGGAGAGGTAAGGGACACAGGAGAACAGGAGACCTTTTGGGGGTCTTCCCCTCTGTCCTGGGAGAGAGGGAGGGAGGGTCGGGCCAGCCCTCAGGCTCTGGGTGGCCCAGCAGTCCAGGTTGGCTGGAGGGAGAGCAGGAACAGCAGGCAGGCTAAGAAGCCAAAAGAACCTTGTTCCCTTTTTGAGGTCAGGGAAGGAAGACAGGAAGGGCCCGGTTTACGGGAGCATTCCACTTACTTGTACAGGGCTGAGCGATTGTGGGGGGAGAGGGTTTGTTCTGAGGGTCGCCCAGGCACCAACACAGCAACGTCCAGCAAACGCCGGACAATCAGCTGCGGCTGAAGGAGGTACTGACACTCATCCTGTAGACCCTGAGACAAAAGCAGGGGTGATAGGAGGGGAGAGACAGAAAGGTGCACTAAAGCAAGGCAAACAGCCTGCTGAGGACAGGGACAAACCTCCTCCAGCCCTCCTGCTTCTGGGGCTATGACTGCAGTCTCTCTAAGCTCTGGGTCCTTCCTAGGTCTGCAGGATCTGTTGTGACCCTCAGCACTGGCTGAGGTTTAGAGACACAAAACCAGGCCCTCCTGACAATCAGGCCCTGCCTACCCTCCTCCAACCCAATCCCTCCTCCTGAGTATCCCTGGACAGACCCTCAAGGTAATTTTGAACCACTCCATTCCCTGACCCTCAGGAACGCAGAGCACTAGCACTCCTTGAGCATAGGAAAGCTCCTTAAAGGCCTCCAGTCCAAACCTCCCTCCTCCCCCAGCTGAATCTTTCATTTCCTTTATTCTCCACCTGCCCCTCCCAAGTGCTTGTCCAGCCTCTACTTAAACACCCCCAGGAAAGAGCCAGTCTACCTCCCAGGCAATCTCCAGACTATAAGCAACCCGAGAACAGAAACCTGGTCTGCCAGACACAGAGCCTAATGTAAAGTGCACCCTTCACAGATGAATGTTTGCTGAATAAATGAATCAACCCAGCTGGGGGCAGCTCTGACCTTTATGAAGCAAAGCCTATCTTCTGTCTCCCTTCCCACCACTCTGCCTCATGGGCCCCCAGATGCATCTGCTCCTTCTGCCCCAGTCTGGGTTTCTTCTGTTACTGGAGGAGAACAGCCACATCTCCCCAAGCGCCTCTTCTGGATAGAATCCCTAGCACTCCTCTACTCAGGTGACACCACCAGGCCCAGGCAGCCACAGCATCTTCAGGGAGCACGGTCCCAATTGTTCCAGCTCCTCTTCTGCAGCCTTTGCAGCAATCTGGGCCCTCGATACTAGCAGTTCAGGGGAAAAGGGGCTCCTGATTAGGCTTCTCTCATCTTCTGAACAAATGGCCTTATGCCCAATAAACCAGAGGCTATTGTTCACTTACTTGGTTATTCTTACCAAGACATACCATTAACCTTGTTCGGGGACAAAGATCCCAGGCTCCGACGTCCCACTGAGTTCCATGCCATGGAACAAGCCAGCCAAGGCATGTCTGCTGACTTCTAGCAAAGTTCCACAAGGCTGGAAAGAGGCCTTGATGGATGCCATGCTGCAACATCTCATTATCCTCTGCCTTCTGCATCACTGCATCCCCAATGCCCAACACACCACCTGGCATACACTCGGTGCTAGAAAATATCTATTGAGTTAAAGAACTGGTATCAAAAAGAGGGTCCCTTCAGAGAGCTCCTGAACCCATCTAGTTACTCAGAGACCTCCATCTCTGGTATCCAAAGCAGATGTCCCTCATATTTGGCATCAAATACTAAAAACCAGAAATACTCTCACAAGTTATTTCATTGACCCCACTTCCTAAGGTCAGGAATCACTACCATAATAATCTTGCTGTGAATGATCCCCAAGGCTGAGGACTCACACTCAGAAAATGGCCCATTTCCTTACTAGACAGTCCAGAGGGAAGAAACACTTTGTTCCACATTTTGCTTGCTGTTGGCCTAACTAAAGGATAGTGGACAGGACCTCTCTGGTTAAGAAGTGCTCCTTCCTTAAACTGTATAATGTGCACATCCAATACCTCCCTTCTTATAGATAGGAGCATTCAGTCAGCGGAGAGCAGGGAAGACGCAGTGACCTTCACCCTGTACTGGGGCCACAGAAAGGGCACCAGAAGTCAGATCCTCAAGAGCTGCCATGGCAGAAGCCAAGTGAGAGAATCCAAACTCAGTCAACATCCGTAGTCATGAAAGGAACAGCGCTAAAACAAGGGAGCTTGAGAAACCAGGAGGGCCAAAAGTAAGAAGGGGAGTGAGAAGCAATCTGAAAGAAGCTGGAGTGGAAGGCCTTAGATTGGTTCCTAGACTGTCCTTGATTCCTAGACTGTCCTAGTATGGGTGGGCTGGATGTCTTCAGAAAAGTCTGAGCCTCTGGGTGAGGTGTGCAGACTGAAGATGCCCAAAGACACTTGGCCTTCTCTGTGGGAATATTTCAGTGCTTAGCACTGCCCCAGCCCACAGTCAGCCAGCACCAATCAACATGGAAGTAAATAATCGCTGGACAGACTTCAGGGGGCAAGAGTGGAAGAAGGGAGTCCACTTAGGAGGTTACTGTGGTGGTCCAGCAGAAGGCTGAGGGGAGGTGTGTTAAGGGCAGAAATAGAGTAGGTGCACCCAGTGCATGCTTTAGTAGTACGGTCAACAAGACTTTCCCTATAGATCAGTTGTGTGGAAATAAGAGAAAAAAGGAGAATAAAGTATGACACCTAAATCGGGCTTGAGCAAATGGTGAATGGCAGTGCCATTTACTGAGATTAGAGAAAGAAGAGGCTTAGACTGGGAGATGTGAACTAGCAATCAAAGAGATTCTTACATTAGTCTCTGGATATGTACTTGCTAACTCTGAGATGGGCCTTAGGCATCCAATCGGAAATGTCAAGCAAGACATCGAATATGAAGTCTGAGACTCAAAGAAATTAGGACCCTCTCAATATACTTGGAAAACATGAACTTATAGGTGGTATTTAAAACCATGGTGCTGGAGACACCTAGCAAGAGAATGGAGAAATAAAAAGGAGTTTTCCCAAGACCAAGCTTTGGGGCATCACAACATGAGTAAGATCAAGCAGAGGAGAAGCCAGGAAAGGAGACAGAGGAGTGGGTGGTGGGCAGGAGGAAAACCAGGACAGTGCTGTAAAGTCACAAAGGCCAAGAGGAGAAACTGTTTCAAGACGGAATGGGTAATATGAGTAACTAGGTAACAGCTGGCTACTAGTTACCTCTGGAAAGGGGACGTGGGGACTAAACGGGGACCAAGGGAAGAGGAAAACTTACTTTTCACTGTATGCCTTTTGTACCTTTCGAATGTTGTATCAGGTGCATATATTACCTATTTGAAATACAAATAAAATAATTTAGAAGGAGGAAGAAAAGCAGAAGGAAGACTGCTAGCAGATTTTAACCACAACAGTTGAGATACTGAGCCGCGCTTGGTCCTAGCTGGTGGATTCAACCGAATCTTCTCTTCTGTACAATCGGCTTCTTTGCTTTCCTCACTGTTGTTTTCATTATTTATCTGCTTTTATTTACTTTCAAATCTTGGAGCTGGTAAGAGGAAGCACTCAAGGAGAACTGTGCCCAAGGCACTTGGAGAACATACTCCTAATAAGCCATTTGGGTGCCAGATGTTACCCACAACCCAAAGGCCAGCCCTTCAGGGCAGACTGGCAACTGGACACCACAGGGTGCACATATGCTCCAACACAGGAAACACAAGGAGATGGAGGGCATGGGTCAAGACAGAAGGGGTTGACAGAAGTAAGAAGAAAAGGAAAGGAGGAGAAATGAGATCAGTTTTAGGCAACATGAGTTTGAGAAAATGGCAAAAGGGCAACAAATATTTGCCAGGCCCCAACAATGTGCCAGGCTCTGTGCTGGACGCTAGGAATACAGTCGTGAATAACACAGACACAGGGGCCAGAGCTCAGGAAAGCGCCTGCACCAGATAAGTCACTTCCCTTTTACAACCTCATAAGGCTTCCCCGTCACTCTCAGGATAAAGTTCAAGCTTCTAGGTCCTTTATGATCTGCCCTCTGTTCACCCCTCCAGCTCCCTCACTCATCCCAACAACCGCCCCACACTGAACCAGTTCAGTTCTCCCTTCTCAGCTTTAGCCCATGCTACTCCTACCACCTGGAGTGCCCTTCCCAGCTTTCTCAACATCAGGCCTCACTTCCTAACAGTTTCCTAAAACCACTTCTCCACCACACTACCGAGCGGAGGTATCCACCTCTCCTTTGTCCTCCTAAAATATCTCACTAATATACATCTTATTTATCTGTGTCCCTAGCATCCAACCCAGGGCCTGGAACAAAGCAGGTGCTCAAAGACTAAGGTCTAGTGGGAGGTCTGAACTCATCCCAATGCTAAGAAGGCCCCTAGAAACAGTGCTGCCTTCTTATTGCCAGGACTCTTCAGTCCCTACCCAAGGATATCCCTGAACCCACACCACTTCCTTTGTTGGCCAAGTCCCATGGGAAGTCAGAACCATGGTACAAGGAGGAGACAAGTTGAGAGTCAGAGCCCTGGAGAAGCGCTCTGGACAATCCACTCACAGGCTTGAGTCTAGGGAATCAACCAGAGAACTTAAGAATACTTAGAGGCCCACAGAATATTCCAAATGGTAATCAAATTCTTAGAGGAATCACAAAGAAGATCCTTGCCCCCTAACCTCCAGAACAGGCCTGAATGGAGAGCTATGTCTCTCAGGGGGTTCACTCATGGCAAGGGAATTATGCCCTCTTCTCTCTAATCTCACTGTGCCCCAGGGATCTCTGCTGGCTAGGACTCCAGCTTGCAGTACCCAGTTCCCCAGGCCCCACTGCTATGTCTAGGTGCAAATGGGCCTGATCTGACCTCTCCTAACCAGGCTTCAGCTCCCATGATCCTAGCCCTGGCCTAGGCACCAGGCTGGTCCCACTCAATCAGAAAGGTTTTTGGATAACTAAAGCACGGCTTCAGAAGGATTTTCTCTTCTCGCAAAGAAAGTCAAAGATCAGAGTTGGGATCAGGAACAAGGTCTTTGGAATTTGGCCACAGACTTAAGAAGATATCCCTCCCAATAAAGGAACACTTGATTCTGATGAGAGTCAAGAACCTAGAACCCAGAGCCATTTCCAGGTGAGCTCCCAACATGTTCTCACTAGAGAGTTCCCAGGCCTGGACAGGAAGTTCTCCTGCACATCACTCCCAGGAAAAGCAGGTCTACCACTAAGCCCTAGAGATGCTCCCTCAGCCTGAGTTCCCAACTCTGCCCACAGTAGTGCCTGTACACTTGTCCCTGTGTAAATCTCAGCTCATTCAAAAGCATTATAACACCTTGGAACGCTGGGCTATTGCAAGAGGAGAGGGGAGTCTGACACAGTCACAGGGCCTGAGCCCTCAAGGAACTCACCCTGAAGAGAGACATGCGGGTCAAAACTTCACCTGACTGGGAATTTCTGCCCCTCCCAATTCTCAATGGCCAAACTCCACCCATTTTCTAGTTCTTCAAGTCCTGTTCTTTAAATCCGGCTCAGCTCATGCTGGGTCCTTCGCCCTGACCACTGGCTCCACATACATGGCCATCCCACTCTGACATGGCCACCTCATCACACCCTCCCTCCCCACCAGAGGACAAGAGTAAGCAACCTTTAGATCTTCTCACTGTAACGGAGTGGTCTAGCCTGCCCAGTACATGGGAATGGCAGGAAAATTCTGCGGCATTTCCTTCCCTCCAAACTAGAATGGAGAAGTAGCCTGACCTTAACCCTGTAACACTCCAGACTTTAACAACCTCTGCTCTATGAAATCACTGCCAATATTTGGGGTAAAGAGAGGCAATAGCTGGTTGGACACCAGTTGCTCAAAATCTCCCTTTAACAGTAAAGGGTTTCCCTGCCCCCAGAGTTCCCTTATCATCTTCCATAAGGCGCAGGGAACTGAAATTAGGATAGATGAGGAATGTATTCTCATGTATTCTCCCAGATGGACTAACGACTGGGCTGCAACCTACAAGAGTCTTCAGGGCTATCACCAAGATGTAGAGAAAGACTAGTCCTGGGTTTGTGCCGCAGCATCTGACTGGTCCCTGGCTGGCTTCTGATCACCTTGACTAACCCTGCGCCTTCCAATAGGAAGGGACACCACTTCCCAGGGCTGGGGCCTCTGATTGACTCTGGACTTTCCCTTCAGCTTACCTGAACCCACTATGTCCTCTAAGGTTCCCAAACTGCCTCCTGCAGGTCACGGCCTCTGGCCTACCAGGTGACCTGCTGACCCCTAGCTATGCCTCACCCCAGCCACCTTCATGCTGTTGCCCACACTGACACAAGGCTGGTCTGCCAGGTAGCCCAGAGATGGAGAAGCAGCTCTGGCCCCTCTTGTCCTGGACAGCATCAACCCACCTTGACAGAGATGTGACCGTGGGCCTGGGGAAGGTGGGCAGCCAAGAACCAGTCCCCAGGTAAGGGGCTGCTGATGTTAAAGATGCCGGAGGTGCGGTTGGGCAGTGTCCAGCTGAGAGTCAGTGAGAAAACCCCAGGCACAGCTGTGTCCCCTGGGAAGTGTGTGTGCAAGGGATTGATGACAGGGGGTGCCCCGGACCGGAAATACCTGGAGGACCAGAATGAAGAGAAGAGGAAAGCAGGCAATGGGGTGGGGGGCAGGAAATGGGGGAGAGAAAAGAGAACTGTCACTCATCACCAGTAAAACAAGTGGATTCTCCAGACTGACGCATGCAACGAAGTGGGTCCAGGTCAGGAGTCAGAACATAAAAGGCAAGAGGTCAGCTCAGGCACTCATACAGTCATACAGCAGTCAGGAATCATCGGGAGACAGAGGTCTTGGCCCTCACTCAGTCACACTTCAGTCTGGACAAGTGTCAGGGTCAGAAGGTCAGTTTAGATACTCATAAAGTCACATTCTAGTTTGGAAAGTGGCCTGGGGTTGGAAGTGGGGGTCAGGAGGTTAACTCAGACACTCACACAGTCACACTTTGGTCTGGGCAGTGGTCCCCAAAGGTTCCCCCCTGCTCTTTGAAGATGATGAGGTTCCAAACGGCCAGGAATGTGTCTTCAGGAACATGGAAGTGGAAGAGCTCGGTGCTGGCAAAGGAGCGGAAAGGACTCAGCTTGCGGGGTGAGCAGGTGGAGTAGTCAGTCAGGAAGAGGCCTCCTGGGGAGCAGGCAGAAGAGAGAGGAGCAAAGTAGGACAGGCCTTTGCCAGAAAGCCCCAGGCACACCAGTCCTCCCCACACACAGCACCGACTCAACAAATGCTCTCCTCTGAGCCAGGAACCAGGTCTCCTGCCGCCCCCATCATCTGCTTTAATCCTGACAATGACCTCGGGGAAAATGACCTCTTTTTACAGATAAGGAAACTGAGGCTCAAACCTAGACCAAACTGAGGATTCAAACCTTGATCTGTCTAAATCCAAAACCAGGACCCTTTTTTTAGGGTCCCCACAGCTGCTGCCTTCACTTAGGAGCCATTGTTCTCTTTTAATATGCCTAACAAAACAAAGGTGTGGATGGAGGGGTGGTGCGTGTGTGCGCGCTGGCATGGGCTCCTAGGCTACTGAGCATGCGGGAACTCCACCTGTGGGCTTGGGCGTCAGCATGGAACTGTGAAACTTCCTTGTTTATTTTCTCCCCCTCTCTGTTCCCCTGCGGTCAGGAGACGTAAAAACCCTCAGAAGCTTCACAAGAGCTGCCTGTATACTGGCTCAGGGCAGTGGTAGGGAGGGGCGACTGTGGTGAGGCTCCAAGGGGCCTGCTTGGGTGGCAGAGGCAAGGACAGGAGCTGGCAGACCACCACAAGAGCCCCCAGGAGAAGGGGAAAGGAGAGTCAGCAAGGTCTCTGGGATTCAGAAGGAGCAGCCGGGGGCGCTTCCCGGAGGGAGGCCCCGTGAGGCAGTCAATCGGTGAGCCACTGGAATCTCGGACCACCTGGGAATACTCATATTCAGAGCAGGCCAGGGTTGGCAGATTGGGAGGAAGTGGTCCTCTGTAGCTGAAAAGCCAAGATACCTGATCATGGTTGTTAGGAGCAGAGCCCAGTGGCCAGGAAAGTCTGGTGAAAGCAGCTACCAGGCAAACACATAGGGACCAGGACTGCTGTGGCAGTGAAAAGAACACAGCAGCTTAGCTGGATAGAAGAGAGCCCCAAATGGCAGGCAAAGCTCTAGGGAATCTGACAGCTCTGGAGACTTAAGACCAGCCCCAGCAAAGCCCAGAAAGATGTCCCCAGAACATATGAGAAGGTTGGAAACTCAAGCCGCTTCAGAACAAGAGTAGGGGCATCAGGTAGGGGTGACCCTGAAGCCAAGTTTCCAGCCAAGTAGTAAATACCCACAGGCTTGCTTATTCTGACCATCTACCCCTCTGGAGATGAGAGATGTAACTCCAAAATTGAGGTATTTGAAATAACAGAGAAAGGACATCTGGAAAGGGAGGCTGCTGAGGAGGGAACATGGGACAAGGTTGGCCCCACTGAACTACAGCAACCTCGAGTCACCCTGCAGAGCTGTCCTATGCAGGTAGAGATCACTGGCCCTAGATGGGCCTGTGCTCATCTTCAAAGGCCATGGGTACACCCAAGGACTAGCCTGCCCAATTTAGACCACACGATCTGTCTCAATGTCAGCAAGGAAGACCTGCCACCTTGCAAGCTGAGCACTGCCCAGGAACTGGAGAGGCTCACAGGGCAGTGGTGATGTACCCAAGAGGGATGACAGGAAACGAACCAACTGATGGGGAAAGTAGGTTTCCTAGGAGCCCTGGCTGGGAGGCAGAAAGCTGAGGGCTGAATAACCTGGACACTGCAGTCACAGGAAAGCAGAGTGCTAGTGCACCCCCTGCTGGAGTCAGGGAAGGGCTTCTCCTCCTCAAAGCTGGGACCAGGGATAGGTCACCAGATGGGCCACTGCTACTGCTGGGAAGAGGCCAGGCCCCCAGCGCAGATGCTCAGAGAGCTGGTGGTGAAAGCAGCTAATGACCTTTGGGAAACAATGGACAGACGTGCACAAAGAGCCCTGTGATGAAAAGAACAAGGCATGGACTGGAGAATTGGGTAACTAGTTACACCACCTCAAAGCAGCGAGGGGCTACAGAGGTCACAGGATAGGCTGGTGGGAAAAGTGAATAAAAAGCAGCTGGGCTTGCTGGAAGGAACACAGACGTTCTGAGGGCAGATGTTTGAGAAAGCGAACACAGCCCCATTCACTCCAAGCTTTGGTTCAGGGTTTCACTAGGGCCTCCAGAGCTGGGTCCCAGAGGAAGCACCTAACCAAGCTCAGATGAACCTGTCCTGAATGTGCCAGTACTTCCGGATGAGGCCAGGGTGATTCTCCATCACCACCTCTGTCTCTGTCTCTGTCTCTCTCACACACACACATACACATAGGCTGAAGCTGGTCCTGCTAGTCACAGCACACAATAGAACAAAAGGTCATTTCCTATAATGGCAAGGCATTCCTGGGTTATGCAACTGCAGTCAGACAAGTCTAAGGAAAAGACTGAGGATATACTGAGGCTGACTGTGCTATCATGGTCCTGTGATACTGCCAGCCTCTCCTCAGGCAAAACCTATCACCACCACCAGGTCACAGAGCACCCCTGCAGGCCAGCAACTAGTAACAGCAGTCAGGGCAGCCCTGCCTGCTGTGAGGCCTAGTCAGTGCTCTTTTCCAACCTCATTACAATCCTCCCGAAGCACATGAACCTGCTCCTGGACAGTTCTGTTTTAATCCACACCTCTCAACTTCCTACAACTCCATGGCTGTCAGTCACCCTGCTCTCCTAGTCAGCCCAGTGTTAGCTCAATGGGCTCATGAACAAAGAAGCTGCGGGGGCAGGGATGGAAGCTATTAATTGGGCTCAACAGAATGGACTCCCTCTCACCCCAATTGAAAAACTGACCTGGATGGGGGCAGATGGGTTATTTATGTATGTTGTGGGAGGCATCCAGTATTGCCTCCAACCAAGGAAGGGATCATCCACTTGGAAGGTGACGCTTTAGTAATCTGTCTACAGGAGGAGCAAGAAGAGCTGAAAAGGAGCATGCATAGGCCACAACGTGTAGCTCCCCTCACACAACAACACAGGCACTAAGGACACATGGGCTCACATGCACCCCACACAACACACACGTGCCTACGCTCACCAACCCACAAGCATATACACATACTGCACATGCCCAGCATTCCCACAGACCCCTCAGGTACACACACAGACACATAAGTGCCCAGATAACAGTGAGCACCCACATAGAGCTTGCACATCTCTGCAGGGGCAGCAAGCTTTAGCGTGCATCGATCTCCTCAAGCTTGGGCATTGAACCAGGGCCCCAGAGCTCACTGAAATGCAGCCCCCACCCCCAGTTTCTCTGCTAGTTGTTACTGCTGAAGACTTCTTGGGTACATCTTCATTCCATCTAGAGAGCCACCCACCAGAGATGGCTGGGGGTTGGGGCTATGAAGACTCTCTATTACAGACTGATCTTTATGGCACATCTCCTACAGCCAGGACCCCCTCCTCCTCCCACATTCCACCCATTAGGAAGTTGGGTATCCCCCTCTCCTATCAGAGTCACTTCCTCACTGGATGGTGGCCCTGGGCTGACAACTGGCAAATGAGGAGTTTGTGGATGAAGCCCCCTTGTGGGCAGACAGGGGAGAGGATAGGCTGTGCTTTGAGTCTTTCTGCACTTAGATCTGTTTTCCTATTGCAGTGGGGGGGAAAAAAACCCACTAGTATGGAATAGGAATTAGGAAAACTTTTTCTAGCACCAGACCTGCCACTGACCAGCTGTATGACCTTGGGCAAACTGATCCCTTGCTGAGCCTCAGTTTCTCCATCTGTAAAATGGTCTCCGAGTTTCAACCCTGCTCTAAAAGCGTCAGGAATTATTCCTAGGCAAATCAAGCTTATTTGAAAGGAGACTTGTGACAAGAGTTAAACTCATTATAATGGCAACTAATCCACGTCCATCTGTTTGCTACACATTTATCTTCAAAAGAGCTTTCTCAACCTGTTTTAATGCATGCCCAGTACCTCAAAGGGTTAGTCCAGATCTTCCCACATGGACTAGAGGCTCTCTGCTGGGGGACTATGTCTCCCCCATCAAACTTCATGAGCAGGAGCAAAGCCCTCAAGACTTTCTTGGAAAAGCAAGGGTCAAAGTGGAGACAGGATGGACGCCAAGAAAGAAAACCTTGGAGTCTCTGTCTTTGGGACTATCAGCCACCTGCTGAGCCTCAAATCCACAGTTACTGCTCTTCTGACCCTCCCAATTCCTCTCAGTTACGTAAGACTTCTCTCCTCCCTACTCCTCTCTTCTTCGCCAATGATCTAGTTGCCCAGGTCCCACCTCTGCTGAATCCCTCCAGTCCACCCGTCCCTGCCAGAACCCCATCCCTGCCTCAGTCTTTCCTGTTTCTGCACTCACCAGCCCCTGGGCCAAGGACAGACAACAGCAACAGCAGCAATAAGGCTGGTGGCAGCTGGAGCCCAGACCTGAGTCGAGGCTGGGAGAGGGGCAGGGTATGAGAGAGAGGGGTGGGCAGTGGGAGAGACTTGGGTAAACACAGAGATGAGGGCAAAGGCTGGGATACAGAGTTGGGCTGGGCTGGACACTGGGGCTTGTACAAGGGCAGGGGATGTGATGGAAGGAGGGGCTGTGGTTGGGACTGGAGCAAAGGCAAGGGTTGGGCCCCAGGCTTAAGCAAATATTGTGAATGGGGTTGGGACAGGGGCTGGGCTGGGATTTGGGAAAAGAGGTGAAACAGGGGCAGGGGCTGGGATGGGTGCCAGGCCAGGGACTGGGATTGGGACTGGAAGGGGAACCTGAGTTGGGACCCGAATCTGGGCATTCGCTGGGACCCAGGCCGGAGCTGGACCTGATGTGGAAAGCGGGGCGAGGGCGGGGTCGGGGGCCAAGGCCTGGATGAGGATAGGACAAGGGGCCGGGACAAGGGCTGGGCCATGGCCCGGGGCGGGGGCGGGGCCGGACAGGCCAGCGCGGGGCGCTCGCAGAGCTGACCCGCGGCTCCGCTCCCACCCCCCGGGGGGTGTCTCCGGTGTTCTCGCGGGCCCGGGGCCGGGGTCGGGTCGGCTGGGGTCGGGCCGGGGACCTGGGTAGGAGTTCAGGCCTGGGCGACTCCGGGCTGCGCTGGACCGGCGATAACCAGGCCCCGCGGCGGCGGCGGCCTCGGCCTGACGTCATATGGTGCTCCGCCCCTCGATTAATTCTATTGGTCCTTGTTAGTAAAGCCCGCCCCCGGCCCTAGTCTATTGGTCTCTAACTTGGCCCTGGGGGCTCGAGGACAGACTGCCCCAGCCCCAGCTACCAGAGCCCTTGTGTCTCTCACCCCAACTGCGAAGCCCAGATGCCCCCATCAGATCCTCATAGCCCCCACTGACCACACAACAGACAACTCATAGGAGCCCTACAGAGAACCTCACAAACCCAGACACCCACAACGTCCCCACAGAGATCTGCAGACCCTACCCAGAGACTCTCACAGAGTCTCACAAAAATCCCACAAAACCCCCTTAAAAGAAGTGAACTCTCTAGGTTTGTCCCCTCCGGGTCCATTGCAGCCCCCTCAGGAGACCTTACTCACCGGGGCGGTGACCAGACTGCTGTTGCCAAGGAGACTGCTGGGCGTTCAGGTTGCCCTGGTGACGGATCCCTCCACTCCTGGCCCGGGTTCCAGAGGCTTTAGTCAAGCTCCTCATCATCCCTCCCCCTCACACCTTTCCTCAGATCTGGCCAGAGTTCCTTTGTGAATTTCTGCAGGTGTCCAAGTCCCCTCCCTAAGTCGTAGACTTGCAAGCAAGGCCTCTCACCAACAGCGCCTGCAGCCAGGGCTCATCCACGGTTAAGAGCCTTCTCACCCTCGGGACCAACACTGCCCCTTCCCGACTTCAGACAAGACCCTACGTAAGGACTTGTAACAGCCAAGACAAAGCCCAGAGATATGTAGTCTCTCAAATGCCTCCTCCTCCAAATCCTCCCATTCTGTCCTAATTCCTTCTGTCCCTTCCTACCTACCTCAGTCCAACCCCCTACCCCTCTCCACTTTTCATCCTTATCTTCCCCATTCCCCATGTCCCCCACGTTTCTCCACTCAGTCCCCTCCTCCCATCCTCCGGTTCTTCACCCTCAGGCCCCCTTTTCCTCTTGCTGAAGATCTGGCCATTTTCCACCCCATCATCCTACCTTTCCCCTACTTGCTGTCCCCTTCTCCTATGGAAAGGCCCCGATGAGTTTAAGAAATTATTAATGTAATATCTCTGGAGCATGGGCCATATTAGAGAGCAGCAGAAGTTAAGTAAGGCTGGACTCCTTAGGCAATGTTGCAAAAGATGACAGGCCTTGAGTGTCAGGGCCAAGAAATTTGGACCCAATTCCTAGCCAGAGTCACTGAGTGTTTTTAAGCAAGGGAATGCCATTGTCGGGTTTGCATTTTAGAAAGGTCTTGCTTGGGTCGTTAAGGACGGCTGACCCCTCTTGGACATCCTCCCAAGATAAATTAGGCACAGTCCACTCCCCACAGAATCCTGGGCTTACCTCAGCATAACACCAGCTCATTTGTATTGTCATTTTGGTTAACCTGTCTCCTTCCCAGATTCTCTCTACTGAGTCCAGTGCCTGAATAAAAGTGATAAGATTAAGTTCTTTGTAAAAGAAGAAGTTACATAAATCAATGAAAGAATAGGTGAGTGGATTAATATGCTGGGGAAGGCAACAGAGGGGCAAAGTTATTACATAATCCAGGTAGAAAATGACAAGAACTTGAACAAAATTGGCGGGAAAGGAGAGGAGAGAATGGATTTGGGGGATATTTAGAAGATAGGAAATATAGTTATTGGTGCCTATTTGAAGATGAGGGCTGAGGGGAAAGGATAAATCTCAGAGTTCAGTTTTGATGCCCTATGGGACATCCATTTAGCAATGTCCAGCAGGCAATTGGTTATGACTAAGTACAGGGGTTTAAAGAGGTCTAAGCTGGAAATATGGATTTAGGAGTCATCATCATACACTTGGATATAGCTGAAAACCTGAACATGAATGATCTCACCTAGGGTTGGTGGGTGAGGGGGTGTCCCTGGGCAAAACTAGACTGTGAATAATTTAAAAAAAAAAGATGTCTAGGTTCCATGAAAGACCAACTGGGGAAAAAAAATCATATTGGGCCCTGCCTAATGTATCCTCCTGCACTCTTGCGAGCAAACCCCAACTTTGGCTTGGTATTCCCAGCCTTTAGAAGTCCCTAGCCTGACCTGCATTGCCCTCAGGTATGCCCAGAACCCTGTCCTTGGACTAGCCAAGATACTATGTTCAGGCCCCCTCCTCTGCTACCATGTACTGATGGGATTCAGACTGCTTCAGCCTTCTAGTATGCCATATGGAGTCTAGGCACATAAGTTAACCTCCTGGCACTGTACCCTGACCCAGAGCTCACCTGGCTTCCCCCTTGTATCTCGGGTACACTGAAAACCTTATCCTAATTCCAGAGCCCCCTGTGAATCCTGACTTTGCAGACCCTCCAATCCCAACCTAATGAAACATGTACCCTGTTCTACCACTAGATGGAAGCAGACAAGGTCACAGAAGAGCCTCATACCACCATGGATGCAGAAGAGCACCTTTCTTCAAAGGACTCCTCCGCTGAGGACTCACGGGAGCCCCCTATCCCTGAAGAGCCTCCCATCTCTGAAACCCCTTTAGAGCCCTTTGACTCTGAATCTCATATGACGCCATCTATTTCCCAGGTCCCGTTAGAGACCCACACCTCTGAAACCCCTTTGGAGCCTTCCATCTCTGAGACTCCTTTAAAGACCGATAACTCTGAAACCCCTTTAAAGCCTTCCATCCCAGAAACCCCTTTAGGACACTCTACCTCTGAGGTCTCTCTGGAGACCCCTAACCCTGAGATCCTGTTGGGGACTCACATCTCTGACATCGCAGAGAAACACCTTACTTTTCATACCTCATCACTAAGCCAGGTCCCTGCATCTTTCTCTGATGATCCGAAGGAAGAGCCCTTTGAGTCTTCCTTGGACTCCATCCAGACCACTGACTCTGAGAGCCTTCAAAAGCACTCCCTTTCAGGCCCTCCAGCCTCACTCCACCTGGACACACCTGCAAAAGAGGGGGAAGAGGAAGAAGAGGGCGAGAAAAGGGTGGATGCCACAGACAGCACCACTCACACAGCTCAGCCTGAACAGAAGCCGGGCAAGAAGAAGGGGAAGAAGGGAATCAGCCGTAATTGCTCCAGCCCTTCCCCCTTTCTCAGCACTGTCTTTGACCTGCCCCAGCAGGAGGGGATTGGGTTACTCTTTGACTGGGCCCCTTCTCTCAATTTTCGAGCCTCCTCACCTCCCCTTAGTTACTCAGCCCCTCCCTCCCTAGGTTACACAGTCCACCCAATGATCCCTGCTAAGCAGGCAAACCTGGCGAAAGTGGCTAAGGCACTGCACAGAGAGAAGTCTGGTGCTCGGGTGGATTATCTTTTCCAATGGGAGAAGGATGCAGCCCTGAATGCCATCCAGACAGGTGAGCCCAGGCAGCCTTTCAGAGGCCCGTGACAGGCCCATGGCCATCCTCCAATCCAACAGGATCTAGGAACCTGCTTGTTCAATGGACAGCTACTCCTTGTGGGAATGGCAATGCTACCTGCCTAGACTAGGTCTGGGAGTAGGTGGGGTGGTTGGTGGAGCAGGCAGTTAGGCCAGGGTAGATGAGGGGAGATGCAGACAAAAAGTAGGGATATTCATAAAAAGCCCAGGCAGGAACAGGTGGCTAGTTCAGTTAAAAACAGAAGGACCACAACAGGCCAGCCCCAGATCTAGGACTCAGATAGCCTGCACTGAGCAGACCCTAAGGCTGAGTTGGCCGAGGACCCTGGACAGTTTCCCGGAGACTTGTTGCTCTGACATGGCAAAAGGCCTTAGTCCCCTTGGTGGAACTCCATTAAAAGGCTGTCACCCTTGCATGCTAGACCCATGATCACCTGGGAACCCAAAGCTTTGAGTTTCCTCACCAAAGAGGAGAGCCATGTCTTCTCACCCTATTGATTCCAAGTCTCAGCCCAGAATGAATACCTGTCCTGTTAATGGCATGCTGGGCTTACCTGCATCTGTGTAAAGGGTATTCAGAAAAATCGTGTGAACACATGCCATCCTGTGTGTGAGCACATGCACCTGTGTCACTGAACTTTGTATCTATAGGAATTCCCTTCAGTAAGAGGGCCACCCTGACCTGTTATAAGGATTCTGGGGCTTCTAGACTGAACACAATAGATATCACTGTATTTGTTTTCATCTCTCATACTTCCTTTTCCCTTATGTCAAACCTAGATGAGCCTAAGATATAAAGATAACTGGGTAATTCTATGTCCTTATCTCTCCTTCATGTAATTTACTTGCCTTATTCCCATACCGGGCCAAGAAAGTCAGAGTGATCTCATTTGTTTCTCAGCCTCGTTCAGGCATTGAAATGGCTTTGCTTATTGAACATCCTCTGTCATGCTTACTTATTCTTCTTGCAAATGCAGGGTCTGTTCAGTCTCCTCCTTCTCAGAACCTCCGATCTACTCCCTACTCTTCAAAGCCACTGCATTTCCTCTTCAGACTGAACTTCTTCATTTTCCTGTTTAAACTGGCAGTTTTATACAGAAATTTAAGTGTCATTCAATCCTAAACAAAGATATTTGGGGCTGCCTTCGAATATTGGGGAACTTGAGTCCCTAGAGACACCAAGGGACTCCATCACAGTATATGTGATGTATAGAGAAATATCAAGTGTAAGCTTTTCTTTTATTCATTCAGTATTTATTGAGCTCCAACTACATGCCAGGCATTGGGCTAGCTGTGGAAGTGGTGATGCTGGTGGGATTTCAAAGACAAAAATCCCTGAAACAATTTGTACTCTAATAAGAGATACCGATAAGTAAATGAATAATTATAACTCATTTTCATAATTGCTATGATTGAGGTCAGCCCAGAGTCCTGCATGAGCAGAGAAAAGGGGCACCTAGTCTTGGGGACTTGGGGGAGGGATGATTTCTCGGCCAAAATCTGTGAGATGAGTAAGAAGAGGTGGCCAGGTACAAAGTGGTGTAAGGTGACACAACAGGGCAAGGCACCAGTAGGAAACTGTGAGCAATGCAGTACACCGCTGCGGAGAGCAATGGCCAGAGGAGCCTAGCTAGGCACCAGAAAGGCAGAACTGCACAGGCATTTCTGTGCCAAACTCAAAAGTTGGGATTATATCCTGAGGGCAACTGAGATTCACTAAAAAAAAAAAAAATTTAAATAGGATAATAACATGAACAAATTTGTATTTTTGAAAGATCTTCTGGCAGTAGGATAGCCTGGAGAGAGACAAGACTGGGGACAGGAAGACTACAGTGTGGGGCACTGGTAATAAACCAGGTGAGAAGTGGATGGGCAGAGGTAAAGAGAAGTAGACTGATTCAAGAAATGCTAAGAAGGTAAAATTGATCATTGAATCATTGGATGTGTAGGATAAGACAGAGGGACATGCCTGGAATGTCACCGAGGTTTTTGGCTTTAGTTACTGATTGGATGATGGTGCTATTAACTGAATGCCTAAAACAGTGTAGGTGTTTAATATGTGTTGGGTGAACGGAGGACAAAGGATGAGGGCCAAGTCTGGAAGGAATCATTGGTTATAACACATTTGCAGAGCTTGTGGAAAAGGCTGGTAGAATAGTAGAAAGCTGGCTATTTGGGTCTAAAGCTTAGGAGAGAGGTCCAGGCTGAAGACATCTTTCACATAAAGACAGCTGTATGTTGTGTGATGTTCTAAGCATAAAGAGATATTATCATGCAAATGAGACTGTGACTGTGGGATTGACTGTGTTGTGCAGAGTCAAAATAGTGTCCCAGATAATGTCTCCTCCCCCTGCCAATCTTTGTCTAATTATAACAGGAAGAAGGTTTGGAATCACGGCAGAGTAGAAGGCTTTCTGCCGGAATACACAGCCAAGTGGTCAGTTGTCCCACTTTAAGGGCACAGACACCTGTAACAGAGTCTGAGGTGTAGTTGCCATTCTGATTCAAACTCTAGTCTTATTCATCTGAAACTGGGCAATGACTCCCACATTGGTGCTTGAACTTGACTCTCCCAGGCCCTCAGGCCAGGCCTTGATCAATGGGCACTAACCCTTGTTCACCTCTGCACCTCATCTGTTCATCCACTGCTTCCTGCTATTCCAGACAGAGTTCAGAATTCCTCTAGTGGAATCCTGGCCCCCTCGCACCTCCATTGTGACTTTGTCCACACTCTGCCCTTTCAACCAAGCTTCCCTGATGTAAAGGGGCATTGACACTACGGGCTGTCAGTGTCAAGACAGAAGCATCAAAGGCAAAAGCCACATCTGGTCAGGCTTCAGATCCCCAGAGACCATGGGTAAGACAAGAAAACCTAGTCTGACAATTAGGCACAGAATTGTATACTGTGGCCCTGGCCAGAGTCAAAGACCGCAGGACACTAACTCTTTCTCATTCTCCTTATGGAACTTCAGGCTTTGTCAGGAGTACTGGGTGTCTCTTCCTCCTGAAGGAATCTGCTCATTTATTTAGCCAAGCAATTCATGTTCTCTAAGCACCTATTTTGTGCCAGATCCTATGTTAGGACTAAAGACATAGATGAAAAGACAGGCCTTCCTTGGAGAAACTCACAGGCTAATGGGAATACAAGTGAACAGTCCATTGTAATGCACTGAACTGGCATAGGAGTAGCACAAGGAGCCATGGAAGGCAAGAGGAGGGGCCCCCAGACAGACAGGGGAAGTCAAGGACAACTTTTTGTGGAGGTGCCTTCATTGCCTTTAAATGGGAATAAGAGTCCCACAGCTAAAGGTCCCACTCCTTGGGGATGCAGACAAGATTCTTGGCTAGAAGTACCCTCAGCTCTTGTGGAGGATAAGGAAATCTGAGTGGGAAGTGCCTCCCACATTTACACCGCACCACCCTTGCCTTGTGGTGAGACTGACCGTCAAGCCAAACAGTTTCAGACCTCACTGCTGAAACCATGCTTTCGGGGGTTGTGGTCTCTTGCTGGTGCCTGCTCTCAGGGATGCATCTTAGGCTCACCTGCCTTTCCATGCCTCCTTTCTTAGTCTCACATGCTTATATAATTTTTGCTCTCCGCCAATCATGACTTCTGGCCTCCCCCTTGCTCCTACCCTTGGAGAGCCATAGGCAGCCCTTCTCAAGTTCATAGAAGGCATTAGTTCAGTAACACCAGGAACACAGAAGCAAAGTATGAAGGTGACAACCTGGAGAAGTGAGAGAAGCCCTCCTCCTGCCTCCTGGCATCAGGGCTGCCCAACCACCTCCCCCACTTCAAGGCCCTTGCATACCATGCTCCTGAGGAGCCAGTCCCCACCATCTACTCTGCACCTGACCAGTCCTCTTCCCTTTCCCTCACCTTAAACACTTCAAGGAAACAAAGCTAAGTTTGACTCTAATGTTGGGAGGAGAGATTGAGAATTCCCACAGTCACAGAGAATTCAGCGAGATACATGTTCATCATCAAATAAAACTTCACTGATAATCTTCTTGCTCAGAACTGGACTGTCTTCAGTCACTTCTGACAGGCAGACACAGATGGAGTAGATTCCAGGGTGAGAAGGGATCTGAAGACACTTGTTGGGCATTGAGAAAACCTTGAGGAAAAAAGTCTAATGGGGTAGGGATGAAGACTGGTGGTTGAGATAGATAACACACGGGGGGAGCTTGGGTAATTTTTCCTTCTTACTCAGTCCTCCACACCCAGGTCTCTACATTGGCTGGCGCTGCCCCCATTATCTATGGGACTGTTTCCAGATTGGGGATGAGTCCAAGTGCTTTTGTGGACACTTGTTGAGAGAGCATCATATTATCTCAGGTAGGGGAGAAGCGACCATCCCTTGTCCGTGTGGAGCGAGAACCGCCCTTTGTTGTGTGTTGGGAGGTCTGAGAGCAAATGTGTGTGTATGTTTGTTTGGGGGAAGACAGGCCAAGCCCTAGCGGGTCCTGGTCTAATCCTACCACTGCCCCCTTCTCCACAGACATATCTGTGCCCTGCAACGTGGGCCAGTGCCGCTGCCTCATGTTCTGCTTTATCCCATCACGCCCAGAGGAGGTGGGTGAGTTCTGGCTCAAGAGACGGACCACCTTTGACCCCAGGGCTTGGAGGGCCCAATGTCGCTGCAAACACAGCCATGAAGACCACAAAGCTGCCGGGTCACATTCCTGCAGGGTCAAAGGTACCTTCTAGGGCAAGGGGAGTGTAGGGGTAGGGATAGGTGCAAACAGTTTGGGGATGAGGATGGGGAGCTGGAAGGAGAGACTTGGGCTTATGGTTGGTGAGGAAGAGATGAGAATGCAGTCAGCCCTGGGGGAAGCCCCAAGTCCCTGTACTTTTCTTAGCTGCTCCCTTGCCCTAGGCTGTTCCTGCAGATGCTTTGAGTCTAATTTTCTCTGTGCTGCCTGTGACCGGCGCTGGGAGGAACATGAGACTTTCTTTGAAACTGAGGAGACCCGGCGACGAGGAGGGAGGCCTCACGGTGAGGGGGCAACCTTGGACAGGGGCCCATTCCAGGGTCTGTAATCAGAAGGCCAGGCAGGAAGGCACTCCTCCCCTCAGCCATCCCATCCAGGACTGCTTCACCCACTCCCTCCCTGAATCCCATACCTGCACTGGTTTCCACTCCCCAGGAGCAGACTATATGCCTTTTGCAGAGATGCCTACTGTCCAAGAAGCCATCATCAACAACTCTGACTTCGAGATCCTCCAGAAGGAGGGGCCCTCTTGCCCTCCCAGCCCCCACCCTAGTCCCCCTGGGCTCCCTAGCCCACGCAGCCTCCAGCCTGGTCCTATGTCTAACCTGCGTCCCTGACCCGTTCACCTCTGCTCTTCCCTCCTCCAGGGACAGACACTGTCAACACCTGGCACAGGCCTCTGTGAGCCTGGCCCAGTTCAGCAATAAAGGGGAAGCCACTGGAATCTGACTGGCTCTGTATGAGGCAGATAGAGCCCGCCCAGGGACAGACACCTTAGGACCTTAGAGTCAGCACCTACTGGGGGAAAGAGAGAGGACCACGCAGGAGAGAGGTTGGATCCAGCCATCTGCCTCCACCATACCCACATTCAAGCTGCTAGCTCTGGCTTCAGAAGGAGAGAGTGGCTTCAAGGAAGCCAAAGAAGGAAAGGATTTCAAGAAGGATAGAGTGAGCAGTGATGTTAGATGCAGGTGGGGGCTCCAATAAGATAAAGACTGAAAAGTGTCCATTGGATTTTGTAATTAGGTCTTTGGTGACCTCAGAGAGTGCAGTTTCAGTGGTGCAGTGGAGGCAGGAAGCAAATAGCAGTGACTGTGAAGGAGTTTCTTTAAGAAGCTTAGATGGAAAGAGCAGGGAAGAAGTCAGACAATACCCACAGGGGGATGTGAAGTCAAGGAAGCATTTTTTAGGAAGGGAAAAGGGAGGGGCCAGTAAAGACCTTGAAGGATGCACGAGAGAAAGAGAGATGCCTGGTGGAACCAGATCTCAAAGATGGAGGGGATGAGGTCAAGGCAGAGGTGAAGGGATTTACTCTGGATGGAGAAACACCACTTCCTAAGACGAAGAAGAAGGAAGAAAGAAAGGATGGGGCCTTCCCTGAGCTGCAGGGAGTAGGATTTTGTGGAAGTTCTCCTGTGAAATAGGAGACAAGGTCAGTTCATGGTGGGGGAGGAGAAGAATAAGAGTCGGGAGTAGGAGACAGGAAGAGAAAGGTGAAGTTTGGGAGGGCTAATGAGGGGAACTGGAGAAAAACCTCACCAGTGGGTAACTGAGGATTCAGATATAGTTGGAAGCAGGAACCTAATTAGGGAAGCAAACTAGATTAATGGGTGGTGATGGGAAGGGTGTCAGGGAGGATGATCAGCAAAATACAGCAAAAGAAGGCTTGAGGATGTGGAAGGCACTGACCATACAGATAGGGAATGAAAGTGAAGCCCGGAAACAATTGACAGATTGAAAAAAGGAACAGAAGTCTCTAATGAGATCCAGTAGCAGCTGTAGTGGCAGGGATCGAAGTATAGGAGACAGTGGCCAGAACCTGCAAAGCGCTGCTTTCCAATGAGAGCAGCTGCAAGTGATCACAAGGGCCTGGAGGAGAGAAGACAGTGGGCCAGGAGCCAGCATCAGTGAATGCAGGGGAGTGACTAGGAAGCCCATAGATGATTCTTATGGGGAATAGGAGATTCTGACACTAGTGGCCTCTGTGATCTTGGGCAAGTCACTCCGTTTCTGGATCTGTAAAATAGTATAACCTCTGTGCTACCTGCTTCTAAGAGAACCCAAAGAAATAACCAGTTTCAAAGGATTTTGTACTCACCTACCTGTCCTGGCTGGTTTCATTCCTGTCTTATCTGGAACCTCTTATCTCTTGCCCTTCTCCAGAGCAGCTCTAAGGGATGCTACTGTCCCAGAGGCACCACAGAGAACTGCAGCTTCCAGGGCACAGAGGCCATCTAACCTTCCAAGGAAAGGAATGCAACTTTGCTAGAACTCCTGGGGGAAATCACAGGGTCAAATGTCTGCCCTTTGGAGGAGAAAAGACTCTCTAACAATAATATGGCTATTCAAAAGAGATCATTACTATCTATAGAAGAAGAGTTTCTCATTACTGGTTATATACAATTAGCACCATGATGACCATTCACTAAAACCAATTCAACTAATAATCAACAACAAAGGAGTGGTTACTATGATAAATTCAGTCAAGGAAGCATTATGCAGCTATTTCAAAGCGTATTTACACAGACTATGTAATAATATGGGAAACTGATTGTAGATGAGAGAATAAAAATATGCAATACATTGCCTTATATTTTATGAAAAAGGAGATGAAAACACCAAATGTTATTCATTCTACAAGTAATTATTGAGCACCTATATACACGTCAGGCCATGTGCTAAAAAAAAAAAAAAAGGTACAGTGGTGACTTCTGTCCTGTGTTAAACTCAGACTAAAACTTACCTGGTGTGAGCATATTAGCATTTTGTGACCCCATATTTCTGATGTCAAAATATATATTCCAGCAGAACGAAATATACTTCTGACGTAGTCATAACGCATTTCCCTTGTCCTTCAAACCCGCCCTACTTACAGAAAATGCCAGGCACAGAGCTAACATATCACATATTATTTCTGATTGGGGAAGAACATTGAATACGTACTCTTCTGCTTATTAGACAAGTAAGTTAATAGCTTTGAAACGATCAAGGGTCTGAAACTGTCCTTGTAGGGTAAACGCTGGGTATCTATCCCACCAGTTAAAAAATGACCCCGTCCCAATTCACCTTCAGCCCCACCCGCTTGGCGTCCTCCACCCGCCTCTTTCTTCAGGGACTCCTGCCGCCTGGGGACTCTGAGGGCAACAGTGCCTCTTGGAGCCAATAAACGCCGTATCCCGAACCCCGCCCTCCTCCTGGCCAATGGGGTGAAAGGGTCTACAATCTCGGAGCCTCCGTGCGGCAGGTGAAGGAGTGCCTCCCCCTTCCTCGCAGCCCACCAGTAGGGGCAGCCCAGAATAGGAGGAACCAATACGATAAAAGCCCTGCCACCCACGAGCCGCAACCTAAGCCTGGCGGACGTTGTGTTGAGAGCCAATAAGACGGAAATCCCACCTCCAGGTCTCTCAGTCCTTCCAATGGAGTGAGAAACTATCTCATAGCGAAACTAGGGAGGGGATCCAATGGAAAAGGAACTTTCACGCTGACTAGAGGACGAAGCCAATGGAATGGAAAATGCGCCCTTTAGTTGATATAAGAAGCCAATGAGATTAAAAGATCCCGCCTCTACCGAGGCGGTGGAGCCAGTGGAGTAGGTTTGGCCGGCTCTGGGCTGAGCGCGGCGTGCCGGGCCCAGGAGCGCGACCCAATGGGGTGGCAGGGTTCGCTCCTGGCCGCGGGCGGAGCCAATGCTCCGCGAGGAGCCGGCGCGCTGGCTCAGGTGGGTGGGTCCTGCGGCCGAGGGGAAGATGGCGGCAGCGGTGGTGCTGGCTGCCGGGCTCTGCGTAGTGCGCCGGGTAGTGGCGGTCGCGGGGCCGCGGGGGGCTCAGGTGAGAGGTGGCCATGGGGCAAGGAGGGGGTGCCGCGGGCTCTGACGCCCTCCAGGGCCTGGGACCGCGCTCCTTGGCTCCCCGCGGCGCGCAGAGCCCTGCTGCCTCGCGGGGCCGGAGCCTGAGCGCCTGTCCGGGAACATTGCCTCTCCCGAGACGCAGGCTCCAGGGCTGTACTGTGAAGTCGGACTGGTGGTCGCGGCAGCCTCTCCAAAAGCCTCGGCATGGGAGAAGTGATGACGGACGCCCTGAACAGGCCCGGGCACCGAGGTTGGGACAGGGTCAGTGCAGCGGTTGCTGCCTTCTCCTAAGCTGGCCTGAAGCCTAGGCAGCTGAACCCCTGCTCTGGGCAGCTCCTCAGTGCCCCCTGCAGGACGTGAGCTTTTTCTCCTGGGAGCCAGTCTTCTGGTTCTGCCCCGTCAGGCCCCTGACCTACTGAGAACTACTGTTAAGCTTTATTCTTCCTCCTTGCCAGACCGACTCAAAAGGTCAGATTCATCCCGTCCCTTTCTCCCACAATCTGACTTGAGCCTTCTCTCAGCCCCTGGGAAACTGGGGCTTCTCTACCTTCAGTCCCCTTGGGGCTGGGGTTAGTTGTGTTCACTAAACTGAACTCCTTCCACTGACTGATTGAGGGGACTGTAGTCAAAATTCACAGTAAGAGTTCAGATGTGACACCCAGACGCCCTTGTGTCAAAGAGGGCAATTGTATCGAAACCTGAATAAAACAGGTAACATGGCTTAAAGATCAAAAAACAAGTAATGGAAATAAGTGGAAACTTCTTAACAAGGTAAGAGTAAATGGAAAGAGCTCCAAGTAGTCTTCAGAGATGATGCAAACCACCCCCTTTATATTTGAAGCCAAAGGAAGGGATTTATTTAGGTAATTCAGTAGTAAAATAGGAACTGGGACCTAAGCCTCCAGGTTCTCCTTCTGGATCCTTTCCCTGAACAGTGCTAGATTTCCTGGACAATTTAGGGTTAGGAATCAATTGTATTGGTGAATTCTGCGTTGTAATACTGCATGTTATCTAACCAGGCCCAGCACTATCTGGCCCTACTCTCTGCTGCTGATGCTCTGAAATTGAGAAACTTTTCCTTTGAATGGGAATGCTAATAGGTTATTAGAAGGGCGAAGTTAATGGCTATCAGAGCCCAGCCTCTGCCAGCCCCGACTAAGTACATGAGAGAGATATTGCCAACTCCCTCCCTTGAGTCTGTCTGACCCACCTTCAGGTCCGAGGAGCTGCAGGTGTGATTGATGGGAATGAAGTAGCAAAGGCCCAGCAGGCTGCTCCTGGGGGAGCAGCCCCAACCATCTTCTCCCAGATCCTGGATCGAAGCCTCCCAGCGGACATTCTATATGAGGATCAGCAGGTGGGGTGCCCTTGGGACCCCTCCCCTTAGGAATTTCATAAATACTATCTGCCCTGTTGAAGTAACATGGTGGCCTCGGCCTGTCATTGCTCCCAGTGCCTGGTATTCCGTGATGTGGCCCCTCAGGCTCCTGTGCACTTTCTGGTCATTCCTAAGAAGCCCATTCCTCGGATTAGCCAGGCTGAAGAAGAAGACCAACAGGTGGGAAGAACAGGACCAGGGTTTGGCTAGGGGAGGCCTATACTCAGAAGTTTTGCTCCCTGTAAATGAAGCCACCTGTCTCCCGTCCCTTTCCCTGTAGCTTCTAGGACACCTTCTCCTTGTGGCCAAGAAGACAGCAAAGGCTGAGGGGCTGGGAGATGGATACCGACTTGGTGAGTGACTTTTGGCCCTTGAGCCCCTCACCTGTGAATTCTCATTCCTACCCCTCAATATAATCTTCATTTTTTGACCTTTCCCATGATCCTGACCTCCTAACCCCAAGCTTCATTTCAGTGATCAACGATGGGAAGCTGGGTGCACAGTCTGTGTATCACCTGCACATTCATGTACTTGGGGGCCGACAGCTCCACTGGCCTCCAGGTTGAACCTACCAAATGATCAAGGACCCTTGACCTGGATGCTTGGATTGGGTGGGGAGAAAAAGGTCCCTGTGATGCTAATAAACTTGCTCTCCTTCAATTCTGGATCCCTGTCTTAAATATATATTTATACCACAAATAGGAAAGAAAATTTGTTGAAGACTATGATCCTCCTTGACTATGATCTGAGACACTAAGGAGGCCCATCTTATAGTAAAAGTAGCATTTGCCTATTTATCTGTGAGCTCATGACTAGTGGTCCACCTGGGTCAGGCTTCAAGAAGAGTAGCAGTAGGAACAAATCTGGATGAGTAGGAAAAGACTGAATCCCAGGAGTGAGACTTGCTCAATTCAGATGCCAGGCCAAGTTCTAAAGGGCTGGAAGGAAGGTGGTCAATGTAGGGGCTTTCTATTGGAGAAGTAATCACACCCAAAATATTTGCTACCCGTTAACTAATCCCCGTGTCTCACCATTTTGATTTTAAGCTGTTGTCTGATGTATTTTCACCCCTAAATTCTTTGAAAAGATGCCCCTACTTTTGAGACTGAACTAAGGGGAAGCTACTGTTGCTCCTACACAAATACACCAAGTAGGCTTTTGTCTGATACCACAGCCCTTTACCTGTCTTCAACACAAAGAACCACCTTAGAAAGACTCCAAAAGTCCTGCTTAGGTGTGGAGGGCGAGGCCTTAGGCCAGCGGAATCTTAAAAGCCGGACAGAGGCGTAATCGAGTACGGACGGACAGAAAGCGAACTTCCCAGACCGCACCAGGCTTAAGACTTCCGCCCCGCAGCGCACTTGCCTCCACCCCCACCCTCCGCATCCGCCCAGCTCTAGTTCTGCGCAGTCTCCTGGAATGATTTGCTGTCTCTATGGCAACCCAGTAGCTGGCGTCTGAAGATGGAGACCAGTGAGTCTACCAAGCGATTGCGTTCACGGTGAGAGCCGCAGCTCTGGCTGCAGGCATAACGGGACAAGAAAGGTGAGCCGGCTTCCCTTGCTGCACTTTTACAACTTTGCTGCTTTCGCTTTTTTCAGATCTTTAAACGTACAGCCCTGCTCCGAAGAACTAGGATCCACTTCGGATCCCATTCCTGCTTTGGATGGCCGTCATAGGTCGGCCCTGGCAGCCAGTGCAGCCAGTGCAGCCGCCTCTACTGCCAAAGCATTATCTACACAGACCTCAGCGCCCTACTCCGGTCGGAGCCTTCTCATGGAGCCCTCCTCTGACAGTCTTGGGGAGCGCCACTCTGCATCCAGATTTACCCACAAGACAGGCCATAGGAGGCTTGGCTTTGAGCCAGCCTACGTTTCCCATGTTACTTGGAATCCCTATGCTGCAAATGACCTTCGCTCTAGCCATGGCCCTGTTCCTGGCTCCAGCTCTGGCCCTGTTCCTGGCTCCAGCTCTGGCCCTGTTCCTGGCTCCAGCTCTAGCCCCGGTCCTGACTCCAGTTGTGATCCTGGCAGTGGCTCTGGCCCTGGCCCTGGTCCTGGTCCTGCCTCTGATTCTAGGCATAGTCCAGGCTATGGTCATGCCCCTGGGTTCAGTTCCTCTGCTCCGCCAGGCTTCAGAAGCCCCAGGGCACATCTGGTCCCTAATTATGCCTCCTGGAGTTACCACAGCCACCGGGAGCCTCGGAAGCAACCCTGGAAATGTTTGCAAGTCTCAGAACCTGGTGCCCGAGGGCTATGGAAGCCCCCTGAGGTTGAAGGGACTAGTAAAGTTCTCAATGAAACACTGCCACGGGGCCAGTGCCTTCTCTACAACTGGGAGGAGGAGGTATTAAGGTTTTGACCTGCTCCTTTTTCTTGAAGGCTGTCCCCAGCTGATGAGGGTGGGTACCAGGAAGGATTATTGTGGTAATTCGACTTGGGGCCCACAGAGAGCCACCAACCACCTGGATCAAGTCCCAAGCATGCAGGATGGCTCTGAGAGTTTCTTTTTCCGACATGGACACCAGGGACTGCTGACCTTGCAGCCACAGTCACCCATGTCCTCCAGCACCACCCAGAAAGACTCATACCAGCCTCTAGGAAACCACTATCAGCCAGTTCGAGGTATGAAACATGAGAGAATGGGCCAGAATGACTCCATTAGAGAAAAAGAGAGAGAGGATTATTGGGTGGGACTATGGATTGTCCAATGGATCTAAGGGTAAAACCCGATTTTCCTTCCTTTTCTCAAATTCATTTTCTTCTGGGCCTGTTTCTTAACCAGCCTCCTCAACTCTGTCCATTCCCTGACCTCCCACAGGGAAGCGTGAAGCCATGCTGGAGATGCTCTTGCGCCACCAGATCTGGTGAGATGCTGGATGAAGGGGAACAGGGAGGGGGAGGACAAAAATTGGCGGGGGAATGGCCTTGACGCCCCCTAGGACTGTGTAGTAAAGAGGTGCAGGCAGAGCAGGAACCCACAAGGAAGGACTCTGAGGTCGAGTCTGTGACACACCATGACTACAGGAAGGAGCTGGAGCAAGCAGGGCCTCCTGCCCCAACAAAGGTGAGAATGCATCCCACCCCACTTGTATAGCTGGGCCCTGACAGGCTGTGGGAAAGCAGCCGGCCCAGAGGCTGAGAGAAGGAGCTTCAGGCCAAGAGTTATTCAGTCTCTCTCCCTCACAGCCTCATGACTACCGTAAGGAGCAGCCCGAAACCTTCTGGATACAGAGGGCACCACAGCTACCGGTGTGTGAGGGTGACTAGGTGTGGGGAGTTGGGGAAGGGGAGAGGAAAAGTCTGTTCTGTTCTGCTTGGTGGAGAGCAGGATCCGTCCTCATTCTGGCACTCCTCCAGGGTGTCAGTAACATCAGGACACTGGACACGCCATTCCGGAAGAACTGCAGCTTCTCAACACCAGTGCCTTTGTCTCTAGGGCAGCCTTTGCCCTATGAACCTGAGAATTATTCCTACCAATTGGGAGAAATATCTTCCCTTGCCTGTCAGGGAAGAGGGCAATGTAGTGGAGTGGGTGGAACTACTCCTAAGGGTTGAGGGAAGTCCATGTGGAATTTCTTTCTATCTGTACTGGAGAGGTGGGGAGGAAGTGAATTCTGTCTGTACTTGGTGAAGGAGCTTTACATAAAAAGGATTCTCTCATCCTGAGCCTGCTGATTTCAGTGATTCTGTGAGCTACCATGACCATACCCCATAACCCTTCCTTGGAGTTGCCCCTAACCCAGACTGTGTCACCATGACTTTTTTCATTTGTTTGTTTTGTATTTGGCCAAAATATTCTGGTTTAGATACAGATATTTACAGAGGTAGGGAGGAAGGGGACCAGGCCAGAGAGGGGTAGGTATATGTACAAGGCTGAACTGCAAAGGGCAACAACTTCCATAGAAGATGGGGTTTTTATGCATGTTGGTTTCCATCTCATGTAACAATGTCCATTTCTGCTGTGTGGAGAGATGATGGCCATGGCCCACCCAGGTCCCAGCAGCAGGAGACAGCCTGACTTGGGAAGAAGTGGGGTTTATAGGAGCCCAGCAGGTCCTTTCTGCTCTCCTAGGAGCCAGTAAGTTCGCATCTTTCCTTTTCCCTGAAAGCGGGGGCATAGAATTCAGATTCTTCTGTGTTATTCCCCTTTCCGCCCTCTTCCCCCCATGATCCCCATAATCACGTTCATCCTCCCTTTCCATGACTCCTTCCCCATGGCCTGCCATCACCTTCATCTCCACATCCCCTCGAAGCTCTAGCTGGAAGCATCCTAGCTCATCCAGGGCATCCTTGGTGGTAGAGGAAACATGAATCTTCAGGGCTGGGGTGGGATGGGGGGAAAGATGGAAAGAAGAATCAGAGAAAAGGCAATCGAAGAATTGGCAGTATCGGAGAGCGCTTTACCCAGCCATCATCCCTCAGGAGGCTCTCGGTCCTCCCAAGATGATGCATTAGAACCAAAATATGTCCAAGGATGGAGCAATCAGATTGAGAGATTTGGAGGAATTCTGAAAAGAAGAAAAGGGCAACACAGATTGAGGCTGAAGCTGGGGTTAAGGGCTAACATCTCACCTTGACCGTTAGACTCCATTCGGGAAGCAGTGTTCACTGTGTCTCCAAAAAGACAATAGCGGGGCATCTTCAGGCCAACAACCCCAGCACAGACGGGCCCTGTGAGAAGAAACAGGTTGGGAGAGCCTGGGAAAAGTGGATACAAAGGCAGGAGTGAGAGTCAGCCTTACCCGTGTGGACCCCTATGCGTAGCCTCAGCTGGTCATGGGGTCGGTGGCGGATCCGGAAGGAAGAAACTGCATCCAATAATGCTAGGGCCATGCGAGCAATTTCCGGGGCATGTCGTTGCCCGTTTCGGCCTGGGAGACCAGATACCACCATGTAGGCGTCTCCAATCGTCTCTACCTGATTGAGAGGTGGATGAAAAGGTCACCTCTATCTGTGTCACTGGGAATGTAGAAGGAGACAAGCTGGATTCCACTATAAGTTGTCCTGATGGCCTGGAGGCCAGAACATTGACTAGAAAGTAAGTGCCATGGTCCTGAGAATCTGGGAGAAGGGGATGTCAACAGAATCTTTAAATCCTCCTGCCCCACCCCAGCACCTGGCAAATACTCTGTAAACGTTTGCTGAATGGACACCTGGTCTGCAGCAGGACATAGTCCAAATAGGCTCTGCTGTCAGGAAACAGGAAGCAAGACAACAGGGCTGCCCTGAAGAGCACAGAAGCTGGTGAGGAGGTCAAGCAGGTGCAATGAAATGGGCCTCAGACAGCCTAAACTGTCAAAGGTAAGAAAGCAGGCACTTGGCTGCATTAATAGTACTTCATTAATAGTTATAAGAGAAGGTCCTTGTTTTGGGGAACCACACACTGACCTGTTTTAGGGATAAAGGGACACAATGTCTATAACTTACTTGCAAAAAGTTCAGAAAATAATTATATGGATACATAGATTTAAAAAAAATAAAGCAAATGGGGGGAAATATAAACAATTGGCGGATCTGGGTAAAGGGTTTATGGCAGTTCTCTGTTATAGTAATAAGAGAAATGGTAGAGTAAGTCCAAAGGGAAGGGGCATGAATGGATATGTATTATCTGCACAATGTTGGACACTTTCCACAATAAATCTATTATTCCTATCACACAGATAAAATATCTGAGGCTCAGGGAGCTTCTGTTACGTGCCCAAGGCCACACGGCTTGCTACAAAGCCAGATCATTTTTACTCCCAAGCACAGTAAAGCCCACCCTGTGCCAACTCAATGACTTCAACAAAAAGCTTTTCCAATATAGCTTGTCTCTCACCCCAACAAATCATTCTATACGCATTCTATACCCATCCTGTATGATTCTTCCATGTCTGGAGGGGATGGAGAAAAGAGAAAAGACAACTAGGCTAACCTTATACCCCGAGGCAAAAAGTGGCAGGGGCTAAATCTTGTGATGATTCTGATTAGGAGAGCCTTAAGGATTCACAAGAGGTTAGACAGGAGTGTGTACAGTTACAGTGCCAGAGCCTCATTTGTCTAGGAAGGGCACTCTAGCACTAGGATGCTGGGGACCCAGGTGGGAAAACTGACCATGGAGCAGATAAGATATGTGGGAACAGGGAGACTGGGTTTTAAAGGAGTGTCAGTGGAAGGGCAGCCCAGCTCTCACCTTGTAGACGTCAAAGTTGTCAATTATGGCATCAAAGCAGGTATACAGATCATTAAGAAGTGTCACCACCTAACAGGGATAAGAAAGCAGAGGACTTAAGACTTGTGCCCAACTTTCTAAGAATTCTTAACACATGAGCCATAACAAGATATGGGAACTCCAGAAAAAAAAGCTACTGTTCTCTATTATCAAGGATCCCTATGCCCCAGTGAAGCTGCCCCACGTCCCTACCCCGCCCCCTACCTCTCACCTGCATGGGGGTGCTCTCTGCTGACAAAGCTGTGAAGCCAACGATGTCACTGAAGTAGATGGTAACACTATCAAAGGCCTCGGCCTGTACAGTCTCTCCCCGTTTTAACTGCTCTGCCACTGAACTAGGAAGCAAGGGTGCAGTCTCAGCCAAAGGCAGAGGAGGATGGGAGGGGAAGAGAGAGAAAAAGAGTGTGTGGCTGGAGCAGCGATGAGTTCTAACATGAAAGCTGAGCCCGGTGAGGGGGAGAAGGCAGGTGGCTGGAAAGACATTACAGTGCAGGACAAGGTCAGGTGTACAAGTAGGGGTGGGGGTTGGAAGGGGATCCCTCAGGATGGGGGCTAAACATCTCAAGTTAGGATTGTTCTACATACACCCGCTACAGCAGAGGTCTGGGAGAGCAGTGTCCTAAGAAGGGATGGGAAGCCAGGAAGAAGGCAGCACAGCTCATTTGGAGACAGAATGAAAACCCATGGCCTATAGCTAGCATGGCTCATGGTAGCAAAATGTAACACAGCAGGGTTCTAAGGGCTGGGAAGTGAGTTCTCAAGAGCTTGCAGAGGCAGAACCCAACAGAGCAGAGTACCAAAGGAAAATTCAAGAAGGGGGACAGAAGTCTCACTGGGGCAGAATTTGGTAGAGCAGAGCCTCAGCCTTGCGTTTCTCCTCCAGATAGGCCTGTGTGCGTTCCTCCACCAGCTTCTCCAGGTTATTGGCATACTGCTCCATGCGCAACAGGAGGTTGTCCAATATGCTGGTG
Organism: Camelus dromedarius; assembly: GCF_036321535.1. Classification (NCBI taxonomy): domain Eukaryota; kingdom Metazoa; phylum Chordata; class Mammalia; order Artiodactyla; family Camelidae; genus Camelus; species Camelus dromedarius. Next base: position 46,828,997 of record NC_087445.1, on the reverse strand, counting down.
CCACCCTCCCTGGAGGGAGGCCAGGATATGGTACCTGCTCCAAGATTCTCAAGACTCCCAGGACTTTCTACCCAACCCACCCTCTTGGCCCCACCAACCCCACCTCATCCACTAAGACTGATGAGGCTTCTATCCCTGGGGAGCCCCTGCCCCGTACTGCCCTCTCACTTGTTAAAGCGGCGAATGAAGCCCTTAATCTGTCCAAAGTCTGGGCGCTCAGCTGGGTCCTGGGCCCAACACCGCTCCATCAGCAAAACTAGCTCTTCATTCAATTGGGTCCGGTCAATGCTCGGTCGGAAATAAGGCCGCTGGCCATTTCGGACCTTCTGGACAATCTCTGAGGGTGATAAGGTGTTTAGATGAAGAACAGGGCCCCCCAGGTAGAGGAGGCCATGGGTAGCAGACTGACTCACCTTTGGGGCTGAGGTCCAGGCCCTCCAAGTAGAAAGGACCACTGCGAAGTGCTATCTCCTGTAAGATGATCCCAAAGCTATAGACATCAGCCTTCTGCATGCCTGTGGTTGGCAAGGAGTTCCCACTGAGCAGTTCTGGGGAAGTCCACAGCTTCTCTGAAAAGAAGGAACAGGCTGGCCAGGTCCTCAAAAAAGGTATCCCCAAGCCCACCTGGGCTCATCCCCATAATGCTCACCATATTACTGTCACTCCATCTCCCTCTCCCACCCTCCCTAGGGAGAAATGATCAGGGCCAGCGGGGCAATATGAAAGTGGGTTGCCGGGGAAGGCCTCACTGGCATAGAGGGCGTGGCTGTCATCGGGTTCAGCAGTTGATCGGAAGCTGGCCAGGCCATAGTCTGTGATTTTGAGCACAAAACGACTATCCACCACACAGTTGGAGGACTTGAGACTCCCATGGGATGCAATAATGCTGTTATGGAGAAAGGCCATGCCCTGCAGGATACAGATCAAGACATGGGATTGGATCATATCTGGTTTAGGATACCCCCTCTCCATGAGATGGGCATTAGCTAGCTGTTTAAAGATCTTGGGGCCATAAAAACAATAAGCTAACTTTGGAAGGCATCCTTTCCACATTTTCCACCCAAGGACACAAGTGAAATAGGAGAGTCATCCCTTCCTGGTACCAAAGCAGTATATTGGCACCCTGGCACCAGGAAGAGGAGTTATGCTTAAGAGGAGGGACAAAGGGGAGCTTTAAGTTATTCCCCTAGAACGGGCAGTTTGTCTTCCGAGTAGTGAAGGGAACAGAATGATGCGGGTGAACTCCAAGAATATGACACCCATTGTGGCCTCAAATGCATGGCCACTACTCAGGAAGACTGGCTCAAGACCCAGGTATCAAGAGTACCTAGATGCACCAAGGAAGACTAGCCAGTTGTAAATTTTAATGTACATCCATGTATAGGTGGGCAAGTTGAGATGGAGGGGGAAAGTGATCTACTAGAGGGGATGCTGGGCCAGAGAGAAAGTGGAGAAAATAATAAATTTGAAAAACCTGGAAAATGGACAAAAGTAGGAGGCAGTTGCCAAGCTTTTTATTCATTTTGATAGCAACAAAACCTTTGGGAATTTGTGAACATAGAAATGATTAGGCTTTGTTCTAAATCAGCTTTCAATCAAATCATTGTTCTCTCAAGAGTCACATTTTTCTTGTATTTATCATCACACCTCTAGTTGAGCACCACATGAACTTTACCTAATATTTTATCTTTCATTTCATGGCAGGCTTTAACACAAAGAAAAATGTTTTTAAAATAACCTCCTGAGAACTAAGCAGAAAAATCAAAGCCAGCCTCAAGTGTGGTACAGGTGATCCACTAGGCTAGCTCACTGGCTATGGGACTTGCCTCTAAACACCTGTCCCACCTGTTCAAGATTCAAATTTATGCCTCCACAAATCCACGGACCTCTGGGTCACTTGAAAATAGTTGAAATTTAGTGTATCAGGAGATACCAAAGGTTCAGTATAATTTTCCTTAGCTTCTCTTAGTTTTACTAGTAAGTGTTCTTTTTTGAATTTCAGTATTTCTGAACAAAAGAGCAGACATGCCAAATACTGGCTAGAGAGTAAATGATGAGAAAGAAAACCAGGAGATAAATGTTTAGAGACCCCATTCATCTTTTCCCTGCTAAGAAAATTTAATATAAGCTCTTGGAGATAAAAATTATATATATATATGATGGAGATAGATATGAAATTTTGAGGGCAGGAAGACAAAAATTCTCAACAAGTACAGGACTCTTTGTGGCAGATTAAACTCATCCCCCCTATTAAAAACCTCAGGCCCCTTGTTTACCCACTATTACCCAACCATAAGAATAAGGGGAAGTAGAGAGAATGGGATTTTCAGAGGACTAGGAAGAGAAGTTGTAAGTAAAGCTAGAAAGAGGGAGGCATTTTTAAAGCAGATAAACTCTTAAGGAAGAGTGAAGAAGACTCACCTTAACAAGGTCATTAATGAGTGAGTAACGAAACATCCAGTCCAAATTGATGCTGTCATTTTCCAGAATATCCTGGTAAGTGACATGGAATAGATTATGTGCCGATCCCAGTCCCACTAGCTACCACCTACAGAGTCAATGCCACCAGCCCTTATAATCTCCACCTGTCCCTCACCTGTAAACTCCCCCGAGGACAATACTCAGTGATGATGCAAATGTTGGGAGGGTCTATGCAGGCACCAATGAAGCGAGTGAGATGGTTGAACTGAACATCTCTCATCTAGTCAAAAAAAAAAAAAAAAAAAAAGAGAGAGAGAACTGAAAGATGTAAAAATTAGATACAGAAATCTGCCACTACATGAGAGGACCTTTCTCTCAACTGTGCCTACAGCTTGAAATCATTTATGAATAAACCCCTCACCCTCCCAGCCAGTTTTACTCTTCCCTAGTTTTCCCCCTTCCCCTTCCCCCCTTGCCCTCAAGCCATATGCCATGACATACATGTTTGAGTTCAAACAGAACCTGCCGGGTCAGCTCAATGCGCTTCTTGTTCACATGTTTGATGGCGACAACGTTTCCCTGAAGGTAGGAGTGAAAGGGGAAAAGAAACATTAGTATCAGAAGGGGTTTCTGGCTGTGAGGAAAGACTGGAGAACTGTGGGAGGATCCAGGAGCTCAGCTGGACAGAGAGAAGAGGGTGATGAGGGGCAGAGGGTCAAGGGAAGAGGTGGCAGATGGGGATGAGTCAGGATGAAATGGTGGGGACCAGAACAAGCGGATGACTTTTCACCTTGAAGTGACCGGTGTTGGCAAAGATCTGGTATTTCCCATGGGCTGTCATGAGCGAGCCGTAACTGGATCCCCGCTGGGGCCAAGGGCAACATGGAGGCGGAAGGATGAAAGGAACATTAGATGGTGGTGGTGATAGTGCAGGGGCTATCATTACAGGCCAATGTGCTGGGAAAAGTCCAGGGTACGAAAGGACAGGCACTCAGAGGGAAGCAGAGGGACAGCTGAGACAAGGGCTCACCAGTGACAGTGTGAGGCGACTGCCTGCCCCTTTATGGTATCGCTCTGAATTGCCAAACTGCAGTTCTTCCCAGCGAATGCGCCATAGCATGCTAGCCAGCTCCTTCTCCAGCATCAGTTTTCTGTAAGGACTGCACACCTCAGTTGACTGGCAAGCCCAATCCTACCACCCCAGAAGCCAACAGGAGGGTTGCAGGGGTATCTCCGCAGCTCCTGAAGCTGCAATTGTGACACCCAAGAGACAGGACTGAGAGAGGGATGCATTCTCTAGGGGTCTGACACATGCCCTATGCTCTTTCAAACACAGAAGCTGAAGGTAAAAGTACTTTCTTAAAATGCTGGCATCCATGGAAAGCTCACCTTTGCCCTTATAAGAGCCCTCTGAGAATCACTAGTTAGTATATCCAGTCTCAAACCAAAACCCTGGGGACAACACCACCTAGGCTAAAAGACAACTAACAAGGAAGGCTAAAGGGGAAGGTGTTGGGTCTCAGAGGCAACCACCAAGTTAAGAGACCTGCTGGCCCTCCCTGGTGTTTGAGGGAGTCCCTGCCTCAGCCAGGAGGGAGGGAGGGAGGATGTCAGTGGAAAGCCCAGAACTCACCGGAAAATGAGGAAGCTGGAAACACCAAACATGATGAAGGTGATGCCTGTGCCCAGCGCCACAATTGCCAGAGTTGAAAGTGGAGCTGAAGGGGAGAGGGGAACCCTGAGAAAGACTGTGCGGTGTTGTGAGAACGGAGCAGGGGCGATGCCCAGGGTCAGGGAGCAGACAGATCTCTTGAGGGAAGGAAGTTAGGAGGGGGTACAGGAGAAGAGGTGAAAATAGAGCTAAGGGCAGGGGAGTCCACGAGGAGGAGGTAAACGAAGGGAAAGTAAAGGGAGGAAGGATCGCTCCCAGTCCCTGCACACACCCACTTTTATCACAGGATGGGTCGTCCACGTCAAAGGCACAGGGAGGATTGTCCAAGGGGGGGGCCCCCTTCACCCAGGGGATGGGGCGTCCCGTCCACCAAATCTGCTTCTCGGCTCCTGAGTAGTGGGCTGCAGGCTGTGAGGAAGGAGAAAACGGGGCCCACAGGCCTGCTCCCACCAGCCTCCTCCCCCCTAACCCAGCTATTTGGCTGCCTCTCTCTCCAATCTACCACCCACCCACCGCACAGCTCCAGCAGTGGAAAGAAGTCCCTGCCTCTAGTACCTTTGATTCTGCCCCTGTTGAACCCCTGAAAGCTGGGTTGGCAGAGCCCACACTCTCCTCCCTGCCTCCTCCCCCATCACCTGAAAGTCCCCAGAATCCAGGTCTCCCATGGCCCACAGGACAAAATCAGTCTCCCGGTCATTGTTCTTGTCCATAACAACCAGTCCAGTTACACCTAAGATAGAAAAGAGTACCCCTTACTTTGTGTTCTGCAGGTCCCTCTCTTATCCCCTCCAATCCCCCCAGTCACCTCAGAGCCTGCCCCTGCCCCATTCTCAATGTGAGTCCACCTCTGCCATGTCTTCTGACCCCTAATAACTCTCCCTCCTGCCCCTGGGATCTGTTTTCGTCTGCCCACTCCACTCCTGAGCCTGACAGCAGCCCTCTGGCCTCCATCTGACCCTCTCCATTACCATGGTATCTGCGTCCCTGCATCTTCTCCACGATTCGAAGTCCATCTTCCCGAGTGCCCCCTTCCTGTATTGTCTCATTCAGGACCTCAGCATAGAGCAGGATCCCATCGTAGAAGCAGCCAGCAATGAGGTTCATCTGGGGGCAGGTGGTAACTTCAGCAGTGCTTTCCAAACATCCTGCCAGACCCCTTCCCCAGCCCCTTTCCCATCTCTGGGGTCTCCTTCTACCTCTTTTCTCTTCTGGTTTGCTTCCTTCCCTCCTCTCATTCCTAAGGTGCCATCCCTACCTCATTGGACACTAGGACAGAAGGAAAATTCCTGGATGGAAGCACACAGCCCCCAAAGGGGTTGGCTCCATGGCCAAGGCTTGATGCTGAGTTAGGGAGAAGAGCCTTTCTTCAAAGCCTGGCCTGACTCTCAGGGAAAGAGAGATCTGCTTACCAGGGATGGGGCCAGCTCCACACCAAAATCTTCCCGGGCTCTTATCAGAAGACGATTCTGGAATTCCTGATACTCAGGGTTCGGGGGTTCTCGGTATGTGATGACCAAGACCGTCTGTACCAACAGCACATGGGAGAGTGAAAAGGATTCAAGTTGGGCATTAGGAGAAGAGAGGAAGCAGGACAGGGAAACCTGGTGAAATATACATGACATAAAATATCTATGGGTGAGTCTGAAGGCTGAGAGGATACTAAAGTCTGTGTTGAGGGGGTGGAGGTGTATGTTTAACACATTTGGGGAGAGGGGATGGCATGCCTCTGTGAGAGGTAGATAGGATGGTTCTGGGAAGGCAGACTGGGAAATAGATGAAGTCGACTCCATCCCCAAAACCGAGCTTCTCATCTTCCTGAAGCCCCTACTACCCCCAGGCCTCCCAGCAGGGCTGCCACAGCTCTCACCGCTCCTCTGTCCCATCCTTTCTCAGTACCTATTTATCCGCAAGGACAACACAGATCATAGCTCATCTCCCAGGTGTTAATTACTGCTAATATTATCGGCAAAATGTTTACATTTTCATTTGGGCCACTTGAGCACAGTGCCTCCACCCAGTGAATTAAAGAGATTTCAGGTCCTAGGACAACTGGGGGAATACTTTGAGACAGTGATTCCATCTGTAAAAAGCCATGAGCCCATTCCTTTAATGTGCGTGGAACACCCACCATAAGCAGCACCGTCCTGCATACTGGCATGGTCCTACACACATCCTGTGTCACAAGGAAGACACACAGTCACATGCCCACGTGCACCTCACAGATAGGCCAGTGACACACGCGGTCTCAGCCATGCACACTTCTCACTGGCCACAAGTCAGCATGTCTGTCTCTCACTCGGGTGCCTACCTGGCTTCCACCAGTCACACATTTCCCCTTTCTTGGCCTCTCTTCCACCTTAGGCCTGCACAATCACTGAGACCAGCCTCTGCCTTGATCAGGAAATTGGCATTGCAACTTTAGAAAAACACTTCAGATCAACACATTTTGTGAAATGTGACTTTGTGAAATGATAGATTAAAACTTATCACTTCTACCAGTTTTGTTAATTCCTGTCAGAGAAAGTATTTGTAGGCCATAGAGATACCAAATATATCACGTATGATCTATTACAGATCAATTCATTCCAGGTAGGAAATAATGAAGTCAATTCCTAATAGACATTCATTATTTTAGGTTGGAGTTTGCTTCATGATGTAATTATTCTTACTGGAGCCTCTGGCTGCTTGATCACACACATCTAATACTCTCCCACTCTCAGGCAAAATTCAAAAGGAGAGGGACACTGAGGATGGGGTTGGAAGAGTTCTTTCAGTAACATCTATTTAAAGAATAAAAGAAAAATAGAGGGGCGGGATATTGTTGGCAAACAATGTAAAAAGTCAGTTAAAAACTCGAAAAGATCAGGCTTAATACAATTAATACTTCAATATAAAGATTGATAATAGGTTTTTAATGGTTTTAAATGCTTGGTAGTTCCCTAGGCTGGTTTGTTTGCTAGATCAGCAGTTCTCAATAATTTTGCTCTGATGACCCCTTTACACTACTAGAAATTATTGAGGACCCAGGGAGCTTCTGTTTATTTGGGTTCCATCTATCAATATTTACCATATTAGAAATTAAAACTGACAAATTTTTCAAATAAAAGAATACACAAGCACACCTTCTACAGCTGCCAGAGTGATGACATCATTACATGTCACGTAACCTCTGGAAAACTCCACCGTACAATCATGGAAGAATGAGGGTGAGAGAGGCAAATAACATCTTAGTGTCATTTTGAAAATAGTTTTGACCTTATGATCTCCCTAAAAGGGTTCCAGGGGCCCCGAGGATCCCATGACTACACTTTGAAAACTGCTATGCTAGACTCTGTTTTGCTGTGGTTACTAACTACTAAAAAAAGAGAGAGAGAGATGGAGAAGCAGAAGAACCTCTAAAGAATTTCCGCTCTTGCTCAGGGGCTAGAGAGAAAGTAAAGGGAGGTGACTGTCCCATTTCACCTGGGGACCCCAGGTGGGGAAAAAAAAAAAGGCAAAAGCAGCTAAAAATGGGTACAGCAGTGACTGGAAGCCAGAAGGGCACCTAGGAAATGTGCAGATGCCTGGCTCCGCCAGTGGGCTCACCCACACCGAGACCTGCTCTGGTCACCGCAGGAAACGCTGTTGACAGGGGCCTAAATAGACAGAATGGTCTCCAGAAGAGGTGCTGCCTTACACAGCCTTGGTCTAGTGCTTACTTCCATTCAAGCCGCTGGTGGCCCCCATCTGTAACCCAGTCTCACGCTGGTCACCTAAGTTACCTCTGCCTGGTTTCTGACCCTGTAGTACTCAAATGCCCAGACAGAGCCTCTGGATCCTTAGAGCCTGGTCATTTGCTTCTTTAGTTCCATTGTATCTACTCATCCTTCCCTAACCTGGTTGATCATCTTGGTTTTACAGTACCTGCCAGCTCTACTCCTGTCTAGATGAATTCCCAACCCTATCGTCCCTCTTCCCAATGCACACCTTGATTCAATTCAGCAAATACGTGCTAGGCACAAAGAATACAAAAATAAGCATGATCCCTGCCCTTAAGCACCTATGGTTTAATGAGAGAAAAATCATAGGAACATACTTAACTTCAGAGCCCTCTCCCCCCAGTAGCTAGTAGTCAGCATGAGCTGGGACCCTTTTCTTAGGCATGACACCCTCCTAGAAAGCCTGTGGGCATCGGGATCAGGGACTCCTTGCCACCTTTTCCCAGCTGGCCTGGTCTGAGACTCCAGTGGGCCAGGCATCTCTGAGGTAAGGGTCTCTCTGCTCTCACATCCTTGGCTGGAGCTGACCACGCAACTTCCCTTACCCCCTGCCTAGTTTCAGCATTGGAAAAGGATGTGCATAGCTTTGCCAGAGGATACCTCATCACCCCTTCACCCCTACTCCACCCCAACACCTTGATTTTCTCCTCAACATATTCGTGATTGCTGCTTTTCTTATGTTGTGGCAAAATCTCCTTCTTTGTTTATCTGTCTGAATAATGCCTACAGGGAGAGCTGAAAATTAATTTACAGTTGGTCCTTAAACAACACGGGGATTGAACTGAGCAGGTCCATTTATGCATGGATTTTTTTCCAATAAATGCAGGCTACAGTACTACATGGTCCATGGGTGGCTGAATCCACAGGTACAGAACCTCCAATAGGGAAGCCTGACTGTAAAGTCATATTCAGATTTTCGACTGCACAGGTGGGTGCCCCTCACCCTCCAACGTTCAATGTAAGTAACTAATTGGTAACTGGCTAGATCCCTCCTCCCTTTACCCTCAATGCTGCGGCCCCTTGGTTGTAGGAATTCTCACACAACAAAGAGAGGTTTTCCCTCCACAAAGAGAATACAGCCCCAAAGGCTGTGACTCTTCCCACCTGGGAGGCTCAGAGAGACCTTCTGTGACCACACTAGCTAAATTACAAGCCCCCTGTTACTCTCTTCCCATACCACTCTATTTTTTTTTAAGTAGCACATCACAATTCATTCTATGTTTATATTTATTTGCTTATTTGTTCATGTCTGTCTAGTCTACTAAGTATAAGCGCTACAAAGGCAGGGACTACATCTGTTACATTCTCTGCTGGACACCAGTACCTACCACAGTGACTGGGATATAACAGGTGCTCAATAAACACTAACAGAATGAGTCAGTCTTCAAATGAATCAAACACTGAATAATGTGGTAAGTTCTATAGGGGCCTGAGTTACGCACAAGAGTAGGAAATTCAGTCCAACCTGGGGGTTCAGGGGATTGTTTCCCAAAAAGGAAAATAACTGATCTGAGTCTTAAAGAATACACAAGCATTATCCAGACAGACACAGGTGAGAAGGCTGTTTGTGGCAAAAGTTACAGCATCAACAAAACTTGTCCTGCCACTGCCCATGTTCAAGTGTGACAGTCACAGACTCATACTCAGGCATGTAAACAGATATGTCATTCACAGTCAGACACAACCAAATATATAATCATTGGAGAAGGTGGCCACCCAAGTCCAGCCTTTATACACATCTACTTAGTGTCAAAGACTCTCAGGACCTTAAGGTTATCACATATGCCACCTCAAATCCTTTTTGGGAAAAGGAGGGGCATGCATAAATAAGTAAAATAAATACTTGTGTATATGTTAGTGAAAAATTGGTGGGAGAACCAGGGAGCAATTCATGGGTATGATTTTGAGAGGCAGAGATTTGGAGTGAGGAAAGGAAGAGCACCCCAGACAAAAGGAGCAAAGAGCACCAAGGTGGAAGGGGGAGCAGGGAGGTCCAGGGGTAGTGGGTCTGAGAGAGGTCTAGCCTGCGGGGGTACTCAGCAGTACTAGGAGGTAAGATTTAAAAGTGGGTTAAGAACAGACTGTAGAAAGTCTTAAATGTCACAAGGAGTCGGGACTTCATTCTGAAGGAAATAAGTCACTGGAAGTTTTGAACAGAGGAGTGAAATGAACAGAGTCACATCAATTTCCCTACAAATTGTTTCTTAAATCCATTTCTTTTCATTCCTGCTATCATCACTGTAGTTCCAGCCCGTATCTCCTCACCCACTTCTAACCTATTACAGGGGGCCTCATTGCCTCTAGTCTCCTCTTCCAATCCAACCTGAATTCTGTCAGTATATGTCTCTTCATAAAAATACTCAAGGACCCCACCGTTCAGGTCCAAGTGCCTCAATCTTAGGTTCAGAGTTCTCCATAATCTGAGTCTACTTCTGCAGCATTACTTTCTATAACCTGCTTTTAGTGAACCCTTCTTTCTTGTCAGGTCAGTATCTTCTTGGACCCCCAAACATGCCCATTCCTATCTTTTTCTCATTGCTCTAGCTGCATGGATCCTCTCTCCCACTCTGATTAGGAATATGACATCTATCTTTAGAGTCACAATATAGTCTCACTTCCTTTATAAAAGCCTTCCCGAAACCCAGCCCATAGTGACTCTCTCCTCTGAACCACTCAAGTTTTTAGTGTATGTTCCAGGGCACATAATCACATCCTTTCTCGTACTTGTATCTGACTGTACCACAATCATGCCTCACCTCTCCGGAACGGGTAGAAACCCTCCCAGGGGCTGGCACCAGATCTTTTCCTCAACTTTTCTCCCCCACCATGTATCTACTACTGGTACTTAGGAAAGTCAGTGTTCCAGGACCTTGGGAGGTAACCTTGGCAGACACACTAAGAGCGAGCCACAAAGGTGGGGGAAACAAGAATGAGGCTAGAATTGGAGAGGCTCTGTTCATTTCACCCCTGTAGCTCACAATTCCTGCCCTGTTTCTGGGCCCTTGTGAGAGACAGAGAATCCCCAAAGAAGCTCCTCTTCCACCTCCCTTCAAGCTGGGCTCAAATGATACCTGAAAGGCTTCTCTGAGGGCCTGGGCTTGCTCCCGGGTGCGATTGTCCTGCCAGGGCCGGCCGGTGGAGCGTGTGGGGCCGGCACGGAGACTCTCCCCAAAGACATCCAGGTAAAAGAAGACATAATCTCCATTGGTCAGGTTCTCCCTCTGGGCCTGAAGCAGGATCTCATGCAGCATCTCCAGAGGGCCACAGATGTACACAACTGGGAGCAGGTACATGACAGAGGTACACCCTGAGAAAGTATCCAGGACCCCAAGTGGCCCCCTCTCTGACCATCTACATTTCCATCTTTAGCAAGGGAGAGAGGCCCTAACCTATAAATCACCCAGCAGATGTTCCCCATCTCTCCTCCTTGGAGACTATGTTATAAGTACCCTTGGGGCCGTGGGGACCATCTGGCAGAAGTCAACAGCCTGACTCCAGACCTCAGAGGAAGGGAGCTAGCCCTCAAGCCCCTCCTTTTCCTAGAGCTCTGTCTGCTGCTCTCCACCCAGCCCTCCTCACTCCCCGACTCTGCCCTGCCTCTACCTAGGCTCAAAGGCACTGACTGCTCAGAATTTCTCTCAGAGAGAACTTTTACCTGTCATTCCCAATCAAATCTGCTGCACCCTAAGCCCATTTATGGAGTCCTCACTGTTTTTACACCACCAAGGGGTCTTGGCAGCCCAGTCTGAGAAGAGTCTCTGCTCACAGACAGACATACATTTTGAGTGACCATCAACCACATTCACTACTGCAGAGCACTCACACTGCTCCCCAAATCCAACTTTCCCCAATCCCACACTCTCCCCTACACAAGCTTCACCCCTCATGCTACCTTATTTCTTGTTTACATCTGCCTGTGACATCCACTGCCCCCTAACATAGTGCCTTAGCCCTCTCATAGAAGCTCTGTCTACAAGTGCTCCTTGATCCCGACCACCAACTTCAGCTCCTCTACAGCTCTCCATCTACAGCTTCCCAGTGCTGAGCTCCAGGGACATAGCGACCCTCCTCCCCTGACCCTAAAATAGCCCGGGCCACACTCACTGCGCCCGTTGGCCCGGATGAAGTGGGTGGCTTGCTCAGGGCCCCCTGGCTCACGGGCATACACCTGGTGCTGCACACTGAGGTTGCTGCCCTGCAGGGCCTCAAAGACGCCCTCGATGGTGAAGTAGTGAGGCCGGTCATCTGTGCGAGCATCCAGATACAGCAAGGCAGCACGGGCAGTCCAATTGAAGTGCCCATGTAGCGTCACTACAAACTCACCCAGCTTGGGAGCAGAGGGGCCAGTGCGCACCAGGGTACGATAATGCTCATTCTTAGCGGCAAAACCAGACGCCACAGCACCCGCGGTCAGCAGGGGAAGGCGCCAGTGTGAGGCAAAGCGGGCGACAGAGGCAGCGGGGTACACACAACCGGGGCCCAACAGGAGGTCGGGGTCATGGTACAGCTTGAGGTCCACAGCGCGCAGCGGGGCCAGGTACTCCGAGCAGGCGCCGTCTAGTTCAGAGCTGACAAACCGGAGGTCCACGGGCAGCGCCCGGCCCAGCGCCTCCACGGCTAGTGCCACAGCAGGACCCACTCGTGGCCAGGCCCAGGCATAGCTAAGGTTGTGTTCTGGCAGCACCACCGCCAGCGTCAGGTTCCGGGCCCCGGGAGGACGCACCCCACCTGCCAGGGCTGCCACCAACAGCAGGAGTGATGGCAGTGCCATGGGGAGAAAGCAGCAGCCCGACCACCCCCAGAACCTGGGGCCACTCTGGCCTTTGGGGGAGGCACAAGCACCACCCAGCCTGGAGCCTGAGGAAGGCCAGGAAGAGAAGTCAGGATAAGCTAGGTCAGCCGGGATACAGAAAGTGGCAGGGACTGGAGAGGAGGGGGTGGGAGGAAGCCCCAAGGGGTGGGTAAGGAGTGGGTCTACCAGCCTATGGCAAGGACTGAGGACTGAGAGTAGGGTAGCAGGAGGAGGGAGGGACCAAGGGGGCCTGCAGCTGGGATGGGGACAGTGAGAGGTGAAGTCAGCTGATGAATCTATAGCTCAGCAGGAAAAGGGAATCCGAGACTGGGATGAGGTGGAGGTGCAGGGGGGGGAGGCCGGTACAAAGAGAAGGCCTGGGGGTACCTCACAGCTGAAGGGGCTAGGAGGGCAGAGGGCTGCGAAAAGGAGGGCCCAGGGGATGAGGAGGGAGGGGGCCGGCGCCGCGGAAGGACTGGGACCATGGGCAGGCGGGGAGCGAAGCGAGGCCTGGGCCGGAGGGGTGGGAAAGGCAGGGGTAAAGCTCCCTGTGAAGGCTTCTCCCGAAGCTCCTGCTTGGACTAACGGGCCCAGGGCGCTGGTCCCATCCGGAGCTGCGGCGGCCCCACCCGTGTCCCAGCTCCTCTCTGCTCCGCTTCTCCTGGGCCCGGGCGGCCGGCTCTGCCCGGCGCTTCCTCCCGCCCCCTGCCTGGGCCCCCGGGCGCGCCGCTCGTCCAGGTCAGGTCGCCGCGGCCGGGCCGTCTCCGCTCGCTGCGCCGGCGGCGGCCGAGAGTGACTCCCCGGGCAGGCCGCCCGCCCCCGCCCCCGCCCCCGCCCCCGCCCCGCGTCTTCCCCGCCCCCACCCCCGCCCCGCGTCTTCCCCGCCCCCTCCCTCGCGGCCCCTCCCCCTGCTCTGCCGGCCCCACCCTCCGGCGCCTGCTGGCTCCCCCCACCCCCACTCCCACCCGGGCGCCGGGCGACCTCCCAGGTCTCAAACCCACCCGGTGACAACTCGGGACTCCGCGCAAGGGCCTCTCAGGCCGGCGAGGTTCCGGGCATCCCCTCACTTTAGGGCCTACCCCAGGCTCCCCCAAGGTCCTGGGCCACCGTCCATCTCGCACCCTCCGACGAACCCATGGCCTCTCTTCCCACCCCTCACTTTCTCAACTCCTCTGAGTCCCTCAGACACTCTGGTCTCTAGGAAGCAGTCAGGAATCCCCATATATTTGGTATCCTCACTAGTTCTCCACCAGGTAAAGCATACCACCCTTTTCATTGCCGGAAAACCCTCCCTCCTTCACCAGTAAGATCTGCCTGCTCCCTGGAAGACAGCCCCCTCCAGGACCAAGGGGCTCCCGTGACCGATTTTCCCTGAGTCCTTAAAAAGTCCAAGATCTCCTTCCTTAGGGCTCAACCCTCCAATCTCCCTCTTCCTATCCCCATTCCCCCTTTGCCCTCCTACGCCCCCAGGGGCCACCATAGCCTACAGGGCTTCCACTGCACCATCTGCTCCAGGGCGGGGGCCCAGTAACTGCCTCTGCCCTCTTTTGTCTCCTGGCACAGCCGGGTCTGTCACCTGATAAAAGCTCAGGACTGACTAAGCAGAACATTCCCCAGCAGTGGAAGCCCACTGTGTTCCCCTTGGTTCCACCCCACTCCCAAGCTTCCAACCTAGAAGGCTGACCCCAGGCACCCCATTATCTGGAGTGCTGATTTGATCCTGAGGAACAGTTTGTGAGGGATGATATCATGGTTGCTGGGAGGGATTGGATAGGACCTTGGGGAGTTTTCCGCAAATTGTCATAAAGGAGATACACATAAACCCATACTCCTCCCCCTGCCGAGAGCCACAGTGTGTCTCCCCCTTCAAGCCACTTCTCCAGAAATCACAGTGCAGAGAAGCTGAGAGCTCCTTGAGTAGAGGGAGGCGATGGGTGTGCAGGGAGAGGAGGGGCTTAGTTTCTCTGAGATGAAGGCGACACCTAGTGGTTTGGGGGGAAATTAAAGACAATGCCATTTTATTCTTAGGTACGTACGTCTTTATTGAGCACTGGCTGTCTTGCACGAGCTATGGAGGTGAATACAAAAAGCTGAATGATACAGACTTACCTTTGAGGAACATACAGTTGGAATCCCTGGGGCCAAATTCAAGTCCCCAACAAAATCTCTTGCCCCCAGCCCAGTAGAAATGGAAACTTGAAGACAGCTGTCTTTAATACAAACAGATGTAACTCCAGTTCCAGCTCCTGACACTGTTAATGTAAAGAAATTTCATTCTATCTGAGCAAGGAAAGGAAGGACAGAACAGTCAAAAGGGTGATGGGACAATCTGAAAAAGACATGGCTCTAACTTCAGACCCAGTCAACCAAATAATACTTTTCAAGCAATTAGTTTAATGAAAGAAGCAAATCCAAAGGATATGATCTCTGCCAGAATCCCAGAATCTTATATTATTCACTCCTCTTTTCTAAAGATAATTGAAAACTGAGTCCCAGAAAGGGAAGTCTCATAGCTTCCTCCCCCATCCCTCTCCTCCAACCCTATATGGTTTTTTAATAGCGCAGAGAGTAGAATCCAGGTTTCCTGGTCTCTAAGGTGGGGCTCTGTGCAGATACTCTGCTAACTTATCTAACTCACTGTGTGAAGCCATGCTTAGAGGGTAATGGCCATCAAAGACCCAAATGATTCTCTTTGGAAAACCTGCAGACCCAGATGAGGATCAACACCACTGTTGCCCAGACTCCTAGATAAGTTCAAATGCATGATATGTCATTTCAAGCATCTTGCCCCTTCCCCCTTCCTTCCAACTGGCCACTAACATTAGGAAGTGGGAAAGGGAAATGAAGGATTAAAGTTAATCACTTAATGCTGTCTCTTCTTAACATCCGATGAAAGGTTTTTATTTTGTTTTTTCATTTTGGGGGACACTGAAAATATTAGATAAATGAGAACTTTGATAATCTACATATTTCAACTATCTAATTATGTTCTCACTGATAAGGACAATAAGATTTGACTGTATTTGGTGGCCCTACTGCAACTCATACAAAGCCTGGGAAACCTAAAGTTCCTGCTGGCCTGAGCAGCACCCAGCTAGGATCCAGCTTTCTCTCTGTAGGGTCACTAATGCCTCCAACTACTTTGCTGACACCATCTATAATTTCTTCTGGGACAGAGCCAGCCCTAACACCTCACATCTGATCCAGAACTAAATCGTGGAGCATCAAATTAGCTAGCTGCTAGAAACTACTGTAATTTCCAAGCTGCCCTGTTCCTTAGTGCAAAGAAATCCTGACCTCAGTCATGTGCAGGCCAAAGGAGCCTCAAGACCCTTGCTGAGTTCTGAGGTCACCATGGGGTTCGGGCTCATGCCATTCTCCATGTCAAGCCTTGATGCCCCAAGCAGACTTCTAGTTCAATCCTGAACTTGTAACTCACCTGATTTCACAGCTAATTCTGGACCCTCAGGTTTGCTCTACACCAGACCATGCCTCCTGGCCTCTAAGATTCCAGAGAAATGAAACACTTTCCAGTTTTCTCTCTGCTTGACCAAACTGTTTTGCAGAAAAAAAGGCTTTCATTTATGTGTGATTGTCTCCTATGCACAAGACAGACAGGTCCAAGAGAACTTGCCAACAAAGGGCAGAGAGCAGCCACAGAAACTAAGACTAAAAAGTCAAAAGGGGATACATTTCAAATGCAGCATTTCAAAAAGGGAGAGAAGGAGGCAGTATAAAAAGAGAAACATAGTGAAATGTATTAAAGGCAGAGAAAGACTTTACTAAAATTCCACATTATTTCTTTTAGCCCCAGTGAGGGAAAGACAGAAAATTCTGAAAACAGGTCAAACCCCCATTATTGTTCATGTGGCCCACTCTCCATCTCCCCATTTCCCTCACCCTCCATAGCTGTGCACAGTACGGTTCTAGACCTTGGGTCCAGTCCACTTCTCATAATATTCAACATCCTCAAAGAGCTACTATTATTGTTTAAAGGGTCAAGGTTTTTACCTTAAATTCATGCATCGCTTTCATTTATAAGTTAAGAAGTTTTAAATTTTAAAATGTTTTCAAATCAGATCCCAGCTTCTAACTTACCCATCTAGATATGTATTCTAAGAGTTGAACTGATACATACTGTGAGAGTCATAAATATCAGTTTTCATGGAAAATGCTTCATGGAGAACCAGTGATTCCTAAGAAGGAATTTAAGGACTGTCAAGAGAAGCAACCATGTATATTCATCTTCATAATGATTCAAGCTCCAGGTGAACCCATTTTTCACCCATTTGCTCCGTCCAAGCCTGGACTGGCACCTCTGTGAGTATCCAGAAAAGTCCCAGTGGTTTCCACTGCTTGTCTACGCTTGGCCTCTTTTCTCAGGTTGGTATACTGCTTCCCTATGTTCCTAGTCCCACCCTTCACCATTACTACCATTCCCAGTAATAACTTACCACCCTTTGGGAGCATCTGATACCATGAAGTCCCAGATATAATATCCTTGGTTATATTTCCTTCTCCACTCTATTTAAAATTCTACTCACTTCACAAAATCTCACTGAAAAAAAAGTGGCATGTGTTCCCTCACTTTTTAGGTCCTGCTCAATTTACAAATATCTCAGATAAAAAGAAGCAAAGGAAAATGATCTAGATCTAAACAAGTTTCTAGAGAATGGAAATGTATTAATCCCCATTTTAATCTTCTGTTTTACTTAGAATTTTCTAGAGAAGCCAAAGACTGGAAGAGGAGGAGAAATCTGAAGCAAAATTTGACAGAACTGTACTCTCTTTGCATGGCTGCAATATGTCATGGAAAACAATACGAGTAGCTACAGTGGCAATGTAGGATTGGTTGGCAGACAGATTGAAAGCAGGAGATAGGTTAAGAGGCTCCTGGAAAAAATCTAAGTATGAAATGTTAAGTGGCTGGTCTAAGACAGTGGCACAGTAACTGAGAGAGAGAAACAAATATGAGATAATTTGAAGGAAGAAACAACAGGATTTGGTGGTAGACAGGATCTACAGGTGAGGAGGAAAGAGTCAAAAATTCCCTAAGGCAGGGGTCACAGAGGCAAAGGCCCTCCAGGGCCATCCAGGAAATGCAAACTGAGAGGCAGCTGGATGGGGATTTGCAATCCATGAAGCCCCTGCTCCATCTAAAGGGGATACTGATGCTCTGGGATGGAGCCGAGAATTGCTAGTTCTTACAAATTTTCCTTCGGATTGTTTCAACAGCCTCTGTGACAAGTCTCTGGGCCTCGAATCTCACCTGCCTCAAATCCATCCTCCACGATGATATGTTTAGGTGCCAGAGTGATCTTTTGAAACAAAAACTTAATTGTGTCACTTCCCTGCTTGAACCTCTTAAATGGTTCCCCATGGATGCTGTGTTTTTCAAATTGTTATTTTTAGCAGCAAAACGCTCCCTTCAAACAAAAGTTTAAAGTGGAACAGAAAAGAAGCCCAGCTGTTTCAGATGAAGTAGCGGAGGTGAGCCCACAAACCCACGTCCCCTGCCCTTCGTACCTCTCAGACAGAGCTCCTGAGCCTTGAACCTCTGGGCAGCAGCCCTCGGACAGGGGGATTTTCCAAGAGCCATGTATGTACAGATGGTTTCAGGGGAATCCCTTTCTAGACCCTCGTCTTCCACATGTACTCTTTCCTAAAACTGATCTGCCCAAGAATGCGCTTGTGCTCACACAGTCCTTCCCCTACTTTAAAAAAGAAAGTCATGTCCCTTGCCCCTGCCAAACCTTACTATGATGAATTGTTCTAGAGTGTAAAACTGGGGCCCGTAACAAAGGGATCTATAAATGAAGATATTGGTCTAGGGAAACATTGAAAGATTAATCAAGGTGCCTTAAACTAATGGGACTTCCTGCCTTTCTCACCGTATACATACTTCTGTTAAGGGTAAACCTGGCATTGGAAATGGAGTGGTTAGTAGCTATGCTGGGATTCTCTACATTGGTATAGCCAAAGGAAAATACGTTTGTGATATATTTCCTTTTAAAAGTAACTGGGGTACACATTTAAGTTGAATTTCACTGTATATAAATTATACCTCAATAACATGACTTCAAACAAACAAACAAAATCTAACTGGAAAGTTTTATAGGCCACCAAAATATGGAGATACACTGAATAAAACCCATGGATAAAAAATTAAGTAACTGATTTTGGTTTTGGTGTGCTTTTATTCAATAAGACAGTTAAAAGTCTACTTTATCAAGTCATCATGAATTTTTTTTAACATTATAGTCAATCCTTAGCTTATTTCAATTTATAAAATGATTAATATTTTCTATCTCTTATTAACAATATATAAATATAAGTGTGGATAATAAATGTTAGATTTCAACGTAAAACTGTGGTGCGGTAGGTATTATTATTTCAGGGCACCCATGAGTAAAACGTTTGAGCTCTGTGGCTCGAAACAGCACTTTGAAAACCAATGGCTACACAGTGACTCTCGATGCTATCAGACCTAAGCCTCCTTTCTTCCAATAAATATTTTAAATAACAGCACCTTTACTAACCTAAAATGAAACTCATAGATAATACAAGATATCTATACACGTAATTTCAAAACATCAATAAAATGTCCTAACTCTAATAGAAAAGAGAAATAAAGAACAATAACTTACAATAAATTAATAGGTATTTCAATACATAAATGATTGTACAAGACTATGACAGAAGACTTATGGAAGTGCTCAGATGTTTGCACCAAATTATAAGGAATGAGTAAATTAGGATTTAAGAGAAGCCATTCCATTAAAAAAATACTAAATTAAATACCGTGTTAGGATAGGTAATAACAGATGAGATTTCCTTATGTATGGACACTCTATACTAATGTTTGGTGGAACATTTGAAAATCATGCAGAACTCAGGGTATTTGACATCTAAAATGTATTGCCAGTGTTGAAGTACCTTGATTAACAAGATAACATTCCTTCTTTCATAAAATACATGACCTAGTGGAATAGACAGAAAAGTAAATACTTACTTTAAAACAAGGTAGTTGTTATCACAAACCACTGTTGGCTGTGGATGTTTGGCAGATGTGAAAATGCTGGATCTCTTATGGGGCACTTGTGCGTGTTCTGTAGAAAGTCCCATGGGTCCTCCCAGCTGATTTGTGACTTAATGTAGACAATCTTACTCCAGGTCATTTCCTTTAACCCTCCTAACTCCAGCAGGCAGCCTCTGGCATAGGCTACCAGCAAGATGGCTCAAGCTCAGCTGTCTTCCTCAGTGTCCCTGTGACCACAAGAAACTCGTATATCCTTACTCAGCCAAACAGAAAGAATACAGGCTATTCCACCACTAACCCACTCTCTGTCCTTCCACTTCCAGTTGCCTTTCCTCTTCTCAGATAAATGCAGAGCTAAACAAGTCCACTGTCCAAATAGACAGTCTAAGTAGGGAAGGAGAAAGTGGTCTCTCTTTCATGTAGACTCTCTTTGATATCTTCTTGCTTGGTTTGGGAGGCAAAAGGAGGGGAAAATACTCCCTACTAAGCTCATGACTCCCTCCTTGAGTCATTTTATACCTTACATTGACTGGGAATGAGGTAGGGTGATGAGGGACGGGTGGTTAGTGGTGTGAGGTACCAGGGCCATCTACTACTTCCTTGTAAGCCTCCGAAAGGGTGAATGTCCCCAATCATTAGCAACTCTCTCCAGAATGTGTGGTACTTACTTTCTCTGTCCTCATTTTTGGACCCAAGTCACCAAATCCAGGACAATAGGAAAACTTCAACTCTGTATCTTCTACAACATGCTGAAGTGAAGGAAAGGTTGTATGAAACAAGGGGCTCAACTGCATTCCTAAATGAAGAGGCTAAGTCATCTTCTGAATGAGGGAAAGAATCAGGAGCTGAAGGTTCAGGCAGAATAAAGAAAGAAGACAGAAACAGACTGGGGATAGAACACAGGATGAAACACTTTCTCTCCCCACCCCTGCCCCCACAAAAGGCACACCACACATATACTACATACAAAATTTTGCATATAAATCAGAGACACATGGACCCAGGATCTCCTGAGACCCTCGAAGGGGGCAGGACCCGAGATTAACAAGTCATAGGCTAATAGAAAGCAAGCAGGAAGGTAAGAGTTCATTGTTGTATATGTAGGAGGAAGGAGGAGTATTCATGCAGATAAAGCAAATTCTGGAAGATCAGACATGCATATACCCAGAAACATTTCATGCCAGATGAAATGTTTAATCCAAACTATTCTAATTGTTTAACACTATTTAACCCATTTTTCAGTATCTTGCCATGATATCCACTTATATGTGGATTTTTTTTTTTCACTTAAATAGGTACTGTAGTACTACACAGTTGGTTGAATCTCCAGAAGAGAACCACATATGGAGGGTCAATTGTAAAGTTATACACAAATTTTGAACTGTCTGGAGGTTCGGCGCCCCTAACCCCCACATTGTTCAAGGGTCGACTGTACATACACACATATTTGGATGAAAATAAGGCTCTAAAAACAACAGATGTGCTATAAATGACTACAAAGACTCCATGTGAGTAGATGAGACAGTCGTTGTCCTCAAACACCTGCTAGGTCCCCGAGAGAGAAAACTGGAGCAGTAATGTGACGCTAGCCTCTCCCACCAAATGGCAGCTGAGAACACCTCCCATCAGCTACTGAGAGTAACTAAACTGTCTAGCAAAAAGGGCAGGGAAGGTTGCCCACCATCTGTGCAAAGGTTTTCAAATGTTTCATCTCACTAAAAATTCCGAGGGGAGCCGGTCAGTGATACACGACTAAAAGAGAGCTGAGAAACCGTTAAATTGGGTTCAATGTAAACAATATTTATGAGAGGCTTTTAAAGGACACAAAAATAAAAGTCAGAACATAGTTCCCTGCCTCACCCACCCTTAAGAAGTGGACTAACTAGAAAGAGACAAAAGCCAGCTTACGCAGCAGAGCGATCACGTGCTCCCTCCCCTCCCACTGGCCCTACCCACCCGTCAGTCCGCGACCTTGTTCTTATCAGATCCGCTCCTCTTCCTCTCCAGTGAGGCTGACACTCACAGACCGCGCCCTGGGCCCCCTGAGTCCCTGCTGAATTCAGTCAACGAGAGGCACCGACGAAGAATGGAAGTCAGAGGGACGCCGGAGCCAGAGGACCTCCTTGTGTCCCTCCGCCTAGGCCAGCATCTCCGATAGAAATCGCGTGTCCCCTGTGACTGCAGCTGCCCTCGGGCTGGCGCTCCAAAGTTCCAGCTTCTAACTTACCTTTGTTCCTTCAGCTGTTGCTGATCTCTGGATTGCCTCGCCTTCCCTTGAGTGGCTTCCCAGCTCTTCCTTCACTTTTATAGCTAATTCTCTGGATGAAATTCCCTCTAATTTAAATACTTAGAGTGATTTCTGTTTTCCTGGCCGGAAACGTGGCAGTGAAACCAAAAATGAATTGACCGCTACCGAGAACAAAGACCCTGATTCCAAAATTTCTAATTCAGAGTTCACTGCTATTGGTGTGAATACAGACTGAGTTATACGGAGGAATGAAGAGACAGAAGTGGTTTTCCTCTTTCCCCCAAAGAACACAGGAGAGGAGAGAAAAAGAGTTTGGGGGAAAGAGAGAGAAAGGAGCATTATGGACTTCCTACTTCCCCATCCTCAGGATAACTTGGGGAAGGGCAAGGACATGTACTGCTAGCAGGAGCACAATCTGTTACAGCTTTAGAGAGCAACCTGGCAATTTCCACCAAAGCCTTTAAAGTGTTTTTACCATTAACCCATCAATTCCACTTCAAGAATTTAGATGAAGAAAACAATCATAGATTTCGCTTCAAAGATACTTAACATAGCACTGTTTATAATATTGAAAAATTAGGGAAGATCTAAGTTTCTAGTAATAGGACATTGTATAATTAAATTAGGTTACACTCATATATTAAAATCCAAGCAGCCCACTAAACATTGTTTCAAGAGATGTACGGTATCAAAGATTGTTCACCATACATTATTAAATGGAAACAAAATTGAAAAATGTATGGAATAAGTCCAGTTTTATTAAACACACATACACACACACACAGACACACATAGTAGAAATCTGGAATGGTAGAAATCAAAATATTGAGGATGGCTATCTTTTGGGGCTAAGATGAGTTATAATTTTATGTATAAATGTATTTTTAATGATTATGTACTATTTTATAGTAAGAAAAAAACTACATAAGGGTTTAAAAAAAAAAGGCATCACAGGAATGAAAGGATACCAAAATATGTTTTTTAAATGTCACTGAAATAGGTCTGTGGTTTCCATTTAATAAATATACCAGTCAAAACTGATAGAGATTTTATGTATAAATTACTGGTATATTCGTTTATAAAGACAAATTACTTTGAAACAATTTGTACCTCTTTTATACAACTCCACCACAGTTAGGATTCAGCACAATAAATACTTGTTGAATAGAATTGAATAATCTAGTGTAAAATTTTTATAAATGATGGAGATGAGGAAGTTCCTACTTTACAGATGACAGCAAGTCCCTCCCTTATTCTTCAAACACACTATTGGCCATCACCTTCTTCTTACCATGGCTTCAACCACAGCTCATTCTCCTAGTCATCCTTCCATCTCAGCGTCTGCTCATTGCTCAGTGTGGTGCAGATCCTCTTCCTCCTCTGAAATGTAGCCTTCCCCTCTCCCACGCTCTGGTCCTCAGCTTTCTGCATCCTTCTTCCTATACTCATTTCCTCAGTGAGTTCATCCACAATCATGGCATCATCTATCACCTCAGTGGAAATAATTTCAGGTGGAACATCACCTTGTTTCCCTGGGTGTGGACAAGTGTGCTGCAATTGCTACATAAATAAGGCATTTTGATATTGCACAACAGTAATGATTAGAATTTTACAGTACAACTCACCAAGGAAAAGACTGCGTGGAGGATATGAGGAAGAGTTGTTGGCATCAGTGGCAGTGAACTCCCTCCCCCTTCACATAAAGTAAACTAAATAAAAATAAATAGAAAAAGTCAGCAAAGCATGCATTTAAAATTCACTGGTTAATGGTATCATACTTTGGGGAAGGAAGAAACTAAGTAAATGAAATAACTAGTCAACAAAAGGTTTTTTTAAAGGCCAGAGATTCTACATTTGTTAAACTAACTTCTACGAACAAAGTATGTATTTTTATTAATCATATCTTTGTGTTTATTTTTCTGGTGGTCAGTCCTGGTCAGCTAATCACATAACTCACACTCAACTTCAAGACAAATCTTCTGACTCCCTCCCCTCCCAATCAGATTTCTGCCCTTAAGCTTCTATATAGAAATTGCAAACCACCACTGGACTTGCAACTTCATTATTTAGACCCAGGGTATGTTAATCATAGGTCCCAAAATAAGCTAAGGGCTACAAGCCTCCCTCAGACCCAATACATGGAACATAGAGTTGACTTTTGGAATAGGAAGATGGCAATTTGGGGCTAATTTCTGACTAATCCTGGCAGGAAAGAAAGCATGTGGTAGAAACCTCCACAGAATATTACTCAGTAGGAAAAGTCATCAAAAGCCCTAAGACCATGAGTGAGACTAGGCCCAGATACTAGACTAGGATAATAGCTCTAAAAGCCAAGCGTCCCTGAAAGGTAGAACCAGCCTTAACATCTAGCTAATGAATATGCTTCTGACAAGCAAAACAGAAGAGAAGGAGATGATTGAAGAGAACAGAAATTCCAAGGCTAAGAGCCATGAACACCTCTAGAGGGGGCAGAGGAAGCATCTATACTTATCTAGGCCTATAAAACTGGGCTGTGCTCTGTGGTGACTGCTTATTGGTGCATAAGGAGGCAGCTTCTGGGCCAGCCAAGCAGAAGGGTTATTAGAAGTATGTATATGTGGAAGTCACTCCTCAGAAAGGGGGAGCTAGCCAAGCTAAATCAGAGGTCAAGAACCAAGGGGAACTAACTGGGCTTCCGAATCAGAGTGGCAAAGGCAGGGGAAAAAAGAGATGAGGATATGCTTCTAGGGAGTGATAAGAATACAACAAAATCTGTGGGATGGTTCATGTCCATAGACGGGGATTCACTCTGATCCTACTGAATCTCGCTAGGTTAAAGGCAGAGCCTTGAACATAATACATCCATGGGGAACCATTTCCTTCCTCTGAGCCCCTGTTACCTCCTGGAGTCCAGGCTTCTTCAGATTTGAAGGCAGAAGGCTGCCGTGTTACTAGAGAGATACTCAAGGCAGGCTGGGAGTTCCAGGTTTGCTCCTCTGGTCCTCTGAAGGCCACCCACCCCATCAAACATTATAGGTAACTTCAGCACCATCAGGAGTCCAGCCAAATGCTCTGGTACATCTCCACAGCAAACTGTAGTGATACACCTTCTGTGTTCCCTCCAACCACCTGGCAGTTCTCTATCAGTCCTTCCCGTTCTACCTGTCCATTGGGGTGACTGGTGCTTCTTGAGGCTCTACTCCAGATTATCTCTGCTCAACTCTCTGTCTACAATTCTATCTATAACCATGATTCCAATAACCGCTTCTATATGCCAAGAATGAATTACCAGTCCAGCTGGTAATTCAGCTCTAAATTAATATATCCAATTGCCTACTGGATGTCTTCACTTGATAGACTTGTAAGCACTTCAAACTCCAATGTCCAAAACCTGGCATGTGATTTTCCCTGAAAATAGCTTCCCACCCTAATATTCTCTTACTCAGTAAATGACACCACCATCCACCCACATGTTCAAACCAAAAACTTGAGTCATCCTTGAATTCTCCATCTCCCTTACTCTCCACATCCATGTCTTGCTGGATATTCTTCCAAAATATGCCATCCACTTCTCCACTACCTCTGCCCTATGTAGTCCAAACCACCATCATCTTTCACCTGGACTAATGTAAACAGTCCCTTAACTTGTCTCCCAGCATCATGTGTTTACCCTCCCCATCTACTGCCTATAATAAACAGCCAAAATGCAGTGCTGGCAAAGTCATTCCTCTGAGTAAAACACTTGAATGGCCTTCCCTTGGTAGGGATGAACTATGAACACCTTATCATGGATTTCAAAGTGCTCCATGATCTGGCCCCTGCCTACCTCTTCAGCCTCGTCTCACATCACATCCCTCCGGTCCCTCTCTAGGCTCCAGATACACTGAACTTCTTTCATTCCTTTTATATCTATCACCCTTGCAATACTGTTCCCTCTGCCTGAAGCATTCTTCCCATCTTTCACCTGATCACCTCAAAATCATTCTTAAGGTAAGTGTTAACATCACTACTTTTATAGACAAGGTCCCCCCCAATACACATTGTATTCCAATAATACTCTCTATTTTCTCGGTACTATTTTTCAAATTTAATATTGCTCAAACGTCATTATATTTATTTGTGTTTATTCCCTCATCCCAACAAAATGCTGTATTCTCAGTGCCTACGACAGTATATGGCATAACAGACTCAATTAATATGAGAATAAATAAGAAAAATGAGTAAATGACAAAATCCAAGTCATCTGGATGGCTCCTCAAAAAATGGGTTCCTCAAGGTGAGGACAACTGAAAGGTGGATGCCAAGGGAAACAGCAGGTCACAAGAATCTGTCCCCACAGGTTTGACAGGGCCAGGTGGATGTGTTCCAGGATGGTTCTCCCTTGCTGATGGGTGCAACCAGTGCTGGGACACTGGTGATACAAGGGTAAGCAGTCCCCTTGCAGCTGAGTGCACTGAGCTACCTGCTCAGCTGGGTGACATGCCCCTGGCATCTATCCTAACCTACCTCAGATGGGCCCAATCGGCCCCCTGGGAAACAGGGACACAGGCCTGCATCATTCCACATCCAGTCCTGCCTTGCCTCGTCCAAGGTGGTGGATGAGCCGACTGGCACCTTTTACTCACATGATGGTCTTGTACATCATCACAGTTGCTGAAAACCCCATCCGTCAGAAGTCCTCAAACCAGTTTAATATAGTGAAATCTGATCATTTAAACAGTCTTTAAGGTACTGCTCAGACTCTCTTGAATAAAAAGTGCTTGGTCTCTCAGATAGCTACCTCTCCCCCTGCTTCCCTACCTGGAGGCAGAGCTGGATGGACGAGGGGAAGGGGATTTCTTAGCAGCAAGTAAGAGTTGAACTCCTTGAGCAGGTGGTCCTCTGGTTCCCTAGATCTTCAGAGCAAAGTTCCTTTGCCCCTGTTTGCTGCTGACTCTGCTGGCAACAGGGCCAACTTCACAGCTTGTGTTAACTCAAGGGTCCAAGGTTCTCTCCCAGCCTAAAAACTGCCTGAGTGGCGCCCTCTGGCAGAAAAAATTGCACTGCCTTCCCCAGCACTGTCTTTCTGAGTCTGGTGGTGACTATCACACCCCTCAGATGCTTGTATTGTCAGCATAGATGCAACAGAAACACTTCACAGTCTCTGTTGCACATGGGAAAGGCCCCACATCCTGACCTCCAGGGTCAGACATTTTCATGAAGTCTCACTGATGCCTCTTTGAAATTATCTCTCCATTGAATGCCTACATTTATTTTCCTCTTACCTAGTTCCAGTCTTGCCAGGCTCAGCAAGAATGAGTGCCATGATGGACTAATGACATCTGCTATGAACAGATGAGAGGGGAGTTACACCATGAATGGGGTATATGCTGGTCCTTAATCTCTTCTTTCTCAAACCCACTAATCCAAATTAATCTGCTCTCCTTATTTATTATCCACCAAAACCCTACTTACCTTTCAGAACTAGTTAAAGCTTTATTTCTTCCATGAAGGTCAATCTAAGCCATAGTGGTCTCATCCTGCTCTGAATTAACACCACTCATTATCTGGTTTTTCGATATTAGTACTAGGTTATAAATGTTAATAGTAAATAGCACTTATTACTGATACAAGAAGTGATTTGAAGAATGGTGTATCATTGGCACAAACCATGACTGGTTTTGAGGAAAGATAAGATATCTCATTCTCTGACTATCATGAAAGAGATCTAAGGGTTCTCTGAAGATACCATCAGTAAACTCTTTTGGGGAAAAGATACCAAAAACAGGACTGGAGACAAAACAAACTGTTTTGCTTAAATCAAGGACAAGAGTATTAAGTCTGGTCACTATATCTCAGCAGTAACGGGAGCATGAGACCACTTACTCTGATTTTCCATCCTGTGCCGCTATACCATTTCCCATATTGCATTATAGCTGCCTGTATGCAGCCCAAGAGTCCCTTCGTTCTACAAATCAGTGCCCCTTTGTAGGACGTTCCTGCTCTATTGTACAATAAGATTAAGTACTCCAAGGATTTGAAATACTTCCTTCAATTGAGGAATCACAGGTAGAGGCAATAATATTTTCTTGATTTTTGCCATGCATACAATGGATGCTCACTAAAACACAACCTCTCCCACTAAAATGTAGGCTCCATGAAGCAAGGACATTGTCTAATATGTTCATTACTGAATCTCCAGTGCCTGGTTCACAGCAGGTGATGATATGTATTTCACTAATGAATAGTCAACACTTAATGTTAGATGAGGACAATAATACACAGAAAAAAAGGTTAATATTTTTGTCCTACAATATATCTGTTTTTGAGAGAGGTATCATCTTTATTTCAGATTCTTGCTTTCCTACTGCATCTGTTGTGCAGTGAGGACAAAGTTAAAGAAGTGATCAAAATGGATCATAAACATAAAAAGATCTAAATGTAAATGTTAAAACTATAAAACTTTCAGATAGAGAAAAATCTTTGTGACTTCGGTATAAGCAAAGATTCCTTATGCAGGGCACAAAAAAACGCTAACTACACAAGAAAAAAAAGTAAGAAATTAGACTTCATCAAAATTTAAAACTTCTGTTCTTCAAAAGACACCATAAAGAAAATAAAAAGGCAAGCCACTGATTAAGGGGGAAATATTTTCAATTCATAAACTCACAAAGGACTTGTATCCAGAATATATAAAGAACTCTCATAACACAGTAACAAGACCATATAAAGAACTCTTACAATGCAATAAGAAGAAATCAAACACTCCAATTTTTCAAATGGGCAAAAAATTTAAAGAGACTTCACCAAGAGATATTGATGGAAAAATAGGCACATGAAAAAGTGTTCAGTGTCATTAATTGTGGGGAAATGCAAATTAAAACCATAATGAGATACCACGACACACCTACTAGAATGATTTTTAAAAACTGACAATACCAAGTACTGATGGGCATGCTGGACTCTGGAACTCTCACACAATGCCGGTAAATGTAAAATTGTACAGCCACTTTGGAAAAGTTTGGCAATTAAACATTCCCATATCACAGGACCTAAGATTTCACTCCTAGGTATTTATCCAAGAAAAATTCAAACACATGTCCACAAAGACTTATATGTGAGTGTTCACAGGAGCTTCCAAAAAGTGGAAAACAACCTAAATTTCCATCAACAGATGAATGGATAAACTAATTGTGGTATATCCAACTATGAAATACTACTCAATAATAAAAAAGGTGAACTATTGATATACACAAAAACATAAATGGATATCGAAACAATACTGAATTAAAGAAGCCATACACAGGGTAATACTGTATGAGTCCATTTATATGAAGCTCTATAGTAGGCAAAATTAATTTACAGTGATAGAAATCTGATCATTGAATGTCTGGGGTGGGGTGGTCAGAGACTGACTGCAAAGGGTAACAGGGGGATTTGGGGAGGGTGACAGAACTGTTCTATATATTGACTGCGGAGATTACTCTGGTGTAAACATCTGTCAAACTCACTGAATTGTACCCTTAAAGTGTGTGCATTGTCTTTTATGTAAATTCTATTTCAATGCAGTTGAAAAAATAAATCATTTTGCAACAGTTAAAGGGTTATTTAAAAGTCTTTTTTGTTACCAATAGTGGCTGGCAGACAAATCCTTACAGAAGTTGGTTGGTTCATTGGTAGTACAGGATCATTCCTGATCCATCAGCCTTCTGAAACATATCAAAGGAATGGATTCTCTGCCCAGTGGAAACAGAGTAGGTGAGGGAAATTCTTTTCCAAGTCACAGAAGTTAAGAGTGTGAATTTGCACATCCTCTGGTGATTAACCCAAGTTAACTTTTTAAAAAGCATGCCTAAGCTATGATGAGAATTGGAGAAAGGTATTTTTTATCAGAAGGTTAATGCTTCAAAAGTGAAGAATTCCCACTGTCAGAAAACAAAGTACTTCTGGTACATACTCTGACTGGGGTCTGGACCTTCCAAAAAGGTCAGAAGATAATCTGGCATGTATGCTGGCAGGCACGCGCGCGCGCGCGCACACACACACACACACACACACACACACACACACACACACACACACAAAGGGAGATGAGCAGAAATGTCTCCCTGGCCACACTCTTTATGGCACAGGGGAAGAATAGCTCCACCATCAGAGGAACAGGTTGTAAGAAAAGCCAGATGGATATGGTTTTTACTTGTAATCCAATTCACAAATATTTATTATGATCATTTTTTTAACTGTCAGGGACTGAAAAGGCTTTCTGTACAAGCACAGGAAAGGGAGAAAGCAAAGTAAAACCTGCTAACTGCCCTCCCTCCCTGCCCTGCCTTACACTTCTCCCCTCCCCAATCCCCTTAATTTGTTGCTCCTCAATCCCTAGTAAATGTTAAAACCACACCGAGGGCTTGGTTGGACCAAAAGAAAAGAAAAGCCCAGGATCCAAGTGTAGATGGGAGGGGTGATGAAGCCAATTTGTCATTTCTAGTTCCCAGGATCCTAAGAGTACTCTGATGTCCTTTCAGGCATTTAACTCTCTCACACTGTGCACAGCCTTGTTGGGAGAGTAAAATCAAATGTTTGCTCTCACTCAACAGAAACCAAGGAGTTTTCCTAGGGGTTCCTTCCTCTAGATCCTTTCCTGATAGAGCCATAGATGGCCCTTAATTTAAGCTTGACCAGTCAAATAATCTCGTGGGACTTCAGTTCTTTCAAAGAGTGATCCAAAAGGCAAAGAAACGGCTTGCAGTGGTGCAGGCAAGACAGTTGAGCAGTTCTTTCTCTTATGAGTTCCAAGCCTGGTTCTTTAGGCTTCCCTTCTATCCTGGGAGGCTCTCCTCAGTGGAGAATTAAGTATTTTAAGTTCCCTCCTTCCTCCCCAGTCCCCCACCCTTTCTAAATCCCCCTCATCAAAGTTAATGTCTATTATCAGTTTGGTGTGGGTTTTTTTCCCCCAGTTTCTATACATCTCATTCTAGTTTTTAAAAAATACAAGTATGTGTCATATAAATTGGATTATATTATACTTATTGTAATACAACTTGCTTTTTATGAGCTGCGATCTTCTATTTCTTTTGTATCTTATCATCCCTGATTAAAACTGGATACACAAAAATCCTGTCAAAGTTGTAGTCCAGGGGTAGGGAGGACTCAGTTAATCTCACCATTCCGTAGCCCATTTATTACCCATAACAGAATGGGCTCAAATTCAGTTAGTAGAATAAGGATCCAAAAATGCTAACTATGCGTCAAGCTGTAAAGTTCTTACAGGCAATAGGGAGAAGGTTCTTCAGCAGGGAAATCTCATGCTGAAGACAATGTTTGATGAGGAATAACGTGGTAACAGTGTATATAACATAAACCAGAAGAAACAGAGATTGGACAGCAGGGAGAGTTCAGTGGCTAATAGAGAATAGTGGATCCAAAGAAATAAAATTATGGATTATACTGGTGGCCTGAAAAGTGGAAAGAAAACTTTTACCAAATTATAAGAAGGTAAACTAGTAGAGTGGAAGAAACAAATGATTGGAATTAGAGGAGCTAGATCTGAATTCCAACTCTGAAACTTATTAGCTGTACGATCTTTGGCAAGACACTTCCCTGCTCCATATATCAGTTTTCCTGTCAATAAATGAAGAATCTGAAATATCAGGGTCCTTAAGGGTTTTTTGGTTTGGTTTGGGTTTCAGCAGAACCCCCACCCCCAGGAGGAAAAAAAAAAGCAAGATTGCTCAGTGCCCCAGATATCCTTCATTATATTTCTCAACTACCTCTGCATCATTCTTGAGGAATCAACAGAGGACTCGGGTACAACATTTGAGAACTCTCTAAAGACTCTACTACCAACTCTTAATATTCAATGACTTAATGGGGTAAACTTGGTAGAGGTGCCTAGGAAAATAGTAACACTATAAAAGCTACCACAGAATCATATAACAGAAAGGGTGAATTGACTTCCAAAAAATTTGCCTGTTTCTCCTTATAGGTCAAACACAATTTAATGTCCAAAAATCTCATCCAACCCTTGTGCAAATGATAATCTAACCTCTATATAAACAACACAGTCACAAATAATTCACTGTCTAACAGTTCAGCTCATTCCAACTTGAGGTCCTCTAACTATTCAAATATTCTTTCCTTAATAAGTCAAAATTTGTCCTCCACCACTGTCATCTGGAATAAAGGTCCCTATTCCACCTTCTGGAGCTAAATCAAGTAAATCTAACCCCTCTTCTACAGGACAGTCCTTCAACTGTTTGAAAAGAGCTATCAAGTCTACTTTACTCCCCACCCCACCCCTTATTCTCTCTTGCTCTGACCTGCCAGGAACGTTCCATGGAGGTGGCCTGCTCCAGTTTTGGATCAATTCAACATTTTTCATGCATCTGAGTACAAGCAGATCTGCACTTATTCATGGCTTTAAAGACTTAACCAAATCAGATGATCTTCCTTAAGAAAAATGACTAGCTTTATAATAAAATGTAAACAGAACCCAAATTCATTATCTGGTAACTAATATTTTCCTGGTGAAAATTAGCTGCTCCCAGTCAGAAGTAGATTGCTAAATCTTTTAACGGATAGCAAATTGTAAAAACATCTAGCCAGGGATCCAAAAAGATCCAAGATTCAAGGTCCAATGAAGCAAGTATAAGTAGTATAAATTAATGGAAGCACCCTGACTCCAGGCTTGTAATCTCATCAGCTCTCAGGGGGCTTCGTTTGCCATTCCTCATCTCACCATTCCATATTCCATCACCAGAGCTGCAAAATCAGGGTCTATGGCTTGGGCCTGGGTATCTTCCAGTCTGGATAATTTGGGGATGGGGAATAGGAAGTATGACTGAGTCCCAAAGGAGAAAGCGAGCTGGCACAACTCGTCTGTGATGCCAGTGGGAGTGCTGAGCCTTTATGGTTTCCTGTGCCCCGGTTGTCCTAGTAACCTGAGGCCTCCCTATTTGTGTTGGCATCATAGGGCCAAGAGCGGAAGCAAAGCTGGAGCACCAGGAAGACTCGCAGGAAAAAATGTGGGTAATGCAGCAGTTATGCCACAGGAGGGTCAACCCTAGGGCATAAGAATTACCAGGTTGGGGAGGGGGGCTGCTATCTTATAAAAATCAGTTTCCAGATACTGCTTCTAGCATTTCTGATTCAGTAGGTGTAGGATGGGCTCAGAAACCTGCAATTTTAAGAAGCTACCTCCTACGAAGTAAGACAAAGATCACACTTTTGAAAACAAATCAGCAGTTGGGGAGAAAAAGTGTAACTACCTGTCAATTTCAGAAAGCTGATATTATAGCACAGTAGTTCTGAATGCAGGGGTTGGGGTGAGATTTCCCCTCCAGAGGACATGTGGCAATGTCTAGAGACATTCTGGGTTGTCACAACTGAGAGGGTACCTCTGACATCTAGTAGGTAGAGGCCAGGGATGCTGCTAAACATCCTACATTGCAAAGGACTGCCCCCTGCAACAAAGGATTATCCAGACCAGAACGTTGGTGCCATGGTTGAGAGGATATTCTGCCCCTCAACCCCATCACCCTCAATCCACAGAGATCCACACACTCTTGGGTCACAGTACAGAGTCTTAGATGAGGTCCCCTGGAAATAATTTGAGACCCTCAAAATGATTTTTTAATAGTGAATGTTATTAAATATATGAATAAAAGGAGATGAGAACAACAAACAACAAAGGGAGGTAGGTATGGACAACAATGGTGAGCCAAGAGAGGACTCAAAGAAGGATGAAGCACTGGGTAAAATCGTGGGAAATGAATGCTGCTTCCTTGGTGGATGCAGCCCACCCACATGCAGAGGACTAGTGAAGAGAAGATAAACCTATTAAAATAACATATACGCCCAAATAAGAAAAACAATAATGAAAGAAAATGGATAAGGGAACTGTGAAGAAGTATCTTTAGGATTTGCCAAGAATAGATCTGGAATGAAAAGAATACATTAGAGCTGCTTCTGCAAGAGTGCTAAACAGAGACTCTGGCAATGATAAGAAATTGAGAGGACTCAGAGGAGGTCAGGAATTACGTGAGAAAGGAAAAAAATAATCATTTATGAAATTCTAGCCCTAATCACCCCCTAAGAAAGATGGGTCCAGAAAAAGTTCCTTGGTTTTACTGAGCAGAGATAACGAAAGGGTAGGGGAATTGGGGGAAGAGGAGCTACCCAAGAATCCTCCAAGGAGAAGGATGCTCAGAGGCGGTGGTCAAAGAGCATGGAGGAGTAAGGCTCAGAGAGGAGGGGGAAAGATGCTTCTGAGGAGGAAGGGAAAAGAGAAGGGAGGGGGAACGTTAGAGACTCTTAGGGAAAGAGATTAAATGAGGGATTTTTTATAAGTTTTGCTTAGATATGGAGATGAGATATAACCTTCATCTTCTACCCCTTCTAAGAAACTTCCAACAAAGACTGGCATTACTCATAAGGGCTTTAGGGGCTGGGTTTGTGGGATTTTTTTTTTTCCCTAATTGTGACAACATGTAAGACTGGACTCCAGACAGATCAAGAGCCCAGTTACACATGTTTTTACCATGGTTAAAGTGACCATAAGATTGCTGGAGCAGACAAAAGACAGCCAGGGGACAATGTACTGACTCCCAGAGTTTAGAGCTGCACCAACACAAGAGCCACTTACCTCATCTGGTTATTTACATTTAAATTAACTTAAGTTAACTAAAATTTAAAATTCCATTCCTCAGTCACACGAGCCACATTTCAAGTGCTCAATAGCCACATGTGTCTAGTGGCTACTGATTAAACGGGACAGGCAGGGAGCATTTCTATCATCACAGGAAGTTGTTTTGGACAGTGCTGGAGTAAAAAAAAAAACTTAGGTAAATAGCTAACAAAAAACAAACGCTTTTCCAAATCTTTAAAGAGCTGCCACATTGAAAAACAAGTAGATTTCTCCCATATTGTTTCAAAGAGCAGAACTAAGGGGAAAAATGAGATGCTATAGCTACGCAGATTTCAGCTGAACAACCCTCTAGTACCTAAAGCCAGATAACAGTAGAATGGGCAGCCTCCACTGCATGTGGCAGAAATCCCTTCCATCCAGGAGAGACAGTCAAGCAAAGACCCACTTGACCATCTTTCAGAGATCATGAAGAACTAGATGTCTTTTCAATATCTAGTTCTGAGTCTACAATTAAAAAAAAAAAAGAGCAATTTATAAATGAGCTAAAAGTGAATCATAAATAGAATTTTAAAAGTCTACCACCACAAAGAGACTGTAGAGCAGGCAGGAAAAATTAAAGTGTGTAAGTAGATACGGAATTCAGTAAAAATTAATGGTGGTTAGTTGAGGGTTAATTATTAGTGGTGGGGGCAACTGTGAGTGCAGCAATTTGTAAGCAGAAAAAAAATTTTTTAAGAAAAATTGGGTAAGAATGATTCCAATGGTGCAGAGACAAGGTAGGAAAACTTCAATATGGGCTATCAATGGAAACTTCACTATAGTTGAAATCAGCACTATAACCATAAAATCTTTCATATTCTTTGCCAGAGAAAATACTGTCTGGGTATAGTAACTGTATGTTCTTGGGACTCTGGCCCCTCCAACCCATCCTCCTGCCATTCACCAGTCTTACAAGTCATCTCTCTCAACTCCTGAAACTCAGCCTTCTTCATGAGGTTTCTTTAACTCGGCGGGAATGACTCTGTCCTCTCATCCTTCTCGTCTGGATACAGAAAGCCAGAGGATATTGTCTCTTAACCTTCCATCCTAGCTATGAATTTAACCATCTTCACCTTCCACCTCAAAATGTACCTGGCTTGATTATAATATATTGAATATATATTCATATATTGACTTATGGTTCGATTATCTGTGCACTTTCGTGTGTAGGTGTACATGAGAACATTCATACATACACACGTGAGACATCTATTGTTGGTAAGCATTTAGGAATCTGGCACCGGGATTATGAAATGCACTACAGAGTGCCTAGCACAACACCAAGCTTAAGTGGTCACTCAATGGACTTGACAATAATGGCTATATCATGCTTCTGGATGCAAAATGTTGGAAGAAGAGACTGAAGTAGATGTGAAAACTTTGAAAACTTTTTTTATTGCAGGAAAAATAATGGAAACATAAGCATGTTTTGCTCTATCTAGAGGAAAAATGTTTAATCACAAGGTGAAAGCTGCAGCTTGGTGACAGCAAGCATAACAGAGTTTACAAACAGTCCAGAATAAGAAAAAGGTAATAGAAGAAGAAGGAAGATAGAAGTGGGTTGTGCAGAATAAATAAAGCCTAACCTTTAAAAAATATGAGGTCTTACCAAACAGAAAGGAAGAAAAAGAGAAGATTTAAACGAGAGACTGTTAAAGAAGGAAAAGAGCCAGAAAGGGCTGAAGGGTTTTGTTTTGTTTTTTTTTTTAAATCAGTGAAGAAGTAGTGGTATATGTTGGCAAAGTGAAGTGTAGAGTTGAGGGGAGGGAGAGAATTTATAGTAGAGGAAGTTGGTGTGAAGTTTTCCTCTAAAGATGCCCAGCTGAGCAAAGAAGGAATGAAGGCAAAGGCCACTGGGAGTAAGATAGGGCTGGGGCTGAAACAGCATATGAGAAAGCACAAGGGCCCAAAGTAGGAAATTATTTTCTTTTTAAAAAATTAACTGACCCAGATTTTCTTGTTTGGGGCAAAGGTAAATGCAAAGTTTAAGGATCTTTAAAATGAGTTGTAACAATCCTCATCCTTGCAATTGCCTTTGGCCCAAAATAATAAATTTAAAAGATGACAGAATTAGTGTCAGTTTCTGAGACAAGTACCAAATACCACTGTAGAATTAATTTTAGAAGAGAAATCAGACTAATAAATTGCTATGTTTATAGAAATACTGTCGTGAAAAACAGCTTTAGCTGTCTCTATCAGCCACAGAGTAAATATAGAAACTTTATAGTTACATACATGTCCACAGAAGATAATAAGTAACCTAACATAGTGGTAAAGTTTAAGTTACTTACTTGTCTTTGTATATTATAGCCCAATACCCGCATCCCCAAAAATGTTTTACTTGATTTAGGATACATAGGGCAAGTTAAAGGGCAGCAAAGAAAAGAAGTTAATTTAAAAAAAAAAAAAAAAAAAAAAAAAAAGACCACAAGGTGATGATGAGGAAAAGTAGAACTGTAGAACCAAGGCATTAACAACACAGAATTTCCCTATATCAGCGAGGGGAAAACAGCGCAAAAGGAAGACAAAGGAAAACACTCAATTCATATGTAACGGGTCTTGATAGCCTCACTTTGGGTTTTAAATCAAATATTGAATCAGACTTTTCAACTTTTCTATTTTTTAAAATTCAACAAAATTACTCAAGTTGTTTGATAAATGTAGTCATACAATTTTAAGTGACTATAAAAACCAGATCAAAGCCTAATCCTTTGGCAAAGACCGAATGGCAGGCAGCATTGCGAGACCCAGGTATCCTTGCCTTTAAGCTCCTCACTACTCTTCCCGCTTAGAAACCACACCTGCGAGGCCAAATCCGAATTTATCGCTCGGCATTCAAAGCCTTTAGTGACCTAGCCACAACTGTACCCAAGGAGCCCTAAGGCCCCGCTGCTTTCTAACCTACCCCTCACTCTGACAGCGCACTGGACTCTGGACAGACCTTATCTCTGGGGACTGGCCATTTTCCCCTTCCTACCTCGGTGTGAGCCTCCTTCCACCCAAGGCTCTGGCTCGCCCAGGCCTACCCTGGCGCGGGGCCACGGGCCGGCACTCCAGCCAACCGCGCTCTCGCTCCGTAGCCCTGCACTCCTTCCTCCCGTTTCTGGGCCTCTCAACCCGACTCTCGACTCTCGGCTTTGCCCCACCCCTCTCCCTTCGACCCGCGTTGCCCCGCGGCTCGCCCGGGTGCAGTCACAAGCTCTGCGGTCCGCGTCTATAAGGAGTTTCCCCCGGGGCGAAACCTGGACCCGACCCCTCAGGGGCCCCTTCTCTCAACTCTCTCGGGCGTTTCCACGACCCTTCCCGGGCTACCCGCGCCTGGCTGCCCCTCGGGGCTCTGGCCCCCAAATCTCCCCGCCGCTGCCGCCGGTCCCGCCTATCCGGCCCCGGCGGCGGGCGGGGGTAGGCGGTGACTCACCGGAGGGCCGGCGGCTGGGGGGTCGGAATGCTCTCACTTCCTCCCCGTCCTCACTGTGCGCACCTGCCTGGCGCGCTTGGAGCGCCGCCCAGCTGGGCCTCCGGCGGATGTTTTTCTGTCCCCGCGGGGGCAGCGCGTGCCAGCCGCCCCCTCCCACCCCGCGCGCCAACCGCCGCGCCCCCCACAACTGGCATCCCCAACGGCGGTGCCCTAGGCATCACGGAGTAGGACCCTGACCATTGACACCCTCAACCACCCCATGCACACACGTACACACACAGCAACCACAACAGTGGCCTCCGGGCCCAGTAAGTTACACAGATGCACACAGGAGTGTGTACGCCGGCAGGCTTGCAAGAAGCGAGCACAACCAACAGCTCCCTGCCGCCCACCCCCACCAACTTCTGGGAGAGGGCTCCAGGGTCCACCCTATCCTTCCTTTCCAGAAGCCCCCTACTCCTACCCCTGTGTGCCCACCTCATCTTCATTACAGGCGGCTCTCACCTCTCTGGTCCTGTGACCTTACGCACACCAATCCCCACCGGGCCCCTCTGCCTACAGCATCACCACCACCACCTTCAAGCTCTCTAGCTCCCTACTCGTGTCTCCCTACTCCCTACTCCAGGTTGCAGGAGTAGAAAGTAGTCTATGGTCCAGACATCAGGGTGTCAGCTGGTGCTTCCATAAAAGCAGCAGCAGAGCTAGTGACCACTGACAAGACTTTTGGGTCCGTATGCTGGTCAGATGTTCTAATTCACCTGCTCCAGCCAAGAAAGCAGTCCAAGGCCATGCCCCCGCCCACACCAACCTACATCAGGGCACCCTGCTCCCTCCATGAGTTTTCTTTTTCCTCTTGGTGCTCCTCTGAAATGGAAAGGGTATCAGACCTGACTAGATTGGAGGTGCAATAGAGTTTGCATCTCCAGCCACTTGAACTGTCTTCTTGGAAGAGGACAGATGGAGAGTTTGAGGTGGACTGATGAAGCTCTTTAGGAATGGTGAGGAAATGAGAGAAAGAGTAGCCCTCTAAAAAAGTCAGCCAGAAGTAGTTGTAGCTGATCCACGGGGTGACCAGGAGTGGTAATCTTGGAGTAAATGGAACTGGAGACTTAGAAGTAAAAATAGAATAAATGCGAAAGTGGCCCTGTGAGTAGGAGCAGAACAGCTGCAACAGGGGTCTTTAGAATGTGGAAAAGTGGGAGAAATCCAGTTTGCCAAGGGCAATTAGTACCAAAGAGATGGCCAGCATCAGACTGGTCAGGAGACCTTGAGAGTTCACGAGTGGAGATGGGAAGAAATGGATCAGAATCCTAATGAGAAAAAGCAGAAGTCCTAAGGTTAGCTGGAGGATGATAAAATGATACCTCTTCCCAGGGTAGAAGTGAGGGTGCTGACCTAGGGAAAGTCAGCAACAATTCTCAAAGCAGACATATAGAATTTCAAGGATACAAGGACCAAAACCAAAATGTTCCTGGAGGTAGTTTTTGACGGAGGTGGTAGGGATGACATGGAGCATAAGTATGAAGGGGGCAGAAGTCTGTGCCAGGAGATAGCAGCCCCAACAGAAGCCCTCAGCTGTGCACACAGAGCTGCTCAGCATCATTCAAAGAAAGGAACATCTACTCATTTTGTCTCTGAGCTTCAGCACCAACCACACTAGTCATTCTTTTCTGAGGGCTGTGTGCCAGGGACTGTGCTAGGAACATCACATTCATTATCTCATTTAATCCTCTTGACAACCATATGAGTTAGTGTTACTATTCCAATTTATAGATAAGGAAACAGGTTCAGAGGTAAGCTAACTTGCCCAAGGTCACACAGCTTTTAAGTGGAGTCAGGATCTGAATCCAAGTAATCTTGACTCTACAACCTATACTCTTAATCACCCATCTGGGGTTTCTCCAGAACCTGTAGGAAGCCCCAAAGAGGATCTCAAAGGATATGTTCCTAAATTCTCATTCTCTAGGGCATTTAGAGATGTTCTTCTTTGAAAGAATCATCCCCAGATATGGGGCGATCTTATATCTGCTGTATGTTTGTGGTGATGAACAATGGATAATCTATTTCTAAGATGTCTGTAAAAAAGAGACCCCTGCCCCACTCCCTCCAATCTCTGAGGGGCAGTCATGTCTCTAGGATACTTCAAGCAGACCCTGTGCTAGGGTCTAAGAGAAACATTCTCCACTCCAGGTGCCTGTTCGCTCTCCTGGAGCCTCTGGCTGTCGCACCCTACTGCATCTCCTTGGTTTGGCTGGGGCACAGTATTAGCCATCCCCAGGAAATGCCTCCCTCCGGTCCAGGCAGGGATCCCAGCATACACACCCCTGGAGAGTGTGTGTGTGTGTGTCTGTGTGTGTGTGTGTCTGTGTGTGACAGAGAGAGGGGCAGGGAGAGGGAAGGAGGGAGGGAGTGGGGGAGAGAGAGAGAGAGACAGGGCAGGGGGAGATGGTGGAATGCTTCCTTCTCTCCAGGTCAGGGAAGAGCTCTGGGGACCACCTGGGGGCCCTCACCCCTCCTACCTCCTTGCTGGGGAAGTGCCCAGTCCAGTGCCCCTTCCATGACCACCCCCCCTCCCTAGCTGTGTGGGGGCATGAATCAGCTCTCACAGCTTGTTAAAGCTAGACCTCTTGTTTTCATGCCCTCACCTCAGGAAACAGAGTTACAGCTTTTCCAGCTCCACTCAGCAGGGGGCCAGGGTCCTCACTTTATAAACATCCCCAAGACTGCAAGAGCAGAGGGCACGGAGATGGTGTGAGACAGGAGCCCAGTAGAGAAAGACAGAAGCTAAGATTCAAGGTGAGAAACAAAGAAAAGCCAAGGAGACAAGACCAGAGGAGCCTGAAAAGAAGCCAAGAAGGGTCTGAAAGGCTGCACCCTAAGGATGCTCTGGGCTGGACAGACTAAGGGGATACTGGGCGGCTGGGGGATCATCTGCTTGGTGATGTCTCTGCTCCTCCAGCACCCAGGAGTCCAC
Source organism: Camelus dromedarius (assembly GCF_036321535.1). Lineage (NCBI taxonomy): Eukaryota > Metazoa > Chordata > Mammalia > Artiodactyla > Camelidae > Camelus > Camelus dromedarius. The sequence goes on along the minus strand of NC_087445.1, from coordinate 46,788,032 downwards.
AGCAAGTGCTACTTCCAAGCTCAAGGTAAAGCTGGGTGAGGCATTAGGGAAGGACAAGGAGCAGAGGGCACTGGGAGGAGGGAGGCTCAAAGACAATCCTATGTCAGAAAACCCAGCCCCCTCCAGCTGGGAAGCAGGAGAGACTAAATGTGGGAGCAGTGTGCACTTATTCCCTCCTACTCCAACACACTAACATTTTCTCTTCTTCCCTAGCCCCCTGCCACTATGAAGGTAAATATTTCACCCTGGGTGAATCTTGGCTCCGCAAGGACTGTTTCCATTGCACCTGTCTGCATCCCGTCGGTGTGGGCTGCTGTGACACGTGAGTGACCAAAGATGGCCAGAGAGGATGGCTCTGACAGAGTAGCTGAGAGCTGGCCAGCAAGTAACTAGATTGCTGTGATGTGAGAGTGAACAGAATAGCAGTATGAGGCTGGCCGAACCAGAAGGTACCAATAAGAATGTGAGAGAGAAGGCTTCAGGCTACAAAGTGAAGGAAGAAGGGGTGGATCTAGAGGGAAAATATTCCTGCTATGAAATGAAAAAAATCCATCTATGGTAGGCAAGTGCTCAGCTAGGGGGAAAAGGGGGCACTAGGGGAAGATGTGGGAGGAATGCCAGTAGAGGGGGGATGTGGCGCAGGGATAAAGGTGGACCTTCACTGTTCTGACTTCTTCCTCATCCTTTGGTTCCCCAGGTCCCAGCATCCTATCGATTTCCCGGCTGGGTGTGAGGTACGTCAGGAGGCAGGAACCTGCCAGTTCTCCCTGGTACAGAAATCTGACCCCCGGCTGCCCTGCAAAGGGGGAGGGCCCGACCCAGAGTGGGGCTCAGCTAACACCCCTGTTCCTGCGGCTCCTGCTCCCCACTCCAGCTAAACTCAACTGATCCCCCTTCTGCTGACTGCCCACTACTGCTGCCACTTCCAGGGAAACCACTAGCAGCTGCCAATTTATTCTGAATAAATAAGTTAATGCTACAGCTGAAAGCCTGCCTCTCATTGTCTATGACATTGAACCCCAGGTGGAAAAAAAAATGGGCCCTACTGGAGTCCAGGTGCTGAGTTCTCAGTATCCTGAAGAAAGCAGTGCCACGGTGGGCCAGTTTCAGATGGTTATGGTGCTGGTGCTGGGCCCTGGGGCTGCATATGAGGCCAGGGTAGGGCTTGTAGGCAGCACCTTGATGGGGAGGTCCCAGCTGAAGGTGTCTACAGGCACTTGCTCAGGCCCTGTCCAAGTGACAGGCTCAGGCTGTTCCATGGGAGGTAGGAGCACCAAACCTGGTTCTCGGGATGTTACAAATTCAAAATGCAAACGCCACTTCAGGGATACTGTGGAAAAAAGGATAAAGGCAGAGTTAGAAGCATTAGAATCCAGGAGTAAAAGCTAATGTGGTTAGTAAATGAAAAAACAAACAAACAAACAAAAACTTGTATTCAGAAAGAGGGGGAGAGGTCATGGGGCGGAGCTAGGAACAACGGTTTCTCTGAAGAAATTTAGTGTGCTAATGGGAAATGTGACGATAAGATAGCAGCAGCAAACGCCTAATAACCCAAGTGTGGGACAGTCAGTACTTGGTAGCTTGAAGTAAACAAGCTCGGGAATCAGAGATCAGTGCATCACAGTGTCCCAGTGGAGGGGGTAGGGAAGATCTGCAAAGCTGTTAAAGAGTGTGGGTGTCAGCGCACCTAGGAAACAGGCTGAAGGTCTGAGAGAATGTTAAGGGTCGTGGGCCTAGTGTGGGTATGTCTAGAGTGTGTTAGGAATCAGTCCATTATTATACTCTATGTAAACACAGCATTTCACTCCCCTCAACCCCACCCCAAGTAATGGTCAGGGGCTCACCAACGGCTGTGCAGAAGCCTGGGGTGGAGCTGAGAGGGATGGGGAGGGAGAAGCTGGTTCTGGTTGTATGGAGGCAGGACTCCTGGTGCCGGGCATGAGTGACATGAGACACAGAGGGGGCACCCCCTGCCCCGCGGCGCCGCTGGTACTCAGGCTGTACCTGCTCCTCGGTCTGTAAGCTTACTGAAAACTGGGAGAGAAATATGTGTTAGCAGGCACTGGGAAGTGCTGACTCCAGGTGAGAGGGCACCCCAACATCAAAGCTGGCTTACCAGAGGGACTCCAAGGGACCCCACTACCCACTTCTACATCCCAGCCCTCTTTATGCAGGCCCTCTCCTTCCAGGCCTCATTCCTCAAAAGCCACTCTCCCTTCTTACCTGCAAACAAGCTACAGTTCCTTCCCCTAAGTTTAAGGTCCCCACCACGTCCTCGCCGAGTCTGTATACAGATTTGAAGATGCCAAATGTCCCAACTTTTCCTCGGCCATCACTGATATTATACAGATCTGGGGAGAATGGGACACTGTTAGCCTGGAGTCCACGCTGGGGAATGTCTTAGGCTAGAAGCCATAGGCCAAAAGGTGGGGCTTTTCTTTTCAATCTGGGGTGAGATATCGGTAGATCCTCAGAAATACGTATCAGTTAGGAGAATCTGTCTCCAAGACAGGAATACTGTGAGGGAAGGATGGGGAGGGGCAATTCTGAAAAGATTCTCACGGAGGCTGCGACACGATGTGGCAGCCATGAGGCGCTCCCCAGCGAGCTCAGCAAGCCATGAATCCTTCTTCCCACCTTCATCCTCCTCCAAGAATGGACTGGATGGGGCTACAGCCTCATCCTGGGGAAACCGGACATCTTGAAGGCCTAGAAAGAGAATGAGTGGAGAGGTAGTGAGAGGGAACAGCAAAAAGAGTAGAGATTAGGGTTTTAGACTCCCTCCTAAGAGGGCTGAAATGGTAAGGGAAGCCATGGCCGAGGTACACATCTCATCTATTCTCCAGAACCCTCTCTCCCCAACTCCCTCACACCTTCACTAAGACCAGGAAGCTTCCCTCCAGCCCTTCACTAGCCCTCTAAAGGTCATTTCTGCTTGGGGGAGGCTCTTCCCCTGCACTTCGTTCCCAGAACCCTTACTTACCAGTCAGCACAAGAACCCTCAGAGGGACCCTGAGTAAAGTGATGGGTGAGTTGACACGCTGGCAGCCAATGGTCAGTTTGTAGACATACTTGACTGACTGACCCCGAAAGGAGGGTGGTCCTTCTATAGGCAGCACTTCACTGTAGGAGTCTGGTTGGGAAGTAGTAGTCAGGGCAGCCAGAAGCAGCCAGAGAAGTCCTCCCTCCAGGAGCCTTAGAAGGCAATCCAGGGGTCAGGAGCAGTCACTCACATGATTTGGACTCTCCAGGGTCTAGCCTCAGGTCACAGAACAGGATTTTTGGTGGAGTGGAAAGGATACACTGACCCCTCTCACCTAAAAAAGATAAGAAAGACTGCAATTTAATGATCCCATTGTCTAGTACTGGAGTAGGCTGGCACAGCTAGTGGGGGCAGTAAGCACTGCCAACAAAGGGCAACCCAAACTAAGCTACTCATCTTTTTTTATTGTGAGATAGGAACAGTTTTATGCCCCTAAAGCAACAATTACACTCCCCCACATCCCCAATGGGACAGAGACCATAACGACCCTCCAGAACAATTTGACAACTTCACCCTTGGCTAGCAATGATTCCAAACCCCTCCAAATGTCCCATTTCTAACCTCGGTGTGGTAGGAAGACAGTCTGGCTCTCAGGCTGGACATCTGGCTGACTGGAGTCTGGGGGAGGCAGTGCTACTCGACTCTCACTGGCATGGAACTGGCAGTGGATTTGGGCACTGGCCCAGGCCAGAGCCTCGCTATGAGAGGAGGAAAAGCGGACATCAGAAGAGAGTTCCTGACTTCACAAATGCTCTCCCACACACTCTACCACACTGTCTGAGAAGACCAACACAGTGAGGTGGCGGTCTTCGGGATCAGAGAATCCAGAACCCCAAAGACAAACCATTAAACAAAGATACGTACCTTGAGGGTAAAAGGCAGAATGGGGGAGGAGAGAGGAAAGGAGAGTGGGGGGCTATGTCACCCACATCTGTTAAATAGCCCTTTCCTACAATGAGAGCACAATGAGCAAGAAAGTGGTGATGTAGCCACAGGACAATCTGAGCTCTGGCTCAGCACTATAGACACCAGGCTTCCTCCCAGAAGGACCACCTTTTTCAGTACCAGCATTCCCACCTTGATGCAGAAGTGGCAGTGGGAGGCAGGGGGTTGGTGACAGTCACCACACACTCCAGCGCCTCCCCCGCCAGAAACACAGGACCTCTGCTCAGCTCCGCTACCACTTCAATCATGGCAGCTCCGGAATCGGATCTAGAAGGAAACAGGTGTCAGAGGTCAGTACCACGGCAGGGAGGGGTGTCTCAGGCGAGCCTAGGGGTGAGGACCGAGGAAATGGGCGGTCAGAACCCCGGTGTCAAAGGGAAGCGTCCAGATTTGGGGCGCGGGAAGGCGGAAGGGAGGTACGGTGACAGCTGACTCGGTACTGCCTAGGTGGAGGGCGTAGCTCCGGGGCCCAGCCCCCCGCCCCTCCACGCGCCGGGTCATTCCCCCTAAACCCTCCGGAACCCCCCGGTCGCCTCCGCCCCTCTTCCCTCAAGGTTCCACGTCCCAGTCCAGGGTCACAGCCGCCCGTCACCTCGCTCCCCAGCCCGGACACCTCGCACGGTCGAAATCTGGGGGCTCGGTGCACCGAGGCCCTCCGCCGCCCGCCCCTCCGGGCCCGGGCTAAGTGCGTGGCTGCGGCCGCGGCAGAGGCGGGACTTCCCTCGGCCCCCCTTCTTCGAGCCCCTTCCGACCGGAAGCGCCCGGCCGGCTGGGCCGGAAGGGGCTCGAGTGGTGCCGCCGCCCTGGGTCACCTTCCCACGGGCCGGCACCCGGGTGCGGGGCCTGCCCCGGACACCGGCCGGCGGGACCCTGGGGGGCCTGGCTCCGCGGCCGGGGGACGGGGCCGAGGCTGCCGCCAACTGCCAGGCTGGTCCTGGGGGCGGTGCCTGGCGGGCTGGTCCCGGGGAACTCCTCCCCTCTCTGCGGGCCCAGTCGCCCTTTGCCCGGGCCAGCTAATCACCACGGCCCAATGACGACGAGGCCCGATCCTTCCCGCCCAGAACCCAGAGAGAACACCGAGGGGGAGCTCCTGGCAGCTTCATTGCTGTCGCCGCCGCCGCAGCAGCAACAGCTTCCCGGATCCACGGAGACACCAGCTCACCTCCCCTTTCCCAAGAGGCCGGCCCTCCGAGACGGCACCTAACAACAGTCGGCGCCTGCATCTGGGCTTGGCTGACCAGATACTTTGCACCAGAAAGCTCGGGACCCGAAACTATCGAGGTCGTGGGGACCCAAGATCCACGGAGCATGGGAACCGGAGTTCCAGCCTCGGAGCAGACCAGCTGTGCCAAAGGGGATCCACAGGTTTATTGCCCTGAAGACACTGGAGGCACTGAGGCTGTGCAGGCTACAGACTGCGAGAGCCCTGAAGACAATCAATCCCAAAATGAGCCGGGCTACAGCAGTCGGGAGGACACTGGGCAGCTTATGGCTTCCTATGAGGGTAAAGCTAAGGGCTACCAGGTGCCTCCTTTTGGCTGGCGCATCTGCCTGGCTCATGAGTTTACAGAGAAGAGGAAACCCTTTAATGCCAACGACGTCTCCCTAAGCAATCTGATAAAGCATTTGGGCATGGGCTTGAGGTGAGTAGATCCTATTGCCTAGAGTACCTTAGGCCTCACTTTGTTCCAGCAGAGGCAGAAAAGGGTGAGAAAGTAAGTGGGTGCTTTGTCCTAGTCAGGTGGCCCCTATCCCCAATGTATTCTAAGCCCATGGTTTTGGAAGATGAGATCAGGTCACACCTCTTTGCAACTCTCTTCTTTCCAGTAATTTGTCTTTTTAGCAAGAAAGAGCAGGAGCATTTGGGCTTGTAGTCAGCCATTCCCATTTAGGCTCCCTCTCACATACTCTCTATTTTCCAAAGACTGCCCTTTGGGATTCACTATACTTTGTGGCAAGGTAGGAAAAGATAGTCTGGCATCTGTGGTACTGACACAATGTTGTTTTATTTGGGGATGAGAGGAGAGATTAGCCTAGATTCCCCTGAGCAGCTGGAGTATTCACTGAACCTCATTAGGGACAGCACTTTACAGTCCCAACACCCATCAGCTTCTTTCCTCAAGCTATGGCTCCGAGTGGGTGGAGAGCCTGCCTGCTCTCAACCCTAAGGAGAGGGCAGTAAGAGGTGCTGTTCCCTCTGGAATAGGTGGCCTCTGATATAAAAAGCAAAGACAACCTTTGACCAGAGAGGCACTTCCTTAGGTGTCCCCAGAGTTTAGTAATAATCTTTCAGAGCATTTCCTGGTCCCTGCTCCACCCCAACTCCCCTCCCACACACAAGCGTTGCAGACACTCCAAGAGCTTATCCTGGCCCGTGGAACTCTTCTGGATCCCTCCAAATCCCCACTGAGTTCAAAACCTAGTGATGGAGCCAAGACTTATTAACAGGAACAGGTGGATGTGAAGACAGAAAGCATCACCCTGAGGTCATTCTGAGTCAGTGTACACGGTAAACACAGAGCAGGGGAGGGAGGCTTAAAGTTTGGGAAACCCAGCTCTGACAACCTCTTAAGTAGGGGATCCTTCTCTTCCCCAGTCAGTGCTGTGGGGCTGGGGTGGGGAGCCCATATACCTAACCCAAGCCCTAGGCAGTGGGAAGGGCCTGTGCTGCCTAGATATCTGGCTCCTTTGCCAGTTCCTCTGGGTGACCTGTACCAGAGAACAATAATCCCTCCAGGCTGCTTCTGAAACTGACCCAACCCAGTTCTGGCCCCAAAAGGCTTTGGGTCAAAATAGGATCTAGGGCTAGAGTACTGAGAGAAGCACATTGGGGTGCATGTGGTGGGGACACCGAGGTCAAAAACCCATGGGCATCCTAGCCCCCAGGTCCCTAAGTACGAGCTGAATCACAGAGGCCTGAAGCTCTGCTCAGCCCCCTACACTTGGCTTCCCATACGAGGATGGGGTGGGGATCGCTGACATGGATTTTAGAATGAGATGAGGTCCTGCACTGAGGAGAAGGCTGGGGTGAGACAAGGAAGAATTCTGAGTAGGGCTGAAATTATGGACAAGGCCAAATAGTGAGGAGTGGCCAGCTGCTAAATGAAGAGAGTGAGAGGCCGTAAGAGGGAGCTGAACTGGGGGTACTCTGATCAGGAACAACAGCAAGACTGTTGAGTCTGTTGGCCTCAGAGTGGTAAGAACTTAATTTTGGTTGCTCTCCCTTACAGCCAGAATCTATTCATTCAATAAATATGTATTGAGTGCTTGTTTTGTGCCAGATATTCCTTCATTCTACCTATCTTCATATCTTGCATTTCTCCCTCGTAGCCCTGATCCCCGCTGTACCCTCTCTCCCTTCACCAGTCCTTTCTGGCCTCTAGTTCCAAAGTCTAGTTTACTCTAAGCTGGCAGAGAAGATCTGCCTTCCCATCATCTCATTCTTTGTTTTCCCTCCCTCTCCCCAACCCTTAGAATGTACCCTTCATATTCTTTAATCATATTTCTCCTCCCCTTGCTTCTCTCCTTGTTCATCTCTATGCCCCTTTGTTTGTACGTGCGTTCTTTGTAAATTCAGCAAATATTTATTGATTGTAGACCATGCACTCTGCCCTACACTTGAAGCTGTGGGTAATAATCAACTAGTCTTTGTCATTGTCCTTTTTCCCAAGGAATTTATAAGTATGTCACACCCACATGGAGAACACTAAAATAACAAGACACTATCTGATTGGGAGTTGAGATAGTGTATGTTCAAGTAATGATCAGATGTGACACAGATATGCTACTTTATGGCTTTCCTATCAATTGTGTCATTTGCTCTTTCAACCATTCCTTGAGGTAGGAAGGGCAAGAGGCACCCCCATTTTGTAGGCGAGGAAACTGAGGCTCAGAGGGGCCCTTACCCAATTACATAGTTACAAGTGGTGTGCTTGAACAATGGGGATAAACAGTGGGGTAGAGGGGAAAGCGGAATTGGGATAGTCTGGCAGGGCAGGGGTTGCTTCATGAGAATGTACCCTGAATGGAAATTTGTAGGAATTAGGATTAGAAAATAGGCTGATACAGATGTCAGAGCCTTGAATCCCAAACACTCATTTGCCTATCGGATAGAGAGCTTTGATAAGACCAGGAAAATGTTGGGTTAGAAGGCTTTCCTGGGATATTATGAGAGAGTAAAATCAGAAAGCTTATAGTTTGAATGCTGAACTTAAAAAAGATTTGAAAGGAAATGAACCAAAATGTAAACCTTGGGGGGATTTTTTTCACCTTCTACCTAGTGTATTCTCCAAATTTTCATCTTACATAATCAGGAAGAAAAGTAATTGTTTTTAAAGGAAGAAAGTTATCCCAGCAGCCTAAGCTTCTTTGTCGGGTGGGATGACTGTAGGTCAGAAAACCGTAACTGGCTCTTTCAGCAAGTCAGACAAAAAGCTCGTGGGGTAAACCAAAGCAGTGGTAGTGGAGTTAGAGGTGAGGAAAGATCTGAAAGCTTCTAACAAGGAGAGTAGACAGGGGAAACAAAGACAGTCCTACACTGTGAGCCGGGGTGACTGGGAAGATGAGAGGACCTTGAACTGTAAAGAAGTCAAGAGGATGAGAGGCTTTAAGTGAGGGTGACAGGTCCTCGGGACATTTAATGGGAAGTCACAGCTGGGCGTCAGGAGAGAAGCAGGTGACTTCAGCGCACTGCCCCTTGCCCCCCAGGTACTTGCAGTGGTGGTACCGGAAGACCCAGGTGGAGAAGAAGACACCTTTCATCGACCTCATCAATTGTGTGCCCCTGAGACAGATCTATGGTGAGCCCCACTCCAGCTCTGCCCTGTTCGGAGAGGGCTCAGTGTCTAGGCCTACTGTGGGGCTAGGCAAAGAGGCTTTCAGCTTATGCTAATTGCACTGACCCATCCCCTAGGGTTTTCCCAGCTTTATTGAGGTATAACTGACATATGACAATTGTGTAAGTTTAAGGTATACAACGCATTGATTTGATATCCCCCATGGTGTTTAGAGGAAAGCCTCTTTATAGCCTAGAAAGTGAGAAATGTCTCATTTTCCTCTCCTATGCCCCACTAACCATCCTGATTCTTTCTCTAGGTTGTCCCTTGGGTGGCATTGGGGGAGGCACTATCACTCGAGGATGGAGAGGCCAGTTCTGTCGTTGGCAGCTTAATCCTGGAATGTACCAGCACCAGACAGTCATCGCTGATCAAGTAAGAGCCAGGAGGTGGAGAAGAGGCCCAGGACAGTACTTACTAGGCCGGAAGGGTCTCTTGGCTATTGTAGGATTTGGCAATTAGATACATACAGGATGCCCTGTGCTAGGATATGCTATAGCAATGAGACACTCAGAGCACACATTCCTTGAAAGAGTAAAGGTACCCTGTGCCTTCCATTTCCCTAGTAAATGCCTCCTACCTACTTCACTGCCCTAGTTCTATTAGCTGAGCTGGTACCCAGCCACAGAGAGTCAGAGAATTCCAGAATCACTTAACCTGGTTGAAAGAACATGTGATAGGATTAGAAGAGAAAAACAAACCAGAAGTCTACAGATGCACTCACTGGAAACTAGGATGCACAGAGCACCCATGGCTCGCCCTGACTTGCCAGCCTCCAGCCAGAGGCCAGCTTCTCCGCTGGTGATCACTCCTCTGGAGGTCTCACTGGCAGGGGGCCTAGGAAACCCCTCTCCCAGGCGTAGATCTCTAGCCTTCTTCCCTTTTTTGAAGCTTCATTTCTTTTCCTTCTGTTCCTTCATCACTCCTAGGCCTTCCATTGCCAGAGGGATGTGATCTGACTTTTATCATCTCTCTCTAGTGCCCTGCCATGTTGAATTGTCCACCAGGTTCCCATTTGCTGTCTGAGGGAGGCCTCCAGCTTTCAGCTCATCTTCAAAGGAGAAATGACTAGCCAACCTTGAGTCCTATTAATGTCAATGCCCTTCCTGGCTGAGGTTTACCAGCCCTGCCCAATGCCCCAAGCGTCCTCTCTGGCTCATCCCTTAGGTATCCTGAGGGGAATGCCCTCCAGACTTGTAACTCTGTAAAGTTAAAGTAATTATTGCACGCTTAACATGTGCTAGGCTTTTTGTATAATATTCAGTATTTAAAGACCATCCTGTGAGGGAAATACCATTATTATGCCCATTTTATACATGAAGAAACTAAGCTCCAAAGAGATTTAGTAACATGCCAAAGGTCACATGGTTGGTAAATGGAAGCACTGGGATTCAGAACCAGTTTTCTCTGTTAAGAGCCCATGGTCTTAACCATTATTTACTATTTCAACAAAATAAAAAATTATCTTATGTGTATATTAAAAATATCAGGCATACTTTGAACCAAGGGAAGAATTTAACCTTTCACAGCCCCTTCCCTCCAGAAGCTTACATTTTTATTAGAGGAATAGGACTTTGAGCAAATGGAGGCCACATCACTGCCAAAATGAGAGGGACGGAGAGCACGCTGAGAAAAAAAGGGACCCTGCTGCAGATTTTGTGCATTCTCTCCCTACACATGCCAGCTCTGCCTGACTGCTGTGGAATCATAGGGGAAGGGGGACCTCAGTGAACTAGAGAGGGTCCCTGCCTTCAAAGAACCCACAGAGCAGCCAGTGAGTCAGACTGTAAACACACTGTAACATGCCAGACTAGAGGGGTAGGGGGACACACAAGAGAATGACTCACTGCTTGAGGAGAGGAGATGGCATTTGACCTAGATCTTGAAGGATGAAGGGTTTTACCAATGGAGAACAAGCATGAGCAAAAGCATGGAGGAGGAGATGTAGTGTGCTCAAGGGACAGTGAGTGTTTGATATGACCAGAATATAGGAGTTTGAACAGGTAATGAGTCTGATGGGCAGGGAGAGGCAAATCTAGAAGGGCCTTGAAAACCAGGTGAGTTTAGACTTTAGCCTGAGGACCATGGAGAGTCACTGAAACATTACAGACACAGACTAACGTATCTTGACTTCTCTGTAAGAAAGATCACTCTGAAAGCCAGAAGAAAAGGAGCAGAGCATAAAAGGAGAGATGGTGAAGGCTTGGGTTAGTAGTGAGAAGTGAGAGGAAGCTGGGAGATAGAGGAGGAGGCCCAACTTGGTGGTGACTCACTGAGCTTTAAGGAAAGGCCTGGAGGGGTGGGGGTGACTGTGGTTGTGGTGCACTGGTCGCCACTGCAGGCTCTGGCAGGGAAGAAGCTACCCCAAGGAGAGGGAGACTTGTTTGAGGTACTTGTGGGTTACCCAGTTCCAGCCCATGCACCTTCTTGGTTTAGTTCACAGTGTGTTTGCGTCGGAAAGGGCACACTGTGTACCAACAAGTCCTGTCCATGGAGCGCCCAAGTGTCCTGCGCAGCTGGAACTGGGGTCTGTGTGGATACTTTGCATTCTACCACGCCCTCTATCCCCGAGCCTGGACTGTCTATCAGCTTCCTGGCCAGAATGTCACCCTCACCTGCCGCCAGATCACACCCATCTTGCCCCATGACTACCAGGTGAGGCTTCCCTGTGTTTCGTCCATTGATCTCCCTTCCCCAGGATCTGTCTCTCTTGCAAGTTCCATGACCTGTGAAAGAGGTGGGGTGGAACATGAACATCATGCTGGTTTTCCAGGCCCACTGCCCAACTGGTCTTCTGTCTCCTGGTAGACAGCCTGCATAGGAATATGGGGAGATGCAAATGGAAGGCAGAAGAGTATACTGGGGAGTATTTGAGTCAGGTCCTTGGTGCCAAGGACTAATCCTGGTGAGTGGGGACCAGAAGAGATACACTGGGACCTTCTGAGTCTGATCATCTGCTCCCAGGACAGCAGCCTGCCTGTAGCAATCTTCGTGTGGGACGTGGAAAATGAAGGGGATGAAGCCGTGGATGTGTCCATCATGTTCTCCATGAGGAATGGACTGGGGGGTGAAGATGATGCTCCTGGGGGTTTGTGGAATGAGCCCTTCTGTCTGGAGCGTGATGGGGCGACTGTACAGGGGCTGCTGCTGCATCATCCAACCCTTCCAAATCCCTACACAATGGCTGTGGCTGCACGACTCATGGTATGGAGGAGCCTGCCCTACACCTTAGCCCCTGAGCCACCACTCTCAGCCTGGCCCCTGAACTGCCCCCATCCCACCATGGTCTCTTCATGTCCCAACTCCTGAGTCCCACCTGCACCACAACCCTTAAGCCTCTGGAAATTGGAGGTGGAAATATGTACACTAGAGTTAGTCAGAAGCCGGCGTACCTGTGGAGCTTCTCCTCACAGAGTCTTTGGCCCCTTAACAGGCAGATACCACGGTAACCCACATCACAGCCTTTGACCCTGACAGCACTGGGCAGCAGGTGTGGCAGGATCTACTTCAGGATGGACAGCTGGACTCCCCCGCTGGTGATGGGGGGGGGTCGACAGGGAGGTGGTGGGAAGAGAGGTTGTCCTTGTCTTCAGAGCAGGGGTGGGAGGCCTGGTAATGAAGAGGCCTTACTCCCATGTTAGGGATCCCTGCGGCCTGTGCTGATCCATCTTGTGCTTCTCTCAGGCAGAAGCCCCACCTCGCAGAAAGGAGAAGGCATTGCTGGGGCTGTGTGTGCCACGGGCAAGCTGCCACCTAGAGGCCGGCGCAGCCTGGAGTTCTCACTGGCTTGGGACATGCCCAGAATCATGTTTGGAGCAAAGGGCCAGGTCCACTACAGGTGACAGGAATGAGAGAGTCCAAGGATCCACGGTGCTAGGGCTCTGGCCTGGAGCCCACATTCTCACCCCTCCCTTTCTCTCCACCCCAGGCGGTACACAAGGTTCTTTGGCCCTGATGGTGACGCAGCACCCACACTTAGCCACTATGCACTGTGCCGATACACAGACTGGGAAGAGAAGATCTCAGCTTGGCAGAGCCCGGTATTGGATGACAGGTGCCAGTGGGGACCATCTCTTGCCTTTCTCCCAGGCACTCACACTCCAGCTGAGACTCCTTGATTTACTCTCCACCCACTGAAGTCAGCAGGGATTCACTTAGTACCCCTATTCTGCTAGACCCCAGAATTCTGCCTTTCGTGGGAGGTCCACACTCATTAGACCATTCCCTCCTCCTGACTCCCCAGATCTCTGCCTGCCTGGTACAAATCTGCACTGTTCAATGAACTGTACTTCCTGGCTGATGGGGGCACAGTGTGGCTGGAAGTTCCTGAGGCCTCGCTACCAGAGGAGCTGGTGGGGAGCATGCATCAGCTGCACCCTATCCTGCGGGAGTACGGTCGATTCGGCTACCTTGAAGGTACAGGCTGCTGGGGGGCACAGTATGGCGGGCCGTACCCCTGCCCCAAGGCAGGAGGGTGGGTTTTGCCTATCCCAGGGTTCTGGTTGGGATGAGGGGTAACTGGCAGGTATGGAGTGTGACACTGCCTCACCCCCAACTCTAGAGGACTAGCTAGAGAGGGCAAGATGAAGAGGAAGCAGGAATTCTGGCAACAGTTGTGTCTCCCTCATTCCTCCAGGCCAGGAATATCGCATGTACAACACATATGATGTCCACTTCTATGCTTCCTTTGCCCTCATCATGCTGTGGCCCAAACTCGAGCTCAGCCTGCAGTATGACATGGGTGAGGGTCCCTTTGGTGCCTCTTCTGCCCTCTTAGCTCCCCACGCCCCTGAACCTTTGTGGCCCCTCAGACTGTCTCTTCCCCCAAACGTACTTGCATTCTGCTTACTGGTTCCCCTCTGGAGTCACACACAGAGCTCTGTGCCCCATCCCAAGCCCACCCATTCCCTGCCCCGCCCCCCCCTTGTGTATCTGCTCCCCCAGCTCTGGCCACTCTCAGGGAGGACCTGACACAGCGACGGTACCTGATGAGTGGGATAATGGCACCCGTGAAAAGGAGGAACGTCATCCCCCATGACATTGGGGACCCAGGTAAAAGTCCCTCCACCACAAGGGAGCTCCCCTCCCTCAATTTCAGCACCGTCCACCCTACCGCCCAATGCAAACGAGGCAGGTTTCCTCTCCTCCCACAGATGATGAGCCGTGGCTCCGGGTCAATGCATATGTGGTCCACGATACTGCGGACTGGAAAGACCTGAACCTGAAGTTTGTGCTGCAGGTTTATCGGGACTACTACCTGACGGGTGACCAGAGCTTCCTGAGGGACATGTGGCCTGTGTGTCTTGTAAGGGATGTGTGTGCAGTGGCCAGCATGCCAGGGGTGTGCCTGGTGTTAGGGGAGAGCCCAGATGGCTACTGTCATCTTTCCTTAGTATCTGGGTCTTCAGTATCTTGGTCCCTCTCTAGGCCGTGATGGAGTCTGAAATGAAGTTTGACAAAGACCAAGATGGACTCATCGAGAATGGAGGCTACGCAGACCAAACCTATGATGGATGGGTCACCACAGGCCCCAGGTTGGGGGGTAGGGATTTCCGGGGGTCTGAGGTGGAGAACTGGGCACCAAGGGATTGCGAGCTCAAGAAGGGTGTCTCTGCCTGTTATACTGCATGGGAGTGGCTGGGCTGCCAGTGTGACCCCTGAACCTGTGTCCCTGACTAGTGCTTACTGTGGAGGACTGTGGCTGGCAGCTGTGGCTGTGATGGTCCGGATGGCTGCTCTGTGTGGGGCACCAGATGTCCAGGATAAGTTTTCTTCCATCCTTAGCCGGGGCCAAGAAGCCTATGAGAGACTGCTGTGGAATGGTGAGCTGGGGGATCCTAAGGAGTCTTAAGGTAGCCGTGGGGACGCAAGGAGCCTTACTTTGTCTTTCCTCTCCTCCAGGCCGCTATTACAACTATGATTGCAGCTCTCAGCCTCAGTCCTTTAGCATCATGTCTGACCAGTGTGCTGGCCAGTGGTTCCTGAGGGCCAGTGGCCTAGGAGAAGGAGACAGTGAGGTAAGAGACTAGAAGGAGGAGCCAAAGATAAAGGTGGGTTTTTCCTGGACGTGGGAAGCAAGTTTAAGAGACCCTATTTCTTCCCTCCCCCTCTAGGTATTTCCTACCCATCATGTGGTCCGTGCTCTCCAAACTATCTTTGAGTTCAATGTCCAGGCCTTTGCAGGAGGGGCCATGGGGGCTGTGAATGGGATGCAGCCCCATGGTGTTCCTGATAGATCCAGTGTCCAGTCTGATGAAGTCTGGGTGGGTGTGGTCTACGGGCTGGCAGCCACCATGATCCAAGAGGTAATGCTCTCCCTTCCCTATCTCTCTGCCATCTGTACCTTGGCCTAGCAAACCTCCTCAGCTATCAAACTTCTGTTCAGCCTAATCCAATACATATAAACCATCCAGAAAGCCTCCCACTCTTCCCTAATGTGCATTTCATCTCCTGCCTTCAGGCTTCTGCCTGAGTCAAATTTGTCTCCCCTGCTAGCTGGGAACTCCCTGAGGGCAAAGACCCTTATTGTCTCCATCTATCCAGCTGAAATGGCTTTTCAGGGGTTGCCAAGAAATATGACTGTCATCTCTCCCTACAGGGCCTGACTTGGGAGGGCTTCCGGACAGCCGAAGGCTGCTACCGTACTGTGTGGGAGCGCCTGGGCCTGGCTTTCCAGACTCCTGAGGCATACTGCCAGCAGCGGGTGTATCGCTCGCTGGCCTACATGCGGCCACTAAGCATCTGGGCCATGCAGCTGGCCCTACAGCAGCAGCAGCATAAAAAGGCCTCTGGGCCAAAAGCCAAACAGGGCACAGGACTAAGCATGGGACCCAAACTTGGACCAAAAGAAACCATGGCAAACCCAAGCCCAGAGTGAGCCCTCTGAACTGTGGGAAGGAGGCACTAACAGCTCAGCCTCCAGCCCGGCCTTTCCTCCTCCACCACCCCAACCCCACCCAGTCTCCTGCAGCCCTGAGCCACCAGGACAATCATGCCTTCCCTTCTCCTCACCCAAAGGCGCCAGCAGAGAGGGGTTGAGGGTACCCCAAGCATCAGAATCACTTATTTATTTCTTTCTTCACCCCATCCCCTCACTGCATGAAATGCTCAAGGAGGTCCCAGGTCCATTCATGGGGTGAATGCGTGATTGATTCTCCCAGGCCCATTCATGGGGTGGCAGACATACGTGGGTACAAATAAAAGACCCAGAAAACCAGTAAGTGTAGTGTGTTTGATCCTGAGGCTTCCTGACAGGGCTCAAGACCTGAGGCTAGCCCTCTCCCATTCCTTTTCCTTTGAACCTGGACTGGGGGCACCAGTGTCTGGCTGAGGAACCCCAAATCCTCACATCTAGCCTGAGTATCTGCCCTGCAAGATAACAGACATGGGGCTACAGCTAGGGAGCCATCCTCCCTCTCTCGTGACATTTGCATGCAGGGGTAAGATAGGACCTGGGCAGGAGGACTTTGAGAAATGGTCAAGCAGTGGCAACTTCAGGGAACACTCTGCACCAGGAACCTGAGACATGCGGTAGAACAGGCAGCAAGAGTTGCTAGGAGCCTGGAATTTGTGATCTGAGTTGTCCTTTGGTACCTCTGACTGCAGGGCAGGCAGCTCCAGCTGGTGAGGGTCCTCGCTGGGGAGGGCACGAAGCTGGCGGGACAACACTGAGGAGACAAAGACTGTTCAGGGGCAGGCTGGGTTCTGCCCTAGCCCTCCCTTAATGGCATGCTCAAGCCTCTCACCTCTGTGCTCAGCTGGCAGGTTCTGCCTTGTGTTAGAGGAGTACATAGCAGGCATGAAGAGAAGACAGAAGGAGAACAGCAGGACCTGGAGCACAGGAAAAAAAGAGATAAAGGCTCTGGATTGTACCCCTGTCCCTATGCCACCTGAGGAAAGAATCTCTCCATCCTCACCAAGACACAGGTACTGCTGCTGCTGGCTTTGTCTGCTGTCTGAATCACCATGGCCTGGAGTCTCCTCAGCTGATCCAAAAGGGACCTAGGGGGAGAGAGGGGGGCAGTGACCAGGCTCTGGCCTGGCACCCTGACATAACATACAACAAAACCATCCTGTTAAGCCACCCTCTCCATCTGTGCACTGGATCCTCTCTTTTACTTTCTGACCTATTTTTGCAAGTGATCTCTTCCTCTCTGTAAACAAAATGCCTGAAGTTCCTCATTAAAACAAACACACACCCTCTGCCCTGCCCTGACTTAAACTCCTTTTGCAAACACCTTCAGTGGTTCTCCTGCTCCACACAGAATCCTCACCAGGGATTCTACATTCTCTGCCTTCTGGCCCAACTCACCTATGTTAGGTTCCGGCTGGACTAGACTGTGCTGTGTTCTCTCTGCCTAGAATGCTCTCCACCCACCCCAGAATCCTATCACTATCAAATGCCATCTGCCACAAAAGGTCTTTCTTACTCCATCCTTTCTCTTTCTTGATACATATCCATAATTATTTGTGAATTTATTCCCCATTACTGTGAGCCTCTTGGAACTAGAGACCCACTAAAGGCCAAGCATCAGACCTCACATGGGGAAGCTACCCAGTCAGAAATGAAGTATGGAGCAGGGGAAAGAGTGAGACAGTATTAAGTGGGAAGGATGAGAAAAGACTGATGTTGAAGAGTTGCTTACAGATTCTGTTCTTCCAGGAGCTGGACTCTGTTCTGTAGCTCCAGATTCTGGGCTGTGTATTTCAAGACCCTGGGGGAATAACAGGGATGTGGGGATACAGCCTGTATCCTCCCTTCAAAAACCTAACCCTTCCAATGACCTGTTTCCCCACCACCACCCCCGAGTCCCTCTACCCTACATACCTACTCTCTAAACCCCCCACATACACCTTCTTCTTCCTGCGGCTCTCTTGAGCAGACTTTTTGTTTCGAATCTTCCTCCGCACCCGTTTCAGAACTTGTTCCTCCATCTGAGAGAAGGGAAAAGGGGTATCATCAGAGGAACATTAGATCAAAGAGTTTGAAGGCAACTGAGTTCAATCTTCCCAATGTGGAAACTCCTACAGCTTCCCTGACCAATAGGCACTCTGCTTCTGTCTGAATGCTTCCAAGGACCAAGCATTAATGCCCTCAGAAGCCAGACCACTTTAGTAATTCTATTAATTAAAAAAAAAAAGACTTCCTTATCATGAGCCAACATCTGCCTTTATTATTTCCACCTACTAGATTTACCTAGCACCCAATCTCTGAGGCCATATAGAAAAAAGATCTTTAGCCATTTTAAAGCACACCTTTTTTTTTTTTTCAGAGTTAAAAAAAAAATTTAGCCAAAATTTTTAAGTCATCATCTTCTCTCCTCAGGATGGACTTCACCGTCTTAATATCTGTCAAAGATCTGGGCTCAAATTTGAACACTAATGTGTTTTGTCCAGTATAAAGGAGAGCAAGATGGTTACTACCCTTCTAGAGATGACACTATTAGATACTAGGCATCTACTGACACAGCTTCCAAACCTCATTCACTTTTTTAGTAGTCATATCACATGTTGACTCATCTTGTACTATGAAGAAATTAAAATTCTCTTAACCTTTCTGTCAACAAACAATTGATTTCATCACAGTATCACAATACTGCACATGTGAAGCTGCCACCCATTGCTTGAAACTTAAAACTCAGGATTTTACATTTATCCTTGTTATACTAGATAGTCCAGCCTTGATGAACTCTAAAACTCAATTTTACCATTCAGCTATAGGTGGATTAGTGTGAAACCAGTGAAATCTGTGTCAGGGCCCCTTGCTTCTATGGTACCTTCCAAATTCTTAACTAATATTACACTGATAATTTTGAATTCTTTTAAAGAGAACACCAAAATGTGCACAAGCCCTACAAAACTAGGATCTGCCCTTTCCATCCGGCATATGAACTATGTGCTCCAGCTTCCAACTAGCAGCTGATTTGCTAATCTCTCACTTTAGTCCTTTTTCAAGTTACTGATATAAAATTAACAGAATTGGCCTACTTGGGACTCACAACCCACCTCCAGCTTCTGCTTCTCCAATGGGAGTCTTACCTTAGTGAGAGGAAGTGTCCCAGGCAGAGTAAGTCCCTCCTTGTCCAATAGCCTCTTCTCCTCATCTGTCAGTATTAGCCCAGCAATCTCCTGGGGTTTCGGAAAGGTGGGCAGCAGAGTTGCAAGGGGATGTCGGAAAGGAATGAGGAATCCTGCCCGAACCCGTGGAATGTGGGAATAATCTTGTAAATCAAGTCAAGTACCTGCTCTGCTGGCTCTTCCACAGAAAGTGGAATCATCTGCGCCCCCTCTTTTCCATAGCTCTCAATCTCTGCAAAATAGAAAGTATGAATAGCCAGGCCCATGAGACCTCTCTTCCCCCAAAACTTCACTTATTTCAGACTCACCTAGATCTATGGACACATGCTCCTGTGGGAGAGAATAGGTGTGATCGTGGTGGACAAGACAGCGGCGAGAATTGCTGAGAACGTTCAACGATGGTGGGGGGCTCGACAGGGAGCTTAGGAAATCCTCTATGTCCCAATTGTTCAGTGCCTGCACAGGGTTCAAACCGACAGGCCTTTACCTATCACCACCCCCAGCCACAGGGACGCCCCCCTACCCCGCCCCGCGCCTGCCCGACTCAGAGCCCCCACCCACCTCAGAAAACGGCAGCTCCCAATCCAGGGAAGCCTCAAGGGCCTCGTCGGGCGCCGCCCCCAAACCTCCGCTTTCCTCGAGCAGGAAGTCCAGCAGGTCATGATCACCTGGGTCCAACGCCAGCTCCGTATGAGACATCTGCGGCAAAGATGAGCAGTAACCCAGGAGTTGAACCCTCCACCCGGCCCCATTCCCAAATCCCACGCACGACGCCCCCACCGGCCGTCGATCGGCCCCTACCTATCCGCTCGCTCTTTAGCGGGTTCTCCTCAGAGCAGCTAGCTGTGGCTCACAAACCGGACCCACCACCCAGACTCCAAGTTATCCGCAACTTCCAACACAACACAAGTGACGCACTTACCCGCGAGGCATCCCGGGACTTGGAGTCCTCCTGACGCGGAAGCGCCGCGGTCGGCGCCACGTCCCGGGCTCTATGCAAATAGAGGGGACGTCCCTGCCGCCGCTCACACCCCGGGGCGGGCATTCTGGGGAGGAGGCTCCACCTTCGCCCCGGGCTAGAAAAAGGAAAGCTTAGAGCCTAAAAGGGAACTCGGGCGCAGTTCGAACGTTTTCTCCGGATTGCGCCGCACCCTCGCTTCCTGCCGGGGAGGGGCTGCCGGTGGGCGGCGGGCTCACGAGCATCGAGAGCTGGGGCCAGAGTAGCTTCCTGCAGTCCCCGCGACCATAGAGCGCCGGCCCAGGGCGCCGCCCGCGGGTGGGGGACGTTCCCGGGACGGAAGTGGCCGAGAGAGTGTCGAAGGGAGGGCGAGGCCGTAGCCCCAGAGCCACCCGGAGAAGCAGCGGGTTAGCGGCCGGCGGGCGGGGCACAGAGCCGGGCAGCGCAGGTAGGCCGGACCGGGCCGAGCTGGGGCTTCAGGGTGGGGCTGCGAGGCCAGGCCCGGGAGGCGGGCGGGCGGGCGGGGCCCCTGACTCTACTGCGTCTCCTGCTTCGGGTCCTGTTGGAGAGGTCAGCGTCCAGTGTATCTCGGCTGGGGCTCGGAGTTACATAGGCCGTTTTGCGGGAGCCAGACCCTTCCTCGGAGCCGTCCTCTATCTGAGATAGGTTTGGGGGAGGGTGAAAAGTGGGGTGGCAGGGCGGGGATCGGCTTTGAGGTTAGCTGATAGCGGTTATGTGGGTAGAAACGAATTGGGTGAGTTGGGAATTAGGTGGAGTTATTTTAGCAGTTAAGGTTAACTTTAGGAGTTATAAAGCTGGGGTTAAACTTTAGAGTTATTAGTGTGAGTCAGGTTTGTTTTGTGTAGGTGAAGTTTGGATTGAGGGCATTACTTTCTTTTCTAGGATGGCCAACATAAGTCAGAGAGTTCAGGGTCAGGTTAAGGATCAGCAACAGGAATTAGGTTAGAAGTCCAGTTTTAAGGATTAGAGAACGTTGGCATAGCTAGTATTAGGGATAAACAGTGAAGAGGTGAATCAGGAATCAAGTGACAAATGAGCATTATTTAGGTTTAGGGGGTCAAGATTTAGGATTAAGGTCGAGATTTGGTGCTAAAGGTAAAATTAGATCAAAATTAGGGGTCAGGGATTCGATACAAGTGTCTGCTAGGAAAGGGATAAATGTCAAAGCCAGTACTGGGAATCAGGAGACAAATTAGGATCGGGGTTAATATTAGGAATTAGGGACAGTTTTAGCGGTTGTAGTTGAGGTCAGGGTAGTTGATCTTGGGCAGGTAAAGTTTAACACATTAGCAATAGGTAGATGCCCTTGTTTTGTGAGGAATGTTATTCCTGCGTAGTCACGGGGGCTTTTGTGGCCCAGAGAAATGACAAACTAATTTCAGGCTAGGGTTCTGAGCTTCAGATAGAATTGCGGACATCTGGGATTCCAGCTTCTTCCTTCTATTCTCTAAGGCCAAGGCTCTTGCTGTGGCCACCACAGTTGAGGGGCAGGGGCTCTTGGACCACGCTGTTTACCAGATAGGAGGTGGGAAAGGGTTAGGGACTGGGGAGGTATACATGGCCTAGTCATAAGTGGAGGACTGCCTAGGGGAGAAGGGACTGGTGATTAAGGGGAAGCTGACCAAGGAAACACTGTTGCCATACGAAAGTGGGATGGCTTAATCCTCTGAAAATTCAGCCCTGCTGCCTCCTATTTCCCTCATTCCCTAGAAATTAAGCCCTCTTCTCCAACTCTCCTCCCTGGCCCTGCATTGCACACCCTCCCTGCCTCA
Source organism: Camelus dromedarius (assembly GCF_036321535.1). Taxonomy (NCBI): domain Eukaryota; kingdom Metazoa; phylum Chordata; class Mammalia; order Artiodactyla; family Camelidae; genus Camelus; species Camelus dromedarius. Next base: position 46,766,381 of record NC_087445.1, on the reverse strand, counting down.
CCCCTTACATACTACTTTCCTTGCATTTGGCTCTCCCATGCTGTTCACCTTAAACCATTCGTTCTCAGCCTCAATTCTACCTCCCTTCCCACCCCTTAATCCACACATGCCGTCTTAATTTAACCTCGCACAAATCTGAGCTTTCCCATCATTTTAAAGCACTCACCATTTTCACCTGCTCATTCACCTGCATACATTCTGGTCATCTGCTGAATACCCCACCCCTAGCCCACCACAACTTCCAAGTCCCTGAGGTCCCTGCTATGTGCCATTCCCTGATTCTAAACCTCCTTAATTTCTTGATCCAGTTATAGATCCCCTTCCCCCACCCCCAAACAGAAAAGAGGAAATGAGAACCAAAGAGGAAACTGGGTCTTGCTGATCCCACGCCCAGCCAGGCCACTGACCACGCCCCCATTTCACTCCCAGCCTGACCCTGGCACTGACCGCAACACTATCCCCTCCCCAGCTTGATCCAGCCTCTGGCTGCATCCCATCCCCCTCAACTCCATCTTTACTTAGACACTGCTAATATCCCTTCAGTCTCCTCCCCGCCATCCCAGTCTAATTTAGCCACTGACCACAGCCCCATCTCTTCACAACCTCCTGCAGCCTAACCTGGCCTCTGACCTCACTCTGTCATTCCCTGTCTTAGCCACTGTGCACATAATTATTCTTCCTCTTTCTCCGGCCCCATCCAGTGACTAATTATATCTGTATTTTTCCTACTGTTATCTTCCCCAGCCTTTCTCTACACTGTCTTCCCCATTTCCAGCCTGATACAGTCATTAACCCTATCCCTTGTGCACCTACTTGGTTACTGACCACACCCCCTAACCACAGCCTCATCTTCACATTCTCAGCAACACCTGATCCTTTCTTTCCCCCTCTTCCCAGTTTCTTACCTAAACTCAAGCTGCTCTAGCCACTCTGAATGGCTGCTAATGACTGGAAGCTATGGGACCCCACCCTGACTTTGGGCCCTGGTTCCTGAGGGATGACAGGACAGACTATCATCAGGTCTTGTCAGTTCTACCTCTTAAAATTTCTAATGAGAGACACTCTCCTTTTCACTGTTCTAACTCCACCTTCATTACCTCTCACTTGTACTAATGCAATCTCCAAGGTAGCTGCCAGAGTTATTTTCCTACAGGCTAGTTCTGGTTATGTCCTTTCCCTGCCCAAAGCCCCCCTTGGCCTCCTGTTGCCCTCCGGATGGTGAAATTCTGCATACTCCTCGAGTCCTCTCCTACCGTCCCATCCTAACCTTGACTTCCTCATCGCTGCTCACTTGCAGGTACTCTGTGCTTCAACCAGCCTGCCTACTCACTTCCCTGAATGCTCTTCCATGATTTCCTGCTTCTCCACCTTTGCTTATGCACTTCTGTCTGCCTGGAATGCTGCCCTTGACTCATCTCTGGCTGACTGGCGGCTGGCTGGCTGGCACAGTGGAGAGAGCTTGGGCTTTGGAGTCAGAGAAACCTGGGTTCGGATCCTGGCTTCACAACTTATTAGCTATGTGACTTTGGACAAGTACTTGAATAAGTGTTTAACTTCGTTGAGCCTCAGTTTCCTAATCTGGAAAAATGGAAATAACGACACCTAACTTGCAGGGTTATAAGGATTAAATGAAAAATGTACACTAAGCCTTTGACGTATAGTCAGTAAAAGACAGATTATTGTTCTTTTTTATTATCTTTATTTTTAAAAATCCTAACTTCAAATGACACTTTGCATGGAGACATTTTAGTCCCCTTTCCCTAAACTAAAGGGATCTCTCCCATGAGCACGTACCGCTTGCCTCTTAACCACCACATCCTGCCTCTGTCATAACTCTATAGTGGTTTATCCACTCTGTTGACTGGGAGCCCCTGGAGGGCAGGGAGCCCCTTGAGGGCAGAGGCTAGGGCTCTTCTTCGTTCCCAGCCACTGAGAGTTTGGCCAAGGGCCTTCCCCACAATAGGCCCTCAAAAGTACTCACTGGATAGTAATGGGAGGAGAGATGTTAGGGCCAAATGTTTTGTGTGTTTGCCAATAGAGGTATTTATGGGGAAGCTGTGTACACGGGATAGTCTTTTCAGGAAGATAACGTGGTTGTGATGGATCCGTGTAGGGGCTGTGTGTTTGAGATCATGTGTATGTAGAGACACTGCAAGTACTTTTGGAGGAAAGAGCTCTGTGCATAAGCTGGGGTACATTTAGGGAGAATGCATGTGTAAGGATGTAGGTGGGGAAGGACTGTGTTGGGGGAAGTCAGGTCCAGCCCTTCAGCTGCCCAGTCCAGCCCTAAATGAGCCTCCAGCAGCCTGAGGCCGGATATGTCAGTCTCACCCACAACCCTCCCCCACTCCCCGCGGTTACAGACTCAGAGGCCAAATTTGGTAACAGAGTGAGCGTTACTCCCCCAACCCTCTTACTATCTGACTCTATCTTCAGCTTTCTCTCTCCTTTGTTCCTCTCTGTAACTCCCTATCTTTCTGCAGCTCCCTTTGTAGGTATCTGCTCGGACTATATTCTCTATGAACCCCTAATTCCTTACCCCCAGTACACTTACATTCCATTCCTTGCTGGGATTTGACCTCCTGTCCTCCATTCCCCCCCCTCCAATTGCCCAACTCTTCTGGAATGCATCTCAGGAATGTCTTGAGGGAGGAGGAGTTCTCTGGGAGGGGGACATGGGGGGGCATTGTTGCTGTTCCATAAAACATGATGGAAAGGGGAGCAAAATTCTCAGGCCAGAACAGGAATTGCCTAGCTTCTCACCATACTTCAGGGGCCTGATTCTGTTCTATAGTTACACCCAATTCACTCCTCAGTCCCCTCTCCTCCCCCACTCTCTTGTAGCCATGTGGATGTCCACTCAGGGCCAAGCTGAAAGTGAGGGTGGCCATGACTCAACTCCCTTATCGGGGTCTCACCAGAGGTTTCCGTGCTTGAGGAAGAAGGGGGTGTCCATATGTCCACAGGAAATGGGGGGAGACATGCAGTTTCAGCTTAGGGTGCCAGATCTTTTCATTGTGCCCTCAGCTTCGCAGACCCTCCAGCCTACCAGCGACCCGACAGCCAGGTCTGTCCAGCTATTGGGAGAAATGCCCCAGGAATGGGGAGGGGGACAGAGACTTGTCACTGGGGGTGCTGGGAGTAAAGATAGAGGGCAAGTGGTTTCTTAATTTTTGAGACTCTAGGTTATTTATAAGGTTGGAAATGGTGTATCAGACCCCTGATCCAGACCTTTCCCTCATCTGCCTCCTGTCTCTTTCTACCTAGATTTTCAATCACTTCTAATCTCTTCATCCTCCCAAAACACACTCCTTCGAAACTTCCCTGGTTTTCAACTGCCTTCTGTTTCCTAACATCCCCGTCTCTGCTTCCAACCTTACCCCTAGTCCTGCTTTTCCCCCCTCAGGGCTAGCAGTTTGCCTAGAGGGGACTGGGCAGTCTGGATTTGCTCATGCTCTTAGGTCAGGGGCACCAATCCCTGTATGGAGCCGGGTCACATCATCAGCTGCCGGGCAGACTTGTCTTGTGCACTGTGCGCCACCTGCTGCCTCCACTGAGTGGTGCTGGAGGGTGGGGGAGGGTGGAGGGAGGGCTGTGTGGTACTAGTATCCCTGGCTGCTCTGAAAATACTATCAGCGGAGGCAGCTGAGATAGAGGGCAAGGTTTGCGAAGGACTTACTGAAGAGGAGAGAGCATAAGAGTTAACGGTGAGGACTTAGTACTAACTTGGTGACTCAGAAGGAACAAAGACTGTGTTAGAAGGACTGGGGTCTTCTCTGACCTGCCTTGAAACACACACACACCACACCCGGTCTGATTCCCCTTCTGCAAAATTGAAAAGTTGACTAGACTATTTCTGAGATCCTCGTGCATTAGAAAATCATAATTCTAGCTTGACTGCTGGGGAAGCCAAATAAGGGCCAAGCTCCTCTGGGAGGCCCCCAGCATGTCAGGTTAGAGGAAAGTGGAGACAAGTGAGCCTGGATGGCTTGAACAGTCAGTATTTGGCCTCCCTGCCAGACTAGCTAGAGTCAGTGTTCAGTGTTTGCAGGCCTCAAGAGCCCTTGGGGATTATCTAATATAACGTCTTCATTCTGCAGAAAAAGAGGCTTGTGCCTTGTGTAAGAGGGAAGGTCATATGAGTCAGGGCAGAGCTCTAGAAATCCCAGACAGAGAGAAGCCAGCAGGACTTAGTAAGAGACAAAAAGAGAAAAAGACTGAATGAGGAAAGATGAAAACAGGGCAGAGGCAGGGCTGAGAAAGGAGATGAGCAGGGACCCAAGGGGTAAGAAAGAAACACTTGGAAGAAAGAAGGGAGGCACATGTTCCAGTGCTGGGAGCAGGGCAGTGTCCTCAGGTAACACTGTGTTTCAGACCTGCTTTTGTACCTTGCAGACCAGCCTCTCCTTCAGATGTCTTAGATAGTTAGGACTGGTCCTCTTGATAAAACTCGTCTTTCACTCTTTGAAATTATTAAATAAAACAAAAACAACCTCATTCTTACCTGCTTTGGTGGATCCCTTTCCTGGGGCTCCATCTGGGGGGGGCCCATCTCCTCCAGTGAGGGTGTATTCTAATGCCCCGATGCCACGGACCAGGTGTAGCCAGGCTGGAGAGGAGAAGCTGCCACCATGGTTGCACTTTCGCTGAAGATCAGCATTGGGAATGTGGTGAAGACGATGCAGTTCGAGCCGTCCACCATGGTGTACGACGCCTGTCGCATCATCCGTGAGCGGATCCCAGAGGCCCTGGCTGGCCCCCGTGAGTCAGACTGCCCAGGTGGCTGGGGCGGGAGTTCCTTGGTCCTTTCTCATCCCCAGGCTTTTGGCCTTGGGAAATCACCCTGTTGTCCCCCAAGGCTACTCATCCCTCAGGTCTGTGCTTCTTGGTTCCCTCTCTCCCCTTTAGGCCCAGGGCCACTGGGGAAATAATAAGGGGTAATGGTACAGCCACTCAGCCACATTAGGGCCCCTATAAGTCTGAGATGATCCATCCTCTCTTTCAGCCAGCGACTTTGGGCTATTTCTGTCAGATGATGACCCCAAAAAGGGTATATGGCTGGAGGCCGGGAAAGCTTTGGATTACTACATGCTCCGAAATGGGGTGAGTATCACTTCATCAAGGACCACCAACATCTTCTCCCGTCACTTCCCCCCTTCCTCCTCCTGTTTTCAGCACCCACATCTGTTGTCTCTGACCTCTCCCATGCTTTCTTTCCACTCCAGGCAGTCGTAGCTTTCAAGTGAGCCACCATAGTCTTCCTTTTAGTAATCTACTTTTCTCCCTTGTGGCTGCTTAAAAGGGAAGTAATAGCTTTAGTTTAAAGTGGGCCCCTACCTTCTATTCTTGCCCCAACAGGACACCATGGAGTACAGGAAGAAACAGAGGCCCTTGAAGATCCGTATGCTGGACGGCACTGTGAAGACTGTCATGGTAGATGACTCTAAGACTGTCACCGACATGCTCATGACCATCTGTGCCCGCATTGGTAAGGGGCTGGCAGGGCTGAAGGCTTGGCAGGGAGGCCCAAGCTCTGCCAGAGGAAGTGAGTGCGGTGTCTGGGATGCTGCCAACCCATCCACCCCTCTACCCCAGGCATCACCAACCATGATGAATACTCTCTGGTTCGAGAGCTCATGGAGGAGAAAAAGGAGGAGGTGACAGGGACCTTACGAAAGGACAAGACACTGCTGCGAGATGAAAAGAAGATGGAGAAACTGAAGCAGAAATTGCACACAGATGATGAGTGTAAGCAGAAATGAACAGGAGAGGGCATTAGAAACAATTAGGGTGGCAGGGGCAGCAGTTTGTGCATTATTTGTAGAGCGCTTGCTTTTACCAGGCACTGGCAAACACTGGGGTGCATCAGTAATAAAACCGTACACTCACGGAACTTACATATTAGTGAGAGAAGGTGGGAAATAAACAAAAAGCCAGAGGCTAGATGGCGCAGGGGCCGGGGTGGGGGGGTTTGACACTGAGGGGACTCTCTGTGTCCCAGTGAACTGGCTGGACCATGGCCGGACACTGAGGGAACAGGGAGTGGAGGAGCACGAGACGCTTCTGCTCCGGAGGAAGTTCTTCTACTCAGACCAGAATGTGGACTCCCGGGACCCTGTCCAGCTTAACCTTCTTTATGTGCAGGTGTGCAAAGGACTTGCCTGGGGTGAGGGGGGTGAGGAGGGGCAGAAGCACACTGAGGAGTATCCCTGCACCCCCCACAACACTGGCCTTCTTTCGCTGTGCTCCCAAGGCACGAGACGACATCCTGAATGGCTCCCACCCTGTCTCCTTCGACAAGGCCTGTGAATTTGCTGGCTTCCAATGCCAGATCCAGTTTGGGCCCCACAATGAGCAGAAGCACAAAGCCGGCTTCCTTGAGTGAGTGACCCCCATTCTGTGCCCTGTCAGGGCTCAGGACTCCCTCCCATTGTGACCCCAGAGGGCCTGTCTCCATCCCAGGCCTTCCCTTATTTCCTCTTTCAAGGTACCAGGGTCTGACCCACATGGGTACCTTTTCAGTGTCCATCATCCATTTGTCTCCTCCCTGGCCCCATGTGGAATATCAATGTCTTTCAGATTCCCTGCTCCTGCCCCCTACCTCTGAAATAAGCATTTAATTTTTTTGAGATTCTCTGAAGAATTTTACCATGGTAGCCAGAGGGAAACAGGGTCCATTTTCATCACAGGGAACATCAGATCTCAAAAATCTCACAGGTCTCATCCACTGGTATTTCTCAGAATACGTAGAGTTTGGTGTGGCTTTCTCAGCTTCTTACAAGCATGGTTGTCCCTCTAGTGAGCTCCTTCTGATCTTGGTTCCCTGAAATCGTGCTCGAGACCCTTTTTTCCTCAGGGAATGAGCCTCCAAGTCAAGTTCCCTCAGTCTGTTTCCCTGCAGGGAGAGACACAGGCTGCATTCAAGAGCAAATGCTAAGTCATCTTGATTACAGGGCATTCCAGGCTCTGTTTCCTTGAGTCTTCCTTCTCCCCAAAGATAACACTGTGTAACACTGTCCTAGACACTTCCTCACCCCCTAGACCCACAGTCCATGGCCCACATGTCCCTGATGCTGTCCGCTACATGCTGACCCTCCCTTTTCTGGTGTAGCCTGAAGGACTTCCTGCCCAAGGAGTATGTGAAGCAGAAGGGAGAGCGTAAAATCTTCCAGGTGAATGGGGATAGGGGCAGGTGTTTGGGATGACCCGGGAACTTTGTTGTTTAATCCTGCTGACTAAATGGACCCCGCCCCCTCACTGTCACCCCTACCCCGCTTCTGCCTGCCAGGCTGTTCCCCCACCTCTCCTGTGCCAAGAAAGCAGAAGACCTGGGCTTCTAGTCTCAGCTGCATCACTGCATATGCTGTGGAATTCAGTTCAATATTCTTGTTTTCTTCTCTTTATCTCTAACATGGGATAATGATACCTGCACTGCGTAGGGTTGATAGGGGGTCAAATGAGATAGCACACCTGAAATCACTGTGAGGGGTATATCTTTGTACAAACGGAAGGTGTTATCCCCACTCTGAATCCTCAGCCCAAGAGGCCTTCTATTTGACCTTCCACTTCCTACCTGTCCATTCATGTCTCCAGAATGTCTGCAAGTTCCTTAACTACATCCCTCGCTTCTTGAATCCTTGCTTCTGCAGAGCCCTTGTCAGCCCCGTCCCGGCACCCTCTCATTTCTCATAGCCTGCACTCCCTAACCTTTCCATGTTCCCGTAATATTCTCCCATTATAGTTGACATCCCATCTTAACTCTTCGTCTTTGATATCATTCTTCCCACATTTTGCCAAACCTTTACCCATTTCATATTTGAAGGCACACAAGAACTGTGGACAGATGAGTGAGATCGAGGCCAAGGTACGCTACGTGAAGCTAGCCCGTTCCCTCAAGACGTACGGCGTCTCCTTCTTCCTGGTTAAGGTGAGTCATGGACCCTTTTCCCTGCCCTCTCTTATTTCCGCTCTTTCCCTTTCCTCTCCGAAGGTCTCTGACCCTGCCCTTGGTCACATTTCCCATCGTTCCCGATGAGTCCCATTCTCTTCCTTGTGAAAACTTGCCTGGTTGTCAGTCCTCCACCACCACTCCCCTCCCTATCCTGCGTTTTCCCTCCCTTTCCCTTTATCCTAGCATGGCCTTGTCCTAGGTCCATCCAGAGACACACCCTGGTTTAGCTCTCCTGCCCATCTCAGCACCCCTCTGTGGTCTAGATCTGATCCCCTGACCAGTAACACCAGCGACGGCCTCTACCTCACAGGAAAAGATGAAAGGAAAAAACAAGCTGGTGCCCAGGCTTCTGGGCATCACTAAGGAGTGTGTGATGCGAGTGGATGAGAAGACCAAAGAGGTGATCCAGGAATGGAACCTCACAAACATCAAACGCTGGGCTGCCTCTCCCAAGAGCTTCACCCTGGTGAGCGGGGGGTGCTCAGGGAGAAAGGGCTTTGGAGTTTTGAGACAGGGCAGCTGCAGAGGTCTTCCCCTCCTCCACGGGTAGGTGCGCTGAATGTGGCTCCAGTAAAAAGGAGAACTTTGGAACTATTGCAGGAACCTGGAGGTTAGAATAGAGGAGAAATTTTCTCCTGGAGAATGAGGGTAACTTAAATGAAACATTCTTTAAAATCAACAGAACAAAACTAACCAGCAAGCTGAGATCACAGGAATCTTGGGGAGAGGGAAGGAAAAAAGAGATAGAAAGAAAAATAAGCCTCCCCTCTTTCAGCAGCAGCTACTTATGGTAGTTCCCCCCTCTGGCTTTGTGTTTTGGTTTTATAAATTGAAAACTGATCCCACCTTGAGGAAGTGCCCCACTGAGAAAGAGAAATCTGTAAAGGTGGTTTCCCCTTTTGGATACTAATGCTAATCCTCAACTGTGATCATTAATGAAAAATATGTCCTTCCAATTTTATTATCAGGGTGAGAGAAGAGAGATTTCCTAAATGGCTTATTTGAAACTGTGTAGCATAAAGATCACTGCTTGAAAATAAAGTATTTCCCTTCAAGAAAAATAAAGAATTAGGAGATTGAAGAAAGGTAGACTTCTTCCTTGGCGTGGGAGGCCACCCTCATCAGCCCAGCCTTGGGCACCCACCCCGCCCTTTTCTGTCCTGGGTGGATTCAGGCTTTCCCACTGAACCCCCACCTTGTCCCCCTAGGATTTTGGGGACTACCAGGATGGCTACTACTCAGTACAGACGACCGAGGGGGAGCAGATTGCACAGCTCATTGCTGGCTACATCGATATCATCCTTAAGAAGGTGAGCACTGCCTGCCTCGCCTTCTCCTTCTCCCCAAGCCAATCCTTTAGAAATGGGAATCCAGGTTCTGGAGAGTGGCTGACTGGGGAAAGAAGAGGCTGTTTTCCACTTCCCTCTTCTTTAACTCTTGTTCTTTTTTTCTCCCTACAGAAAAAAAGCAAGGATCACTTTGGACTGGAGGGAGATGAGGAGTCTACTATGCTGGAGGACTCGGTCTCCCCCAAAAAGTAGGAAGTAGAGCTGGGCTGACCTCATCCCTCTGGGGCAGGGAAGGCAAGGCATGACTCCAAGGAGTGTGAGGGGTGGGGAGTCCTCAGGATGGTTCTTTACCTAGTCGCAGGCTGTAATGTGACCTCACGCACCCCCAGACCACAGGGCCTGCAGAGGTGGTAGAGCAGGGAGGGAAGGGGACAGGAGGAGGCAGTCCTTGGAGTGCTCCCAATACGTCCCCTCTCTAGGTCAACGGTCCTTCAGCAGCAGTATAACCGGGTGGGGAAGGTGGAGCACGGCTCCGTGGCCCTGCCTGCCATCATGCGCTCTGGAGCCTCTGGTCCTGAGAATTTCCAGGTGGGCAGCATGCCACCTGCCCAGCAGCAGATTACCAGTGGCCAGATGCACCGAGGACACATGCCTCCTCTGGTAAGAGCGCCCCCATGGCCCCCACTCGGCTGGGCCTAGCCAGGAGTTGGCAGTCTTTTCCCATGTCCCTGTGTGTATTCTGCTCCTTGGGCCCAGGCTCTCTTTTACCTTCTCTTTCCTCTAAGTGTTCCCTGTTCCTCCTCTGTCTGGTAGACGTCAGCCCAGCAGGCGCTCACTGGAACTATCAACTCCAGCATGCAGGCTGTGCAGGCTGCCCAGGCCACTCTGGATGACTTTGACACTCTGCCCCCTCTGGGCCAGGATGCTGTGAGTATGGGATGGAGGACAGGCCGACAGTACTGCAGCTGGGACTCCATGGAACAGGGTTGGGTTGACTGGAGCAGAAGGGACCCTGAGGTTTGTTTCTCTTTCTCTCAGGCCTCGAAGGCCTGGCGTAAGAACAAGATGGATGAATCAAAGCATGAAATCCACTCCCAGGTAGACGCCATCACAGCTGGTACTGCCTCCGTGGTGAACCTGACAGCAGGTAGGCCGATGCCAAACTTTGGGGGCATGTGGGGGAAGCGGAAGGTGAGCGTGTGCAAGCATGAGTGTGACGCTCAGTGTGACTGCACCTTGACTCATGGAAGGGACTGTGTGTGTACGTCTCACTCAGGACATGTGTGTGACTAACTGCCTATGACTGTGCTCCTCCCAGCCCCCCGTCTAGCCTGCTCTGTCCCTCACACTTGCTCCTCTTCCTCCTCCTCCCCCAGGGGACCCTGCAGAGACAGACTATACTGCAGTTGGCTGTGCAGTCACCACAATCTCCTCCAACCTGACGGAGATGTCCCGCGGCGTGAAGCTTCTGGCTGCCCTGCTGGAGGACGAGGGCAGCAGTGGCCGGCCCCTGCTGCAGGCAGCCAAGGGCCTGGCGGGGGCAGTGTCAGAACTGCTGCGCAGTGCCCAGCCGGCCAGCGCTGAGGTCAGGGCCCATGGGGCTGGCACTAGGGAGGAGAGCGGGTTCAAGCCCAAGGAGGAGAGGCCAGTCCAAGTTGCGTGATGGGAGTGTGAGACCCACGGGCATGTAGGACCCATGGGTAGGGACTGGGCAGCTTCTGACTGGTGTCCACTCTCCACAGCCCCGTCAGAACCTGCTGCAAGCAGCTGGGAACGTGGGCCAGGCCAGTGGGGAGCTGTTGCAGCAAATTGGGGAAAGCGATACTGACCCCCACTTCCAGGTTGGTGACTTACCCAACCCCCAGAACCCCAGTTTCTAGGAGGTAGTCTCTGATCCTGAATCCAGCTCCTAGTCCTGCTACTATAAATTGACCCCTCAGACCATCCTGAACCTCTGTTTCCAGGAGATGACACTGGGAACCTCTAGTCCCTTTTTTGGGGATGAGAATTCAGAAACCCTGAATCCAAACTTAACCAACTAGTTTACCCTTGGCCCTTATTGGTGATATTTTTTAGCTGCCTGTCCTCTTTCTCTGTCTTCCCCATATGTAGCCCTCACCCTAACTTGAGGGCATCTTGATCCCTCAGTTTCCTCAGCTGACTTGTCATCCTGGATTTCCTACACAGATATGTGCACCCAGAGGGGCTGGGGTTCGATCTCCCCCCGATCCCCCCACGGTAACGGCCTCTGGCCTGGGCCTTCCCAGCTTTGTTCTCTCTGAGCCGCATACACTCGCTTCTGCCCCCTCCCCTGTCCCCCTGGGGGAGCAGAACATGCCAGGAGCTGGGGAGGCAGCCACAGGCAGGACTTGAGAAAATGGGGTTGTGGAGAGTAGTACAGGGACTTGTTCTCAAGACTCCAGGGTGACTGTTTCCAACCAAGATTGAGAAGAAATGGAGAAAAGAAGCTGAGGGGGTAGGCGGGACCCCAAGAGGTACCTCCTCCCTCCATCCCATTGTAACAGCGCTGCCCTCCCTCCCCAGCGCGGTCCGAGTGTATCCGCCTCACGCATTTCTCCCTTTGGTGTAGGCTCTGTTTCTCTTGGTGTGGGTTTGTTCCTCGGTGTAGGTTCTGTCCTACTCGGTGCTCGAGGCAGGGGCTTGGGGTAGGTTCTGGTTGCTCTGTACATACTGCTCTGTGATTGGAGTCAGTGGGAATAATGAAACAGCTTATGCGTCCGAGAAGGGTCCATGGATCCCAGGCCCAATCCCGATTCCAGGCCATGCTGACTGCTGTTTTCTCACAGGACGTGCTCATGCAACTAGCCAAGGCCGTGGCAAGTGCTGCAGCTGCCCTGGTCCTCAAGGCCAAGAGTGTGGCCCAGCGGACCGAGGACTCGGGGCTTCAGACCCAGGTTATTGCTGCAGCAACACAGTGTGCCCTGTCCACCTCCCAGCTGGTGGCCTGTACCAAGGTGAGCCCCGAAAGCTTCTCCAGCCTGTGCCGAGTGGTGTTGCTACCACGGACACAAGAGCTTCTCACTTCATTTCTTTGACCCCGGAGGCCTCACTCCGCAGCCTAACAACTACTGTGAACGCCACAAACACTTCACCTCACAACTCATTTCTCTCGCCTACATCTCTGAAACTCAGTTTGCCCACAGGTGGTGGCACCTACAATCAGCTCCCCCGTTTGCCAAGAGCAACTGGTGGAAGCCGGACGACTTGTGGCCAAAGCCGTGGAAGGCTGTGTGTCCGCCTCCCAGGCAGCCACAGAAGATGGGCAGCTGTTGCGGGGGGTAGGAGCGGCAGCCACAGCCGTCACGCAGGCCCTGAATGAGCTGCTGCAGCATGTGAGGGCCCACGCCACAGGGGCTGGGCCTGCTGGCCGTTATGACCAGGCCACTGACACCATCCTCACTGTCACCGAGAACATCTTTAGCTCCATGGGTGATGCTGGTAAGGACAGCCCCCACCCTTTCAAGAAGACAGAGAACCCCAGTGAGGTTCCTCGAGGCCCAGTATGCTGGGTGTTTAATCTCTGAAACTTCTGGTTCCCCATCTGCAAAGCAGGAATATAATCTCTGCCTTCTTTGGTGCATTTAAAAAACATACCAAAGTATACACAAAAATAGATGGAAAGAGGCATTATTAAGAGACTGCCATGCCCACCCCACTCCCTCACCCCCCAAATCCTTCACAAAGATTCTCATCCTCTCAAGACTGCTGAAAATACCCACTGGAGACTGTCTTTCCCTTCATCAAAGCCCACCAGGAAATTTATTCCTTTCTGAGAGCCTAAACTCAGAAAATAATAACTCCAGGGAAATCACTCAGAGAACTTTCATGTCTCCTTACTGTCCCCACAAGCCCTGTCTGCCTTGTCTTCCCCAACTCCTGACACCCTCAGTGTCTCTGGCTTCCTTCCCTGACTGTGCCTGTGCTCCCAGGTGAGATGGTGCGACAGGCCCGCATCCTAGCCCAAGCCACCTCTGACCTGGTCAATGCCATCAAGGCTGATGCTGAGGGGGAGAGTGACCTGGAGAATTCCCGCAAGCTATTAAGCGCCGCCAAGATCCTGGCCGATGCCACAGCCAAGATGGTGGAGGCTGCCAAGGTACAGATCCTTCTGTGCAGACCCCCAGACCGGGCCCTGCAGGGAAGCAGAAAGGTCCAGATGGGTCATCCTCGTCTGATGGGAGGGACTCAGGAAAAGCAGAAGATACAGAAGAACAAACATAGGAGCACTGAGGAAGTACATGCTCCCCTAGGCGGTGGTGGATGGTGCCAGGCTTCCAGCCAGTGTGACTCCCAGAGTCCTCACTGACAGGAAACTGTACCTTTTTCTTCTTCTAAGTCCGAGGCCTGCTATTCCCTCTTCCCTACTCTGCTGCCACCACTTGCCTGCTTCCTGGATCCCTCTGCTTCCTGGTCTCCTGTGAAAGCACATAGGCTTTCAGTTCCAGGGGTCTGCTGCTAGCAGAACAGAGAAAGACAAAGCAATGGGCCATAGGGGTGTAAGGGTGCAGAAGACTGTCAGGAAGATGCCCCTGGGCTTGGGGGCTCTTCAGTTTGCAGGAGTCACCAGGGCCCCTGCTTTGGTATCCCTGAGATCCCTGCTGTAAACTGCATCCTCCTTGTCCCAGGGAGCCCTGCTCACCCCCATTTGTTGGTGGTATGTTTTGGGGAGTAGGAGAAGAAACATGGCCTCTTCCCCAAAAAGGGGAAGCAGGAATAATTCCACCTAAGGAAGGGATTTCAGCATCCCAAAGGGAAGCCAGGGCCTCCTGAGGCTCCCCACTTGCCCATTTCAGGCAACTCATCCCAGCCATGATTACCTTCCAGTGGGGATAGAAGTGACTTCAGGAAAATAAGTCTGAGTCTGGAGGGGTCAGAGAAAAGCTTATTTAGGGTCCACAGGGATGCTGGGTGATAACTGTCCCTCTCGCCACCTCTCAGGGAGCAGCCGCCCACCCTGACAGTGAGGAGCAGCAGCAGAGGCTGCGGGAGGCAGCTGAGGGTCTCCGCATGGCGACCAATGCAGCTGCGCAGAATGCCATCAAGAAAAAGCTCGTGCAGCGCCTGGAGGTGAGGCTGGGAAATACAGCAGTGTAGGTGCTGTGGGAGGAAGGAAACCGGGAAGGACGTGCGGAGAGAGCATCCGTTAATATTTCTTTGAGGGATAGTGTGGGCAGGATAAGCCAGGGACAGGGTACAGGAATGCCTGGGGCTGGTCATCACTATTCTGTCCTTAAAGCACGCAGCCAAGCAGGCTGCAGCCTCAGCTACACAGACCATCGCTGCGGCCCAACATGCAGCCTCCACCCCCAAGGCCTCTGCTGGTCCCCAGCCCCTGCTGGTGCAGAGCTGCAAGGTGAGACTCCAGGAAGTGTACGGGGGCGGGAGGAAGTGTGGGAGGAGGGGGACTTTCCCCCAGTCTGTGGGGAAGTGGCTCTTATAACATTTTCACCTACAGGCTGTGGCAGAGCAGATTCCACTGCTGGTGCAGGGCGTCCGAGGGAGCCAAGCCCAGCCTGACAGTCCCAGTGCTCAGCTAGCCCTCATTGCTGCCAGCCAGAGCTTCCTGCAGGCAAGGCATCCTCCGCCCACGTCTCAGCCCAGGCCCTTCCCACTCTTCTAAGACCTCTAATATTTAATCAGATTAACTCTCTGCCAATAGCCTCTTCCCCAGTACTGAGCTCCAGTGAGGGCATAAGATACGCTTCATCTACCCTCCTGTTCCCCAACAGCCAGGTGGGAAGATGGTGGCAGCTGCGAAGGCCTCCGTGCCAACAATTCAGGACCAGGCTTCGGCCATGCAGCTGAGTCAGTGTGCTAAAAACCTTGGCACCGCATTGGCTGAACTCCGTACCGCTGCCCAGAAGGTATGGGAGCTGACTCGCTGCTTTGGAAGTTGAGAGTGGAGCCCTGGGGTCATGGAGCATCTGTGCAGAATACCCTAAAGTGGATAACTGTGCAACCTGAGGCATCAGTGAGATACAGCTGTACCTCCTACACCTCAAACCCCATATCTTTGTAGGCTCAGGAAGCATGTGGGCCTTTGGAGATGGATTCTGCTCTGAGTGTGGTCCAGAATCTAGAGAGAGACCTGCAGGAAGTGAAGGCAGCAGCTCGAGATGGCAAGCTGAAACCCCTACCTGGGGAGACAGTACGTATTCATAAGACCTCATTCTTACTCAAACCCTGAAGTCTTCCTTCCCACCTGTGCCCCAGAGCTGCCCAGAACATCACTTAAACTGCCAGCTGTCCCCAAGTAGCTTCTCAAGTTCCATCTTCCCCATTCCTTCTGCATCTGTGCCCCTGAGTCTCCCCCTTCATCTCTAGATGGAGAAATGTGCCCAGGACCTGGGCAACAGCACCAAAGCAGTGAGCTCCGCAATCGCCCAGCTCCTGGGAGAGGTTGCCCAGGGCAATGAGAATTATGCAGGTACGTGGGCAGGGCCAGGAATGGGGCATGTGGTGAGGAGGATGGGGGAATAGGAGCTGGGTAAGGGATGGGGCTGACAGGAAACAGCCAGCATCAAGGCCTGACGGTGAGGGTACCTTCTCCCTTCCTTCCTCTCTCCTCGTCTCCTACCCCAGGTATTGCAGCTCGAGATGTGGCAGGTGGGCTGCGGTCCTTGGCCCAAGCTGCCAGGGGTGTAGCTGCCCTGACATCAGACCCTGCGGTGCAAGCCATCGTGCTCGACACAGCGAGTGATGTACTGGACAAGGCCAGCAGCCTCATCGAGGAGGCGAAAAAGGCAGCTGGCCATCCGGGGGACCCTGAGAGCCAGCAGAGGCTTGCCCAGGTCAGGTATTGGGACGGGGCCACTTACACCCTCTCTCCCAGATCCCAGCAGAAGGCCCACCCTGCCTGGAGAGAATCTCATCTGCAGTGACAGCTCCTCTCTGGATTCTACCCTTCCTTCTCTCAGTCTTAGTATAAGCGTCTCAGCTAGACTGAGGAAGGGGCTGCGCTAAACACCACATTTGGGGAAGTTTGGACACCATCACTTGATACCCTGACTGCAGCCTGTTCAGCTACAACACCCCCCCTTTCTGCTTTCACTTTCAGAGGCTCCCATGTCCCATGAGTGGAGGAGGGGATCTCCCAACTATTTCCGTTTTGGCAACCCCCATCTCCTTTCCTACCTCAGGTGGCCAAAGCAGTGACCCAGGCCCTGAACCGTTGTGTCAGCTGCCTGCCTGGCCAGCGCGATGTGGACAATGCCCTGAGAGCAGTGGGAGATGCCAGCAAGCGACTCCTAAGTGACTCGGTAGAGGGGCGGGGTGAGGGGGGAACCTAGGGGATGAAGAATTCCAAGCTCCTCCTCCTACTTCTGGACCTCTCCTTGACCCCAACTTCCCAGATGTACCCCCCTTCACTGAGCCCAGGCTCTGCGCACACCTACCAGCCCTCCTTTACCAGACTCTCCCTCACATCCTTTCCCATTCTTACACCTGACTTCCCCTCTGACCATGCAGCTTCCCCCCAGCACTGGGACTTTTCAAGAAGCTCAGAGCCGGCTGAATGAAGCCGCTGCTGGGCTGAATCAGGCAGCCACAGAACTGGTACAGGCCTCTCGGGGAACCCCTCAGGACCTGGCTCGAGCCTCGGGTCGATTCGGACAGGACTTCAGCACCTTCCTGGAAGCCGGCGTGGAGATGGCAGGACAGGCTCCGGTATGAAGAGGCACAGGGTGTAGTTCACGGGTCAGACTGGAGGCATCTGTGTGACCATGGAGTCCTGTCCGGCCCCTGGCTCCCTCCCCTCCCCAGTCTCTAGCAGTACTTGAGTGTCTGGGACAGAGGCCCCTTTTAGAGACAAATAAGAAAGGATCGGACAATGTGTTGACCTTCTCACCTACAACAGAGCCAGGAGGACCGTGCCCAGGTCGTGTCCAACTTGAAGGGCATCTCCATGTCTTCAAGCAAACTTCTTCTGGCCGCTAAGGCCCTGTCCACAGACCCTGCTTCCCCCAACCTCAAGAGTCAGCTGGCTGCAGCTGCCCGGTAAGCAGAAGCTAGGAAGCCCAGCCCTAGAATGTTGAAGAGATTGAGGAGGGGGAATTTCATGAGAAGTCCCTGGCTTAGGAGTAATTATAGACAAAAGAGAAACAGCTGGAGACTTCCCATGTGTACAGGATGCAGAAATGATGACCTAGGCACCCATTCACTTGACTTCCTTTTCCTCCCAGGGCAGTGACCGACAGCATCAACCAGCTCATCACCATGTGCACCCAGCAGGCGCCAGGCCAGAAAGAGTGTGACAATGCCCTGCGGGAATTGGAGGTAGGCTCTGGCAGGCCAAATGGGGTTGAGGTTGAGGAAGGTGTTCTGGGTTTGGGGTGAAGGGATGTCTCGGATCTCACGTCAACCCCCGCCCTACACAGACAGTCCGGGAACTCCTAGAGAACCCAGTCCAGCCCATCAATGACATGTCCTACTTTGGCTGCCTGGACAGTGTCATGGAAAACTCAAAGGTAGGTGTAGCCAGGAATCCAGGAGGGCAGAGGGCAGGAAGAGGAAACTAACTAGGGGCTGCCCTACCCCTCTGAGGAAGGATCTGACTCTCCTGATACCCTCTGTTCCTCAGGTGCTGGGTGAGGCCATGACTGGCATCTCCCAAAATGCCAAGAACGGAAATCTGCCAGAGTTTGGGGAGGCCATCGCCACAGCCTCCAAGGCGCTCTGTGGCTTCACCGAGGCAGCTGCACAGGTTATTCTCCTGAGATGGTCCCTGGAACTCCCCTGCCCTCCCTACCCCTCCTCCTCACAGCCTGACACGCAGAGCAGTCAAAAGTTATGTGGAAAAAAAAAAAAAAAAGTTATGCTTACAAAGCCAACTCTATGGAGAGTGGAGTTCTTAACCCCTCCTAAAGTGGAGATATTTGTCACCAGTTGTAGAACACCAACAATTCTGATTGCTGTCACCCCTGAGCCCTGGTGCTTTGGGTTATGATTACACTGTCCAACCACTGGGCCTTCTCCAGCCCTGGCTTTCTTGCTATATACTGATTAACGTATGCAAATTATTTTCACATAATTTTTACTTTAGTACCAGGGACTATATTTACAATTACTTGAGTCACCACTTAAATTTGCTTTTTTCTACATTATGAATTATAAACAGTCAATTAGCTCTGAGAGTATTTTGCTTTAGTATGTGAATCCTTAAGACAAACTGGCATGAGAGTTCATCTGAGAGTTTCCCATCCTGCCTCCCTTTGCCCTGTTCTGTTGGGTGGCCTGCTCTATATGGTTTGACTTATTTCTGGAAAAGCATGAAGAGGAAAAAGCAAAGCTACCATATGTTGGGTGAAGTAATAATCAAACCTTATGATGGTCCTCCAATCAAAACAAATTTTGGGCAACTGTTACACCCATTCCTTCCCCTTTCCAAATCTAGAAGCCTGGAGATACTGTAAATGTTAACCATCCCCATAGTTTTAAAACTGTCTCTAAAAGAGGCTTTCAGTATATATGTGTTTATGTGTGGCTTTCAAACTTTTTTCACTGCTACTTATAGTAAGCAATATTTTTCACCTTAAGACCAAACATACACACGCATACACATCTAAATAGAATTTTGATAAAAACTTTATTATGTGGCTTTCCTTTTTTCCTTTTTTAATCTTCTGAAATGTTTGAACACATTTAACAGAACAGGAAAGGGTTTTTTTCCCTTTTTTTTTATAGTGTAACTGTAGCTGGTTAATACACCTCCACTCACATAGAACCCTGGCCACTAAACTTACCTCTGCTGCCCTTTGTCCCCACCATCACTATTTAATTCCCACCTGAGGAATATTCCTTATTCTTCACCCCACTTCCTCTCTCCTCAGGCTGCATATCTGGTTGGCGTCTCTGACCCCAACAGCCAAGCTGGACAGCAAGGGCTGGTAGAGCCCACACAGTTTGCCCGAGCAAACCAGGCAATTCAGATGGCCTGTCAGAGCCTGGGGGAGCCTGGCTGCACCCAGGCCCAGGTAACTCCAGGGTACAGGTACCATGGGCAGGTCTGGGAAGGGCTGCTGAGCCAGGCTGCACCAGCCCTGTTGTGGGGAGAGGGCACGTGGAGGGGGGACGTGTTGGGGAGAGAGCGGAGCCCCATCTCTGACCTTCCACACGCAGCTTCTCTGGGTAATTGTCTTCTCCTGCATGTTTCTCATCATTCCTTCAGTTACTGCCAAGCTCACCACTTCTGTATGGACGTTTGAGATCACTTTCCTACTGAGTCTGTTACGATTTCTCCATTAGTGTGTCAGCCCTTCGCCTTCCTTCCCCCCACACCCTGCTTATCTTTGGGCATCTCTGTCTCCCAAACCTTGACTTTTCAGGTGACTCTGTCTTTCCTAATTAGACTTCCAAGGGTATTACTCTCCACCCCAACCTAAAGGGGCTCCTCCCTGGTGTGAACACTTCCCTCCTGCCCTCATCACAGCTCTTCCACGATTCTGTCTCCTCAGGTGCTCTCTGCAGCCACCATTGTTGCCAAACACACCTCTGCACTGTGTAACAGCTGCCGCCTGGCTTCTGCCCGTACTGCCAATCCTACTGCCAAGCGCCAGTTTGTACAATCAGCGAAGGAGGTGGCCAACAGCACAGCCAATCTTGTCAAGACCATCAAGGTTCCCAGTGTTTGAATTCTCAGCCTCTCCCCGACCTGTCTAGTCTTCTCTCCCCTGACCTTCCCTGTCACTCCCTGAGGCCTTCTACCAAATCCCACTGCCTGAGCCCAAGCCCTTTCCTATCCACGCTGGTCATCACCACCCTCTCCCCACACCCTTTAACCTTTAAGCTCAGGAGGGAGACCTGGGCTTCGCTGCCTTTGCCTACAGTCCGTCCTGAGGGCCTCTGTGTCATTCCCACTTCAGGCACTAGATGGGGCCTTCACAGAGGAGAACCGTGCCCAGTGCCGAGCAGCAACCGCCCCTCTGCTGGAGGCTGTGGACAATCTGAGTGCCTTTGCATCCAACCCTGAGTTCTCCAGTGTTCCTGCCCAGATCAGCCCTGAGGTGAGGCAATGTGAAGGAAGAACTGATGGGGTGGCTGCCACCTCATCTTCCTGGAGTCTTGAGACTCACCTCCCTGCCTCCCTTCTCTCCAGGGCCGGGCTGCTATGGAACCCATTGTGATCTCTGCGAAGACAATGTTGGAGAGTGCCGGGGGCCTAATCCAGACAGCCCGGGCCCTGGCGGTCAATCCCCGGGACCCCCCGCGCTGGTCAGTGTTGGCTGGCCACTCCCGTACTGTCTCCGACTCTATCAAGAAGCTCATTACAAGCATGAGGTATGGGGGTCAGGTAGAGAACCAGTGTGACTGGGGGACATACGCTGTGGCAGAATGGAGGGGTGGGCACTTACGTGCAATGAGATGGGACAGTGTTAGAGGACACCTGTTGGCCAAGATTTGGTGGGTGCAGGGGAAAAGGTAGGCTAGCCTTGTATTCAAGGGATGTTCTT
This sequence comes from Camelus dromedarius, assembly GCF_036321535.1. Taxonomy (NCBI): domain Eukaryota; kingdom Metazoa; phylum Chordata; class Mammalia; order Artiodactyla; family Camelidae; genus Camelus; species Camelus dromedarius. Next base: position 46,745,673 of record NC_087445.1, on the reverse strand, counting down.
CGTGCTGAAGCCTGTGATGTGTCTGCAGGGACAAGGCTCCAGGGCAGCTAGAGTGTGAGACAGCCATTGCAGCTCTGAACAGCTGTCTGCGGGACCTGGACCAGGCTTCCCTCGCTGCAGTCAGCCAGCAGCTTGCTCCCCGTGAGGGTATCTCTCAAGAGGTAAGGGGGAAGAGGGTCCTATGAAAGCGTGTGTCTGGGAGGAGGGCTGACAGGCTTAAGGAGGATGGGCGATCTGGGAGTGGGCTTCCTAGAGACATCGAGGGTATGAAACATGCCGGGGGTTGGGGGGATAGTTGGATATGAGAAGAGTAGGGTCCTGTGCAACTGGAGGGTCCCATCACAGGTCATAGTCAGGGCTAAATTTCACTTCCTCCCCAGGCCCTGCACACCCAGATGCTCACTGCGGTGCAGGAGATCTCCCATCTTATTGAGCCGCTGGCCAGTGCTGCCCGGGCTGAAGCCTCCCAGCTGGGACACAAGGTATCTGGGGAGACAAATGGGGAGTCCGAGGCAGGATGAACAAGGGTACTTGGCCCAGCTGACCCCTAGTCCAACCCCCTGCCTCAGGTGTCCCAGATGGCCCAATACTTTGAGCCACTCACCCTGGCTGCCGTGGGTGCTGCCTCCAAGACCCTGAGCCACCCACAGCAGATGGCGCTCCTGGACCAGACTAAAACCTTGGCCGAGTCTGCCCTGCAGTTGCTGTACACAGCCAAGGAGGCTGGCGGTAACCCCAAGGTACTGAGGGCTAGGGTGCGAGGCGGCTGCTATAAGAAGTCGGAGATGCAGGAACAGCGGGGCCCCCCCTCATTCACTGTGCCCCACAGCAAGCAGCTCACACCCAGGAAGCCCTGGAGGAGGCCGTGCAGATGATGACAGAGGCCGTGGAAGACCTAATAACCACCCTCAACGAGGCAGCCAGTGCTGCTGGGGTTGTCGGCGGCATGGTGGACTCCATCACGCAGGCCATCAACCAGGTGAGAGACCCGGGGTGCCTGTGGACAGAGCCGACCGCAGGCCAGGTCCCTGAGCCCAGTGGCAGGGACCAACAATCTTTTCCCTTCCCTCATCCTCCTCCCTCAGCTAGATGAAGGACCAATGGGTGAACCAGAAGGTTCCTTTGTGGATTACCAGACAACTATGGTGCGGACAGCCAAGGCCATTGCTGTTACCGTTCAGGAGATGGTGAGTTTGGGAGAGTTTTAAGAGGACTGCCCTTGGAGAGTTGAGTTTGGACATAACTCCCCTTTTTCCACTATCACCAGGTAACTAAGTCAAACACCAGCCCTGAGGAGCTGGGCCCTCTCGCAAACCAGCTGACCAGTGACTATGGTCGTCTGGCCTCACAGGCCAAGCCCGCAGCTGTAGCTGCTGAAAATGAAGAGGTAACTTGGAGGCAGTTCTGACCTCCCCCCTGCCCCTCACAGAACATCCCAGTGGTGTGCCCCCTGTCCCATCATGTCAGTCTCTTCGGCTGTCCCATCCTTGCCCCCTCTGGTCTTTCATAGAAGGGGGAGTTCATCCTCAGGGCCACTCCACGAAAGAGTGATCAGAGTTCTGTGTAGGGGTGGCATCAAAGCCTTCAGGCACAGGGACAAAGGAGACAGCCCAGGACCTAGAGATTTCCTGGTCTGCCGCCGTATCCTCTGCTGCCCTTCCTCTGGGCCTGTGGCTGCTGCTCTGCTGTGCTGCAGTCTATTTTCCCTTCTTAGTTCTTTCTTCTTGCAAATCCCTGAAGCTCTTCCTTCCCTAAACTCCTGGCTTTCCAAGAAAGCCAGTAATTGGATCTTCACATGACTCACTTAATCCCCAACCCCAAGCCCCTCCACAGCCACACACAGGCCAAATTGTAATCCATGGCCTCTGATTCAAACACCCAGCATGAAGCGCTTCTCCCCCTCCTCCTCACTCTGCTTAGCACAGCTGGTGCCCACAGGCTATCATTTCCATGTGTGGGAAGTGACCTCCTGACTAAAGGCTGTGAAACAGGATGAGTCTACATGCTGGGCACTTTTCTCACAACCCCTTTAGTCTGCAGTACATGTTACTTTAGGTCTCTAGTGACTCCTCAAGCACAGTGGAGGGACGTGAGTGCCTCTTGTAAAATCCATCTCCCTTTTCCATCTGCTCACAGATAGGTGCCCACATCAAGCACCGGGTACAGGAGCTGGGGCACGGCTGTGCTGCTCTGGTCACCAAGGCAGGCGCCCTGCAGTGCAGCCCCAGTGACGCTTATACCAAGAAGGAGCTGATAGAGTGTGCACGAAGAGTCTCCGAGAAGGTGACTGTGCTCATCCCTGCGGACCGGGGCCAGGCTCCCCAACCCTGCAGCCTTTCATGTTCCCCTCCAACCTTCCCAGCCCTCTCTGTCCCTTCTCTCAGGCACTGGTGACCTATCCCTTCCACGGGGCACCTACCACAGTCACCACGTGACTCTCCTCCCCCAGGTCTCCCACGTGCTGGCTGCACTCCAGGCCGGGAATCGTGGCACCCAGGCCTGCATCACAGCCGCCAGTGCTGTGTCGGGCATCATCGCTGACCTCGACACCACCATCATGTTCGCTACCGCCGGCACGCTCAATCGCGAGGGTGCTGAAACTTTTGCGGACCACCGGTGAGGGGGGACCTGGGCCTCACGGAGGCAGGGTTGGGTATGGGGCCAGAAGAGGCTGGAGGGGTTGGGGGAAGCATGAGAAGAGCTGATTGGGCCGGGCCGTCTCTCAGGGAGGGCATTCTGAAGACTGCAAAGGTGCTGGTGGAGGACACCAAGGTCCTGGTGCAGAATGCAGCTGGGAGCCAGGAGAAGCTGGCACAGGCTGCCCAGTCCTCTGTGGCCACCATCACTCGCCTCGCTGACGTGGTCAAGCTGGGTGCAGCCAGCCTGGGAGCCGAGGACCCTGAGACCCAGGTATCCACCTGACACCCTTAATTCTGGCCGGAACCACTTCCTGTTCCTCCTTTCCTTCCCACAGACCAGAGCCTCTGCTGTCCCACACAGGTGGTGCTGATCAATGCAGTGAAAGATGTGGCCAAGGCCCTGGGAGACCTCATCAGTGCAACAAAGGCTGCAGCTGGCAAAGTCGGGGATGACCCTGCTGTGTGGCAGCTCAAGAACTCTGCCAAGGTCGGAGGAATGAGAACAGCCTGAGGAGAGGAGGTGGATCAAGGTGCTTTTTCCCGTTCTTTAAAGTGATCCCTACCCCGTTCCTTTGATGCCCCCAGGTGATGGTGACCAATGTGACATCATTGCTCAAGACAGTGAAAGCTGTGGAGGATGAGGCCACCAAGGGCACACGGGCCCTGGAGGCAACCACGGAACACATACGGCAGGAACTGGCGGTGAGCGCGAGTCTGGGGCATCGGGGACTTGGGTCAGAGAGTGGCATCATGACTGGTTGTAAACCTGTGCCACACCTACACTCACAGCGACACACTCACTCCCTCATTCTCTTCGCTCACCACCAGGCTTCTTACTCAACCGCACTCATGTCTTCCCCTCCTCGCCTGTTTACTCCCTAGCATTTGACACCTACCTACCTTTTGTTCTCCCATTTTCTCCAGTCACCAGTGGTCTCTTAGTTGCCATATTCAGTGGCCACTTCTTGGCCTTCATCTGTTTTAGACATCTCCAAAGCAGTTGACTGTCTTAACCAGCCTCTCTTTGAAAGCCTTTCTTTCTTTGGCCTTCTTGACACTGGCTTTTCTCTTGCCTCTCACATCTCTTCTATGTCATCACTGAATCACCTTCAACCGAGTAAATGCACACAGGCCTAGAGGCCTTCCCAGAATTGCACAAATCGCCTTCCTATTCTGTCTTCCTCCTTGGCAATTCAACCACTGTCATTGTTCTCTAACAAGTTCACTTCCAGTTCTGAGTTTAGTTGTTTTCAACTCCCTATTTGACATCAACATGGAGATGCAGCCAGCTGTTCTTCCTGACCTGCTGCTCCTCACTGACAATTGAAGGTTAATGATTGATTCCCCTTCTGTCACCTTTGACTTTACTGTCTTACTCACCACATGCAGGCCGTTGCCAGGTCCCCCCAACCCCCCTCCTCTCCCATTCCACTGTCAGCTCTCCCTCGCTTTGATGGTTTTCTACCTGGTCTCCCTGCTTTCAGTCTCTATCACGTTCATCTTTCCTACTTCTGAATTCATCTTTCTTACTTCTGAATTCATCTTTCTGATCTGTTTTCATCTCCCCTTGGAAATGTCCAAATTGAAACTCCTAACTTTCTGCCTCCCATACCTGATCATTCCCTCATCTTTCCCATCTTAGTAAATGGCACTTTTTAGTAACTCAGTTCCTAAAGCCAGAAACCCAGCTTTAACTGCTCTCTGGTTCCCCACACCCAAGCCCATCAGCAGTTCTTATAGTGCTCCCTCCAGATAGACCTCATTTTCTCTTTTCCCCATCTCTGCCACCATGGCCTTATCCAGACCATCAGCAGTCCTTAGCTGTGTTTATGTGATAGCATCTATCTAACTCCCTGCTTCCACACTCACCCCCTCCAATCCATTCTCCCTACATAGTACTCAGAATAATCCTTTAAAAATATAAAGTAGATTATGTTACTTCAGTGCTTACAGCCCTTGAGTGGCTGTCCTGGCATCTGGCGTAAAATCCACCCTCCTTACACGGCCTTGCAGGCCCCACGGCCCCTGCCCACTTCCCCAGGGTCTCCTTATCCTGCTCTCCTCCCTTTCCAGGCCCCCTGCACTCTCAGCTCTCGCCCACTGCCGGCCCCTGCACTTGCTCTCTTGCAGCTTTTTGAACATCTGGCTCCTCCTAATCCTTTAGACCTCAGCTTAAACATCCTCTCCTCAGAGTCCTTCCCTGACCACCTTTCTGAGAAAGGACTTCCTTTTTCTTTCTCATCACAGCATTGCCTTTTTCCTTTACAGCCCAGATCAGTCTCCTTTTTTGCACCTTTACCTAATTATTGTCTGTATCCAAAACCAGGATGTAAGCTCCATGAGAACAAGGACCTTGCCTACCTTACTCCCCATCGCATCACAGCACCTCACATAGAATCTGCCACCTAGCTGATCTTTAGTGATTTGTTGGATGAATACAAACATCAAAATATTTTTATGACTTTTACATATTATGTAAAATTCTAACTTCCTTTTTCTGATATTCAAGGCCCCAACAACCTCTTCGCCACCATCTCCATATTCTAGAACATTCCTTGATACTCTCGCACTTGACATCCTGGTTATTCACACTCTACCACTTACGTAAAATGCCTTCCTGTTACCTGTATCTCTTAAGACCCAGATCCTTGCCCCACCTTTACCACTCACCCCATCAAGGCTTCTCTATAGTTTAGGAATAAAAACGCAGTTCAAAGTTACTTCTTTAATTTCAAACAAATAAACTTTCCCCAATCACTGCAGTCAGAAATGATGACCAGCTACCTTCTTTTATATTACCTGTCAATGTGTGAACTTCTCCAAACCCTTCACCTACAATAAATTCACTAGTGAATGCTTGTTGAATGAACTTACGGACGAGTGAACCAAATCACACGAGTGCTGCACTGTGTTACAGCCTCACTCACTGTGGAATTTTTCTTCTTCTGCCGCAACAGGTCTTCTGTTCCCCAGAGCCACCTGCCAAGACCTCTACCCCAGAAGACTTCATCCGCATGACCAAGGGTATCACCATGGCAACAGCCAAGGCCGTTGCTGCCGGGAACTCCTGCCGCCAGGAAGATGTCATTGCCACAGCAAATCTAAGTCGTCGTGCTATTGCAGATATGCTTCGGGCTTGCAAGGTAGAAGTACTGGTGGTGAGGCAGAAGTTTGAGGCCTTGAGGCAGCTTTAGGGTAGAACATGGTAGGGAGAAACTGAGGGGCTTGGGGGACTGGGAGCTCTTTGGGGTCCTCCGGCTAACATGTTTCTCTGTGTATAGGAAGCAGCCTACCACCCAGAAGTGGCCCCTGATGTGCGGCTTCGAGCACTGCACTATGGCCGGGAGTGTGCCAATGGCTACCTGGAACTGCTGGACCATGTGCTGCTGGTAAGGCAGGAGTTGTCTGCTCCTCATACCAGCCTTCCTGAATATACAGTCCTCTCCCATAAGCCTCAGACCCAGCTCTCTGATATTTGGTTCAGATCTCCCTACCCCACCATCTATTCCCCAATCTGTTCTTATTTCCCAGCCTCCCTTTCACTGGGGCCCCATCATTCTTAGCATCTTTGGTTCTCCCACTCACCTCTTCCTCTTTTTCTTATCTCCTCTCTTCCCACCTGACCTCCTACTTCTCTCCTTTGTCATCTCTTTCTTCTCATTTCATCATACTCCTTACTCATTGTCAGCCGGTGAGTGACATACAGCCCCGCTGTCTTCCCATGCGTGCAGTGTGATACCCGAGTGCACTGGCATAGGCCATGTGGTGTTTGAGGCTGTGTTCTGGAGTAGTCCAGGGATGGGGTCGGCAGGGGACTGTAGTCTGCCCTATTATTTCAGAGATCAAGGTAGAAGCTAAGGCCTGATGCCCTCTGCTCCCTTCCCGTCTTCCCCAGACCCTGCAGAAGCCAAGCCCAGAGTTGAAGCAGCAATTGACAGGTCACTCAAAGCGTGTGGCTGGTTCAGTCACTGAGCTAATCCAGGCTGCTGAGGCCATGAAGGGTGAGGAGGGACCAGGGCAGGGAGGGAAGGGAAGGGAAACCCTTGTCCTGGGGAAGTCTCTGCTTCTGGGTTATCTGCCCTGAGCTCGCCTCTGCTCGCAGTCCCCACAGGTGCCAGGGCCCTAGTGATCATAACCATGCTGCCCAGTGCTCCTGACCTCCCTGCTCTGCCTTAGCCCCCTCCTTCCCCCCTCCCTCCCCCCAGGAACAGAATGGGTGGACCCAGAGGACCCCACAGTCATCGCTGAGAATGAGCTGCTGGGAGCTGCGGCTGCCATTGAGGCTGCTGCCAAAAAGCTGGAGCAGCTGAAGCCCCGGGCCAAACCCAAGGTCAGTCCTGCTCCCTCCCTTTTCCCTACCCTCAGAATGGCAGAACGTCACCACCTCCAGCCCCTTTTACTTCACATCTGTCTCTGCAACCTTTGTGTCTTCTTTGCAGGAGGCAGACGAATCCTTGAACTTTGAGGAGCAGATATTGGAAGCTGCCAAATCCATTGCCGCAGCCACCAGTGCCCTGGTGAAGGCTGCATCAGCTGCCCAGAGGGAACTGGTGGCCCAAGGGAAGGTAAGGACTTAAGATACCCAGAAGAATGGGGAGAGGAGCAGCTTTGTATTGTCGCCAGGAGGCTCTTAGGACCTGCAGAGAGCACAGGTCTAAGCAGGCTCCCCTCCTTCCTCCACAGGTGGGCGCCATTCCAGCCAATGCACTGGATGATGGGCAGTGGTCCCAGGGCCTTATTTCTGCTGTGAGTGTACAACTTCCGCTAGATGCCTCTGAGCTTAAGAGACTTGAGAAGGCTGGAGAGGGCATGGACCAGGGCAAGAGGCGTATTTTAATCTAATCTCCCTGCTTTAGGCTCGGATGGTGGCTGCAGCCACCAACAATCTGTGTGAGGCAGCCAATGCAGCTGTACAAGGCCATGCCAGCCAGGAGAAGCTCATCTCATCAGCCAAGCAGGTCGCTGCCTCCACAGCCCAGCTCCTCGTGGCCTGCAAAGTCAAGGCTGACCAGGACTCTGAGGCAATGAAACGGCTTCAGGTGAGGAATTCTGACCCATCCATTGTACCTCGAGCTGTGCTGCTTTAAACTGTCACCCCCAAGACAAGCTTTCTGTGACAGAGTCGAGGGACTCTCTTAGCTGGGGCCCAACCTGGATTCTGAATTCATGCTGCCTTCTCTCTGCCCAGGCTGCTGGCAACGCAGTGAAGCGAGCCTCGGATAACCTGGTGAAGGCAGCACAAAAGGCTGCAGCCTTTGAAGACCAGGAGAATGAGACAGTGGTAGTGAAGGAGAAGATGGTTGGGGGCATTGCCCAGGTGAGCTCTGCCCCAGACACTCTGAGGGACACATCAGCAGGGCAGTCACAAAGCCCGTGCTGGTCCCACCCACCCTAAACCCTAATGCACGTGCTTACTGAACTGAGTTCCCTGTCTCCGTCCCTCAGATCATTGCCGCCCAGGAAGAGATGCTTCGGAAGGAACGAGAGCTGGAAGAGGCACGGAAGAAGTTGGCGCAGATCCGGCAGCAGCAGTACAAGTTTCTGCCTTCAGAGCTTCGAGATGAGCACTAGGGCAGCCGCTTCTATTTAACGCAGACCCAGCCCAGAGACTGTGCCTGCCACTACCAAAGCCTTCTGGGCTGTCGGGCCCAGCCTGCCCAACCCCAGTACTCCCCAAAGTGCCTGCCAAACCCCGGGCCTGGCCCTGCCCAGTCCTGCTGCACATCCCCTGTCCCTTCCTGACTCCAAGTGCCTTCATGCCCTAGGGCCCCCGAAGTGCCTACCCCTCCCAGAGTATTAACGCTCCAAGAGTATTATTAACGCTGCTGTACCTCAGTCTGAACCTGCCAGGGCCCCAGCCCGCTGCACCCGGCCAGCAGCTTCCAGCCAGTCCCCACAGCCTCCGCTCTACTCATCCTTTTTTATACTATCTACCCCCATCCCCACCCACCTGTGGGGGTCATGAGGGTGTAAGCCCCAACAGGCCATACTCCAATAAAGGTGATTCTGCCTGCAGCCTCCGCCTGGCTTCATGAGGAGGTGGGAGAGTTCCCCAGGGCTGTGGAGGAAAGAATGGGACTGAGTTCTGTTACCCTGCTTGATCTGGCTCTGAGATGGAGGGGCCCCTTCCTCCTACTTGCACCCAGATCCCTAAAGTCATCCTAGTTGGGACACTGTCCCCAAGAAGCCATACTTCTGTCATCCCCTAGCTCACTAGCCAGCACCTACGCCTCACCAAGTGTCATTCTTCTGTTGCTGGGACAGCAGCTGCCAGTGCTCTTTGTGGCTACCAGGACACTGTGTTCTTCATCACTGCTCAGGGTATGTGAACAAATCCAGTCCCTGGCCAAATCCAAATTTTCAAAAGCAGCTTTACTGAAAATAGTAAGCCTATGGATCCAAGTGTCTGAGCCTAAGAGAACTGTGGCGACAGATTTGGTCGAGGCAGTTAACAAGCAAAAGTCCAACCTGTGCTCCCTCTGGTAGGGTCCACTGTTGACCAGGTTGGGCACTTCTAGCCCCCTGCCCCTTGCTGCTACTCCTGCCTAGAACAGCACTAGGAGAAAAAGAACTGAGGTGTGAGGCTAAATAGTCAGGGGGCCAGTGCGCCCCCTAGTGGCCAGGCAGGTGCTGGCAGCCTTGTTCCAGCCGCCCTGCTTACTTGGAGGTAGAGTGGAGGAAGGTGGTCAGGGAGGCAGGGGCTGTGTGCTTCCACTTCCTCCTGCATTCACGCCCTCTGCCCATGCTGTGTGGACCACCTGGCAGACCTCTCAGATCTGCCACTATTTTCATGCATGATTCTTTAACCAGCCCTGTGGCCTGGTATGTTATTTCCTTGCTTCTCCCTCCAAGTAGAACACAAACAACACCCATCTGTTGCTACTCTGTCACCTTCCGTCACCTTGAAGTCATGACATCTGCTACTCCCACCCCATTAGAGTGAGTTTAAAGTAGACAGAATTACTTTGTCCTCCCCAGGGCAGTCTGTTAGGGAAGGTGCCAATTTTCTACCATCATTCCTGTCACCTGTGGTTAATTTTTTCAATATTTACTAAGCCATGTCTATGCCTAGCATGGGAAAAGAGATGTACTATCACCTCTGACTCAGGCTGGCAACTCCAGTACATACTGCTGTGGCCTCCAACCCCAGATTCAATGTCCTAGCATCATTGAGGACTTTAGAGATCAAATCCTTTTACAGCTTCCCCAACAAGTGGTAGTCCAGACTGTTTGAACGCCTCCAGCTATAAGCCCAAGACAGCTGCTTACTCCTGCTACCACTTCCCTGCCATGTCCTCAGGAACTGTGACCAATCACGGACCTCTTGCTAGTGATGCCTTGGGGAGCTGGGAGCCTTCTTCGAATACCCATTAGACCAGCAGTTCTTAAAATGCGGTTGGCTCTTCAGTGCCCTGGAGGTTCCCAAGAGCCTTCAGGGGTCCATAAGGTCAAGGTCATTTTCATAATAGTACTAAGACATTATTTTCCTTTTTCACAGTGTCAATATTTGCACTGACAGTGTGAAAACATTAGTGGGTAAAAGTGCCTTAGTACAAATCAAGGCCGTGGCCCAAACTGTATTCAGTCATTGTAGTCTTCACCACCACACACTAGCAATTTAAGAAGTAAATGCTGGCTTCACTTAAGAATGTTCTCGATGAAGCAGTAAAAAAAATTACTAACTTTATTAAATCTTAACCCTTTAGTAACAAGTCTTTTCACTATTCTGTGTGATGAACTGGGAAGAATGCATGGCACACTTCTGCTGTCCACTGAAGTGTGATGGTGTCTCAAGGAAAGCACTTAGATGGTGCTTTGAGTTGTGAGCTGAACAAGCTGCTTTTTCATGGAGCGACACATTTACTTGGAGGAATGACAAACACACAAACCATGGTTATCAGACTTGGGTATCCGCAGATCTTTTCTCAAAAAGGAACAGAGTCTGTCACTTCAGGGAAGAACCTGACAGCATTTGTTGCCAATGATACAATGTGAGCTTTCAAGTGAAGATTAGAATTTTCGCCAACTTGTATCTGCCACTATGAGCTTTACAGCTTCCCGAAACTTCAACTTTTCTGTTGAAACCATCATGATTCTTTTAATAATATATAATGAAACGTGTTGACATTTGGAATATCTCATAGCTCAGTGAATCAATATTTTCTGAATGATTGATGCATGATGTTACAAAATTATCCCTGGGTAGAAAAGCCAAACGAAGCGTGATATAGACAGGCATACGGAAGAGCCATGCATACAGAAGGCTGACTATAAGTTACAGATTTTCAACTTCACAGACCCCTGCCTTGTTCAAGGGTCAGCAGTATACTGTTTTCTTTTCCAATTACTTACCTGTGTGAGACTAGATTTTCTTCCTGTATAATACCTCAAACAAACCAACACATAGCAACAGACTGAAAGCACACGTAGATTTTGAGAACCCAGCTGTCCTCTATTAAGCCAGATATTAAAGAGATTTGCAAAAATGTAAAATCACTACCATGCTCTAATTTGGGGAGGTGAATATAGTTATTTTTCATTAAAAATGTTAACATGGTAATGTATAATGGGTTTGTTTCTGTCATTTTTAATGAATTAATAAATATTTAAATTTTTTCTCAGTTTCCATTTTAATATGGTAAGTGTTGATAGATATAACCCACTCCAACAAAAGCTTTTTGGATTTCAAACCCCATTCTTAGTTCTTAAATGTGTAAGGGGTTCTAAGACCAAAAACTTTGAGAATTGCCCCACTAGACCATGAATTTCACTAGATCCACATAGTATCTTTGTGCATCCTGAACCTGGTGCACAAAAAAAATCTCCCAGCAAATGTTTATCAAGTGCCAACTCTATACCTGATGCTACGCTAGGCATTGGGGATTCAGAATTGAAAAACAATCCCTGTTCTGGAGGATTCACAGACCAGTGGAGGAGGCAATCAGGTACAAGGACAGTTATAACAGGGACTATGATGAGAATGTTAGGAGCTTGCACCAAGATCATGTACCTATATTAGGTGGAGAGGGTAGGAGGGGAAGTGGCCAGGGACTGCTTCCCAGAAAAGCTGACACTTGGTCTGGGTCTTTACAGCCACCAGGAATCAGCCAAGGAAGAGCATTTTAGCCATAGAGAACAGAATGCATAAAAGGTGGAAGCTCTGAGAAAAGCATGGTGATTTCTAGCTCCTGCGCTTAGCTTAGTATGAATGCTGCTTGAAGGGCAAGTCTGTGTACTGGGGGTGAAGCTGGAAATGAAAGGAGGTGAAGCTGGAAATGAAAGGAGGTAAAGCTAGAGAGGTAGGCAGGGGCCAAAACAAAGGGCCTTATCTAATACCATATTAAGAAATGTGGATTTTTATCCTCAAAAGAGCAAGAGTGAAGGGAGGGGTTTTGGAGGATTTTAGGGTTCTATTTGCACTAACTTCAAAAATATCTTTGTGTAACGATGTCCAGGAGAGTTGGGGAACCAGGAGTAAGACCACCAACCACCACAGACCCAGGCAGAAGGTAATATAAGGAGCTACCCAAGGCAACCCCAGAGACTTGGAGGAGGAACCTCATTTGTGGGAAGTAGAACCTACAGGATTAAGTGGATGTTGGAAGTGAGGGACAGAGGAGATCTTAACTAACCCCCAGGGGTCTGGCACTGAGTATGAGATGGATGCAAGTATCTTTCACAAGTTAGGGAAAAAAACAGGGAGACAGACCCAACACTGCGAGGTAGGTTTGTTCTATGTGTAGTAGCAGTCAGCTAAGCAGATCTAAATACATTCTGTGCCCCTACCTCCCCCGGCCTTGGGCCCACGGTTCCCACGATTCCCACCCCACAAGCAAAAGTCAGGCCTCCCATCCCTCTGCCCCAGGGGAGCAAGGCTTCTTCCGCCTCCTCTCTCCTACTCTCTCAATCCCCCACCCCCGTCAGAGGCGGCTCTCCACTTCCTCTCCCTCCACCTCACCCCGAGGAAAAATGAAAACAAACAGCCTTGCACCCCGGGCCTCCGACCTCCTGACCCTAGGCCCTGGCTCCCAGGGCTGTTTCTGGAGGCCTCGGTCAGAGGGGACATCTCACCCCTGGCTCCCGACGCCCAGCAGCTCAGTAACTCTTTCCCTCGCCCCCTGCCTTCCTTGCCCCAGCTAGGCCCCGCCTCCCCAAGGGGAAACATCCCAAAAAAGGGCAGAAAAGAAATTTCGGCGTAAAGTTGGCCCACAAGGGAAGAGAGGAGTCCGCCAGGAAGAGGGGAAGAGAAGGGAGGGCGCGTGGGGCGACAAGGGAGGCAAGGGGGAAGTGGGGATGGGTAGGGGTGAGTGGAGGGACAATGGGGCTAGTGGAGCCGGGTGGGGGACAAGGAGGGGACAGAAAGGGACGAGTCCCGGGTGGGGGTGGGGGCAGGGAGCGCACCGGGTCCTGCCGGGCAGTAGCCACGTGGAAAATATGCGGGGCACGTGGGGGGCGGGGCAGGCGAGGCTCTGAGCTGGGTTCTGAGCGCTGCGACCTTAGAGGAGGGGCCGTGGCTCCGGGGGCAGGGGCTGGGAGGGGAAGAGCGGTCAGGCCCAACCTCGGGGGCAGCAAGCTGGGCGGCGACCTGGGCTCTGGGCTCCCCTCCTGCCTCGGTTTCCCCAAGGCCCTGGTGAGACTTTCCACTCACTGCAACGTCGGTATCACAGACCTAGACTCTGGATCTCAGGGTAAACTGAGGCACTCCAACAGCGGAGAAGCCCCGCCTCCCAAGAGACATTTAATCCGGGGGGATTTATAGGAAACTTCTAAATTAAGGGCAGCAGCTGGGGGGGGGGGGGGCACTCCGGTCCCTGCGCCCGGGCAGCTGCCGTGAGCTCAAGCCCCAAAATAGCCCCAGGGGCCCCAGCCGCAGCTGCCGCCGGGCCTGCCTGTCACTCAGAGGAAGTGAGGAACCCCCAGCCCCAGGGTCCCCTCCCCTCTGCAGCGCTACGGTTTTTCCAGCAGACTAACCCAGCTACTTTCCCTTCGACGGCTGATGAGGCGGGGAGAGGCGGAGCACCGAGGGGGCGGTCCCGAGGGGTGGGCGCAGGGAGGGCAGCCGCGCCCCCCGACCCTGCAGTGCTTCTGCCCCTACAAGGTTTGGGCCGCGGTGGGGGAGGGTCCCAGCCCCCGGCTCCGCCCGGTCCCTCCCCGCCTTTTAGGCGCCCGCGCGGCTGGGACATCCCAGTCCCGCTAGGTCCTCCTTGCCCGCCACTCGTGCGCCCAGTCCGCGCAGCCAGCCCAGTTCGCCCGGTCCGCACTGCCCGCCGGCCGGCCCGTCCCCCACCGCAACCATGGACGCCATCAAGAAGAAGATGCAGATGCTAAAGCTGGACAAGGAGAATGCCATCGACCGCGCTGAGCAGGCCGAGGCCGACAAGAAGCAAGCAGAGGACCGCTGCAAGCAGGTGGGGGTCCTAGGCCCTGTGGAACCCTCGCACCTCCCAAGGAGGGCAGCATAGGCCCTGCCCTGTGCCCCTCTGGCCTGCTGTCCAAGGCTCTACCATCCATATGGGGGCTGGGCCTTCACAGTACTGCCCCACCCCGGCCCTAGCCAGAGCCACACTTCATGTCACCCACCACAGCCTGGAGATCCCCAGTCCCCCAGTTTCCACTCCTGCCCTTGCAATGATAGGCTCTGCTCCTTGGGACTGGAAGCTTTCTTGCTACTCCACCAGGTCCCTCCAACACCCCTGGCTGCACTGTCCCTCCTCTGCTATCCTTATTCCTCCCTGACAGCCTCTGATTATCTTAGAATCCCATCACACACAGCCCTGCCTCCTGCCTGGGCCTGGGCCTGGGCCTGCTGACTGAGGCTTCTCTTCCAGCTGGAGGAGGAGCAACAGGCCCTCCAGAAGAAACTAAAAGGGACGGAGGATGAGGTGGAAAAGTATTCTGAATCAGTGAAGGATGCCCAGGAGAAACTGGAGCAGGCTGAGAAGAAGGCCACCGACGTGAGTGTGGACTGGGGGACAGTGGGAGAGTTAGTGCACTGGGATGGGACCCAGACAAGGGGGTAAGGAGGACCCAGATATCCCTAGGACAGAAATGGTTTCCTTTCAGGAACCCAGGCTAGGGCAAGCTTGCACAGATAATCAGAGGCAGTGGGTAAATCAAAACCACTTACCACTTCCCCCAGAGGACATAGCATTGTAATTTCATTTGGTTCCAACTCTTAGAATGTACAGTGATCAGGCAGTGAGTCATCGTGGGGGTGAGTGGTACAAGAATTTACCATCCACCTCAACTAATCCTCCAGCTGAAAAAGGAAAGGAGACTGCAGCTACATTTGTAGGGTTGTGGGGTGTGGGTGTAGGTGCTGTTGGGCAGGAGGAGGGGAGACAAATCCAAAGATGGGCTCTGACTTGAGTTATACCCTTGGCAGGGCCATTAGAAATTCCCTGGCTTTGACCTCTGGCTCTGTGGCCCTGCTGTGCACTGGGGCCCCAGCTCAAGTTCTAACGGTCCCTCATTTACCCTCATTAAGCTGTCAGCCTCGAGACCATGCCAGGACACAGGGCAGAGGGACAGGGCCACAAATGCCAAGGCAGCCACCTTGGCAGGTCCTGCTCACTCAGATTTCTCTGCCCACCCTACACCCCCTAACCAGACTTCTCTACCTCCTGCCATTCCCAACCCCCACCTTGAGGTAGGATAATGGCCATAGACTTTGGACATGGTACCTTCTTTGCCTCATTTTCCCCATTTGCCTTCCACCCAGGATTATGTTTAAGATGAGCTGATGGTTGGGTGGATGGGAGGATTAGCTTAAGCACAGTCTGAAAATCTGAGCGCAGAGATGACATTACTGTTTGTGTTGACCATTATCCATGTTCCCCATCCCCCCTGCCCCTAAGGTTGGTGTCTCTGACCTCCAGCCTTTGGTTTTGGTCCTCCACCAGCCCTGGCACTTGGGAGGGAACTGACCTGCAGCTGCTAGTGAAGACGACCCTAGGCATCTGACACTCTATAAATAACTAAGGCCCAGTGCAGCTGGAGGCAGGACTGGAAACCCAAGGAGCTGGGTGGGGGCTGGAGGGGACAGGGACAGAGCTGGGGAAGTGGGGCAGCAGTGTCAGGAGTAGATAGGAAATGGTGCCTAAACTTGTGTGACCTTGAACACGGCACTTAACTTACACGGTGCCTCAGTTTCTCCTTTCTCTCTTGCTTCCCATTTGTCCAGTAGGGACAGGAGTGCCTGTCCTGTGGTTAGAGAGCAACACCCATAACTGGGAAGAGCTTGAGAAGCAGAAAATGGCAAATGCCTGTTCTGTGATGAGGGCCCCAGGACTTCCCAGATTCTCAAGTCATTTGTCACTCCCACTACCATGAAGAGAGTTCTCCTTTTACAGAGTCTCATGTATCTCTAGGAGAGACCTCCAGTGTCCCCCAGAGTCATTCCTCCCAACCCCCAGTGCTGTCTCCAGAATCCTTCCACACTGAGTCATCCGGCCCTGTGCCCAGGATGGGCTCCTGTCAGTCTAGGTGGCCTTCAGCACCTGGAGGATAAGCTACAACTACTTTCTATATATGGTTCTGTTTGCCCTGCCTTATAGTATCACACACAACCTGGCTTCTACCCACTCTGCCCCCAGTGCTGTGACCCATCCCTTCCCTCTCACTTTCTTCTTCCCCTACACTGGTCGTTTCTCCTTTCCAATCTTAAATCTCAGGGTCTCTATGTTTTTATCTTTGAGGGAGAGACAAAGAATAACCTAACATTTATGGGGTGAGGACTCTGCAGGCAACACTCTCAAGTGCTTTCTGCATATAACTTTATTATTTCCCAAGCTTGGCTTATCATCAGAATCACTTGGGAGATTGAAAAAAAAAAAAAAAAAAAAAAAAAGATGGAAAGACTTTCAAGCCCCTGCCCTGGAGATATCAGTTCAGTGGCTCCATCGTGGAGCTAGAGCACCTGTTTAGTTTTATAAACCTCTCAGATGGTCCTGTTATTAATCCAGTATTAGAAGCACTGCATTCAGAACAGCCTACAAAGAAGGAACTGCTACTGTCAACTCCAGTTTAAAATGGAGGAAACTGAGGCTTAGAGAGACTAAATAAGTTGCCCAGTGTCACACAAGTATTGAGCGCTGAGCCACGGCTCAAAGACAACAGTCTGACTCAGAGCTGACGCTCTTACACAAAACTGCACTGCTTCTCTCATTTTCCTTTATTGGAGCCCTTCTTGCTCTGTCTTCTTTTTTCTCAAAGTATATGTTTCTGCAGACTTTCTCTAAAACCTCCACGGTTCTGCCTCTGTATTGCAGGATCAGGGGCTGCGTATCTGTCACTCACACTGCCCTTGCACCGCCCCCAGTTGCCTCCAGCCTTGGCAGAGAGCGCCTTGCCACAGCCCCGGATGTCCTATATAGGCCTGGCCTGCCCCCTAAGCCTCTCGTTGGGAGTGTGCCTGGCAGCCAGTGCCATCACAGAGCTTGATTCTGCGATTGGCTGTTTCTAGCAGCACTGAGGTCTGGTTGGCCTGATTCTTCCCCACCCCTCACCTGGGCCAGGCTCTGCTGTGGAGGAGTCAGGGCTGCCTCAGACCTGGTCCCAGCACTTGGAGTGCTCTCAGGCGGAACAGAGGGGTCTGTGCACAGACAACCACTGGGAGACTATGCACAGTGCCAAAAGAGGCCCTGTAGCAGGGGAGTGGAACTTGTCCAGGAGTGCATGTTTGGTGCTGGAGCACAGAGTCTGCAGAAGACAGCTGATAGGGGAAAAAAAATAGGTTGTAAGTCTGGAGGTCAGGAAGCCTAGGTTCATTCTGACAAGAATCTTAATCATCCTCTGGAGCCTCTCTGAGCCTCGTTCAAGGTAGACAAAGCCTCTCTGACCTCTGACTTTTGACTCACAGGCCGAGGCAGATGTGGCCTCCCTGAACCGCCGCATTCAGCTGGTAGAGGAGGAGTTGGACCGGGCGCAGGAGCGCCTGGCTACAGCCCTGCAAAAGCTGGAGGAGGCTGAGAAGGCAGCTGATGAAAGCGAGAGGTGGGCAGGGAGGTCCTCAGAGGGTGGGCCAGGGAGGGGGCTGGGAGCCTGTCTCTGCTGGTCCTAACCCCACCCCCATGCCCCTCCCTGCCTCTCAGAGGAATGAAGGTCATTGAAAACCGAGCCATGAAGGATGAGGAAAAGATGGAGCTGCAGGAGATGCAGCTGAAGGAGGCCAAACACATCGCTGAGGATTCAGACCGCAAATATGAGGAGGTGACAGCCTTGCCCCATTTCTTTCTCACTTCCAAGCCCCAGACACCCCCAGTCATTCACCAAGCATCTCTTCCTCCTCTCTCCTCTCCCCACAGGTGGCCAGGAAGCTGGTGATCCTGGAAGGAGAGCTGGAGCGCTCAGAAGAGAGAGCTGAGGTGGCTGAGAGGTAAGGACACCCTGGGGTGGCAAGTGAGACTCGGCCTGAACCCAGGGCTGTGGGCCGCTCTGCACAGTGGGGAGGCAGCTTCCCAGGCTTGGGGCCACAGGGACAGGTTTTGTCCTCTGACCCCTACCCGCTGCCCCCAGCCGAGCCAGGCAGCTGGAGGAGGAACTTCGAACCATGGACCAGGCCCTCAAGTCCCTGATGGCCTCAGAGGAGGAGGTAGTCAGCTCTCTGGACCTTTCTGGGCAATGGCACCTTCTCTCAGCTCACCTTCCCCTCAATCTCAGGCTGATCTCTCCTCTGCTGGGGGTCAGGAGGGCCTGGGTCTTCCAAACTCTATCTGCTGTCACTCTCACAACTTTGCTCTTCTCTTCTCTCCTCCGCCCCTCCCCCACTGTGCCATCTCCACTGTCTCCCCCACTGTGTCCTCACACCCACCCCCGCCACACACCCCCTGCAGTAAATGTGGGGACCTAGAGGAGGAGCTGAAAATTGTTACCAACAACTTGAAATCCCTGGAAGCCCAAGCGGACAAGGTAGAGGAGGGTAGAGGGGCAGTAAGGACGGGGTCCTTCAGGGGAGGGAGGCGATGGGCCCAGGCAGGGTGGGGCTGGGTGTTTGATGGAGACAAAATTAGGAGTAGCCTGTGGAGAAATGAAGGACTTGTGGAGACGATCTACTGATGGCATGTGTCTGTCCCTAAAGTATTCCACCAAAGAAGATAAATATGAAGAGGAGATCAAATTGCTGGAGGAGAAGCTAAAGGAGGTAAGAGTCCTTCTGGTCCACAATCGCCACTCAAGCCCCCCAGTCCCCACCAGAGACCTCCTGTGGCAGTGAGTTTGGGGACAGGGACAGAGAGCAGGTTGACTTAAGTGATAGTGTCTGGGAGGGCCTAAGCTTTCATCATTTCCCCCATTTTGCCTTTACGCCCAGGCTGAGACCCGAGCAGAGTTTGCCGAAAGGTCGGTGGCAAAGTTGGAGAAAACCATCGACGACCTGGAAGGTAAAAGAGATATTCGCCTGTACCCTCAGACCTTTTAAAATAGATCCACACTCCCCATGATTGTCAGTCTGTCCCTGTCTTCCTGTCCCATTATATTTGCCACCAATGAATTAGAGCTGGACCACCTAGGACTTGACAGACTCCAGTGGTCTGTGCCTCCCACCCAAGTAGAGGCAGCCCCGTCAACTCCAGTGCTTCTCAAACTTGAGCCAACAGGAGAATCCCCTGGATTGTTTTTAAAACAGATTCCTGGATCCTACTCCAAAGTGACTGCTAACCTTGGGCTGGAGAATCTGTATGTCTAACAAGCTCCCTTGTACTGCTAACGCTGCTGGTCCTCAGACCAGCTCTGAATAACACAGATCTAGTGTCTCTAAGTGCAACACAATAGAGCTATCTCACAGAGACTTCTTTATTAAATAGAGAGCTATTTGGTTTAGTAGCTAGGTTTTCATGACATTAATGGAAAATAGTGTTTTAAGCTAGATTTGGTGAAAACAACCATCCAGGTATTTGCTAGTCTGTAGCCACTTCTCACTGTTACTAACAACACTGTGCCTAAAACTGTCTTTCCTTTTTATTCTGTTATAACCCTTTCACTCTCCTAATTCCCACTTCTCTTTCCTCCAGCCTTCTCAGGCAAGCCTCAACTTTATCTCCAACTTTGGGACTTTAGATCTTTCTGGCTAAAGTGGCCTCCTTTTGAAGCAGGCACTCCTGCTTATCCAGAGCACGGTGCCCTAGATCCCTGGTGGAGGCAGGAGCTCCTGGGGGAAGCACCAGTTAGGGGTGCAGAGAAGGACAAAAGAGACAGGGGTACAGAGAGGGGAAGAGGGAGCCCTGACAGCTGTCCAGCCTGTTCTCTGGTCTGTCTCTTTCCATCTTCGTCCACCTCTCTGATTCTTGTTCTCTCTTTCCATTACCCTCTCTCCTTCCATTCCTCTTTCCCTCCTATTCCCTCTCCCCACACTCCCACCCGGCACCCTCCCCTGAACCCCCAGACGAAGTCTATGCACAGAAGATGAAGTACAAGGCCATCAGCGAGGAGCTGGACAACGCGCTCAATGACATCACCTCTCTCTGAGCCTCTCACCAGTGTGGCCCCCTCGGCCCTTTCTCTCCTCTCCTTTCCATTCTCTCCACGGGGAGAGGGGCAAGCAGGAGGAGCAAAACTTGCCAACATTGCACAGCCAGACTGGGCACAGTCTAGGAGAGCCCCCATCACATCTGCCGCCCACCCTGGCACCTGCTCCATCCTTCTATCCATCCACTCACCCCTCCACCCGCCGGCCTCTCCCACTCTCTGCTGCTTAATAAACTCAACTTGGTCTCCATGCTGTTTTCCTGCCCTCCAGAGAGCACTTCCATCACCCCTACAGCACTGGTTCACTACTGAGACCCTTGCCTCCTTTGGACACCCCTAATCTTGTGCCCCCTCCCCCACTGAGCTCACCCACAAAACACTGGCCCACACAGGAACCCCCACTGCATGGGCACTCCCAGTCTGACTCTCACTGCTGCATGTGGGCACGTATGACAGCATTAGTCACCAAGGGCCCTCGGGTGCCTCCAAGACACACACCCTTCTGCAGACCCAGGCATGTCATTGCCCTCAGAGCGCTCAGCTGGGATTCCAGGATCTAAAGGAATGACTGGAGGGGAAGTGGGATGGTGAGGAGCAGGGGAGGGGCACGAAGGTTGTGAAAGGTATGGGATGAAGTTTGGAAAAACACTGGATGCCAGCAACCTGGGGCTTTCACTGCAGGTCCGTTTTCTGCCTCAAGTCTGTCTGTCTGTCTGGCCCTCTCTTTCCTCTTGTTTCCAACTCTTTTAAACCTTCTAAAGAAGGAGGGTAAATTTGTTTATGACTCAGGCCTTCCCATCCCACCTCCATGGCCCCAAAGCCTTGAGTGAGGCATCCCCATCTGTCTTGGTCAGTCCATCCATTTCCCCGGCCAGGGGGTCCTCAGATCCCTGAATGCTTGTGTCTTCCTGTGCCTCCATCCCACTCCATGTCTGTTGTTATGTCCCCTGTCCATGCCTCCCCATGTTTCTCCCCTTGTGTCTCCCCTCCCCCTCCTCACGTGTTGCTTCCCTCACAGAGACCTTGGCCAGTGCCAAGGAGGAGAACGTGGAGATTCACCAGACCCTCGACCAGACCCTGCTGGAGCTCAACAACCTCTGAGGGCTGGCCCTGCCCCCAGCCAGGCTGTAGATGCAGCCCTAACCAATAAAACTGATGTTAACAGCATCACGGGGCCCTTTAAGCCTTTCTTTGGTATTGGTGATGGTGGGGGTAGTTTTCCAAAATGCAGAAGGCTGAGAGAATGCCTGAGGGGAACAGCAGCTTAGGAAGAGCCCCTGAGTGAGCAGGGCCTGGGTCCAAGCCCTGCAACAGGACTTCCTTTTCTACAGGAGCCAAGGGCTGGCGGCGCTGGGCTCAGGAGGGGTTGTGAGCAGGCTGTGTGAAGGAGAGAAACCTGGCAGGGCTGGGGGAACATTTAGGCCCTCACTCTCTGCAGAACAGAGGAGCTGCAGTCAGCGGCACTGCCCCATTCCAGCAGGCAGCTGGGCCAGACAACACAATCTGAAACCAAAACCGCAAAGCTACACAGATTTACTTGAGCAGGGTGAAAGCCGAAAAGCCTCAATGTGATTGTAAGCCTAGAGGCTGATCCTGCCCCAAACCTAGATACATACACACACACACACACACACAGCCATTCCAACACTATCAACAATTTCTGTCCACTTACTGATAATGTCTTCATTAGGCAGAATCGTATCCCCTCCACCAAAGATATACCCTAATCCTGTGAAACGTTACTTTACATGAGAAAAAGGACCTTGTGATTAAGCTAAGGATTTTGAGATGGGGACGTTATTCTAGGTTAACTGGGTTGGCCCAACATAAGTACAAGGGTCCTTATAAGAGGGAGGCAAGGTCAAAGGCAGTTGTAGACAATGGAAGCAAGAGATTGGGGTGATGCAAGGAAGGGGCCACAAGCCAGGGAACGCTTGACTTCTAGAAGCTGAAAAAGGCAAGAAAATACTCTCCCCTCAAGAGTGTCCAGAAGGAAGGAGCTCTGCCAACACCTTGACTTTGGCCCATAACATTCATTCTGGACTTCTGACCTCCAGAACTCTCAGTTCATAAATTTCCATTACCATTAAGCTTATGGTCATTTGTTACAGCAGCAATAGGAAATGAATACACCATCCTTTTGATTTGGGGAACAAGAGTGCCTCCCACATATTTTATTAGAAATGTTTATTTTAAAAATATCTTTGGAGATTTAAAAAGGAAGTAGTGTAATAGGCAGGACAAAGTCTCCAGCTCCCCCTCAGATTCCTCTGGCTGGCTTCTCTGCACATTCTCCAAGTTGCATGCCTCTAGGCAACAGTCTCAGTGACTTCTGCTGGGTGGTAGCTAACATTCCCTTTGGTCCCACTTGGGTGTCTACACAACAGGGAGACTTAATGAGAAATCTCACCAGGGATGAGCTCATTTGCATATAATTTGCATGAAGCTGTTCTGGACTCCATGTGGGGAGGTGGGGGCTGTGCCTGAGCGAGAGGGTCTGTGTAATACCTTTGCTGCCTTCTCATTTGCACAAGGAAGGCAATGCCGGTAACAGCAAAGAGGAGGCCAAAAACCAGGGCCAGGATGTCACCTGGAGGGAGGAGGAAAGAGGCTGCCTCAGGAAGTGGAATCTGTAGGGTTCCTTCAGAGCCTGCTTCCGCCTATCCCCTACCCTGCCCCAAGTTCTCCAGCTGCCCCCAGTGTCTCAGAATCCAGCAGAGGCCAGCAAAGGGATGGGGGTGGATACACAAGAAAGGGTAAGTAAGATAAGCATATTTTTCCCTCCCTAAAAGTGAAGTAAAAAGTTGTTTGGGAAGGAGGATGTTAGGAGATTTCATTCTGATCAACTCTTGCCCTGGGGACCACAGGGGAACCCCCCACCTTGATCTCACACTATCCTACTGGGGTTGGAGGTCTGTTCTACAGAAATGGAGAGGTAGCAGTGGTGGTCCTGACTAGCCCCTGGGGCTGAACGGTGCCAAGGGGTGTCCCCAGCCTCAGGAGCCAGAGGAGGGACACAGACTCACCAGCAGCGAGACAGGAATTCAGGTGGACTGAAGAGAAAAAGGAGACATTAGAGCTGGGGGCTATGACCACCAGTGACAGACAAATGAGGACACATGGGAAGATGAGGGACCTGTGGCTGGGGAGACACAGCAGTATGGGACAGCAGACAAAGCTGCACCTGGCTCAAAGGTCTTAGGGCTGCTGTCCACTCCGACAGGGAAGGAAGCCTCAATTATTCGCCCATTCAAAGGCTGTGTCGCTCGGAAGTTCAGCTGGAGCCGAGAGTCGTCAGGTCCCCACAGGGAGTCAGAGAGGGTGTGGAGCTATGGAGGTCAGCAGACAGTGGGGGTGGGCTCATGGCACAGAAGCAAGAGTCACAGGCTTACTCAGAGCCAGCACCTCAGGGCTCCACCATCCCTGCCCCCTCATCCCCCACACGGCCCATGTCTCTTCATGCCTCCTCTTTCTCACCTCATTCTACCCCCCCTATCCCCTTCACCCCCTATGTCACCACCACGCCCCAACCCCACCTGCTTAGCACTCAGCTTTACTGTCTGGTTGAACACAGTCCAGATGACTCCCTGGGCACAGGGGGGTGTGGTGAGAGACCCCTCATATCGGAAGTAGCGGCTGAGGTCAGAGGGCAGCAGTGCAGATACGTCCAGTCCTGGGACCCAGGTCTCTGAGTCTGTGGAGAGGACCTGTGCTGGAGCCTGATCTAGACTGTCCCCCCCAGTACACCAGAGCTTTGGATACAGGGATACATTTTCATCTCCCAGAAGCCAAGCTGACTCAACTTCCTGAGACCACTTCTTCACTAAACGTATCCCTTCCCATAACTCTGCACAAGACGTAACTCATAAGAAAGTAAAGGGCTTTGGGGCTCACAGAGTGAGAGAACTGCTCCCTGGGCCCTCCCTCGGAGCCTTCACTCCTACTTTGCACACTGTGATAACACGTTGGAATGCAGATTTAAGCCCAGAGTGAATCAAAAGAGAAAATGGGTTGAATAACTTGTAAATAAATATTTACACGCCTAAAAGACAGACCCAAAAACACAAAAAGCACAATTCCTCTAGTTTAGCAAAACCTAAGATCCAGTAGGCTAAGTGAGGTTTAAAATGACCTAGAGTGTCTGAGAAAGAAAAGAACAATAGTGTTTACAAGTATAAGTATTTGATGCTTCTGAAGGAGAAATACAGTTCTCAGAAAAAATTTACCTCTCCAGACTTAACCCCTGAAGTTCCAAACACAATTTGTTTGGTCTTATTCTATTTTTGTCTTACTTTGGTTTCTGTTTGGTTTTTTAGACATAAAGCCTGTGGGCAGCAGTTTGCCTTTGCCTGTTTGCCTGTGTGCAGCTTCATAGTTATCAAGGTCACAGTTGGCCAGTTCACACATCAACCCCCTCCCTGTGAGAGGGAGAACTTCTCCACCCTCAGACCTGAGGCTGCCCAAGAATGATTCTTTATGAACAAGGGTGTCAGGGGTAGTGGCCAGATCAACAAACTGACCTTCCTCAGCAATTTCTCCCAAATGTGACAGCAACTGTTCGTAGGCGCTGTTCTCTTCTGGACCTTCCTAAGAGATGACAGTGCAAGACAGGTGAATATACATATCTAGGGTCATGGCTGGAGGCCTGAAGGTGAGGTGGGTTCCCCTAGTCCCACATTCCTCAGCTCTGAGAACTATGGGGAACACAAAATCTTATGCTATTATTACTCAAGGTTGAATTACTCTTCCTCTGCAAACTGACCTAACCAGGTGGACTAGTTTTCAATGGCAAATTGGAGGAGGAGGAGGATGGTGGGCCACTTTACTAGGATACAAGGCTCTCAATGATGGACTCTCCTCACTTTTCCAGTCTCACTCATCACTACCTCCGGACACATTCCATGGTCCCACCACAGAAAACCACAATAACCTTTGTATTTATGCTACCTCTGCATTCACCTTAAAAATTCATTTGACTTTGGGAGCCAGCACATGCTATTTCTAAGCTGCTTCTCTGAACTTTGTGCTGTGAGGCCGGCATTAGGGAGTCAGGGAGGGAAGTGAGCCTAACAGGTGTCTCATCATCCCCAGGTGTTTCACGATCCTGCCATCTTATTAGCCGCCTCTAACCACTGTATAGGCAGCCTTGACCAATACGGGTCCAAAGAGGTCACTAAATGCATTTCTCTAGGTTCTACTGCATTTCACAAAGGGGAAATTATGGGTTATAGGAGTATTAGAGAAATGACTCTTCCTGATGTCCATTCTAGTGCATCTGCCATTCCCTGAATGGGCCACACTCTGAGTCTTTGCACAAACTGTTCGCCCTACATGAAATATCTCCTTTACTTCCCCACTAGTGAAGGCTTCAAGTTTCACCTCTGTGAGGCCTTCCCTGACCACTCTTTTATCTGTGTCCTGTGTATATGTCTGTCCTGTCAGCCTCCTTCATTGGCTGTGGGCTCCTTAGAGACAAGGACCCACAGTTTCTGAATCTTTTTTGCACCTCAGTGCCTGGCTCACAGTGGGCGTTGAATGAAGGAACTAATGAGTGAAGATGATAGCCAGGTGAGGGGATGGGGTCTCTGAGGCAAGATACTCTGAGCTCAGCGGTGTGGGGAAGCAGGGGTAAGGAGGTGTCCAGGGCTGGTACCTGCAGAAAGGCAGCCAACACGGCCAAGCCCCCCGGGCGCCCCAAGGCCTCGTCAACATTGGCAAATGCAGTGCTGAGGTGAACCACGTGGATCTGGAGAGGACACGGTAGAAGTCGGCAAGATCCCCTGCCCCGCACCCTGCTTCGACCCTCCGCGAACAGCCGCGTGCTCACCTCGGCAGGGAAACGGTGACCGCCAACCGTGTGCTCCGAGCCCGGGCGACCCGCAGCCCCCCAGTGCAGATGCAACTGCAGGGCCCGATACTCCTGCCCGGGGCCCAGGGCCATCTCCAGCCCGGGAGGCAGACTCAGCTGCACTGCGTGAAGAGAGGCCTGTGAGTCGGGCCCGCCCCTCTGGCCGAGGAGAGCCTGCCTAACTTCCGACCACCGTTCCTCTTCCCCACGCCCAGTCTCATCCCCAAGTGGCCTCCGCCCCTTCCCTGGGGCTCCGCCCCGAGACCGCCTCACCCGTGTGGCCATTGTTGAGCAGGCGCAGTTCTGGGAGTGGCCGGAGCTCAAAGCCAAGGAGTTCTAGGGGTCGCAGGGCGGGGCAAAAGGCGGTGAGCTCCGGGCGGATGTCTACTGGGGATTGGAAGCGGCCTGCGCAGGCTGGGGACACCTGCGGCCATGGCGGGGGGCCTGGAGTGGGAGAGTATATACAGGAAGTCTGATGACAAGGTCAGGAACTTTTAGGGAAGCGGAGTAGGAAAAGTGCCCGGGAGGGGGGTGGAGTCAGGAGGCATCCGGGCGGGAAATAGAAATGGGGGATGTGGACAGAGACAGGCAGCGGGTGGTGTCGGCGACTGGCAGTCGGGGATGCCGGAGTTGGGGTGGGGGGCGGGGATCAGCAGAGCTGGGTGCCCAGATTGGGTCTGTGCAGGCGGTGGGTGTCTCACCTCCATAGCGCCAATGACTGTGGTCATCCCCTGCATAAATGAAAAGGATGAAGAGGCTAATCTTTGAGCCCAGTCCTTCCCCAGCGGCCAGAAGGAAGGTGGATCCCCGCATTAGCAGGGGTTCACAAACTCGGATGTCTTACAGAAGCCTAGCAGTAACAGAAATGCCTGAAGCAGGCCAGGTGTAAAGCACAATAGCTCCCAGCCAAATACAACACCGCAGCTCGGTGGGGCACACAAAGATCTTACTGGCCCGGAAGATACCAGTTTGCAACTACTGTCTTAGACTCTGTAAAGTGGGTGGAAGCCTCAGTCTCCAGGCCCAGATCAGCAGACCATCTTTCTCCCTTACTGGTTCCTCCTCCCCACTCATCCCTGTTCCCCTTCTGGTCTCCAACTCTTTTCCCAAAGTTTCTGGCTTGGGAGTCAAGATACCAGGTTCCCCTACCTGCTGTTTCCTTCTTCCGAGGTCTCAGTTTCCTCATCTGTAGACTGAAGATGAGGCGATCTCTACAAGCCCTTCCTGCTCCTCCTCTGGTACCCCCCAGCTTTCCTCTTCTCTCCTCTCATACTCTTACTTCTCTCCATCTTTGTTTTCTCTCCCCATGCCTCATCTCTTTCTCCTCTCCAACCTCCCCCTTTCTTCTTTCCCATCTCTTCCTACTTAGCTCTCTCCATCTGTGCCCCTTTCTTGTCTCCCCACTTAGCTCTGAAAGCGGGGAAGGGTTTAGTGGCATGGGAGCCCCTGGGGCTGGGAAAGACTCCTCTCAGAGTTCTGGCTCCTCTCCTTCCCTGAATATTCCCTGCCTGGGCTGGTTTAGTGAGGGGAAGCACCAACCTCCTGGAGCCTAGATTTGCAGACCTGATGACCACTTACCTTTTTTGTCTCTGTGGGCATTATTCTGGGCTCCCTGAGTATCCCTGGGAGCCTCAGCAGTAGGTAGATCCTCTGACTTCAGAGAATCCTCTTCTCCTGGTTCAGTCTTCATTCCAGATGGGTCCTCCTCTCCAGGTGGGTCCTCTTCACTGGGCAGGTCCTCCTCACCCAGTGGATCATCTTCCCCAGACGAATCTCCTCCCGTGGTGGGAGCCCCCTGCGTGCTCCAAGGATGGGCAGGAAGCAGGAGAAGCAGTAACAGCAGCAGCTGTACAGCTGGGCCTGGGGCAGGGGCCGGGATCAGCATGGGGAGCCAGGGGCTGGGGCACAGGGGAGCCATGTGGCTGACTGTGGGGTGTCCTGGACACGGTATGAGTGTACGGGCTGTACGTGCATTGGAAACAGGAGCTGGGTTGGGGAGGAGCAAGCCTGGAGGGGAGCAGGCTGACTCACAGAAGGCCCTTTTGTAGAGATGGAGCCAAAGTCCTGTGGGTCTGTCTGGCCCTGTGCCCCCTCCCTGATAGCAAAGCAGGGATGGGGTGGAGTGAGGGGCAGGTATGTGCGCAGGCAGAAGGTTATCGGGGTTATGGGCTCAGCCTGGAACCCAAGGCACCACCTGGCACTATGCAGGTTCTCCCTGGCACCGCCGGGCCGCTCGCCAGCCAACCTCAGCTAACCCTGGCCTGCTTCCCAGCCCTGGGCAGCAGAGGCCCCCACGTCCTTTAGCTGAGGGGAAGCAGCCCATATATACTTCCCTGGCCCAGACAGGGAGCAGGTAAAGAGGTAGGGCAAGCTGCTGGGGGGAGTCTAGAGGTGGCTGGGTGGATGGGTAGGTGGGAGGCAAATTTGAGTGTGAATGGAAAACTGCATGTATTTGTGAAAGAGACTCTGACGGGTTTAAACTAAATGGATTATTCATCATATCACACCTCTGCTCAGAAACCTGCATTAGCTTCCGACTGCCTATCAAAGGGTCTTCCATGAACCCATCTTCTCCCTCTAGTTGACATCCAAGTCCCTTCAAAATCTTACCCAGTAAACTTCCATCTCATGTCCTACTACTCTCCCTCATTTTGTAGCCAAATGAAACTGTTCATTTTTTTCTCCAAACCTTTGATCACTTTGTTCATCTAATTCTCACTCCTCTTTATTTAGCATCTACCATATGTCAGATGTTGGGCTAATGGCCTAGAGAAATGGAAATGAATAAGACACAGTCCTTGTTCTGAGGCACTCACTGCCTGGTGAGTGAGGGCAAAAACTATCATCATATTTGGGGGAGAGAGATGAATTCTGCCTCAGAAAGTAATACAGAAGTAGGCAAAATCTGATAAGGGCTTCAGGAAGTACCAGTTCAACTGGTTAAAAAAAAAAATGGGGAAAACAGTATTCTGGGCAAAGGAGAGGCACCAAATATTTTGAGCAGGAGAATGACAGAATCCACTTCTCATATTAGGTTATAGTGAGGGCTGGAATGGAGCATGGATTCGAGGGGGAGAGTGGGTCCAATGAGATGAAGAGTGAGAGGACCCCAAGAATGGGCTTGAGGTTTCCAGTCTGCCTATTGACTTAACAAACATTTAGCGGGCCTCCTCCAATCCTCCAGGCACACTGTTCTAGGCCCTAGGGATGCATCATCAAACTGCAAAGTAGTCTCTGCTGTTCTGGCCTCACATGTAAGGCCCCTGTGGCTTTGACAAACCAGAAGAGAGTAAGGCCATTTCAGGAGTTCATGTCTGGGGCTAATACTCAGTAGGTACGTGCACCAGTATGGTTGTATAGGTTAATTAAATATATTGAAATAGCCATAATCTGGTTGGTAACTAGCCCCTAACTCCATAGTGCTCCTGCTACCCTACTTCTCCCTGGGGACCCTCCTAACCTCAAGACCTCTTATTTAAAGAGGTAATGCTTGGCACAGCAGGGGCTCCAGGACCCCACTTGAATGCCCCATCCAGCTTCCACTCTGATGGATCAGTACTTGTGCCACTACCATGTTAAAGAGTTTTACTGTCTCCTCTATCTAAATCCCTTCTATTATTCAAGATTTAGTTCAAAGGCCACCTCCTCCAGGAAGTCTTGCTTGACCAACTCTACACCACAAGAAGAGATTTCTGATGCCTCTGAGCCACCACAGTTCTTTGCCTGCCCTTCCTAATAACCCTGCCTACTACCCAAGTCATATTAAGGTGATTTATGACATTTTATCTGCTCTAATAGCCTTGAGCTCCATAAGGACAGAGTCCAGTATTTGATTGATTGAGTCAGTCTTTTATTATTGATCATCTTTCTCTCTGCAGTTCACTTTACTGGCTTTAGAAAAACCATGTTGACTAAGATGCTTCCCCTGCTCTCAGGGAGCTTACTGTCAATGGCCTGTGTGTGTCAAACCACAGTTATTCCAGAAGCAGGACAGCACATTTCTACAGCACCCCGGTTGTCTGCCTTGTCAGAGTGACTGCCATACTGTATGCCAAAACTTATTTTTTTAAACTTTTTTTTATCGAGTTATAGTCATTTACAATGTTGTGTCAAATTCCAGTGTAGAGCACAATTTTTCAGTTACACATGAACATACATATATTTACTGTCACTTTTTTTTTTTTGCGGTGAGCTACCACAAGATCTTGTATATATTTCTCTGTGCTATACAGTATAATCTTGTTTATCTATTCTACATATGCCTGTCAGTATCTACAAATTTTGAAATCCCATTCTGTCCCTTCCCACCGCCTGCCCCCTTGGCAACCACAAGTTTGTATTCTATGTCTATGAGTTTGTTTCTGTTTTATATTCATGTTCTTTTTTTTTCTTCAGATTCCACCTATGAGTGATCTTACATGGTGTTTTTCTTTCTCTTTCTGGCTTACTTTAGTTAGAATGACATTCTCCAGGAGCATCCATGTTGCTGCAAATGGCGTTATGTTGTCCGTTTTTATGGCTGAATAGTATTCCATTGTAGAAATATACCACATCTTCTTTATCCAGTCATCTGTTGATGGACATTTAGGCTGTTTCCATGTCTTGGCTATTGTAAATAATGCTGCTATGAACATTGGGGTACAGGTGTCTTTTTGAAGTATGGTTCCTTCTGGATACATGCCCAGGAGCAGGATTATTGGGTCATATGGTAAGTCTATTCCTAGTCTTTTGAGGAATCTCCATCCTGTTTTCCACAGTGGCTGCACCAAACTGCATTCCCACCAGCAGTCTAGGAGGGTTCCCTTTTCTCCACAGCCTCTCCAGCATTTGTCATTTGTGGACTTTTGAATGATGTGTATGCCAAAACTTGTATGGAGGGACACCAGCTGGTCTCCAAGCTGTCATCGTAGGAGCTAGTCAGCCTAATAATCTAGGTTGCCATTTCTGGAGCCAAATTATGAGCCATCCATGGCAGCCTGATCCAGTGTGCACTCTGGATGGTCAGCTGTGTTGTCAGAACCTTGGTTGGATCCTGAGACATGGAAGGTACATGGTAATATCTAAATTGGATGAGCCTGGACAAAACTGAATGTGGTAACTAACGACTAAGCTAGTGGCGATGGAAGAGGTCATGGGAAGCACAGAGGACAGAAACACCATGCACACTGAAGTCTGGAGTCTGTATGTCTAGATCTTTCCCCAACACCAATTGTAACTTTATTTCATATTCCTGCTTTCCAAATGTTCTGGATGTTTCCATCTTTTTTCCTTAGATCTGTCAGACTCTCCGTGTACACTTCTTTGTGACACTTCTACCTGTACAAATCTCCCCTCCACCTCTGCTGCTTTCCCTCAGTATTTCAGAGTCCAGATTGACTTCTAGGTACAGCTCTCTCTGTTACCGCTCCCTGATTTTCAAAATGCCATTCTCCATGGTGCTGTCTCTTTCTTGAGCTCTCTGTCTCTGTGTGTGACCATGTCTCTGGTCTGGGTGGGGAACACGGACTCTGACCCTGGATCATGCCTTTGCAACTGGGAGTCCGCCAAACCCTAAAACAGGTTTGAACTCCCAGAATCTTGTTTCCTGAGCCTCCCCAGGTTGGGACAGAGTGTACTCAGTACTAATTGACTAGGACTCCGCCCCACCACCCCACCCCCAGGCCTGGTACATGACCTCTCTTTGGTTGTTAAAGGTCAAGTCTTTGGTCATTAGGCTCTATGTCTTCAGACATCGAGGGCTATGTCTCTGTTTATCCCAGTGCTACAGAGGAGTGACCTATTTACTGGTGAAGCAGAAGAACAAGCCCCTACCACCCACACGTGGATTGGAAGCAAAGATAGGTCCCAGCCCTTCTGGGGCCCTAGGGGCCCACCTGTAGTTCTGCCCACCTTACCATCTGTATTACTTTCCTAGGACTGCTGTAGCAAATTACCCACAAACTGGGAGGGAGGAGTCGGTTAAAACTACAGAAATTTATTCTCTCACAGTTCTGGAGGCTAGAAGTCTGAGATGAAGGTGTTGGCAGAGCTCCTTCTGAAGGCTCTAAGGCCTCTTCCAGCTTCTTGTGGCTCCAGGCATTCCTGGGCTTGTGGCTGCATAACTTCAGTCTCTGCTCCCGACTTCACATGGCCTTTTCCTCCTGTCCTTGTGTCTCTCTACAGGATGTCTCTTATAGGAACACTTGTCATTGGATTTAGGGCCCACCAGATAATCCAGGATGAGCTTATCTCAAGATTCTTAATTTAACTACATCTGTAAAGACCCTTTTTACAAATGAGGTCACATTCAAAGGTTCCAGGGGTTTGGACATGGACATAGCTTTATGCGGGCCACCACTTAGCCCACTACACTATCAGATATTTTGGAAGTAAAGTGGATACACAGGAGGAGGAGGAGTGAGCTTGTGTTGGAGACCCTCATGCCTTCTGCCCGTATCCCTCTTCATACCCTTTGCAGGCAGTTTCATCCATTCTCTGGCTTCTGTAAGTTGATGAAAGCCGCATATCCCCAGGTTGGACCTCTCCACCATGTCAGATCTATAACCACCTGCTTAATGGATATCTCCACTTGGATGTCCTACAAGTATCTCAAATTCAACAGGCCTCAAGCCGAATTCATCTGTCCCAAAAACCTCTTCCACCCTCCACCAAGTGGTCTAAGCCAGAAACCTGATGCCATCTTTTCTTTTATCTTTTCCCACCTCTGACATTAAGTCATCAAGCCCTATAGATTCTACCTTTAAAACTTTTCATCCACATTTTTCATCCTAACTCACACTTCCATCACCTCTCACTTGGATAACTGCACCTGCCCCCTAATGTGTTTGCTGAGTCCAGCTAGTCAGGGTGATCTCTCTAAAATGCACATATCATTTCACTCCCTATTTAAGACCCTTCAATGGCTTCCCCTTGCCCTTAGGATAAAGTCCATAGTAC
This sequence comes from Camelus dromedarius, assembly GCF_036321535.1. Classification (NCBI taxonomy): domain Eukaryota; kingdom Metazoa; phylum Chordata; class Mammalia; order Artiodactyla; family Camelidae; genus Camelus; species Camelus dromedarius. The sequence continues at coordinate 46,712,787 of NC_087445.1, read as the reverse complement.
TTGACATGGCCTTCAGAAGGCTAGCATTGCCCTGTTCTCCTTGATGGGTTTTCAGCCTATGGGGGTCCAGTCAGAGGGAAGCTCTGTGTCTCAGTATTTGATAGCTGAGGGAATTCACTTTCACTGTGTCCAGACATGGATAAGGAAGCACACAGCCACTGGAACTGTGGGCAGCCGTCTTGTAACCGCAAGATGAAGGTTTTACCTTAAGGTGAAGGTGAAACCATGGAAGGGCAGAAAGCAGTTTTTAGTGACTTGCTTAAGCGATCCCTAGGGCCCACTTGCATCTGGACTTCTCAGTCACATGAACCAATAAATTATCTTGTTCCGCCACTTTGAATTGTGACATAGTCTTACTGATATAAATTCCCTCCATGGTTTTGCCTCTGTCTACCTCTCCAGTTTCCTTTCTCATCACAGTCTGTGCTCTAGTATTACTAAACTTCTTCCAGTTTCTTGAATGCATTGAATGTCCATGTGTGTGTGTTTTATCTCCAAGTCTTATCCATGCTATCGTCTCTCTTTCCCACCTCTCCCCTGCTGCCAGCCCTGTCTTGCCAGGTTTTGTTTTGCTCATCCTTCAGGTATCAATTCACATGTCACTTCCTCTGAGAAACCTCCCTAACTCCTAGACTAGGGGCAGACCATTCACTCCTGCATGCACAGAAGCCTGTATTTTCTTTATAACGTGTGTCTCACTTCATGGTGACTCCTTACCATGTCTGTCATACAGGACCATAAGCATTCATAAGGACAGGGGTCATATTTCTCTCGTTCACCATTTCATGTCCATGCCTAGCACAGGACCTGGCGCACCAGAGGCATTTAATTTTGACTGTGATTATTGTTCACAGCCTCCCTAGGACTTCTCCAGCATCCAGTAAGTTGAAAACAGAGGTTGAAGGTAATTAAAGGATAGAGAGGTGGTTGACTACCCTCTGATCGATCCTCTTCCCTGGCCCCTCCTTCCTTTGGCTTTGGGAGAGAGTTGAGGGTAGAATCAGTTCCAGGCAGAGTACAGTGTGCCTGACATGCTCTGTGGGAGACTTGGTTCCCTGGGAATCAGTTGTCTCTAAGTGTCCTCAGTATGTCTTGCTCAGCTTTGCCCTCTCACAGCAGGCTTTGCCCTTTGCTCACAGCAGGCTTTATTCCCCTCCCCTCTTCCATCCCCACAGAGCACAGTCAGACACTGGCAGGACACCCAAACACACCCATCACCAACTGCGCCCCAGGAGTTGTGCTCTGTTCCCATCACCTGGGCTCATGGTGATACCAATTATCATGAGATTATCTGTCTCCTTCTACCCATGAGCTCTTAGTGTGGACTGCCCCACATTCACTTGAGACAGTGTAACCAGTCCTCTACCTATACAGTATCTCCAGTTTCCTTGTGATCTGTCCAAGGTACAGTCTGACCCAAACTCTCTCTTTTCTCCAGCAAGCCCTTCAAGTTGTTTTTCCGTGATCTAAGCTCAGCATTTCTCCTTCCTCCAGATTCTTAGAATGTCAGAGAGCTAGAGGGGACTTCAAAACCCCGACAATACCCTGGTTCTTGGCTAGGGGCCCAGATTCCTAGGAGTCCACAGTGGAGGAACAGGGTCTAAAGTTTCTAACATTTTGGGTATTAATAGCATTTTTTTCTAATTACAAAGTAATTCATGCATGCTCAAGCAGAAAACTTCGGAAAGGCAGAGAAGTATAAGGGAATTTTTTAAATTACCCTGTTTATCCCATTCACCCCTTTAACCTCAATGATCCAGTGCCTGGCACAGATAAGGTACTTAGTAAGTATTTGCTGAATGAATTATCTTTGATGTCATCACCCAGAGATAAAAACCACAATTACCTTTTGGTTGTTTATACTTCCAGTCATATGTATGTTATATCTAAATAAGATTATATTATACAAACAGCTTTGTAGCCTGCTTTTTTCCTTTCAGCAATATACTATGCATTTTCCCATTTTGATAGCTTTTTAACATCATCTTTACGGCTTTCATATTATTCCTTCAAATGGCTGTACCATAATTTTCCTAGCCAGTTCTCTACCTCTGGACATTTAGGTGAATTCCAGTTTTCTGTTGTTACAAACATTTTTGCCACCCTAATTCTAGTAGATATATTTTTGTCCACATAGTAGTTTTTTAGGATGTATTCCTACAAGTGGAACTGCTAGGCCATAAGAGTAGGCACTTCACATACTGACAAAATAGCACTGCTAATTTGCCCTCCAGGGCTACTGCCAGTTTTCCAAAAGACCTACGATAATACAGACTAATTAACTCCAAGCTTTTGCCTTTGGCCAGAATTACAGCAATTCCGAACCACCACGTTAGTTGTTGACACTTGCTGACAGGAAGCTAACTGGCTCTCAGGTTTGGGATCAGTATGAAAGAAGGAAACAAGTTAGTCATTTAAAACCTGTAAACTTTTGTCCGGGGCCCAAATACTTAAAACCTGGTGACCCATGAGGGTTTCTAATAGTGAAAGCATTGGGGATGACTGGACCCTAGCGTATGGCATGGGCTCAGGACAGAATATGTACCGAAACTACTGCCCCTTTCTCAATTCTACAGATGGGACACTGCAGCCCTGTCAGTGTCTGCACCCCCAAGTCTCCTGACTCAAAGTCCAGGCTGCTGCCCCAACTTTGTGCCACTCAGAGGAAGGCCACCCACCAGCCCCACCCCGCCCTGCCTGGGCAGGCGCCGTCCACCTACAGAGAGCCCTGACGGTGGGCCGAGGCCCTACGGAAAAGACCTCAAATATACCCGTCCTGAGCGCAGCCTCCAGACGCCAGGGGGCGCGCTCTCCTCCCAGGCCGCGGCCCCGCCCCCGGAGCCGTTGGCGTTTGAATCTCCAGCGGGCTGAGACCGGAAGTGTTGACCCTCAAGCCGGTATGGAGAGCCTAGGTCCCGGTGCCCGGTGCCCGGTGCAAGAGCAGCGTGCTCGTTGGGAGCGGAAACGCGCCTGCACCGCCTGGGAGCTGCTGGAGACTGAGAGGCGCTACCACGAACAGCTGGGGCTGGTGGCCACGGTGCGGACCCCGCACGCCCTCCCGTATGGGGCGGGGACCCCAGGGTGTGATGGGCCCTGGCCTGTGCGCCTGCACGTAGGGAGCTCAGGCAGAGTTCTGGTTTCCGGTAGCGCTTTGGCATTAGCCTCCTCTGTCTGTGGACTACAAACCGGCATTCTCTCCTCCCGCAGTACTTCGTGGGGATTCTGAGAGCCAAGGGCACCCTGCGACCACCAGAGCGCCAGGCCCTGTTTGGGCCCTGGGAACTCATTTACGGCGCTAGTCAGTGAGTAGACGCGGCATAGGGTGGGAGAAGGAGGGAGAGCCCTGGCCTCTGGCAGTGCACGGAGCTCAGAGAGACCCAGGTTCACAGTGAGAGTCTGCCAGTTTCCTCACCTGTAGTCTTGGCCGAGTGCCTTAATCAGCCCCAGCTCTCCAACTGTAAAAGGGATAATAGCACTACCTCCATAGCAGGGTTATGAGAATTAAAGGAGATGGTGCTTGAATAGTTTGGGGGCTGTTCTTTTATTGTCTTAACTCACGCAGAGAGCTGCTTCCCTACCTCGAAGGAGGGCGCTGGGGACAGGGTCTGGAGGGCTTCTGCCCCCACCTGAAGCTCTATACCCAATACGCTGCCAACGCTGAGAGGTCCCGGACCACCCTGCAGGTAACATGAAGATAACCTCAGGTCCTTCCCCTCTTAACTCCACACATTCCCTCTTCATCTGGAGACCCAAACTTCATTAATACTCTTCGTGCACTTATGGAGTCCTGTGGGTGCCCAGCTCTGTGCTAAGATCCCTGTAGGGAGACGGGGTTCTCTCAGGAGCACAGCTTCCTGATGGCTGGGGATATGTACCCAGGATACAATACAAGGAGTGGCTTCTCTCCCTGCTACCAACCCTTTCCTTATCACTCCAGGAGCAACTAAAGAACAAACGGTTCCGGAAGTTTGTGCAACTTCAGGAAGGCCGCCCTGAGTTTGGGGGCCTTCAACTCCAAGACCTCCTCCCTCTGCCTCTGCAGAGGCTCCAACAGTGAGTGAACTCACCCTGACTTAGCCAACTTCTCTGTTTGACTGCTGCTGTCAGGTTTGTGGGATTCCATGAGATCTGTCCCACAGTGTCTCTCCTGAGACAAGTTGCTCCTAAAATTTTTTTGCAAGACTAAGTGTGACCCCTCTGGAGTATCTGGGCTCTGCAGCCTCAGGCCCTTAGCTGGAACTGTAGAACTTACATTGAAGTGAGGGGCCTGTAATACAGCTAGCAACAGGAGACACTAGGCTTGCCTAGCTTAGAATTTCTGTCTCTGGGGATGAGTTAAGAACTTATAGTCAGGTTGCCAACAACACCCTCCTTGGGTTGATTAACTTTCATCTTGGGCTCTAGCCTCCATGAACTATGATCAGTCTGCCCTTGACTCTTCAATCTGGGATGGAGGAGGGCCATGTGATGTGAACTCAGGTTCTGAGTCCCAGATGAAAGGGGGTGGGGGAAGGGAATAGCCACAAGCAGATCTTTCCTTGCAACTGAAATATGTGTAGGGGGTGATCTGTGTGTCAGGCAGAAGGAATTCTGCCAGCTCTCCTTCCACTCGTAGACTCCCCAACTGTCTAATTCCAGGTATGAGAATCTTGCTGTTGCTTTGGCTGAAAACACAGGTCCTAACAGCCCTGACCACGAACAGCTCACAAGTATGTTCCTCTGCAGCAGTCCTTGGGGACTGCCTCTGCTGTATCCCTTTCCGGTTCTGACCTCCAACAATGTCTGATATGCCCCTATCTTCCAATGACATATATACAATGTCCCTATTGCCCCACCTACTCTTGAAGAAGTTAGACTCTGACCCTAGCTCTCTTCGGAATAGCCTGTCTTTCACCACCACCATTCACTCAAAGTCAAAGTTGTGCTGGGAGTGGGGCACGGGATGTTATTCCAGGGGCTGCCCGGCTGATAAGTGAGACTGCTCAGAGAGTCCACACCATTGGTCAGAAACAGAAGAATGACCAGCACCTCCAGCGTGTCCAGGCTCTGCTCAGTGGACGGCAGGCAAAGGGGCTTACCTCAGGTAGTCTGCATGCTACCCCCTCAATCTTCAAACTGCCCTTTTCTCACCTCTTTTCCACTATATCGCCAGCACACACCCTCTATTTCCTCAGCTTCCCTTTCATTCTCTTCCATGGATCACAGTCCTGGAGCTGCACCAAAATAACAGCTCTCCCGTCCCCCAGGTCGCTGGTTCCTACGCCAGGGCTGGCTGTTGGTGGTGCCTCCCCGGGGGGAGCCTCGGCCTCGAATGTTCTTCCTCTTCTCTGATGCACTCCTCATGGCCAAGCCTCGACCCCCATTGCACCTGCTGCAGAGTGGCACCTTTGCCTGCCAGGCTCTCTACCCTATGGCTGAGTGTCAACTCCACAGGGTCTTTGGCCACTCAGGAGGCCCTTGTGGTGGACTGCTCAGTGTAAGTAACAGGCGAAAGCCCTAGGTAAGGTAGGAGAAGCCCAAAATATACCTCAAGTGTCTGTGCACTGTTCATCTCCTTGGTCTGGGCCCCACTCATAGGAACTGAGCCACCTACATTGAGAGGATACTGGCCCTGGGGGGTTTTAAGTTCTCACCTTAGCCCTAAATTAACTTCCATGGAAACAGCAAGGCCTTCAGCTTATGCCTGGATCTTTCTGAGCCAATGCGCTAAGAAGCGGTCTCTCCCTAGCTGTCCTTTCCACATGAGAAGCTACTGCTTATGTCCACAGACCAGGAGGAGCTGTTGGGCTGGTACCACAGTCTGACTCTGGCCATCAGGTAAGCTGTCTACCCTTGGGAAGAGTGCTGTAATGAGGCCCACAAGCAGTTCCCAGCCTATCTCATGTCTTACATCTGTCTGGGTCCCCCTCGCTCCCATGCAACCCTGCGGGTGATTTTGTCAGAACAGAGTGCTCATGCCACTGCCTAAACTATCATCTCTCCACAGCAACCAGAAGAACTAGAGGAATCTGACAAATTCCAGAGTCCAGGATGCCTCAGGGATTAGGTCAGCGTCTGGAATACAAAGAAATCTTCTCCAGTACTAACACAGACTCTTCATGGTCATTTTGTGTCTGCCTGGGACCAAGACAGCCAGGTCACTTGATCAGCTCTTAAGAATCAGGACACCAAGTCTGACCCAACTGAACCTCTGCTGAACCAGTCCCTCCAACTCAGAGGAGGGGATTTGGGACTGAGACCCTCGATGCTGTGTCTGTGGACAGCCATTTATCACGGTTGCAGCTGTGCAACTGTGGCTATTTTTATGTTGTATGTGGTTTCTATAATTTATTTTCCCACTGGATTTTAGTAAAGTCTTTTCCTTTTGGAGAAGTCTTTCTCAGCTATGCCATAAGAGGAAAGGGATTTTTGTGCCCTGAAGGCTGGCACGATGGTGGCCTCAGGAATACAAAGAAAAGGACTGGAGCTCCCTCTATCTTCTCGGTTCCTGCACTGGAAGGCGGCCTCTTTTTGTCCTAATAAGGGAAGATTTTCAAGAAGGCCCAGTTGTTCTTAGGCACCTAGTATGGATGTGGGGGTAGGAGTGGGTGTGTGTGTGTGTGTGTGTCCCCGTCCAGCTGGAATGGAAAAAGCACACAGGAGCATCCAGTCACAAGAACAGACTTTGTTTTACTAAACCGTCAGCTGCTGTCCCTCCTTCCAGGTAGGGGCTGTGCCTGGGGCCCTTGGCTGCAGCCTTTCTGCATCTTCTCCTTAGCCCCTGCACCACTTCCTTGGGAGTAGCTAGGTTCCTTGTCCCTGCGCTCCAGTTTAGGGGCTCCTCCCAGGCCTGACTGTCACCATCCTCTTCCTCATCCTCCTCTATACATAAATCCTCAGGAAAGGGTGTGCTGGCCTCTGTGAGGGGGAAGATCAGGCACGTTCCAGTGTCAGAGGCTTTGTCTTTAACTCCACCAGACTCTCACCTCCCAACCTTTTACCTGGTTCTGGAACCTCCACACCCTTGTTTGGCTTGCTCTCTTGTAGCAGCTGGTGGATGGTCTGTAGCTTTACTTGCAGAAGCTCCTGCTGGGCTCCCGCCAAGGTCGTCACACTGCAGATATGTCCACACAGCTGCCCAATTGATGCCCCCACCACTCCCACCCACCACAAGTTCCCCTGGCCACAGGATCACTCCTCCTTACCGCTCAAAAAGGGGGTCCAGCTGGGCCATCAGACTATTCAGGTGTTGCTCTGTCTGGGCCAGCTGTTGCGTCAGCTGTTGCTCTAGGGGTAAGGGAGAAAAGGAGAGCAATGGTTATTTACCTTCTGCTGTCCCCTCACCCCCCACCAAGCACACACTTCTGCAAAACCCACCTGACTGCAGTAATTCCTTCCTGCTTGCCTCCTCTTGGAGAACAGCAGCCTCATCTTTCCCCTGCTGTGGAACAAGGAAAGGGCAATACTGCAGCAACCAGGTTCTCTATAGCCTCAGTCTCCAAAGGCAGTATGAGGAGAATTTCAGGTAGAGAGCACTTAGTGGGTTTTTCCCTCAGAGAATAATAATCACATCCAGTCCAGCTCCTCACCCAAGACAGGAAGCAACATGCCCGTAACCCCCACATGTGGACAGTCTAGGGAAACATCTCTGGGAAGGAGCAGCTCTCTCCAGTTTTATAAAGCTCTGGTTGTTACTTTATATACAAAGTCAAAAACAGTCCTTCGTGTATCTTTTCACGGTGCTGATTAGAGCCTTCCAAAATCATGTTTTCACCATGATAGCCCTGACAGCCCCTCATGAATTTGAAGGCAATGGTCGTACCTCCTGCCCCTTTCCTTATGTCTTGTCTGGTTTAATAGTGCCAATCTTCTTCAGTCAGTGCTCATTCAACCTTTTCTCTGGTTGCTTTACTGAGCATGTACTGTGCTCTTAAAACAGTGCCCTCAAGAGAAAAAAATTCTCGAGGAGTGTTTCGATTAGAAAATAAGGCACAATATCTTGTTCCTAGCATTGGTTTGGGAAGTAGGTTGTCACACCACACAACCGAACTTCTATCAGTTCAACTAATAACTGCTACTAAATTGTGTTCCTTTCAGACTATATATTTGAGCCCAAGAATTCAAAAGAATAGAATCTACCCTTGTTAAATTTCATCATTAAATTCAGTCTCTCATCGTAGCCTGTCAAGTCTATTAGGGATCATGATTACCTATCCCTCCTTGTTTCACATCATCTCCAAATTGGTTCAGCCTTGTTTCCCAATGTAAGTAAGTGATAGGGCCAGGGCTGAAAAGAGCCCTGGGAAGTACTACTTTCCATTTCAACAGTTTCAATCCACTAAAATGTACTGTCAGTTCACATTTCAGGGCCTCTATCCCAAGGAGAACATGAGGCTGCTTGGTACCTCGAACTCTAAAAACACTTAGGCTACAGTTATCAGCTGCTCGTGCCAAGGCTGCAATCTCACCAGGAATTGCACTTAATTGTAGTCTGAACATTTGCTGGGTTCAAATCCCAATTCTACCAGTTACTAGCTTTGGGTGACCTTGAGCAAGTACTAAATCTCTTCGCTGGATTGTTGGGAGTATTAAAAGTGATGGTCATTATTTACCTACAATTTACCAAGTGCCTTTCAAGTCCATTACCTTGCTGAATGTTCAGAATAACCCCGTAATGTTGGAAAACGAGGGAACCGTCTTCATTTCAGACTGACGGGAAAATGTCTCGTTCTTGGTACCACAGCGCCCCCATGGGAGATTCAGGCCCGGGGCATCCCCACCCCTGGTCGTCCCGCACCTGCAAACACTTGAACAGCACAAAAGCCACGACGGCCGCGGTGTACAGCGCCCCCAAGGGCAGAGCCCCGGCCCGAGCCCTCTCGCGCTGGTCCCTGGGCGGCGGCAACCGCCGCCGGGGTTCCGTGGCCCCAAGGCTGACCTGGGCGGCGTCCCCTGAGGAGGAGGGCAGAGGGAGATCAGTAAAGCTGGCGCCTGGGACCCAGGGGCAGTCCCTGCCTCCCTCCAGCAGCCCTCGCTGGTACCTGGGTGTGTCCAGTGCTCAGGGCTGGGGCGGTCTCCGAGGACCTCGGGCAGCGCAGACACAAGTAGCAGCCCCAGCACACCCACGAGCAACACCACCCTCGCCATTGCAGGCCGAAACCGGCACAACCCGGGTAGCACCGCCTTTGGCCGGACGCACCCATGCGCGCACGCGCGCGCCCCCGCCCACCCCCTCCGGCCTCCAGAGAGGCCACGCCCACCCAGTGTGTGGGCGGGGCTAGTTTTGCATAGGCCTCTGGGCCCTCTTTAGTTCATTTAAGAGTTGTTCACTTCTTAGCTCTATTTAGGTATTGTTCAGCCCGAATGTCTCCAGAAGCCTACCAGGAAGATATACCGGATAGTTGTTTTTATTTCCCATGCCACCAAAATCCTCACCCTAACCAAAAATTTAATTTCCTCTTCGTGCTATAAAAGGTTAGAACGCGAGACCTACTCGTAGAGCTCGTGCTGAAGGCCTGTTTCCTAGGCAACACACGAGGGACTAGTTCCTTACTTTCGCCTAGGGGAAAGTCCCCGGACCTCTGGCAGAGAGTGCCGCGTGCGCGTGCACGTAGACCTCCCCCTACTTCCACGGTTAAAACCGCCAAGAAGCGAACCCGCCCTTGCGGGGAGCCGAGCGGCGTGCTGTAGGTGGTTGTCATCCGTCAGATCTTAAAGTTACGCAGGCAGTGCGCCTTACGCGCGTACCAACCACACGGGGCTCATTCTCAGCGCGGCTATTTTTACCTTTAGAAAGTTGCAAGTTACACCCCTGAACTACTCGCTAGATTGTAAATTCCATGAGATCAGGGGCCATATCTCTTTCTTTGCCGTGAATCCTCGGTGAATGAAATTAACCTGTTCAAAACGACCCAACAGGTATATGATATATATTACATAATTATTTTAAAGAATAAGGAAACTAAGGTTCAGGAAGGTTAAGTTAGTAATCAGGTGAGAAGCCGGGTGGAGATTTCAACCCTTTTGTCTCCCGATCATCTGCCTCACATCCCCACCCACCCCAGCCCTTCCCCCTCCTTGCCTTCCACGACTTCTACAGGCCGACTTGGGTAGTTTTCCTCCATTCAACACTGTCTTTTAATTGTCTGCCGTACATAGGGTCGTCTTCCTAATCAGACCAAAAACTCTTGGAGGAAAGAAACCATTTCCCACTCACATTTGTATCTCCAGAGCTTGGCACATAAGCACGCAATCCGTATTGTGTATTTCATGAATAAGGAACATGTGTTTAATAAGGAGGCAGGGGCAGAGAGAGACCCGCATCCAGAAATGTCCCTCTAGCCGACTACCCAGAGGCAGCCTGGGCTGCAGAGCAGAGTAGTCCAAACCCCGACTCTAAGCCAGTTGACAAAATCAATGTAAATAAGTGGTTCGGTCCATGTATAATATGATAAATGGCTCCCAGCTGGCTTTTGCCTTTAGGGAATTAGGGTTCACTATTTCAGGTCTTCTCATTTTTTCCCCAAAAGATCAACAAATTGAGATTTTTTTAAAGTTGCAAATCTCTCATTTTTTTAGTGCTGAGAAGGAATCAGTGACATATTTTGCATATTTGACACCTGAGTGGATCATTTTTAAAAAGTCCTCTTCCACATGACAAAATTATTTTCAGTAATAATCAGGAAATGAAACAAATAATAGGGTACAGAAAAGTAATAATAATAAGGGCCAGAAATTCAGACAGTGAATTACTCTTTTTAATTGAACTCTGTAGATATAATCATGACAATATAAAAAAGTAGTTAAAATATATGTATGACTGAACCACTAAGCCATACACCAAAAACTAACAGAACACTGTAAATCAACTATGCTTCAATAAAAAAAAAATTAAAGAGTTGTTAAAAATTAAAGATATAAAACAAGAAAGGGTCATGGGTTAGTATTTCTTAGTTACATTATTGTATTTTTTGAGAAAGGGGCAAAAACCTGATACCTACATATTAACCTGTCTGATGAATAACACTAATTTCTTTTTTTAGAGTTAACTTCTGCAAATTTGTCAAAAGTAATCTTTGCATATTTATATCCAATAGAGAATATAGCTAGATTTGTCAATTTCCATACATAGTTGATTAAAGACTACCTTATTTTTATCTTCATTTCAAAAAAATTTCCTTCACATGAAGCAACAGACATACAAATAGGAAAAGTCTTAAACATAAGGATGTTTGGCAAAGATTCATAAAAATTCCTTTTCACAATAAATTCCAGAAATTTTCAGTATAAATAAAAAGTAAGTGGTTACCTAGAATGACAGAATTGAAGTAACTCAAGCTCAATTTATTTGGCTTTTCAATCACTGTGCTATCATTGTTTATTTTAAACCTACTTGTTAACTGCAAGAATATGTAATATCATAGGGGTTAGAGACTGAAATTGTGCCCAAACCAAAGAACAATTCCAAATTGTTAAGAACTAATTCTAGATGTAAACACATGTAGATGAACCTGCTTGTGTCAGAAGCCAGTTGTATAACTTGGTTCCATGTAGATTATGTTTAAAAGATAAGTAATACAAACATGCTAATTTGAAGCTTATATGGTATTAAAAACTCATCAGTTCACAGGGAAAAAAAATTGTGACAATGAATATATATGTTCATGTATTACTGAAAAATTGTGCTCTACACTGGAATTTGACACAACATTGTAAAATGACCATAACCCAATAAAAAAAAGTTTAAAAAAAACAAACCCAAAGAGATACCATTAAAAAAAAAAAAAACTCATCAGTAACCGCAGCAATTTGGAACATAGATCTACAAAATATTTTCCAGAAAGGAATATTTTATCATTGATATTTTTTAGAATTGCTGGAACATGGTGATAAAAAGATACTGAATTTCAGTCAATTTTGTTTTTCAATTCTCTATAGACAATACCGTCTTATTGCCTGCGGGGAGGGGTAGGACCTCCGCCATCCCCATCCCTAGCACATTACTTAAATAATTTAAAAATTTTTAAAAACATTGTATGGGCCAGACAAAACATATTTCTGACCTCTGATCTAAGGTTTATATTAGGAACTGAAAATCCCTCTTCCCACATCAATAACTTCCCACATCATTGGGCTGTCTCGGGGCAGGGCAGGTACCCCACCGCTCCATGAAGTGAACAAGTGCAAAGACAGGGCTATTGCCCAGGATAGGACTGGGGCAGTTTTCTTTAATTCAACTAACTTTTGAGATTAAGGGTTCTTAGGGACAGTTGGACGAAGTGGGTCAGGAGGAGGAAATCAAGCTTCCTGTATCCCCCAAACAATTATACCAGTAATAGTAACAATGACAAAGATCATCTTAATACACGTCCCTTGGGTCAGACTTTGGGTGTGGTGAGATTGTAGGTATCAGGGGGGCCTCCCCATCCCACTGCACTTCAGAGCATGTTCATTGAGAAATACATTCTCTGTCATGGGATTCCGAGTTGGAGAAAAAAGCAGACACGCTGGGGCAGAAAGGAATCTCTGTCATAAGGCCTGGCTTCCTTGTCTTATTGGTACTGCCTCAAGCCACTTCTGCCCCCGTCAAGGTCTTCATGAGCTCACCTGCCCAGTGATTCAGTAAACTGAAGCCTGCATCTATCTTCTATGCCTGAAGAGGGTGCAAGGCCTGGGGACTAGGGTGGGGGCGGAAGCCTGGGAGCTGTGGGGTGGTGCAGGTGCAGGCACAGGGCGGTGTCTTTGTTCTTTCACTCATCCTTCCCCTCCCCCTTCCTCCCCGGAAACCGGTGACTTTGCCACCACCAGTATTGGAGATGCTGAGCTGTGGGGGCCAAGTCCAGGGAGGGGTGGGAGTAAGGGGGACTGCAGCAGCTGTCAGGCCATAAACCAGGCTAGCCCCTCCACTCAGGGCAGGATGCTTGCAGTTCTGGCTTCCACATTAGCAGTCCAGAGCAGAAGTGACAATTGCACGGATACGGATCGGCTAGCACCTGGTGAGCTGGGCGGGGCAGGGGCAGGAGGAGGGGTCATGTGGCCCCATGTCCCACCTGCTGGGACCTGGAGGGGTAGGCTGGGCAGTAAAACCCCCACAACCTCTCACATCCACAGGAATCCCCTCTTTGACCGAGGGCTCGGTACTGTGGGCCCTCTTAGGAGCTGTGACACTGCTGCTTCTCATCTCATTGGCTGTGCACTTGTCCCAGTGGACTAGTGGCCGGAGCAAGAGCCATCTGGGAAACGGACGGTGAGTGGGGGGTAACAGAGATGGGTTGATCAAGAGTTCCCTCTTACCAAGAAGTCCCCACTAATCCCCTAAACTCTGTGTTGCAGCTCTGGAGAGTCTGTGGAAGACGTCCCTCTGTATGGGAACCTACATTATCTGCAGACAGGTAGGAAGCTGGCAGACGGGAGGGGAACAGTGGTCAGGTCCTGGGTGTGTGGGATGAGGGGGTGCAGGGGGAGGAATGAGAAGTGACCAGATTCCTGTTCCCTGTCCCAGGACGGCTGTCTCAAGAACCAGGGCCAGACCAACAGGATCCAACACCTGGAGGCCCCGCCAGGGTAAGTCAGTTGTAGCTGAAGAAGAGGGGAGGGAAGGAAGTGGGGGATTTTTCTAGGGTCCAGTGAACTTCTAACAGTCTTGCATCTCCAGGCTGCAGAGGAGGTGATGTGCTACACTAGCCTGCAGCTGCGGCCTCCTCAGGGTCGGATCCCCAGCCCTGGAAGCCCCATCAAGTACTCGGAGGTGGTGCTGGATTCTGAGCCAAAGCCCCAGGCGTCGGGCCCCGAGCCGGAGCTCTACGCCTCAGTGTGTGCCCAGACCCGCAGAGCCCGGGCTTCCTTTCCAGACCAGGCCTACGCCAACAGCCAGCCCGCACCCAGCTGAGATGGAGAGCCTGGCACAGTGGGGCATGCATTTGCCCCGTCTCCTCTGTTGTAGAAGTTACTGCTATGCTCTCCGGGGTGTGACCTTTCCTAACCATCCTCTAAAAACAGGCAGCCATTGCTCAGTCTCAGGGGTGATGTTCCTCGAACTTCCCATCTGAGCTGTGAGGGAGACATCTCAGAGGTACGGCAGGCCCTCAGTTTCTTGAGGATGGAGGAGGCAAATGCAGTGGCCCCCTCCCCACCTCTCTCTTTTTTTTCCTATATCTATTCCTCCCAGGTTCTCGCTCCTTCTTCCAGAGTTAACCAGATCCTCCCCACTCTGACTCCCTCATAGTCTAACCCTTAAACCTCAGTGTCTCATCAGACACAGGAAGTGGGGGAGGGGAGGGGGTAAGAAGACACAGATGGGTATCCTCCTCAGGAGCCCACAGGCTGGAGGGGTCTGGGAACTCAGTGACCTGAGGAACCCAAGCCTGGCTTCTGATCTGAGGACCCTGGCAGAATACCGGTCTCCATCCTGCTGCCTCTGTCATGTCCCTAAATTTTTAAATAAAACTTCTGAAAAAGTGTTTTGATTTTACATAGAGAGCTGCACACCTACAATGGGCCCCACATGGTGGGGGTGTGAACTCTGCTCTTTGCACAGAGCAGTCTGGGGACAGCTACCTGGGAAAGAGGGGCCAAGAGGGGCCACAGCATCCATGCTGCAGGGGTGGAAGCTAGAGGTGGGGGCCGGGACCCAGCTGCTGCTAGAAGATCCCCACGATGTACACACAGAGCCACCTCACTCCCATCACCGGGGTTTGCAAGCTCCGCAGCCTCTGACCTACATTCCTCAGGGCCACCCCCACAACCTGAGGTCTGGGCCATTTCCCCCTACAGCCTCTGTAGACCTCTTGACAGACCTTTCTGAGGTTTGAGCAGAAGAAAGGGGAAGCTGTGGCTTTTACTTCCAACTTCCCTCCTTCCCACCTAGAATCTCAGAGAAAACCACTGAGTAGGGAGCCTTGCGCCTCAGACCAGCCCAGTGGTCCCAGTGAGAACAGGGACCCGCCTCTACACACACACAATAATCCAAATGCCCCAGGCTTCCTGGCCCTCTGAGGACCCCAACCTGGGCCTCCCCAGAAAATGCCCCAGTCGCAATTAAAGGAAGGCAGCAAGGGCTGTGTGGGAGGGAGGGTGGCTTTGGGGGTTGGGCACCGGATGCGCAGAACCACTGGCAGCGGGATGTGGCGTTCCGAGAGCTGCTGTGCTGAAGGCGGCTCAATGTGTCCGCCGCCTGAGAGGCGTGAGACCCTGACCCTGGAAGAAGCAGGAGCTGGGGTCCTGCAAACCTCCTAGGATGAACAGGGAACCGCAGCCGCGGTCTCAAACGCTTTCAGAACCCCTCTCTCGACCGGGATAATCTGACCCGCTGCCTCCGCTCGCTCAGGACCAAGGCCCGAGCGCCCCCACCTGGCGCAACGCGGTCTCATCACCACCTCTGCGCAGGCGTAATTCTGTCCATCCCACAGCACGCCGGGAGATGTAGTCCTGAAAGGGCGGGGCCGCCCCAGAGTCTTTCCTGGGAACTCGTGGACCTCTGGCCCAGGGGCTTTGAGAGCTGTCGCTTACCAAGTTCGCAGAACGTAGCGGACTCTGAGGCTGGGTGCGATTTAACTTTGTTTTCCTTACTGTTCCCAAAGCCTGGATCCTCTGCCTTCTTTCTCCCCTACAACCCTTTAATTTTTCTTACCTTCTTACCTCCATCACCGAGGCTTGTGCCGTAGCCTAGGTTCTCAGGACTGAACGCCAGGACGGTGGCAACTTACTAATTGATCCCTACGTCTAGGAAATAAGCCGGGGCAGCCAGATCTACCTCAGACACCTTCCAAGGGTCTCCCTTGCCATATAGCGCTAGTTGGTCAATTCATCTCACCAAATACCTGGTAGTTCTCCTTCCACAGCTCCAGGTGCTTTCCTTAGCGGCCCCACTCCCCTCACTGGTGTCTGTTTCCAGCCAGAAGGAAGGTCCTGTCGCTGGCAAGTTCCCAGGGGCTAATCCTTAGGGGAAGCCACTAGGGCCTTCTGGGGCCCCAGCTTTTCCCCTCTTCATGAGATCTGAGCTGGAAGCATAGGAATAAGCCCCACACCCAAAGCATAAGAGTCTTTGAAACGGTTGAAGGTTCAGTAATAGAAATTCTTAAGGAATTACAGGTAGGGAGGGAGCCCACCTTGGAAGCCATTCAGCCAAGGCCCCTCCGATGTTGGCCTTGATCTGCACCCTGTCAAGATGAATCTAAACTTCCAAAGTGGCTTTCCTTACAAAGGAGGGAAACAAAGCTGGCATATGAGGAGAAATCAAGTCTTAATGACTTCATTTGAAACCTTGGATCCAGCCATGCTCAGAGCTAGATCCTGAACTTTTTGGTTATGTGAGCTAATGAATTTACTTTTTTTCCTTAAGTCAGACTAAGTTAGATTTCCTCTCTCTTGCAACCACGAATTCTGACTAATTCTGTGGGGAAAGACCAGCTGAACAGGGCCAGCTGAAGATGCTAAACCTCTAAGCTCTTATTGCTCAACTGCTCCACTAGCCAGCCTCCTCTGACTGACTTAAATGTGCTATCATGCCATTTGACGCTAAGATATTTCTGCTTACTGTGTGAGTTAGTCTCTTGCCAGCCTTTTACATTTCTAGAATTACATAGCTGGAAGGAGGCTGAAAGATCTGACCCAAATTTATCATATCCACTGCAGGAAGCACCCTATGAGCTTCTTAAACACTCCCAGAGATAGGGAGCTCACTACCTTACCAAACCCTCATTTCCAATCTTTCTTATTGATAGAACTTTTTTTTTGGAGCCAAAATCTGCCTCCTTGTTACTTTTGTCACCAGTTCTGTCTCCTGAGCTACAATCATACAGCCTTCTCTGTCCTGTATATTACAGCCCTGGAGGAACTGGGAGCCAGCCCTGATGAATGGGCTAAGGCTTTTTATTTTTTTTCTTCCCAGGAAAAGCTTTCTAAAGTTCCTTTTACAGTTTTGTTTTTTGGTTTTTACAGACCTAGTTTGCAGCCTACTCATCCTTCCCATTGTTTCTTTCTCTTGACTAGAGTATCTCAAAGCGTGGTGCTACAAAATGAATATAAAAGCTGACATGAAACTGTAGGGGCACATCTCTTTATTGGACACTAAGCCTGCAGGGCCTTTGTTTATAAGGAATACACTCATTTAGCCTAGCTTAAGTGAAGGAGTGTTTATTGTAAGGACACCTGGAGTAATTAGAAGGCTGGATGGAATGGGAATCCCAGAACAGCGGCTATGATCTGACTGGGCCTGTGTAGACTGTTATTGGATCTCAGATCTCAGCATTGCTGGGGACCTTGGTGACAGAAGGATGCGGGTCTTCACACTCCTCCTCCAGTCCTGTGACAGATACTCTGTCTCTGCCTCTTTTAGTCCCAGATTTCTTCCCACTTTGCTTACTTACTTCCCCATCCCTTACTGTATATTCTCTACTGCATGTTTCTGCTTCCTCAAAACAACTTTATATTTCCTCCTCTGTCCTATGATCTCAGTTAAATGTTTAATTATAGGAATAGTTGAACACATGGTAAAAAAAACAATAGAACTGAAGGGTATACAACAGTGGTTCTCAACCAGAAGTGACCTTGCCCCCTGGGAACATCTGGCAATATCCGGAGACATTTCTGGTTGTCACAGCTGGAGAGGGAGTGCTCTTGGTCTACAGTGCATAGACATCAGGGATGCCGCTGAACATCCTACAATGCACAGATTAGCCACTCGCAACAAAGAATTTCTGGCCTGAAAAGTTAAGGGTGCCAAAGTTGAGAACTCCTAATAGAGAGGGGAAAACAAAGTAAAAGGCTATCCCACCACCTCATTGCTACACTAGAGGCACCTAGGATTAATGGCTTCTGTTTTTAAGTCTTTTGTTGAATATCACTGTATCTGTCAGTAATATTGAGACTACTCAGAGCGAGGGGATCCTGGGCATGTGGCAACTCTACTGAAGCTTCCACAACCCTGACAATGCCCAGCTGTAGGTGATGAACTTTAAGTGGGCTCAGTTGAATTCCTGGCTGAGAGAATTCCCTGCAGACAAGTTTTGGAAAACAGCCCTAGAGCCAAGGGCAAGGACCTTCAGGAAGGCAGCAAGTCCCAGAAACAGCCTGCTTCCCAAGAACAATCAATGGCTTTGCTGAGTCTCCCTGACTCTCCAAAATACTAATGGTGGATACTCCCTTGAGGCGGGGAGAATACAGAAAAATCAGAGGGCAGAGAGACCTGCTGGAGGAAATAGAACCTCTGAAAAAATGAGAGCCTGGGGGAGATATCTGTGAAACTCAAACACAGATTTCCCTGAACCTGAAAATGTGATATTAGAACTAAAAATGTCCATAGATAAATCAGAGGAGAGGACAGTCACTACTAAAACTCAAAAATAGGTCTAGAAAATCAAATAGGTGAAATATCTCAAAACATGTAACAAAAATATGCAGATGCAAATCATGTGGTGAAAGATGGGAAACTGGAACAGACCCATGAGATTTACTGCAAATTGTATGAGTTCCTGGTGAAAAATGAACAGGAGAGGAAAGGTCATAATTAAATAATAGATGAAATTTCCATGAGCTGAAGAAAGACTTAAGTTACAGACTGGATTGACAGAAAGAGACACACACTTCTGAAGGCAGTCAAAAGGCACAAATAAGATAAATAAGTACTAGGGATATAATGTGCAACATGATAAATGTAATTAGCACAGCTATATGTTTCATATATGTTATATATGAAAGCTAGACTAAATCCTGAGTTCTCATCACAAGAAAAAATTTTTTTTTAATTTTTAAAATTTTGTATCCATACAAGATGATGGATGGTCACTAAACTTATTGTAATAATCATTTCATGATGTATGTAAGTCAAATCCATTATGCTGTACACCTTAAACATATACAGTCCTGCATGTCAATTATATCTCAATAAAACTAAAAGGAAAAAAACAATGCACTTAGCCACATACAGGTTAAAATTCCTAAGCTCTACGGATATGGGAAATCTTACACGTTTTCAGGCAGAAAGATAGTTTCTTCTTATCCGCTACCCTGGAAGTTAAAAGACAGGAAAACTGAATGTGAGTTAATGAAAGAAAAGGCCTGCAACCCAGAACCAGCCAAAGAAGAAAGACAGACATTTGAAGATTTGCAAAAATCAGTATCTCATCTAAGAAATACTTTTGAAAACAGACTAATGAAACAACAAATGAATCAGAACAGAGACTTCAAGATAGGGGAAGATGAAGAGAAGAGGAAAGAAAGCAGTGGGGAGCAACGAACCATGATCTTTATATTTATATCTAAATCTCTGTGTATCTATAACGTGTAATATAAATGCTAAATAAGGACTCTTGGAACAGATGAAACACACTGTGAGGGAAGTTCTGATGAGGACTAAATTATCTTACTAAAACTCTGGAATCAGGTGGTGGGGATAAGGGGAAGGTAAGTCTTCCAGGATCTAAGGGGGAAGGAGTGGGGGGGTGATAGGGGAGGGGGAGTGAAAGTCATCTAAAGACCAGGTCTTATTGGGGTGTGGAGGAGGTTGAAGATAATGGAGTGTGATGGAAATAGTTGTTCTGTTTTCACTCACTTGAAGAGCCATGTGAGAAGAGCAGGGCAAGGGATGGTCACTCTTAATAGAATGATAAACCCTGAATTAACAAGGTGGGAAACAGGATGGACAGCCATTCAGTCAATCCAGCAAAGGCAAAGAGGAGTTCACAATAACGTTAAGACGTTTAGAAACAAGTAAGATGGCAATAATGAACACATCACTCATTACAGTAACTGAGTGGACTGAATCCTGCCATTAAAAGGCTGTCAGACTGTTATAAATCAAATTCTGGTCCATATTATTTAAAAGAAACACACAAAGAAAAATGATAAAGCAACTTTCAGAATAAAGATGTGGGAAGGGGATACTAGGCAGATAAACAAAAAGCAGTGGTAATGCCGATATCCAACAAGGGGAATTTAAGTTTCAGACTGAAATCGGTGTGAGGATGGCTTACAAAGGGTAGGAAAGAACTTTTGGGGTGATGGGAATCTTCTGATCTGGACTGTGGTGGTGGTTACATGACTAAGTACGTCTGGCAAAACTCATGGGATTGCACTTAAAACTGATAAAATATAATGTATGAAAAAAATTAATATATGTAAATCGCAATACAGTAAAGCTGGCTTTAAAAAAGGACAAAATGACTGTGTTCACAAAATTTAAATGCTGAATGAAATAACAGTGTAATAACAGAAACCTTCTGAATTACCCTGTATCAGATATTGTATCCCTGAAATACCATAAAGATAGCAAGCATTAAAAAAAGGAGGAAAAATAAAGGGTGTACTTATTTCAAAAAATTATAAAAAGAACAAGAAAACAAACCAAAAGTAATCAGAAAATAGAAGCTGACATGAATGTAATGGAAAACAAACAAAAACACTAAAAAGTATACATTTTTAAAAAACATTTAAAAGGGCTAATGAAACAGAAGAACTTCTTGTAAGCCCAAGTAAGGAGGAAAAAAGAGAATAGAAATAGAAAAGATTAGTCATGAGAAAGAAAACAAAATTACAGATAGAAAAGAGAATTGAAAAAGTGTAAAAAAGTGCAACTTAAAATTCCTTGGCAATTAATTTGAAAATTTAGAGGAAATACATACATTTCAGAAAAAATATAAATTACAAAAATTGACCCAAAAGAAAGAGGAAAGTTTGTATAGCCCAACTTATCTTAGAAAAAACTAGAATAGAAAAGTGATTAGAGATCGACTTTTGGAAAAGACTGTGTTCAAATGGTGCCACAGCTGAGCTGTATCTAACCTTAAATAAGAGTAATTTCCATGCCATTTAAACTAGTCGAGACTATAGAAAAAGAAGAAAGGATCCCATATTTAATATATACAACCAGCATAACTTAATATCATTCTTAGTAAAAATGCTAAGTAAAAAAGAAAAAAAAAACTGCTTAAATATAATGAAGACTTTTCACCCAACCTAACAGCAAATACTGCTCTCAATGGTGAAACACTAAAACCACTTCATGAAAATAAAAATGTAGACAGAGATGCCTGCTATTATCCTATTATTTAACATATCTTGGAAGTTTTACCAAATGTGGTAAGATAAGAGTATGAATTGTTATGATTATCTGAAACATTATAAAAGTATCTAATTTTTTTTTGCTGATATGACTATATTAGAAAATTCAAGCCTCTAGTTAAAAAAAAAACCTAGTACAAAGACAATACGGTTTGGAAAGTTGACTGGATACAAGATAGATATAACAAAAATAAACTGCTTTTTTCCCACTAGCAATAAGCATCTCAAATTGAAAATGGCAGAAATACTCAATTTACAGTTATAAAATTATAAAATCCTTAGGATAATAACAATTATAGTCACCATAATGCCATGTACTATTTTAAGCACTTTGTATTAACTCAATCCTCACAACACCCTCTTGAGATAGATTACTATTATCATTCTTATTTTACAGAAAAGAACACTGAGGAACAGAGAGAATAAGTGATTTACCCCAGATCACTAGCTGGTAATGTGTTAAGAGTTGGGATTTGCTACTTGGCAGCTAGCACTGAGACTACTCTTGTAGCCACTATGATACAGTATGTAATTTTTAAAAAATTGAGATATAATTGACGTATACCCTTATATAAGTTTCAGGGGTACAATATAATGATTTGATATTTGTATATATTGCAAAATGATCACCTCCATACTTCTAGTTAACATCCATCATTGCACACAGTTAACGATTTTTTTTCTTGTGATGAGAACTTTTAAGATCTACTCTCTTAGTAACTTTTAAGTATACAATACAGTATTATCTATAGTCACCACACTGTAATCACATCCTTGTGACTTAATTATTTTATAACTGGAAGCTTTATAATATGTAGACTTAATCAAGAAACACATAGTACTGTACTTTTATGAAGAAGGTTATATAATGTAATTAAAAGATACAAAGCAAGATTGGGACAAACAGAAGATCAACCATCTCCTTACACAGGAAGATAAAATATCAGAAAAAAAAGTCAGTTCTCCCCAAATTAAAGTATAATGTTAAGATAATTCCAATTTGTATCTCAAAGAATAGTCAAGGACAAATTTTTTTAAAAAGAAACAGAGAAATTTGCCTTACCAAATATCAGAATATGCTGTAAGGCCACTTAATCAAATCAGTAGGTAAAAGGGGAAAAAAATCGATCAGTGGAATAAAACAGGAATCCCAAACTAGGTGTTTGTATATATAAGAACATTAGCATTCAACCCACTGGGAAAAGTAAGGATGACATAATAAGCAATGCTCCTGGAACATGTGGCTGTCCTTACTGAGAGCTGATTCTGGGCTAAGACTGTTTACCAGCCCGGCTTATGTTCCAGAGCAGTGGCGCCTGGTGGGGAGAACACAGCTTCTCTTGCAGGGCATTCATATCGTCAAAGCTGGAGGCAGCAAGAGACTGACTCCGGTTCCAGGCTGTCCTCATGGGTTCTGGATTATCCCTGCTCTCCCACTTTCCACACGCCTTGCCTCCCCAGCTGCCTGCCCTGCAGACTCCAAGCTCCAGCATCAGAAGCAAAGACAACAGCATTTCACAGACTGTTTAACTAGCTCTTATAATTGCATTAATTGGATAAGAGCAATTTTCTGCAACAAATCTCTTAATGGAAAAAAAAATGTGTGTACGTATATGCATATCCTAACCATCTGCTTCTCTGAGCCCTTTTTATTGATATAATTGACATATAACATGTGTAAGTATAAAGTGTATAATGTGTTGATTTGATACATTATATACTGCAGTTTGTTTACCACCATGGTTAGCTAACACCTCCATCATGTCGCATAATTGTCATCTCTTTTATTTGGTGAGAGCAGTTTGAGCCTTGACCAACATATTAGATGAAGGACCTATAAGTATGCATTGTATTATTCTTTCACCTTTCCTTTAGGCTTGAAATATTTCAAAATAACATTTTGGGGGTGGGGGAGAAAAAATACATATGAAGCATCTAACACCAGCAGAAGAGTAAATCCAACTGGCTGACAAACATGAAAGTACGTTCAAACTCACTAGGAGTCAGGGACATGCAATTTAAAGTAGTAACGAGATACCACTCTATGTCCATGGTAGAAAACTGGGGATCAAAGCCTTTGGGGAACTTTGAGAGCCAGTGTAGACCGTGTGCCACCAGAGTCAACCCCCAGGATGAGGATGCTAGGGTGCATAATAGTTCCTACCAGTTGAGAACTGCTCTGGGGGAGGCATTGACTTCCAGCACTTTCTCACTGCCTGCCAAAGAAAAGCTGCAAAGATGCTGGCAGCTGGAAGCCAGGGTGATGTGCACCAAGTGGAAAGGCCTGGGGAACAGGGATGGCAGAGGCGCCAAGTGCCTGTCCATGCACCCCTCCGATCCACTCAGGCCCTTCCTTAAGGGCCTGCTTTTTCAAGGTCACAATTTCTTACAAGTGGAGGAGGAAGAAGAAGGAAAAGTGCTAAGGCTGCAGCTGAGATTCTTCCTCTTCCTCCTCTGCATCCATTCTAGATTCCCCTCGCTCTCAAGCAGCACCTGATGCTGGTCTAGGTGGCTTGTCTGGTGGGTAACCCAGGCCTTCATTTCCAGGGGGTCTGAGCCCTGATGATTGTGACCTTTTCAGGCTGTGGTGGCCGCCACTGCCCACTGGAGGATAATATATCACTGGGCACGGAGGACCAAGAAGCACTGACAAATCTCCTGCAGGCAGATCTGTTCCTCCTGCTCCCATTAGGTAGCAGCAACCCTATCTCCTCCTGATAATCAGGCTGGATTACCCCTGCCAGGATAATCGCTCTGCTCTAAGTGTGGGAGGGAAGAGGAGCCAGGCACAACTGCTGAGGACGGAGGACTCCACTCTGTGCACCCCACAGACTTTCCCTCTGCCTCCTTCCACCTTCGGCTCCAACTGCTACCTCAGGGGCTCATCTCCAGGTTTTCCCATTTAAATTCCTGAGAATGAAAATGTGATAAGCTCACATCCTCCCAGATTTCCAAGCCAGGCCACCCCAGAGGCCACTGGCTGTTCTCTGGACTGGCCAGCCCTGAGTCCATTGCCCACATAGTTATCTCACTCAGCTGAGGTCAGAGGGGTTGGGGGGGTCACATAACACAATTGTTGGGGTGTAGGGTGGCTTAATCAGCAGGAGTGATGGCCGGCACAATGTTTGGCATATTTGGTAAAAGAGCTGTGGTCCTATAGGACAGCCTTTTGTCACCAGCCCTCCTAGTCACCGGGTTAGTTCATAATGAATTTACAGCCTACTGAGTGCAGTTTCCTAACCTGTAAAATAAGTGGCTTGAGCTCACTAAGATTCCTTCAAGCTCCAAAATGCTTACTAACTGCCTCTCCCTCAAACATGTATACGTAAGGTATTAAGTCAGGACTGCCTCCATCCTATGCTAACATAATTTATTTTTTGAGCCCCCAATTTTATTTGTCAATAAGTGCTAGTTGTTATTATTTATCTTTATTGCATTTCATTCTGTGGTTGGAGCTGTCATGTTGCTCAGCTGAAAAGTCTGAATCATGAGTTTGCCTTTCGGTACATTTGCTTTTTCTTAGAGCTCTGTACTGTCGGCATATGTGATGTGCTCTCTGTGTCACCATTCAAGACAGGACCAAGCAGAGGCCTGGGGCAGTCACTGGAGACCTACTGGCATTCTGGCTTCAGTGATCAAAGAGCTGCAAATCCTCTTAAATAGCGCTGTCAGATGGCTGCGGTTCTCCCTCCCGACTCTGAAGCTAATTCAACAGACTTTTAAGCAATGTTTTTGCTAAAATTGACACCTACTGTATCTCCAGCCATCACTTCCTTAACTGATGTCAGATACCATCTAGACAATCCCATCTTTTACAGGTAGGAAACTGTGACTTGCCCGAAGTCACATACTGTGCCTGGCTTCTTTATCCACACCATGTTCTTTCCATTACATCATGCTTCCTCCAGGGTTCAGGAAACTTATCTGTTGCTGCTGTTAACAAATTACCACAAACTTAGTGGCTTAAAAAATACAAGTTTCTTATCTTACAGTCCTATTGGTAGGAAGTCTGACACAGATCTCAATGGACTCAAGTTAGAGCAGGGCTGGTTCCTTTCTGGGGGCTCTCGGTGGGAATCTGTTTCCTTGCCTTTTCCAGCTTCCAGAGTCTGCCTGCAGTGCCTGGCTCGCCGTCCCCATCCTCCACCCTCCAAGCCAGCACCTGCGGGTGGAATCCTTCCTACGTCACACCTCTCTACCCCTTCTCCCATTGTCCAACCTCTTTCTTCCCATGGCCCTGAAAGCTTCTCCCTTTCAAGGACTCATGTGATTCAACTGTCCTACCAAGATAAAACAGGATGATCTCACCATCTAAAGGTCCTTAACTTAATCACATTTACAACTTTGTCAGGTAAAGTGACATATTCACGGGTTCTGGGGATTAGACTGAACATCTGCGGGAGACCATCATTCTGCCTATCATGGCCTGTCCATACATTAGGGCCTTCTGGAGTCAATGGGTTAAAGTAATGAAGATGGACACAACCTGACTTTCAGAGACATCCTTGACCTCCTGATGTTGGCTGGATGTCACCAAAATTTATACAGATAGGCCCCAGATTCTTTCCTGATGCCCTCATAGCTGGGGTCCCTCCTGTCTGCCTTAAGAACCCACTCTCTGTAATAAGCATGGAGAGGTCAGGACAGGGCAAGAAATGGGTTTTAGCTCATCCAGTTCCACCAGGACACCCTCCCTTCTAAAGCCTCTTCAAGGGTTGAGTTGGACAGCATGCCTGTTGATTCCTTTTTTGAGGATATACTGGTAGCCTGGTTTTGGGCATTTTACCTGGCGTCTAGGCCCTGTTGCAAATATTGGTTCTGAAAACTGGGACATTATCTCCCATTTATAGAATTTCTGCACCTGTTCTTGCAACTGATTCACACACTGTCCCCACCCCCCATGCCCTGTACACCACAGATACAAGTCCCCTGACTGCCCCCACCCACCCCTGCCACCAGCTGCCCTATACGCTCCCACTCACTCTCATAGGCCCCCAAGGCCCCCAGGGAGTTACCAACACACACCACCTTTTGCTATCAGCCTGCCTGGGGGAGGGGACTGGGTTGTTGGAAACTTTAATCAAGCAGTGACAGTTAACAGCTGTAGGGACACCTTAGGAAACAGCCTTAGAAAGGAAATACTTGTAGAATCTATCCCCATGACCTTTAAGACTTCTGAAGATGGCCTGTCATTTCCCTCTGTGGAAAAAAACCACAGCCATCACAGGCACCCTTTGGGCCACAGAATCTTCCGTGTTTAACCCTCATTGGTCATAGATGTTCACCTTGCACAGATTGCAGAGACCTGGGGATGCGTGTGCATACCTGCACACTCACACACACCTGGACATCTGCCTCTCCCTCAGACACGAATCTCAGGTGACAAATGAGTTCTTATGTTTCAGGGGGCTCTTTTTCTGGGGCGGGCTGGGTGATGCTGTTGGGTAGAGCTCTCGACAGACCCACAGGCCCATCACAGCACCCTCCACACACCACTAACCGTACACTACAAGCTGTTAGCATGTGGTAAGGACCTCTTTCCCCTTCCTTTTTCCTCCCCACAGCTGCAGGGGTGGGTTCTGAGGGGGCGGATGTCACCCACTCAGGGTGGGTTTTTCCCACCTGCAAACCTTGTCTCAGCCTCTTTTCACCCCCAGTGGGCCCTTTTGGGGGTCACATCCTGGTAAAAAAAAAACCCAAAACTTTACGGAGCACCTCTACACCACTGCTCGGCAGGCCCTCGTCCTCAGCTGCTTCCTCTGCTCCATCAGCCAGGCCTCTCAGTCCCTGGTCTTCCCCCACAAATGCCCCCTTTTTCATTGGGGGTGGGTGTAAAGGGACAATATTGGGACTTTTTAAAGGAAGAACCTTACTGGGAAATTAACAGATAAACCAAAACCAAACCAAGAAGATATCAAAACCTTGGCTGGTCCAGGCTCTGCACGCTCGAACCCAGCCCTGCTCTGTTTCTCTGCCTCCCCTCTGAGAAGCTGCAGCCCATCTTCATCCCTGTGCAAGTCCTTTGCTCACCGGCTCCCTGACCTCCAACAAAGTGATGAATAGTCAGTGCTGCAGGCTTTTCTGGAGGCTCACCCCCACCCTGGCCAGTCCCAGAGCTTCTGCCTCCTGGACTCAGCTTGCTGGGTTTGGCTCAGATATTGGAAAACAGGGATCTCCATGAGTTTGCCAGGGTCAGGATGGGACAAGGAAGGAGCTGACTGGCCATAGGTGTGATCAGTAGGGCAACAAGAGTGGAGGAGGCCAGGGAAAGGCTGTGAAGCCAGAGGCTGGGGGTGTTTACACAGGAGAACCAATTTGGACCCAGAAGGGCTCTGGAGTGAGAACTTCCCTGTGTGGGATCCTTGGCAGCTCTGTAGGACTACAGCAGAAGGGGAGCTGGGCCCATCTTGAAAGCCCCCAAACTGATGGAGCAATAAGTCCCACCAAATCAGGGACCCCTCTCTGGAAACCTATACCTGCTAGGAACCCCAGGATGATGAGGACCTAGAGCTCCACACTAGGACTGCCTCAATCTGATGGGGAGGATAGAGCCCCACTTTGGAGTAATGACAGAGGGAGAGCCTCTGGGGTCAGTTGGCCACAAAAGAGCTCCAACTACATATAGAAAGTTTGTGGACTGGGCAGCCAGGAGAGGAGTGAGGGGCAAATCAGGGTGGATGATAAGGGTGGGTGTTTGGAGCCCAGTGCTGTCAAGGTGGGTCTGGGATGCATGAAGGGGGAGCACAGGCAGGACACAGGGGTAATCCTGAGTAGTGGTTCTGTGACACCTCACAGCCCCGAACCCCATGCTCTCCACCTCAGTTTCCCCTCCCCTGCCCCTCTGGCTGGGGCTAAGGGATGCCGTTTGCTTCGCTGAACCCATCTGTCTGAGATTGTCTCACATCTTCCTCTTTTGTGACTGGAAGTCACAGGGCAAATCACTAAGCCACGCAGTCACAGAGGAAACACAGAGCCTAAGAGTGTGAAGGGACAGAGGGTAGAGTGACAAGGGAAACTTGGGGCCAGTGGAAGACAGGGAGACAGGTGGGAGCAGAGGGGCTCAGGACCATGGCTGAGGCCATCACCTATGCAGACCTGCGGTTTGTGAAGGCTCCCCTGAAGAAGAGTGTCTCCAGCCGGCTAGGACAAGGTAAGGGTGGACGGGGCGTCTCCTTGATTCTGCAACTCCGTCCTCCTTTATGACCCAACTCCCGCCCCACAGACCCCAATCCTGATCCCCACCTTTTCTCTCCTCTCCAGACCTAGAGTCCGACGAGGATGGGGAACTCACCTATGAGAATGTGCAAGTGCCTCCCGGACCAGGGGGGCCGTTGAGTTTGGCTTCCTCTGGATTAGGGGGGAAAGCAGGTCTGGAGAGCCCAGGGATATGTGTTTGTTGGGGGCTGTGTCTTGAGCTGGGGAGTTCACAGCATTCTTGGGAGGACAATACCGTTGGGAAAAGGAGTGTTCTCAGGAAGAGAATGAGCATTGGATATACGGGAGCCAGCGAAAAATAAAGCTCCCAGGGGCAAGGTGGGGATCCCAGGGGGAGCTAGGGCTCCACGGAGGGATCAGGGCAGCCCTGTGGGGAGCTGAGCTCGAATAGGAAATGCGGAGTCCCCGGAGAGAGGAGAGGAGGTAGGGGAGAGGGGTGAGAGTACTCCCCGGGGAGGGTTTGGGGCAGGCAGATGGGGGCCCTCTGAGGAAAAGATAAAGGGAGACCCAGGAGGGTGACAGGGGTCCCCGGGGAAAGGATAAGGTAAGACCCAGGAGGGACATGAGAGTCCCACGGGAGATGAGGAACTCCGGAGGACGCTAAGGGTGTCCCAGAGCAATGGCAGAAGGCACCTTAGGACAGACTGGGGTCTCGGCGCCGAGAAGGGAGTGGGGGTGGGGAGAAGGGGCATTTCCCGGGCATTCCCACCTTCAAACCGGTGTCGCTCCCTTTCTCAGGGGTCCAGTCAGAGCAGGCAGCTGCCGCCTGGAGCTCCGTGACGTCACCAGCTGCCAGGCAGATTCTCCCTTGTGAGTACCGCGCCCGCCCCGCCCCGCGTGCGCCGCCCACTGCGCAGCAGGTCCGGGGCTAGCGGAGCGGAGCGGGGAGGGGCGGGGCCTCGGGATGGGCGGCCTCCCCCAACCCGGCCCGCGAGGGTGGTGTTGGAGTCACGTACTAGCGCCGGTCGCGCTGGGGGTGGTGCTGGGCCCCCGCCGTGTGCAGGTCTGACCCAGGGACTGAACCCAGAGCGCAGCCCTCTGGTCGGTCCAGGCAGCCCCCCGTGACCCCTTCCCCTGCCCTTTTCACCCCCATCCCCGGATAGATCTTTCTGACATATCCACCCAGACCCTCACCCCTCAACCCCTTATTATGGTCCCCGTTCACGTAACTCCCCTCTCCGGTCTCCGTCTGAAATTTAGTTCCCCGTCCTACCAGATAGTGCCCCTCAGGCCTTACCAATAACAATCCGCAGCCCTTATTCTGGAACAACTTCCCTCGGCCACCTGAGGCAACTCACGGCGGGACAGAAACCACCATGCGTGCTCGAAGTCCTCTGCGGGACGCACCTTCCGCGAATTTTGCCCACCCCCACCCACTCAGTCTATTAACTTTCCTGGGACTCACTTCTCCCCATCCCGCTGTCTCCCTGAGGCCATGCAGCCTGCTTGCAGTACCTCCTTCTGGGCCTGCTCCTCACCTGCCTGCTGTTGGGGGTGGCAGCCATCTGCCTGGGAGTGCGCTGTGAGTATGACTGCTCCCATCTCCTTTTCCCAACAACCTTCTCCCCTACTGTCCGCGGCAGCTCCCCTTCCTTAGCAGGGCCGAAAGTCACTACCACCACATCCTCAGCTTTTGGTCTGGTTTCCAGCCAGGTCTATTTTAGAGCACGTGTCTTCCTAAATTGTCCTTACCTAATCCAGTGCCTCCTTAAACTCTAGGCAGTCAGACCTTGTATTCCAGCCTGTTATGCAAAAAGTTGCAAGGAGCAGAAAAAGGACTGATGCTGAAGCCTGAGGGCATCAGGGCACGGCTTAAGATGTCCTCCAAATCTCTCTTTATGGCCAAATAGATCTGCAGGTGTCCCAGCAGCTACAGCAGATGAACAGGGTTCTGGAGGCCACTAACAGCAGCTTGAGGCAGCAGCTGCACCTAAAGATAACCCAGCTGGGGCAGAGGGAAGAGGATCTGCAGGGGTCCAGAAGGGAGCTGGCCCAGAGTCAGGAAACACTACAGGTGGAACAGAAGGTTTGCCAGGCTACCAAAGAGCAGTTGCAGGCCTGCGAGTCGGACGGGGAGAAGACAAAAGAGGACTTGAGAAATAAGGAAGCGCAGAGGATGGACTTGGAGCAGAGGCTGCACAGTGTGCGGGACACACTGAAGCCCATCTACACATGCCCCTCACCAGGTATCTGCTCTGGGAGAGGAGAGATGGGAGGGTCTGCCATGAGGGATGGATTGAAGTGAGGAGACACTTGAAGCTGGGATCTGCCTATCTAGTAGGGGGCCATTGAATTGTTCAGGAAAGGGATAGTGAAGCAGAGTGCTGGCTGACATGAGCTAGGAAGCCTTGGCCAACAGGGAGAAGGATCTAGCTGCATACTGGATTTAGAGGGACTCACCCAGCTTTAAGGTGGATCCTGTGGTGGGGAGGAGGGTGGCAGCCAGTAATGCAAATGACACTGCCCAGAGCAGCAAACTCAGGGCTCATCTGGCTTAACATCAGTGTTAAGGATCTGGGAACCTCCTGAATTTGGATATGAAATTGTTGTTTGCATGTTTTCCTAAAGAGAGGATCTATGGCTTTAATTAAGTCTCTCTACATCTGAGATTCCCCCAAAGATTCAGAATTACCAGTGGATGAGGAGCAGTCTGGGATGAGGCAAGGCAGCTGAAGCTCTCACAATGAGGTGGGTTGGGTGTTGTAGGGCAGGGAACTAGGGTGGAATGCTCATCCATTTTGAAAGTAGGAGCCCAACCAGGATGTGGGGATGAGAGAGGGAGACACATAGAAGGTCTGCCAAAGTAGGCTGAGGTTAAGTAGGTGCCTGGCCCAAGGGGACTGGAATGCTCACGGACTGGTTGTCTAGAGGTTAAGCTCTGTCTAGCTCAGGGGGTATCTGGATATTCCTCCAAGGCTTGAAACAGAGAGATTATGTACAGAACCCCCCAGCTCTCATTTCTTTAACCTTCTCATTCTCTCCAAGCCTCAGTTCCCTGCCAGTGCTGCCCCCTGTCCCCACAGCTGAACCCTAGGCCTCAGCATCCCAAACTGCTTCTCCGCTGAAAGGACGGCTTCAGGTCTTCACTCTGACCATGACTGGCCCCCTCCAGGCTTTCTCCACACTCCTTCAACCTCATGGAGGCAGGCCTCCAACCTGCTCATCTTCTGTTTCCTCCCTGCCCATCAGCCCTCACCTGTCTTTACTTCTCTATCTTCTTGGATTTAGGGGCCCATCATGTCAGTCACTCCACTCACTCCTTGGTTCCATTGTCCTTCTGGTGCATCTGACTGGCAATAGCTCAAGTCTGGATGAACGCACGCGCTTGCACCCCAGTGTGACAAGCTGTGCAATCATTCTGTGTGGTGCCACTGAAACCGTAGTCACAGCCTCAGCTGGGGCCCCAGCACTGCCTGGCCACTCTGCAGCGCTCAGCTGGCTCTTCCTACCCAACTGCCTCATTCTCACTTTCAGCAGATGCCCTACTCTGTCAGAGAGGAATTCCCTCTATTTTCCACCAGGTCTATATATCCATTTGCATTTTTGCCCATTCTCATCTCTTGCAAGGATAACTACAACAGCTTGCTGAGTGTTTTTCCTAAACATCCCCACTTCAAATGCACTTATCATGTTGCAGCCAGGGGAATCCTTTAAAAATAAAAATCTGATCATGTCATCGCAGTTAAGATCATGTCATTTCAGTTTAAAATTAATGATATCAAAAGTTATGGATTACATACTGTATGTCCAGCACTGTGTCCAAGCACTTGGGATACAGCCAGTGAACACAATTCCTCTATGTAAAACCCTGTATTGACTCTGTTGCTCGTAATATAAAAGTAAAAAATCTTCAACCTGGCTTCCAAGGCCCCTGCCTACCTTTCAGCACACCACTTATTCCATTTGGCCACACTGACTTCTTTTTATTCCTTTAAGTTGCTGTAGGACAGTGACTTGACAGGTAGCTGGATGGGGATAAGAGAAAATGTAGGCAGAAGAGAGGGAGCTAGTGGAGAAGGAATGATTTTTGAGTGATGGAGTTTTGACTGATGGTTCAAAGCAATGAAGAGAGGGGATTTGGGATCAGGACCATAGATTGGGGTGTGGGATGGTAAAGAAAGCGGGGTGTTTATTTTTGATGGATAGTCAGGAACAGGGAAGAGACAAATTTTGAGGTGGAGGGGAGGAAAACGGAGAGAGTTCACGTCGAGTGTGTGACAATTTCTTGTGGAAGAGTGGAGAGGGAAGGTGGACTTGAGGAGTGTGTGAAAGTTTTGAATATGCAGTGGGGAATCTTTAGGGAACTAATGAGACAAATAGGAGGCTTATTGAACACTTAGTTATGGGGGGGCCAAGGTGAGGTTGGCCAAAATGGGGGGACTGCAATTGTTCAGAAATTGAGGTTAGTATCACCAGACCTTTTAAAATAAACCTCCCAGATTGTTAGGAGTAAAGCTGTTGAACCTTAGAAGTATGGACAGGTATGGCATTTCAAGGGGAGGTGAAGCAAGAAAGATTGCAAAGGGCAAGGACTAGAAGTCAATGAAGACACTTGAGTTCCACCCAAGGGAATATTGTTAGCAGCTAGACTGCTGAGTACTCAGCCTGATCCCAAGTGTTGAGATCTCCTTCCTGGGTCTGGGCTGTGCTGTCACATTTGTTCTACTTTTTAGATGCTTGCTGTCCCGTGGGATGGATACTGGATGGGAGAAGTTGCTTTTACTTCTCAGTTACTGAGAGAAGTTGGGATAAGAGCCAACACCATTGTAAATCTCTGTCCTCTGACCTGGCCACATTTGATCTCACTTACATGTATACTGTAAGTAAACCCTAAGACTGCAGTGGGTACTGTTGGGTTAAGGGACATGTCTTCAAGTCAGGGATGGCAGCACACACAGTGCACCCCTCTTCCATGCAGCTTCTCAGCACAGTGCTCCAGGTGGCCCTACTAACTGATTAGGGTTGGCATGAGAGTTGAAACTTACCATCTTTAACCAGTTTCTCATCTCAGCTTTGTGGTCAGCTCTGGGCTGCTGCACAGGTTCTTTGACTCTCATGGTCTCTCAGGCAGACAGGTCCATACCTGGTGGGCTGGACTGTAGGGATAGGTTCCTTGTGACTAGAACAGCCCACTAGAATGACTCCCCTCCAAAGGCCAGCAGAAATTCTTACCTAGCGTGTGTGTGAACTGAAGGGTCAGCCTGCACCTGCAGGGAGGCACATGAAGAATGTGGGGCTGGTCACCGATGAGCTGATGTTATGTACCAAGGTTGGGCACAGTCCTCTTGCCAAAGCTGTCTCTATGGTGTTCATTTTCTTCCATCAGCCCGGGTCCCCTCCTCCCTACACTCCACCCGATTCCAATATTTCCCATCACTCTCACATATCTCTGGTCTCTCTGAATCTCCCTTCATATTCCTCAGACCAACAGCTTCCAAAGGGTGTTGGCGCAAGGTGGTTCACTTGAATCATACTGGATTGGCCTCAGATATAGTAACCGCTGGGAGTGGATTGATGGTAAAAGAATCTATTATGGGTAAGTTTGTCCGGACTTTTGGGCATTTCCAACTCTATAATCCCCTCATAAAGACATGGTAATGAGATTTCCCTCCAGGTCCTACTCCCAAAACTCTTTCACGAATCAATGTTGTAATTATCCATTTGTCCATTTCTTCTATTTGATTAATAACTTTTAGGGCAGTTTGACTCTCTGTTCTATCCCCAGTACCTACCAGTCCCCGGCACTTTTTTTTTTTTTTTTTTTTTTAATTACTAGGTTGGGTGGGACCTACGTCATTTTTCTCTCAGAGGGAGAAGTTGAGGATTTAGCCAGGGATTCACAGTTGATGAAGAACCTGGCCTTCTAATTTCCCATCCCTTGACAAGGCTACGTAAACCGAGGTTCTACTTTCTCAGTCAAGGCCACTTGGGGGTTGCCCCAGGGAAGTGAGAAAGGGAGAAATGGGGTACTGTTGAAGATCAACCCCAGAGACCCTGGAAAAGGGTAGTTACTTAGCTAGTTTCCATCCTTAAGGCCTTGGGTGATTTTTCCCTACCCTGGTCCTATAGTCTCTTCAGGTTGAAGTCCAGACACCTGTCCCTGAACCATCCCAAACATGGCTTTAGGCAGACAGGGTGAGTTAGGACTTGGGTTAGGTTTTGTGCAGGGCAAGAAAAGGGAGGATGGGATAGGATAGGAGGGGCCCGAGCTTATCCCAGCTCTACTTCACCACTCTTTAGGCTTTCTAGTCATGGTCAAAACCAAAGATGTGCCAGGACAAAAAGGACATGGTCAAACCTGCAGGCAGAGAACTGTCATACTTTTCTTCCCTCCATCTGTGAGAGGGCAGCTTTCAAGAATCCAGACATGGACCAGTCTTGGCGCTGAGCTGGGTATGTGTGAGGGATGGGACTGAGGTCTGGGAGTTGGGAGGCAGAGGGTCTCAGAGCAGGGGCCCAGAGGCCAGGGGGAAAACTTGTTCCTGGGAGTGAGTCATGTCCACAGCCCCCAGGGACTTGGTCTATTTATGTAAGAGGGTGCTGGGCAGGGGAGGGCTGGAACTGAAGGGAGTCTGGCCATGTGGCTGTCCAGGGAGCTAGGGAGGAGATGGGCTGAGCTGGATGAGGGTTCTAGTGACAGTCAACTGTGGAGCTCAGTGATGCTTTAATCTTCCAGATACTCATGCCAGCAAGAGCCTGTGCCCTTCATCCCTAACCTGGAGCCTGCAGGTCCTAAGATCCACCTCCCTCCAGTGTTTTCTCACTCCGCCTGGACATGCCTAGCCCAGGGCTGATCCATGCCCAACGTTTATATTTCTAGGCAAGGCTGTGCCCTGCTGGAGACCCTGTCCCAGAAGCTGGACTGTTCCCGGGGAAAGGGTGAAGAAGCTTCTAGAAGAGATTTTGGCCTCCCTGAGAACCTCCCACAGTGGAATGGGTGGGGAAGGCGCACGGGCTGAGTGGATAGGGGCAGCCCGGAGCCAGCCAGGCAGTTTTATTGAAATATTTTTAAATAATTTGCACGTGTTAGTCTCGTGTGTCAGCGATGCTTGTCCGGTTCAGTGATCCCCAGGGAAGAGCAAGCCCAGGGGTTGGATAGGAAATGTTCTGTTCATTGAGTCCATGCCGAGGTTCCCTACACGGGGAGAAGAGCTGGTCAGCCCCTCCAGGGCTGGCACCATCCAGCATGTGCGCTCTGTCCTCACAGGGCATCCTGAAGACCAGTGGTGGAAGCCGGAGACCACAGGCCCCACTGCTAAGAGCGTGCCCCAGGCAGCTGCAGGCTGGGTGTGGGTGGCTTGGCATGGTGCCCTCGGTGGCAGAGGAGACTGCCCGCCTCACAGTTCAGGTTGCGGTAGCGGGCAACAGCCGGTGCGGGGCGGGGGCACATGGACAGGAAGCCAAAGCTGAAGGGGCCAAGGCAGCAGCCGGGGCAGGGAAGTCCCTCCTCGGACTCCCGGGTTGCTGAAGGGGGCGGCGAGGGTTCTGTCCGCTCCAGAGCTGCTGCCCGGGGCAGGCTGTGCTGGGCCCGGTTCCAGGGCTCCCCGGCCCAGCCTTGTGGAGAGTTCACCACCACAGCCGGGGGGTTGTTGTTAAGGGGAGGCCCTGATCTAGGGGACCAGGGCTGGGAGGCTGAGGAACAAGTGCTGATGAAGTTGTCTGTGGCCACGGCTAGGGGCAGCTGGGGAGCTGGTCCAGGGGGTTCTGGCTCAGGGCTACTGCCCTCACACTCCATTCTCTCTTCCGCAGAGGGGCCCACAGCAGGAGGGCCGGGACCTGGCAGTGCCGTCTCCATTCGCCGGGGGAGTTCAGGGGAGGATGGGAGCGAGCGGCAGCGGCGGGCAGGTGTCCCAGGCTGGACCAGAGTCTCTGGAGTGGTCACCAAGGGTAGCTGGGTAGAGGGCAGTGGTGATGGTGGTACAAGGGGCAGAGGGGCGACTGGCTTGCTGGGTGTGTCCAGGAGCTTGATC
The DNA here is from genome assembly GCF_036321535.1 of Camelus dromedarius. Classification (NCBI taxonomy): domain Eukaryota; kingdom Metazoa; phylum Chordata; class Mammalia; order Artiodactyla; family Camelidae; genus Camelus; species Camelus dromedarius. Next base: position 46,676,566 of record NC_087445.1, on the reverse strand, counting down.
TTGCCACCCCTGAGGTCTTCTCGTAGTGAGAAGGGGTTGACTCGAGTCAGATTGTCCCCCCAGTTGGGGGGTGATTCTGGCGATGGGGGCAGGAAGAGGTCTGACCGGCTTCGGGAGAGCCGGGGGTCTGGCCTGGGAAGTGTGGCAGAGGGACCCCCTCTTGGAACAGACCCTGTAGACAAAGAAGTCTGGGGTCACTGTTCTCAGCGTTGATCATAGTTCCCTGAGGACCTCATTATTCCCCAGGAGGCAGCTGGGACTAGAGCTGAGAAAAGGGAGTCCCACGGGGTGCTTTGGAAAGGGGGAGATGTCACCCCAGCCCTCTTTACCTCTTCTTTCCTTGTCCTCCTCCCTCAGGCTCTAGAATTAGAAAACTATACTTTCTTTGAGTAATCCTCTTGCCCTCCTCGTGCACCCAGCCTTCTCAACTAACAGATACACTTGGTCTCCTCAGATAATTCCGAGTTCAAAGGAAGAGAGAGGCAACATTCAGTTGTGCCCACTTACCCTGACTGTGTAGCAGGGAAGCCCTGGGGACGGGGGCTGGCTCAGGCAGCTGCTCCAGGATCCATTCCAGGTGCTGGGTGATTTCAGTAAAGGGAGCACGTGTGCTGGGTTCCATCTGATGGGGAGAGACGGGCAGCTTCACTAAGTGCTCCAAAAGAGGGACGCTGTTTTCCTTATCACCTGGGACCTTGTCAACTGATGGATTGGGGTGAAGGGCAGGGAGGGAGACTGAGGCTCTTACACTGCAGCAATGGATGGCCAGGAGCAGGAAAGGCAGTGGGCAGTCATCCCCTACCAGGGTCCGGAAAGCAGGCACATCCAGGCCAAAGTCCTGTGGGGACAGAGGAGGGGCCCCCAAGTCAGCCTTCCTTGAGTTCTCCTACTGCCCCCTAATCAGGACCTTAACCTCCAAGGAACCCTCCTTGGTTATGAGCTGCCCAGTCTGGAGTTCCTCTTTTTTAAACCTGTAGACATCATTCACCTCAGTTCGGGGTAGGTAGTCTGGGTCCGCAGGTACTCTTGCGATGAGCTCACAGAGGACAATCCCAAAGGCAAAGACATCAGCCTGGGGGGTAGGAGAGAATGTCAGGGGGAGGCACTGACAGTTTCCTGTCAGAATATGTCAGAATTTGCGGCAGTGTTGGCAGCTGCCATGTGTTGGAAGGGATGCCTGTGAGGAGTAAGGGGGGTCTTGGGAGTCTCCGGAGTATCTGGTAGGGTTGGTGAGGAACCTGGGATGGAGCCTTATAAGAATATCTCCAGGGTCTCTGGAAGGCCTTGGGGATCTGAAGGGTCCATGTCTTACCTTCTCATCATACAGCTCACCCCGCAACACCTCTGGAGCCATCCAGTATGGGGAACCCACCACAGCCAATGGCTCCTTCCTTGCCCCTTCCCTACAGGGGCAGGGGCAGAGTGGTCAGGAACATCCCACCCAGACACCCTCTCCAAACAAAAAGGGATGAGGTCAGCCCCCTCCTCACCCCAAGGTAAATGGCCCTGTGGGCTTCACTTAGATAAGGGCCACCTGGGAGGTTTAGGGCGATGGGGGCATTCACCTCACCTATACACAGGAATCTTTTCGGCCAGCCCGAAGTCACCCACAACAGCTGTGAAGCCTTGGTCTTCCCGTCGGATCAGACAGTTCTGACATACACATATAGCAACCCCACACACCCATCACCTTCTGTTCTCTGATCTCCCAACATACACTCCAAAGACCTGTCACTCCAGAAAATCCCCAGCCCTCTCTGATCTCCCCATTTTCCAGTGCACCCCAATCTTGCAACATCATCCATCACTCCATACACAACATGGTACCCAGTCCCTCAGAGCACTCCCCCTCATTCCAGTTTCCCACTCTCCAATGTCTTGGTACCCCAACATCCTAATATTGCCTATTATTCACATTCCAATACTTATGTGTGGTTACAACCTAATAAATCTCAAATACCCTTTCATGCTTCCATCCATCTTGCCAACCTACCTTGGATGTGAGGTCTCGGTGGAATACACCTTTGGCATGCAGGTACCGCAGGCCACGGGCGATGTCCAAAGCCAGGTGGAGCCTGACAGGCCAGGATAGGGGTTCTGGGGAGCTGAGCAGCTGTTCCAGGGTCCCCCCATTCATATACTGGGACACGGGTAGGAGAAGGGGAATGAATGTCAAGGTTTCAGTCTGTACTCTGGATCTTCCACTTAAAAGTTGGGGACCCTCAGGAGGATCACAAAGATCAGGAGAGTGAGTCTTTGCTCTAGGGTCCCTCATTCATATTCTAGGGTCCCTCATTCATATTCTAGGGCTGTCCTGTCCCATACATGTGCAACAATTTAAATTATTAAGTTTGAATAAAATTAATCATTCAGTCCCTCAGTCATACTTGCCACATTTCCAGTGCTCCTTAGACACATGTGGCTAGTGGCTATGGTTTTGGATAGCATGGATAGAGAACATTTTCATGCACAAAGATCTACTGGACAGCACTATTCTAGAGGATATAAAGGATGGGACCGGCTGAGGCATTTTATCTGTGGTTTGCCTAAAAGGAAGTTCAGGGAAGCCTCCCCTGGGAGGAGGTCCTGCTGCCTCTCATTATTCCTCTGTAAGTGCACCGGGCCGCTGACTCTCTTCCCTGGGTGGTGGTGGGGTCTCCCCCTTCCTAGCCCATCCTTACCTCTGTAAGAGCGTGCAGTTGCCCCTGGTGCACACAGACCCCCATGAACCTGGAAGAGGATGGGAAAGGTAGCAGGGTAGGCTAAAAGAGCCTCAGCTCCTCCACAGGTCTCACTTTTCCCGCGGGATCTTTCTCCGTCCCCCAGCAAGCTTCCCAGCAAGCGGCTGAGGCTGTTCACCTTAGGATGTTGGGGTGCCGGAGACGGTTCATCAGCTGCACCTCCCGTAGCGTGTTTCCTCGGTTACTGGGGAGCCTGTTCATTTTCAGCACCATGACTTGCCCTGACTGTCGGTGCCGAACCTGGGGGTGGCAGGAGCTGGCGAGTCCCGCGCAGGTTGGGCGGGTTGCCAGGGTCCCGGTCCCCTAGTTCCAGCCTCCAGTCTAAGGCTCGGTCCCGCCCCTCTGCCCTCTCTGCTGGTCTTACCTTGTAGACCTCAGAGAAGAAGCCAGCCCCGATCTTCTCGGCGCAGTGGAAATCGTCCACGCGTGCCAGACTGGACACGGCGCTGCGGAGAGCCCGGTAGGAGGAGGGGCGGCCCCGGCCCGGGCCTCCGCCCGCGCCCCCCGGCCCCGGGGGCCCCTCCCCCGGCGCATCTCCGGGCCCGGGCCCAGGGCCCCGCAGTGGGGGCCGTTCCCCGGCCATGGCCCGGCCCCCAGCCCGGGCTTGCTTCACATGGCAGGGTCCCCAGGGCCCGGGCAGGCCGCGCTCGCCATGGGAGCGGGCCCAGCCCGATCACAGGCGCCGGGGCTCCCGCTCCCGCCCTGGAGAATGGAAGATCTGCCGAAGATCCCGGGCCCGCCCCCGCCGCGCCGGCTAGCTGGGCCCAGGTGGACGCCGCTCCGCTCCGCTCCGCTCTGCGCAGGGCCTGGGGCTGGGCCGGGCGGTGGTGGTGGCGCTCCCGGGCGCCGGCGGGCAGGCGGGCGGGCTCCCCGCAGGCGGAGGCGGGCGGGCGGGCGGCGGCTGCTCCGCTTCGCCGCTGGGGCTCAGGCTCGGCGGCCTGCCGGGGGCGGGGCTGAGCCCGGCCTCTTCTTAACTCCTTCTAGCCCGGCCTCCAGGCAGCGGCCACGCCCCCTCAGGTGCGCACCCCGCCACTAGTGGCCGCGACGCCCTTGGCGAGTGTGACTGGGGCGTCAGGGTCAAATAAGTTCAGGCCTGAACTGCGTAACTGAAGGGAATTAAAGGCTGATTGTGCATACACGCAGCTCAGATGTCTTTTAGCTGTCCTGTGAGTCCTTTCTCCCCTCCCTCCCTTAGGTCACGGTCGGTTGAGGGCCGGGCTCAGGAAGCCGCCCAATTCCTGGGCTCCAGGGGCCGGCAGGGCAGAAAAGATCTACCCACCTTCCCGGCCTCCACCGTGGCCCAGCCCCATTTCCCAGGTCTCGACCCTTACACTTTAAACCTCCGGGCTCCCAGACACTTTCTACCTTCTCGGGCGGTTGTGATGCCCCGGGGCTGTAGTGAGCCCTGGGCCAGCCCATTCCAGGTGCGGCCTCAAGTCCTCACTCCATTCCGCCTCCCTCGAATAAAGCTGACTCCAGAGCCTCCGCCCAGAGACCACCCAGCCTGGACCTTCCTCTTACTATTTCGTCCAAATGCCCCTCTCTCAAAAGAGAAGCATCCACCTGCAGGAAAGCTCCTCTTTGCGCGAGATCCCATCCCTTGGCAAAATCCTGCCCCTCAAGACTTTCCCTTGGAGACCCCTCTTTCTCAGTGAGAACCCCCTCTTCAGAGGGACCTCAGCTCAGTATGACACTGCCACCATCAGCGTGTACCAGAACCCTTCAAGTGCGACACCCATCCTCTGTATGTTCCTCCCACTCAGTGAGACCCCCACCTCTCAGAGCAACTCCACCGGTCATTGTGACCCCTCCTCTCAATGTGACTTCTCCCTTCAGTGTGGCCCAGCCCTTATCGGTGTGACCCCTCTCGGCGGGTACCACCCCCCATTACGTAGAAATCAGGCCTGCCCCCTCAGGCGGAAGGAGGATCTGCAGCTGGCCTCTGAAGCGACGTGGGGTCCTGAGTGCGCACGCACCATCTCAGGACCCTGTGCGCTCGCCGTACCGGACGCTTTCGGTTCTCCACTGGCTCCTCCCCCCGGTCGTCGTCGGAATAGCCAATCATCGCCAGAGATGGGTGACGTCGCTCGATCCCGGAGACTGGTCTAGGACGAGCGGTTGTGGGCGTCGATGAACCGCTCGCCACCTAGCGGCGGAATGGAGGGCAGCGGGAATGCAGGCTGCAGGCATTGGGAGCAAAACAGACCGCGGTAGAACTTGAGGGAGAGGCTGAGTTCGCTTCAGAAATTCTGAAGTACTTTATTTGTTTCTGTGGTAAGCTAAAAAGAAAATTAATACAAGCACAGTCACATCCGTGTGAGTGACCGCCTTCTGAGTCTTGTCCCAGGTTTATGAGAGTTGGAGTCACGTATTATTTAATAGTCAAGAGCTAATGAGAAAAGAATAAAGACAATCTTAAATTATAAATGATGCGGTAGGGTCAAGAGAAGGTCAGATGCTGTCTCGGTACAAGGGAGGGTTTCGCACAAGTTTGGAGAGAAAAGAACTGGAGAAAGTCACAGTCCCTCCATGGCCATGGAAACGGGCCAGTCTCGAGAACAACCTGTGCCTGGGCCATGTGCATCATTGTCATTCTTCCAGAGGCAATTTGGTCTCAGCAAAACACGCTTCTTTGTCACATTAAATGTTCACAAGTATTTAGTTTGTAAGTTTGCCTTCTATAGCTGTGTGAGATCTATAAACACTAGGAAAGTATGCCTCATTTGTTTAAGAAATATAGGAATTTAATCGTCACATATCTGACCCTTTATCCAAGCTTGAGAACAGCTGTAGTTGGTGATTGTAATTCCCTGAAGAGAAGCCAGATTCCTGTTTTAGAAAGATAAAAGTTGTGGTTTATGGAGGCGGGGGGACTGATTAGGAAGGAGGCTCTGGCAATGCTTCAGTCAGGAGAGGATGAGGGACTGAACTAGGATAGGGATAACAGGGAATAAGAGAAGGAAACATTCAATGGACTTGCTGATTGATTAGTATCCAAAATCAGTCAGTCCTGTGGTGAGAAAGCATCAGCCAGGATAATTTTAAAGTTTCTAGTTTAGATGACTGGGTGATATCAATTGAGATAAAGAGTCCAGGAGGAGGAAAGTTGGGTGGGGGAATGTAGGTGGTTGCCATAAACAAAGGGGTGCTGGTAAAGAAAACTATGCTGGTGGCTGCCATTATCCAAGCAGGCTGTATCGAGGGAGAAATAGGCAGACAGTGAATCCTAGGGGACACCAACAGGATTAAAGGGTCCCTGGATGAAGAGAAATCCACGAAGGAGACTGAGAAGAAACGTGCTGAAAAGATAGGAGGATAATCTTTTTAAAGTGCCTAGAATTCTTTATTTAGAACAATAAAGTATCTGTTTATATAATGCAATTTCAAATTCAAACCTGCATAAGGGGTCAGGACCTATACTGGTTTTAAGAAGTACACATGCAATACACACACATGACGTTTTACAACCTTTTTTATTTAAGTAAACTTCAGTCATAATAAAACTGTTTAGAATAGTGATGACATATATTTACATTACAATATGCACACTCCAATCTGTGACTGAACTAACAGTATATCTGGACATCCATCTAAATGTCTGAATACTTTTCAAGTTCACTGATTTAAAAAATAGTGGCAAGTGGAATCCAGGAATGGAGAGCTTAGGAAAAGTGGAATAATGAACAGTATTAAATAGAGCAGAGAGTGCTAAGTTTTCAGTGTTCCCTGAGTTAGGCTTATTTAAAGATCTTCTTGTTGTTTTTCAAACTTTTTTGATGGAAAATATCGAACATGAAAAAAAGAGGGAACTATATTCAATAACTTATAATAACCTATAATGAAAAAGAATATATGTATAACTGAATCACTATGCTGTACACCAGAAACTAACAGAACATTGTAAATCAACCACACCTCAATTAAAAAAAAAAAAAAAAGAACAGAGTAGACCAATGAACTCTTATTCACCTTGGGTCAGTAGGATCATTTTGTTGGAGACCCATTGTGCAAAATCACTTACTCATGCCTCAGTTGTACTGTTGCCATAACTGACCTGACCGAGGTGAAAGTACCTGCTTTTATATACCTTCCATACCAGTGATTCTCCAATAATCAATTCATAGCCAATCTTGTTTCATCTATATTCCTGCTCTCTGCCCCCAACCCAGTTATTTGGTGCATATTTCTGACATTTAATCATTTTATCAATAAATATTTCAGTATGTTATCTCTAAAAGATAAGGATTCTTCTTTAAAAAATCACAGTAACATTGTCACACCTAAAAAAATTAATAATTCCTTAATATCATCCAGTATCTAGATGTTCATATTTTCCCCACTTATATTTAGTTTTTAAAAAATTGTTAATTTGAATCAAAATCTAAAGTCCATACTTCGAAATTGATGTCTCTTAAGTCTTTTTAAATCTTTTAAGTTCATCCATTATCTTTTTTCCCTTACCATTTTTTTGTTTGAAGAAACCAGGTCATTTGTCCTGTAGTTTCTCAGAGTCTAACTTTTGCTGAGTTTCTTCTAATGTTATTTAGGATATCCCTTGGTCCTCTGTATTTCCAGTAAATCGGTAGTTAGAGACTTAATCAGATTTATATTTGATTATTTTAGCAAAACTAATTCATAGGTGGTTTTAGTACTTTTATCGGGAGGCATACAGTGGTGGTCTTTTTGTGATGTTAGTAACTGATGGCAGTCATTGTCTAGACCAGGGTTTCTCAAAATTGGCACTATTGACATTTTGGGCTGGTCAATTCGTTATTGTAGGGGAGCTGTCCTGTGCATTGTAGGATGCTTAGCAGCATCCCTAGCCTCTATCCACTGGGTATCAGTAGCAACCCCCTCAACTCTGACAACCAAAACTGTCTCTGGACACTGCCAGTTGTCATCCCCCTGGGGGCAGAATTGTCCCTGATTGAGAACCACTGGTCTAGGTTCATTAATGTAGGAATTAGAAAATAATATTCTCATTCTATCCTTTCTTTATTAGGTAGAATACTTCTACAGAAACTTACCCACACTATTTGTTGCCCAGAGATGTATTTCACTTTTTCAAGAAAAATGCTTGATTGTTTCCCTTTTATTTTACCAGCTTTTAAAGTAGTAGTGAGTTAGTTTTAAAGTAGTAGTGAGTTAGTTTTCTAGCATTCTCCAACAGTGACCAATGAGGTTTGTTGGTGGTGGTGGTGTTTTCTGGTATCATCATGAACTCATCATTTAACACATAAATGATGTGTCTCAATCACTGGCAGTTTAAAAAATCATTTTTGATGTTTAAATTGTCCTGTTTTGACCAGTGGAAACTTATTCAAATTGGCTCCTGAGTCCTTTTGACATGACCTGTAAGATTTCTTGCTGTTTGGTATAATACAATGTTCCAGGCTCATTTTGTGCCTTCCTAGACTGGAGCTAGTTTCAGCTATTTTTTTCCAATGATTCATGGTTCCTTTTAGTTGGAGATGGTGTTTAGAGACCACAACCTGGGTACTAGGGATATAATGTTATTTGACCTCAGGAAGAGTAAATGTAGTTGATTACCTGTTCTTCTCGAAACAGTCCCAATATCTCTTTATTATGAAAAATTCCAAACATGCAGAAAAGTTAGAATGCACAATGAACATCTATATACCCTCACCTAGATTCAACAATTGTCCTTAACATTTTGTCATGTTTGTTGTGTCTAATGTGGCCTGATATGATAGATGATATAGTATGGTATAGTATAGTACACTATACTACAGTATAATTTTTTGTTATAACATTTGAAAATAAGTTGCAGGCATTATGACACTTCATTAGTATTATCTCCTTAGCTCATTTTCTGTGTAACCATGATACCATTATCATATCATGAATTACTTTATTTAGTTTCTTGATTCTCCTCATATTTTATTGGCTCCTTCTTCTAGATCTCTTTTGCTGATTCTTCATCATCATTCTGACCTCTGAACAGTGGCATATCTAGGGCTCTATCATTGGACCTCTTCTCTTTTCTCTACATACAGGCATGATGGGTCATCCCATTAACTCCAAGGTTTAAAATACTATTTATATGCTGATGACTCCCATTTTCTCTCACCCCAACCTCTCCTCTGAACTCTAGACTCCTGTATTCAGTTGCTTACTTACATGTCCAGTTGGATATCTAGTTGGTTTTTCAAAATCAATGGGTACAAAACAGAACTCTTGAATCCTGCCCCTTCTTCCCCAGCTTTTCTCTAAGACTTTCCCATTTCCAGTCTATTAGGTGCCCAGGCAAGACAATGTAGAGTTAGTTATCCTTGACTCTTCTCTTTCTCTCTCTCCCCTATATCTAGCCCATCAGCAATTTGTGTTTGTTCTATGTTTGAAATCTATCCATAACCTGACCACTCTGACACTTCCACTGACTCTAACCCAGTTGAGGCCACCACTGTCTCTTGCCTGGGTTGTTGCAATAGCCTCCTTCTGGTCTCCCTCCTATGCCTTTGTCTCCCTACAGCAGCCAGAATATGCTTGTAAAGTATAATTCAGATCATTTTATCTCTCTGCTCAAAACCTCTCATCTCACTCAAAATCATATCCCAAATCTTTCCTATAATTTTTTCTTTCTAATATTTTACCTTTAATTTCTATTTCTTTGCTTAAGACCATCAATATAATGTTGAGTGAAGCAGAGGCAGTAGACACTTGTACTTATTCCTGATCTTTAAAAGAATGTTTTTAATGTTTTACTATTAAGTTTCATATTTACTGTAGGTTTCTTTTTTTGTAGGTACCTATACTAATTCAGTGTTATCACAGAAGTGCCATGTAACTAGCCATATCAAAACTCAGTGGCATAAAAATGACGATTCATTCTCATAAATCTGTGGGTTGACTGGGGTCAGCATTCTAAACTGGGACTGGCTACAGGGTTTTGCTGTGCTCCATTGGTCTCTCACTCCTCCTGGGACCAGCAGGATAGCCTGGGTATGCTTGTCCCGTGGTGAGGGAAGAAGGGCAAGAAGACAAGCACAGTTTTGCAACTGCTGTTCATGTCTTTGGGGCACATCATATCTGTCAGCATTCCAATAGCCAAAGCAAGTCATACGGCCAAGCCCAAAGTACACTGTCTACAGAGGTGGTGGTAGGAAGGGAGAAAAGATTTTTAACAATGATACATTACATTTATTTTCTAATGTTAAACCAACTTTGCATTTATGGAATAAACCCAGCTTGATCTTGATGTGTCCTCCCTATTCTGCCTCCCTCTACTTTTCTCTTTTTCTTTTTTCACACTATTAGATTTGGGTTGCTTTTCTTTGCATTTTACAATTTTATTTTTTTATCAGCTTTATGTTGAGATATAATTTACATACCATATAATTCACCCACTTAAAGTTTACAATTCAGTGGTTTTTATTATATTCACAGAGTTCTGCAACTATCACCACAAGCAACTGTAGAATATTTTCATCACCCCAAGGAGAAATCTTATGTCCATTAGCAGTCACTCCCTATATCCACATCCACCCCCAGCTCCCAAACTCCCTTACCTCCAGCCCTTGGCAACAATGAATTCACTTTCTGATTGTACAGATTTGCCTCTTCTGGACATTTCATGTATGGAATCATACAATATATGGTCTCTTGTATCTTGCTCCTTTTATTTAGCATAATGTTTTTAAGGTTCATTCATGTTATATAGCATGTACCAGTACTTCACTGTTTTTAAATTTCTGAATAATATTTCACGGTATGAATACAATGTGTTTATCTATTCATCAGTTGATGGTCATTTGTGTTGTTTCCACTTTTGGGCTGTTATGAATGATGCTCCTATGAGATTCCTAAAAAAACTAAAAATAGACTTACCATGTGATCCAGCAATCCCACGCCTGGAGGGAACTCTAATTTGAAAAGATAAATGCACTCCAGTGTTCATAGCAGCACTATTTACAGTAGCCAAGACATAGAAACAACCTAAATGTCCATTGACAGATGGCTGGATAAAGAAGTTCTGGTGTGTGTGTGTGTTGTGTGTATGTGTGTGTGTATGTGTGTGTGTATGTGTAGATATACACATAACTCAGCCATAAAAAAGAATAAAATAATGCCACTTGCAGCAACATAGATGGGCCTAGAGATCGTCATTCTAAGTGAAGTAAGCCAGAAAGAGAAAGGAAAATACCATATGTTATCACTCATATGTGGAATCTAAAAAAGAAAAGAAAAAAAGGACACTATGAACTCATCTACAAAACAGAAACTGACTCACAGACACAGAAAACAAACTTATGGTTACTGGGGGAAAAGGGGTGGGAAGGGATAAATTGGAAGTTAGAGATTTGCAGATAACTACTGTATATAAAATAAGCAGCAAGTTTCTACTGTATGGTACAGAGAACTATATTTAATATCTTGTAGTAACCTTTAACAAAAAAGAATATGAAAAGGAACATATGTATGTATATGTATGACTGAAACATTATGCTGTACACCAGAAACTGACACAATATTGTAAACTGACTATATTTCAATGAAAAAAAATAGTCCTTAAAAGAAAATGAATGATGCTCCTATGTACAAGTTTTTGTGTTGATTTATTTTATTCGTGGACTTTTTTTCAGTAAATACTACAATACTACAGATCAGTAGTTGGTTGAATTGACAATACAGAGCTGCGGATATGTTGTATGTAATCTTTTGAAGTTCATTCTTCATTCTTTTCCCTTCTTATTTCAATTTTGGTTGTCTCTTGATCTGAGGAATTTTTTTCAAAGGTACCATGATTTTCTTTTTGTTCATCCTCAGACAGGGGATTTAGGCTCGCCCAGTATTGACTTATAATCAAATGATTCATCTGGGATCTATGAATTTTTTTTGTCTGGTAACTATTTTAATTGATTTTTAAAAACTGAGGTATAGTTGACACATAACATTATATTAGTTTTAGGTGTACAACATGATTCGTTATTCATATTTCTACGAAATTTTACAGCAATTCTTGGTCAAGATCAAAGGCAGAACCACAGAAAGTTGTAGATTGCTGTTCTGGAGACCGGGCAGGCTATGTGGAGTCAGCAGGGCACTGTCATGGCTTTCCTAACTGGACCTTCATCTTGTAGATGGGTGTAATCCCGGAGAAACACCTCTCTGCCACCACATCCGGCTCTCATTAGAAGTTGTGGGTAGGTTACTGTGATGACTGTCCCTCAGAAGGAGGCACCAAGGCAACAAGCATTCCTGTGGGCCCTTGAGCTAGCTCTTTCACTCCCTTCCCAGGTTGGAACATCCTTCTGATCTTCAGGGATTTAGAAATATTCTTTACACAGATGGAAACAATAGTAGTAACAGGCCATCTTACCAATAGCAATGAGCTGTTTCTTCACAAACCATAAATCTAAGACCAATTGTAACTTGTTTCCTAAATTAACTCATACCCAGATTCTAACTGCCACAGTCTTTTCTGTAGAATTTGTTCCAGTCCCTGCATCCTAATCTTTATCTCAACTTCAAATTCTAAACTTTACATTTCTCAACTTCACAGACTCTTTTCCCTGAACCCCTAGCCTGTTATTTTTCTCAACTCTTTTCCTTTTCTCCCATTCCCACCAAAGTCTATTGCTGTTTGGTTATTAGCAATTAAAGAGAGCTAGACACTGGGCCAGATGTTCTTTATGCATGATCTCATCTGTCTTATCCTACTCAGTGACATTAGTTAAGCAATTTCATAGACGAGAAAACTGAGGGCTGATGAGATGAATTGGGCCAAAGTCCGTATCTCCAGTGTTTTTGTATTGTTTTGTTTTATATTATGATGTCTTTGGCTCTAAGTAAAAGAAAACTTAAAAGTGGCCTTGACAATAATGAAATTAATTATTTCATAAGAAGGTTGGTTAGTTCAGAGGCACCACATTACCATCGAGAACTCAGGCCTTCCTACTCTACCATAGACTCTGATGGAGTCAGGCTTTGTCCTCAAGTTAGCTTAGCTTTCCACAAGCTTTCACGATGGCTACCAAAGTTCCAGCATCACATCCTCAGAATTTCTTGAGGCAGGCAAAGACAGCACTCCTTTTGGTCCATCTCTCTAATTTGTTGCGCACCTTCCTTAAGAGCAAAGAAACTTTTCCCAGGACCCTCCCACATCCCGGCAGACTAGTCTTCAAGTGTCTAGACTGCCACAAGCCCATGCCTAACTGGTCACTGGCAAGGGAAATTGGACCACAATGATGAGGTTAGACTCATCGAGATTCATTCCTATGGCTGGCTCCAAGCTTCCCTGAAGTTCCTGGACACTTGGCAGAACAAAATTAAAGTTCTGTTAGGAAGAAGGGAGATGGGGGTAGCACCCAACAGTGTCTTACAGAATCCAAAAATCCAGGTTGTTAACCTCAACATACTACTGCTATTCCGGGCTCTCCCCTCAGCTCCCACCCTCACTTTAGCACATTTCCTTAACTGTGAGCGAAGTCCCCTACAACTCCAGCTCTAAATGACACATACCAAGGCTGTCCTTGGCAGAATAGTGAGGAACATGAAATGTATTCTCTGGGGTCCAGTGCTCTTGTGCAATTTACAAGAAGTCAGGGACATGTGCTTGGTTAGCTAAGGTACCACTGTCACAGCATGGGGGTGGGGAGAAGAGGCTCTGCCTCATGGAGAGTGGACCAGCCTGGCCCTCATCCAGCTTGAGTTCCAGTCATGCTCCCCCTACCTCAGCCCTCCAACACCGAGATCTTTTTCAAGATCCGTACTTCTCTTAGAATCTGAATGGTTTTCTTAACAAATTCTAATTTGCCTTCTAATCTTAAGCCCCAATATTACCCTCATATCTCCTTCCCTCGAATTTTCCCAGTGAGAAAACCTGTATCCACTGAATTTACTAACCATTCACTGAGCTCCCCTTTGTGTTAGAAGCTAGACACAATTCTACACAATTGGAAAGGAAATTAAATTATAGTAGCTATGTTACCAGGTGCTGGGGTAAGTTCTTGACACACACTATCTGACTTTATCCTTAACAGCACCCTGGTAGGTTAGGCTATTTTAACCTTCACATTAAGAATTTAGGGAATTCAAGTTCAGAAGAAGTCAGCTGCTCAGAGAAGGTAAGGTTAGCTCAAGGCCACAAGCTATTAGGAGCCCATGACTGCCTGACCTCACGCTCATGCCCTTTCCCCTGCCCCACCATTCTGGCTTCATCCTGGCTTTTTTATTGTTACAAAACATATTTGCATACATTAATTTGAACTGCACAGCGGTAGCAGGGTGAGTCGTAGTATCTGTATTTTATAAATGAGGGGTAGTACGGTTCAGAGATACTAAATGACTTGCCCCTAGTCACGTGGAGCTTAGCTTTTCTGACTCCAACATAAGAGTACTTTCTGCCACTGTAGAGTGTGCCTGGAAGAGCAACGCATATTTGTTGAGTGGATGATGATCTGGATGACAGAAGTCATTCCTGTCAAATTATATTATAGAAAATAAACTGTCACTGGCTAGAGGTCTCTAGGTTCCTCCCCTCTGGGCTTTCCTAGGAACTCCATCACCTTCAACCAAGACTCACAAAGAGTAGAATCCACATCTCCTCAGGCAGATCCTCAGACTGGGGCTTAAGAAGAACGGGTCCTCTTTAGAGACAGAGCTCAATGGACCTATCAGCTTTTGCTCCCTCTCCTCCCACTTCTGGGCTTCCTCTGGTCCTGGAGTGGGGAAGCTGTACTCAGCCTTCTCACTGCCCCCATGTGGCAGGACTGCATTTGTTCTGGAGTAGACAGACCAGTGAGCCTCTGCTCTCCGGTTCTGCCAGCCTTGGCCCTGGCAATCATCACACTAGTGCCCCCTCCCCTCTCCTCCCTGGGCCCCGCCTCCTGCCTCTGACTCAGCCCCACAGCCCTGGACACAGTCAGTACACACAGCCCAGAGGCTCAGCTCAAAGAGAAACAAAAGGAACTGCCTGGTTCTCATGGCTATGGCCAGCACCTTCATACCGGGGCTGAACCCTCAGAACCCTCATTATATCCCAGGGTAAGACTTCTACCCAGAGCACAGCCCCACTTGCTTCTGGGAATAGGGGAATAAGGATATAGGACTTGTGCCACCTCAACCTGGGGGGCCAAGTGGACATACTGGTATGGGAGGCCTAGGGCTGGAGTATCTATGATGTTGGATGGAAAAGGAAAAGCAAGGGAGCAGTAGTAGTCAGGACTGCCATGAAGCTTTCTGTTGTGTTCTCCATGGTAATAGGGCAACAGCAGAAGGGAAGGGTTGAAAACTCAGACAGACAACTAAGAAATGCCTGCTCCAAATATTTACACAGTTGAGTCCAGAAAAGATCAGGGCTTCAGAGGTCTTTGCTTCTGTCTCTGGGGATGGTGAGGCAGGGAGATTCTGGAGGTGAGTGGGTGAGACTTGTGCTACAGGTACACGGGACACTGCCCACTACTTCGGTTCAGCATGGGCCAGACCTATGGGCAGATGACTGGTCAACTACTTCGAGGCTCTCCTGGCCTAGCCTGGCCCCCTGCCCACCGCACACTTCTGCCTCCTATTCGGCCTCCAAGATCTCCCGAGGTTCCCAGGAGAAGCCTGCCTGTCAGGCGTGGGCATGAAAGGCTCAGCTCCAGCATGGTCCCTGGGTACACAGGTATGCACACAGGCATGAACAGGTACCCCCAATACAGAACATGGGTCCCAAACACTAACAAATCTTCCTTGCCCCTACCCACCCAGGTTTTGTACCCCAGGCACAGTTCATCTTTGCCAAGAACTGCAGCCAGGTTTGGGCTGAAGCTCTGAACGATTTTGCTCAGTGGTATGCAGGAAAAGGGAATCAGGAGCTGCCAAAGGAAACCAAGGGAGAAAAAGACGTGGAGAAAGACCAAGAGCCAAATTCGGAGCCAGAGCTGGAGGCAAAGGACCCAGAACCAGGGCAGGAGGTGGAACAAGTGAGACCGAGAAGGCGGAGGTGGGGAGTAGGTGGGGTGGGAGTGGGGAGCCTTACCTCTGTGTGGCCTGGCCTGGAGGTAGCGGGCTGTGGGTACAGGGGGTGTGGGCTGGACTGCCAGCTTCACCTCCCTGGGAGCTTGAGTTACAGCCCAGAGGCTGAATTTGATAGCCGTGTTTTTCTTCTATCAACTTGTCTCATAAGGCTTCCCCTTATTCCATGGATGACAGAGATCCTCGCAAGTTCTTCATGTCAGGTGAGAGGAAGTGGGTTATGACCAAAGATGTGGGGAGGTGCCCAGGAGGTCCTGACTTTGTATCCACTACCCCCACCCCCAGGCTTCACTGGTTATGTGCCCCGTGCTCGCTTCCTCTTCGGCTCCAGCTTTCCTGTGCTTAGCAACCAGGCACTGCAGGAATTTGAACAGATGAAGTCACCGGGCAGATCCCAGAAGGATCCTAAACATCTCCCACCACTTTCCAGGACCTACTCTCAGAATCTGGGCCTTTTACCTAAATATGGAGGCTACGTGCCAGGTGAGGATAGCCCCAGAGGGAGGCTTTGGGGACTGGAATATTTGTGTGTGTGATAGGTGGAGGTGGTTTGTGGGGTTTGAACTAGTAGATATGGGGGGACCCTGTATCCTATGGTTCAGCCTTATCATTGGGCAGGAAAGGAAACAGACATAGCTCACAGTGGGCAGTCAGGACCAGATTTTGTAGGGCAACTTGGAGGTTCTAGGCAATTGGCTGAGAAATAAACAACTTCCCTATGCCTCTGGTTACAAATGACAGACTCTCCTGACCACACAGGGTATAAGTTCCAGTTCGGCCGCACATATGGGCATCTCACCCATGATGCTCTGGGTCTCAGCACCCTCCAGAAGCAGCTCCTGACATAGGTACCTGGACTTCAAGTTCTCTCTTCCCTTTTCATCCTCTCAGCTATCCTTTCAGAAGGAAGAAAGGTGGGCTGGAGGGTGGGAGGAGGCACAAAAAGAAAATGGTTTGGAGGCCGAGCACCTTTTTTATTAATAGGTGTAATAAATAAATAAATAAATACATAAACAGAAACCTGGGCTCCTCCTCCCTCTTCTGACCACCAGGCACTGGCCACAGCCTATTTACAGCTGGGGGCTTAGAGAACTGGCCCCAGTACTGTCACCCATCCTCCTTACCACCTGGCCTAGGGAACCCTGCAAATGGGCCTTCTGGTCATCTCCCTCCACAGGGGTGCACCTGTCTGTACCCATGGAAGGGCTGGCCCACATGGGCCAGGGAAATTCTGGCAGCCCAGTGCTGCATCCCTTCCCTCCTTTCCTGGGTGGAGGTTTGGACGAGGTCACTGGGACAGTTAAGGGGGAGTAATTAATACTGAGCACAGGGATATGTGGCCCCCAGCTCTTGGGCTATTTTCTGTAGCCAAGCCGGAGGGCTCAGGAAGGGCTCTCAGGCTAAGAGTCTGGGGGTTGTAAGGGTCCCCGAGGCTACCAGCATGCACAGGGCCTCAGTTTTGGCTGCTTCCAGGGGTTGGACTTGGAGTTGGGGTCAAAGTCACATAGGCCAGAGGCACCAGTCCAGTGTCAGGGCCACGGCTGCAGCGCAGCCAGTCTCCTCCTGCTGGCCCCAGCACTCGCAGGAGATCTCCCTTGTGGAAGCTCAGCTGTCCAGGGCCCGTGGCCAGATGGTGGCACAGTGCCTTCACCTCACTGTGGAAACAACAAATGGAGGTCAGAGAAACCCCACCCAAAGCCAAACCCAGCCCCCAAGTCCTTTTGTGTCCCAGGGCTCACCAAGGAGGCTTAGAAGGCAGGGTTGGAGAGAGTGGCTCCTGTAGGTTCTCCTTGGACTCTGGCTCCCGGCGGGCACCCACTGTTTGTGCCACTAATTGGAGCACGGACTTGTCCAGGCTCAGCCAGTCCGAGGGTAGCCTAGAGGACAGCAGCAGGGGCTCTGGCTCTGTCTGTGCCTTGACTTAGATCAGGTTCCCCCAACCCGCTCCCCACCGCCTCGTCCACACCATGGGTTGTCTCTCACCTGTTTGTAGGCCGGGCCTCCCGCTGAGCCTTTCGGGACCCAAAGAGGTATCCCCACTTGATGCCCCCAGGTGAAGGCTCTGAGGCTCCTTCCTCACCTTCTGCTGGGGGAGCAGTGGAGCCCTCCCTCTCCCGACTGCGCCTCAGCTCAGCCAGTACGGAATCAGGGGGGCTCCCCATCCAGAAGGGCCAGCCCTTGTCCCGGCCAAGGGTCTCCTCAGGGGCAGGGCAGGCCTCAGCTCCCTCCACGACTCCCTCTCGGGGGGGTGGCCCCCCACCTCCTGCTTTCTTTTTCTCACTGCTGCTGCCATTGCTGTTACTGCTGCCCCCACGGGGGAACCTAGAACCCTCAGTGGAGCCATCAATGTAGACCTGGGAGCTCTGCATGAGCTGGTACCACCAGCCAGCCTGCCCGCTGCGGGACCACCTGCCACGCCCTAAGCTCCCAGATGCCTCTGTCTCCTCCTCTTCCTCCTCATCTTCTCCACCTTCTGGGGCACCCACACCCTTCACCCGCTCCCCATGGGCTGCCCTGTCCATGTC
The DNA here is from genome assembly GCF_036321535.1 of Camelus dromedarius. Taxonomy (NCBI): domain Eukaryota; kingdom Metazoa; phylum Chordata; class Mammalia; order Artiodactyla; family Camelidae; genus Camelus; species Camelus dromedarius. The sequence continues at coordinate 46,658,322 of NC_087445.1, read as the reverse complement.
TCCAGGGCCCTCCTGGCCCCGGGACCGGGCCAGCTGCAGTGTTGAGTGGGCGGACAGCAGCAGGTCCTGGGACACCCGCAGCAGTTCCTTGTGCTGCCGCTGCTGCTGCCCACTTTGCAGCAGCCGGTGCTGGAACAGCAGGTCCAGGCTGAAGGGCAGGAGGGCCAGGGGCTGTAGCAGCAGCAGCAGCTCCTCAAACAGGCCAGGGCACACCGTATGCGCTGCATTCAAGAAACCCCAGGGCTGATAGTGGGTCTGGATGATATCTAGGGGAGAAAGAGAGAGGGACTGAGCCACACAGAGAAGCAGAGGCTGGCACAGGTCGGGGAGAGGGGACTGAAAGGCAACCTGGGCAGAGCCACTGCATACTGCTGCAAAGGCTGTGCCCTGTGACACTCAGATGTAAACAGTGCACGAACTCCACAACCTCAAGTGGCAGCCTCAAATTCAGAGGTGTTGAGGTTCCTGGCCGCTCTGACTTCCAGACTGCTTGAGTATCCAGCTGGCTCTAAGGCTCTAACACAAGCAGAAGCTGGGAATGGACTTGGGTAAGAAGCCCAAGCTTTGAAGATGAAAGCTTGTGTGGTTCTCCTCCCCCCATTTAGCATCTGAAAAGACAGCTGTGCCTCCCTCTTTTGATCCTCTGAGGTCTGGCCTATATTCAGTTTGCAAGACAGAGCAGGGTTCTAAGCATTACCTTCGTGGTTATAGAGGTGATTAAACCAGAACTCCAAGGACCGGATGCTGTAGGGAGATAGGTGAAGAGACTTTAGTCTTGTGCAGATATAGCCAGATGATAAGGTACAAAGGAGACAGACACGGGGGTCAGACATTGGGCAGGGGTATAGGAGAACATCTCCCTTCTACGGCAGGGATGCTAGCCAGTTAATTTCACGTAATACAGTTATGAAAAGTCAGTGGGGATAGAGGGAAGTGGTGAACATGTGATTCACAAGCCAGTCACTTCCTCTTAGAATAGAATTGGCTTCACATGACCCAAGAAGTCAGGGTAGCTACTGAGTGAGAATACAGGGTTAGCTCAGGACCCAAGTGGGATGACCTCCGCCTACACTTGAGAAAGAAGAATACTATGACGTGGGTCCTATAGTGGACTGGGTCAAGCAAGATTTGGAAGCAGTGCTGGAACTGAGAGGATCAGGGTTACAATATCCATAGAAACTGAGAACCAGATTAATTTCCAAATAAGCCAGATTATGACTTTGTAAAAGCAGAAGACCATGTTGGTGATCAGTGCTAGAGGGTCATGGGTCTGGTGGGAAACCAGTGACCTACTGAGAGAGGCTGGAGTGAGTGGGGAGACAGTGAGCCTGGGCCCTGGCCACAGATCCTGCAGATCTACCCTTTCTGACTCAGTCTAGGGAGTCGGTTCTTCAGAGGCGGCAGAGCCAGGGGAGAGGGCTGCTGGTTTGCAGATTTCCACACTCACTTGAGCAGGCCGAGGATGAAGGCGTTGAAGCGCATGGTATGACTGGTGAGCTCTGGGAACTGGCTGACTTTATTGTACAGGCCATGCAAGACCTTGGTGGATGGGCCTGGGAGGAAGCCAGAGTTGGAGGTCACAAGCCCAATCTCTGGAACCTTAAAAATTCAGCCTGGGGTACCCATTTTGCCACCCAGCACTTACCTAGCTGTGTGGAAGCCTCAACCACACTCCACGGCATGTTCTTACGTTGTCCGATGATGACGTCTAGCACAAAGGCCTTGAGACCGTCCTCCAGCACCGCCCGGACCGCAGGACACAAGTACTTCAGAACCAGGTGGCCAACGTTGGGGCTCACAGAACTATTCCCCAGCTTTGCCTATGGATGTGGTAGGGAAGTACAGGGAATCATCTGGAGCCTGACCTTGGTCCTCTCTGACCCTCTTGGTCAGTCTTCATGGTGCTTCTCTTATGATCCCCATCCCTAAGTACCCAACTCTGAGTTCTAGATGAAGGGGGGCAAGGGAAGGTGGTAGCACAGAATAGGCAAGGGTCAGCAGGGTAGAGCTCAGCTTGCCACAGTTTCTTGCTTACCTTCACCCCAGGATCCCGGCTTGTGCCAAAATGGGCCACAATGAGGTCCACAGCAGTGTTAACGGCTTTCACCAGCCCTGCAAGAATTTGATGTGGCAGTTCTTAACCAAGCCCCTGGGCAGCTCAGCTGGGACTGGGCCCTCAGTGGGGAGAGGGAAGGGCCTCCACATGCTCTTTCTCTCTCTCTGTCCCTGCACAGGCACCAGGCCTGGCCTCTTCCTGTTTCTTCCCAGTTCTCAAGCCCCTCCTGTTGTCACCTGCCTGCCTGGACCCACCTTAATGATTCCATCGTCATGACACTCAATGTCCTCACTTCCTTGCCCTCCTACCCCAAACCTGAATTAGTCTATCTGTCCTCTCCACTCTGAGAAACCAGGCTATTTGTGGCTGCTGCAGAAAGTCCAGAGCCACTCACACCAGTGCTGGGCAAGGGTACTTCTCTGCTGGGTGCCTTGCAGCACCCTCTGCTATGCTCTCAGGTTGCCAGGCCAGCCCTTCATTCCTCTTCTCAAGCCCTTCACACAGAGAACAGAGGCCACTGGTCATGAATTCAACCTCCTTCTCCATCCAAAAGACAGAATAATATTACATCACTCCTCCATCCCATCTTCCCTCTCTCACTCCCTTTCCATCTGGGAGGAAGGTGGGTATTTCCCTTCTTGCCCAACGTTCTTCCCTCTCCCTAAGCTCTGAGTCTCCCACTCTGCCTCCACAAGGGGCTTTAGCTTCATCTTTCTCCCTTTCACAGGCTCCTTCTCTTTGGCCCACAGTTATGCTCAATCTTTCTCCACCATCTCACTGAAACAGCTCCGCTAAGTAGACTGGTTCCTTGTCAGTCCTTAACTTGCTAGATGTTACCATCACGCTTACCCAAGCTGTTGGGCCCTGCAGTACCTGAGCTCCCCCAGTATAGCACATGAGCATTTATTTATGCCACGGCAGTCCCCCTCACTACACTGAGCTCCCTGACAGAAGAGACTGAAGCCTGATTCTTAAGCATCTGATAAATGACCCATGCTCACTGGCACATACTCACGATCCACAGCACACAGACTCTTGCTTCTTGCCCAAGTGCCTGTGCTCTTTACTTCCTTCCCAGCACTTGGAGTTCTAGGTTCGGAAAATACTCTGAAGGGCTAGATGGTAAGACAACAGGCACAAATAGGTAGTGACAGCAGAATTCCTGGCCTGAGCTAGGGGTAATATTCACCTTTTTTCTGAAGCAGGTCAATGGAAATGGCCTCTGAGTTGCCATCTGGGGACAGACAAAATTCAGCTGGAGGCTTCTCAGTCAAGGAAAAGGGGTCTTGGAAGTCAGGGCAGGTCAGTGGTAACGGCTTCACTATTTGACCTGAAAAGGAGAGAAAAATCAATCCTAAGCAACTAAGATTTGCAGCTTGGTTCTGTGCCTCATACCCTGTGAGACATGTTCTTTTGGGATTGACCCCTTCTCTAGCTCTTCCCGGCTGTGGCAGAGCCTGCCCTGGGTTTACTGGGGACCTGGCCCACACACCATTCAGCCGACAGTTCAGATGGCCAGCAGCACTGAGGGAGCCAGGGAACTCAAAGATGGGGTTCCTTCGGGCCAGCCGAGCTTCCTGTGGCCTTCGGTCTAGGCTCCCTGACAAACCAGGTGGCCCTAGAGGGTTCTTCCTTCTGTATTCCCGCCACTTGAGTGCTTGAGGAGATAGATGATTGGCTGAAAGCAGAACAGATTAGCAGAAGAGACAAGAAATAGTCAGCAGGAGACAGCATTTCATACCCGCCCTGTGGGCCCATATAAAACATAAGAGTTGGGATGTTATCCACAGCTGCAAACATTTAACCTCTGACCCCAAGCTGGAGTATAAGAAACCATTCTAACGTGCTTGGGATGGGGCTGGGGGGCAGGCAGTGAACCTCGTACCATTACTGGGCCTGGAAGCCATGCTGCCCTCACCACCTCCCCGGGCCAGGCTCTCTGCTCGGCTGAGGCTAGATCTCCAGGAGCCCAGAGGAGGCAAACTTCCTGTTCCATGGAGTCGATACTCAGCCAAGGTCAGTATCTTCTGATCCTCCTTCTGTGGCTGCTGGGAGGTGGCAGGCCGGACAGCAGAAGGACAGGAGTGGCTCCATGGAGGTGGGCTTTCTGTGGCTGTGGCCTGCTCTGGGGGAGGGGAGCACGAAGTGGAGGCAGAAGAGTCGGTGCTGGGCCCAAAGGGGCCAGCACTCCGGATGGGGGAGTAGCTGCCCAGGGGTGATGGCCGTGAGGTTTCTGGCTCAGGCCCAGCTTTCTTGGCACCTCTGTTGGCGGGTGCCTGTGACTCCCCTGAAAGTACTGGGGCTGGGACTTGAGCAGTGGAGGCAGCCAGGGGAGCAGGCTGCTGTGCGCGGTTGCAGCCTGAGAGGCTGTAGAGCTGGGAAAGGCCGTGGAGAGCCCGGGCCTTGGCCAACTGTTTGGGGAAGTGATGCTGGAACACGAAGGGCTGGATGGGCAGCGTGGTTGGCCTCTGCTCCTTGCTGTAGCGAAGGACTGGTCGGTTCTCAGCACCACCTCCTGCGGCAACAGGGATGGAGAAGGAATCAGACAAACACTGAAACCAGCATGAGAGGAAGCAAAGAAGCAGACAGGAGATGATGCTTACTGGGGAAAGGGGAAGACATGGGCAGGACCTGGGTGACAGGAATTGAATGGGATGGGGTAATCCAAGTTTGTGGAATTGACACTGTCCCTCCTGTCTTTTGTAAAACTTTCCCCAGTGTTTTTATGATACTCAACTGTCTAGTATTTCTTGGCTGTTCAGCCCTTCTTCATTTTCCTGACTTAAAAGATGGGTGTATACTATGGCTCAATTCTTATGTTTAACTTTACACCTCCTTCCCTGCACTGGTCACGTTCAGACAGTCACACACAGATGACTCTTGAATCCACGGCTTTAGCCCCAACTTTCCTCTTGATCTCTGGATTATTTTGCTTTGGGTTCTGCTTTCATTTAAAATTTGCCATTTAAAAACACCTTATTCATTCTCCTGATGACTTCCATCTCTGTGAATGGCAGAATTACCATCTGCTTTATTTCTAAGGTTTAAAGACTTGGAGTCAGAGTCACATATTTTCAGGGTCAAGATGTTGATTTACCGATTTACTTCAAACTTTCGCCCATCGTTCCGTCTCCCCTCGAGCTGACACACTGCATTCTTACCAAATCTAACCATAATAAAATTATTTCTTTACTTGCAGCCAGAATCAGCCTCCCTATCCACCCAACTCCCACTCTTTCATGACCCTGGTGTTGGAGCCCCAGAGTCCACATCTTCTCCCTCTACAAGAGGTGTGTTCCCCGAGACTGGTCCTCCCCTGTTCTTTCACCCAATCTTCTGGTCAGTGTTCCTCAAAACATGGGTCTCAGCACTAAACACAAAACTCTGCAACACTGCACAGAGGACGACTTTGTGTATGGGTGGTGCTTCCAAATCAAACACTGCACACAGTGAACATCTGGATGAACACAAGGTGGCGCTATAAGCATCTATACCACCTAAAACCCTGGGTGTGGCTCACAGGCACCTAGGGCTCATACAGGTCTGAGGCAGGAAGTAGTATCCTGACTTGAAAGACTTGGGTATTGGAAATTTAGAAATTAAGTCATTTGTCCAAGGTCACACAATTAGGAAGCAGCCGAGCTAGAATTCTGCCTAAGCCAGAGTCTGACTTTGGGGCTAATGTTCTCTTTACCACACTGCACTACACATGAAATGGTACCAGGCTGGATTTTCCTATTGCTCGTCTTTCCCCATTTATTTACTTCAGTGAGTCTTAAGGGGATGGTGACCACAACCCCACGAGGGAGGTGTTTCAGAACCACTCTCAGGGGACATTTCCACACTATACCCTCCTGTCATTCCCAGTCAGTGCTTAGAGAACAACCTGTGTCATTCTCCCTTGCTCACTATGCTCCAGCCATACTTTCTTCTGTCCTTAAACATGACAAGTTCATTGACATCTAGGGGCCTTTTGCACCCGCCTGTCCTTCTGCCTGAAATCGACTCATCATTCAGGCATTAGTTCAAGCATCACCTCCTCATCAAGACCTTCTCTGACAATCTCAACCCTCTGGCAAGTCCTACTCTCATTACCCAGTTTTATTTCTTTTAGCCACTTTTCACTATCAGAAATTATCTTATTTATCATCCATTACTCCCCAAAAGTGCCCCAGAAAAGCAGAGATTTTTAAACTGTTCACTGCTGTATCCCCAGTGCCTAGAACAGACTCTGGAGCATGGTAGGTACTGAATAAAGATGTGTTAAATGAATGAATCTTCACTGTTACCCTTGGTTCAGTATAGTCTCACTGCATCCAAATCTTCTTACATATACCAGCTTACTTTCCTTAAATACCAATTTTTAAACACTTTATTTTCTGTGGCTCTATGGCCCATAAAATATAAAGTCTAGTACTCTCAGGCAGGTAGGTGTCAACATCTGCCACAAATTAGCTGCTTTCCCCTCAAACGTCCACATTTGTCATCGTATTGACACCACTCTTTCCGCCCCATTCCTGACTTTAAGCACACGGGAACGTCTTTAATTTCTCCACTTACTTAAATATCAAATTTCAAGACTGAGTTGATGCTGGCTCTCAGAATAGGCCCTCCCAACCCCAGCTTTATTATTACCCCTATATATTATGTTTGAATTAGACTATTTATTCCTACTCCTTAAAAAATCCTCCCTGTTAAGTATTCTCAGGATAGGTGTGAGGCAGAGGAGCAAAACTGGGGGTTGGGAGGGCTATTAGGGAGTGGGTCTCAGTCCTACCCTCAGGGAATACCGAGAATAAGTTTTTTCATTTACTATGTGACAGCCCTTCAGAAAAATTGGAGATAGAGACCATATTCACCCAAGTCTGTTCTTCTGTAGGTGACACAGCCTCAGTCCCTCAGTTTCTTAAGATGGAGTGCCCACGACTTCCAGGTGAGCACTAAGTGGATCAGAGGAATGAGGGGACTATCAACAACTCTCTTCTGAGTCCATAAATGAATCCAGTCATTTTAACTTTTTGGAAGTCCGAACTGCTGACTCATTCTGAGTTTGCAATCAACTAAGTATGCCAAATCAACTCAAGTACAGCTTACATATCAAAGTTCACATTGGTCCCTGAAAGAACAAAACGTTCTTTCCAGATTTGGTAAAATCCTTTTGAATCTTGATTCTGCTGCTAAGGATCTCAAAGAGACATCAGCTTCTTTTCTCATTAATGAATTCATTAAATTGTCACTCATTTTTTGATTTAAAAAACAGTCATACAGAATCAAGGGAAGAGCCCTGTGGTAGGTCACTGGAGACTTATGGAACAGAACACCATCTCGATGTGAAAAGTTTTATCTGATAGCAAAAGCACTTTGGCTTCTCCTCCTATCTCTGCCAGGATTGTCCTTGCCGTGAGTGCCAGCCATAGCATCCCCTGTTCCCACCAGACACTGCAGTCTCAGAAGACAGTGGGTTCCAAAGGACTCTGGCCAATCCCTGCTGTTTCTGATCCCCTTCTTTCCTAAAGACACTCTTTGCATCCCTGCCCCAAGGGCCGCTCCTCTGTGTATGTTTAGGAGTATGAAGTCTTCTGTGGACTGTGATCTCCCTAACAGCAGAGATAATAATACCATTTATGGTTTTTTAACCCCCTTCCTTTGATAAGCCAAGAGACCCAACCTCAGGCTACAGCACAGCAAATTCCCCCTTACCTCCCTCTCCCCTGCTATATCTCCTCTTTCTTTCCAAACCCCCTGAGATCTGGCTTCTGCCTTTGCCACTTCCAAATGCTGCTTTGGGGATTTTCAGCCTTAATTCTAGTGAATTCTGTTCAGAACTCATTTACTGAAACTCTTTTGGAAACTCTCCTCCTTTGGTTCCTGTGACTTCATTCTCTCCTGGTTTTTCTTAACCCTCTATTTTCCTGGCTAATTCTTCTCAGTCTCCTTTGAGTGTTGCTCTGCTCACCCTTAAATCACTGTCTCCCCAGGACTCTGCCCTTGCTCCCTTTATAACTCTACACATTCTCCCTGGATGCTCTCATCTACTCACAGCTTCAGCCATCACTTTTATTCCAAAGACTCTCTGATCATGGTGGTCTCCTGACCTCCAGAGAGACATCCTTTCTAATCCCACCTTCCACCCAAACAACCAGTGATCTAAAATGCAAATCAAAACATGCCACTAAGCTGTTAAAAATTAAAAAATGCCACTTCACTGATTAGAATTCTTCAGTGCTTCCATCCACATCCCACTATGGGTATACTAAATTATTTGCAGTTTTGGGAAAGCATCAAGATATTCTGTGCCTTTGTATAGAGTATTGTATGAGCCTAGAATGTTCTTACAATAAGTCTCCACAAAACTTACTCCTAATCATTTTTCTAGACTGTGCTTAAATGTAAACTGTGTTAGCACCCTTTCTCTGACATTCTGGTCTGTTGAGATATCCCTCTCATAGACCAGTACACTATACACTGCCATCTCTGCATTTTAACTATGTTTCCTTTCTGGTTTCCAACCTTAGTTGGAATTCCTTGAGGGCAGAGAGTGTCCCTCTCATCTATCACCAGCACCCACTTAACACAGACAGAGCCTTTATAAAATAATTACTTAAGCATAGTAAACTAATAGGGAAAGAGCTGGTCTAGAAGGCTAAAAGGTCAAGTGTCAGGTCTCAGGTTCTTTGAAGAGTGACTACAATCACTGATCAAAGAATGAACTCACTGACACTCAGTGTGGTTTGCTTGTTGAATAATGTCCCTGAAACATCACAAATTCCTAAATGTACAAAACTGAACTCACATCTTATTCCTTTTTCAGTAAATCTATTTCTGTGTCTGCAGTCCCTACCCAGGTATCATCATCTTTCCAGTCATCCAGGTTTAGAATCACAATTTTCTGAGTACTTACTTTTCCAATACATCAGTCTCTAAGTCGTGTTGATTTTACCTCCTCAGTGTATTTTTTATTCTCTATCCTCCTTCCCCCTATTACAACTGCAGGACGTGCTCTGCACTGGAAAGATGACTGACCTAGGCTGAGGAACCGCTAGCGGTATGGGTGGGGTAGCTGGCAAGGCCCTGTCACTGAGGAGGCCACACATACATCCTGGTATTCTCCAGCCTCTAGGTTCCTTACCGTCAGCTCTAGCTCTTGCATCCCTCTGGGTATGGCTGTTGGCTGGGCTCCCTGGGATAGCAGGCCCTGGATCCATCAGCGAGGCCGCGGGGCCCTGCCCAGCAGCTCTGAGGCCAGCAGGTGGCACCTCACTGGACTGGGGGCCCTGACAGACCTGGGTGGACCACGGCTCTGGGCCAACCTGGTCCATGCCTGGCCCCAAGGGCATGGGTGGTAGGCTATGGCTACAGCGAGTGCCCTCATCCAGTGGGCCCACCCTATCTTGCTGGGCTTCTTGGATGGGTGTGAACTCCTGGGAGGAGTCCCCAACGCTCACTCGAAGTGGGGGGGAGCCAGAGCCTGCAGCTTTCTTCCGGCCCTTGGCGAGTTCAGCAAAGGAGGTGACCCGCCTAGGTGGGGAGCTAGGCCCAGTCAGGGCCGCAGGGCCCTCACTCAGGCGCACCGGGCAACTCAACATGCGTTCCAGTGAGCCTAGGCGGACAGCAGGGCTGCGCTCCAGGCTGCGGTCATAGCTTCGAGAGCGCTGACGTCCAGTGCTAAGGTTGGGAGGTGAAGTGTTAGTGTACACTTGCCCCTCGATCACAGTGGGGCCCACGGGAGCTGCTGCTTCCATGGCAGAACCCACTTCTTGTTCCTCTGGCTGGACTTCTGGCTTCTGGAATAGGTAATACTCAGAGGGCTGGCTAGGACCCGGGTCTGGGCCAGGGCCTGGCGCAGGACTTATTTTGGTGTGTTCCTCAGAGCAGCTTGTGATAGAAGAGCCAGCTGGGCTTGGGGATGATTGGGAGGACAGATCACAGGTGACAAGTTTATAGTAATTCTGTGTGGCCACAACCAGACGGGCCTGGCTCTGGAAGCAGGCTGTGAGGTCAGCCACAGCTGGGCAGGGCTCACAGTGTGGGCGGTAGGAGTTGCAGTTGGCATCAAGCTCAGGAGATGAGGCATGAGGACAACCACAGCCACCTTCCCTTCCTCCACTGTCACGGTGGTGGGACTCATAAGACATCTTAGACTCAGCTGGGGAGGGTTGCAGGTCCAGGTAGAAGGCGCCAGGGTCTGAGTGGCTGCAGAAGGAAGAGTCACTGCAAGATTGTGGGGCAGAGTTGAGATTGACACGGGAGTTGCCACGCATCTTGTTGTAGAGGGTGCTGAAGGTGACCAGCACACCATCTGAGCTGTTGCAGGAGGAGTCACTCACATAGCCCATGGACTGGTCAGCTGCCTCGGATTGACTGGATGTGCTACTGCAGCGGCAGTGCTTGGGTCCTGAGCCTGAGCACCTGGGGTTCCTTGGGGATTCATCTGAACTGAGCTTCCATTCCTGGTCAAAGGAAAAGCCAGAGGTATCACTGGCTCCACCCCCACTGCCACTGCCACCAGGTCCCCCACACTCATCCAACTCCATGGTCTCTGCTTCCAGCTCTAGCCGGCAGCAGTGGCTTGTGCTGCATGGCTGGGTATCCAAGGTGGTCACAGGCTCCTGTTCCTGCCCCTCCACCACTCCGGCCCGACTACGTGTTGCCCCCCATGGCCTGCCCACTCTGGGGCCAGGTGGTGGCAGCTGAAAAGAGGATAGATGGAAGGGGGGTTGGCCCGCCCCATGCAGGTGGAAGGACTGCTGGGTGGCACTATAACCAATGCTGTCATCATATGGGTCACCAAGTCCTGGCTCAGCCACATCCTCCGGCAGCAAGAAGGGGTTGTGTCGTTTAGGGGCCCCGGGGCCTCTTCCATCCCGACCCCTACTCTTGGTGCTTCCTGCAGGTCGCGCAGATCCCCCTGGAGCAGAGTGCAGACTGTTGTACAGCAGGGAGTCAGCTTGTCCTAGGTCTTGATCAGGCTGGGTGATGCCCAGCTCGGATGGGCAGAAGGGGTTGGGTCTCGTGCTCCCACCACCTCCACTTGCCCCTCCACAGCACTGCCTGTCTGGGACTTGACAGTGCACCAGGGGGATGTGGTGGACGATGAGGGTCTCTCCAGTCAGCTTTGGGGGACTATCCATTCTGGAAAGTTCGAACAAGGGCATCAACAGCACCAGACACTGCCCCCGGAGCCCAGAGGGGCAGAACACATTTCATCAGGAGAGCTTGGCACCTGGAAAGAGAGGGAAAGAAAGGGAACCTAATGTCACCTCCCTGAAGCCAGGGACATGCCCTTCCCCATATCATTTTCAGATGGAGAAAAGCTCAAGAGGAGAAAAGACTCAAAGTCAAGATGGAGCTGGGTAACACAGCCTGACAGAGCACTGTCTGCATTGCACAGGTCTAGGTCTGGCTTTGAGTTCCCCCTTCATTTTAAGTTCGCCATGCATTCACTTGCAACAAAAGGCCAGGCCCCTTTTAATGCCACATCTGAAGGTCTGGGGATCTCAGGGACAGTACTTTCTCCTTCTCTTTCTTAGTAGTAAACAATGACTAGTCCTGAGTATAAAAAAGTACGAATAATGACATAACTAAAAAAAAAATATCTAGGATATTTGAAAGGATGCTAGGCACTGAGGGGATACAGAGATGCCTTAGACACAGCTACAGCACGCAAGTTTACAGATGAGGGGGAAAATCACAAATAAGATATCATGTATGCATAGCAATAAGCTATAATTTTGAAAGAAAAGTAATTTTTAATGTACTATATCATTTGATGCCTATGTCATCTTGGACCCCTCTTCTCCTCCTCTGAGCTCCAAAATACCTATCCCTCTCTGATGGCTGTGGGCTAAGGATCCTCATTCTCCCTACCACTGTATAGGAGGTTCTTGAATGGAGAGACTGAGTTAGGCATCAGACTGCAAGCATGGCTGATGCCAGCTTATTCCTTCTCAATGGGGTAGGGGTCTGGTTTTTTTTCTGGGGGTGGGGGCATTTGGTTTATTTATTTATTTTAATGTTTTTTTTTTAATGGAGGTGCTGGGGAATGAACCTAGGACCCTGTGCATGCTAAGCTCACACTCTACCACTGAGCTATACCCTCCCCCAGGTAGAGGTCTGTTTTTATCTTTTTTGCATCACTCTGGCACAACATCAGATAAGGTTTGGCAAACATAAGGCATAATACATTCTTAATATTTATCTAGCTCAGGGTATAGATCTTCTGAAGTGACCCAATTCTGCCCAGTTTTAGCCAGAACCTTCACTACAGGGGTCCTCTAAAAAGCCCTCTCTTCCCAGTCTTACCTGTGATGGATTAAGGTCAAGCTCTCTACACAGAGCCCATTCTGAGTGTCTCTGGTCCATTGGCTGGACTGCGGCCGAATGGCCACCTCAACTTCTAGTCTCCTGTGCTACCGAGTTCAGGTCCCAAAAATCTTCATTTGCTCAGACTTCTCATATTTTCTCCCAATTCATTCATTTCTTCTTTCCCTCTTCATTCCTGTCATTCTCCTTCTACCTACCATGACTATAAACCCCCATTGCTTAAGTTCTCCATCATTTAGTTGAACCCTTATACCACCAATTTTTAAAAGTTTAACTCATTTAGATCACAGGACCATAGCTCTTCACGTGGAGTACAGTAAAGAGCTGGACAAGCACACATGCTCAAAGACACGAACAGGCAATACAGAAAAGAAAAAATTCAAATGGCTAATAAGTACATGTGCAAGGGACACAGTATTAAAATATAATTATTTGTGTTAAGTTAAATTACATTAAAATTTAAAAAGCAAGTATTTACCATCTTTCTTCCTCCTTTCCTTTCAGAGAGGACTTTGTTGGATTTCTAAGCCTTTGTATGTTGACTGGGATAATAAGTAGATAATGCAGAAAGGCAAAACTACAGAGGCTAAACTGAGCTACAAGGTTAAAAGTTACAGAAGAAAACATGGGAGTAAATTTGTTACCTTGGATTAAGATTAAGATTGCCTAGTTTATTAGATAAGATACCAAAAGCACAAGTGATAAAAAGAGAAAACAGATAAGGTGGATTTCCTAAAAAAACCAAAACCTTTGTGCCTCAAGAGAGACCATCAAGAAAGGGAAGACAACCCACAGAATGAGAGAAAAGATTTGCAAACGGTGTGTCTGATAAGAGACTCCTGATCAGAATATACAAAGAACTCTAACATCTCAACAATAAAAAGTATATAACCCAATTGAAAACGAGGCATAGAACTTGAATACACATTTCTCTCAAGAAGACATACAAATGATCACTCATGAAAAGATACTCAACATCATTAGTCATTAGAGAAATAAAGACCACAATGAGTTATCACTTTACTCCCACTAAGATAAAAGACAATAACAAATGTTGGTGAGGATGGAGAAACTGCAACCCTCAAGCATTGCTGGACGCACTGTACAATGGTGCAAACACTTGGAAAAACAATCTGGCAGTTCCTCAAAATGTTAAACATACAGTTACCACAGGACCCAGAAACTCTAGTCCTAGGTATATACCCAAGAGAAATGAAAACATATATTCACACAAAAGCCTGTATAGGAATGTACATAGCAGCATTATTGACAGTAGTGAAAAGGTGGGAACAATCAGAATGTCCATCAACTGAGAAATAGATATACATAATACAGTATACATAATGGAATATTATTTAGCAATTAAAGAAATGAAGTACTGATGCATGCTATAGCATGACTGAACCTCAAAAAGGCAAGTGAAAGAAGCCAGTCATAACAGGCTTCTTTGTATGTTGTTGTATGATTCCGTTTTCATGAAATGTCCAGAATAGGCAAATGATAGAAACAGCAATTAGATAGTGGTTGCCAGGGATTGAGGGTCTGGAAAATGGGGAGTGACAGCTAATGGGTGTGGAGGTTCTTTCTGGGTTGATGAGAATGTTCTGAAATCAGGCAGTGGTGATGATTACACAAGTCTGTGAATAAAATAAAAACTCCACAATTTTATGGTATATGAATTATATCTCAATTTTATATGGGTGGATTTTATGGTATATGAATTATATCTTAACAAAGCTGTTATTTAAATTTTTTTAATAGAAAAAAAGATTAAGGTTTATGGGAAGAGAGAAGGAGAGTAAAGGAAGGAAACTAGTGTCTAGCAGTGGAGAGGAATGGGTATTTGCAGAGACAAGATGAGAACAAGAAAAGAGAGGAACAGCTCCCTTAAAGTATGCAACTCTACAAAAGAAGAGGGATAAAGAGGATTTTTAGGAAGTTTTGCTATGAGGTACATGAGATAATTTCCCCTTCACTTCTCCCCATCTCTTCTCTTACTTTGCCAAGAAAACTTTGGGTTCAGGTATATACACCACAAGGATAACAAAGTTGGGAACACCCTAAAATTCCAATAATAATTAATTTAAAAAGTACAGAAAAGGGGGGAGGGTATAGCTCAAGCAGTAGAGCGCTTGCTTAGCATGCACGAGGTCCTGGGATCAATCCCCAGTACCTTCTCCAAATATAAATAAATAAATTTTAAATAAATAAATAAACCCAATTAATTCCCCCTCAAGAAAAAAAAAGTACAGGACAGAGTATCATTAAAACAATGTGTTAATTTAATTATTGACGTGAGAAAATGTTCACAAAATATTAAGTGAAAATAGCAGATCACAAACAGCCTGTATAGTAGGACTCCATTTTTGTAAATAACTACATCTTTTTTATCTGTCTTAGTTCATTCAGGTTGCTATAACAAAATTCTGCAGACTGGGTGGCTTATAAACAGCAGAAATGTATTTCTCCCAGTTCTGGAGGCTGGAAAGTCCAAGAGTAGGATCAAGGCGCCAGCATGGTTGTGTTCTGCTGAAAGCCCTCTTCCTGGTTCATATCTGGCACCCTCTACCTGTGTCCTCACATGGTGGAAGTAAGGGACGAGGGCTCTTTCTGGAGCCTCTTGTATGGAAGCACCATTCAGGAGGGCTCTGCTCTCATGACCTAATCACCTCCCAAAGGCCCTATCTCTTACTACCATTATCTTTGGGAGTTAGAATTCAACCTATTAACTTGGGGGGGGACACAAACATTCAAACCATAGCAATCTGCATGGAAGAAAACTTGAAAGCATATACAGTACCAAAATCCAAGGATGCTCAGGTGCCTTATATAAAATAGTGTATTTGCATATAACTTACACACATCCTCCCATTTACTTTAAATCAACTTCAGATTACTTATAATACCTAACACAATGTAAACACTACATAAATAGTTGTAAATACTATGTAAACGGTATGCAAATAGTTGCCAGATCATGCAAATTCAAGTGTTGTTTTTTTGGAACATTCTGGAATTTTTTTCCTGAATATTTTTGATCCCCAGTTGGTTGAATCTATCCATGCACAACTGGAAGACATGGAGAGCTGACTGTAGGGCAAAATGTTAATAGTGCTTATCTCTGTTGAGTGATTTTGGATTACTTTTAATTTTATTTTTTTTGTTTCATCCATATTTTCTAATAAATACCTGTTATGTATATAATTTAAACAATTTTTTTCTTTAAGGGCTACAGATACTATGGGTTTGGGATCTGGGAAGGGGGCTTGAAACCTTATGTATAGTACTAGGTTTCCCCAGAGTCCTGGCCATAATCTGAAGCCTGGACCAAATGGAGCATACAGAACCTTCTTGCACACACAGCAGTAATTTTAGGAGTACCTGTGGGCTATGGCCATTACTTAATCTTCAGTGAATACTCCCCCTATCCCCTTCTTAAAGCACCATTTCCAAGAGGCATTCACAACTATACACACATAAGAATTTATGATTCTGACCCACAAAACCAATGACTAGGTCATACACATATTTAAATGGAAAACACAGTGACACATAGCATCTGGAAAGCTTATCCTCAAAACCAGGTATAAAGCACAAATGGATATGGAGGGTGATGAAGAATCTTTGCCTGGAGGGCGCTGACAGTTTACTATGTTATGTTTACACATCTGTTCCCAGACTAGAGTGCAATTTCTTGGGGTCAGAAACTGATACAGTCAACCCCCATCCCTAGAACCCATGAATAGTGCTTAGAACACGGTAGATGCTCAGTTATTTATTGATTCCTGTTGTACCCAGTTAAAAAATTGACTTGTTTGTCTTTTTATTGTTGAGTGGTAAGAGTCTTTTTTATTTATTCTGGATACAAGTTCTTTATCAGATATGTCTTGAGAATATTTTCTCAAGTGGCTTTTTCTCAAATGTAGCTTGCCCATTTATTTTCTTAACGGTGTTTTTTTAATTCGCAGAAGTTTTTAATTTTATGAAGTCCCATTTATCTGTTTTTTTCTTTTATGGTTAAATCTTTCTGTGTCCTGTTTAAGAAATCTTTGTCTATCCTAGGATCATAAAGAAATTTTCCTGTTTTTTCCTAAATGCTGCATAGTTTTAGCTTTTCTATTTAGGTTGTGTTGAATCCTATTTTAAGTGTAAAGCTCTTTCACTGGTTGACTTCATTTTATTTTATATTTTTGCATCTCAGAGAAGGTCTTACTCCTTCCTGATCTCCACATGACCAAGGGAAATCCTGTCAGTAGTTTCTCCATAGACAACTCCAGTTCAGCCCTCCAAGGTGAAGTTCTGGAGGCATCTTGTGAGTCTCTGTACTCTGTCTTGCCCATGCTTTCACATTTTTTTATACAGCATTTTTTTTATGTATGTCATCTTACTGATCTTCACAACAATGCAACAGAGTACACAGAGCCGCCTTCATTTAAAAAAACAAGAAAATCCAACACCCAGAAAAAAGAAATGACTTGCCCAAGATCTGTCAGTGGATAAACGACAAAATTAAGTCGGGACTCAGGAATCCTAACTTTTGTCCTTTTTTCTTATCAGTTAGGAATGTAATGAGAGTATATTGTACACATAACTTGATTTCAAATACCACAGAACACATTTACTGACAGCATGTCTCTCAGACTTCTCTCCCAGGAATGACATGTTCTGTAACAAGACAAGTTTAATATTGTGGCCCATGAACTCTAATAAAGATAAAGAGAAAACAGTGAGGTGGAAGAGCTCATTCCAGACTCTTCTTCTACCCTGGTTAAATAGAGAGACATAGGAGATGAAGAAGGGGAAAGAATAGAGAACCCAGAATAGAAAGAAAGTAGAAGAAAGCTCTCAGCACTGCCTACCAGGTAGCCAGAGTAGTGGTGGTCTCAGCCAGCATGAAGTTATGAAGTCTAGCTCTCTAGAATCAGGGAAAGCTTTCCATGAGAGCCCTCTTCCTGGCCCTCATCACAAATGGGTATCTCTTGGCCTATTATAATAATGATATTTGTTAGTGATCATTGACTGAGCACTTACATGAAAGGTGACTTAAATATATTATCTCTAATTCCACTGTAATCCTTTAAAGCAGGCACAATCATTCCCATTTTAGAGATGAGAAAACTGAAGCTTAGCAAGTTAAAGTAGTCCACCCATAATTATACAGCTGAGATGGACACAAACCCAGGTCTGCCCAATTCTTAATTCTTTCCACTACAACTCCTCCCAAAGAAAATGATCAGGGCCACACCCTCTTCCTAAAGTCCCTGCATTTTCCCTGCTACCAAAGCAGATGCTTCCTATCTTTCCTGGATAGGCCCACCCTCTAGTTTTCATGTACAGAGTTTGTTTTACCCACTTGGCTATTCTCTGAACCTACAGTCCCTTTCCTCCAGTAACACTCTTCAATCCCACCTCCTGCTCCAGTTCCCAGCCCTCATCTCCCTGCCCCATTCGCAGTCCTCAACGCCCTCTTTCCCCTGCTCTGTAGTTCACATTCCTAGATGCTTCCTGGGAACTAACACCCTCCCACAACTTCCCAGTGTATTCCCCAGCCATGTTTTGCACAAGGAACTACTGACTCCTATTAGTATATGTTTTTGAATCCTCCACCAAGGTGATCAATGGAAATGGGAATTTAAAGAACTCTATCTGCTTAGCAATAGAGTAACTCTGGGCAGGAAGATGCTCTAAACTCCAGAAGAAAGTCTTTGGTCATCAGTATCTTTCTGCCAATTATAGAATCCCTTCCCCCTCTTTTTTGGCCTCCTGAAGGAGGTTGGGGAAGACAGTGTACTCAGCTGCTATTCTCCAGCAATCTGACCTTGATCTGAGGTCTGATGGGGAGCCTCAGTAGGACTGGTAACTCTATTCCTGTCTAGCTCCTCTTCTGGACAGGACTGAAGGTGAGAGAGCAGGAAGGTGGATTCAGGAGTATCAGCTTATGCTTAGGTCTCTTCCTGTTAGGAATCTAAGTCTGTATAAGAAGACTGATTATAACAGGTCAGGTGCCCTAGGCATTATAGTGACTGCTCCTCCAACCACTCTCCCCCAAAATGTGGAGCCTTTTGGTCAGCAATCTTTCTTACTCCATCCTTATCTGTAGCCTGGTGGCTTCCATAGCACCAGAAGATACGGTACGTGCGTCTATGTGCATGTACATATGTGTATGGAGGGAAAGGATGGGCTTGATGCTTCCCAGTCCCTCCTCTGGAAAGCTGTGCAGATCCCTGCATGTCTCCATCATAAACTTACAGTAGCTGTAGGGGTGTCTCCTCCCATTAAGCCATTGTTTCTAGATCTGACCCCCTCCACCCTGACGGACACCACTGCAGCTTCATTAGAAATGCTCAGAAAGGAAGAAGTGGATCTTCTGCTTCTTGACAAAATAGCATTAGCCCAAGCCTCTGGTTTTCCCCATCTCTGCACCACAGCCCAAATGTATGCACAGATGAGCCCGTCTAATGTTCACTCTCATGCTAGCTCTCATACTCTCTCTTTCAGAAAGACAAAGCCAACCCTCAGAAGCCAGGGCCCAAATGTGCTGATCGGTTATCCTAGCGGCTCTGCCCTGCCCCTCCCCCCAGCCCCGCGGAGCCATACCTCTGGAAGGAGCCTTGAGCTGTATCCGGAGGCTTCTGCTCCTTTTGCACTCCGACCAAGCTCTACCTTGACAGTTGAGCTGAGGCACTGTTCCACAGGACCACACGGGGGGAACTCGGCTGATTTCCTAAGATCTGATTTCTGCTAATACAATGGCATCGTTGCTAATGCAGGGAGGCTGCGCAATCCCAGCCCCAGTATCCTTGCTGCTGCTGCTGGTACTGCGGTGACGTTGCTGCTAAGGGAAGGGGGAAGGGAAAGGAGCAGGCATGCCCACAGTACAGCCGCTCAGCCTCCCTCCCTGTCAGTCCCTGTGGGCCCTTTAGCCTGGGGAAGGGGGAGGGTAGAGAAAGGAGGCGGCCACAGAGGGCAGTCAGTGCTAGAAGGCGACAACTCTCAAAGCAGCAGAGAAGAATACGGAGAGAGCTGGGCCTAGCTCCTCTCTGTCCTTAGGAGTCTCCGGGAAAAAGTCTGGGCAGAGGCTTAGAGCTTCCTTCCTTCCCTCCTTAGGCCCCTCCTTTCAGATCCCAGCCAGAAACCTCTCCCTCCTCTTTTCACCCAATCTGAATGACTCCTTGTTTTTCAGCTTTTTCCTTTCACTAGGATTCCAGGCTAGCCCAGGGTGGAGCAGCCAGCCTGGGAGGGGGTTCCTGAAGCCCTGAAGGGAGGCTGCAGGGACCAGTTATCATTCTACCAGCTGTAACACCAAGTCCCTAGATTTGGCACTAGGCTTTCTAGGGTGCACCTCTTCAAAGAAATGGGGTCTGTCTCAGAAAAAAAAGAGAGACTGGGCCATAAGCAGGCTTCTATACACAGGGTGGCAGTGAGCCTTAGAACCAAGGTAGCTGCAGGCCCCCTTTCTACCACAGGGTCCAATTCAGTTCCCTGGATCTTAAGAAGGTCTATTAGTGTGGCTGGAGCAGAACCTTTTCCTCTCACCTACATCAGTTTTTGGTCAGTGCTAAGTGGGGTCCAGGTGGGCCTGTGGGGAGGCAGAGTCCATCTAGCCAGGCCAAGGGACAGGAAGCCTATTTTCCTAGGGAAAGGAAGGCTAAGGAAAAGGAGTGGTCTTCCCTAGGCTGGAGAAAAATCTCAGTTCTGTCTGTGGACCTACAGAGCCTCCACACCTTCTCCGCTCCACCTTCCTCAGGTTCCAGGCAAGTTCTGCGGGCATCAGTTAATGTTGGCGAACCACAGCCAGACCAGTTATACAATAAATAGTAGCACCATCTCTGTCCAGTTCATGACACTGCCGCCTGCTGCCACCCTTGAATCCAGAGATGGTTTCAAGCTGGGCTTGGCCCCCAAGCACTAGCCCTGTATAGGGCAGGGCTCCTTCCAGTGTTGACTACTATCTGGACTCCACAGCCAAGCCCTTGGATTTCAGGTCCCTAAAAAGAAGCCTTAGGTCTACAGGCCAGGACCACATCAGCCAGCACTCAGGATCCAGAAGAGAGGTGTTTTCTTTCCCCTTATTGTTGTTTCTATTCCCTATGAGACTCAAGTGCCCACTAACAATATTCTAAGAGGAGCTGAGTTGCAGAGGGAACAGAAGTGGCTAAAGACCCAAAAGCCTATCTCCAACCTTGTTTTGTTTGAGGGGCCATGGCTCTTTGATCCTACAAAATGGGAAACAATGAGAAAGGCTGCTGTTCATAAAACTAACCATTAGTGATCCTCACAGGGACACTGAAAGGTGTCACCATACTTCCCTCTCCTCTAGCTGAAAATGACCTCAAAGGGGGTTGGACAAGCAGCTGTAGCTTAGGGCAAAGTCAATCTCCGTGACCAGTGCTTGGAGTTTTGGCTTCTTATTATAAGAGCTCTGGAGCTAGGGTCTTTGTCCCTGAAATTTCTGTAAGGCCAAGCCATGAACTGCACTGGAGGGCCACTACTTAGGAAATGTTTCAAGATAAAATTATTTTCTGGCTAGAAACAAAAATATAAATACTATCACATTATAAACCACAACTGCCTCCTAACTAGTCTTCTCACCAGCAATTTACCTTTCAGTACCGCCAGATTCATCTCCCTCAAGCCCCATCTTTATTCAACATGTCACTCCTCCTGCCCCTTTTAATGGTTTCCCATTACTCAGAGAATCAAGTTCAAACTCCTCATTTTGGCTTTCAAGATCCTCCATCTTGGCTGTCTACTCCTCTCTACCTAACCTTACTTCTCAATCCCATCCTGTAGTCCTTCAAACCTGTTTCATAAGTTCATTTCCATTCTGCTGCCTTTGTTCAGATATTCCTGCTTGTTACACTTGGCTAAACTCGGAATTATCCAAAATCTACAAGGCCCAGATCAACTTCTCCATCAAGTCTTCACTGATTACCCTAGAGCCAGAAATTATCTTTGTCTTCTGAACTATGGCTGCAAGTTGTTGATTTTACAGACAAGGAAAAAAATCCACAGAAACCAGGGAATCAATATGGGATTGCCAGTTCCTTATATTGCCAAGTAACATCATTAAAACAAAACAAAACAAAACCTTACATCAACTATCACCATCATTTCATTAAAAAGTATACTGTCATTATTTTTCTCATTTCACTGTATAATGATGCAAACTTCATCAATAACAAACAACAGTTCATGAGAGATTTTAAGTAAATATTTGTCACTTGACATAGTTATGGTTTTCGTTTTGTTTTGTTTGCATACCTACCTTAATGGCTCTTCTAGATGGCAAAGTCCATGTTATATTCATCTTTGTATCCCCAATACCCAGAGCTTAAGACAGCATTATTTTTATTTTGTGTTTCTATAATACCTAGCACAGTACTTGGCTTATAGATGGTGGTTAGTCAGTCTTGTTGAGTAAGAGTAATCTAAAAAGAGTGGAAGTGTAAATGAGAGTAAGTTGTGGGCGGATCTGACTCAAAGCTGACAGAGAAGACCCCTGCTGTTCATGTGAGGGGAAAAAAAGATCTATTAAAACAAAACTTAGGAAATTAGGAATAACTCTTCATGACCTCGAATTATGCAATGCATTCTTAGACATGATACCACAAGTACAAGTGACAAAAATAAAAAGTAAAAAAAAGGTAAGCTGGACTTCATAAAAATTTAAAACTTTTGTGCTTCAAGACACAATCAAGATAGTGAAAAGACAATCCACAGAATGGGAGAAAATATTTGTAAATCATATAAGGAACTTCTATCCAGAACATATTAAGGACTTTTACAACTCAACAATAAAATGGTATACAACGCAATTTTAAAAATGGGCAAAGTATTTGAATAGATGTTTTTCTAAAGGAAACATGCAAAAGGTCAATAAGCACATGAAAGGATGCTCAACATCATTAGATATTAGGAAAGTGCAAATCAAAACTAAAATGAGATACCATTTCACCTTTCCAGAATGGCTAAACAAAAAAGACAGTAACAAGTTTTGATGAGGGAAATTAGAACCCTTATACATTGCTGGGAGGATTATACAATGGTTCAATCACTGTGGAAAATAGTCTGGCAGTTCCTCAAATGTTAAACATAGAGTTACCATCTGACCCAGAAATTCTACTCTTAGATACACACCCAAGAGAAATGAAAACATGTTCACACAAAAGCCTGTATATGAATGTTCACAGCAGCATTATTTATAACAGCCAAAAGTGGGAACAACCCAATGTCCATTAATAGACCAATGGATTAATAAAATGTGGTATATTCATAAAATGGAATATTATTCAGCAATAAAAAGGAAAGATGCAGTAAAACATGCCACAACATGGATGAACCTTGAAGACATTATGCTAAGTGAAAGAAAACAAAAGATCACATAGTGTTTGACTGCATTTATATGAAATGCCCAAACTAGGTACATCTATGGAGACAAAAAGTAGATGAGTAGCTGTCAGGGATGTGGGGAAAGGGAAAATGGGGAGTGATTGTTAGTGGGTATAGGATTTCTTTTGCAGATGCTGCAAATGTTCTAAAATTAGATTATGGTGATGGTTACACAACTCTGTGAATATATTAATAACAACTGAATAATATACTTTAAATAGTGAAACACATGTCAATTAGCTCCACAGAGGCAGAAGTGTTTCAAAGCTCTCTTACTGGGTGGGGGTGGGGGTGGGGGTGGGGGTAGGGGTAGGGGTGGGGGAGGTGGAAACTCAAGTGTACTAGAAAGCAGAGGGTATCACTGGCATGTCAACCCAAAAACTTCAGACAATTCACCTTTCTTTCTGTTTTTTTTTTTTTTCAATACCAAAATTTTTGAAAGAATGAACTATGTTAACTTTACTTTCTCCTTAACCCTTTCCTAAACACCAGAAGATTGGCTTGTTCTAATGAATACTTGAACTGTTTGAAGCAGTTCTAATCTTTAAACTCATAAACATGGAAGCAACCTAAATGTCCATCGACAGATGACGGATAAAGAAGTTGTGGTATATTTACACAATGGAATACTACTCAGCCACAAAAAATAAAATAATGCCATTTGCAGCAACACGGATGGACCTGGAGACTGTCACTCTAAGTAAGCCAGAAAGAGAAAGAAAAATACCATATGATATCACTTCTACGTGGAATCTCAAAAAAAGGGACAAACTTAACTTAACAAAACAGAAACAGACTTATAGACATAGAAAACAAACTTATGGTTACCAGAGGAGGAAGGATGTGGGAAGGGATAAATTGGGAATTTGAGATTTGCAGATACTAAGTAATATATATAAAATAGATAAACAATAAGTTCATACTGTATAGCACAGGGAACTCTATTCAATATCTTATAGTAACTTATGGTGAAAAAGAATATGAAGATGAATATATGTATATTCATGTATGACTGAAGCGTTATGCTGTACACCAGAAACTGACACAACATTGTAAACTGTCTATACTTCAACAAAAATATATGTACAAAAACTCATAATATTTTTTAAAAAACTTAAGAACAGTTGATTTACAATATTGTATCAGTTTCTGGTGTACAGCATGGTGGTTCAGTTATACATATATATTCTTTTTCAAAATAGGTTATTACAAGATATTGAATATAGTTCCCTGTGCTATACAGTAGGGCCTTGTTGTTTACCTATTTTTGAATATAGTAGTTTGTATCTGCTAATCTCAAACTCCTAGTTTATTCCTCCTCCCACCCCTACATTTGGTAACCATAAATTTGTTTTCTATGTCTGTGAGTCTATTTCTGTTTTGTACATAAGTTCATTTGTGTCATTTTTTAAAATTCCACATACAAGTGATATCATCTGATAATTGTCTTTCGTGGCCTGACTTACTTCACTTAGTATGATAATCTCTAGGTCCATCATGTTACTGGAAATGGCATTATTTCATTCTTTTTTTATGGCTGTAAACTCACAATATTTAAATTGCCTGATACTTAGCCACCTCTTCCCACTGAAACCCTCTTTTTCCTTTGGTTTCTATAACACCAACCCTCTTAGTTCTAATTCTTAGATCATTCTTTATTGTTTAATAAAACAATGCCTGGTCCATATTTAAATACAGATTTATAGCAAGACTCAGACCTGAAGTCTTTTCAACCTGAGAAGTGTTTAGTCTTTCCCATTATGCTTTTGACTTCCAAACCTTATGTTCTTCCTGAACTTACAGAATTAAATCTCTAATAGCCTATTAGGTACTTCTTACCATTACTTCAAATTCAACACATTTAAAACCAAACCAATTTTTCTATTTCAAACCAGTTTTCTTTGGACTACCAGTAACACAAAATTGAAAATATAAGAATCCTCTATCTTCACAGTCAGATGATCACCAAGTCATGCTAAGTCTTCCTTCCAATATTTTAGGTATTGATCTAATATTTTATTGTGCTTTTACTAAATTCCAACTATTATGCTAAGCACTTACATTATCTCATTTAATCCATATAACCACTCTCTAACTAAGTATTATTATCTCTATTTTATGGATGAGAAATCCGAGGCTCAGGGATATTAAATAACCTTCCTAAGGTAACCCAGTCAGTAATGTCTGATCTGGGATTCAGATGCAGATCTGTCTGATTCCAAAGTCAGTGTTCTTAACCGCCTGTTACTTTGCCTACCCATCTTTATTCCTGTCATCCTAGTTCAGACCCGCATCACCAATCCTCTGAATTATTATATAATCTTCTAACTAGTTTTCTTGCTTTCATTGTGGCTCTTTCCTCCCAGCTATCCTGTATAATACTGACACAAGACTGATCTCCCCAAAGAACTGCCTTCAATATGTCACCTTACTATTAAAAAACTTCTAGTGGCTCCCAACTGTCTATAGGATAATCCAAATTCCTTAATGTGGTCTTCAAAGTTCCTTCCTACTTATCCAATCATGGTCCGTCACATGCCAAATTTATTCTGAAGTTTGATTTTTGGCCCACTCCACTGGGAAGATATCTGGAATGCACTCCCTGTTTCCCTTCACTTTTTTTTTTTAAGGTTCTAGGTCAAATTCTACCATGTCTGGAAGCTTTTCTTTATCATAAAAGTCTTTCATTTGAACTTCTTTAATACCAACTGTCTATACAAACTCACTTGGTACCAAGCTTTGGCCATTTTATTTTATTTATCCCTTGATGACAGCACACTTTTGGAGGGGCACTACGCCTTATATTTTGATAAGTAATTCTGAGCACAGAGCCTTGGCACTTAGTAGGGCACCACCAATGTTTGTTTGGTAAAGCTATTGAATGGCAAGCCCAGCAGGCTAGCTGGACCCAAGTCAGCTTTCAGATGGCTAGCTTAGCCTGGGAATAGCATATTTGATGAGAAGGAGGAGAGGAAGGAAGTAAGATGAAAACTAAAAAGCTGAGCCTTAGTAAAGTGCTTAGTAAATAAATATTCAGTGCTAAGATCTTCAACTCTTAAGATCTCATTTCTCTCCATTTTCATACTGAGGATGGAAAGCTGACTGAGCACCATGTCTTCAGTCAGTTCTTCACCACCATTTGTTCCCACAGTCATGTTCCTAGAGCAAAGGTTGCAAAGTGACAGCCTGACAGTCACATCGTGTGTCAACAGGTTTTACACAGTAAAAATGCCACCACAAAATTTTTGGAGATTTAAAAAAAAAATTTGGATTTCCAGTCTGTCTTGCTTGAAAAATCAGAAGACTGCCACATCAGACCCTCATTCCTAGATGGTAACAATCAGCTGGAGAAGTGGGTGCCCTTGTAAGATGGGCATGTGCCCTTCAGTCTGACATGCTCCCACCACTCTTTTTGGTCTTTTGTACTAGTCAGCTTCATTGGCTCACTTTACTCAATTGCTTTATTTGCCTGGATCCTATAAAGCATTTGAGTTTATAGCCCCTGCCCAGAGTAACAGCTATGATTTTCCATTATATCCTTAACCCCCTGATTTCCTCACATTAGCACAACAATGTTCACTGCAGTATTATTTGTAACAGCAAAAAGTTGGAAACATTCTAAATGTCCAATAGAAAAATGGCTATTGAATGGTGGTCTAGTCATGCAAGGGAATATAATGGAATCATAGGAATTATGTTTATAATGAATGCTTACTGATAGAGAAAAAAGCTTAAAAGCTAATTTTAAAAAGTAAGATATCAAATTGTACAGAGACTTCTACTTCCTGAATTATGGTGAACAACTTAGTAAGGGAGCCCTTTCTAACTACAAAAAACTATATCCTGTATAACATATACTTTAATTTTTAAATTTTTTAAATTGAAGTACAGTTGATTTACAATGTTGTGTTAATTTGTGGTGTACAGCATAGTGATTCATTTATATTTATATATATATTACATATGTATTTCTTTTCATATTCTTTTTCATTGTAGGCCATTACAAGGTATTGACTATATAGTTCCCTGTGCTATACAGTAGGACCTTAGTATCTACAAGCCCCCAAACTCCCAATTTATCTCTCCTCAACCCCTTCCCCACCTTGGTAACCATACGTTTGTTTTCTATGCCTGTGATTCTGTCTCTGTTTTTTGTAAATAAGTTCATTTGTGTCCTTTTTTTTTTTTTTAGATTCCACATATAAGTGATATCATATGGTATTTTTTTTCCCTCTTTCTGGCTTACTTAGTGTAATGATCTTCAGGTGCATCCACGTTGCTGCAAATGGCATTATTTCATTCTTTTTTACGGCTGAGTAGTATTCCATTGTGTGTATGTATATGTGTGTGTGTGTGTGTGTGTATATACACACACACACACACACACACACACATATACCACAACTTCTTTCTATAAACCTATGCTTCTTAAAGCATTTCAGGGATCACAGTAAGTAGGAAAAATCTTCAAGGCTACTTTCCCCACTCCCAAAAGGGGAAAAATCATGAGCTATGTAATAAGCAAGAGGGAGGATAAGGGGTTTCTCAAAGGCTAATTCCCAATGTATTCCTACTGTGGTCAGAATGACAAGTCTTGGACCACTAGAAGGGCAAGAAAGCTAAATCCAAGACTCCCACATTAAGCTGAGACCCTTGAAGCAAGCTCAAGTGATCTAGGGTTGATGATTTCTCCCAACTTTTGGAGAAAGTATCTCCAACTTAAGCCGATAGGATTCTCAAGATTAAAGGGCAAGCAAAAATTAGTCTGTATCAAAAGATCACAAATAAACATAAAAGCAAGATACCATGAAAGAATAACAGAAAACAACAAATAATAGATTTAAACTGCAAGAACTTTGAATATTAAGAATGTCAGATATAGAATATAAATTAGCTATGTGTGAAATGTTTTCAATAAAGGCTAAAATCTCAAAGATAAGCAATTAGCAAGAGATTATTAGAGAGATCCTGGGGTGCTGAAATAAAACACATATGAATATAACCATTGGCTAATCAGTATTCTTATGCCTAAACTAGGTTATTTTATAGGAAGTCCCTAGGTGAAAAAAGGATGTGGAGGTTAAGGGGGAGATACGTCATACCTCCTGCTATAGATCTGAACAACAGTCTGCTCAAAACAGTGTGTGAAAGTGCTCTATAAATTATAAACATTTTATAGAAATGTAATGCATTGTTATTACTCTTTAAAAATGCATCCAACGTCCACTGATGATTTTTGCCTGAATCAGTTATTTACTGTGATGGTTGAAAAATGATGGTTTTCTCTCTATTATTCCTTCTACATTTACTCGCTGGCAATCTAATATAAGATTTCCCTTTTCCTTCTTATTTGTTTATTTATTTATTTATTTTTGGTGTCAGTATAGATTCTTGGCTGCTGCTGCTTCTTTTTTTTTTTTTTTTTTTAATTCAATGGGTCATAATCTACCGCTGGTATTACTGATTTTGATGCTTATTCTCTCAGACACGGCACTATTTGACTTTTTCACTGTGAAGACCTTGTGTACAAACTTTTAAAAGTTAACTATTTATGTTAGAATAACTTTTAGAAAAGTTGCAAAGTTGAGTGTTCCCATATGTCCTTCAACCAGTACCCCTAATGTTATCATCTTACATAGTCATAGTGCATTTGTCAAAACAAGGAAATCAACACTGAGTACATTATTATTACCTAAACTTGCAGACTATATGGATTTTGCCAGTTTTCCCACTAATGTCCTTTTTTAAATTATTTGGCTGTTTAAAAACTAAATATGTACATTACTTTTATAAAACATAAACTGATTAAAAACAAAATAAAGCCAACCCCTCTCCCCTCAAAAGATATCCTGGGGGATACAGATAAACAGCTTGGATGATGTTTCATGTGTAGCTTAGTGAAGAAAAAGATCTGCATTTTCCATAATCAAGACATTGAGTAATTCTGGAAATTATCCAGGCAGGTGATTTTTAGAGAAGGCAAACAGTACTAAAAAATAGATAAGACTATGTGATCTTAGTACATCTCTGTCCCTAGTCTTTCCCAATAATTACTCTGCTTACCTTTCACCTCAGGATACTCTTCCTTGGAAATCAGCAGGTAATATTTTTGCTTGTGTTAACCTAGTCAGATATCCCCTACACCAGCAACATCCTATGTCAGGTAACTCCTTTTGGCCATGCTTTCACCTCAGACTGCATGACTGATTCCAGTGGGAAAGGTCAGAAGTGCTCTAATCATAATGAATAAAAGTAAGCTATAATTTACTATATACTCTCTGATGTAGAAACATCCCAAAGCATTAATTAATATCATCTCAGGAGTCAATCAATCAATCAAACAAGCAATCAAGCCACAAATATCCACTGTATACACTCCCACTGTGTATAAAGCACTGTGCCGGATATTTGGGGGTAAGAGCTCAACTTAGGGGCTCATAATTTTGTTAAAATCATTGCCAACACGCCTCTGGAGAGGGCTTGGGCAGCAAGAAAGATGTTTCAGGATGTGAGATCAGGGTTAGAGCAATGGTTTCAAACTTTTTCGGCCCCAGTACATAAAACAGAGCTACTCTGGTTGAAGCAGGGGAGAATCCTAGAGCTTAGAGGAAAAAATTCTGAAAACCTCTGGGCAAAGGCAAAACTAAGCATGTTTGGTTGGGGTCAAGGCAATGGGCAGTGAAACAAATTTTTAACTGATAGAAATCATCCTTCTTTCTTCATGGATCTCAAATCAAGCATGTTTGGAAAATGATGTCAATTACTGCACTAAGAGCAGACTTACTGAGTTCAGAAAGGAACTTTCTGCATTGAATTCAGAAAAATCAGTTTGTGTAATTACCCTCCGTGCCTGTCAAAGTTCTATGTCTTTATGCCATGAGATTTGATAGAGACTGAATTCCCCACAAGACAAGTACTTCTCTCTGAAATGTGTGAGAGGTGCTGAAAGGGATTTGGAGATTTAAGAATTGGTGGTAATAGTGATTCCTGTGGGTGTCTGGGCTGAGATGCAAGGAGAGAACAAACAGGTTGTTGGATGCTTGAGAGCACCTGGCTGTGGAATCAGGAGTCTCATTCCACAAAAGAAATAGCAGCCAACGCCCAGGAGCACATCTGTCTGTCCTCCAGGTTGTGTGTAGCTGCTCCAGGCTGAGGAGGCTGCTGCTCTGAACTGGCATCATGTTATTTTGGACTCCCAGTGAGGCCGGCCAGCCTGCTGGGAGTGTGTTGGAAGAAGACTAGCCTGAAAGGCTGTTCCAGACACACCCAGCTGCTTCCTTATCAGGCCTCCCTAATGCAGAGTCCTCTTTTGAAGCACAGAGCTTGATTTTCTTTTGGCTTCTCAAATATGTTACAGAAAGGTTCAGCTAACCGTCCACTCTCAAAAGTCATATACACTCTAGAAGAGGCTTGTCACTGAAGTAAAATGGGCTCTTTCCTAGGACCACTTGGTGTGGGCATATCTTCTTTCTTCCAAGTCTATCTCCTCCCTTATGAACTGGAAATTTGCAGGCACCTTTCACATAATCAAAATCACAGACAGAACATCTAGGGGTGGAACTCCCAACAAGTTCGAAGACTTTTACCTCTCAGGCTCAGCTGTGCCTGAAGTTCCCAAAGCTCCAATTCAATGAATGGTGACTGTGAATTATAGCACCAGGAATTATACCCATGAAAAGCCCCTGACCCTCACTGAGCTGTAAAGGGTCACTTTTCTTTATTCCATAAAAATATAGTAATAAACTCAGCTTTGTCCCAGGGTCTCCCTCTGCTCAAAAGGGATTATACCTAGAAAAATATTCTCTTCCACTAATCCAGCCAGCAAGTGTATGCCTTTCTCCATTAGATCTATCATTTGATTCTCTCCCTAGCTCAACCCAGCACCTGTTTGGAAGCAGAAGGCTAAATCAGATGACTTCTTAAGGTCCCTTTCAGCTCTAATTACAAACTAAGCCCAATTAAAACCCTAGACCCAAAGGAAGGTTCCTGTACAGTATGCTAATAGATGTCCTCCCTCTCATCCTTCTCCCTTTCAATATAAATACACAGATACACACACACACACGCACACACACACACACACACACACACACCCCTCTACTTCCAAGTGCCTGGCTTCTAACTACTACAGTTAGAAGTCTCTAAAGATTGAGAATTTGCTGTAAACCTTACCTCTTTTGAGAATGTAGGTTAGGGAGAAAGAGAAGAACTATAGAGAATTAGGAAAGAGTTAGTTCCTACCTTGACAGACAGTTCTTCAGATGAGGGTATGGAAGATACAGCAGTAGATAAAGAGATGGAGAGATAAGGCCTCCTAATGCTAGATGCAGGTGCGCAGCCAAGGAGCAGGAAACCACCAACACCAGAGACAGTTACTAGGGGTGGGTGCTGAAAGGTCCAGCGTGGGCAGCTCTGCTTGGAAGACAGCTCTCAAGTGTATATTTGCAGAAGCAGGTTAGCTGGGTCAAAAAACGCCCCTATGCTTCTCCTTGATTGTTCAGTGTGGTCAACAACCCCTTGCTCTTCCTTTGGCTGCTCCTTTTGGCTCCTAGACTCCAGGAAGCAAGGCCAGAGTGTTTTCTGCTTCCCCTCCCTCCAGGCAGTGGACTGAGGCGTGCAGGCTGGTTAGCTGCTAACCAATCAGACTGTCAAAAGCTGTAAATAAAAGGCCTCATATGCACAGTGAGGTAGGCTATGAGAAGAATCTAGATTGAGTTACCACAAGCCAGTTGTGGGGACAGGGTAGGGGAGGTAGGAGAAAGAGGAGAGAGACAGCTAACTGCCCTTCAAGGAAATAGTTTCATTCAAGCACACTCCTCCCTCAGCATGACTGCTGGAAGCCATCAAAGCTGCGCTCCTCAGGGAACTAGGTTCTGGTCTGGCCCTGCTCTCAGCAGAGGGGTCATAGTCCCTGAGACTCCTCAGTCAAGTCAAAAGCCTTTTCCTAGATGTGATGTGTTTTCCAATAGACTTTAGATGAGAGTCTCTGGGTTCAACTCACAGTACTTGATAAGAGCACTGGGACTGCCTCACTGGCTGGTGGCAGCAAAGACCATTCTGTGTACCAGTTACTGTACTTACTTTGGTTATAAGACTAAAGTGAGAGTAAAATGATATTTACTTAAACAAAAAAGTTTTAAAGCAGGTGGCCAGAGTCTTGCCTGGGCCCTGAATACTCAGGACCTATGTTCTGTAATGATTCAAGAGTATGAATTTTGATGTTGACAGCTGTGGATTCAAATCTGACAAGCTACTTGCCAGCTGTGGATATAGGGAAGTTACTCAACTCCACCAAACTTCAGCTTCCTCATTTGAAAAACTGTTATGATATTTTCCCTTCAAAGGCTTGAGGTAGAATTAAATAAGATATTGTATGTAAGTGCCTACCACAAGGTAAGTGCTCAGTCATGGTCACCATTATTATTATATCTTTAGCAGATGACCAATGGAGTCCTTTCCTCTCTCCTTCCCCAATTTCCCAGAAAACCTAAAGACCCAAGGTCCAGGGAACTGGCAGGCAAAACTTCTTGAGAGCCAAAGGAACTGGAAAGAGTCAGGTTCCTTTTTTCCCTCCCCTGCACTAGAACTGAGTCAGTAATCCTTATGTGCCCATTACACTCTGGACTGGCAGGCTGGCCCTGGAAGCCTAAGGCTCTCTCAAACCAAAGATACTAATCCATCTCTAGTATTACCTGTTGTGGGGCATGCTCCCAGACTGACGGTAATTCTCCAGGGGCCCCAGATCAGATTCCAGTAGATGTAGGAAAGAAACAGTCTGATCCCAAGCTGGCAGGATAGGTCTGTCCAGGCTGTTGTCTGCCCATCACAGCTGCCTGTGAGGCCTCCGGGTTAATAATAGCAACTCTGATGCCAATGGATTAGGACAGCACTGTAGGAGGTGTTTATTTTTACACTCTGGCGTCAGTATCAAGTTCTACTGGTTACTGCCCAAATCTAGGGCAGCTTCCTGCTACAGGAGTGGCCTCAGGCTTCTCCAGGATGCTAAGTTAGATTCTGGAGGAAATGAATATTGTTGAAACAGTTCAGTATTAAAAGGGACAAGGAAGAGGAAAAGGAACAAACAGAGCTGTCGTATATCCAGCTATCTGGTCCCAAATCTCTGGGACTAGGTGGACCTGAATTGAGAGCTATTTTTCACAGCATTCTCTTCAGTCAAGCAGGCCCTGGACAAGAGACCTAACACATTGTTTTAGAAGGATACACACACACACACACACACACAAACTGGTTGCACTGAAATGATCTGAATAAAATCAAGGAAAGACTGTTACTCAACTAACCAGAAGCTCAGCCTTGTCAACTACAAGTCCCCGATTAGTGCTGTGAATGCTGACCTTTTGAGAAAAAGAAAAAAGCTCACCTGAGAGGGTTTTATAGGATATTTGAAACATAGGGTAGTTAGGCTGGTCCTTATTTGATTTGCACAGAATTTTTAGCAACTATATCAAATCCCTTGAAAATTTATTTGGCCAGAACTTCTTTCCTAGAAATGACACAACAGGATAGAAATACCAAGAAACCAGCTCTCATCTGGCCAGGAGTCAGTGCCCAGAAAAATCTTTCCTGAAAGCATCTTTCTCCAACGCCTAGAGGTTGTGGTCCCAGGGATCTTATACTTTGACCACAGTTTCTGGAACTCTGTGGATATCCCACTCATGTCCCTGAAAGGCAGCTCCTTACACAGATTTCATCTTGTCCCATCAGGCAGACAGGGGTGTGAGGAGGCTGGCAGCTGGGCAGCTGATGTAAATAGATGTAGACTGGCTTTCTGAGGGGTCATGTGCACGGCAGACCGTTGTGGAATGACAAAAATGTACCACACACCAGGTAGGAATGCTGGAGTGCAAAGAAAGCAGCCAAGCAGGCAAGTACGCATTAACAGTGACTCTATCATCTTCCTGCCTAGGCTGACTCATAACCATCATCAGAGACACAACATATCAGTATCTGAGGAGACAAGGTGCAGGCAGGAAGGGTAGGCTGGTGAACTACTTATTCAGTACATCCCCCCCCCCACCCCCAGTCATTCAAGACTTATCTACCTGGTCATCACAATAACAATGCAGCCTCAGAAACAACCAGATTTGATGACTGGAGATACAGGGTTTCATCTTAGCTCCATCTGGAAGCTACTCATGCCCAGGACAGTGGCAGGATGCCAAGGACAGGAACACTGCTTTCATTCTTGGCTTTTCTCTGACTTGCTGGGTCATCTAGAGGCAGAGTACTTGTCCTCTCAAAGCTCTAGGTTTATGGTTTGGAAAGGGGGTGAAATGTATCCACCTTCTGGTGTTGTGACAAGAAAAAATATTTGAACAATTAGAATAATAAATAGCAAGAAACGTAAATGCTATAAATTCTTTGGGTCAAAGTAGTTCAGAAATATAACTGTCACTCACGCTTATAGGTAGAGAGCCCTGGACTTACATATTTTTCCTTCTTCTAGGTCATGGTGGCCCTGTTGGGAAGTGAACCTGGTCTGTGTCTGGAGGTGCAGTTCCTTTCTTTCAGGCCTATAATCCCCACCAACTGTGTTGAAACAGTTAGGAATATGCTTACCTAGATATAATGTATGACTTTCTACTAACGTGTAACAGAGAAAGTAGAAATACACAAGCAAAAAATAAATACCTCTCTACTCAGACACTTGCTCCATCTGCAAACCTAATTCTCCCCTACACCTGGGCCCAGGACACTGATCTGAGGCTTGTATCCCATTGATACAGCATTGAGCAGTAGTATTTCAAACTGAACTTAGCGTGAAAGCCTGATAAAGCAACGTTAATGAAAGGATGCATTCCACTGTCCAGTTAGAACAAAGGCAATACTGTATTTATTCTACATCTAACACAAGGCTTCACTCTTTCTAGCCCAGCAATCAGTTAGTTTGCCAGGTCTCCAGAGCTCTTGGAGAGAAGAAATAGAAACCTATTCTTCGTTGATGCTGACACCTCTTTTTCTGCAAATGCCCACCCTGGGATTCAAAACAGATGTTCCCACATCTGGCAGCTTCTGCTGAGCTTTCAGCAAACCCTCCTTTCAGCAAGCTCTATCTGTAAAGGGCCAGACAGTAAAATGTAAACAGCCAAATAGTAAATATTTAGGCTTTGTGGGCCACAGAGTTCTGCCACATATCCCCCACCCTTTATTTTTTCCCTCAAACAACTCTAAAAATGTAAAAACCATTCTTAGTTTGTGGGCCATAGGGCCACCCTGATATGGGCTATAATTTGCTGACCTCAGTTCTAGACCTTACACGTCTCTCTATTCAAAGTCTGTATCTCAAAATTCTGACTCTGCTGCGCCTGCCCAGAGATCCTCTTTCCTCTTCACACAG
The DNA here is from genome assembly GCF_036321535.1 of Camelus dromedarius. Lineage (NCBI taxonomy): Eukaryota > Metazoa > Chordata > Mammalia > Artiodactyla > Camelidae > Camelus > Camelus dromedarius. Next base: position 46,623,193 of record NC_087445.1, on the reverse strand, counting down.
GGCTGATGCATATATTTCAGAGGCAGCTCCCCTCTAAGGAGCCACTGAGGAATGTGAAGGAAGAATTCTGAGGTTATTTGTATTGAAGCTGACAGACTGGCTAATTCCCTTCACATAAAGTCCTTCAAAAACATCTGTGGAATTTAGCTTATTGCATTATCATTCTGGAGTGCAGACTGAGACATAAATGGCCTTTATCTTTCTATTTCTGCTTAATAATATTATCCTGTCTCTACCAGGCTGCTGCTGCTGCTTCTTTTTTTTTTTTTTTTTTCTTTTTTTTCTTTTTCTCTTTCTCCAGGTTCCAAATCCACACTTGAACTGGTTTAGGTACCAAGTCCTTCTCTCTTCCCCTCCCTCCACTTCTATATGTGGTTTAGCAAGGAAACTATCAACAGTCGGATGAGTTTGGACATAGCAAATATGGATGAAAGGCATGAGGGCAGGGGTGAGCTCATTTTGAGCAAAGTCTTAGGGCTGTGAATCTAGGCTCTATCACAAATAGTTAAAGTCTTTGTAAACAGGGCTCAAACTACTATAGAAGTAACTTAAGAACAATATGCAAAGGATCAGGAATCATTGGAGTTACACCTCATCACATGCCACAGACTAGAAAAAAATGAGTGACCTGTAGCTAAAGACTAATACTTGTAATAATAAAAGCTATTATTTAATTATCTATTAAGCTACCTGCTGTGCTAGATATTTGCCTAATACTTTATTTCAAGGAATAAGTAAAAGCTACAGGCATGCTCTAGGGCAAATCATAATTCAATGGGAAAACTACTTGTATTTTGAAAGACTCAAGTTACATTCAAAGTTCTAAACTGCCTTATACTGAGAAAATTAAGGAAATAAAAATAATGAATTAATATAAGAATATTCTTCAAACTTGTACCTGCTCCTTTCATGAATAATTTCATAAAATAACTGGTCACACCTGAAAAGTGGAGACTTTCTTGTATTTTTGTTTATCATAAATTAGCTAGCACATAAGTTCACAGGTGTAAATAAACCTGATGGTTAGTTTTATAAGAGTTAAGAATAAAAGAATCATATAAAGCACATAGGACTATAAAGCAAAGAAGTGTATTACAGCTGCTTACATACATTTTTTTCTTACCTCCTTGACTGCATGTTAAGGCTGAATAAGAGACTGTCTTATTCATCTTTGTAGTCATTTAACCTAGCCTAGAGCCTGGCACGTGGCTTAAAGTGCTCACTGAATTGAACTAAGGAAGAACAGGGTCTTCACCAAACTAAACTGGAAAAATTTCTTTTCTTCATTACAGCTATGGACATATTTATACACACACAGTTCTAGGCCTCCCTGTTGGGGTGTGGGGTGCTAAGAGGATAAAGGCAGGGCAGCGGCTGGCTTCTGGATGTGCAGGGCAAGTATCCCCAGGCACAGCTCTCTCCCTTTACTCAACACTGCACTCCCTTTACTGCTAGTGGGAGCTGCAGCGTGAGAACCAGAATAGCATGTTCCAGCCAGAATGACAGAAGTTCTCTCTCCCTCTTTCTTCACATCTCCCTGCTGAACTTCACCAGTCTTCAACTCTGTCCTGTTAGCTGCTTCCAATGGGGCTGCTGAGCAGCCAGGAAAGAATGCAGGATGTGTCTCAAAAAGTCCAGAACTAGCTGAGGAACAGTTTGTTTTTTTCCCTAAAAAAGGGCAGTCTATAAAGTTACATAAGACTCAGCTCTCCTCGCTGGGAGCCTTTCCAATTTCAGCTGGAGAGATTCCTCAAGCTGTTTAGAATTTCAGGAAAAGGGTTTGGAATTTCCTGATTGGCTCACCTATAATGGAGCCACCTCTGGGTAGCAAAAGGGAGGTTCCAGCAGAGAAAGCAGTAACTCTGTGCTCCCGCTGCCCCTCAGTTGTGGCACCACTGAGTTCCCCTGGGAACAGGAAATAGATTGATCCATTTACAGTTAAAATCTCAGAACAAAGACACAAGCCCCATTGCCAAAACCAGAGCCCCAGTGTCATCATGCCTTTGGGGCCACACCCAAAGGAGGCAGGACCCAGGGAATATAACAGCCCAACCTATAAGCACAACAAGGCTCTGGGTTTCCTTCTCTGCTTTGGACAGATGTATAGAGGAATCCGTTTGTGGTCCTGAGAACCTCAGGTGCCCATCTTGCCCAAGGAGTAGATGAATCAGTCAATAGACATTAACTGAGCACCTATGAGATGCAAGGCACTGACGGTACTATGTGAACAAAGCAGATCTGGGGCTGGCCTTCGTGGAGCTTACAGTTCACCTAGGGAGACTAAACAATTAATTAAATAACTATGACCATGCAAACTATAAAGTAGGCCTTTGAAAAGTGTTCTATTCAAAGGAAAGACAGCTAATCCATAAAAGCCATCTCTGTCCAGGGAGGCCAGTTAGCATATTTACTAAATTAGGGACCAGTTTATACTGAATTGGCATCCAAAATTATCTGTGTTTGAACTGAAAACTCTGGCCCTTAAAGGAGTCACTAGAATCTATCAATAACTTTCTCCCACTTGAGCCCCATTTTTTTCCCATTCATTTTGTAGGTATTCAGTCCCTATTTACATCACACACTTTTACTTAAGGCATAGGAACTCACTTCACCTAACAAATTACTGTCCATTAAAATGAAGAAATTGAACCCTGAGTTGCTCTTCCCAGCTTCAGGCCATGTACTTTTGTTTCTTTCTGGTCAACATAGAGAGCTAAGAAAAGGCTGGTATATAATTCTGCTCTTAAGGACTAAATCTGTAGCACTGGGCAAGTTACTTGATTCCCCTCAGCTTGAGTTTCTTCACCTGTACAATGGGGATAATAATACCTCCTCTTACAGGGTGGTGGTGAAAGTTAAAAGATATGGAAAACACCTAGAACAGTGACTGATATTTAGTGAGGGATCAGCAAATGGTAACTATAATTAATGTGAATCAGAAATCTCTTCTTTCCTTGAACCTAAATCCCTCCAACTGCTTTTTTGAGACTGCACTACTGTTCAGTTTACCAATTCACAGCAGGGAATCTTGTCACTGTCATACTCGGTGCTTTTCTTTTCAACAGGCATCCCACCTCAAATTCTTTAACTTCCTGGCTCTTGCTCTCTGTCTCCCTGATAGTCGTAAAGTGGATCTGTCCAAGGAAACGTCCCAAGGGAATACACAGAAAGAAGGTTAGAGTGAATTTGCACGTTATCTGTAAATCAAGAATTTCCCAAGCAGCAAATACAGTGAATTTAGGTACACGACTACCTGAATTGCTCACCTGTCAGCAGAACATAGTGAAAGTGAGTCCTCTACATAAACTCATGGGCTGACAAGATTCTCCTTAAAATTATTTCCAGACATGTATACCAGGAGAAACTACCCAAGTCCCATAGCTTCTGTTTTGGAAAACGCTCTCTAGTTTACCCTCTCTTCTAATTCCTACCATCACTGCTCTAATTCTAGGCCCTCTTTCAACACCTCTTTCAATGATTATTAGTTTAAACTTCAAGCAAAAATTCCTATCGGCCAAGAATTGAGACTATTGCTAGGAATACAGTGGTAAACAAAATAAATATCCCTGCCCTCATGGAGTTTACAATCTAGTGGAGTAGGCAGAAAAACACACAAAATAAAAATATAATTACAAAGTGTGATAAATGTCAAGAAAGTAAAAGTACAGAGTATTAGGAGGACCCGATTAAGACTAATGAAGAACTTGATTAAGAGGTCAGGGAAGGCCTCTCTGGTCTGATGTTTAAGTTGAGCCTTGAAAGGTAAATTGAAAGGAAGTTAAACAGGTGAAAAGTAGGAAACACTCCAGGCAGAGAGAATGAAATGTGTAAAAGGCCATGAGGCAAGAAAAGTGGCTAGTGTCTTAGAAAAACTGAAAGAAAGTGTGGTTGAAAGCTTCCATTATATTTGACAACCAGGAGTTCACTGGTGATCTTGACATAAATAATTTTAGGGGAGTGATAGAAAATGAAATTAGACAGAAGAGGGTACAAATGTGAATGAAAAGTTGAGTAGACAGCTTGGATGGTCAATGAAGATTGCCTGTGAGAAGAGAGAAATGAGACCATCAATACCGGAGGGTGATGTGGTGTCAGGGGATTTATTTTAAAATTGATACTGATTTTATCAAATTAATATATGCACATGGTTACAAAGCTAAATTGTACTATAAAGTTTATGATGAACAATAGCAATCCCCAGCTCTACCCCTTTCCACCTCCAGAGATCACTACTTTCAGACCTTTTAGGTGTTTCATCTGGCACTTAGGTCCATGTTTATAAATCATATGCATATTTAATTATTTCTTGATTTTAAACATTCCCCTTTACTTCCTAGTATGGAAGATAAAAATTCAGCATTTTTACACCCATCTTCCTCACAATTTCTGATTTAACTAATATCCAGTGTTTGCTATGATTTGGTAGTCTATGAATCCTTATTATTACTACATAATTTATAATACTTTGATACTTGACTCTCTTGTTAATTTTCTACATATTTGTTCCTAATTCTTCTCAAATTCTCTAGAAGTGTAAAAATCCCTTTCAATATAATTTTCCAAATGGTCAAAGACACTTTTTTTTTTCTGGAACATAATCCTTCAGGAACTTTCTGTTCTCCAGCTACACTCTGAACTGACTCTCCTTGCTGGCTTACAACACCACTATCATGCTGGACTTCTCTTTATCATTCTAGGAATTTCCTTTGCCTTTTCTGTTAGGTGCCCTGTGTTCTAGATCCCATGATTTCTTCTTTCTTGTTTATACTCTCATTTTGCTGAAGCATATCCTGTAGAAGCTTCCTAAGAAAGGATACATAGTAAGAATATTTTTGAAATGAATGTCTGGAAGTATATATTCTAAACTCTTACTTACAATTGATAATTTGGCTGTGCATAAAAATGCTAGGCTAGAAATCAGTTCCTCTCAGAAATTTAAAAGCATTGCCCATTGCTTACTAATTAGATTCCATTATTGTTAAGTCCAATGGCCTTCTGGTTTTTGATATTTTATATAAACTTTTTTTTTAAAGAATAGTTTCAAATTTTCACTAAATTCTTCGTGTTCTAAGTTTTCATGATGAGGTATCCTGGGGTAGGCTATTTCCATCTGTTGTGCTGGGCACTCAGTGGGCCCTTTCAACTTGAAGACTCACGTTCTTCAGTTCTGGGAAATGCACTGGTACTCTTTCTTTTCTTTTTTTTTATAACTACTTCTCCTCTGATGTTGCAGTTTTAGAAAAGAGATGAATTAAATGATGAAGCAACATCCCTGAGAAGTATTAGTGACTCAAGAATTTCTATATAGTTTGAACTTAGGATCAGGAAACAGACTAAAAGGGGTGCATGGAAGTGGGGTGGCATCAGGGAATTGTCTTGGAAGTTCAATTTGTATAGCAATCAGTGTTTTTACTCAGAATATAGGTTTATTTGGGGGTACCTGACAAAGTATATTATTTAGGTATAATACTCTCTGCTGCATGGATATAAAGAAAAAAAAATCTCTAAAAACTGCTAAACAAGGAGTATGCAATCTAGTGCACCAGGGAGACATCAGCTTTTGTTAGAAGGTGGGATACTTCCCCCATTGCAAATAGTGAAGAGAGGATGGCTACAGATATATTTGCAAATTGGTGGCAGGAAGTAGAAAGTTCATGTTTGATGGCTTCTTTGAGGTTTATGAGTCAAGGTCATCAACAGAGTATATGGAGGGAAAAAGGGAGGATCAGAGATTAAGGAGAGTAGTGAAGGTATAAAATATTTGTTATAAATAATGGAGGAATAATCTAATTGTTAGAGAAATACAGTAAGACTGCTGGCCAACGTAAGTTTGGTGATGATGAATTTAAAGTGATACTAAATCTACTGGACTGTACAATTTTCTCTAGCTGCTTAAGTACAGAAAAAGAAAAGGTAAGAGTTTATGTTCATTACTAGGTAAATATACAAAGAATGATTGTAATATCAATGAAGTTAACGGACTACCAGTGACGGTAATTCAACAAGTGAATAGAATGCACTAAGCCATAAACCATAAAGCCTAAATAGCAATACAAACATATTTTGGTACAACCTTCATATTGAGCTTGGGAGGAAAAAAATATATATCTAGTCTTCAAAATGGTCAAATCCTCTAACTCCACCCCTAAAATTCCATCCTAAGGAAATTATCAGAGATGTGGACAAAGACTTTTTTCATAATGTTGCATAATGTTGTTAATCTGAACATTTTTTAGAAGAAAAACTATTTTTAAAAACCCCAAATGCCTAACATTCAGGTTAAGTAAATTATGGCACATTCAAACAATGGCTATGAAAATTTTGGCTTCCAAAAACGGTTCAATGATACGTTTTCATTTTATACGTGTCTTTATTTTTCTAGATTCTCGACAGTGAGAACATATTTCACCTGTAATTAAGAGAAAAAGACAAAACATTTTATCAGAAAATATTTTTAAACAGAAATACACAAGATTTTTTTGTTTGTTTCAAAGGGAAAAAAATCACAGAATCCTTCATTTCATCTTTCTCCATAAAAAGGCAGTTAAGTTTAAACACTTTCTAGGTTAAAGTCTGGGCAGCTAATAATATTTCCTTAGGACTGTTCTCCATAATCCCTTAATCTTGAATGAGTGATAGATTTATAAACCTAATCTCTAAAGGAAGAAAATCCAGTGTAGAAATGATATTCCCCGAATCACACTCCTAGTGACACTATTTGCCCTTCCATTCTTGGGTCTCATGCACTAGAGTTTTTTTTTTTTTTAAGTCTTTATGTTGATTAAATCTGAGAACCACTGATTAAGAGGCTGAGATTAGAGTTTAGGTCTAAGAGTAATTCTCCTTCAGTAAAATCAGCCTCTCCCGGGAATTTATTAGACTGGTATACACTTGGGCCCAATTCCAGACTTAACGGAATCAGAATCTCAGGGGTGAGTCAGGTGATTTTTATGCATCCTCAAGTTTAAGAAGCACATGTCTAGAGTAAATTAAGCAAAGAGGCTAACAGTACTCAACAGGAAGGAAGTGCACAGCCCCACCCCCCACCATATTCAATGTCTATTTTTTAAAGCATATACATTATTATAAAATATTCCAAAACCAAACTTGATTGGTTACTGGTAGGTGGTCAATTGAAGATGACAGGATCTCAAACCAAACCATTTCTTTCAAACTCTTTTCACTTTGGAGTCATGACTCAGCAAGCAAAACATCTGTATCATCTTTGGTGACTGGCTTACAGCGTGCTTTACATAGCTCCCTTGCAGATAGGGGGAGGTGAAGGGGATGGAGAGGAAAGGAGGGAGAGAGAGATGAACAGGTTAGACTCTATTTCTTCCAATCCCTCGCCTTCAACAGCTCAGTTTTTATCTTTTTGTGTTCACTTTCCTGTGGAATATACTTGAAAAAAAGCTCACCTCTAAAAAATATTTTGAAATTCTGTTTTCTACTACATATTCTCCCAATCCAATAAAGAGCCATAGCTGTCTTTTTTTGTTTTTCCCCATGAGATCAATGCTCCGTGTTAACCATCTATCACCACCACCTGGCTGTCAGAAAGAACTCACAAATGGATAACCAGGCAGGTGGTCCTGCTTACAGGTATCCCTTCTCCAACTACTATCATAAGGGATGAATAAACTAATAATGCTGCAGGTCGCTGTGTTGGATGTTAGGCAAAGCATATTACATAAATCAGCTTATAAACTGAAATAGACACTACGCTATCTAAGAAGCTAACTATAGCTATAAGTATAAAATAAAAATAACAATATTTTTAAAAAGTAGAATAGCTCTTGAACCAATTAAGAGAAATCCTTCAAAGTAGTCACCTTAGGAGACAACTCATTCCAATTTTGTATGCTCCTACTCAAAACATTTCCAGAACATCTTTGGAACTCCAAACCTACCAAAACTGTGAGACGTAATCAATTCTTGTTTTAAGTCACTAAGTTTTGGGGTATTTGTTATACAGTAATACTTATATATGATTTGGGGGATATTTAAAAGGAAATGATTAGTCTTACAGAAAAACTCTAGTTATCTAGAACCTTCAGAGAATAGGTTGGTCTGAATAACAAACTTTGGCTGTATCCTTAAATAAACAGAATACAACATCCTTCAAATAACAAGAAAACAACATTTTGGAAGAGAAGCAACTCCTGGATGAATGAGATCAGCAGTAGCTCCCCAACTCTCCCATCTTGAGTTTTTGCTTTTATCCTTGGGGTCATACTGACTTTAAGAATATTCTGATCCCCCTTTTTTTCCTTTACCTGAACATAAGTAAATATAAGGCTGTATTTTCTTTCTTAAAATAATTATACAAGAAAAGAAAGGAAGTACAAAAGTATAAAAACAGATTAAAAAGTTAAATATAGATTTTAGGATCCTAAGATAAACTTAAGTATAAACTTTGGATCCTAAAATAACTAAATCTAGCCAGAAGTTGGCTGGCCTGCTTTCTTTTTTTCTCCACCCAGTTACCAATTCATTGTCCTTGACCACAAGACCTCACACAAGAAGCCAAAAACACAGCAGACATTTTGGAGCTTACTGTCTCATCTTCCTGTAGAAGATAAAAGACTATCTTATTAAACCAAGAATTCCAGAGAAGAGAAATTTTCTTTAGGTATCAAAATTTATTTTTTAAAAACTTCAGGTATTTTGGTAAAAACTCTTTCAAAATGTACACTTTTACTTACACATTTTTGTTTTATATATAGTATATAGGCCATTAAGTTAAACTTTTTCTTGATGACTCACTGTTAACAGTAATATACTAGGCTAAAACACAGTTTTGTTCTCAGTGTCTATTAAGGACTTACATACCAAATCACCAAACCCCTAAGAATGTGTGTTAACAGTAAATCTGATTCACTTTTGCCATTTTTACTCAATATAGTACTGGAAGTCGTAGCCAGAGCAATTAGGCAAGAAAAAGACAGAAAAGGCATCCGCATCTCTATTGGCAGATTACATGGTCTTACAAGTTGAAAACCCTGAAGATCCCTCCCCTCAACTGTTAGAATTAATAAATCAATCCAGCAAAGTTGTAGGACACAAAATCAACATATAAAAATGAGTTGTGTTTCTAGACAATAATAAACAATCTGAAAAGGAAATTAAGAAAATAATTCCATTTACAACACCACCAAGAAGAATAAAATACTGAGGAATAAACTTAAACAAGAAGTAAAAGTCTTGTACACTGAAAACAATACAATGTTACTGGAAGAAATTAAAGAAGACACAAATAAAGGGAAAGATATCCTGTATTCATGGGATGAAAGATTTAATATTGTTAAGATGTCAATACCTGCAATATGTGACAACCTGGATGGACATTATGTTAAGTGAAATAAGCAAATCACACAATGACAAATATTGCCTGATTCCACTTATATGAGGAATCTAAAATGGTTAAATTCATGAATCAAATAGTGGAATAATGGTTGACTGAGGGAGGGGGAAATGAGTTGTTATTCAATGGGTATAAAGCTTCAGCCAAGAAAGATGAATAAGCTCTAAAGATCTGCTGTAAATATATGTGTGTGTGTGTATGTGTGTGTGTATAAAACAACAATTTAAGAGGGTAGATTACATGTTAAGTATTCTTTCTACAATAAAAAGATGTCAATTACCCAAAGCAATCTACAGATTCAGTGAAATCCCTTTAAAAATCCTAATGACATTTTTTGCAGAAATAGAAAAATCCACCCTAAAATTCATGGAATCTCAAGGGATACTGAATAGCCAAAAAAATTTTGAAAAAGCAGAACAAGGTTGAAGGACTCACACTTCAACCTTGCTATATACACACACACACACACACACACACACACACACACACACATATATACAGCTTGCAGTAATCAGAAGAATGTGGTACTAGAATAAAGACAGACATATAGACCAGAATAGAAATAGAAACCTAGAAATAAATCCTGGCATATCTGGTCAAATGATATTCGACAAGATGCCAACACTACTCAGTGGGGAAAGGAGGGTCTTCAACAAATGGTGTTAGGAAAACTGGATATCCACATGTAAATGAATTAGGCTGGGCCCCTACATTATATATCATACAAAAATTAACTCAAAATAAATCACGACCTAACCATAAGAGAGAAAACTACAAAAAAAAAAAAAAAAAAAAAACTTAGAAGAGTACATAGGGGAAAAGCTTTGACAATGAATTTGGCAATAATTTCTTGGATATGACACTAAAAGCACAGGCAACAAAAGAAAAAACAGGTAAACTGGACCTCATCAAAATTAAAAATCTTTTGTGCATCAAAGGATACTATTAACAGAGTGAAAAGGCAACCCATGGAATGGGAGAATATATTTTCAAATCATAATGTCTGATAAGGGATTTTTATCCTGAATATATAAAGAACTTTCAAAATTCAATAATAGACAGATAACCCCCCCAAAAATGGGCAAAGGATTTCAACAGACATTTCTCCAAAGAAGATATAAAAATGGCCAATAAGCACATGAAAAGATACTCAACATCACTAGTCGTTAGAGAAATGCAAATCAAAACCACAATTAGATACCATTTTACACTCATTAGGATGACTATTTTTAAAAAATAAAACAGAAAATAAGTGCTGGCAAAGATGTGGGAAAACTGGAAAGCTTTACATTGCTGGTGGGAATGTAAAAGGTCCAGTTACTGTGGAAAACAGTATGGCAATTTCTCAAAGAATTAAACAGAATTACCATATGATCTAGCAATTCAGTTTCTGGGTATATATCCAAAGGAAATGAAAACAGGGACTTATATTTGTACTTCCAAGTTCACAGAAGCATTATTCACAACAGCCAAAAGATGGAAGCAACCCAAGTGTCCACTGATGGATGAATGGATAAACCGAATGTGGTATATACATACAATTAAAATTATTCAGCCTTAAAAAGGAAGGAAATTCCAAGATAAACAAGAAGGTCCTACTGTATAGCACAGGGAACAATATTCAGTAGCTTATAATAACCTATAATATAAAAGAATATGAAAAAAGTATATATACATGTATAACTGAATCACTATGCTGTACACCAGAAATTAATACAACACTGTAAATCAACTATACTTCAATTAAAAAATAAAGGAAATTTGGATACAAGCTACCACATGGATGAACCTTGAAGACATTATGGTAAGTGAAATAAACCAGTCACAAAGAGACAAATATTGTATGATATGACTTCTATGAAATACCTAGAGTAGTCAAATTCATGGAGGAAAAAAGTAGAATGGTGGTTGCCAGGGCTTGGGGAAGAGGAAATGAGGAGTTATTGTTTAATGAGTATGCAGTTTCAGTTTGAGAGATGAAAAAGTTCTAGAGACAAATGGTGGTGATAGCTGGACAACAATGTGAATGTACTTAATGACACTGAACCGTATACTTAAAAATGATTAAAATGGTAAATTTTATGTTATATATGTTTTATCACAGCTTAAAAATAGCTCAGCAGTAGTGTGCATGCTTAGCCTGCACAAGGTTCTGGGTTCAATCCCCAGTACCCTCATTAAAAAAAAAAAGTAAACGTGATACAAGAGAGGTTCTGCTGTAAGTTATAATTTTTCATTAGAATGCATCCACATTCTACCTTCACCACCTAAAGTCACTGTCAGAGCAATGTTTTTACCTGACCACTCAAAATAATACGTTCATTTTGCACGACAGACTCATTTGACAGGAACTACAATATCACATGCCAATGTTTGAGTGGGTGTTTTCTGGGTAACCTCAACACTGATCAACCGGACTATTCTATAGAGACTGCCCTTACCCTGACAAGCAGTGAATGAGCCATCTCAGTCAAGTGACTTTTAATAGGGTGCTCAGTCATTGTGTATGAGTAATAGAAGAAAAGGGTGAGTTATTGTCCTAAATTTGCAGAGAGAAGAATAGAACACATAGCCTTCCTATGAACTAGGGTTGCCAGATTTAGCAAATAAAAATACAGGACACCCTGTTGTTTATCTAAAATTCAAATTAACTTGGTATCCTGTACCTGTATTTTATCTAGCAACATTCTGAAGTGTTGGAAGTGAAGAGAAAAATCAAACAGTCCAGAGTGTTTTAGGGTTACAGAAGTCTTAACAGGGAGCCTAGACAGAGAAAAGTAGAGAAGCCCATTAATGCATTAGCTAACCAAAAAAAAAAAGAAAGAAAGAAAGAAAGAAGAGAAAGAAAGAGAGAAAGAGAAAGAAAGAAAGAAAGAAAGAAAGAAAGAAAGAAAGAAAGAAAGAAAGAAAGAAAGAAAGAAAGAAAGAAAGAAAGAAAGAAAGAAAGAAAGAAAGAGGAAGGAAGGAAGGAAGGAAGGAAGGAAGGAAGGAAGGAAGGAAGGAAGGAAGGAAAAAGTATTGGTCTCCAGACACCATACCCATGCTTAATCCAGCTCAGGAGACCATCCCTGCTTTGGGTTTCTGTGATCCAAGACTTACTTTATAAAGTTATAAAGATAAGTCAGAGAATGGGAGAAAGAAAAAGTAAAGAGGGATAAATCAAAGCTAGAAATAGACGAGAACATACCCAGTCTCGGTTTAGGCAGGCTTGGCCTCAAAAAGGGATCTTAAACACTTAACATAAAAATCAGAGGAAATCAGATTTTGACCTGGCTCAAAGCAGAATAGAAACAATAGTGGTTGATACCCTACAGCCATACAGTAGGAGGGGCACAGGTAGCAGAATAAGGGGGGATAATGGTGGGATCTCTCTTCCCCTAACTATACCACTGCTTAATTTCCAAGGAGCCTCCTAAGGCTCTCCAGTCAGTATTTTTACCTACTAACACTGTGAGCCCCAGTTACAATAATGCCACTAGTCGTCAGGCAATTACCTCTTAGTTTATAAACTCCATAGATTTTCAGCCACTGTTTTATAATTCAGCAATACATCTACTTCCCCACAGAACCTGGGCTAAAACTGAGGTCTCTGAACCCCGTCTTAGCTTCAGGAAACTGAATCTAAACAGTTCACCCTCCTATGAAACAACGATAACAGGTTTCAGGCTCTCTGTTCTTTGAGAATTCCATGTTTAAAAGGCCTGTGTTCTTGTTTATTACTGACACTACTCACATAGTGGTAATCCCTGCCTGATTCTGGCCTGACCATACTACAGGAGTATTTAGGAATCTATGATATTTCTCTAACTGGGCCAGCCTAGAACGTCTACTCCTCCAATGGGGTGAGGGGTGTGGAGGGTGCGGCCAGGGGAAGGTATCAGGAGCTAAAGGGTAAAATAACTGAGAGTCTTCATTCCTCCAATCTGTCCTGAAGCCCCAGGTGACCAGCTACACTGAGTCTAGTTTAGAGGCTATAGCCAGCCTCCAGAATTCTTCCCTAGGGGGAGCAGTTAGTCTCTAGGGCCAGAGGAGCGGGGACGGGGTGCACCTGGGCAAAGCTCTTTCAAGATTATCTGGGCAGCCTCTGAGGCACTAACCAATAAAAATTTCTGCAGCCCTGGTCCTGACTTCTTACTGTAAAGAGAACAAAAAGGGGAAACAGCTCAGGCATAGAAGCTTCTATGTAAATAAAAGTAGATGCATGAATTGAAAAACTGAATATACTCAGTTCTGTGCTCCCAATATGAGCACAAGTAATCCCCCCAGATGCCCTTCCTTTTGTCCTCCCTTCATGTAACTAGTGACATTTTCCCCATTAAAGCACTCTGCCTCACAGCCTCTGCATTGGGCTCATTCATTCACCCACCCATCAAATAATCTGAGTGCTACCATGTGCCAGGCACCGTGCTGGGCGCTGAACATACAAATGAATACTGTATGGTCCATGCCTCCAGGGCAGTCCCTGGTGTCCTCACGGCCAGCCTGGCAATCCCAAGCCAGCCCTGGGTAACGGGATCACCGTGCTCTTCACAGCAGGTAAGCGCGGTGGCAGGGGACTGGGAAAGTGGTAGGTAAAACGTTTCCCCAAAGTAAAACTGGGTATGAGAGAGGTATCCCAGCCAGGCTGAGGCAGATACCAACTTAGGATCTAGGGGCCAAAGGGGCGGAGGGCGCAAAGGACGCGGCTGTACGAAAGACACTAACCCCCGCCCGCACCCCGCAGTCGCTCGGCTGGGTGCTGGGCGGCCGCGTCCAGAGATGTGGGAACGATGATTACTGAGCGCGAGTCAGCTGAGGGGGGTGTCTCCGAAGGGACAGTTTGAGGAGACCGTTGGGGTGGACCTGGGGTGACACCCAAAAGGATGATTGGTCCTGGGTGTTTGAGGGTTCAGTAGGCGGCGGAGTGAAGGCTTAGGACAAGGCATGACGATGAGGCTGCTCCAGAGGGTCGGAGAGAACAGAAGGGTGGGCTGAGGGGACGAGGGGAAGGGCTGAGGAGAAGGGTGGGGGCGCTAAGGGCTGGATAGATGGGCAGACTGAGGGCCTTTCTCCTAAAGGATCATTTGGAACGTGAGGGCAGTGGGTCTCCGGGACCCCGCCAGCCCTCGAAGAGGCGTCTTACCTTGTTTCTCGCCTCAGCGTGGTCGGCGGCGTAGTCTCGCGCCCTCCAGGGGTCGCGTTGCAGCGGATAAGCAGGCGTCTCCCTTCTCTCCAGACAACTTGGTAACGCCCGGCCCCCCTGCAGCTTTTAGCGCCGATGGTTCAATCTGGGAGTGCCCTCCGGCAGCCCCTCAGCACCGCCCGCGGTTGGGTCGGCTGGACCAGCGGGTGCTCGCCCACCTCCCCGGCTCCTGCTGCGGTGGGCGCAGCGAGTCACGCGCAGTGCTTTCCCGCGAGGGAAACGGCGACGCTTCGGCCGTGGCCCCGCCTTCTGCGGCCGGCGCCCCGCCCCTTCGGGGTGGTACGAGGCGAAGCTGAGGTCGTGTGTGCTGGAACCAAGACAACCCGCGGGCGCAAGCTTCCTGGCCCGGTGGAAGGAAGGTGCTTTTGCGAACCCACCTTCGCCTAAAGTAGCGAGTCTCTGCCTAGCACCCCAGTAGAACCTCTGGAGAAAAACAGACAAACAAAACTAAAGCCTGACTAATGGAACCAGAATCCCTGGGGTGGGGTGGAGAAGCGGTTGGGTGGTGCCCAGGATTTGGTATCTTTAAAAGCACTCCAGGCATAGCCAGGGTTATAAAGCCTGGTAAAACCTAGAACGGACGAAGACGCTCTCTTTTGGCCAACAATTTAGTCAGGCTTTTCTGAGTCTGCTCCTCAACCAGGCTCAGCCTTGGGCTTCCCTCTCTGTCCTTTTAGAATCCAGTTTGAGCAAGGCTCCTTCTAAATCAGTTTATTGAAAATTCTCGACACTTAGATCTGACCACCCTTGGTATTTTATCACCTTGGCTTGCCTTCAGCAAGAATTCTCTTGAGTCAGTCTACCAAGAATCCCCCTTACCCCTGATGTTTCTTCTTAGTAATTGCTATAATGATGTCTCTCCAAAATTCTTAGGCTGAAATCCTAACCCCCCAAAGATGATGGTATTAGTAGGTGGGGCCTTTGGGAGGTGATTAGGTCCTGAGGGTGGAGCTCACATGATTAAGATCAGCAGTTTTATAGGAAAGACCTCACAGCTCCCAAGCCCAATCCTACAGGTGAGAAAGTCTGTGACAAGAGAGAACTTAGTGAACATTCTGGCACCTTCGTCTCAGACAGCCTCCAGACTGTGGTGTTTCATTACAGCAGCTGAAAACAGACCAAGGCTGTAATTTTCCACCAACTGACCCCTACCTGTGGCTCCTTGGCTATGAATTGCCACTTGTCTTTGTTGGGGTCTGAGTTGAGCTCAATCTCTCCCCCACTGCAAGACCCCATTGCAGTGGTCCCTATATTTACTGCCATGGTCCCTCCCTTAAATAAAGTCTGTCTTACCATCTTTAACAAGTGTCATGAATAATTTTTTTTGTAACAGAACTCATGTGCTTCCTGCTCCTAGGCAGGGTGTATGTGGGACACTGAGGATTCTGTTGTCTTTCTATCCAAAAAAGACTGGGGCAGGGGAGCAGGTGGTCATTCAACAGATAGTTATTAGAACCCCCACTGGGTTCCATTCTTTGTGAAAGAGTTAGAGGCTGAGACCCTGTGCTCTAGGCTCACAGGGTTGTTGGGTCACAGTCAAGGAAGCAGATACATGTCATACTGTATAACACATCCTGAGGCTTCACAGAGGTTGTTGTGAGCTGAGCTTTGAAAAACGAGTGGGAGATAAAGGGTGTGGGGGAATCAGCATGTGCAAAACAACAGAGAGACAAAATAACTGATCTGATTGAGACATGGTATGCAATGGAGAGAGGACAGCAGAGATGTCCGGGGTGTGATGATGAAGGGCCTTCCATGACATACTAAGGAGTTGGGACTCATCTGGTGAGCAGTGGAGAGATGCTTTATGTGGAGACAGGTATGGTATATCAAATATGAATTTTAGAAATAGAATTCTGGGAGCAAAGTGGATAGGGCTAGGACTGGCCAGGGAGACAAATGAAACACTGCATGTTTGTGCAGTTAAATGGTCCAGGGTGGGGACCTAACCTAAATTAGGCCAACTGGAATCCTTTCCCTGAGAATTTGGAATTGGGGGAGAGAGAACTATACCCTTACTCATTTCCGTTATAAGCCTAGTGACTTATAATGGAAATTTGAGAGTGGTGAATGACCATCTTTCACTTGGCAAATGGTCTGAGTAGCAGAGAAAACCAATTTGCTAGAAGTATCAATACGTTGCATGGAAAGGACTCAAATCTAGACACAGAGACTACTCTCCAAGTTCTTGGGGCCTTCCAGCAGCTGGTTGCATTTCTTACTGAGGCCCAGCTTGATTTTTGCCCTGAGTTGATGACTCTTTCATCCATTCATATAGTCTCATTTTTGGCTATAGTGTGGGTTACTTCCTGTTATTTGCATTAAAGGATAATTTTCAAAAAGGAAAAATCATGAATTCTATACAAATATAAAATAAATCCATATTAAACTCACTAATTAATGAGAGAGCCAGTAAGACACTAAGATCAGTTCAAATGAGTATTTGACTTTTAGAGATGTAAATTCTCTACCAGACAAAATTAATTTGCATCACCAGTAACAGGAATCATTTGCATTGTTATGGGCAGAAATATCTTGCATTATTATCCGTATTTGAGCAGATCTGAACTTTAGAAATCTCATTCTAGTAGGAGTGTGGATATTGAATTAGAGGAAGGTAAAGAGACCAGTAAGGAGACTGTAGTAATTATGATGAGAAATGAGAGGGTCTGAATTAGGGCAGTGGCTGAGGAGTTATACAAGAGGAGACAGATTCAGGAGAGGTTTTGGGTATAGAACTTATAGGACTTAATGATTAATTTCATGTGTCATTGGGGGTGGGGGTAAAATAGATTGAACAGTCTAGGATGACACCCAAGGATCCTTCAAATCCTGAGTCTTCTACAAACTCTTTGAATATATCTTAGAAGATTTGGGGCTAGAATTTCAGGGAAATGTTGGGGCTAAGACAATACTCCCTTGTTTCTCTGTTTCTGGCAGTGATAAAGAAGGTTATTTCCCCTACAAGTTCTTAAAGAAAAAGATGCAGGGTGAGCCAGATGGTCCTGTGACCTCTCCCTGTCCCTGAGAAGTTGTAGATGAGGAACAAGTATAAACCCGGCCTATGGAAGTTGGAATCACCTCCGTGTTTTTGCTATTGGCAGCTATTCCATCTAGCTCAAGTAAAAAGATGTTATCACTGAACCCAACTTCAGAAAGCCCCTCACAGGGCACTCTCCTGGAATCAAACAGTGTCTTGTCTGTTTCTCTTTGGACATCTGCTTTATTCTTCTTTCTATGTACTAGATACCTTGGCCCACTTATCTCCATACTTATAGCAAGCCATGGCTACTTTAAAATGGAGGACCCTCTTCCTGAAACTATATGACCTTTTAGCAACCATTCTCATCACTGACTTAGTTTCTTGGAATTCTAATTCCCAGAGAGAGAAGATATATTGGGATTATATATCCACTCTTGGCCAGTTGTGGCTAGGAGTAGTGGAGTCAATTGGCATAAACATGACCACCTGGACACACTCCATCATCAGGAGCTATGTGGGAAGAGTCAGTAATCTATAGATTTAGCACCATTGAGTAAATCAATGGGCTCATTTGATAAACCAGTGCCTGCATCTTCTGTAACCAATCCACAAAGTCCTTTGGTTTTATCTTTAAAATATATTCTCTATCTGTGTCTTTCTTCACTGCTTCCACCCTAGTCTAACCTACTGCAAGAGACTACTTCATGAATTTTCTGGTCATTTTTAGGTAGCAAGGTAGCAACTTACTTGTTCCTGTAAGTTTGGCTTGAGTAATTAAGATTTCTGGACTAATGAAATTATATTTTAAAGTTCAAATTGTAACATTAAAGTGTTCCCATCTCTCAGCATGGCCCTATCGCAGGTGGCCGTGTTCAGTGGGGCTTAGTCGATGTCTATCTTTTCCTACTTATCTCTTCTCCACGACCCACTTTGCTAATCCTCTTTCTCCAGGGTTTGAACAGGGTGGAGAGTGAAGAGATGAAGACGGTTCTTACTTGACTAATTCTGTCACAAACTAGTTTTACTTGTTTGGCAGGTATCTAAAGCTGACTCTCTTTTTTAGAGATTCCTTCCCTGTCAGTGGAGATATATTTCCTATACCTAATTACTTTAATGTGGGTGAATTCAGCTCCTCTAGTTGATCACTTACAACTCCTTTAGAAATCTCTAGGCATTTAAAACATCAACTTTATTGAAGTATAACTTACATACAATAAAATGCACAGATTTTAAGTGTACAGTTTGATGAATTTTGACAAGTATACACCTGTGTAACCAAAATCAAGATATAGAAAATCTACCTCATGCCCCTAGATGGGCAATCAATCCCACACTCAGGCAACCTTCTGTCTACTCAGAAATCTCTAGGCATTTGACAGCATATCTCTTGCTTCCTTCTGCTGAAGTCTCCTCAACCTTTCAGATGGTCTCTCAAGATAAAGAAACCCTTACTAGGTTTCTCACATGGCCCATATCTGATCTATGGGGAGAATCCACAAATCCCTTGTTCTGAAAAACAATGCCAATCTCATCACAACTACCTTTTCTTGCTCTGCCATAGAACAGATAGCTAATTGTTCTCTTGCTTTTTAGATTTTCCAGGCATAAGTCAGATATGAGGTCTTTGTATCCCCCAAACACATTAGTCATACCAATCTCTCCAAGTAATTTCCTTATAATCCTTTCAACTTGAACTAAACTGTGGGTGGGACTCAAAGCCCACTGGCAATTACTGCCAAAGATCCCTTTCCAGTAAGTTGGGAATTTGAAATTTGCACCTCCTGGGGAGTGATGGAAATGTTAGCTATCTTGATTGTGGTGGTGGTTTAATTGGTGTATATTTCTATCAAAATTCATCAAATTGTACATCTGAAGTATGTATAGTTTACTGTATAGGAATCATACCACAATAAAGGTGTTTTAAAAAATCCCTTTCCAGTGTCTGAATTTCTGGCCCCTTTTTCAAGGTGGATGAGGCAACTAAGAGTTACAACTTGTTTTTCACACCCCTCTTTTTGCATGGTTCTTACATGATTATCTAACACCTCACTTTGGGATGTGACATCTGCTGTCTTGGATCCTCAGCAGAGACTGAGACTCAACTCTCCCAAGACGGATGTGAATGACCCGGGAGGATGCTAATTTTTCAGGAGCTTTGGGGAATATTATTGGTTCAAACTGTATTTTTACAAATGCTCTAGGTGAGAGACTATGAGTGACCACGTTTCATAAAAAGAGGCCCATAAAGTATAATTGGAAAGTAGATCCCGAAGGATAAGAGTCATTTTGAAAGGACAAGAGGCAAGTTTAGGAAAAATAAGAGGTACTTAAGTGGAAATTCAATGTGTATTTGTACTGGGCCAAATAAAATTATATTGAAATGAAAAATAAACTGATGGAACTTTTTTTTTTTTAAAAAAAGGTAGTAGTAGATTTCATTTGTTTACTCACTAATTGAAAAACATTAATAATCCAAGTGCTAATATTCTTCCTGGTTATAGAAATACAACTATGAAACAAAATTCTTGTCCTCAAGAAGATCATCATGGCCTAGCAAAGAAGAAAGCCACAATAAAATAAACATGTGAGGGATAATACACTCAAATTCTGGGAACCAAAAATAAGAGAATATATAAGGTGCTCTAGTGCAAAGAAGAGGCACACAACTCAGAATAGGAAACTGGGTGTCAGTGAAGGCTCCCAGAGGAAGTGACCAAAGCCTCTGAAAGTAAAGATCAGATAGACATTAGCTACTCAAAGGAAAGAATATATTCTAAGAGGAGAGAACAAAAAGAGCCAAGATGCAGTGGCTTCCGAAGATAATGGAACCTTCAGGGAACTGCAAATAATTTGGTAAGGCAGAAATGAGGGTGTGTGAGGAAGTGGCAATGAAGCCAGAGAGGTAGGCAGCACCAAGGGAGGAAAGCTATGATGAGTCACTAAAGGATTTTAAACTGGCAAATGACATGATCTAGTTTGTATTTTTGAAAGATCATTCTCTGTGGTACGGATAATGGGTTGGGAAGAAGCAGAATCAGAGGGAGGGAGCCCTGGGAGGAGGATGTTGACATAATCTAGGCAAGAAACCCTGAAATCAATGGGATGGGGAAACAATAAGAAGAGAAAGCCTTGAAGACACTTCTAAGACAGAGTATAGGGAACTTGGTAACAGAATGATTGGATTAGAGGAATAGAAGGGAGCTGTCCAGAAGAACTTCGAGATTTTTGGTTTGAGCTACTGAGTAGTGGTGCTATTCAGGGAAACAAGAAAAACAGAGAAGCAGACTTTAATATTCTTTCACTTCATTTCATTTGTTCATTTATTCAACAGACACTTATTAAAGGCCCATTATCTGCTGTGAATAGACAAGTAAATCAATGATTATACCGCCCTATGATAGGTGTCAGTGACAGAAATATACACAAGGGAGCAACTGAATAAATAGGATAGGTACGTAAATCACACTGAGGAATTAGGTGAGCTTCTAGAGGACACAATGCCCACTTTGAGCTTTTTTTTTTTATTATTATTGAGGTGAAATTCTCATAAAACATTCTCATAACCATTTTAAAGTATACAATTCAGTGGCATTTAGTACATTCACAATGTATCTAGTTCTGGGTTTTGAACAGTGACTAGGAGTTTGCTAGATGAATAAGGGGGTGAGAGAAAGCATTTTAGGATATGAGAACAGCATGTTTGATGACATGAAGACCAGAAATAGCATAATTGGAGTGAATGCAGATGGGGAAGCAGTAGAAGAGAAAGCAAGGGAAGGCCCAATAGTAAAACGTCCGAATTTTAACTTGATCCAGAAGGCATGCAAAGTTCTTCAGCTGGGGCTTGACATGATCAAGTTTGCTCTTCAGAAAGATTTCTCTGGAAGTAGTCCTGGTGATACTTCACATAGGGGGAAACCAGGAAGATGAGTGGGGAGATTTTATGCAGCAATCCAGGTGAGAGATGATCAAAGTCTGAACAAGGGCAATGGGAGGAATAATGGAGGGAACTGAAACAAGACATAATGAAGATGCTGAATTTACAATGCTTCATGACTTATTAGACATCAGACTATAGGAAGAGTATAGGATGATTCCTATCATTCTGCTTTGGGTGACTGGGATGATGGCAGTTAACATCCTGGGGTGAAATTTTTGGGGAAAATGTTTAATACAGGTTGGTGAGTTTCCCGAGATTCAGCCAAGTGAAGGGTCATAGAGTCAGTTTAATAAATGGATCTGGATTTTA
Organism: Camelus dromedarius; assembly: GCF_036321535.1. NCBI lineage: Eukaryota > Metazoa > Chordata > Mammalia > Artiodactyla > Camelidae > Camelus > Camelus dromedarius. The sequence goes on along the minus strand of NC_087445.1, from coordinate 46,601,415 downwards.
GAAGTGAGATCTAGGATAGAGAGAGAGTTGAGAATCTTCTTTCCATTGGCAAATAAAGTCATGAGTTTAGGAGAAGTCACTCAGGAAAAGTGTACAGAGAAAGATGTGCAGAGAACCTAGGGCTGAGCTTTGGGAACTAATATTTAAGGTGTGCAAAGAGGATAGAGCTATATGGTTAAAAAGAATCATACTGAGGCCAAAATAGAGTTTAGCAGCAAGGGGAAGAAAAGAGGAATGGAACTGAAAAAGTAGAGAAGGCGGGGAGGGAAATATTGGTCTTATTTGAAAGGGAGTGGGTGCTGGGAGTCTACAGGCCAATGATATTGCTTGGATTAAGTTGTTATCACACTGGGGCCCCAACAGACCATACAAATCTCTCCACTCCAAAATAAGCAATTTATTACTTCTCTATAATCTTCTTAGAAACAATTTCCCAAGTACGTACAATTTCTTCTCAGAATAATTTTGTGGAATGAAGACAAATATTCACCAATATTGACTTATGTCCCTCAAAAAAGATTTTTAAAAATTCCCTACAGTCTCCCTCTCCCAGTGCTGAGACCTGAAAAAGTGTCAGTTCTCGGGTCACAGAGGTCAAAGAAAGGAGAAGGTGGCCAAGTCTAGAGCTGTCCTATCAAGGCAGGGACCATCTCCATTCTTTTCCTGGTCCAGAAACTCTCCTTTAGCTTCTTTTGACTGACTTTTCACAGCTGCTGCCTCTTTTTGCTACCCAGGCTGGCTAAAGACTCACCCTGAATTCCTCAAACCTGAGAAGGGGGCCTGGATGAATATGTTTGTGTGGGGCACTAGCAAAGTTTATGGTTGCTCCAGGTATAAGAAACAGGGCCCAAACTCAGATTCTTAGGTCCTATTTTCTTTTCCCTTCCTCACATTCCCCCTCTTCACCCATTACTTCCACATATGTTTCTATGAATTAAAACTTGGAAGGGTTGGTAGAAGGGAGGCCTGACATCGCTTTTTCTTGAAGTGCTGTAACTCTGACAGATATCTAGGGGCTCTTTCTTTACCTTTTCCTTGCCTTACCTGGGCACAGCCTTCTAGGGAATGAAGAAACTGAGCTCCGGGAGTGAGAGTGGAGGGCAGGTTTATGCTAGTTTTCCAGGGACTCTAGTCCCTTCATAATTCATACCTGTTGCATGAATACAAGGGAAGAGCAATGACTGACTCCCTTTGGGGTTTTGCCATATGCCTCTACTTTTTAAAAGGAAAGCTGTTTTTCTTGGGAAATTTGGCCTTCAATGTCTTGCCAGAAGTGATGAGGGCCCCAAAGCCCTGTTTATGGGAAAATGCATAGGCAGAACGTCGAGAGCCTGCATGTTTCAGTCTGGTCCGGATTCGGGGTGGCAGTGGATGGCTCATGCAATGATGAATTCTGTCAATAACCTATAGCCAGAGCATGGGGGACAGGGGTTTTATCCACAAAGGCAAAAGCAAAGAAGGTCATGAATTATATCTGGGTAGATTCCCTGTTTTACTCACCTTGTCCACACGGACAGGCCAGAACAATGGTTTGAGAAAGTGGTACCCAATCACAGGCAGCATACAGAGGACCATGCTGAGGACAACACTCAGCCACACTTGTGGCCAGTCCAGAGTGTTCCTGGCCACACCTGTAAACAAGGAGTCAGAAGGGGAAAGGCAGAGCCAGAGCCTAGAGGAAGGAGGCTGTTAGCCAGAACTTAGATACCTCTTCAGTCCAAAGAAAGAAGTTACTGATTTGGAGTCAGTTTAGTCTTCGGAGAAATAACGCAAAGGCAAAAGAATTGCAGTGAGGTCCTTGGTGCAGCCAAAGTCATTGTGAATTCACGTGCCTTTGTCTCCCTCTAAAGGCCAGGCAGGGCAGGAGAGGTGGGGGTAGGTTATAGGAATCCTAGAGTACTGGCCTGGACACAAAAAGGGATAGAGCGTTTTGGAGGGGGAAAATGAGTGCTTTGACAAGAGGCAGGAGCCAACGACATCCACACATCTACTCTCTCTGTATTTTGTCCTCATCAGAATGGAGATGAGAGAGAGGGGAGTTAACATTGGAGATAAGAAGGCAATATGCCACATTAGAAAGGACATTGGATTAGGAACCAAGAGACCTACATTTGAGTTACTTAATTTTTAAAACCTCCAGTCTCTAAAATGGTGATAATAACTCTTTCTCTGTCTACCTCATAGGATTCTTGTAAAGACCAAAATAGTTAAGACTTGAAAATATCTTAGAGACTCTAATAAGGTAAAATATTTCCCCTAGCTAGATTTTGAGTCCTTTTAGGGCTGAGACCATGTCTTACTCACATCTATAGCCACAGAGCCTAATACATAGCTGCTCAGTAAACATTTATTAAACAGATATACTTGGATCACACTCCCACCCCAACCCCCTTGCCACACACTGGGCAGAGTCTTACCTAGGAGTTGGAAGACGTTGGGGAACATTAGGCACAAGCCATCACTGTACAGGAAGAATAAGATGCAAAAGTAGAAACCCAGGCTACCCCAGGTGAAGATGTGGCTTATCATTGTCCAGTAGGTTGTCTCCAGGGCAATCTGAAAAGCACCCTCTTATGTGCAATAGTCTATAACCTGGGACTATCCACCACCTTCCCTCTCCAATTTTGTAAAGGAGGATGCTCCTTTCCCACCACCGCCCTTTCCTCCTTCCCTCCCTGTTTTCCAGACAGGCTCCCCAACCAGTCCCCTTACCCCACCACTGGCCACACCTGCATTGTGACCACACAGAGCAAGGAGGTCTGCACTATTGTGGAGAAGGACTGGTAGTCGGAGATTTCCTTCCCATCAGTGCGCACTGAATTGTGAATGGTCCCCATAGGGATAAAGAACAGCACTAAGGAGCTGTAGATCCCATGCACTAAACACTTCACAAATTCCTTCTTGTTGAAATAGAGGTTGTGCTGGCCTGGCTCATACAGCTCTGGGAAACGTAGGCTCCATGTTTCATTCACATCCTGGAAGCACCAGAGGGTAAGGAGGAAGGCTCAGGGTCTCTCCATAGAAGGTCCCATCTCCATCAGAGTAGAGGCTTCTCCCCTCACTGAGTCTGCTTGTCAGGCTGCCTAGGAGCTTCCTCATGGATTACTTAAGAAGTGGAACCAGAGAACAGAGCAGTGACCACATACCTGTCCTGAAGTCCTACTTTCTAGGCAAGGATCTAGGTAGTGGAAGAAAGCTAGAAGGTCAAGATCGGGGATTAAGAAAGGGGGCAATTAGGATTGGGGGTAGCTGGAAGGGAGGACTGGAGCTTGGGATGGGGAGGCAACTGGGACTTGAGTTCCCAGTTTAAATGTTCCTTTAGTTGAGTATTCTTTGTGTCAAAAGTCAGTTGGAGAAAGTGGGAAGCCAATGGGGACGAGTTAGTCCCTTGGAGGTATCTATGTTCTGTGATACTCCTCCCATTCCCATAGCTACTGAGGAACTCAGGTGAGGGAACTCTCTGTGCATAACACTGGATCATCTTCATCTCCTAAATCTGAAACTTTGGATAACAAAGCTCAAGGCTTGTTTTGAGAGGTTGTGGATCCCTAGAATTAGACCAGTGAAGCTGGACAGGGCTGTTGAATGACACAATTTATCCTTCTTGCTGCTCTGAGGCCGGCAGCTACTTCATGGAGAATTTTCCTTCCTACGCTGACGGAGACTGGGAACCATGATCCCATGATGTCCTCTTTTAGCTACTTTATTCCTCTTTGGAGGCTCATTTTCTATTTCACATGCCCAGGACTGAAGGTTGGGGTAGAAGAGGAAGGAGAGGTAGGGCACCAGGATCCTTAATGTCCAGGGAATTTCTCAGAGGGACAGATGGTATCCTCTAGGCTTACTCCCTATGACTCAAGGTATCCTACCCACACTCCCACGCTTAGCCTGCAGGATTCTCGCCTAGGCCTCCCTGCATTGGCTTATCTCATTATCTCTCTCTGGGTCTCTCCTTCCTTGAAGCTCCTTGCTTTACCTAGACCTGTCCCCAATAACTCTATTTCATTTAACTTTTGTACACACTCCATTTACTGCACAGCACAATTTCCATGTTTCTGTCTACAAAGATAAAATTGACACAGGAAAACCTGGATTTCTAAAACTGATGATTATTCTCTGTGGTAGATGATTTTTTACTTTATCCACTGATACCTCTCCAGGTGATGGGCTCCCTTCCTTGCTCTAGAAATTATTTCATTTACACTTGACTTTGAAGAGCCTGACTATGGCTGTCCTCCTCACTCCTGGGAATACTCTGCCCTGTGGCTTCAGCACTGACTAAGAGGCTTGCTGCTGCTCTTACCTGGTCAAAGAGACTCAAGCCCAGGACAGGGAGGGAGGTGTAGACCAGGTTGTAGAAAGTGATAAACCAGGTATCATAAACTGTCTGGAAGAATACCAAGGAGATTTCTTAGATTCCTCTCTTCTCCAAAGTCTCACTCAGCTCCACCTCCCAGGTCCAAGAGAACTTCTGCCCTCCACCTATCCACCACCACTCTAACCTAGAGCAGGGTTTGGATTTCTAAAATCTGATTAAGAAGGTTGACCCCAGACTCTATATGGTCATATTCTATTTATATCCCTAGTTCCCTTGTCCCTGGAACAAGGCCACATCAAATCTGACAAGGCTGATTTGAACCAACCCTACCATGACCTGTACTGCTCCTCCCTGCAAAGAAAGGACCCAGAGTGGCTGCTAGGCAACGCTAGCTGTACCCCTGTATCACTAGGCATGTAAGCCTCTGGACTCTTCTCTTTATCTGCTTTATGGTATTCAGCAGTTTCTATAACACTGGACACTTTCTATCACTGGCAAGCAGGATACACTCAGTGATCCTTCTTCAGCTGGGCCCTTCATGCTGGGCTTAGAGAGGGCTCCTTTCCTTACCAGCCACAAGAGGTCAGCAGCAACACATGCATACACACACGCCTCCCACAAACCAGACTGGCTTTGTTAGATGCTGGGGAAACACAAGCCTACTACTGTCTGCTGACTGGTCTGCTTCCCCTGGAGCCCAAGGTAACAAAGGTAGTAGGGATCACCCAAGATAATCATTCCTGAGGTTGTTTCTCATTGGGAATCCTTGAGATACTCCTGAAAAACTTCTCATAGGAAAAGGGACTTCTTGTAGAACATCCAAATCCAAGTGTCAAGTCTTGGAGGTTGGGGAGATTTTATATTGATTAGAGCAACAACAGAGTATGTTTTGTGGGGTGGTATGTCTGGGTGAGGAAGGAGAAGTAAAGGGAAGCTGTGTTTCCAAGTATGGCTACAGGAGAATGCCATAAGCAGCCTGTTTGGCAAGACCCAAAGGCCCCTTGCAGCTTAACCTGTTTCATAAAGGTTACTTTGGAGCCTAAAAAAAAAAACCTCACAGATCCAGGAATCTCACCCATCACCTCCATTACATATATTTGGAAATTCTAGGTCTCTATGTCAGGGAAAAATGTGAAAATGTCTTATGGGAGAGTTCTGAAGGTAGGAATCAGTCAGAGCCAGGACAGAAAAGTTAAGGGTTTAGAAACCTAAGGTTAAGTGTAGGGTTAGGTGATAGGGTCAGCATGGGTGAGGAGCTTTATGGAGGGATGGCAGCATGTTGTACACGGGTCTCTGAAGGAGAAAAGGGGTCTGAGCTGGCTGACACAGGGGGTGATTAGAGAAGACTCAGCTGGCCAGAGTGGAAGTACCACCTGGCCTCTCACCTGAGCAGAGAACCCACTGTAGAAGGCATACCAGAAGTGCACCAGAGTGAAGGCAAAGTTTTTGTAAAAGAAGTAGCTGAGAAACTTGCACATGCGATTGTAGGACCAGCGGCCGTGGACCAAGAGTAGACGCTGAAGATAGCAGAACTGAGAGAAGGCGAAGTCGCTGTTGAGCATGGCCTGCATTCCCTCCTGACCGCTGATGCCGACTCCAATGTGGGCAGCTGCAAAGAAACCCCAGAAACTTCTCAGCCACAGAGCTTGTTTTCTGGGGAAGTATAAAAGGAAGGCTGAGATCAACATGTACAAACGCTTAATATACATTTGAAAAACACTGGTGGGGACAGCTCAAAGTGGCATTAATATATGGGGCCTTTTCTCCTCAGTGGATTGCCCCGCTCCCACAGGTCAGAAAACAGTGCCTTCATCTGCACTTTGTTTTGCACACTGCCACTTAAGAACGCCTGGTATGGCTAGTATTAGGAAACTGTCCTCGGTGATCTCTGCACCTACCATAGACATCTAGGCTCTTTCCTACTGTCTAGATGCTAAGGTAAAAATTTCTTATTATCCCTTGAAGCCACTTAAATCAATTAAATGGATGGATGTCAATCTAACACAGTATTTAATTACCTAAATTTATCTAAGGATCTAAAATCCAACTATTGGGAGGAATAAGTGATGTACATAATTTGTTGGTGAGAAACAAGTTCTTCAGGAGGTCTAAGGTGACTTTTTCTGGATAAAGCAAGGAATATGCTTGATGGAAGATAAGACTTAGGTTTCTAAGAGTTTTAATTAGTTGTAGTATAGGCCAAATTTGCTGGTCTTCTAGTATATACTTATTGCACTGCTTAACAAAATAACTGAAGCCTCTAAGGCCGTAAAAGCTAAAGAAGCTCTAGAAACTGAGGAGGAGAGCAAGAACACTTCCTAGTATTAAAACAAACTGAGGCTGGACTATCTGCTAGTGTTTCCAGTATGGGGAAAGCAGCTGGACCAGGGGACATCTAGATGTTGTCTGTATCTCCAGAACCACAAGTTGCTGGAGGCTAAGAGCATTCAGCTGAAATTACCACTAGTTTCAGTCATTTGCTTCCATTTGTCCGAAGCATCAGTAAGTTTGCTATTCTTCTCCAGCCAGGGGAGTCAGGGCAAGCTCTTGGGAATATTGCCTCAGAGAGGAAAGGATCTCTGCATCAGGCCTCACAGCTAACTCCCTGGTTGGGCAGCCCTGTCTTCTGCCTAACATTGCTCAGGCCTACCACCTTTAAAGAAGGAACAGACCATGACTTTGGCCCAATGGTCCTTTCTGTGGGCTTTGATGCCACCTCAGAAAGATGGTGTTGTAGTTGCACAGCCTGTTGTCCTGTGAATATATGCATGTGTTTCTGCTGGAGCCACAGGTACCTGTGTGTGTATGAGTGTTATGTACATGAATCATGTGTGTGTGCATGACTGTGGATATGGGCTGATGTAATCATGTGCAAGTAAGTGGGAATTCAGATGTAGAGGATCATGAATAGAGTTGCAAAACAGTATAAATGTACACTACACATGATATGCAGGAGTGTGAGCCAGAAACACAATGCCACCCATATCAGTTTCGCCCATGGAAGAAAAGGGCAAGCCCAGGGCTGGGTGCTACTGCCTCCCACCCCTCACATGCCTTTGATCATGCTGACGTCATTGGCCCCATCCCCGATGGCCAGTGTCACCACCTTCTTGTACCTCTTCACCAGCTCTACCACCTGGGCCTTCTGAAGGGGTGTCATCCGGCAGCAGATCACCCCCTTGCACATGCACGCCGTTTGCAGCAGTTCTAACTCCAGGTTCCCTTCTAGAGCGTGGGCCTGCAGCACCAGGACACATCCACATTTCAGGCTGCCCCAAAAGGCTCTTGGGACAGGACCTTCTTAGGCCCTTTCCTTCCCCTCCATACTCCCCTGTACTACATATGTCAGGCAGAGTTGCTCCCAAGGTGCTCCACCCCCAAGGGAAGCCAAGCCCCCAAGACAGTTCTAGGCATCCTCACATCTGACCCAGTCTCCAGTGGGAAACCAGTCATGGTCCCTCCCTGGGTCAAATCAGTTGATTGGGTTATAAGGCCTAGTGACTTTTTGGAAGACCTGGTTCTGCTCATTTCCCCCTACTTCTATGTGACAGGCCACATCAGTAATGAAGAGTTCGGAAAAGGAAGAAATATGCCATTGGCTTCTCTTTTCTCATTATTCCTGCCTACAGAAGGCTGGGGAAATTTGTCTGTTGGGGAAGGGCACCTGAAGGGACGGGGAATAGGGTAACCCATGGAATAGGGCAAGGATCTTCAAATTTCCCTGAAGTGGGTTGGACCTAGGAAAAAAGTTCCTTGGAAGAAGAGAACGGAGTTGTAGGTCTGTGTTGCCCACCAGACTGTAGCCATTGATGACCAAGCCATAGTTGCCACTGGGCACCTCCTCAGGTATCTTGAAGGGTATTCTGGGCTTTGTAGTGAGGTAATCATCTATTGGGTCTGATTCCAGTAGAGACTGGGGTTTCATCTTTTCCCTTGCTGACCTGAAAGCCAAGAGTGATGGTTAGTGTCAGACCTGAAGCCCCAGAGCTTAGGAAGGAAAATGTGTCCCAAAGCGAAAGTGGGCAAGGTGGATACAGAGCCTCTGCAAAGCACCAGCCAGGGCCTCAGACTTGACTGCCTCCTGAGACCTGCCATTGCCTTAGGTCCCTGACCACCTACATACAAAACTTCTCCACCCCTACACTCCAACTCCTTGAGCCCTAATGCTTCTTCATAAAATTCTCTCAACTATTTTAGGTTTTTTTGTTTTTCTCTCCTCCATTTCTTGTCTGGTAATGTGAGCGCCATACAGGGTAAAGAAATGGGTGGGAAATCTTGGGTCCAGGGATGGCAGCTCTCCCATCATACCTGAGTTCTTGCCACACAGTCTCATTATCCTCGCCTTCCACGATAAACATCCCATCCATTTCATCGTCAAATATGTTACAGGCATAGGCAATGTTCACAGCAGTCTCTAAAGGCAGGAGAAATACTGTTGCATTCCAGGGTCTTTACAGTATACAGGTACAAGGGCGCTAACAGCGCACTGTAGAGACCAGAGGTCCATATTTGCCATGGATGCAGTCAAAGCGTTATTTTTCATAAGTCAGTGGAGATCATATTCAAACATCCACAGGAAACTGTCTACCTGGTACAGACTTGCAAGTATTTATCAATAACTAGGATCACTCTGGCTTAGCTTTCTCTACAAAGCCTTCTGCTATTTCTTAAAGCAATTCCAGCCTGGATTCACTTCTCCAGGCAATCTGGATGTATTTCCTTGAACAGCGCTGTGCCCATTTCTACGCTAGATTTCATAGGGAACTGAGATATGTTTAGGTTGTAGTCTTTCCTTTGCATCAAACAAACGGCTAAGGAAAAAAAATGAAATAAAAAATAAAAAGAAAAGATGGCCAAACTGGACAGGGAAGAGGACTGGGCAGGTGAGGAGCTACCCTTTACCTTGCTTATCTCCAGTTAAGACCCATATTTTAATTTTGGCTTGGCTCAGGGTGATGATCGTCTCAGGTACTCCATCCTGCAGCTTGTCTTCTATGGCTGTGGCCCCTAACAGCTTTGAACAGAGATATCCATGAGTGAGGAAAAGGGAGAGTCACAGCATTTCGTGGCACCCAACAACTCAACTGGCACCTCAGCAACCTCCTTAGTAAGCTGGCTCTGTCCTGGTACGAGGACTCCAACGGTATAAAACTCAGCACACTCTGCCCCTCAGCAGACATAGCTTTTCAACCACACACTGAAATCAATTTTAGAAACACAGAATATTAAGGACCAAAAAGGGAAAGGACTTGTCCAAGTCGTCCATGAAGCTTTGTGCCACTTATAAATCGTCTGCTTCGTAACACACTTTCACGTCTCCCTTGCTTCATAGCACGTTCCTGGCTTTGGAATCCAATCCTGCCCCCAACCTGTCCCTGGCTTCCTCACACTAACCATCAAGTCTTTTTCAATCTCTTCATAGACAATTGATATTTTATTTTCCCGATCCTCCAAAGACAGGAAGGCTTCGCTGTGCTTCCTGCTCCAGTCCTGGAAGAAGGCATTGTCCAATTCTCGGTAGGCCACCATGAGGGTACGAAGGCCATCACTGGCAAAATCCTGGAAGACATGTGTGTGCACTGAGTGCACTTGGGTTGGGTTAGGGCTGAGTTAAGGGAATGACAGACTAACCCCACAGATTCCATCTGCCTGCAAAATAGAGTTTATTGGTTAGTACCATGGGGCTAGTACCTAGCCTAGCCAGAAAGCATCTGTTGAGTTTTTCTCGGCAAAATGCCTTAAGGTTGGGGTCAGCAGAGCTGGGGATAAAGTTTGAGAGTATTTCTGAGAGACAGAAGATTCTAACTTCTACCTGTGGTTAGGTCATTTGCTGTGTGACCCTGTAAAGAATGAAGCCTTCTTGGTTTCTTTCTTGTAAAATTAGGATAATAATTCACTTCTCTTGGGACTATACCTAGGAGTGGAACTGTTGGGTGTGTGACAACTCTATGCTTAACTTTTTCAGAAACTGCTAGACTGTTTTCCAAAATGGCTGCATCATTTTACATTCCATCAGCAGTGTATGAAGGTTACAATTTCTCTATATCCTTCCTAATACTTATTATTGTCTGGTCATCTTTTAGATTTTAGTTACCCTAGTGGTATGAAGTAGAATCTTGTGATTTTGATTTGCATTTCCTTGGATAGCTAATGACATTGCACATCTTTTCATGTGCTTATTGGCCATGTGTTCTCTGACTTATGACTATGTGTTAATATAGGGTCAAGACAAAATGGCCTAATAAAATAGTATTTCCTCCAATCTAGTTTTTCTTTAAAATATTTTTCTGATCTGCCCCTTCCCCACCACATCCCCTGTTCTATTCTCCCAACTCTCTATATATCCAGGTTTAAGGGTAGAAACCCCAGAAAGCATGAATCTGCTTTTTGTCTCTAATGCCAGCAGACTGGAGCCATCTCTCTTTCAGATACATCTCAAATCCTAGAGGGTGGAAGTGGAAACACACTGACACAGGGACACATATGTGGACACACACAGAACCACCCACAGCTTCCCTCCCCTGCAATCTAAACACTTACATCTAAATGTTCCATGGTCACGTCTCTGAGGGATCTACAGGATGGATGAAGTAGCTGGCAGAGGATGGTGTCTGCACCCTTGCAGAACAACATTACACGGTTTTCAGGTGTCCTCACTAAGGATAAACAAATTAAGTGAAGTAAACACATAGGTCCATTGTTACAAGAACCTGTCTGGGCCTCTGAGGGACAGCAGGAGGCTGTTCCCATGACATTAGTTTCTGATACCTCTAGGGGCTAAGTACTCAGTGAGTGGTCACACAGGATAAGTGATGTGCTGAGGGCTGGTGAGAGTGAGAGAGGACCTTTTGGAACCAGTTTTTTCATGGGTTGTTCAACATCACCAATGGAAGACTCTGGTACAGAATCACATTTAGCTTCTGAAGTCCAAGTTCCAGACCAAGGCTCATACCTAGTAAGGACCAAGGATGAAAAATGACCTTCTTCCTCTTCAGTCTGAGGCCTAAACTAATTGAGAGTAAGATAGTATGAATTTCCCTTATATTGTCTGCCCTCATTTCTTATTCTGAGTTCAGGCTTTATGGATTTATTCTCTGTTCTGTTCTTGTTTTTGAGGGTTCTGACAAGCCACTGCCCAGGATCACTAAAGGAAGGCCCTAGCACATGGTGGTAGGCTCACATATGTGTATATGAGAAAATATAAAGGACTATTGCAAAGTGGGAATGGCTGTGTATTTGTACTTGAGGCACAGTACCTGTGAAATGGCATGTGTGTGGAAAAAAACATTTGTGTGTAGAAAGAAGAGAAAGTCATCGTGTGAATGTATATGAAAGACGAATACAGGGAGATGACCGACTAGGAGGGGCACCCACCAATCACAGACATCCTCTTGCGCACATTGTTGAAGTCCAAGATAGCTAGCAGTTTGTAGATTCTGGTTTCCCCCATTTCGACTACCATGATTGTCTCAGACGTGCGGGAACGGAACACAAAGCCAAAGTTCCTGGCAGCAGTGACAAGGGCACCTTCATCTGGGGACTGAGCCTGGTAAACCAGCTCACCTGGCAGGAGAGAAGAGGGCAGCCAGAGCCCATAGAGATGTGCAGCTGAAGTCCACCCAGAAGTGAGACTGTCTTCCAAGTGGCTTACATAAAGATGGATCCCAGGAGGGGATATCTTTCTTCAAAACTTCCTCACAAATCTGGCCCTAAAAGGCCAGGTTGCATAGAACAGGTCAGTTTTTTTTTTTTTTCTCCCAATATTTCCAACTAATTTCATAGACCTGAGTTAGTATTACAGAGATACATGGTACATATACACAAACGAACAAAACATAGGTCAGTTACTCTCCAACTTTAGTGGGTAAAGATGGCTCAGCGGGGTGGAGGTGGGGGGAGAGGGTTGTTAAAAATGCAGGTTCCTGGGCCCTCCCCAAACTTACTGAACACAGAATCACAAAATCTGGGAGGACGGCCCAGGAAATTGAACTTTCACAGATCTCCTGGGTATATCTCATGGAGATGGTCCTACATAAAGTGCTCCTGCATAAGGCTGGCTGCACTTTGTTGAACACAGCTATAAGATAATAAGATTGATGGTTTAGTAAACAAAAAACATATATGAATGAGTACTGCCACCTTTGAAACTCTCATCCTGGGAAGCTAAATGACTTACTCTGCTGAATTAATCTTTCAATTTCATATTACACAAGATATTTTTGGAAATCCTTTTTTAGAATATCCTCATAACCTGAAGTATATTTTAAATTATTTCTCTTTTGAAGGTCAATTTGATTTTTAAAGTTATTGTATCATCAGAATCTTATACTTGTAAATAAGGTAGGTGAGGAGTATAATTTTAGGTCAGACGTAAGATATGTTCATGGGATGATAAGATTATTTTATTGTGTGTTTCCTATCTTGTCACTCAAGGCAGTAAACAAAGGTAAGTCCAAATATGTTTCAAGTAACAGCAGCTTGCTGGAATGTCAGACCCTGGAAGGCCTGTAATGGGTGGGAGCTCGTGGGGCCAGAAGACATGAGATTTGGGTTCTTATCTCATTTATGCCTTTTTTAGCTATAGGATTTTAGTCACTTAATCTCTTCAGCTTCCTTCCCTATAAAACTAGGATCACTTTTCTTGCTCTGCAGAGGGCTGTTGTGAAGATTGTGGGAGATAATATAAATGAAAGCAGTTTGTACAACTGTAAAGTGATGCACAAATGTAAGGTGTTACTCATAACAGCATTATATTAAGATTACATTGACTTTAAAGGATGCGATTTACTTGGTTGCCTAAATTCTTGTTTGTTAAGAAAAAAAAAGTCTTCTTAATTTAAAATCAGTAGTTTTTCATTATTGCTAATAAAGTTTCAATAAATTCACGGATGACAGAGTCATATTTGGTTAGTAAGGAAATTATGGCACATGGGGATACTGTTAAATTGTGCAGTGACAAGAGGATGACTTAACTCATCCTTCAGGGAGTCCTGTCAGAGATAGTGGGGCTGGTCTCAGAAACAAACGAGATAATCTCTGTGACAGAACACCGCAGTCTCAAGACCGGAAGCTCCCCAGATAGCACCAAGTTGGACCCCTAACCAATGGCTCAACCTTCTTTTAGACCAAGGGGTTGTTTTCTATTGGAATGTCTTCAGTGACTAGGAGCTCACTATTTATCCTGACTGTCCATTCCATCGATGGACAGTGCTCCCTATTAGAAAGTTCTTTCTTAGATTAAGTTGTTACAAATGATACCAAACCACCCCCACCTCCAACCAGCCTAGACTCCATGACGTATTCTCAGTCCATGAGGCCTCAGGTCCCTCCTCACCTTCTACCTTCTCTTCTGGTATCACAGTATGACACAACGAGAGTGACACGAAAAACAAGTGTACCCAGCGATCTCCCCTTTTCACTGCTTCCACCAAAGTCTTGTCATAAAATGAAAACTTAGGATCAGCCAGTCTGTTGTAGGAGAAATCGACTTTTTCCGTTTTCTAGAACACATAAGTCAGAACAAACTTCTCAACAGCAGCTTGACGCCTTATAGAAGGTCAATCGGGGGCAATTTTTGGAATGTGACGAGAACTCTTTGGAGGATGGGAAAAGCCAGATAGATGAAGGAGACCCCGGGCTGGTTTCTAAGGCTTTTGCAGCTCTGACCTGGACCATCCATTCACTTGGAAAAGGTCCATCCCATAGGAGACAAGCTGAGCACTGCCTGGTAGACCCTTCTTGCCCTCTTTACACTCCAGCTCCCCTGAATGACCAGTGGCCAGCTTCAGGTTCTGTTCGTCCGAGTCCCAAATCCCTGATAATCAAACCTGAGGATATGAGAGGGTAACTGTTCCCCCCTGGTAAATGGTTTCTGGAAAAAGTCTTGTCTCTGGCAGTCCCTCTGCCCAGTGTGGGGAGCTGGGAAGGGAGCTAGATACAAAGACATCACTGTGTTGCACTATTCCTATTTCACCCCCCAAGTGGGCTAGAGAGGAGTACTGCAAGTTAGAAGCAAGGCTGTTTAACAAGAGGCTTCAATACAGGCTTCTTGTTCACAGACTTAATTTTAAACCATTTCACTTAACCCGTCAGCATACCTGATTCCTTCCTGCCTCCAATCCTAAAGGTCATAACTTTGCTTCAATCTTTGGACCAAATATTTACTACCATTTTCCTGGCTATGAGCATGGCTCCTTTACAGCGTTGACTATCATTCCTCATTTCAGGTAGGCTGCTGGGAACCACCTTGGGTAAACGCTTTTTTTCTGGCTCAGTTTGGTCCTGAGACTCTCTTATGTTCACCCTGGAGTGAGGTGTTGTTAACAGATTTTTTCCAGCCCACACCAGAACTCTCAAGGTTATTTCACTAGTTCTTTATAGTTATGGTGCTACCTGAGCTGGGCCCCAATGTGTCAAGTACAGACACAACTGTCCTGCATGGTACTATGTTGGGGGAAGTGAGGTTTGTAGTGAGCATTATTGGCTCTTTTTTATATCCCGCCTAGAGGGAATTTTGTCATGGCAGTGAGGAAGTATGGTTAATTCCAGAGTGAAGTCCTAGACCTGGCCAACCACAGAGCTGTGAGCTCTAGGAAGTTTGTGGGTTCAGTAATTTAAGATATCTCATTACATAGCATCCTCTGAGGCTTTTCCAGAACTGGGCTCTTGTACTGGCACATTCTCTAAAACCAAAAGCTGGTGAGTGATGAGAGAGAAGCTGGAGAGGTAGACATGATGCAGATCCTGCATTACCATCTTATATGTAATATGGAACCATAGCACTTTTCTGCTGGGAAGGACATAATCATATAGTCCTCTGGTAGCAGCATGGACAGTAATACTGGAAGTAGCAAGATGGAAGACCAGTTAGAAGGCTATTCGGTAATTTACAAGAGAAATGATGAAGTAGTAACAATAAATATTAAAAAAAAAAGGGGATGGTTGAAAATATAGGGAGCTAGAATTAATATGACATGGATATGAGAAGTGAAAGAGAGAGTTAGGAATAATTTTATATTTCCTAATTGGGCCCCTGGATAGATGGTAAGAACATTCACTGAGACAGAATACCCAGCAGGAGGAGGTTTTTGACAGACCAAACTGGAGATAGCCGAAGGACATACAAGTAGTAATGAAAGCAGGCATACACAGTTTTGAAGTGCAGGTAAGAGATCTGAGCTACTTTCTAATCTCCCCTTCCAGGCAAGTAATGCTTGAGAACACTGGACCTGGCTGGGTACTGGACTAAGGCCAGGCTGGCTTGGAGCTGCAGTACAGCATGGGTGATCAAAGAGGGGGAAAAAAGGAGAACTAGTAAGGTATTAAGGATGTTTATGATTTGGGGGTACAGATCGGGGGGCAAGATAGGAAAGGAAGTAAAGTCACAAGGGATTGACAGACTGGAGAAAAAGGAGAGCAAAGAGTTTATAAATCTTCCTGAGATAAGAAAGCAGGCATACTAGGAGTCAAGTACCAAAAGAGCTGGAGGAATAAGGTTTGTGATCAGAGATCATGACAAGAGAGTTTACAATTTCAGACCAGTACAATTCTGGATGGTGACATGATAACATAGAAATGGGTGATACAGGTTTTTTTTTAGTCCAAGAAGTCATTTGAAAGATATATTCTTTCAGACATCTGAAAGCATCTATGGTGATAGATCACTCATAAATAAGCCAATACCACCCAAGATGATAGCAGGGGTTGGACAGAGAGGAAAAACATGAGCTAAGTTTCAAAGTCCTCAGTGAACAAGGTGGAGAAGCCAGAAGATTCATAGATGTCAATGACAAGAAGAAAGAGGAGTACAGCCAGAAGTCATAAGCATCACAGGAAGAAAGTGTACATGAGGGAGAAAAAGTGGCACAGGATGATGAGGACAATACCTTTGGGCTTTTGGTATGCAGAGTATAAGAGATGGAGGAAAAGGGATATTCTCAGAGAAAGTCATCTTTCAATCAAGGCAGGGAGAAGAAGGCATTTTTATGAAGAGACAAGGCTGTAGGTAAGTCTGTCTACAAGAGAACAAAGATTCCAGTGATCCAGTGGAAAATGTGTTACGGTCAATCAGTAGCAGAAGGAAGAGGAAAAGAAAAGAAATTCCAGGATAACAATTTATTCTCTAGAAGCTGTAATTTTGTTTATATTGCCAAGGTCATTAGCAGAGTCCCTGGTAGAGGATTTTAGGCAAATACTGATTTTATTTCCCATTTCCAATGTCTCTGGATGGACAGGGGTGAGGGAGTAGTGAGGAGCTGGAGTTAGCTGTTTGGTATGTAAGTTAAGTGGTTAAGGGTTTGGAATTGGTTCTAATAGGAAAGGGAAGGGGGAGGAGTACCCTGAATGTAATGGAAGAAGCCTTATGAAGAGATGCTTGAAATCAAATCCATAAACAAAAACTGACATCCAATTCTGGAGAAAACAATAAAAATGAACCAGATCAAGATAGGAAGAATGAAAAGAAAGATACTTTTTTAGTTATGTGGGTTACAACTATCGAGTACGTCACAAATCATGAAGCTGTAAGGGAAAAAGACTGATAGATTTGACTACATAAATTAAAAACTTTTAAACAGAAAAAAATTATAAACAAAACACAAAAATGGAAAAAGTAATTGTAACATACGTGCCAGGCTAAGGAAAATTTGCTATTTTTACTATATAAAGAGCACTTTCAAATAAGACAAAAAGGGCAAAGAATATGAAAAGGCAGTTCACAAAATAAGTATAAATGGGCAATAAAGTGATTGGGAAGGGGAAGGAATAAGCACATAAAAATTATTCAATCTGATTAGTAATCAGAGAAAGGCAAATTAAATATCGTTTTCACCAATTAAATTTCTAAAGGTTAAAACACTGATACTCGTTACTGACAAGGCTATGGGAAAAAAGGAATTCTCATATATTTCTGGTGGCATTACAAATTGATGCAGTCTATCTGGAGGACAATATGGCAATATTAAATACATTAAAAAAATCTAACCACCCTTTGACCAACTAATTTTACTTCCAGAACTTTATTGTAAGAAAAGAATTATCAGAAGAGAAGACAAAAATACACACCCAGGTGCTTACCATAACACTATTTATAATAGCAAAAGGAAACAATAAAAATAGGGATTGGCTAAATCAATTAAGATGTATCAATACAATTGGATATGACACTCATTCCAGATGATGATGTAGACCTAAATATACTGACATGGAAGGAGGGCCACAATATAGTGTCAAGTGAATGAAAGGAGACTGAAAACAGCACACATGCTCTTCTTCCTTCCATCCTGCATTCCTATTTACCTACCTACCTACCAGATCTAGACATGTATGTGTATATATACCTATGAAAAGCAACTGAAAGGATATATATCCCCAAATTTTACATTGGTTATCTAAGTGGGATTGAAAGATTTTAACTTTCTTCTTCATACATTTCTGTATTGTTTGGATTTGTGTGTGTGTGTGTGTGTGTGTGTGCACAGATTATTCTTTAAACAGAAAAAAACCAATAAAACTATATTCATTTAAAAACACAAACCCAAATCCCCTCAAATAAACAGGTCATTTATATTATACTGTCTGGTGTTACAGGGCCAGTAACAGCTGTGATATTTCTGGGCCTGAGGGAATCCCAGTCTGTCAAAGACGCTGCTATGCAGCACAGCCTCACCAGCCTCCCGCATGCAAGTCACAGGGAGCTGTAATCACGCACCTCCGAGATTTCCACCTTCTGTCTGTTCTTGTCATAGACATCACCTGTGGGTAAGTAAACAAAGTACATACTTGGCAAGCGTTTTAAAGAAGGGTTTCCTTTTTTAAAAAAATTGTGGTAAAATAAGAGTAACAAATTTTTTTCATTTTAACCATTTTTTTAGTGAACAATTCAGTGGCATTAATAACATTCACAATGTTGTGCAACAATCACCATTATATATTTCCAAAACTTTTTCAGCATCCTAAACAGAAACTCACTACTCCTATTTCCAGCCCCAGGTAACCTCTAATCTACTTCCTATCTCTATGAATTTGCCTGTTCTAGATAGTTCATATAAGTCCATATTATATCATATTTCCTATCGTGTCTGGCTTATTTCACCTAGTGTAATGTTTTCAAGAATCATTCATGTTGTAGCGTTTGTCAGAACTTCGTTACTTTTTATATCTGAGTATTCCATTACATGGATATCTTACAGTTTTTTTTTTCACCCATTCATCTGTTGATGACACATAGGTTATTTCTACCTTTGGGCTATTGCAAATAATGCTGCAATGAACACTGGCACAAATCTGTCTGTCTGAAGCCCTGTTTTTTCTTTCTTTTTTTTTTTTTTTTTTTTTGGTATATGCCTAGGAATGGAACTACTGGGTCATGTGGTAGTTTAAAGGAGGATTTTTAAAAGCTTATTTCTTCTGATTCTGTCATCCTAGACTTGTAGTCAAGCTCCTCAAATCCCCTCAGGCCATCTAGCCCTCCGTGCACCATAAGCCCCCTCCCCCAAGCCAATGTAAGAATAATGCTGCTTGGGCTGCGACTCCTCTACTCAAGTGTGAGTGAGGTGAGCCTGGAGGCTAGTCATCTGTCAGAGACTTTGTACCTCAGGAAGCCCTTCAATCAGAAAATTTACCTAGAAGAGACGTGAAAGTAGTGCTGGGATGTTTAGGATTCTTGGCCAGTACGGATGGAATAGGGGTGGAAGGCAGTCTGAAGCCAAGCGCAGAAATCCCTGTGACCCTTTCCAGTCTTACTCAGTGTATGGTCAGGTCTTAACAATCAGCAAGAAAATTAAGATCCTCACCCAAATCAACCATTCAAAAGTAAACTTTCACAGTTTATACATGTGAAAACTTATTTGGTAGGGGTAATAGAAAACAACCCTAACAAATAGAGTGCTCTAGCTTTAAATTCTTTTTAATTAAAAGTTTTCATTTTTTAAATTATGGTGAAATTCACATAACATACAATTAACCATTTTATTAAAGTGTAAAATTCAGGGGCATTTAGTTTATTCACAGTCTTTTGCAACTACCACATCTTTCTAGTTTCAACGCTTTTTCATCATCCCAGAAGAATGAATATCCCATGTGCCCTAGGTTTTTAGACGTGATTGCTCTCCTTAGATAGTTCTTAGCTAGTTAGTGCACTGGGCATGAATGTTCACACATATGAGGGTTTAACACTATCACAAAAACAAGCTTACGCTTAAAGCAGGAAATAAATGAATAACTGGGCATGGGATACACAATCAAACGCTGAATACCCTTTGATGGGTTCTTTCTAGACTGTTTATTGGTCTGAGAGGGAATCAGGAGATTAGCAGCTACAGTGATATGCTGGTTGTGCAATCTGATTTAATGTGAGAATAACTAACATTCCCAAGACAAGAATTCCTTGAGAACAGAGATTAAGTCTTAGACATCTTCATATTTTCAATGTCCAGCACAATGGTTTGCATCTACAAGATGTTAAATAAATGCTTTTTGGTAAGAACTGAAGGGGCTAGGTGATCTTTGCTTAGTGAACAGAGCTGGCTGTGAGAATAAGAAGTAAAATGTGAATTTAGAGGCATACAGATTTAGAGATTATTCTTGAGAACAATCTGCAAAGTAAAATTTCTCCAGGACTCAGGGAAAGCAGGAAGACATGCATACCATAGAATTTCCCATTAATAGAACACTTGCTGAAAGTCATGATGTTCCGAGTCAGGGTCCCTGTTTTGTCGGAGAACACATATTTGACCTGGCCGAGCTCCTCATTAAGGGTGGTGGTGCGAGCCTGCGCTGGTGTGTTCTTTAGTTCATAAAACATCTTCCGATCCCAGTTGATATAGAAACTGTTGCCCAATCTTATTATCTCAACACTAAGGAGAAAGCAAGAAAAGCAGTAGCGAAAGTGAATTCACCATCCTGGTTTCCTTCTTACCAGTCTTGTGGTAGAACTGAAAATCAGAATATCTTCCTCGGGAACCTATGATCCTGAAGGACCCTTCCTACTAGCCAATCCATTGCAATTCTGACTGTGACCATTATCACTCAGGGCTTTACTTGATTACCAGAGGAAAGTGATTAACTTTGCTGAGACATACTCCCTTTACAGTCTTTCTTCTAAAAATTCTGAAATTCTGCAATAATGCAAGGCCTGACAGAGTTAAGAACTAATTTATAAAAGCCTGCCTAGGCTTAATTAGAGGATTATTGCTGCTGTCATGTAAATCCATCAGTGGGGAAGAGAGAAGTTTGAAACAGTGCTTCAGTTTCACAAGAGGAAGGGGAAGATCTGTGAGACTCAGAAATAGCTTACAGGAGCTGACTCTCTGAGAAATTTCCAGGCAGACTCAGCCTGCTTCTGGAATAGCTTTTCCCCATAATAGCCTCCTCTCCATTTTCCCTGAATTACCCCAATTGCCTTTGTCACATTCTTCTTCTGTTCCAAATAACATGTGTTACAGATTCTTTATGGTTAACAAGCATCTTCTTTAAAGCAGTGAAGACTTTTAAGGGGCCTCCTTCTTATCATCATTTATGCCTGGTGTGTGTTAGTTTAGATTGCTTCAATAGTAATCCCTGTCTGAGACAGCTGCACTGAGCGACATGGATTTTTTTGTTTGAGGTGAGGGAGGAGGTGCTCAGGCCCACGTTACTGACTTTATTAGTCCTTGTATGTTGAGTCTTGACCTCTCCCTTCCTTCTCCATACCAGTCACCATAGCAATCTCTCTAAACTCAGACATTTAATCACATCCTTTCTTTCCTTAGAAAGATCTTTACTGCTTTTAGGATAAAACCCAAACTCCCTGGCATGGCATTCAAGGGTCTCCTGGATCTGATCCTAAATTACCACCCAACACCTTAGTCTAGGCTACTCACTGTTCTGTGGTCAGATCAAGCTTAAAAGAAAACTGCAAACCTTTGTACACGGTGGTCTTTCTGCTGCAGTATTCTTTTCCTATTTTCTACTTGGTAAATTCTACTCTTTTCTCAAATACCAGTTTGATTATTACCTTTCTCTATAAATCCCTAAGCCTCTCCAGGCAGAACAAACTCATCCCTTTTCTAGGCTCCCATAGCATTCACATATATCTCTATTATATCATTTTTCATATTGTGCCATAATTACCTACTTAAGTATTTGTTTCCATGGCTATGTTTTAAGTGTATCTAGAGGAAGAGTTGTCTTATTATTCATGTTTCTTTGTCTGGCAGTTAATATAGTGTTTGGCACACAGTAGGTGTTCAATAAATATTTATTAAATTAGTAAGATAATTTAGTTATATAGGGTGCTTTTGGGGTTGGGATGCCACAGTGCAGGGTTCAGGAAAGCTGAAAAGAAGGATGCAAAGAATGTGTTTGGGTGTTTGCATGTGAAAGGGAATGTTGAAAACAGAAAAAGGAGATCAGAGTAAAGACTTATTTTACCTATATTTCCAATTTTTGTCCAAGGTGCTCATGAAAAGGGGGAGGAAATATCATTCATCTTCTGCAGCTTTTAGGAACCAGAACTTAAGTCACAATTACACCTATCTACCATTTGCCACATTGCTTCTGTGGGAAAATTCATGTTGAGTTCTGAATTAACTGATTTACAAGTGAATGTTTGGAGTCTATCTCACTGATAAACTAGGGGCTGCCTGGCTTATGCTTTAGCATCACCAAATTCGTGTGCATTTTTTCTAATTATTTCATGTGTTTGTATGTCTTATTTAGTCATGTACATTATAAACTATATAGGGGCAGTGATAATTTTCTTTTTGTATAAGCCACAAAGTATCTAGCATGGTATTCTGGATCGGGAAAGCATTTATGCAATCTCCAGATATTTTTCAGAGTGTTTTGTACACTAGGCACTGTGGAAAGTAAAAGAGTTAAAGAGCACAGACTCTATGCTTTCTAAAAGTTCACATTTTAGTTGGGGAATTAAGCAGGAAGTATGAAGTCAGCTGCTCCTCTGGTGATCAAAGAAGCCTACCTGACATAGAGAGAAATGGGCACCATGGTGTTGAGAATAATGAAGTAGGACCAGAATATTAGGACGGAAGAGACAACTGATGAAGAGACATATTCTTTCCATGGCAGAAAATCCCGGAAGTAGTAGCCTTTCTTGTTCTCCCAAATGTAATGCCCAATTGCTAGGATAAAACACATGCCGCATAAAAACAGGAAAATCTAGAAATCAAAAAAAGAATTAAATTAACATTTCATCCAAGATATGTGTTGCTTCAGTTCTACCTTTGGAGCCTTATCTCTCAATAAAGCTGCTCTCTCCTCTTGGAGGGTGAGGGGCCCCGGTAGCTCACAGCCTCTAGGCAGCAGTACACAGGACTGAAAAGAAAGCCCAGCAGGAGGCATCTTCAGGATTTTGACAGGAGATAACAGTAACCAAAAGATATTAAATATTAATTAAATGCCAGGAACTGTGCTAAGTACTTAATGTATATTATTTAATTTAATATTTATAACATCCCTCTTTTAATAATAGATAAGGAACTTGGTAGTAAGAGTGGAAAAGTATTTTGCCTAAAGTCACTTGGCTATTAACTAGAAGAGACAGGTTTTGAACCACTTCCAGAAACTAGGCTCTTAATTACTCCATTACTGAAGTGAGGTGCTGCTTCAACAAAAATATAAAATACACATGTGGCATTGGCTTAGCAATTGTGGGTGGGTAGGTGGTAAGGAAACTGATTTAAAAGATTGATAATATGGCAATCATGTTTACAGTAAAGAATTTGGTAAAACTGGAAGATAGACCATGTGCCTACTAAGTCTAGAGTTCTAAGGGAAGTGGATGGAAACAATTAGAATATTAGTGTGTGTTGGCTGACTTTGACAAAAGAAAGGGTTGAACTAGGGGAATAACAGGCCAATTTATAAGCATAAATGAAAGGAGTAGAGAGATATTTATGTCATCAAAGGCCTGGAAAAGCCTATTACTTTTTGACACCAAAGAGGTAAAAAGAGATATGATTGAGATCTTAAGCAAATAAAGCCCAGTAATTCTTTCCAACTGAATAAAGTGGATCAGCCTGGAGGCAATGTTCAGATTAAAGATGGCACTTTTTTACCCAACCAAGATTATTGTTTCAAACAATTTTCTTGCCATTAGGTTGAGAGAGGAGGGCATGGAGAGACAAGGATGCAAAGAAATAAGACAAATTTGAGAACTATGTTTAGAAAAGAACTTTGGAGAAGAGGGAATAATACTCTCAAACTCATTTTACAAGGCCAGCATTACCCTGGTACCAAAGCCAGACAAGGACACTGTAAGAAAAGAAAACTACAGGCCAATATCCCTGATGAGCATAGATACAAAATTTCTCAATAGCAAACCAAATTCAACAGTATATTACAAGGATTATACACTGTGATCAAGTGGGATTTAGATATTAATGAAAGAAATTGAAGAAGACAAATAAATGTTGCCTGGATAACTGAGAATTACCCATCATTTCCAGTGCTGTGCCCTCTGTCCATTGTTAGATTATGAGTCCTCCAGGACCAGATCTTTCTGTTTGGATTGAGCCAGCAGAAGGAAAATCAGCTCTATCAGACTAAGCCTGAGAGGGCAGGGCTTCCCCCTCACAGAGGCCTGCAGGAGTAGGACACAGCTCATTCCTAGAGCATTTCCTGCCATACTGAAGCTCTCTAAATCCTTGCAAATGTTCTGTGTTTCTTAAGAAGCATTCATGCTGTGATGGAGTTTATTGATACTTAGTCTCTGAAGCTTCACTTTGCTTCCTTTCTATATGAAGAAAGAAACAAGGAATTGGTTGTTGCTACAAACCCCAGATGTTACTGTTTATTAGAACTAGTCAGACCCAAGAAGAGCAGATAACCTCGCATTTAGCAAAGAGTGGTTCCAGTAAAGGCTGAAAGAGATACTCAATTTTGTCACCCTTGACAAAACTGAGAACTAAGGCCATCGCCATCAGAGGGGGGCTGCCAGGCTTCATAGGCAGCCTGTTAAAAGACAGTTAAAAAAAAAGGTCCTTTGACCCTTCACATCTGTGCTTCTGTGCTTTACCCCAGAAGTATATTTTGGATTTCTGGCATCATTCAAATGTCAAGTACTCTTGCTTTTTTTGCCCCACAAATACAGTCCTACTCAACAGACAAGGGCTCACAAAGCATTGTCATTATGAGCTCTGGTCACTGGGGAGAGGAGGGGATCAAACGTCACCTCAACTGTGGGCTCATCAGGAAGCAGTTTCACTAAAGACGCTTCCTGTGTCTGCCAGATTTCTCCCCTAAGAATCATTTCCAAAAGTGGGGAAAAAATGAAATGTTTAAATCAGGAAGAATTTCTGCTTCAGCTTCAAGAAATGAGAACGTATTACATCTAACTACATTGACAATGTCTTGGCAAAAAGAAAAAGAATTGTGATATTTTACATAACAAATAATGGAAAACAGGCAGTTTATAATTCAGCTATTAATGAGAAATGTACAGAAAGAAAAGGCACTTTTGAATTTTCTAAGTAATAGAGTAAAAATAAAAAGTCATGAAATTAAGAATAGGCAGCACTGGAACCACTCATTGATGCAGAGAAGTGTGTAAGTGAAGAAGTTAATTTGCCTACATCTAACAAGAATAAAGGAAACCCATACATGATAGCATGGAAATAAGTTAATTAATCTTCAATTTAAACTTCTATTCTCAAAGCAGATTATTACCTATTGAATGCTTTTTAAATTTCATTTCTTAGCACCAGAATCCTCTATTTTCCAACTGAAATCTTATAGAACTGATAAGTGTGAAGCTACTTTTTTTGAACAGGAACTTCAGAATGAGGAGGCCAGAACAAAACTTGCTTGATCTTCTCTATTCTCCCTGCAGCAGACCCTAGACTCCTCTCAGGAAATAGTTTGAAAATCATCAGTTTAAGTAAGGTGATCTATTATATAAGTCTAAGTAAGGCTTTATTAAAGTGGTCCTGAGTAAAACTGGTTACGAGAAAAAAAATTTTTTTTAAAAATTTCTAAAGCAGAGTCCTTAATCCATTCTGGTACCACTAATCAAAGTATCAAACCCTAAACAAGTTGTGACTGTCTTCCACAACAGAGGTATAAACTTGAGACTCCCTTGTCAGTGAGCTCTGTTCTTTTTTGCCTCAGACATTAGTATGTGGGGTCCTAAAGCTGCTTGAGACTTTCAAACAACTAAATTCCTAGTTGGAAATACCAGCTACTGCTGTGGAAGGAAGAGAATTATGCCTATTTATATTAAAAAAAACACACACAGAAAAGTCTTTAACGTACCCAGAGCACAAGGACATTCATGAGATGGTCTATGTGTGTCCGTTTAAAGGCAGACTTTCCACCATTCTGCATTACTTTGGTATCTGGCCCTAAGTGAAACAGGGAGACGTAACCTTTTAGAATCACTGAATATTCTCAAGAGTATTGAAATTGGGTTGAAATGTACCTTTATGATTGCTTTATCAAACTCCTTTCCAATACTAGGGGATAAAGCCCTGGAGAAAGGCTCATAGTTGGTGTCAATAACTCAAAGAATGGAAAATTTGTTTCTAAGGATAATCTCAACTACTTCTGCAAACTGCATCAATGCTGACCCCTCCCTTTCTAGGCAGCATCTTAGACAGTCTAGTCTTTGACAGATAAGTCAGAATAGGAGCCACAGGCTTCTCTTGCATCTGGTTTATTTAGTTTAGAAAAGGGATTTTCTGATAAGGAAATCCATACCTTTTGAGGAAACCCACCGGTGGATGAGGTTCTATTTAAAGTTTCTAACTAGGAAAAGGAGAAAGGAAAAGGCTGAGGCAGTGTTTTCTTCTGAGGTGGAAGCTTGGCTTGCTTATTTATTTATTTATTTATTTATTTATTTATTTATTTATTTATTTATTTTTAATTAATTAATTAATTAAGTCCATTTAATTAATTTTTAAAATGGAGGTGCTGGGGATTGAACCCAGGACATCCCGCATGCTAAGCACCGCTCCACCACTGAGTCATACCCTCTTCTCCTGAGAGGGAAGCTTAGGAACTGACACCTCTCCGGAGCTGAGAGACAGAGACTGTCTTTATAACAGAGCAGACAGTAAATAGAAACAAAGAGCTTTCAATGGCCACTGGGACCAGAGCTGGAAATTACTGACCAGAGATATGGCTGCAGAGAAAACATAGGAGGCTTGAAAGAAAATATAAGTAATTTCCCTGGCCTTTTACCATCTGATTATTGTTCTTACATATACTCTAATGAAGGAATTTCGTCAATGCTTACTAATGGGGGAGCTGGGACTTTCCTGACATATGGGCAAACACTGAGAATGCAGGGCATAGGCTATGCCATTCTTTCCTCTTAAGCATTCCCTGGAGGGCCTGAAGTCATGAGAAGTTTGGCTCAAGCCTGGAAGCCAAAAGAGACACAATCTCCCATGGGTCTTTACAGAGACTGACCCTCCCCCAAGTTTCGAGAAGAATGTGGGAATCATGGTAGAACTTGGATATCACGTAACAGGATCAGCAACTCAATTCTACTCTGAATACTTTGGGGTGCTCTTAGGTGGCATCAGTTCTCCTCTGCTCTGAGCTTCCCAAAGCCCCCAAAAGATTTTTCACTACCGTGTATCCAACCAAGACTCAGAAGAAAACATGAACTAAATTTGGGCTGGTTGGCAACCTCACTGCTATTGCTTTAGGGAAAATTTGCTGAAAAATGAGCTTTTTTATGTGTGGCAATGTGTGGGGCTAGCTGCTGAAGCAGAGTGAAGAAACTAAGTCTACTTCAAATCTTTGGGTCTGGGACTGGTCAGCTTACAAGCTGCCACTCTAGGTCAAGAATCAGTGAAAAAAGTTCCACCAAGGCCTCCCTGGACTCTTAAGCTTCTCTCGAGGGCTTGGATCCCATTATTTTCCACAGACGTGAGGCATCCAGGATCCCTATGTCTAGGGGTGAATTCTCTAGAAGGGGAGCTCTGAGTTGAGTGGTATTCACTGTGGGAAACCCTCCTCAGTGCCATCTTCAGGGTCCCATCTTCTTACCATGATTGTTGTCATCAATGACCACTGTCACTGAGGGCACAGGGGAGCACTGAAGCTTCCTCCACTTTCCTGCACAACATCAAAACCCAAGACAATCTCTCACTAACCATAAGGGATTATGGTTCTAAATGCCATCTCAAGATGGGCCACTGCTAATGAGCCACATGTGCCATTTCTCTGCTGTGAACACTTCATATTGTATTTTATATTCTTCATAATGAGCACTGTGTTTATTCTCTCCTCATGGGAATTATGCACACGTATACTCTCCCCTTCCACATGTTCCCTGTACATATGCTAACTCTATGTGTATACCTTCTCTTGTGTCCAGATATGGTTAGAAGGACTCATGAGTGCTCCATGGTCTTGGAACACAAAGACTTCCTCTAACAAAGGCAGGGGTCATATGCTAGCAGCTCATTGCTTGGGGAAAAAAGTCATTTTTTTCCTAAGAAAAAAGTTTTTTCTTAAATCATCCATCTATCTATCCATCTACCTGCCTCACTTTCTATCTGTCTCAAAAGCCATAGTGTTTTGGTATATTATCTGAGCACCATATCTACATCCCGAAAACTAAGTATCCACAACGCGGCTACAAATAGAATGCAGCAGGCTGGGGGTCTGTGGCCCCAGGAAGACGTACCAGTAAAAACCACCAAGCCATAGCACCAATCAGTATTCCTAATGACGCAACCTCGGAAAATCAGCCTGTCATGGTTCAGGATGTAGTTTTTTCCCTTATAAGTCAGTGTTCCTGTGAATCTGTCCAACCTGTTATTGGGAGACTCACATCTCACTTCTCCTGAAAACAAACAAACAAAAAAGGAATAAGAGTCCTGACTCTGTAATCTTAATTTACAGGACAGAGGAGGCTCAACAGAAAAGAGGAAGGAACGTCCCTCTTTCAAAATATATACATATCTTTTTCCTATCATCTCTCAGCTGCTGCCCTTTTCTCACCAGCTCCCTTTAGAAAGGCAGACAAAGGTTTCTGGGCATCAAAGAAGAGCAGTTCTGTGACATGGGTTCATCCCGAGAGAGAACAACTCACATAACTTATCACCATCAGTACTTCCAGATCAAAAAAGCTGAATCTGAAGAAATTTTAAAACTACTTAAAGCAAATCTAGTATTTTTAAAAAATGGAAATAATTTGACTTTTTCACGATTAGTAAAGTAAAAGGGGCCCTTTGTAAATATATATACAACATTAAAATGAGAAAGGAAAAAGTAAAATTGACCCACTGCCTAGAGATAAGTGCTATTAAACTTCTGCAGTACAACCTTTCAAGATTTTTCCTATACATATACTCATAAACATATGTATGTTCCCCCAAATAAGTTTATGTTATATATACTATGCATAGTGCATTGTATTCTTTTTTTACTTATTACCAGGTTGTATTTTTCCATGTAAACAAATATCAACTTGCATATTTTAAAATAAGTGATACAGAATCCACTATACAAATGTACCAAACTTTATTTAACCAGACCTCTACTGATAAAAAATTTGGGTTGGCAAACCTATTTCCTAACTTACCATCGAAGGCAGACAGCAGCTTCAGGTTATCTTCCATGTCACTGGTAACTGAGATGGCTTGTTTCACTTTCAGGTTGGTTTCACTAGAGTAAAGGATGCACAGTCACCAGAGTACAAGACACATACACAACAGCAGCACAGGTCCAATTTCACCTCCTTTAAAAAGAGATGTTGCCAACAGAGCTTGGGCTACAGGCTTGAGCAGTAAGAGTCACTCCCACTGATATCCTTTCTCAAGGACAGTACTGAGGTGGGATGGTTCCACAAGGAAGCTGAGTGTTAGCTCACTCACTCCCCTCTCTCTCTGCTCTCACTCCCTGTAACACATCACCATTGTTTTAACCAACCTGTGAGAGCTTGCTGGTCAGATGAAGAAGAGAAGCAGAAGAAATATTACAAAACAACCTGGAGGTGGTACCTGCTCCCTTCAAGAGTAAGAAGCAGGTCCTGGTACGAACCTGAATGCACCTCCAAGTAAACATACTTCTCATCTTATAAATATTTACAGGACCCATGAAGGGATCCCAATTAACCATTTGCTGATACAGAAATACATGAGAGACAGAAATAAAAAAGAAGTCACATTTCAAAAAGTTTGTGGGTGCCAAGAGGAATAGCTGTAAGAATACAGATTGATACAAAATTCCACAGGACAAGCTCTCTGAAGATGGCCTCCATATTCCTAAGCTTCTGCACATTAGTGAATTTCTACCTTAAATTCATTCTAGAACATGGTGTTTTATCAGTACTTAAGTACCTCCATACTCACTCCCCCCACCCTGAAAACTTTGGAACTCTATTCTGAAATTTTACAGCTCTGTTAATCTCTTTCCTGCCATTCAGCACTACTAAGTTTTGTCAGAGAGTGCCTCCAGTTTAGAGAAGAATAATATATTGTTAATCCGCCAAGATTCTGCACCCAGTGGATGCTCAATTGTTGCTGTCAAGAGCTCAGCCTTAGACTTGAGGTTCCAGAGTCTGGCCTTCTATCTTATCTGGATATTTCTAGCCTCTTTTAGCACTTCATTCTCTGCATCATGCTCTCCCTCAGTGAGAAATCACTGTAAGCTGGCACAACTGTCTTAATGGAATATCAGGAGGAAACACTCACCCATCCAGTTCGGCTGTCTCTATATACGTCAGACTGTAGGGCTCACTGCTAGAGAGTAATAGTATATCAGCCTGCGGTCAGAAAAGTCAGAGAAGATAAGGCAGGAAGGCAGACTCTTAACATAACAGGGTGACAAAACAGATGTCCATTCTAAGAATTTTAGAGACATTTGGTTTACTTTCTCTGTCTAGGACCCATCACTGCTACCACATACCCCCTTCTCCCAAAACTAGTCATACTTTACCTGTAGCTATGGTGAGAAGTGGACAAGAATAAACTTCTTACCACATGAGCTGATGATCTCTGGATGCAGAGTGAGGCAGATGAAGGTCACCAAAAGCAGTGGCCATAGAAGTGCCGAAAGGGTTCCTACTCAAGCCAAAAGAGAAAAAGCCACAGCCCAAAGAGGTACTCACCGTGACAAGCTGATTATTTTCTAGTTTTATTATATCTCCCACTTGGATATTCATCCATTTGTCTGTCACTATTCTGTAAGAAAATGAACATTGAATGCCTGTATGCCTGCTCTGAAATTTCACCACAGCCCTGTTTTGACAATCAAGGGGAGAAAAAAAGTTGAGATGAACTCAAGGCTCAGAGGAGGAACAAACTGGTGTCTGACACATCTTTGCTACAATAAAGAATGGTGCCCATTTCTCTTGACTTTAGGGTATGAGTTTTCTAAACCTCTATAAAGGTATATGTAGACATACATGCACATTTTTCTTTAAGTAAAGTAATATATGCATATGGTAAAAAATAGTTCAAATGATAAAGAAGTATATAAAAGGAAAAAGTAAAGCCTCCTCTCTCCCCAGATTCTAGTTTTGCTTCCTCAGGGTAGACATCGTAATTTTTTGCAATTTTTTCTAGAAAATATCAATCCATATAATCATATACAAGATATACATTTAAAAGTTACAAGACCCATGAAGGGATCCCAATAACCATTTGCTGATACAGAAATACACGAGAGACAGAAGTAAAAAAGATAATTTTCTGCACTTTGCATTTTTCATTTAATAATATATCTTACAGAACATTTATAGAAGACGTGGCTCATTCCTTTTGATAACTAAAATGTGGCTTTTAACTGAAGATGCGCTTGTAATCAGAATTACTGAAAAATGAAAATGACAGAAATCACAACTTGAAAAAAACTTTTTCAACAGCAGCTCTGCTCAAACCCAGGTGCTCTAGAAAAGGGAAGCCACTTTCTGGAATATAGACTGTTTCAACAGTGAGCCTCCCCCCAAGTGTTAAATTAGTCAGATGTTCACTGGCTTACAAAGTCTAACCAGGGCCCTGCTTGTGAACTCCTACCCTGAAGCCACTCTAAAACAAATTCTTCTCCAATAATCTTATAAATCCCAAGTGCTGACACTACTTGGGTAATTCACTGGACTAAATTCATTTGGTCAGTACATCCATAGCCTTGCAATTTCTAATACACTAAGTTTTATCTTTTCTATTTCTAGTACCTTCCTTCTTTTCTTTTAAAATTTTCTTTTTAATCACAACTGACTTCTTTGGAAGTACCTTATGAGGGGCTTCAACAGACCAAAACACTTGAGAAAATAATTCACAGTGAGTCAGAATCAGCAGCCACAATAAATAATAGGATTAGATGCCCAAGGACTTCATATAATAGAATTATATGATTAAAACCAAAGCTACTGATACATATATAATGGAATATTCCTCAGGCATAAAAAAGTATGAACTTTTGCCATTTTTCAATGACATGGATGGACTTGGAGGATATTATGCTAAGTGAAATAAGTCAGATGGACAAAAACAAATACTGTATGATATCACTTATATATGGAATCTAAAAAATTACAACAAACTAGTGAATATAATTTAAAAAGAAGCAAATTCACATTTATAGAGAACAAACTAGTGGTTACCAGTGGGGAGAGGGTAGAGGGAGGGGGAATATAAACATAGTGGATTAAGAGGTACAACTATTATATATAAAATAAGCTACAAAAGTGTATTGTACAACACAAAGAACATAGCTAATATTTTATAATAACTATAAATGGAGTATAACCTTTAAAAATTGTGAATTACTATATTATACACCTATAACATATATTATATTATAAAACTACACTTCAATTAATATATATTATATATATTATATATTATACTTTTAATATATATTATATATTAAAAAACTATAGCTACTGGGTATTCTGTAAGGTCACCATGAAAAAAGACTGGACCTCAATCATGAATTCCTTCAGGTTTGTACTTCTTTGCGATCATGCTTCTGCACACACTGGTCACCTTTCCTTTCATACAATCTCTATTTGTTGAATCCCTCCCCATCCCTTAAGGCTAGTACAAACATAACCTCCTCCAGAAAGTCTTCCTTAATTCCTTTAGCCAGCTATGATTGCTCATTTTTATTAATTCTTGTGATAATTTTTGTATCTCTTATTATAATCTCCATATTTTGCCTTATACAGGAATTATGCTTGCCTCCCTCCATTCCTGCCAAAGGTAAATTACTCAAAATTTTTCAAGACCCCACCAAATATAAACACTGACCCAACATTTTAGTTAGCTATGACCAAACACCACAGCAATGGGGTCAACATCATTACTTTCTTTAGAATGTTAACAAAAAGATGTCCTAACCAGAGTCTGTAGTAGAATGGTCAGTAAGTCATGTAGAATCCATTGATGTTCTAAAGACAGATGTCTCTATGCTGACTAGAAATAATCACTTGCATATTAATGCCATGTCATATTTTATTAATTGCTTTAATATATATTATTTCATTTTTCACTTTTTACAAGCATCCTCTAAGGTAGAGAATATTATCTCCACTTTATAGATAAGAAATATGAGGCCCAGAGAGGTCTGAGGTCACGTAGCAAATTCAAAGTATGCTAGATCTAGAAAAACAAATTCTTCTTATGTCCAACCTGAGGTTCTTTTCACTGCCTTAAATTACCTTTCCAAAGCACCCAGCACATCAAGCTTCAGCAAGACCAATCCTCTCCCAAAGCCAGTCCTACCTAAACTGGCTTCCCTAGAAGGACTTACCTGCCATTCATCAGCACCAGAACAGAACGATTGTTGACTTGATTGTCATTTTTATGCCTTTTCTAAAATTACACAAGAAAATGTTCAGGAAATAGACACAGAGCAAACTCCATGTAGGAGGTTAACATTCTGAAGTATTATTCAATGAGTTCCCCTTTTTTATAACTCTCCCTTACCCCAACCCCCAACAAGACCTTCTACCATTAAAACCAGGCAAAGAGGTTGATTTCCTCTGAGAAGCTGAGAAGGGAGGCCAGAGAAAGAACCAAGGGAGAAGAGAGTGACAAAATCTTGGATTTAATGTCAAGAGTCAAAGCCTAGGGTAATGAGAAAAGACAACTTCTGTCAAAAGCCACAGAGGAGAGAATGCAAAATGATGGGCAGGACTGGAGCCTTGTACACATTGGTAGGTGCAGGGAAGTTAAGTTTTCACAAGCATACCCTCCCCCGACCCCCAACCACAGTCAACACAAGAAGCTTCTACAGTGGATGCAATGAGGAAAGAGGAATAGAGGTCTTTTATTCAAAGACCAAAGGGGACAAATAAGGGTATGTCCTGATGCTAAGACTTACATGAATCCCCTCCTGCCTGCTGAGATTATTCCCTGGAGAAAGGGCAGGACTGGGAAGAGGGCAGAAAGAATCCTGAATATTTGGAGAATATTTATCCTAAAGAGACTGAGTTCTAAACTAGAAGCAACTGGGTGTGTCATTCTGAATTGGCAAGTTTTGTTTTTAGCTCTCATTAAAAAGGGCTGGGATAGTGGGGTGGTGGTTATGCACTACACTGAGTTTAGTTGTAGAAAATTAAAGCTACATTTTTCCCCCACATCTGAGTTGTGATTGAAATTTAAACACTATATGTGCTAATTCTGGGTTTAAAGAGTTATAGAGTTAAAGAGCTGGAGAAAAAAGCTCTTTAAACTTGCGTCTAAAAATCTATCCTGACAAAGTCAGAAGGACTCTCTTAGGAAAGCCTCAAGTAGGTCAACAGGATGAGCTTCCAAGCCTCACTAGTAGGCATGGTACTGGTTCCTCACCCTCACCCTTCCAAGCCCAGCCTGCGGTGGGGAGCAAAGAGGAAGCCACGCAGCACTCACTGGGAGCCAGCTTCTCCTCCAAGGCCAGGAAAGGAATTAGCCTCTGTTATGCCATGATGCTTTCTAAACCGAGGGTTCCTAACTGTGTGCACCTGATAGAATTGAAAGGTGGAAAGGGAAACAGGGAGACCTGGAGAGGAGAAGGGGAATGTTGAAAGGGAAAAGAAATGTAAGAACAGGAGAAAGAGGGAGAGGCAGAGGGACAAAAAGAGGAACATAAAAATGAGAGAAAGGGGAATGCAAGAAGAAGGGTGAGAGCAAACCTGGAGACAGCAAACCCAGGGAAGGAAGAGGTAGGTTATTAAAAAGGACATGGAGGGCAGCCTGGAAAAAGGTGGCAGTAGGAAGACAGAGAAAGGCCTTGTGTTACTCTTTTCTGGGTATGTACAGATCACCAATCTTGGGCTTAAGGGAATTACATATTCCTCTGGGGTGGATGAGGACACAGGGAAAGGAAACATCTCTTTCCTTTCAGTGGTTCTTCCTAGCACTAGGTAGTTCTGGGAGGTCCTTCTTGCCCCCCAGCCTGACCAGGTACAGTGAGGGACTAGAGGCCAAGGAGGCTACTTCACCATGTCATCGATGCCATCTTTCACCGCTGTTATGGATAGCACCACCATCAGGGGTATCACAGTCGTGTACCATGCCAAGGAGGAGATCTGGGGAATCAACTGGGAGAGGGAAGAAGAGAGAAACTTGGGTAAGAAAGCTTAAAGGACAATGTACTTCTCCCTACCCCACCACCATTTTCACCTCCCTAGACTCATAATAAGTTCCACTATCCTAGTTGCTTTCCACTGTTGTAGCCTCCAAATAACCACCCAAATATAAGGAAACATCTCCTAGGAAAGGATAAAAGAGATGGTAAGTTGGCCATGCATCTGTCCTGAGATCTACTACCTTTCTCTTGATGGCAAAGAGCCACTTCTCCTCCGATAATGAAGGTGCTGTGGGTAGGGGTGTTGAGAGTAGACATGGGAAAACCACGTACCTTCCCACACTCCTCCAGCAAAGCAGAAATGAGATGATCCGTCTCTCTCTCCTAACTTGTGCCTACCCTGCCCTACTTCCTTGCCCTGTGTTTGGTTCTAAACCATTCTCCTCCCTCAGCACTCCTGTGTGTTACGTTTCTGTCAGGGAGGTTGGACAAGAAGGAGGAACGGGTTACAGCTGAGGTTAAGGTGAAGAGTCAAGTCTGTGGCCTTTTATGGTCAAGCTGAACTGTGGTCATCATGCAGCCATGATGAGGGAGCACCCCTTCCTTGGTATTCAGCAACCTGGTCTCCTTCCACTTGAAAAAGCTTCCTTCACCCTGCTTATCCTGACTACAGCTACTCTAGGGAACTGGCCTGAGACTCCAGCCATCCATTTGCCTATTACCTAAAGTGAGAAGACCTCTCACTTTAAGGAGGAGAAGGACTAATTACATCCTGACCCTAGAGAGGTTGATAAAATGCTCTGTGGGAAAGGCCCTAAAAGGCAGTACCTGTAGGAAAAGCAAAATGAGGAAATACGCATTTGCAAGTCTCTGGAACTGTTCAAATAGGTTCATAGGCAAGAAGTTTAAGGCATTATATTTTGAGGTCTTGATGCTATTGTTCTGTGAGTAAAAGAAAACAAGCACAATTAGAGGAACAAAAGACCCTATACCTCCCAGTCTTAACACAGAGGACCAAGACCACTTCAAAAACTAGGAAAAAGCCACAGCTCCTCGACATAGCAGGGGAAGGAGGCAAGAAGTGTTTGTCTCCCAACCCCGTTTTCTTTGAGGCCTAGAGAGGCCTAGAGTATCCAAAGATGGCAAGGATGATCAATATGGGACATTTTTAGGAGGGGCTGGATATATTTATGCCCTGAATAGAATTCTTTGTTTATTGATGCCATTAATAATGATGATGATAATAAAATTAACAATAAAAAGTTATACTTATTGAATATTTACTATGTGTAAGGGACTATTCTAAACATTTTATATGGCACAACTTATTTAATTCTCACAACTGTCTGAAGGGAGTACTATACGATCAACTTTTGAGGATGAAGAAATTGAGGCACTGAGGTTAATTTATTTGCTCAAGACCACACAGTTACTTGCAGAGTTGAGATTGTGCTATCCCCCGAGCCCCAGTTCACTTGTGCAGCCATCCAAATGCTTTCTTTCCTTAGAATCAGAAACCTTTCAGTTTCATTTCACTTTCTGACCCAAAGTCCTTCTCAGCTCTAAAGAGCAGGAAGGTTGTCATTTGTGTTAGCGCTACTCCAGAGCTTGCTAATGAAGCTTGTCTTTGCCTTGCAAGCCCAGCTTGGTGTGCCTTTACATGTTGCTTTCAATGCTGAAGGATGTCAGATGCCAAAAGCAAATTACTGTCTTTCAGCCTTAGCCCACTGAAGGTTCCTACACTGGTTGCTGTCAGCACTGGAGAATCACTTGCCCCTTAATTGTCCTGAGAGAGTCTGAAGAGTTTTGACCTACAGCTAAGCTATCATTTTATTGAGTGAAAACAGGAACTTGCTACCTCTTCAGTTCTGATCTCAAGATGTTGGCAGGACCATCTCATTTTCTACTTTTGGATCTTCAGTCTTTTGACCTAAGATGTGAGAGTTTGAATCTAAGAGCTCAAGAAGAATGAGACCAAATAATTCCCTAAGGATAGGGCTTCTCCTCCGCCTCTACATCTAGACGGCCAAACAAAAGAGTAAACCCACCTGCAGTCCTGGAAGACGGATACTGCTTAAGTATGAAGAATCTTGCTGGGCCCTACCTTGGGAAAACATCTGAATCTTTCTCTTGGAGAACCAACACCATTCTGTCCTACGGTTAAAACTTGCTGAGGAAGGCTACCTAGTCAAGACCTGCCTAAGGCCTATCTCCCTAGGGAAAAGAAGTTAGCCAA
Organism: Camelus dromedarius; assembly: GCF_036321535.1. Classification (NCBI taxonomy): domain Eukaryota; kingdom Metazoa; phylum Chordata; class Mammalia; order Artiodactyla; family Camelidae; genus Camelus; species Camelus dromedarius. The sequence continues at coordinate 46,564,396 of NC_087445.1, read as the reverse complement.
ACAGCTTAGCACTTAGGAGTTTAGAGGTCAAGTTAAACCTACGATTTCCTTGGTGTTTCTCCACGATTTTCCAATTAATAATCAAACACTATACATTTCTCAAGGCTTGCTTTGTTCACAGCTCCATGCTGGGATATACAAGTAGAGGTTGAAAAAGAATTAAACAAGATCTCTCCTGGAGAGCTCACAGGTCTGTCTTGAATGGAGTTCTAACTAAATGACCTCTAAGGGCCCTTTGAGCTCTTGAGAGTAGGTTATTCTAACATAGAAATGGTTTTCTTTGATCATAAGATACTCTAAATTTCTCAGTATCTAAGACAACTTTGATACTTAGACCCAAAGATTGTTTGATCTTTTTCCTTACTGAAGCAGCTGGCTTTCACCATTGATTTTCCATTTGATTTTATAGTTAATTAGTGCACTTCACATTTCTACTCACTTGGGTAGCTGATTCTGTCTCAAGACAGACATATCAGTACTTCTTTACTAACTTGGCAACTACAGTGTTTTGTCCTACTCTTAAATATCAAACCAGAAGCAATATCTTAGGAATGTAGAATGTCTGCTTAACTATGAAATTCCTCAGTGTTTAGCTATTTTGGCAGAGATGAAAAAATTTAAGCATGATAGAGGTGGTAGATTTTGGTTTGGGCTATTTATTTATTTGGGCAGTGATGACTAAATGGGAGAATAGATAGTTTTACTGCACCATAGTAGAAGGTAGAGAGAGGGAAACCTGTTTCAATGGCCATATCCTAAACATTGTTATTATCCAGAACCAATTTAACTCAGAAATCATACACTAATATCCTACAGAGACTACAAATATGTACGTCTATGTATATATATGATATACTTATAGGACTATATATATATATATAAAATTGCTTGTAATTGAAAATATTGGAAACAATCCAGATGTCAATTTATAAGGAACTGGTTACATAAACTATGTTGAATCTGCCTAGGAAACACTATACAGTCAAAAAAAGAAAAAAAGGAAAAAGCTAGTATGAAATTATGATTATGAAAACATCTCCAGGACATACTGTTAAGGTTCAGATAGTGTAAGAAAGTGGGCAAATGAGAATATATACTGGTATTTGCTTTATTTCAACAAAGAAGCACTGATGAACACATAAGAAATTAATAAAAGTGATTCCCTATACGGAGCAGAGATGTGGGCAAGGATGGGGTGTTGGAGCATGGCTTTTAAACATATATCTTTTTATGAGTTACTTATTCATAAATAAATAAATAAGTGAAAAATGAACAATTCAATAGAAGATGGGCAAAGATCATTAACAGTAGTTTCCATAAAAAGAAATACAAAGGCTAATTAACACAAAAAGATTATTGATCTTACTCAAAATTAAGGAAAGATAGATAATAATATGTCATTTTTCATCTAAGAGCCTGGAAAAGATGAAGAAAGATTGATAATACCAAGTTTGGCAGGAATATGGAGAAGTGAGCAGTCTTTACTATATGTGGAGATATAAATGGATATAATCTTTTTAGAGGGCAATCTGGCAAAATGTGCTGAAAATTTTAATGTGTTTTCCTTTTGACCCAGCCAATTCACTTCTAGGAAACTCTCATAAGGTATATTCACACAAATGTGCCGAAGTATATATAAAATGGTGTTCATTCAGGACCATTTATCATAGCAAATACATTTTTTTTGGAGGGGGCTCCTGGATATAAATAGAGACATTTAAAATGTTTATCAATAAGAGACTGGTTAAATAAATTAAGGTATACTGATACAACGGAAAATTATACTGCTATTAAATGAATTAGGAAGATCTATATGTACTGTCATAGACAGAGATGTCTAAGTGAAAAAGAAAACTGTGGAACCATGCTTTAATCTGTGCAAGCTACAGTATTTCTTTTCTAGGAACTATATATAAAACCCAAAATTTGAGATACATTCTCCCCTGACCCTAGGTTACTGGATTAATTTTAGTTTCTGAGCCTCATTGTACCAGCCCTCATTGTACAGAAGCTAGAAAGAAAGTAGAACCTATGTTGGAGGGTCTACATCTGGAAAGAATTTCCTGCCTCACTGACAGAGGGGAATATTAGAGGAGAATACCAGCCCACTTTTGAAACAGCTGGAGACCTGATACTGACCGGATATCCAAACAGACTGTTAAATTCCCTGTTGTTGGCTTGCAGATATCTCTCTTGTTCTGAAAAAGAGGAGAGAAATGATGAAAAGTATGCCCCTCTATAAATCAGCCTGGGATGCTGGCTGCTAGTGAAGACTTCACTAGATCCTCATACCTTCTCACTGAGGATATCGGTCCACAAAAAGGATTTTGTCTCTTTACCCAAAGAATCAAGAAAAACAGTAAAAATAGAAACCCTCAAGTATTCAAGCTTTCTGAAGGCAAGAGGAGAAGTAACTTCTGAGGAATTCTCCACCAGAAATGCTTCTAGTAATCCTAGATCACATTTCTACAGACAACAGGATGGCCTGCACCAACATTACTGCCAAACACAGAAACCCAGCCCTCCTTCATAAGCTAATTATAGCACCTTATTTTAAGATATCTGAGGTTCTTTCCAAGGCAGCCTTTCCTAAACCTGCTTGACTAAATTTGAGTTAATAAATCATTACTGAGCATCTACTGCTTAGAAACCAGTGTGCTGGTTGCTGTGGGAGGATAAAAAGATGAGTAAGGTAGGGTCCTGACTTCAAGGGACTTGTAATTTAATGGAGTCAGCCTCATAACTACAACACAAGACAAAATCAACACATCAAAACTCATAGGTGTTATGAACTATTACAAATAGCCCATTACCATGTTATGAAAAGTCTTAAAAACATATACTATCAATAGATCTTGTCCTGAATGAAAAATTTCTATAGCCTCTTCAATTCTTCATTGGTTCAATAAGCATTTATTGAGTTCTTGGGAGGTGTCAGGCCCTGTGATATGAACATTCATGTAAAAGTTTTTGTGTGGATGTTTCTTACATCAGGCAGTGCTTGAAGTTCAGAGATTTGCACAAATTGCAGAAAAGGTGAAAAGGGGATGTTTAGCTCTTTTTATGCAAGGATTTGAGTATACAGATTTGGAAATTACACAGATTAATTTGGAGAGAGTTAACATTTTCACAGTATTAGGTCCCCATCCAGTAGCATGCTATATCCCTGGAGAGAGAGAGAATTGTTGGTGTGCCTCCAGGAAGCCACTTCTTGGTACATGATGATAGTGTCCGTACAATCACCTTGCTAGCAATACATAAACAAGTGGCTCTAAGTCCTGCCTGGGCTAGTGTACCACCCAGCTATGTAGCTTGAAGTTTGTTCTCCTGGACTACTGCATTTCTTTCCTGTTGTTTCATTCTTGTGATTACCAGGATTAGCTGAATAAAGATGGGGGAAGTTAAGATGGGACTGAGAGGATGTTTTGCTGTACTCTGCTTTGACTAGTTAATGGCTTATTTACAACTTTGTGACACAAGAGCTTCTGCTAACCATTGTAGGTCAGGTTATCCCAAGTGGTGGAACATGTATGGCTCAGATAATCTAGCTGCATCTAGGATTTAGAGCTGCTGCAGGGCCTATGCTCTTTGTGCAGGGACTTTCTCAGGGGCCTAGACGGCGGCCTGATTAGGGCAGAGTACCAGGGCAGTACTGGTGCTTCTACTGGTGTTGAGATTACCCAATCCATGAGCAGGCTACTTTTCTACTACATTCATATTCAATTTTCTCAGGTGCTGGTGAGTGAAATCAGTCTCTCTTATGCCATTTGCCCCTCCAATCATACCCAACAGACAAGGACAGCCTTTCCATTTATTCAAAAATATTATTTTATGACTCTAGATAAAGTTCTAGTATTTTCTTATTGAATTTCATATTTCTTATTTAATTTCATCCTAGATATCACTGACTATTTTTTAACTTAATAAAAGTCTAACAGGTTTTCCCAGCAACTGGTCTGGGTGCAACAGGCTATTCTCTCTAAGCCCACCAGCCCCAAAGGATGCATGGAGTTGAGGCTCTGCACAACAACTGAATACATACCTCCCTCCTTGAGCTTAGGAGTGAAATAAAGCAGGTAGACCCCAAAGATCAGAGCCTGAGTTGCTGGAGACAGACTGAGACTTCAAAGTGCGGGACAGGATTAACCTGCACCTAGTTCTGGCTCTTTGATTCCAGGTCTGTCATGAAAGAAAAGGAAAGAAAAAAGAAAGTAGGATTTTCATCAGGAAGGGAAGAGGAATTGAGGGCTAGAATGTCAGATTTCACTAGATGCCTCTAAAAAAGGAAAAGCAAGAATAATGAGAAAAGTGGTTAAAACTTCAGTTTGCACAACCATTTAGAAGAAGAAACTAAAAGTCTGAGAGAAAAAGACAAGCTTAAAAAGAAAGTAGCTAGTCCTGTTTGAGATAATAAAGGCAGAAAAAATAGTTTTTTGACTAGATAATACAAGATTAATTCAAGATTCCCTAGGGCTTATGAATACTGTTGAATACTGGGATGACCAAGTGTTTTCCCCATTACTTGGTAATTCAAAGTTTATTCCTGTTTGGCTGAAATAAGAGTGACAAAATGTGAATTATGGATGAGAGGTTAGAACTATAGAAGACTGGAAATTAGCCTACACAAGGAGAGTCTAGGAAATGGTCTAGTTGAAGTAGTCATGACTATGGAATTTAAGGGGACAAACACCTAGATCTAGCCTCAGGTGACTGGGGAAAATGCATCCTTGATTGAGTCTACAGCCTATTTAGTAAAGGTCTGGTTTCACAAGGACTTGTGCTGAGAGCTGGCCTAGGGGTGGTAAAAATCATTGAATTGAAAGGGCCAGATATCTTAGTGAAGTTCCACAACACAACTTGGTATTATAAAATGTGCAGTGGACTTAGAGTTAAAAATATGGCAGGCTCCTGCAGTGGTTAAAAACATGGGAACTATGTTCAATATTTTGTGATAACCTATATAGAAAATAATCTGAAAAAATATGTATATAACTGTGCTGTACACCAAAGCTAATACAACATTGTAAATCAACTATATTTTAATTAAAAAAAAGGAATATGAACAATTGAGTCAGCCTGCCATGGTTCAAATCTCAATCTTTCACTTAACTGCTTTGGAATGTTACTTAATTTCTGAGACTAATTTTCTTCATCTGTAAAATGAATGATAATAATACCTACTCGAAAGGTTATTGTTAGAATTAATAAGTTAAGGCATGCAAAACATTTAAAAACAATTCCCAGTATATGAAAAATGCTCAGAAAATTTTAGCTATTCTAGACTGGGCTCTGTGACTAAATTGTTAAGTGGCTTAGGGCAAGTCAATTTCCATTTCTGGGCTTTAGTCTCCTCATATGTAAAACGGGGTAGTAATATCTACCTTATATGCTAACATGAAGGTTAAATGAGATAGTAATCTACATAATACCTGACATGTCAAAAATACTCATTAAATGATATTTTTTTGTCCTTTATCTTATGCTATGTCAAGGAGATTCCATAAGCACCACTGATACAGTTGTCTGTGCTCAAAGTCGATTTTGAACTTTCGGCTATCTCCTGTGGGTGTACTAAGCTGATTCAGCCAGTAGAGAAGAAAGGGTACACAAGACACAGTCTAGTAAGGCAAACTCTACTTAGTCCTTTGGTGGGATGGTAATAGAATAGAAGTGTCAAAATAGGAGAAGCCTCTGTCTAAGGATGTCCTTAAGAGTTTTGATCCAAATGCCAGGGTAAAAAACATAGCTCTTATGCAATCTTGATGTAATCCAACTTCAGGTTTTAGGAGTTAAAGCTACAGAAAACTGGAGATTAGCCCAGAGAAGGAAATGGCAGAAGGTAAAAGGAAAATGAACTCTGTAAGAGGGAACTAGAGAAAGTGGCACATTGAAAGAAAAGGAAACAGGAGGAAGAGGGAAGGAGAGAGAAAAAGGATAGCAGATAGCAGTCAGGCTTGGGAGGCCTCTGAGCAAATTATCTCCTTGCTCCTAGTGGGAAATCAGTCAGAAATAGGATTTTCCAACCAAAGACAGAAGAGCAGTGAGATGATCTTCAGGAGTGCAAGTCTCTAACTAGTAGATTAGTCAAGGCCCCCTCTCCTTATACCACCAGACTCCCAGATCAGGTAAGCCCAGGTAATGATGACAGAAACAGCAGTAACCCCTTGCTGTCATTCTAGATCAATAGGTGGTTTCTCCCACGTCACTTAATGCATGTGGCTGAAACTTTCCCACCTCTAAAAATAAGTGAAGAGAGGTACCAGGGGAGGATAACTGACCTGACTAATTCCATAATTTCTGGAATTTCTCATCAGATTGGTTGGAGTCAATTTACAGAGAAATACTGGAATTTCTTAGATTCCAAATGATCACAATTTATACTACCATAGTCAAATAGCATAATCTGGAATATTATGGCTATCAGTTGATTTAGTTAACCATATGGCTTCAGTCTTGGGAACACAAGAACATTTGTATTTCATCTCTCCAGACTGCATTTCTAAGATATCTGGAGTACAGCCACCTGATGATATTTCCATCTAAAGAATGGTAAGAAGAAAGCTAAATGACATAGCTGAGAATCATCATGGGAGAGTCTGTGGTCCTGCAGAAGAGGCAGTAACTAATTTGCTTTCTCATCACCATTTCATTACATATTTCTGTTTCAGTCTATCCACTGCTATGTCTCATGGTTTACATTCAGCTCAATTATCATACTTATGATACCATCTTCTCTCACTAAACAAAGAGCTCCTTAAAGATACAGACCATGCCTTTTTTCTTTTTTGTTTTCCTTAAATCTCTGTATCTCACTGCTTAGCTCAGCATTAGGCCCTGGATTTAATAAAGATTTGTTGAATGAATAAGCACACAAGTAAATAGATGATTAGAAACATATTTTGTTGAACTGTGATCAGATTTCTGTCCAAACCCCTCCAATGGAGGATAATAACCTTCTCCCTGTGGGAGTATTTACATAATCAGAGAAGAGCTGGGGTGAAAGAGAAACCCCAGCTACTAATGCTTTGTTGATCTTCCTATGCTAAGGTCAGCAAACAGGAGGATAATCAGCATGGCTGAGTAGGTGGGGTGGAGTGCGGTGTCAAGAGAAGCCTGGAGAGGAAGCTCACTAAAGTCTCGAATGTCATGAAAAGTCTAGTTCATGAATTACCGTGGCTCTCCTGTTGTCTATGCCTCTGATCATCCTCTACAGCTGCACTAATTCTCCTGTCCAATTTAGCAGAACAAGACTAGAACTGCTCAAAGAACAAGACATTAAAGAAAATCAACAATTAAAAAAAAAAGCAAACTCTAATTTATGAACAGGATACCATACAAGATTGGTTTGGCTGGCACAATTCAGGATGTGCTCAAAACCCAAGGCCCCACCCCCTATTCCTCTTGGAGACTTTTGGTTTCTGTCCTTCCCTTCCTGCAGGAGAAGCTGACAGAAACATCATCCATTCTACCCCAGGCAGATGGAAGTTGAGAGTGGTGCTTTGCCATTCTGACTCATTTGGAATGTAGAACCAATGATTTCACATCAATGTGTTAAAGGTAGGTAGTATCAGTCATGTTTGACTGAACTGCCAGACATCACTTTCAGTTTTTCTCATTCATAAAACCTTCCGTAGGACAGGAGATGAGAGGCTGCTAAAGAAACAATTTAAGAGATTCAAAACTTAATCCCCTTTGTTTAGGGAGGCCAGGTTTAGCAAATAAAAATACAAAAACAAAATATGTCCCAAATATTACATGGAGCATACTTATACTAAAAAATTATTCACTGTTCACTGACATTCAAATTTAGCTGGGAATCATGCATTCTATCTGACAACTTTGTCTTTTACTGAGATCAGGAAAAATTAGTTCAACTGTTGCTCTAACTTTTCTAAAGAAACAGAATTCTAGAAACTGTCTCTAAAAATTTTAGATGTCTGTTTTATTTTAAATAACTTTACTGAGACATAATGCACATACCATACAATTCATCCGATAAAATAAAATGTACAATTCAATGGGTTTTAGTGTGTTCACAAAGAGTTGTGCAACACTGATGTCTGTTTTTTGTGTCTATTTAGATGTGGTGTTGTATGGGGCTCTATTACTAAGGCTCTGATTAACTTTCTGCCCTACGTGCCACCATATCTATGCCCTCCTCCTTCCTGCTATTTCTTTTTCTTTTTACTTTTTCTGTCCTTTCCTATTAATTTCTCCAACTTAGTTATTTTCCCTTTGTGATTACACTTTTTTCTTTAATTGTTTTTCAAATCATCAATGTAATACATAAATATATTTTACCTCTAAAAGATCCAAAACCAGAAATATAGAGAGAAAAAACATAAAGTTTTACTTTCCCATGCCTTCCACTCCTTCTTCCTTTTCCAAGGAAACTACTGTTAATAGACTGGTGTATAGCCTTTGGGTCCCTTCCTTAGGGTATTTACCTACAAACATACATACACACACACACACACACACACACACACAAACAACTGTATTTTTTTTAACAAATGAGATCCTGCTATATTGCTCTGCTAGTTGCTTTTTTCATTTCACACTACGTATCGGAGATCTTTCCATGTTAATATATACAAGCATGTCTCACTCTTTTGAATTTACTACCAGTATTGTTTAACTACCTAGCAATACTTGTTAATAATTTTTCTTGTTGTGTTATGGCAGTTTATGATAACAATCTTGATATTTGTATAGGTGTATGAGTGGTCAAGGAGAGGGAAAGGAGAAATACAGTAAATGGGACAAGCTTATAAACTCTACAGAACAGGGGGAGCTCTCTAGGCATTGTGTGAGAGATAATTCAGTAGAACCACACAACATATATGCAAAACAGTAAAGCAACAGTTCAAGGCAGGATATAAATAAGATTAAAAATGAACTGTAGAAACCCAAGAGAACCAAAATTGTACGTCCCCACAAAAACTTGTACATGAACGTATATAGCAGCATTGTTTACAATAGCCAAAAAGTGGAAACAACCCAAATGTCTATCAACTGATGAACAGACAAACTGCGGTATGTCCATACAATAAAATGATATTCAACCATAAAAAGGAATGAAGTACTGATACATGCTACAACATGGATGAACTTTGAAAACATTAAGTGAAAGAAGCCAGTCACAAAAGGCTACATATTATATGATTCTATGTAAGTGTAAATGGGAGACATATATATATATATATGTCATGTCCAGAATAGACAAATCCATACATAGAAAGTAAATTAGTGGTTGCCAGGGGATGGAGATGGGGGAATTGGGAGTGAATGCTAATGGGTATGGGGTTTCTTTTGGGGGTGATGAAAGTGTTCTAGAATTAAATTACGGTCATGGTTCACAATCCTGTAAACATACTAAAAATCACTGAGTTGTATGCTTTAAAAGGGTGAATTTTATGGCAAGTGAATTGTATCTCAATACAGCTACTAAGTTTAAAAAAAAACTATAGAAATCAAGCACTATAGGAATTCAAGAAGGAAAGATAATGCCAGAGGGTGTGGGGACTGGTGGATAGAATTACTGGAGAAGGCTTCAGGGAGAAGGACTTGCACTAAATCTGAAAGATGAATGTAGGTTCAGGATAGATGTAGGGAACACATATCTAGGCAGGAAGAAGAGCTTAATGAGATACTTGGTCCTGAGACAAGTTGTATGATAGAACAGTTGGTAGGAAGAGTCTGAAGGAGGCAGGAAACAAGGCAGTCAGGCCTTTGATGTCTATCAATGATCTTAAATTTTACCTCATAGCTGACAAGGAATTCCGGAAAGATTTTGAGTAGGGAAAAATGTAATATTACTAGAATTTCAGAAAGATTAATATGATATATTTACAGACTGCAGACATAAAGATCACTTAAAAGATTGCTGCAAGTATGGAGATTCCTCAAAAGACTAGGAATAGACTTACCCCAGATCCTTTCAGTACTTTGATTCACCATAGCAAAGCATGGAAGTGGTACAGAAATCCTCTCTAACACTATTCCAGATCCACTTGCTCTGTCCACACAAAGTCTGCAAAGGATGATCTGATCTGCCTCAGCAACATCTTTTTACATTGGCCACCTCCTTTTTAGCAGGAGGTGGTTGTAAAGGATGGGGAGAGGAAAGGAACACATGCTTTTCTGATGAACCTCCAAATAAAAGTATAAAGTAAGATAAAAGTACAAATTTTCAAATGACAAAACACCAGAGCTTGTGATTGTAAGTACGAAGTATTTACTTCTGCAAAGTATATTTCCTTTCCTGGTCAGTTTGCTTGATTGGTAGCTTGGCCCGTCTGTTTATCTGTCACATACGAGAGTGCACACACACATGCATGCCCACATGAATACTTTTTAGAGGCAATAATAATGACATACAGACTTAGAGTTCACCAACCTCCACTTTGTCTGCCCTCACTTTGCCTATCAAGTAGAGACATTGCAGAGTAGTTCCAATTATAATTCCATTGAATTTCTGTAAAGGAAATACAGAGATTTAGAATGAGAATTTCTCATTGCTTGATATCATTTTACTTAAATGTATGCTTAAGAAGATTGGAATTTGGATAAAATCCAAAATAAGTCTACCTCTAAAATGCTTATGCTAAATTTTAGAATTCATTTCATACATCCTTATCATAAAGTTATATTTTCAAACCTTGGGAAACAAATTCTACTTCTTGGCAACGAAATCTAAGCTGATAACTATAATAAGTCAGAAAATTTATCTGAAACTTGGAAACAGGCAAAAAAGAAATTATTGGGTGATCTTTTAGTGAAGTTCTGGGCTTATACCTTTGATTAGTTTTCTATTGACTGGTCTACTCTATATCTGCATAGGGCAGTGATTAACTTGTAGATTTTTACCCAATATAGATACAAGTATTTTATGTCTGGTGGAAAAGATAACTCCAAAGGTTATGATTAATGCACTTTAGGACTTAAATTAGTTTTGTGTGTAACTGAGAAATCTTAACACTTCTTTATGAAATTGCCTACCAATACATGGCTCCTAAGTTTTCATTTGAACTGGTCTTAACATCTTATTGATTCCTTCATTAATTAATGAGATATCTTTGACATCTCTTCATTTTCTATTTATGAGTCTTTTTTTTTAACCTTTTGAAAATTATACTTTCTCAAACTCCATGAGTATGCTACATAGAAAATCCTTCTTTCTCTCCATCCTTAACCCAATTCAGGAAAGGCCAATAAAGTACATTTATTTTAATTAATTAATTTCTTTCAGGTCTCCTAAGTCACTAAGTGTGCATAAGCCAAGACTAGAAAACTTTACGTGTAGTTTCGTCTTAAGTTATCCCCCTCAAATCAGATGGGATAAAAATCCATAATCTTGACAGGAGTATAAAGTCTAAGTAAAAGAGTGTTTACAATCAAGGGATATTCAGCTGTCAGAAAAAAAAAATTACCTGGACACAACTGTGATCACTTTAGAATAAGAATGCTTCTTCAAGGTCTGCCCTCAGTGAGTTCCAAGTAACCTCATCAAGGATACAATTCATATTTCAATAATCTAGGCAGAGCTGCATAAAGTAACTTTATGAGCCAGGGAGTTAATAGCAGTTAGATGAAAAACAATAGGGAACAAAGTGCTGGGTATTGTGACAAATTGGTCAGTACACGCTTTCTATAAAAGTATCGAACATTTTTTTAAAAAGCAAAATTAAATATTGTGTAGGCCGAACAAAATTCACTTGTGCTGCAATCTTTATACCCCAACCTAAGGGCTGTTTCTTCTGTCACCAGAATCTGTGTGCTCCTAACCAACACTAGCAGTTCTAACAGCACCACTCCCTAGGCACCCAGTCGTACTCTCAGTTACCTGCACCCCCAAAGTAGGCTCAGGGTTCATACTGTTGCTGAGGAGGGACAACCAAGGATGGGATATCCTGAAGTTCTGGATTCTCTCCAACCCCTGCAGGGCCATCAGCCACTCTGAAAGGGCAGCCTGGCCAAATGCACACAAGCAGCACAGCTTGGAATTTGAAATGCTTGTAAGACATTTAACAGCCAGCCAGGGACCTGAGTAATGACTCCTTAGCTGGAACCAGGCACTCACCCAATCTTGTGACACTCTCTGCACACACATCACATTACACAGCAGCCAACTGGAAAGTACGTTTAAGCTGTTTAACTCAGAGGAGTGGAAGAATGGGAGGGAAGGGGGGAAGAAATGGGATGTGGGAGGAAAAAGGGAAGAAATAGAGCAAAAAAAGGATTAGGAGTCAGAAAACTGAGTTTCATTTCAAAATCTGCTACTAATTAAGGACAATATGACTTGGAGCAAGTTATTAACCACTTCACATCTCAAATTTATTCTAAAATGAGGATATGTGTGTGTGTGTGTGTGTATAATTTTTTATAAAAAAACAAAATACACTAATTAGGTCCAAGATGGAGAAAAACCTGGTAAGGAATAAATTTGCCAGAGAGAGGTTTAGGGGTAATTATGTATTACAAACTAAGCACAACATTAGTTTCCATTAGGGGGCTGAGAAGAATAGCTACAAGAGGATTAAATTAAACAATATATGGAAGGGTAGGCACAGAGCTCAGTGGTAGAGTATGGACTTCACATGCACGAGGTCCTGGGTTCAATCCCCAGTACCCCCCTTAAAAATAAATAAATAAGTAGTGTATGAAAATGTCTGCCACAGTACTTGACACAAAGTAGTCAATCAATAAATGGTGGTGTTTTCAAACTTTAATATGCCCTCCAGATTGGTTTTAAAAAATCAAGTCTAATAATACTGTGTTTGAGAGAAAGTGGAACCACTGGAACACTTACATACTGGTGGTGTTAAAAATTGGACAACCACTTTGGAAAACAATCTGGCCTTATAAAGTTGCTGGAGCATCTACCCTATAACCTAGCTAGTCCATCTTATATATACCCTAGAGAAACTCTCATACTATACCATATACAAGGATGAGTGCAGGAGCACTGCTCAGAACAGCAAAACTGGAAACCAACCAAATGGTTATTAATGGTAGAAGGAAGAAGTAACTTGTGGTGTGTTCATACAATGGAAAGTGACACAGGTGTGAAAATGAGCGAGCTAAGTTATACACGTTAACACTGTTAAATCTCAGGAATTTAACATTAAGGGAAAAAAAAACAAATTGCAAAAGAACACATAATCATTCCACTTACATAAGGTCAATGATCATGTAAAACTGTATCATCAGGGATAAATACTTTCAAGGTAAATCTTTATAGAGAAACAAGGGAATAAAAACTACAAAATTCAGGATCGAGGTTAGGGAGAGGGAGGGGGAGGGGAAGGAAAAGGCATACTGAGAGCTTCAGGCTACACTTGTGCTCATGCTGTTACTCTTTACAATTTACACATTTGTTACAATCTTTATTCAATATATGATAATAACAAAAAACTGAAAAATTAAAATGAACAGACTAGTAGGAAATACTCTTCCTACCTGACTCAGGAGAGTAATTTTTTAAGTAACACTTATTAAAAGAGTAAGCCCAATTCAGGTTACTACATTAAAATTTTTTTTAATTTATTTTGAGATAATTTTAAATTTACAGAAGAGTTGCAAAAATAGTACAGAGAATTTTCATATATACCCCACCCACCTTCTTATGTTAATATCTTACATAACCATAGAACAATTAACAAACTAAGAAATTAACCTTTGTATAACCCTATTAACTAAAGTACAGAAAATATTTATTTCTTTTACGAATTCTTTCCACTAATATCTTTGTTGTTGTTGTTGTTGTCCTAGGACCTAATCCAGGATCCCATGCTGCATTCAGTTATTTGTCTCCTTTAGTCTGTGACTGTTTCACATTCGTTCCTTGTTTTTCACAATCTTGACAGTTTTGAAGGGTACTGGCCAGGTCTTTTGTAGAATGTGCCACAACATGGGTTTGTCTGATGTGCCCTTCTCACTGAATCATGTCAGGGGATACCCGCTGTTGTATGTATTCCTGGTGATGTGAGCCTAGAATGCTTGTCTAAGATGGTGTCTGCCAGAACGCTTCCCCATAAACTTATAATTTTTCCCTTTGAAATTACTAAAAATTTGAGGGGAGGACCATCACATTTTAAAAAGAAGGTTGAAAAACAGTCGAGTCATAAAGGAGTCATTAAAGAGAAGTCAAAAAATAACACCAGCCTCTAAAAGACATGGTTATATGAACTAAAGCTCCTCATTTAGACATGAGAATCTAAAGGTAGCAGAAGAGGTCCCACCTTGAGGTGATAACCTCCAAGCGGCTTAGACCTTAAACTGAATCGCACAACATGGAAATGAGGATGACCTTACAGAAACTTGGGGTTGAGGGTAGAATACTGATCCACTGATCAGTATTAGCCTATAGAGCTCGAATTGGCACTACATTGCAAACCAGTCAAGCCACAGCTGTGATTCTGTGCTGCCAGCATTCTGCACCCTCCACAGCACACCTGCTACATACAAAAACCTGGTGAGTTTACTAGGTATGAAGTTTTAGAGAAAGTCTAAGTTTATTTTGAGCTCGTTTTGAAAACAACATAAACTAAAACACAAAGCAGTCTAGCGACGGCGTATTTGTGATGCCAGCATAGCCAATGACTCTCAGTACTAGACTATCCTAGGCCGCATGCACACAAGTCATTATTGGCTCTCAGTGAATAAATCTGTCTTCCAGGGACTGGAGCTCTTTACCAAAGAAGGAATAAACCCCTGGTCAACTTGAATGTTTTTGAGAACCTGACGAAAGGACTCTCACATAGAAGTAGATGTGCCCATAAACCTCTGACTAAAATAAGAGCTACATTTCCCCAAAACTTGTGTAAAATCATGGAAGCTTCCAGTCTATTCCATTAAGGGTTTCTGAGTTAGCTATTCTATCCAATGCACAAATTCCCAGAATTATTCTAGAAATCAACATTCTCCCATTCCAATTCTCACCATATGAATCTCAAAAAGGTAATAAAAGTTTTCCTTTTTAATGCAACAGAAGCACATATACTACAAAAAAAAAAAAAAAAGCAAGTCTTACCCAGAAATGCTTTTAAAAGGCACAGCCTGAAACCTGCCAGCACCCCATACTACGTCTCTCTTCTCAGTTCCAATCCATGCATTATCCCCTCCTTATTTCAATCACAAATTCTTTCTGACAGGAAAACACTCTAGGAAAACAAAGATTTCCTAAATTTAGTAACTTTAAAACTCTGGGAGACATAGGAAGACATGAAACGTTTGCTAGTCTATCATGCCATTGAGATGACTAGATCTCCGTCAGTTTCCTACGTCTAACTGATTCCGGGCTTCTGGGAACTTGCTCAAATCCTTTTTTGTGGATTTTTCTTCCTTCTGTTTCCTCTAGATAGCAAAAATGAAAAGAGTCTCAAAACCCGCCTTTTCAACCTGCTTCTTCCAAAACTGGTTCATGGACCCCTCACAATCTTTCAATTAACTTGGATTTGGTTTCAGGTGGTTTAAAGCAAAAAGCCAAAGATGAATGCAAAACAAATTTCAAACACAAAATGGAGTAGAAAAGAACCTGCAAAACTGCAGTTTCTTAGCTAGTTTTTATTTTCAGACTCACGATCTTCCTCAGGAGTTATCTGCTCAGTCTATAAGGCAGGCTTTGTAAAGCAACTGTGTGCTACAAAACCCCTTCTTTTCTGCCTAGAACTTTAAACTGGGTCTGAACAAATATTGGGGTCCATGAAATATCCTTCTGGTGCTTGGTCACTTTGCAGTCTCATAGAGAAAACTCCTTATTAGGTAGCATAATGCTAATGCTTTGGGATGGTTTATTTTTCTCTTTTTTTTAGTCTATAAAAATGAGTCAATGTTTACTAAGCTAGTCTTAACTGTTCTGCACATATAGGTAGTTAACAGATGTCTGTTGAATGGAATCTTGGAAACAAGTGCTACGTTCTTTTATTAAATAAATATTATTTGTTTTAAAACTGGGGGCAAGAGAGAGAGAGGAGAAGGAGCACCGACTAGTGGGGAGTTCAAAAACCCCTGTTCTATTCTCAGCTGGATTCTCAAGTTATTTTTACCTAAAGCAAATGACTCTTTCCTTAAGTTTTCCAGCTTTTCTTATCTGCAATAAAGGGCAATACCTGCCACTTCCCTTTCTCACTCAAGAAAAAAAAAAAACCAATGTAAAGCAAGGGTTTTTCAAATGGTGTTATGCAGAGAAAGGAGGTTTCAGAACCCTATTCTGAATTGGATTAGGGGTAGAGGGAAGCAGAGGAGAAGGGTACTTCCTCTCCCTTAACTTGAGTAACTCTAATTTTACTAGGGCTTTTCCTATATTTTAAAGTGGAAAAGTAGTTTCTCTTGCTAAAAACAAAGTTGGAAGATCAGCTGGTACTTCTGGGGTAAGTACTTATTTGAGTAAGTTAAAATGTACATTTTTAGAGGGAACTTGGCTTCCAGCTAGGCCAGGTGCAGTTCAAAGTCTTTAGACAGTCTCTCTCAAGGTACCTAAGATTGGCATCTATGCGGCCTTGGCACAAATTCCCAACAAAAGCTGGGACTACTGGGAACCGCTTGAAGGTATTTCACTTTCACACCTCCATCTTTCCTATTCCCCAGGTCAGGCCCCACAGTTCATTAAGACACTTTGTCTTCTCCTCCCTTGTTTTCATGACAATTCATTCTCTTGTTTTTTCTGCTTTGCAGTTGATGTAGTAGAGTTAGACTGACCTAACTCTAAACCCGGAGCCAACACTATCAAACTTATGACCTTGGGCCAATGATATAATCACTCTTAACTTTAGTCTCCTTATCTCTCACATGAGATAATCACTTCACCTTGGTTGCAAAGATTATGTAAAATAAAGTATATCAAGCATTTTTTTTTTACAGTGCCTTGCATATAACAGGTGCTCTTCCCCCAAAGCACTGTTCTTATCCCTGTTTCCTGTGCTTACTTTCCCTGAGTTATGATACCATATCCTCTCATTGCATCTCTAGCCTTGGCTCCTAAAACCATCTCTAGTCCCAAATTCATACGATTAGACATTTCCTAACTAGATAACTATGTCTCACAATGGCATTTCTTACCTTCCACGATTTTAAGCATACCTGCTCCTCCCCCTTAGTATTCTGTAACTTGTCCATAAAATCTAAGAGTTACCTTCTGTTCCTCTTCTTCCTGTAGACTCTATATATTCCATCTGAGGGTCTCTTGAAGCTATTACCTCCTTTCTAATCTCACTAATATCATCTCAGATTATACTTTCCTCCCCAATTCAATATACCCTGTTATTTGCTTCCAACTTTTATAAACTATCCACTGTTGCCCTGCAGCAGAACACTGATAATGTCTTCTTACTGATCAGCTCAAAAACCTTCAATGCTTCCCATGGGTTACTGAATGAAGTTCAGAAAGCCACACATTCAAGATGCTCTAATTTGAATTCAAACTGTTCTTTCATTTTTCTCTTCCACTATTTACTTTTACTCAAACTGGCCTATGTACTTTTCCCTCTATATGGCCCATGCTGTCCTGCACCTGTGCCACTGCTCACACAGTTCCCTCCAAGGGTAATGCTCTGCTCTTTACCAGCCAAAGTCCTTCAAACGTTATTTTACAAAGGCCAACTCAAATCCCATGAACTTTCCAATGAAGTTTCTCTGGTCTCTTAATCCAGAAATAATCTTTCGCTCCCTCCAAACTCCTATACTACTTGGTTGATGCTGTTCTCCTAAAACTATTTTTTATTCTCATTTTTCTTGTGTTATAATTATTTTTTTGAATTTTATCTCCCCTGTCAGGTTGGTAAGTTTGAAAATGTCTAATTAATTTATGTGTCTTCTAAAGCCCTAGCACAGGGCCTGGCTTCCAAGTAGATGATTGGTAAATAAATTTTTAAAATTTTGAACTTGAAAAAAGAATGAAGACCAAGAGTAGGTAAGTTCATTAAGAATATCAGACTAAGGAAAATCTTTCTGAAAAGTACATGTTACAAGATGTCACCTGCTGGGGGAGGGTATAGCTCAAGTGGTAGAGTACGTGCTTAGCATACACAAGGTTCTGGGTTCAATCCCCAGTACCTCCTATAAAAATAAATAAACCTAATTACCTTCCTTCCCCACCAAAAAAACCCCCAAAAAACTAAAAAAAAAAAAAAAAAAAAGAAAACTAAAAAAAGATGTCACCTACTGACAACTTCATCAAGACAAACGTTATAAAGAACGCAAACACTATCTGGTGATGTTTAAAATCAGTTCTGGGATCTGTACCTTCCTCAATTAAAACCAATCCAAAGACACATTCCCCTTAGCTTCCCTACTTCATTAGATACAAACATGGCAGTCATAAAGCGGGGAGTGTCCGTGAATAACATAATCCAAAACCCTAAACTGTGAGGGATTTCTGGGCCCCACATGTCACTTCTCTGCTGGTGGTCTATATTCCACTACTCTACTTCACAGTAGAAGGCAGAACATTTTTAATGCTACCAGGTCAACAAGCTGTGGGAGTTTAAGTCACTCCAGTATGAGGTTCCCTGTCCCCAGGGAACTCTGGCTTTGAAACTAAACTGGGAACATCCCTGGGTCACAGTGCCACCTAGAGATGTCAAGAGGTTTTCTCACATCATATGGGGTTTCACTGGGTCTAAGGAGAGTCACAAAGGGATCAAGTTGAACTAAATTAAACTAAGCCCAAGTGAGAAGAATCACATTGCCTTCCCCTCCCACCAGGAATGTCCAGGCTGGGAGCCATCCTGGATCTTGCATGGCCTCTCAGGGTCACTATGATTACAGAATTTCATAACTGGAAAAGCACTGGGAGATACCTGGTCCATTCTCCCACCCGCAGCCGTCATTTCCTGTGTTTAGCAACCAGGAATACTTCCAGTGAAGATGAAATCATTCTTTTCTCAGGACAGCCTCTACATTTTCAGACAACTCAATTTATAAACTCCCTTATTCATTAAATTTCTCCTGACTCCTATAAGGCCTGGAGGCAAGCAAGCACCAACAACAGGGCCTGCCTAAGTTCTATCTTTATCTTTCCCCAGCTGGAGAGCACTGAGATGAATAAGAACAAGCACCCAGCTCTTGAGTGTGCTACTTTATGTATTAGTCTCCTTCCATCATCACTTTCCATCATGTGGTAATACGGTCAACTGTACTAGGTGCTGGGCCCGGGGGTCCTGAGCCCTAAAATATGGCTGATTCACCTACTATATGAGCAGCAACCAATAAAGTGAATTATGAGCACCTCACTTGTTTCTCAGCACAGATCTAGGACATCTTAGCTTTGCTGCTTGTCCTAACACTCAACTGTAATCTTATCCAACCTCAAAGCCTTTAGGGATTTCAGTTCTCTATTTTATCTCTCAGAGATTTCCAATAACCTTACTGACATTCACTCTACATACTTCAAGTCCAACAAATCCAAATCACATGCTAGCTTAGTTGGTTGGGCCTCCCAGACAAATGCTGTCTGAAGCAAGAGTTCTGCTCATTGCAGTTCTGACAACAGACTGAGCAGGTGGGCAAAATTATTTATTCTTACAGACTTCCTCAGTGAGTCCAATCTAACAGAAGATCCTGACACTCCCTGAATTTCAGTAACTACTGATGGACTTCCTCTGACTTATGCTTAGTGGTCAGCTATGTGGCTGACCTCAAGAAGTTTGTGGTGCTTGATAGGCAAGCTATAGGACCCAAAATGGTGTATATATAGTAGAATCTGGGAACAAGATTTTAAATTCACCCACACTCTTGAAAGAAAGTTAACAAGACTTCAACATTAATGAATGCTTAACCATCTATGGAAATATTCCCTGAAGTAATCTGCTTAGGAGATGACTTACAAATGTGATAAGATTAAAGTACAGCCTAAATAAATCTCAGCATGGGGCTTAGGGTTCCTCGCCAGAAAGGGAGGCATGAAGTTAAAATAGGACTAATCTAAGAGAAGCTCTACTTATTAAAACTAACATGCTGGTCATGACAGAGTGAAGGAAAGTCAGTTTTTAGAACAGAAAATTCTGAAACATTTATCACTGCTTAAACCACTGCCTGGGGAAAAGTTTCTCTGATTATAATGCCTATCAGAGTTACTTGGAAAAAAATATCACTAGAAGACAACAGTTTATCAGACTATCAGAATACCATATCTTAATGCAAATACCACACAAAAACATCTAGTTCTCTTTGTTCTAATTCTGGGATCTCTAATTTGGCCTCCTGGGTAGAGCTGGCCACTAGAAGGCAATGCCCTGGAAATTATTAGATTTTCCATGGTAAAACTTCTAAAGTAGCTATTTTGTTGATAAATTATTATTTCCAGAAAGAAAAGAGTGCACTGATCCCTTGGGACCTGGTCACTCCTAGGACAAACTGTAAATTGAATTTCTAAATTTGTATACCTCGGATTGGTAAGGACCACATCAGGATACAGATTTGAGAGGCTCCTCTTTAGCAGTCTGCTGTCTCAGCCTCACTCCCGCATTGCTTCACAACAATGTGGTATTTTGTAAAACTTAATGACTGTAGACTCATGAACTCTAAGATTTTCTTAACTCAACCCTGTTAAGACTACTTTGAGTCTCAGTCTTCTCATATGTACATAAGCAGGTTGGACAAGATAATTTCTACTGCCCCTTCCAGTCTTAGAATTATTCCATGACTCTAAAAAATTATTAGAAATAAAAAGATTTCAGTAAGATGCCTAGTTACAAAATAAATTTACAACTAAAAAGCCTTTATAGATACTTACAATAAAAAGAAAAAAAAATGGGAAAAGTATCATTTAAATAGCAACAAATTTTCAAACAATGAGGCATACATCTAACAATAAATATATAGATCTATATGGTAAGTCACTAAATTTTACTGAGGGCCACAGAAGACCTGAACAGAGAAGTATCATGTTTCTGAATAGTGAGAGGCAACATTGCAAAGGTATAAACTATCCCCCAGATTAATCCACAAATTTAATGTAATCAAAACCAATGGAAAAAAAATTTTAACTTGAATAAGTAATTTAAAAATGTATCTGTAAAGAGAGCACTCATTCACTATCTTTTCCAGTTGGAGTTTCCTAGAGGAGGTAGAATTTCATGAGTTCTTTGAATAAAAGGAAACACTTGTGTACTTTTTGAAGGCAAAGAAACAATTTACATTGCTTTAATATATCATCAAGCCTAGCATACACATGTAGTACTGTAAACCTGGCATTGTCAGATTTAATTATTTGTGTAAAGTCACCTTTCACGGGCACACTATAGAGTGATTTTGCTGAAGCATAAATCTGAATTGGGTGCTCTGTGAAACAGTTAGTGTGCAGTAGAAACTAAGACAGTGGGTGCACCTAGCTGATTGCCTAGAATTTGTACCTCAAAGACGTTTTTCTTTCTTTTTTTTTTTTTGTCTACTTGCTCTCTCATACATAGTAATTTTCATTTTAGACCCATAGGTTCTTTATCTATGCAATTATATTTTATTTTAAATTATTTTATTTTTATTTAATTATATTTTATTCCATGAGAAGAATTATATACTACAAGACATTCACAAATTTAGTGACAGCTGACAGTCACAGTCTTACTCATTAATGGAGTCCCCCCACCACACACACATACAATGGTTGGTTATAAGGCTCTGAAGAAGCAGAGGAAGAGCATGACAAGGTCAAAGTGGGAACAGAAGTGGCTAGGGATGAATGGTCAAGGATCAAAAAGAAAATACAGATTGGGGGAGATGAAAGGAGAGTGAACAAGCATGCTGAAGTTTAAATGAAGTGAATAAGTTTATAAAGAGGTTCTTAAATTCATTAAACAAACATGTCAAGTATTACACTAGGGCTAGGGAATGCAGAAAAGGATCAGACACCATCCCTATCACTGCCTTAAAGAAATTAACTGTCCATTAGGGGAGACAGAAGAAAAAAAACTGCTATCCAGTGTGGTGGGTAGTACGACTAAGGCAAGGACAGGGTGTCATAGAGGCGCAAAAGCTGAGCATTTAAGCCAGATTACAGGGATCTGGTAACACTTCTTGGAGCAGATTCTGAGCTGAGTCTTCAAACACAAAGATAAGTTAGTTAGCTTAGTGAACATGGTAGACAGGGTTTTCTGGGCAGGAGAGAGGAACAACTTATGAAAGGGCATGCAGTAGAGTACATTATTGCAGAATACCACTGAATACTTTAAAAGGTATGTTAACATAATCAGACTTGTGATTCAGAAAAATACAGCATCAGTGTGGAGTCTAGCTTGAATGATGTTCAGGAAATGAGCTAAGATGTTGCTATTCATAATCCAGAGGAAAAATATTGAATAGATGAGTTAAGGCACTGGCAATGGGGACTGGGAGAAGAGGTTACATTTGACAGTTATATAAGAGCTAAAAATCAACACAGTGGAACTTATCCTGGTAAATTTACTAAACTTACCAGACTTCAGTTTTTAGACTCAGAAACTTCGCTTTGGCTGCTCATTGAGACTGAACACATAATTCAAATTAACTTTAATAAGGTTTTAGAGGCTGATGTAAAACCAGAATGGGAGATGATTATTTGCAACAAAATAAATAACTGTCATGGTGACTATTTGCTTTGGCACATCCAGACATTTTCCCCTTGTGAAAAGATATACATGAAGAACCAGTCATAATCAGAGGGATGCTTGATCTACATGTTATTAGAGGCAAGGAATAAACTGTGTGTTTTAAATGTTTAATAGCATCAGGCCACAATGCAGAGATAGGAATGACTGAGTTTGTGGGCTACAATCTCCCCCTTGGTTAGTACTTGGATAGGCACAACATACATCAAATCATCATGTTGTACACCTTAAACTTACACAGTGTTAAATGTCAGTTATATCTCAATAAGCGAGGGACAAAAAAAAAAAAGAGCCATTCATGTACATGCTATAGTGAAATACAGAAATGAATAAGACTGTGAGTAGGGGAGAGAATTAGATATAACAGTATAAAAAGATACAATGCAAAAATGGTACATGTCTTAAGGGGACTTGGGGGATGGTTTGTTTATTAAACAAAGTGCCAAAATGGTTCTGAGAAGGGAGAGTTACTCAAGGTAGAGAAGTCAAGAAGAGCTTAATGGGAAAAGTGGCATTTGAGCTGTGTCTTACAGTAGCAGTGAAAGTCTCAGTAAAAAATAGATTCAAATCATTTTTTCACTTGATGCTCAAATAACCTTTTCAATCAAAGATGTCATATTAATTAAAGATTTGTCATTACTTACTAATAACTGTATCTAGTTATGAAAAACTTTATAGATGTAATTTGATACCTATTTTTAAAAATGGTAAGACACAAAAGGAAAAGCTAAGCAGAAAAATAAGTAAGGTGTCAAAGCTTAGTAATTGTGCATAGACCTCTGCGGCCCCAGGGTTTTATCGTTACTCAACATTTCCTTGTTTGGATCTTTCAGAGGCAAAGCAGTTTTCTTAGTAGTTGACTCTCTCAAAGGGATGACCAAGAAATTAAAAAAAAAAAAAGAAACCAAAATTTCCTTAAAAGGTATATTTGGTTTTATCAACCCATGGATTTTAGAATTTTGTAATCATACAATTCATTAAACTTCATTTTATTGCTTTGAACCTTCTGGATCTTATATTTTAGTAGGAAAAGATTTAGTTCACTATAGCAGTAACTAAGGGAGTAAAAATCCCTTAACTGTTTTACTTTTCTCCCTGATCTGTTCCATCTCTCTTCACTTCACACTCTCACAAACCCTCTTCATTCTTTATACAGAACATTAAGTAATGCTCTTTGCATCTGATCATCTGAACTGGATCAATCAGCAGGTTTGTTTTTTTTTTTTTAACTCCTTTATGTCTCTGAACCACGAATAAACCCCAGATCACAAACCTTTTGATGACTTTGTTTCTCCTTAGCACAAAAACTATAAGAAGAAATAACAGAGAATCTCATCATTTGCATTTGTTTAGGTTTCATAGTTTATAAATCATCTCACTAAATCTGAGCTATAAGGAAAGATAATTACCTATTTACAGTTGAGAAAACATACATTAACAAACTGAAGAATAAAAACCATTTAATCATCTCAATCGTTACAAAAAAGCTTTTGACAAAATTTAACATCCATTTGTGATTAAAAACTCTTCAGAAAGTGGGTATAGAGGGAACACACCTGAACATAATAAAAGCCATATATGACAAACTCACAGCTAACATCATACTTGATGGTGAAAAACTGGAAGAATTTCCTCTAAGATCAGGAACAAGACAAGGATGCCCTCTCTTGCCACTTCTATTCAACATAGTTTTGGAAGTCCTAGTCACAGCAGTCAGAGAAGAAATAAAAGGAATCCAAACTGGAAAGGAAGTAGTAAGAATGTCACTGTTTGTTGATGATGTGATGCTATACACAGAAAATCCTAAAGAAGCTACCAGAAAACTACTAGAGCTCATCAATGAATTCGCTCAAGTTGCAGGATACAAAATTAATACACAGAAATCTGTTGCATCTCTATACACTAACAATGAAGTATCAGAAAGAGAAATTAAGGAAGTAATCTTATTTACTTAAAATGGATTAAAGACCTAAATGTAAGACTGGATTCCATAAAACTCTTAGAGGAAAACATAGGCAGAACATCCTTTGACATAAATCACAGCAATATTTTTTTGGATCTGTCTCCTAGAGTAATGGAAATAAAAACAAAAGTAAACAAATGGGACCTAATTAAACTTAAAAGCTTTTGCACAGCAAAGGAAACCACAAACAAAATGAAAAGACAACCTACAGAATGGGAGAAAGTATTTGCAAATGAGACTGACAAGGGATTAATTTCCAAAATACACAAGCAGCTCACACAGCTCAATAGCAAAGAAACAAACAACACAATAAAAAAAATGGGCAGAAGACCTAAATAGACATTTTTCCAAAAGACATACAGATGGCCAACAGACACATGAAAAGATGCTACACATCACTAATTATTTGAGAAATGCCAATCAAAACTACAATGAGGTATCACATCACACCAGTCAGGAAGACCATCATCCAAAGTCTACAAATAATAAATGCTGGAGAGAGTCTGGAGTAAAAGGAACCCTCCTACGCTGTTGATGGGAATCCAGATTGGTGCAGCCAACTATGGAAGACAGTGTAGACGTTCCTTAAAAAACTAAAAATAGAGTTACTGTATGATCCAGCAATCCCACTCCTGGGCATATATCCAGAGAAAACTCTAATTTGAAGATACATGCACCCCACTGTTCATAACAGCACTTTTTACAATAGCCAGGACATGGAAGCAACCTAAATATCCATCAATAGATGAATGGATAAAGAAAATGTGGTGTACACACACACACACACACACACACACACAATAGAATACTACTCTACTATAAAAAGGAATGAAATAATGCCATTGGCAGCAACATGGGTGGACCTGGAGATTATCATACTAAATAAGTGAAGTCAGTCAGTCAGAAAGAAACAAATATATGACATCACTTATATGTGGATTCTAAAAAAAATGACACAAACAAATTTATTTACAAAACAGAAAGAGACTCACAGAAAACAAACTTATGGTTACTGGGTGGGAAGGGGGAGGGAGGGATAAAATGGGAGTTTGTGATTGGCAGATACAAACTATTATGTACAGAATAAACAACAAGGTCCTACTGTATAGCACAGGGAACTATATATGGCTTACAGTAACTTGTAATGAAAAAGAATATGTGTGTGTGTGTGTGTGTGTATGTATGTATGTATGAATCACTGGGCTATACACCAGAAAGTAATACAACATTGCAAATCAACTATACATCAATAAAAAAATGGGAAGAAAGAAAAAGAAAAAAGTGAGCAGGAGTATGAGGGTGACAGAAGGTGGTAGGGTGATCAAGGTAGGGCTTATAGAAAAGGTGAGACTGAGCAAAAACGTGGAGAAGGAAGTTGGCCAAAGGGCTATCTGGAGGAAGAGTGCTTCAATCAGAAGGAATAATGACAACACAGACTGTTTAATGAACAGCAAGAAGGCAGAGTAGCTGGAGCAGCAAGATGAGGGGTAGAGCGGCAGCAGAGAGGTCAGGAAGGGTGGTGGCAGACCATGTAGGGTCTAAAAGGCCCTTGGCTTTCACTCTGAGTGAAAACGAGAGCCACCGTAATCTATCCAGGAACATGCCTATATTTTGCCATTTATTCAGGCCATCTTTTTGTCCATCAATAAAGTTTTAAAGGTTTCTTCATACATATTTTGTGCATTTCTTTGTCATGTTTATTCTTAGTTAAGATTTTGTTCCTAATGTGAATGGAATCTTTCTTCTATTATATTTCTAATGGGTAATTGCCATTAATTAGGACAACCACTGATTTTTGTATGTTGATTAAGTATCTAGAGTTCCCATAATTTTCATGAGAAGGTTCTAAACTTCATCCCCAGCTTGGGTAGTTTTTGGTATCTGAATCTGCCCTATACCCTTATCAGCTCCCTCCCCATACATTGGTGTTTCTTAAGACACTCGTAAAATGTACCATAGTCTCAGAGTATCTTTCTAGGTTTTCTGTCCAAAATTTGCTCCAATATACTCATTAGGAGGCTAGTATTCTTCAAAAACCAAAAAAGAAAATAACAACTATTGGCAAAGATGTGGAGAAATTAGAATCCTTGTGCACTATTTGTGGGAATGCAAAACAGTGCAACTTCTACAGAAAACAGTATGGTGATTATGCAAAAAATTAAAAATAGAATTACCATACAATCCAGAAATTTGACTTCTGATTATATACCCAAAAGAACTGAAAGCAGGGACCTAAAGAGATATTTGTATACCCATGTTCATGGCAGCATTATTCACAATAGCCAAGGAGAAGAATCAACCCAAATGTCCCATCGACAAATGGCCAAACAAAATGTGGTATATACATATATATATACACACACACACAATGAGATATTATTCAGCCTCAAAAAAGAAGGAAATTGACATGCTACAATTTAGATGAACCTTAGGAACGTTATGTTAAGTGAAATAAGCCAGTCATAGAAAGAAATAGTGTATGATTCCACTTATATGAAGCACCTAGAGTTGTCAGATTCATAGAGACAGAAAGAAGAATGGTGGTTACCATTGTAGGGGCTGGGGTTGGGGGGACAGGGGAATTATTGTTTAATGGGTACAGAGTTTCAGTTTCAAAGTTGAAAAGAGTTCTCAAACTGGTTGGTGGTGATGGTTGCCTAACAATATGAATATACTTAATGCCAATGAACTGAACTGTACACTTAAAAAGTAATGTTGTATGTATTTTACAATTAAAGAAATTTTTAAAAATTCTGTTGTCTGTTTCCTGTTGCCAGTCTTTTAATTCTGTGAGGCCCAGTTTGGTCCTCTGCCTAGTGCTTTGAGCTCAACTTTCCTGACTAAACTTTGTTTGGGCCTGGAACTCCTTAAGCCCCACCAACATTTACCCAGATTAAGGTTCCCTTTTTCTTGGAGCTCTCTTGTCAGTCCACTTTATATATATATAAAGTGTATATATATATATATATATATACACACACATACACAATCCTGCTCCTAAGACCCCCAGTTTGGGCCAATGCTCACTTCTGAAGAAAGATCTGAGAAGTAAAGCACACAATTCTAGAAAACAGACTGTCTGAACTTAAGGCTGTTAAATATATATCAAAAGCTTGAGAAACAGTATTTATGGAGAATTGTCTGAAGGATATACAGTTTACCCACTTCTTGGGATCAGTTTTTTGTTTGCTTGTTTTTTGTTTTCTAAGCCAAATTTCAACAGATGAACTCTACAAACTTTATGAACCTTCTAAAATTGTCCATAGACAACCTGTGCATTTTTTCTGGGGAGAGGTCCTGAACTTTTAAAAGATTCTTAATATGTTTTGTTATTGAAAAAGAGTTAAGAACCTTTCTCTGTGTACTCTAAAATTTGTTCTTCCTTAAATTGGATTATGAACAAAGCCAAGAAGGGTGAAATTCCCTATGGAAGAATTAGAGTCAAATCAAATACTGGTACTAAAGGTCCTTCCTTCATAAATTCAAGCATGGGATTTGGATAGCCACCAATGCAGACACTTATGGCAATATTTGGATAAATATATATAAAATCTTGCATGTACATGGAGTATACATAAGCTTAAAAAAAGCAACTTCAAAAGGTTTCATGGAAATTTTTAACAACTCATTCTTCTCAATCTTGGGATAATTCTTTTATGTAACCCTCATATGCCTTTATTTAGCTAAAATCCATCCTCCATCTTCAAAGCTCAGCTTTTAAAATTAAAACAACAAATGCAGTCCAAGAGGAACTGATTTTGTTTTACTAAACCAAAAACAACTTCCTTTCCTCCTCAAACACATACACTCTTTGGAAGCCCCATAGCTCTTTTATTGTTTTTCAAATTCTTTAAAAGCATAGTTCACAAAAAAAACTATGACAGAAGGTTTTCCCTCTGTTGGAGAGAACCCTCCCATACAACAATCAACAGTCATTTGGTTGGAATTACATGGAGAGTCTAGTCAGACCTTGGTAGAAAGCCCAAACTTTCTCCAAAATAACCATAGCAGAAACTGATATTGATATGACAAACTGTCACAGTAAGGATGCAAAGTATACAGTCTGGGATTGAAGACATTCATTATTAAGCTAGATCTCTATAGGAAGAGAAATAAGTTCAATAAGACCCTTTTGATCATCTTATTTAACCACACATGGAAAAAGGAAGGAGGCTGTCAGGAGGAGTATTCAAATCATGATTCATCTTATTATAATGTCAATAATCCCAATTAATTCAATCAGCCCAGTCAAAGTCTTCGTTGGACTATTCCTATGTCCCCTTTAAAATTCACAGATGAAAAACACTCTCCCACCGTTAGCTTTTGCTGAAGACACTTTGACCATAGTTGTTATCATAGCAGACCTTTGGCTTTCTGTCTTAAATACCTTCAAAATTGAAGCACTCACCTGTCTGCTTCAAGTCTTTAGGTAGAACATCCCTCTCATTACCTTCTAAAAAGAAAACTGAAACACTGTTCTCAAATGTGAATTAATAAATGGTTATAACCAAAGACTTTCTATAGTAATTTCAAGTTCAACTTTACAATTTTTTTTCCTCCCACCTTTGCAGCAAAAATAGTCTCAAGCCAGGTCAGAGAGAAGTCAAGTCTGAGTCCTGCACTAAGAAGTTTCTTGGAAATGCAAAATTGTAAGAAGTTTCTTGGTAGGCTTCAGTTCAATCCTGAGTGCTCAAGAGAGCACAAGCGGTCATTTTCCGGGCTTTGTGCGTAGAATATGGTACAGTGTAGTACTAAACAAATACATTGTTGGTTGTTGAACTTTGGGTATCTCAGCAGATATGAGCTGAGCACTTACCTGAAATTAAAGGTTTTATGTATTTCATCTCAGAGAAACACCACCTAAGAATAAAACAAAAACTCCCTGTCAGTTAGCCCATTAGGCCCTGATGATATAATACCTACACTTTATAAAAATGTGCGGTGTGCCGGACACTTTACTACAAACTTTATAATCTCACTAATTTTAATTTTCATTAAATTAAATTTATCTGATTTTCATTAAAATCTGGGCTTAAAATGATGGTATTATTCTTTTTTACAGACGAAAAATCTGAGGCTTAAGAAGGTTAAGTGACTTGTTCAGGGTCATACAACCAGAGAGTGGTGGAGTCAGTGATAAGAGATTTGAATCCCTGCTTGCCTGACTCCTCTGGACCATGATTCTAAATACCATCTCTCTCCTAGACTTGGCCACAGATGAAGATATGATAGTCAAATGGGTATCAAGGGCAGTAACTGAGAACTGTGGTCAAATACCATGGTTCAGAAGGAGTATAATTTAAAGATTTAAATGTCCAGATGCTCCTCTTTGGCAGATCTGGCACTGAGCTCAGGATGAAATCCACTCTTCTACTGTGTCCCTACATTTCAGCATCCCTTCCTTCTTCACTTTTGACCCAGAATTTCTTAAAGCAATCTTTACCCAAAGTATGATCCATGAATCAATTGTTTCAAAGACATGAAAAGAACTTGTGGAAACTACAGACACTTGCCCCCCACCCTGGATGTAATGGATCAGACTCTCTGGGAGGGGTGGCAACAAGATACCCAGGAGGTTCCTTTGCCAATCGAATTTTAGACTACTCATAGCTTTAGAGCAAAAGAGCTAGAGTAATCAAAAAGTAAATGCAAAGGTAACTTTCAAGTCAGACAGGTGTTAAGAACAGAGATCTTGTGAGAAGACATAGGGTAATAACATTGTTTTGGAACTGGAAACAATCTTGGAAATTATCTATTTTCAATGTTTTTCTATCAGTGTTCTATGAAGACTTAGGAGTTCTAAAATGGGATATAAGAAAAAGAAACTGGCAGTCAGAACCTAAAGTCTTAAAAAAGCAACTACAGAAGCCCCACTGGTATGTATTTTGTATCTGAAAAAAAATGGTTTTTTTTGATTTAAAATAACAAAACCTTGGCTACACAAAGGGAGCTCTGAAAAAGTCTCGAGGCCCAATGTGGAGCCCAGACATATTGAATCAAATTTATGTGAGTTGGTTCTAGGCCTCAGCATTTTTTGGTAACAGGTGATTCCAATGTGTAGCCAAAGCCAGGAACCACTGCAACAATCTGATCTATCCTTCTTCATTTGAGATAAAAGGAGACTAAGACCTAAAGAATTTAAAGGAGATCAGGACTAGCACCAGTATCTCTTGACTACTAGCTCACTATGCTGTATTGCTCTCTCACCACAATCCAGAATGAACCAATTGTTCTAGGGTAGAGAGCATATGAATCAAAACTATTATGTAACTTCACATTTTTCCAAGTTCTCTGTACTTTTGAAGAGTGCTTCATATATATTCTCTCTTTAGATTTTTATACAGGGAAGTAGGCAAAACTTATGTTTTAGGTAGGGCCGGAATTTAAATCTTCATATTCTAACTTCAGGATTAAGTCAATTAAATTTAATGCTTACTGAGTATCTAGTATGTGTTAGTTAAGACATGCTCAAAGATGCAAAAATAAGTAAGTTATCATCCATGCCCTCAATTAGTGTACAATCTTCTCAGAAAGACAACTAAGATACTGTACTGCTTGGCTTATCCCTAAGAATAGCAGAAACCAAAAACCTTCCTTGACTGGCCTTGATGACAAAATCCAATTCTCTTGAAATTCAGTCTGTGGCTTCTAATTTCTTCCTGTCTATGGTTATTAATTCTAGGGAACACAAGGGATTTGAATACAGCAACTACATCTCTAGGCAAGGCCAAGTAGCTGAAAATTCCTTGATAGGGGTAGAGAAGAGAAAATGGTGCAATTTCAGTGAGGTTCATTTTATACTCTCCAAAGCCAAGGATGTGATTCGGCAGAAGACTGGGAGATTCCAAGACAAAGGACTGGAGGGACAAGACAGGGTATTCACAAAAATAATTAATCCCTTATCTATAGCACTTAAATAACTGGGCAGTTTACAATTTATGTTGTTGAAGATAATTACTGCGTACCACAGGGGAAAATAACATGTAGGAAATAATATTTTAACTATGATCCAGGGTGATAGAGGTCACAGATGGACAAGAGTGCTCAAAAACAACTTCTTCATGAGGAATTCATCAGACACTGCAAAATGCTGCCATCCAGATTTTATTACATAAAAGATAATGAGGAAACCAGAAACACATGTTTTATTTATGGACTGAAAAACCTTGGTCAGGAATAGTCCATCACAGTTGTTCTCAAACTTTAACATGCATCAGAATCACCTGGAGGCTGGATCCCATCCCTGACCAGTTTGAGTCAGCAGGTTTGTGGTGGTGCCCAAGAATGTACATTTCTTACAAATACAGGTGATGCTGATGCTGTTGGTTCAGGTCCTATACATTGAGAGCTGCTGGTTTATTATAAAGCCCACAATATACTAGATACCCACACAAAACATGCTTGTTGCAAATTATGGCAATTTATTTAACTCTCTATTATTGACTTTGTAAATGATACTCTCCACCAACCTAATGGCCAAAAGTAAGACTACTCAGGAAGAAGTTATGGCTAGTTACCAAAGGAAACAATCTATTTTACAGTAAAAATACATGTTTTAGGTGACTGAGCATCTGACAGAGGCAGCCAGTGAGGTACATCTAGCAAGCAAGAAATAACAGTGCCCTTTAAAAGTCTTTAGCTATCTTGAGGTAGAAAAGAATTTTGTTTCTTACACTCAACAGAACACCCTTTGGACCTCTCTATATATTACTTGCTACCCAGAGTTCCATCCTCATTCTTCTTTTCTCACTATTCACTTTCCCTGAGTTTTCTTTACTCCATGGTTTCATTTAAGACACACACACACACACACCCCAATGGTTAGTAACTTTGTTTAGGTTAAGACATTCCTTTGGGCATTTGATTAATGCTATAGACTGTTTATAAGAATATACACACATATATATATACATTTTACATCCAATTCAGGACAAAGATTCTCATTCAAGTCCGTAAGTCTCAAGAAATCCCTACTTGTAGGCTAATGATTAAAAAATATCTATCTTCAACCTGAATTTTTATCCTGAGTTTCAGTACCACATATCCAAATACCTATGCAACATCTGTATTTGGATATTACACAAATGCCTCAAAATCTACATGTACTGAAAAATGACTGTTTTATAGGGATGGGGTTTCCTTTTGGGGTGATATGTTCCAGAATTAGATAGTAATGACGGTTGTACAACATTGTGAATATACTTAATGACACTGAATTGTACACTTTCAAATGGTTAAAATGTTAAATTTTTACATAATTTGCATTTTCCAATGAAAAAAAATCTACATTTACTAAGCTGAAATTATCATTTCCATTCCCTACTTCTCACACACTCCAAATTTGTACTTTCTCTTATATTTCCTGTCTTTGAACATTGGTTACTAGTCTTACCATTTACCTAGTTGCCCAAGCCAGGAACCTGAGAGTCATTTTTAACAAGGCTTTTATTCTCCCACTTACAATTTAATCAGGAAGCTCTGTATGTTCTTCCTCATTAATAAAGCGTTAACTTAGAATAGTCATATACTTTTATCCCCAAAGCTTCAACCTAAGTTCAGGCTACCGTCATTAGCCTCCTCATCTCCAGTTTTGTAATTTCTCACCCTCCACCCCAACTCCACTTCAACTGACTCATCCTTATCTTGCCAGAGTGAGCTATCTTTTTGCTTAAAAACCTACCATTGAAGAAAAAACCCAAAAATCTACCATAACCTTCAGGATAAAAGTCTAAATTCCTCTTCATGACCTAGCCTCTGCTTACTTCTGCAGTTTTCTCTCTCACCATTCTCCTATACAAAGCCCAAACTGTCCAGGGATATAAGTTACTTGTAATTCCCAGCTCATTACCAATTTTTTTTTCCCACTCCAAGTGCACATACCACTCCAAGTTCCTAGAACTTCATTTCCCACTGTTTAGACCTGGCTAAGTTCTACTGGGTAAGATTCAATTTACATCGTCTTACTCAGGAAGATTTTTCAGATGCTCCAAGGATTATGTTCTTATTATGAGCTCCCATGCTGTAAGTTTCCATGTTTATCTATATCTTAACATTTATACTTTAAATTGAAGCCATCTGTCACCTTTTAAAGACCACATTATCCTTGAGGGTAGGGACTATAT
This sequence comes from Camelus dromedarius, assembly GCF_036321535.1. Classification (NCBI taxonomy): domain Eukaryota; kingdom Metazoa; phylum Chordata; class Mammalia; order Artiodactyla; family Camelidae; genus Camelus; species Camelus dromedarius. The sequence continues at coordinate 46,530,728 of NC_087445.1, read as the reverse complement.
ATATCAATGCATCTCCAGTGCCTAAAATAGTACCCATTATGTGGTATGTTCTAAATAAATTATTTTTTAATGTACAGTGATACCGTAGTGAATAACAGGAACCCTTATATCAGAGGTCACACACTCCTGCAGAATTTCCAACAACTTCCTACCTTACCTCTGTTAAAAGCCAAAGTCATTACACTGGGCCACAGGGCCCTCCCTACATGCTCTGACTTTATCTCCTACCATTTCTCCCTTCATTCACTCAGTCCCAGCCACATTTTGTTTTCATTAATTGGGGGGAGGTAATTAGATTTAATTATTTCTTTTTTTTTAAACAACTGATATTTAATAGAAGGAGTAGGTTCAAATATGGAACATGCTACCTCTTACTTATCTGAAGCCCACATTTGCTAATACCCATGCATCCATTTATAGTAAAGGAACAGCCTCTACACCTCAGACTTCAGTGCTTGATATAAAGTACACACATCAAGGAAACAACCTCATCACTGATGTTACCTTTAATCTAGTAAGAGCTTCTCCATAAACAGGAACACCTCTAAGGATGGGTCTTTTAAAATCACAGCAGTCAGCTTTGCTGAGCTGTCAATTACTCAGTTTCTCAGTAAAAAATTCATTATGTTTGAAATTACTCCACTTTTGAAACACGTAATTATTTTTGCTATGGGTTAAGGGTATACACTTTAAAATCAATTTTATAGAGGTATACTTTACATACAGGAAAAGGCATTCATACATTTAAAACTTTGACCCATTTTAAACAATGTGCACTCCTATGTAACCACCAACCACAATCTTCAGAGAAATCAAGAGCATTTCTATCATGCCAATGAGTTCCCTCCTTTTCCAGTCAACTTCGCACCTCTATACCCAGCCCGAGGTAACTAGTTACCTGTTTTGCTACTGGCGACTAGTTTTACCTAGGTTTGCTATTTCTGTAAGTGTAGAGAGCGTATTGGGGATTGAACCCAGGACCTTGTGCATGCTAAACATGCACTCTACCATTTGAGCTACACAGCCCCCAACAATCCTAGCCACACTTTGAAACCTTGACTGGAAAAAGTATTTCCGCCAAAGAGCTGTTTAGACATGTGCAGGAAGGAACTAAAATATACTGAGTCTCCAATATGGATCAGGCCCTGTGCTAGGTACTTTCATGTGTCATATCATAGAATCCTCACAATCACTCTAGGACAAAAGTATTACTATTACCATTTCACAGCTAAGGAGACTAAGTCTTAGACTAGATTCTGAATTTGAACAGAGGGAAACTTTCTTGGAAAGAGTCCATGGTGCTGACTTTTCCTTCTCTAGATACCTTGAATGCTGGTTATTCTGTTTGCTGTTTCTTCTGCCCAATTCCCTCTGCCCTATTCTGGGAAGCAACCTCTATGAACTACATTACCCAGACTACCTTGCTCTGGGTTTCCAGGTTTGGGTTTTGCCAAAGGAAGGTAGGAGCTGGAGACCAGAGGGCTCTCTCACAGCTGTAATAGTGGCAGACTTAACTTCATCATCTAGATTCTCACTACTACTTCACCATGCTGTGATACTGCACTGGGTACTCAGTAGGCACTCAAGATGCTGATGACTTACCCTAAATTCACACAGGGATTTTGTTTTGTTCAATGCTAGGCTCCACGCCTAGATGAGTACCTGGCACATATTATGTGTTCAGCAAATATTTACTGATTTTGAACCCAGGACACAGCAAGACAAATTCCTTGGAAGTTACCAGAATTCAGAGAATCATTTATCATAATAATTCCTTATAAACTTAGAGTAAATAGAGTTTTCAAAGTGTTTTCACATTTAAGTAAGTCTATGTGATCCCTCTGAGGGAAACATGGCAGGAATTAATAGCCCATTTAACAGAAGCAAGAAACCACCTCTGAAAAGTTAAAAGTCAAGATTCCTTGACTAGTTTGTAGCAGAGCTGGACTACTGTTCACATGTCTTCTGACTCCCACTTTAATACCACCTCCATTATTTCACGTTGCTTCTTCAGCTTAGCCATTCTGCTTCAAGATATGGGAGTTTCATTCAGGGAGCTAGTCCAAATATTCACAATAAACAGATGAGTCATACACTTATGCTGATAGAAATGATTATGCTTTTTAAAAAATCCACTATTAGAGGCACTTCTACTGCTGTTTACATACAGCCCGTATAATATTACAAGGCCTGTTATTTCCCACAGAGAGGAGGGTTACCATTGTGTGTTCTGGAATGAGGAGACAGCACTTTGAGACATCACTTCCAGCACAGACCAGAGCCAGGTGTTCAAAACTAGGTGTTCAAAGAGAAAAAACACCTTGCCCTTGGCCTGACCCCACCAGAGAGGAGTTGGCACATGATTTCTTCAAGATCAAATGCAGGAGTATGGTATAGCTCAGTTGCAGAGTGTGTACCCAGGTTCAATCCCCAGTGCTGCCATTAAAATAAATAAATAAGCCTAATTACCATCCCCCCTCAAAATAAAAATACAGTTAAATAAAAAAGACCAAATGTACCAGGAAGTTACCTGCAGATATTTTGATTGAATTCTCTTATAACAACCACTTTGGTGCAGATTTAACCCCGAATTTTAGCTACTAAGATGATCTCTGATACTAATCAGAGCATTACAGAAACCAAAAATAGCCTAAATATATATTCAACCTTTTTGGATTTCAATTTTTATTAAAAGCTCAAAGTACTGACACAGAAAATTACCCAGCCTTATATCAGGAATCACAAACTCAAGTGCCTACCAGGTACCAGGAAAATAATGTAAAGCCCAGTATGACAAAATAAGAAGTTATGGAGTCTACCAGGAATTACAGCAAACTAATTTGCTAGTTGCTTCTCAGCTCCAACGACCTGTCATTTTGTGGGAATGTGAGCTGAGCTAATAGACCTGGTTTTTCAAAAGCTGGAAATATGCAGTTAATATGTAAAATCTGCATTAAAAGTTAGCTAATAATTCGAATCTGCAAGCCATGAGCAGTCAGTTTGACTTTTCCTTAAGGAGTAGGTTTCCTACTCCACATGAAAGAGGAATGATAGCAAACATGATAGCACTTCGCCTTTCAAGTCAAATGTAGTAGAAGGATGTATAAGAATCTGTATAGTGCTGGAAAAGTGGACAAAACTCCCTGAGTGAATAGGAATGTGCCTTAGCTGGGGTTTTTGAGCCTACCTGCTTTATGAGGTAACTGGATAAATGGGTGCCCTCTGGGGGAGTCTGGGGGATAAAGATCCCTTTGCTAGGTGTCGAGGCAGGTATGTCTTCTCTGGAGCGTCTGGGAAACACGTATACTCGAGTACGGGGATGGGGAATGTCGGGAGAACAGTTTACAAGAAAGTACGAGGACAGACAGCTATAGGGAAGTACAAAGAGCGCTAGGAATGCGAGATAGTAAAGGGCTATAGGCTCTCTACAGTGTGGGGAGGAAAAGGCGATAACCTCTCCTCGGGCGCCACCTTTGGGCACCTCTTGCTCACCATCGCCGAGCAGCCGTCGTCTCCAGCGACCGCCATCTTAACGCACCTTTCTGCGCAGGCGCTCCGGAGCCACACGGTCCAGCCCAGAGTAGAGCCACGCCCCGACCACGCCCCCACAAAGCCCGCTTCCGACCACGCCCCTTCTCAGAAATCTGTTCTCCTCCCCCCAGCTGTTTCATCCACCACTTGGCGCGGGAGGGGAAAAGCAGCAAAGGACCACTGGTCTAAGATCTACCATTATGTAGGAAAGTCATTTCTACAGCTTTCCACACTTTAGCAGAATTACCAGACCTCAAAGGCTACTATAAGATAATTTATTACAGACTAGCCAATAATCTACTATTACAATGGCACATACGACAATTAAAAACAGCAAAATGCTTAGTTTCTTGTTTCACATAATGGCCAATGGACAATAAGAGTCCTCTGGAAGTCCAGGAGGCTGCTACTGAGGATACTGAAGGGCCATGTCACATCTGAGCAAGGGCCTGGGAAGTCCACATGACTCCCTGCAAAGAGGTTGTCTCTGACCTCCCAAGGAGTGTTGAGGATCACCCTCCATCCACCCGGTGCAGAGGGATCACAGCCCAAATTCCTTCTGTAGGGCTGAACATCTATGAAGGGAACAGCAGCTGACCTAGATAAAAAGGAATGAGGACAAAGGCTAGATTGTTTCTGCAAGGGGGAGGACTGCCAGAAGGCAGTGGCCATAGGTGAGGAGGACTGATTTCCAGTTTTTGGCTTTGTTCAGGGCCTATCCATGAAGAAAATACAGCCCTCTCCCCTGGATCCTTCAACTAGCTCTCAGGTGCATATACTTAAGAAGAGCCTCTCATGTCCTGAAGAATCACTCCCCTTCCTAAAAAAGTGAGGTAAGGGGACTCCTGGGCAGGTGGCCCCTGGTGCTTGGGTTCCAAAGAAGTTCTGCTCAGGGCTCTGAAGCACCATGTGAACCTGGTTCTACTCATGAAAGATTATCTGGGGGAAGGGATTAGAACAATTCATTTCTGTAAGGTATCTTGTTCAGTTTCAATGCCTTGTACTCACTCGAGCCACTCAAAACCAGCTGATTCTGCTTAAGGGACAGTTTGAATTCTATTCTCTGTGTTCCTTCCCTGGCATACTCCAATCCAGACCACAGGGCTCAGCAATACCTGTAGACTCAACTGATAACTTACCTAGTTAGGCACAAGCTCCAGGCCCTCTAAACTTGTTCTTCTGATGATTGTTATGTATGGATCTAACTGGATAAGGTGTGGTATGGAGAGGGGTGGAGAAGGGGTGTGGGGTGGAAGGGTCCCTGCCAAGAATAGGTGACACTCTCAGAAATGCCTTTCCTTCTCTCTTTATGGAGAATCTCCCGATGTGATAACCCCCACAACCCAGCTACTAGCAGCACAAACCTGCTGGTAAGGGATTCATGACACTTTCTGTGAAAAGCCAAACTCTCACAAATTTTTCCTTAAATTTTCCTGAACTGAATAAGTCAGCCTCTTGACTATGAGGACCCTAAGCTGACAACATAGTAACTCCCATTGGCCCTGACTTGTGGAAATGGTGCCATCTGGTTGGCACAGGAGCCTAGGTGCTCAGCTTCCCTCCTCCATGGAACGAGACTCCGATTTGAGCTTCACGAACTCTCGGGCCACTTCATCATTGCTCCTCTGAGACAGAATCCGGAGAATGGTCATGCCTGTCTCATCCATGTGGATCTTCGGGCCCAAGGGGCACCAGCAGGCACAGCTGCCCTTGGCTGCCACGTCCCTCAGAGGCATCACAGCTAGCCCTAGAACACGATCTTCCCGGGCAAAGCAGTAATCCTTCACACATATTTGCAACTCATAGGCTTCTGGGCCTTCTTCATTTCCCAGGAGGCTGTGAGCACAGGGTAGATGGAAGGTAGGAGACCAGAGCTGAGGGCATCCTCAACTGAATTCACCCCAGCCACCATCCAGCCCATCCTTTCTCTCCCCTCTCAATTCTTACACCCAGGTCACCCCCATTCCAGAGTCCTGCAAGTCCCCACCCCATAACTTACAAGTGAAATGTCTCATTGTACTTGGGAGCCCAGTTGTTGCTTTTTGACTTGGTTGTGAACTTCCTCTTTTTATCACTTTGATGAGGGCCAACCATGGTTACTTCCACAAAGGGCCGGAACATACCTGCTGTCTGCCACTTGAGGTCATTGGCAGCCACCACTGCACAAACAAGGGAAACCTGTGAGGATCCAATCAAGCATTCCCAGTTCTTCAGCCCCAGGGGGGCATTCCCCTTGAAGGAGAGCTAAGCTGAAGGGCTGAGATAAGCAGGCCCTGCCTTTGACTGATGGGGCCACTGGGCAAGAAAAGGCCTGAGATCTGTAAGTCCATACCACTCACCTTTCACTGTGACCTTGTGCTCCCCAGTTCCAGGATGTGTAAACAGGTCCACCTGAATAGAGACTTCTCCCACAGGATCATCCACACCAGACCCTGAGGGACAGATGGACAGATGATCCCCCACTGGAGAACTTTTAAGACTTTAAGCCTGATTATTCCAGGTGAAACTGGAATTGGGAGGCTACTATCCTATACCCTAAAGCAAGAAGCAATCACCCACAGTAGCAATGGGAAAGTAAGCAATGGGAAAAGGGGGAAAATGGCTAAAGAATGAGGCTATGTATTAAAATACAAGTTAGGCTGACAACATCTTAGGTGAAACTTCTTCTAAAAATGCACCAGGAACCCATCAGTTTCCCCAAACCTCTCCTATCCCCTAGGCTGAAGAATTTTTCATTGAAAGATGTTGGGAAAGGACAGTACTGCCACCCTGTATCTTTGAGAACTACATCCACCCCATGTGTCTCAGTGGAACAATGTGGGTCTTATCTAGCCAAAAGCAGCCGGAGGCCCCTGCTTGGGAGGCTGCCCTGCACAGAAAGACTTTGTCTTACTCAAGCCTGGACTTCTACACAAACAGCTCCCCAGTCCCTCTGGTCAATTTGCAGCCTTCCCTTAGTAAAGGCTTCATTCTGTTTTGGGAAAACACCACTAGCCTGAACCCCAGATATAACCTCTTTGTCCTAAGATGGAGGAGTGGAGGAATTCTGAGGACAGAACTGAGTCAGACTGTATGAATACACTGCCCATCTCCGACACTTGGGATAGAGCTTCTGAACTTTGACACTTGGTTCCCCCAGCCCCAACATAGGCGGCTCATTCTAATTCACAGGGGACAGTGTTAGCCCATGTTAGATTCACACCCGCATGGTGTATAACGTACCCTTTTCCGGCTGAATGTCCTCATTAGCAGTAAACCTAACACCTTTCCCATCATGCACTGAGTGAGGACAGGCCAGTCAAGAGGCAGTAGCAGCATTAGGATAGAGAAAGAAGAATCAGTTAGAGGTAAGGAGTTAACCGCCATTCAGAGCAGCTCTACACATATTTTGAGGGAGCACAGAGATAGGGTAGGGTGGAGAGAGAAGTCAAAGAACTGGGGTCAGTGCCTGAATGCTCTAAATTAAACTTAACAGTTTGAAGATCAACCAAATCATGGGCAGAAGCAGTAGAACATACAGAGGAAAGATTTCTGGGACCAGTGGCGCACAAAAGAGAAAGCTGTAGGCTCTAATTTCCTAGGCCCTTAAATGACAAAACAATGGGTAGAAAATGTACAGACACTTGCATCCTCCCTGCAGTCCCCACTCCTGCTCTTAACTCCCATGTGCCCACTCCAGCCTCTCCTCATCTTTATATCTAGCTTAAAGCTCAATGTTTCTAGAAAGCCTCTTGGACTAACTCAGATCCTCCCTGATGTTACAGGCCTTTACATATACTCAGCTCTGTAAAAGTTCTCCCTGTCCCCTTGAGCAAGGCTCATAACTTCTTTTGCTCTCTCTTCTTCCCACTCTGGACTTGAAATAAGAGCAGATTGGAAAATGGAGCAGTACTGTAGGTCCCTTGAATCTCATCACCCTCCATCAACCCCCTTCTAACTGCTTAGGTCCCTCTTCCCCTCCAGGTTAGCTCAGTGCTTCAGATCCACAGCTTAGTAAGGCCTAAGCCTTCCCACTCTCCCCTCCACCAGGTTCACGCCTCCTGCAGCATGCCTGGATTTCCCTGGAACATTGTAGTGGATGGGCCTGCCTGGAGGCAGGGAAGGGAGAACTAGAAGTCACTGGGAGAAAACCAGCTGCCTGGGTCCCCTGCGTGTTAGCATCATCCACAAGGCTGGAGCCTCAGCTCTGCAGAGCCCTGTGATCCACACCCTCCCTTCAACTGCTCCCATGGTTTGCCGCTCTTAGTCTTCTCCTCATCCACACTGGAGAATCTGGAAAGTCTTTTGCTTTCTCTCCCCAGGACAACTTCCATCTAAGGCTCCCAAAGCTGGGTCTTCATGAGTGTCTCAATCATCCAGGCTTCTTCACAGATTTTTCCTACCAAACACGGTAACTTGAGCTCAATACACATGCACCGGCCAGATGATGTCTGAGAAAAGAAGTCTCAGATACTTTCCCCAGGTCCCTGTTACTCCCCTGTCTGGTATAGATATGGGGTGGGGATAAGTATTAGGGTCCATCAAGAAATCCTGGTGTCTGAGTTTGAAGGGCTCCCTGAAGAAGTACCTGGATCCTCCCTATCCTAAGAACTACAGGATACTGACTCCCTACAGGCAGAGATATATCAGGGAGGGAAGGTGGGGACCCAGAGACCTTGGGCCTTACCCTGGGCAGTCTGTGAGCGCACAAAAGTCTTGATGAGTGTGTCTGTGGTCTGTGTGTACAGAGACAGGGCATAGCGCAGGGACTGCAAATCTGGGCTCTTCTCCAGGAAGGCTTTCTTCAGTCCATTGCCTCCAGCATGGAAGTATTGCTGAAAGACAAGAATAACTGCTACTGCCTCACTGCCTTACAGAGAGGCAGTTCCCCAACAATGCCCTCAGGGAAATGACATCTGAGCACAGGCTCGGCAAAGATGCTACAAGAAGATGACGAGCCTTTCTACAGACAACAAGATCAGGAATACCACACAGAGCCAGAGTCGTAGTCTCCTGGGTAAAGACTATTATTTAAATATCTGGCAGGAATGATAAGGGATGACCACATTCCTAGATGTGATGTTTGAAGGACTGACCTGTCTGGACAGGCAAAGATAGGGATAGAAGCATCTCAGGCAAAGAGTAGTCAGAAGTCCTACTTTACCCCTTTGAACACTTAGAACACTTTATACCTATAACATACCTCTCTTAAGTGCCCCGAATCACATCTGCCTTATTGCTACCGTACCAGATTATAAGAATCTTGATGCTAGGAACCATATCTTACTGTCTCTGCATCCTCCATAGTGCATAGTGCCTGGTACACATGTTGCCTGGTTAAATGAATGAATGAATAGTAGGAAAAAAAAATCCTTTGAAAACCCAAAGGACATTACACATAAGTGAAAGAGGTCAGCCAGATCTTGGATATTAGGATCTGGAAGATTAATTCCCAGTAGGAAATATTCAGGAATGACAATGAGGAACTAAGTGAACCAAATTGTCCTCAGAACCCAAGAATAAATGTTCTAGGTTCATGGCAATTCACCTGAGACCACACAGGAGGTACCTTTTTGGTTGCTCCCAAGCAGGAATATGGACATAGCAGAGAAAGAAATGAACACAAAAAAATCACTCTCTTCTGGATGTGGGGTGGCAAGAACCCAAGGGACACCTAATCCAGCAGAGTGGAATGCCAGGACCAAGAGGGTGTGGTAGTAAGATTGTCTGGAGGACGGGGAGGTCTCCACCTTGATGGTGTCCAGGGCGAGGTCAAGGACAGCACACTGCTTTGGAGTGAGACTCCGCGTTTCCTCTCGCACCATGTGGTCCTAGAACCCCAGAGAAAGCAATGCCATCAGGACAGCTTGTGGCTGTCTTGAAAGTCTTGCCCCTACCTGCCAGCCCACAGCTACATGGTTCCTCTCCTTCCCCTCCTCTTCAATCTCCAAAGTTTAATTTCCTTCCTCCCAGGCACCCCCTCCCCCTGGCCTCAGAAGGACCCCATACATCCAGAGTACCTTGAGTTTGGAAAGATGACTCAGCTCCTTGGCAGCAGTGAAGATCAGTTGGGTGCCCTGGGCAGAGAGAGAGAATCTGTCAAAAGCAGAGAACTCCAAACTCATTAGGAAGCATGGAACCAGCTAAGAGAGAGAGCAGGAGGAAGTGGAAGGGAAGGGTCCTTACCGTCTGGTCAGTGAGTGGGGGCAGAACAATCATCCTTTCCATTGTGTTCATTACCACCCGCCAGAGCTCCTTCAGTACACGCTTCAGGACTGTCTTCTCACACACAGTGGCGAAAAGTGTGAGGCTGCAGGACCAGGCAGCAGGTAAAGATGGGGTGAGTGCCAGAGAGCCCCCCTCCCTGAGAGGCTCTTCTGTCTGATTGCCTCTGCCTTGCTTGTGCCCGCTTGATAGTCCTGAGTGCTGTACTCACTTGCCATCCAGAAAGTCCATGAGAGGCCGGAGCACACTATCCACATCCTGAGTCACTGAGGCCCGAGCGTTGGGGGATGCATTCCCTGGGCCCCGCACTTGGCTCAGGATGTCAGCCATTTGTCGAACACACTCCTCAATCCGCACCTGGAAACTACACATGTGCCCACAGTGCAGCCCTCCCCACCCCAAACACACACTGTCCCTAAAGCAGCATCAGCTACTCAGTCCCACTCCAGCACACTCACAGTGCAGCTTCAACAGGGACAGCCAGCAGGAAGAGAGGGAAGGTCCACATATGTTCAGCTGGATGGATGAGTATGGGGCAGGGGACGTCAGATTGGCCAGGGACGACACCTGACCTTGAGAGCCATGTGTTCTGGGGCCACTGACCTGTTTCCAAACACCATGCTGAGTTCATCCAGAACCGTATTCAGTTTCACCTGCAGCTCCTTCAGACTCTCTGCAGCTTCAGGGTCCAACTGTATCCACAGGAGGTGGGCTTGGCTAAGCTGGTTCTCTCATCCTTTTCTCCCCTCCTGTGCCCCTACTCCTCCCTCCTAGGGCCTCTACCCCAATGCCTACTCAAGTCTCTCAGCTCAAACCAGCCAGATCCCAAGCTAAACTCCTGGCCTATACCCAGTCAGGAGAGGCTGTGGCCAGGGAACTCAGGAACAAAGGGAAAGTACAGCAACCCCAAACTCTAAGACTTACCTCCTTGCCTCCCATGGCCTCAAACATTTTCTCCAGCTGGACCCTCAGTTGCTGCATGTTGTTCATCAGGATGCAAGGCTTCGGGGACAGATGGAGATGCTGAGTCTTGGCTCCTTGTAACACTGGACCCATCAGTCTAGAGTCCCTCCCTCTCTCACATTACTCCAAAAGCCATGGGGAATTTACAATACATATCACATGTGTCTCTCCCTAAGTACTGAGATCTGGAACCAATGCAGACAGTTCTCCGTGAATGAAGACTAGAAGCAAATGTTTCTGTTTTTAAACTAGGTGGTGGGCCCCAGCTGTTTGTGGGATTACCCTTTGTAACTCTTTGAATATCTTAATTTTTTTATTAAAAAAAAAAAGACTAAGCAAAGGTCTAGCTTAGTAGAGGATATACTACCAAATGGAGGCTCAGAGGAACTCCTTGTCAATTTCTTGTTATTCTGTGGCATAATCTCAAGCACAGCCCTCCTGGGAATCAGAAGTCAGGAGCATTCCCCCCACCCTCAGCACTGAGGATAACTTCAAAAGCAAGAAGGATTCAAATGTTTTCACTCCTTTCTCTAAGGGGCCCAAGACCCGACTCTCACCATTTTCTCCTTTGTGCAATAAGCTGGAAAGTTCTTTGATAAGATGTTTGCATATTCCATCAGCACCTTCCCGATGGTCTGAGAAAAGAGGAGGAAAGGAAAGGAGAAGGAACTCTTAGCTTTCCCCAAGAGTATCTTGCCTGAGGTTGTACCTCCAACCCAGGACAACAATAAGTAGGAAAGGGGAATCTCACAGTGAGGGACAGATCTCCCTCTCAACCCCGGAACAGCAGTGAAACAAACCCACCTGTCTGCCCCAAACTCAAGTAAAGGAGAACAGGGTAATGCCAAGCTTTATCCAAAGGCCACTGCAGAGAGGGACTGAGCTCAGGCCTGTGACAAGGCTATGAGTATGCTAGTAGTACGGGGGGAAGCAGAAGGAGGGTCATGGTCACCTTCGCAAATCTCCTCATGTAGTGGGCAAGGATGTTAGGGTCTGGGCATTCCAGCTTCCGGATGATCTCAAAGCTCTGATTGAGCTGCGTGAAGACGTCCACCACAGAGCAGGAAAAGAGTGCGTGCTCTGATGTCTGCTGGAACTAAGGAAGGCCACACACAGGGTCATCATCTTCAGCTGGTACCGTCTCCCAAGTTTATAAAGTTCTAAAGGGCTCTCTGCCCAGCAAGGGTGGCTCAGTGGCCCTCAACAGCCCTTCTTATGGACTTCACAGGGCCGGAACAGCCATCGTGGCTAAAGCCCAGGAACTTTTGCTGACAGCTAATTGCTGGGAGATCTGGCCTGACCCGTGTGCAGCACAAGCCCCGACTTACCCCATCCTTCTTATCTCGTTCCAAAGCCCCTCGCAGGAATTCCAGGGACACGTCCTCATTCTCATCCAGCCACTGTAGGACAAACTGCTCAAACCACCTGTAGCCAGGTAGGAAAATTGGAGGCTGAAGCTAGTGGCTGGCATATGCCATGTGCCTGACAGTGAGGATGCTGGCCTCACCCAACCCCTAAGCCAGAGAGACCCTCTTCCCTACCCTTCCCTCTGTAGCCCCCACATGATGACTCACGCTGGGTACTCAGGCACCTGCCCCTGGAGGGCAGGCAGATCCCGCACGTATTCATTGTGGAGCCACTTCACCTTGAAGTGCAGGTTCATGTAGTCAGCACTCTTACACAGCCGGTCTTTCTCATGCTCTAGTAGGGAGGAAGGCTGGGTCAGGTCCCGGTAGTCGAGGCCCTGGTTCCTGAGCCTTCCCAAAGTGGCAGATCCAGTCAGGTGGCTCTATTAGATGTCTCAGAGCAAGGGTGACTCCCAAGCACCTCCTCACAGACATCTCCCCCTAGCAATGACTGCTCTGATCTCCAAAAGCCTGGCCCAAATCTTTCTTTAGAGACTAAGTCAGACATCCAGATAAGGCCTTGTAAGTCTTCCTGTGCTGGCTTTTGGAAATGCCAAGTGAGGTGCTGGCCTCTGGTGAAGGAGAGGAGAAAAGATGTGGGTGCTAAGGCTGACTAGGGGGGAAACTGTCCAGGGCTGGAGAGGGATGATGGTTTTCCAGGGCTATTTTAATCCTAGTAGCTAGGCCATTTCCTCAGATGGACTTAAGTGGAAAGACGAACAGTTGCACATGACATGAATGGATCATTGACAACTATACAGACACAGGGAAAACCAAAGTGGGCCCAAGCTAACAGAAAGAGCAGCTGAGCAGCCATGGTGTAACTGAATCCTGGGGTAAACTGAAAGGCCCCAGAGCAGAGCTGAGACTCTGAAAAATGAACTCTCAAAGAAATATGCAAATAAGAAGAGTCAGTTTGAAAACCATGGAAACACAGCGAGATCAAAGGGCCATCCTGCTACAGAAAATGGGATGCTAACAGACTTGAAAGGTCATCTGGCTGAATCTGCAGAGCCTTCTGGAAAATCTAGGACAAAGATCACCCACAGCTTGCCCAGAGAGCCTGAAGTACTGGCCACACCCATAGGTTTTCTTCATCTACTCCCATTATGGATGAAGCACTAATTTGAATAATAAAAGCCAACTATGTGCTTACATATAACATAATAGTGAGAGTAAGCAAACAGTGGAGAGTATTAAGCAACAGAGAAGGGAAGGCCAGTGTCCTTGGGAACTCTATTGCTCAACTTGGAGTTGCCATGGGTAATGCTCCTCCATCTCAAGGCAGAATGGCCAGTCTAGGGCAGCTGGTCCTGGTGAATCAGTACAGCAGACATACAGGAGGAAATGGGAGCACGAGATTGAGCCACAGAAGGCTCCCTGTCCCAGGAATTTCATCTCCTGGCACTGTAGGCAGCACCATCTCTACCCAAAGTTGCATTTGCAGTCTCTTCTATGAAGCAGTGAGCAAGAGAAGAGGAAAAAGGAATAAAACTAGAGGTAAGGGGACAACAACCAAAAGTTCTTACCACCCAGAAAGAGGACTTTTCGTATACGAATGACAGTGGATGCTTGTGACAGAGTAGAGACACGAATGAGCAATAAAGAAAGTGAAAAATATCAGGGACATCAGAGAGACCCTCTCGGGGCTCGCCTTTTCTCTTCCACCCCGCACCCTGCTGTCCTTAAACCAGGCCAAGAACATAGAAACATCAAAAGGTACCACCAGGAAGGCCTCCCTCCTTCTGCGTCAGCAACCCCCGAAAAGGAGGCAGTGCTGCTCCATCCCTCCAGAGCTCCCTAACTGCTTTCTTCTAGGGACCTTCAACTTAACTGTATTTATGTATAATTCTCACTTTCTCTGTCAATCTATTATCTGTACTCTGGCCTAAACCCCAATTTCTACATTAACTTCTGTGGTACAAAAACTAACAGGATGATTGCTGGAACATTGGTCACACTTTAAACTATCCTAACAAGTTCCATGGAGTCATGCTCCAGTAAAGTTTCTTGAGGTTGCTGTTGAGGGGGGATGTGGGTAGTGTGTAGAGGGTGGTTAATCTATCAAAAGGGGCAATCAAGCATCTAAACCTTCTCCTGCCCCTGACGTCCACATTCCTCCCTCCATTCATCTTTCATCCTCGGAGAGTTCTTTCAACTACATGATTTCAACTATTCAGCTTGCTGATATCTCCCCCAAGTCTCTTTTTGGTTCGCATAATGTCTATGTAAGTCTTTGACGGAATATCTCACTTTGGGTTTAACTCCAGTCACCTTTTGCCATCTTAACATCTCCAGTGAAGCTAAACAGGGTGTACACATTAATCTTACCCTCTTGTCTCTTGTTCCGCACTGAGCATCATCCTCGTCATCTTTCTTTTTATTCACATCCAGTTTAACGCATCAATCCCTGTTGATTTCATCTCCAAAATTTCTCTGGAATTTATCTATTTCTTTCTAGTCACATTATTACCTCTCTAGGTCTTTTTTCTACCATCTCTAATAGGGATTACTACAATAGTCTCCAAACTGGTCTTTCCTCCTCCAATCCATTCTCCATACTGTAGCCAGAGTGGGTGGCCTTTCTATATTAAAAGTATGATCATGTCACTTCCTTGCTTAAATGGGATTTTTGTTCAATGGCTCTCAATTGCCTTCAGAACAGAGTCCAAAATCCTAAACTCAGCTTACGCGTCCTTTATGATCTAGCAGTGTCCTACTTCTCTACCTTCACCTCTCACTCATCTCTTCCCTTCCACTCTAAAGTGCAAGTCACACTCAACTACTGCTTCCAGTTCCCCAAGCATGCTGACTCTCTCTATACCCCAGGTCTCTGAACATACTGCATCCTCTGCCTAAAACATCTCTCTCTCCCTTCCTTGTCACTGCTGCCCTCCTTCCCCAGCAGCTAAGCTCTGTCATCCTTCAGGTTTCAGTCTGTACATCACTTCCTCCAGAAAGCCTTCCCAGGTCTGGTTACATGGTTCTCCTCTCAGCACCCTACTCTTATTCCTTTTGTGGCTTTTAACTTTGAACTGTAACTGCCAATTTATATGTCTGTTGTCTAGACTGGTCTGTGAGCTTCTCAAGGGCTGGAGCTATGCCTCATTCATCTCTTTGGAGTTCCAACAACTAGCACTGTGTGTGGCACAAAGAAAATACTCAGTACACTTGGTGAATGGGATGGGGATTTACTGCAAAGGTGGATGAAGAAACTTTCTATATTTTAATTGGGATAGTAGTTACACAGGTGTATTTATTTGTCAAAACTCATCAAATTATACTTTTAAAGTGTTTTTATTTTGTTGTATGTAGATAATACCTCAATAAAGTTGATTTAAAAATATTGGATAAACGAGAACATTTTCACAGTTGGAGTCAACACTATCCTTTTACCATCCAGGTCTCTAAACACCTCCCCTTCTCTTGCCCTCTACATTCTGACAATCACTAAGTCCCATTAAAACTTCCTTTCAATGTCTTTCAAAGCCCATTCTTCCTCTAATTTCTCTGCTCTAATTACAGCCTCATCCCCTCAGCTCTCAATTATTACATTATCTGCACTCTCTGCTTCTAGTCTCTCCCTGTTCCATCTGCCTCCATATTCCACTGAGGTAAAACCTTATAAAACTACTACTTTGTTGACACTGCATCTCTGCTCATGAGCCTATAACGGTTTCTTATTGTCCTCAATAACTAAGATTTATTCAGCATTGAGTAAAAGCCAGGGCATATGCTAAATATGCCACATACATCTCAGTTACTTCATCAGCTCAGTGAAATAGATGCTATCATCACTCCCATTTTACAGATGAGAAAATGCAAGCTCACAAAAATTAAGTAGCTCAGTCTAAGAACACACTGTTGAGCAGGTGGCGAAACAGGTTCCAAACCAGGTCAACATAAGTTCTTTCTCTTAAAGCAGTTTTCAACTCTTTTGTGTTTGTTTTAAACATCAGCAGAACTCCTCTTTCAAAAGAAATTGTACTTAAAACCCTGTATAAGACTGATAAAAGTAGAGCTGACTTAGCTAGCACCAGGTAAAAGGCCTGGAGCCCAGCATTGTCCATCCTACCCCACCCTGCCCCCACCACCCTACTCTCACCGTTTTGCCTTTTCACTTAGCTCCTCTGTTTGAAAACATCTGCCCAACCTTATACCATCTCTCTGGTGGAATTAATTCACTTTTCACAGGTATTTATCTCTTCCCCAAAAAACCTGATGGAGCTGGAGTTCTTTAAGAACTGGGCCCATGCTCCCCATCAGGTTCACCAAGTGCCACCTGGGGGAGAGGGACAGGTGACCTGCTCAGTGGACTGACAGGCAAACGCATGGGCTACAGCCCCAGGCATGACCCAGTGTAAGCAGGAGGAGCAGCTGCTCTGGGGCAGAATTACAGAATCTGCATATACAGTATGTGACTGTCTCAAATTTAACACAGATCTTCAAGGTTGCTTTCAACCTCTAAACTTACTGTTCCTAAACCTCAAAAGTTTAAAAGTCTGAGGATTATCTATTTCCTCTGTCACTCCACCCAAATAGCAGATCCAGACTCTGATTTGTCCTTGCCCCAGACTGCTCCGCCTCCTTCTAGGTTCACTTTCATAGACTGAGGAGACAGATTAACATATATAAACAGTTAAATGAGTGAGCACAGATGGGTACAAATGGGAAGGTCTGATACAGATAGGGAGTGATATCTTTGTAGACTAAAGTGGGAAATGAATAAAAGAATTAGGTGAATGAATAAGATGAATAATAATTTGCATGTGACCCTGTTGTACAGGAGAAGTGAGGGAGAAATATCTTTCCGGCTTTGTCACATCAATTCAGAACAGCTTTCAAGGAAAGCCAGGCCAGGCAGCCGACAGTGTGAGAAAATAATCTTATCTATCTATGTATTTAAGGTTCTATGATTCTGTAAAACTGTAAAGATACATTTCATGAGACCATTCTCTACGGAATGGGCCACTTGAGAGCACCAGAATGAAAGGAGTTATCTCTGGGCTGGGAAAGTCTTAAACAGGCACTTGCTCTAAAGCTGGAAGGAGGAACCTACATCCACACAGCCATTTCCATCATTCCTTTGGCTGAAGCTTTGCCTACCCAAGGCCTCCCGAGGTCTATCACCTAATATGCCTCGAATCCCTCTAGTTTCTCATTGTACCATTCACCCAGAACTTGTAGGTGTCTGGGAGAGGAAAGGGACAGAGAGCACAGCGCCTGGGCTAGAGGCCTGCAACCACTGCCTTGGGCACACCCTTACCCTCCAGTGCATATTTCATGTCTTGGGCAAAGAGTTGCCACATCACTTCTGCGCTGACTTTTCCCACATTCAACTCTTGAGGAAACCTGGATGATGGAAGAAGCCACAGTCAGAGAACAAGGCAAGAGCCATTTAAACTGATTGATTCCAAAGCTAACATGCCTAGTTCTTGGAGGTCACAATGAAGAGGGGAGAAGCCTAGGAAACAGGGCTAGGCTCAAACTGGAGAAAAGGGGCCCAGGGACCAGTGGTAGGACAAGTATGGGCAGAGGATCCTCCCAGGCAAGGTGGCCCCAGGGGAGATGATGCCTAGAAGGCAGGGAATTGTGGCCAACGGGGGAAGAGTTGAGGTTGGAAGGCAGACCCAGGCTAAATAAGCCGGAGAAGAACGGGCAAGGAAGTGGGCATAAGAAGGCCCACATTATTCACAGCGGACAGACATATACACACATGGTCTCTGGATGCCCTGGGACTCCTATGGCAGCCACTCCCAGAAGCCTCTCACCCCAGAGAGGCTGGCTCAGTCTGGGCAGGGCCCCCCATTATGTTTCCACACCTGTCTCCAGAAACAGTTACCCAGACAGATACAAGGGACAGAGGGACAGATGGACGAACAGGAGGAAGAGGTGGCACTGCAAACACACAGAGATAGGAAAGAAAGAGGCTGTTAGACAGATGGACAAACCAACCACCAACCAGACAGGGCCAAGTGCGGTGACACTTACTGGTTCAGAACGAGTGTATAGGAATTCTTATCTTCCTCTATGATTGACACAATGAGCGTGATGAGTTTGGGCCAGAAATCCAGGTTCCGAATGCTGGGCCCTTGTTCCTCTGGAGGTAGCTCCTGCTTCTTGTTTCCGAGAAGACATGGCAGACAGTGAGAGTCAGAGTAGAAAATGGAGAGCCTTCCTCTCTCTCTTCCCCACTCCATGCCCCTTCCTTTAGAATCAGGGACCCTTCCTCTTCTGTAGCCTATCTTCCACAAGCCCACGCATGTTTGTTCTAGCAAAGGGGTGACTGTTGGGAGGTTCTTGGACATAGTCTGTCCCTGAGAACTTCTCTCCCCAGCTCCAGGGCACTGTTCTGACCACTGTTCCTGGTCAGCCTAGGAGAAATGAAGATGTCTATCCCCTTCTTCTTTCTCTCAGTAGTTATGCATATAGTGACTTCTTGGCTGAAGCAAGCAGCCCCTCCAGTCTTTGGCCTAGTTCCATGTGACCCCCTCCTCCTCTCCTAGTGGGTCTTCCTCTAATATCACCCCTGCCCCACCACACACATACACATCTCTGAGAAGCTTCTTCAAATTCTGCAGGAGCCACATAACAGACCTAGTACGCACGTTGGCCAAAACTTCAGTTAAGCAAAGCTTCCCTTAATCTGCTGAATGTTGTTAAGGGGAAAACTGCATCTGGGAAGGTATTTGTCTAGCTGATAAGAAAAGGCCTTGGGGAGGCAAGAAGGCTCAATGAGGAAAGAATAGTGTCTTCAATAAATGGTGTTGGGAAAACTGGATATTCACGTGCTAAAGAATGACAGTAGACCCCTAATCTTATACTATTGACAAAAATTAACTGAAAATGGATTAAGGAATTAAATGTAAGACCTGAAACCATAAAACTCCTAGAAAAAAATAGGGAAGAAGCTCTTGACAATGATTTTTTTGGATATGACAACAAAAGTAAAAATCAACAAATGGGACTACATCAAACTAAAAGGTTTCTACACAGCAAAAGAAACAATCAACAAAACAAAAAGGCAACCTACAGAAAAGGAGAAAATATTTCCAAACCATGTATCTGATAAGGAGTTAATATCCGAAATTATAAGGAACTCACACAACTGTATAGAACAAAAAACCACCCCCACCCCCACCCCCACCAACAAAACACATAGTCTGATTAAAAAATGAGCAGAGGACTTTAAAAGACCTTTCTCCAAAGAAAACATTTAAATGCCCAACAAGCACATGGAGAGGTGTTCAACATCACCAATCATCAGGGAAATGCAAATCAATACCACAATAAGATATTACCTCACACCTATTAGAATGGCTGTTATCAAAAACAGAAGAGATAAATGCTGGCAAGGATGTAGAGAAAAGGGATCCCTGATGCACTGCTTGTGCAAATGTAAGTTGGTACTGCCATTATATAAAACAGTATGGAGGTTCCTCAAAAAATTAAAAATAGAACTATCATATGATCCAGCAACCCCACTTCTAGGTATATACCCAAAGGAAATGAAACCACTATCCTGAAGAGGTAACTGTGCCCTCTTGTTAACTGCAGCGTTATTCACAATTGCCAAGACATGTAAACAACTTAAGTGTTCATCAATAGATGAATAAAGAAAATGTGGTATATAAACACAGTGAAATATTATTCAGCCATGAAAAAGGGAAAGCCTGCAATTTGTGACAATATGGATGAACTTGAAGGGCATTATGCTAAGTGAAATAAGTCAGACAAAGAAAGACAAATACCATGACCTCACTTATACATGAAATCTAAATACATCAGACTCACAGAAACAGAGAGGAGAATGGAGGCTGCCAGAGGCTGAGGGGTGGAAGAAAGGGGGCAATGTTGATTAAAGTGTACAAACTTTCAATTACAAGATGAATAAGTTCCAGGGATCACAGGTACAGCATGATGACTACAGTTAACAGTATATACTGTACTGTACACTTGAAAGATGCTATGAGAATAGTTCAGTGTTCTTACCATAACAACAACAACAAAATGGTATTTACGTGTGTGAAGAATGTGTTAATTAACTTTATTGTGGTACATATTTCACAATATATATATGTATCAAATCATCTATTGTACACCTTAAAGTTATGCAGTGTTATATGTCAATTATATCTCAATAAAGCTGGGGAGAAAAGAAAGGCCTTAGATGGGAAGAAACAAAGGAATACAATGGTGGATGGCAGGAAAGGAGGAGCAACTCTATATTCAGACCCCAGACAGGACAAGTAAAAGTCACCACTGAGAGACTGGAATGGATATTATCTCCCACTGGGACAAGAGCAAAGTTGGAACTGCCCAGGAGAACAGGAATAGGGCTTTTATGTAGGATGCCGTATGTCATCACAAAGTCTCTGCAGTCCTTAACAAGCCCGCATTTTCAGGAAGTTCCCAGGACAGAATCCACATTTGGTTCATTCTGCCTCCTTAATATCACTTAGATACATCTCTTCCTTTTACTTTTTCTGCCACTGTCCTGACTCAGGCTCTTATCATTCAAGGATTTCCTAACTGGTTTTTGACCATCAGTCCAATCCTTCTGCCATTCAGTCGTCAGTGATCTTTCTAGAAGGAGAATCTCATAGTGTTACTCCTCCTTCAAAAAGTTCCAACTTCATAGCTTGAAACAAAGGTCCTTCCGAATGTGACCTCTCTCTCAACCTCATATCTAACCACTTCCCTTTTGTTGCAGCCATTACCATATCACTCCCACCAATTATTTAGTGCTTATTGTATATCAGGCAGTCTGCTAAGAACTTTGCATGAATTAACTCATTTAATCCTGACAACAACTCCATTGGGTAGAAATTATCACTTTCATTTTACAGATGAGGAGACTGAAGGACAGTGAGGGTCCATGACTTGCCCAAGGTCATGTAGCTATAAACAGCAGAACCAAGATTTAATCCCACATAGCTGAACCGTAAAGCCTGAATTGTAACTAGTGTAATTAAATTGTTTATGCTCCTTCAAATTAACAACCTCATTCACAATTCTGTGCCTCTAAACATTCTGCTTCCTCTATATTGCATCCTCTTCCTTCTCAGCCCCTGTCTTTCCTACTCATTCCTCAAAATTTATGTCGAGTTTACCTTCTCTAAGAAGTATTCCCTGACACCCCTGGTCTGGTTAGATGCTTCTTTCTGGGCCCCCAGAGTAACCTCTGTGAACCTCTCATAGAGATGTAACAGACAACAACAACTACAATAAAATATAGTAACAATAAAATAATAAAACACAATAAATGTAGTAATTTGCCCCCTGGATCCACCAATGAGCTCCCCAAAAGCAGAGATGTGGTTTTTTTTTTTTTTAACATTTTTTATTGATTTATAATCATTTTACAATGTTGTGTCAAATTCCAGTGTAGAGCACAATTTTTCAATTATACATGAACATACATATATTCATTGTCACATTCCTTTCTCTGTGAGCTACCATAAGATCTTGTATATATTTCCCTGTGCTATACAGTATAATCTTGTTTATCTATTCTACAATTTTGAAATCCCCGTCTATCTCTTCCCACCCCCAGAGATGTGTCTTAATCAACTTTATATTCCTAGTGCTCAATTTGTTAAAGAAATGGATAGATGAATGAACTAATGACCAAAGACCAGTGGAGGGAAATGAAAGATACCAAGGGTTTACTTCAGTACAAATAATGAAAAATGAGAAAATGAGAGTGAGAGAAAGTAAAAAAAAAAAAAAAAAAAAAGTCAGCAAAATACAAAGACTACAGAAGTTCCTGAATGGTTTATAAAGCCTCTTTCAAAGTCTAGGTTCATCTTATGCTAGGGAATAGAGACCAAATATTCAGACAGACCCCTGCATAACTGAAAGATAAAAGCTAAGAACAGTGTCTTTGCCCAACCAGAGAGAATTCATGGATGGATGACAGAGCCCAGAGTGTGGCAAGCTAAATGACGGCCCCAGGAAAACCCCCCACGGACTTCAGAACCAACAGGAGGTTTTATAAACCTTAAAAGGAAGAAGTCATAAATACAGCACTGACACAAAAAGCACATTTGACAATTTGAGGAGGCAGTATGAACAAGATTTTAGTCTTCACTAAGGTGTTCCTAGGAAGCATTACAAATTGGATGCATTCACTGAAGGGTAGATGTCCAAGAGATTGAGGTTCTCCTCCCACAGTCTGCTGTCCAAATCCTACTGCCTTTCAAGTCTATCTCAAATGCTCTTGTTTTATGTAGCTTTCCCAATATCTGATAAACTTCTTCCACGTTCAACTGTATCCCTCTTTCACGGCCCTTCTAACAGATTTTGGTTGGAATTATACATATGCTCATGAGCCTGTGAACCAACTGAAAGACCACTATGCTTCCTCAGACCTGGCCTAGAACAAACATCCAACACATATTTGTTGGACTGAAGGGAATTTACTTAGCAAATGTGTCATCAGCAAGGCATTCCTAAGACAGGAGCTGTAACTGAGTAATCAGACCCAGAAGGAAGTCCTGACTTTGAAATAAGACCAAAAAAAAAAAAAAAAAAAAAAGGTATACCATTGAAAGGATCTAGAAAAATATACAAAGTAACCAGGTACTGAGTTAGGATACCAGCCTAAACCAGATAAAGTAGCTCAGCCTCACAAAGGACAGGGCCAGCCTTGATAGTCAACTGATGAATATATCTCAGAAGACCATGCAATGCAGAGAAAAGTGTTAGAGGGAAAAGTTAAACATCCACCAGCCAAAACCTCAGATCTCAGGGGAAAAGAGTCTGGAACGTGGAAGGGTTCACATGAGTCAGAATAAAATTAACTTCGGAGGAGAACAAAGACTCTGGGAAGGGCTAAGAATTCACCTACTTACCCACTGAACTGTGCTCAAATTTAGGTCACCTTCTCAACACCAAAGTAAAACTCATTGTTGCCACTTCTGTTCAACTCAGTTATGTCACATCTTGTCCAAAGGTTTCTGCCCATCCACAAATGTCTCACATGGTCTAAATGGTCCCCACTTTCACAATTCATTCACTCTCCAGAACATCAAGGACTTTATTCTGTGCTCCCTTTCACAGGGACCACAGCAAAGGAGAGCTGAGACTCCAAGAACCACTGACAACTGGCCCCACCTGATCCCGAGCCTCTTACCAGCTGGTACTGGCGGCTGTACAAGTCATGGCAGTTGTTGAAGATATACTCATACGTTGAGTTCAAACAGGCCTTCACACAATCCTTTACCACCTGGCTGGCTCTTGGAGGGCTCTGCAGTTCCTGTACCTGCCAATTAATTTAAAAAAATATGGGTCCAGGGTCTTGCCCACCTGGGTGGGATCTTCTATTCCTGATTCCCTCATCCCTCTGTGGGTCCCTGGACCTTGCCCTGGGATGAAACTGTCAACATGGCTGATGGGGAGAACTGCCCAGCCCAACCTTGTTGACCCAGGGTCTTTTGGAAGTAACTCAGGGAACAGGCATATGGAAACATAGGCTTAGAGGTGATAAATCCTATAGCCTTAGACTATGCCCAGTGATTCTCACTCTCCATGTTTCTGTGGCCAGGTCCCCAGACTAGCATCACCCAGCCCAATTAATTTCTTACCTTCATTCTGAAGAAAGTAATGCTGGTCAGCAAATCCACTGTGGACTTTAAATCCTGAAGCCGCTCAGGGCTCCCAGCAGGGAAATTATTCTGTTGCAAATTAAGCAAATGTAAGAAAGGGACAAAGGAATATGGAAGCCTTCCCTGCCAAAAGCAATGAAATCAGAAGCTTCCCTAACTGCTACCCACTGGGATCTTCCCTAGTTGAGTTTTACAAAAAAGCTGTAATATTACAGGTCTCCCTCCCTTCTCCACTGACACAGGTCCTTGCCAAAGGCAGGGGTTAGTAATCTCCAGTCCAGAAAGCAACACATCCTACCCCCAAGCCTACTTCCCATGCAATGTGTGAGCGTTTACACAAATGAACACACAGACACTCACACACACATTGACACACACACACACTTTTTTCTTGGGTGAAGATTCTTACACCCAAACAATGAGTTCTTCAAAACTTATAATCTAACTGTATATCCTGGAATATAAGTAGAGCCACACTACAGACCACACTGAGATGTGTACTTTCCACACAGTGGAACCCAGTTATTCTATATTTCTCGAGCCAGCAGATGGCAAAGCTCTGAGCAGAACTGCTTTTGGAGTGAGTTCCTTGGGATCTTCCCATCATGCCTCACTTCAATCCTTTTGGCATGAGTTTTAGGAGGAAGCTGCCAAAGAGAGCTTAAGGAAGATGCTGTGCCACTCTCCATTTTAAGGGTTGCTTTTTTAAACCTTCAAATGGCTACTTATATGCCAAATATAAGATATACAGTCAACTCTCCATTATTCGTGCAAATGGAAGGCACTGAAAGTACAAATAATTAAAATCTCACTTCTTTTTGACTTTGAGGTTGTTTTATACTTACTTTTTAATGTGGGTATATTGCCTGTTCTGGAAATTCACAACACTTTAAAGCAAGTAATGAAGTCATTCTAAGACGACCTAACTTAGGAAGAACTGCAAATCTGCCCATTTCCGTCTCATCCTAGGCACCCACCCTCCTACTATATCTATTTCCTCCCTCCATTCTAGGAATACACATGACCTCTGCTACAAATTACTTGCCCAAGCCAAGTTACTCTCTCTCCTCTTTGCCAGATTCTCATAACTTTTTTGGAAAATGAGGAGACTATGGAAAGATGCAAGAAGGAAATGTAATTATCTAATTTTTAAAGGGGTATTTCTGGAAGAGATTACGCTTTGGAGACTCTCTAATGAGAATGTCACCAGAGGTTTGGTAGAGTGACATGAGTGGGGTTAGAAAGCCAGTTATCTATAAAAAGTAGCCACATCAGCCACTATTTACACACTGCATGGTCCTTGGAGTTTGAAGAACCACAGGTGTCAGTGACATTGGCCATACACATGGGTGTGATGACACAGACCAATTTTCTTTGCCTTGATCTTTTAGCCATTTGGCCCACAGTCTCTCTAACACTGAGCTTGATATTCCTTAATCCCACCCTACAGCCAGGTCTTCACTCACCCTGTATGTAGAGAGGTCAATCCTCAGTGAGTTGTGCAGCTGGTCCAGTAGTTTTACAAATCTCTCTTTCTGAGGGTGGTAAACAAATAATGAGAAAGAGAGAAATAATCTGTTTCTGAGTCCCCTAGACTGTAGCAAAAACAGAACCATCCTTGGGTAAGGAAGAACCACTGAGGTGGGGATACATCCTGTCCCATATTTGCCCACGAGGAAAACAACAAACAATACAGAGGAGAAATGAGTAGGTGGTTCCTGTTCCATCTCTTGGCAGCTCTGTCTCACACTGGGGAATCTTCTCACACCAGCTAGGGCAAAGCAAGTCCCTGGGAGGGGAAACAGCTCCTTCCATACAAATCAAGAGGAGATGACCAGTGCATCTCCATCTCTTTGGGACTCTAACTCATTTTAGTCAGACAAAAGGAACTCCAAACACATTCTCTAACTTGTGCCTAAGTCTGCGGTGTCATGATTTACCTTGAGATAGCTCTTAACAGTTATACAGCCACAGTCTAGCAGTGATGATGAGAGAGAGAAATAGTGATGCATCTGGAAGATGATCAGGCAGATACAAGGAGATTTCTCTTTAAACCACATTCCACATCATTTCCCTTAGTTTATACTTCTTAAATATTAAGATAAAAACCAAATACTATTTTAATAGTTTATTTTTATAGAAAAGGTCTAATTAAATGGGGAATCATGTTCCTGTAGGCTTTTAGTGTAGCACTCCTAGAACTCACATACTGAGATATATATATCTATATCTATATATCTATATATCTATAGATATATAGATATAGATATATAGATATATAGATATATATATCTCACACACACACCATTAGATATTGATTGAGTTAGTATATAATGTGGTGATAGAATGGAAAAGATATTTGACTTAATCAATGATACTAATTCATCTACAGAAAAACTATAAACAACATTAAAAAAAAGTGGTTAGTACAAAAACAAAAACAAAAACAAAAACAGGGCTGAGAGGTCCAGGAGATTTGGGAGTATCAGTAATTTTATCCCTGAAGAAGTAATCTTTGTGGAGGGTCAGAGATATTTCATCTAGTTTATACTGAACTTATGTCAGGTGACATTATGAGTAACAATTCAACTTTTCAAGTACCCTAACAACTGGAAAGGACATATCCTGGATAGGGAAAACAGTTCAGACCCTAGAAGAGGGACAGGCTCAGATACATACTGGTATTCTTGCTTAGACATCAGTCTCATGTGAACTTAAGTGGTACTATTCTGTCAGAGAAAGACTGAATTATATTAAGAAGACTCCTTTGTGAACCTGCAGGACTGAAGAAGATGGTGACTCAACCAAGTTGCTGGTCCAGAGAGGCTCCCCGAGCCCAGGTAGTACCCCACTTCCCCAGCCCTACTACAGTGGTACTATCCCACCTTCTCTCATGTATCTATGTCTGAGGAGAGTCTATTAGTACAGTCTAAATACTCACAAGGAAAAAGGTTCATTACCTAGGTGGCAGCTATCTGAATTTTAGGCATATCAACTTGACAGTACTGACTCAAAAACCAAGCTTTGTTAACTGGTAACAAGCAGGTAACATGTTTTCACATCACACTCACCCCAAAGTTGGAGGCTGCAAAGCGATCAGATGCAGAGACGTTGGTGGAGGCAGTTGTGTGGGCATAGTAGGCATTGATGTTGGCCAGTAAGGTGCTCATCACTGCTGGCACACCAGGACACATGTACTTGGATGACAAACATGCAAAGTGTCTGAAAAACAGCACCCTCAGCCTCAAAGACTCTTCAGAGATTGCAGGAAAAGCCAACTAATTAAAAGATCTCACTCACGCATATGAAGCTTCTAACCACCTTGACATACAAGGATTTTCATAACTTATTCGCTCGGGTGTATATTCTATGAAAGTGTCTACCAGTGCCAGGTCTTGTGCTAAGTGCTAGAATCCAAATTGGTGACAGCCTGGCAGAGAAAGCAAGTATTAGAAAGTAAGTCAATAACCCAAGGCATGATATGCAAAATTCCACGGAAACTACAGGAAGATCATCTAAGTCAGAATGACTGGAGGCTAGAAGGGATTAGAAAAAGGCTTCTCAAAGAAGAGATGGTTGAACCAAGTCTTAAAGGATTAGTAAGAATTAATCAAGTGGAAAAGTGTGCAAGCAAAGGGAAACAGTATTGCAAAAACAAATATATTCATGGAGAGAGTGATATATTTGAGAAACCTCACTATGGTTACTGTTCAGGTGTTTGACAGAAGAATACCAAGAAAGGGGAGAGAAGTGGATAGAGAACAAATAATAAAAAAGTTTATCCTAAACTCTATAGTAAATTTTTAAACAAAGGCATACTGTGATCAGACTAGTCTTTCAGAAAGGTCACTGTGATGGTAAAAATTGGAAAAGAAAACTTGGAGACAGATAAGACTAAGACATAAAGACCACCTGAAGAGTTACTGCAGTCATTCAGAAAAGGAGCAATGAAGCACTAAATGGAACAGACAAATGGTTATAGGAGCACAGGCTCTAGAGACAGACTCTGAGTTTGAACTTTAACCCCATCACTCAGTGGCTTTGAATAAATTAAACTTCTTTATGCCTCAGTTTTTTAAATCTGTAAAATGGGAATAATAATGATACTCATACAGGGTTGATATGAGGATTAATTGAGTTAACATTCATAAAATATTTAGACCAGTTACTGGCATAAGGAAATACATAGGAGTTGTTATTATCATTATTACTGAGCTACAGCAATATTGATAGATTAAAAACATTTTTAGGTAGAATCTAGAGGTTTTAGAGATTGACTGGATGCTGGTAGTAAGACAGAAAAGTTTAGGCTGACTCCTAAATCTCTGTTTAGATAGCTATTCAGTAGATTGTTCCATTTACTATATTAGGTGGAGATGATGTTGATTTGGATTTTGGTCATGTTGAGCTTGAAATGCCTGTGGGAATACCCAGGAAGCAGATGAAAATGGATCTGAAACGCAGGAAAGGGTCTGAACCTGAGAAAGAGATGTGGGAGTCAAGCCTATATGTAGTGGTTGAGCTCATAGACTTGAATGAGATCATCCAGGGAGAGTGAACAAAGTAAGAATTGCAGAGGGGCCATTAATTCTCCAACCTCATTCCTCAACATGTTTCTTCTGTCTATACTCGAACTTGCAATTCTTTGAATAGTCTATGCTCTGTTGCATTTTAGCATCTCTGCTTACGCCCTATCAGACACAGAAATGCCCTACCTCCTTTTCTGTGTTTCAAAGTGTCACCACTTCAGTGGCTTCCCTCACAGGCCTCCCCTAAAATTTAGATGCCCTCATAATATGCTACGGTTACTTCTATTTTAGCACTTATCAAATTATATTGCAACTGACTGTTTACTGGTCTATCTCTCCTGCTAGACTGAGTTCCCCAAGCACAGAGGCCCCCATCTCATTCATCTCTGTGTTCTCAGCATGCAGCACAATGCATGACACAGAGAAGGAATTCAGTAAAAGTCTGTTACCCTCTGCTCCCTAGTGCTGCTAGCGCGCAGAGCTCTAGAGCTCTAGCCTCACCAATACACAAGCTACCTCTTCTCATAGTAGGTGGGAATTTCTTTTATAGGTGTCTTTGTCAACGCCAGACACAGCTGCTTTCCCTATGGTTCAGCGTCCTTTCCGAGTCCCAGGCCAGTCTATACGAGCTTGTCTGTCACACACATATATACACGAGTACACATGCCCCGTCTGCTCAGGCCTGTGATGTTTCGGTACGTTTGTCCTTGCCTACCCTCCTGTGCCCCTTTCCCTTTCTACCTGTGAACACTGGGGTAGACAGACAAATACCTTCTCCTTGAGTTACTAATAAAAGCACTACTTTTAATACATAAACTCTCTTTGCCTTGGGGCACACATCCACCTGACCCAGCTCAGAGATGAAAGCAATGAATCACTGCATACTACCCTACTAAGGACCTGTCCACCCTGTCGGTTTGACATCTTAGCTACCCCAAGGGTTAGTAGCCATTTTCCAGGGTCTCAGGAGAGCCTTACGTCATGGCCTGATATATGGACTCGATGCCATAGCGCATGGCAAATTCATCCACAATTTCTTGGGCAGTTTCATCAAAGTAAACCTTCCATGCATCATCTCCTCGAGCTTCAGGGATCTGGACTCCTCCACTGCCCTGAATGTCTGTGAGGTAATGGAAGAGGTTCTGTAGGAGACAGAGTAAAATATATATTGATTATTAAACAGCTAAATATATATTGAAAACAAAAACAAAACCTGCTGGTAAAGTCCAGGAGAATGTGAATAGGGTCCCACAGAAATGCTGTCCTTCAAGTCATTGCTCAGTAAATCTTGTGGCCCCAATAGGCTATTCTTCCATTAGTAAAAGAGAACTGAGGCTGGGACTGTCACTTCGCTTGTCCAGGGCAGCAGTGAGCCAAGGGCGAAATGAAAAAACAGGCTCCAGATCTTCAACCCCTAGCAATCCTACTGATTGCCAAAGGCCCTCCCAATATTGTTTTCTGGCATCTCCCAAGAGCTGGCTCACCTCATGGAGACACGTATACTGCACATGATACGGAGCTACCTTCTCCTCCCCCTTGATCTCCACACTGATTTGCAGGCGGATAGCCCCTGAAACAGCTGATTTATCTGTCCTCTTCTCTAGGAAGGAAAGAATACTGGAGATTGACATCAACACAACTACAGACAGCACAGACAGCCCCCATCCTGGCTTAACCCAAGGAAAAGGAGGCACTGAACCAAGTGTCACCTAGCAGGTGAACTCATTCCAGCAAACACATAGTCCACAAATACCCTAGAACTGGCTGGGTGAGAGAGTAGGAATGCCCAGGGGCTAATGGCATTAGGGATGAGTATGAAGATTTAAGGATCTTCTAAAATCTGGGAAATGTCCCAACAGAGTGAGTTCCAGACACCCCAACTCCTCTCCCCTAATCTCTACCCATGTACTGTTCTCTGCAGGTAAGGCAGGCTCTGTAATAGAGGTATGCTTTGGGGACTGAGTGGTGGTTTTGGTAGACAAGATCTTCCCCATGTTCCCCATTCATGCTCTCCCCTCCCAGCAACTTCCTCTGGTCCTGTTTCCTCACCTAGGTTGTACCAGACATCCATTTCGCCACTCAGTGTCCGAACCTCAATGATGGTTTGCCCGAGGAAATCATCAGACTCTCGCTTTAGCCGCTGCTTTACTCTTGACTTGATGTCATCATCCTCATCCCACACACGTACCTTAATGCGGTCAGAAGAATTGTGGCACTCACTGTGAGAGAATTAGGCAGGCTCTGTTATGGATAGACCCAGCAGCCCCCACTCTTATTACTTCTAATTCCCTCCCAAGGCTCTATCAGCTGACTTGAGGCCCTGCAGAGGAAGAGAAGGAGCCAAAGAACAGTGGTACTAAAGTCCCAAGTGAGTCAGGCTATCCCAGAAAACGGCTCTTCATCCCTCAGCCTTGGTGGCTCTCCATAGAAAATTATCCAGTCCTCATTGCCCAGGGACAAACAGAGGGAGAGGGAGGAGTAATTAGGGACAACGCTGGTTTCCTGTGCAGCTTAGTTGTATCAACACCACCAACAGGAAAACAGCTGGACAGATGCCACAGAGTCCTAGGAAGCAACAGCTAGTTTCCTCCCCAGAATCCTGTATGAAGTCCATAAAGGTGTTAAATGTTCATGGTAAGCCCATCTGGTCATATCTGCTTTAGCTTTCTATCTAACTTCTTCATCTATCTCAGAATGTGCTTGGTGAACTTCTATCACTCTTTAATATCCACTTGAATTGTCATTTCTTCTACGGTGTTTGCTTTGGAGAAGGGTGTTCACTCAGCTATCTCCCTCATACTCTTTCTTCCCCAGCATTTGCTTTCTAGATCCCTGTTGCCTTATCCAAAAGTTGTACTTGGCAGAATTTGCTGTTCCTTACCCTATGTTCTCATAATATCTTTGCACATTCCATTAAAATATTATAACTACTGGTCTACTGGAAAATAATAGACAAATCATCAATAAGCTTCTTAAAGCCAGGGATTATCTTAAACACATTTTTAGATACACCGTATCATGTGTAGTGTCTTATACGGAATACAAATTGCTTACTAAATGGATAAAAGCGGGCAAAATTCACTGTAGAGCCATTTCATTTAGAATTAACCATAAATAGTTTTCAAGCAGGAACCATTCAGCTTCTCAATAAACAGGCACTCTCCTCAGTAACTATTGCCTCTGGATTGGAGACTGACTTTACTTGGCCCCAATGACTTTCCCCAGTCTTCCTCTAACATAAGAAGGTCTCTACATAAGCAGCCTGCTTAGTTGATATAGGCTCAAAGTCCTGGTCCTAAGCCTTACAAGTGTGACAAATCATCTGGATTCACCAGACATTAGTCTAAGTTCTAGGTTAGGACTTGCCATTTTTCAACAACCATCCCTCATTGTCATATGAAATAGTCTGTAAAAAAGTGAGAATAGATAAAGCAAAAAGAAAAGCAGAGGCCTTAAGGGAAATGGAAAATTCTCCAAACCCCAGATTTCTATCTTCAAGCCAAAATTACCCAGTTGTCAGATAAGGATGTTCCCCTCCCCACTCCCCACTTCCTCTAGGGAGCCTAACCCTTCCTAGGCAGGATGGCAGGGCTGGGACGTACACATTAGGGTGGTCAGTCCCTGGTTCTGTCACTCGGCAGTAGTAAAAATCTTCACAGCACTAGAAGAAGCAGTATGGGATCCCCAGGGGCCCCTTTAATCGCCCTAGTTAAGACAGGGCTTGAGTAAAGTAACCCTGATACAATAGTTTACTAGAAGAAACCGAGAGAGAATAGCTGCTGCCCAACTGAAGCATGTGAGAAATGGGTTTTCTCCACCACCTCTGCCCCATCCCTCTTAAGAGTCCAAGCCCAGAACAGGATTTAATGTTGCTGCCCAGATATACATACTCCCAGGTAAGACAAGCCCTCTATGACTTACAAATGGAACTTCTCCTCCCAAACAGGATTCAGGTTCCCAAAAATGGTCTTGGTGCGCTTCTTGGTTTTGCCCACTTGCACAGTCACGTAAGGGTCACTGGATCCTGTCTTGTCCTTGGCTTGCAGGCCCTGGGCACACACCACTGCAACCCAAACACACACAGAAGGAGGCTTCAGAGTACAATCCAAAAGTCATAAGCCCTCTGAAGTATGAATGTGTGTTTTCCATCTTAGAGCAGCCCCTCTCTGCTCCTTGGACAGGAATTTTCTCACTTCACATCTATCCTTAGTCCTAAGCCACAAGCATATCCCTCAAAGCTTAGCCCAAGAATCCCACCTCCCCACCAGAGCCCTAACTGATCATTTACCCCTACACTGGTCCTTACTTGCTCTGATACATGCATGCTTCAGCCATATCACCCCAGCTAGTAAACCACTGGTTAACTATTCCCTGATCTCCTGCCTGTCTCCTTTCCCCATCCCACCAGCTCTTGTAATATCAAACTGTTAAGCAAGTCTATAATATCAGATTATTACCAAATCCTTGTATTATCATTCATATTGCTTGCAGGTGCCAGTCTCACCTGTCCCAGCACCATCAGGGTCTAGGAGAGGAGGAGTGAAAAATGAGGACCTCCCTCTTTCCTCATTCTATGCTCTGTCTCCCCAGTCCCTGCTCCCTCACACTCAGGATGCTTCTTCCCCATAGCCTAGGCCTTACTGTCCCCTCAAATTTTGGCCTGCTCACCAGTGATGGTAATTTTGGCCGACCATTTGGAGGTGCCATCCAGCACACTCTGCTTCACTGTTTTCATCTGTTGCACATGGGCAACTTTGTTCACGTTGAAGACATCCCGGATAACTTCAAAGATCTCTGGTTTATTCCGCTCGCGGATCTTCATGCGGTCCTTCATGGCCATGATAATGTTCTGGGTCCGGTCCTCTGCTCCATGTTTACAGCTCTTTTCTGCAGCCCCTGAAGGATAGCCAGAGACAGAAAGTAGGGTAACCAGTAGGCCACCTACAAGACCAAGGATCAAGCTGAGGAATGGGGCCAGGAAGAGATCACTGAGCAGTGGGAGACTCTTAAGAAGATGGGGATATCTCTGAGAAAACTTGATCTCTGTGGGGCTGGCTAGTTTAATGCCTGGCCAGTGAAGTTTAAAATGCAACTCAAAGGGTAGCAAAAAGTTGATAATTGTCATGGGAGTATATTACACTATTCTATTTAGATACACGTTGTATTTTTCACCAAAAAAGAATAACAAAAAATGTAGCTCAGTCTGCAGTTGGCTTTGACTTTCTTCCATCCAGATGCTTGTTGAGAGCTACCCTCCAAGTCTAAGACCAAAATATCACAATGGGTATCATAGTTATCAGGGAAGGGTGGTGGGTGGGCACAACAACTCCATTAATCTCATCCAACTGCCAAGCCATGATATAGATCCCAGAATTTGTCAAGGCATACAGCAGGGTTCTGCCCCACGGCTCCAGTGCCATTAATCTCAAAAAATTGTGGCCTTCAGTATCAGACTTGGGTTCAAATCCTGACTCCACCACTCCTTGCTGGGTAAACAGGCTTCTTCTAAGAGAATAAAATGGTACTCATCTCTCAGGATGTGTAATAAGCATTATATTAGATAGCATATATTAGATGCCAGTGCCTGCCATCTAGTAGGTACTCAATAAATGGTCCCTATGTAAATCAACTACACTTCAATAAAAATTAATAAAAATATAGATAAATAAATAAACAAACAGTCCCTATTATTGTTAACATCATTATTATTACCCTGGCAAGGCCAAGGGCCATCTTCACCAGCCATGCTGATATCAGAGGTTAGTAAGCTTTTTCTGCTGCCTTAACAATTATGGAGGAACACAGACTCCTCCAGTGCATTTTATCAATCAGGCTTCTCAGAGCAGAGGGACCATACTTCATTTATGGGTTCTACAGACTGGCTCTCAACCTCTCTCCAGCCTCCAAAAGCCTAGGCCTTTACTACAAAACTTAGAGCAAAAAAGAAAGGCCAACATCTGCATCCTAACCCTGGGAGGATGGAAAGCAGGTTTTCTGTCCAGGAAAGCCTACAGAACGGCACTTAATTCCACTCCATGCTCCATAGAGGCCTTAGACAGAAGATATTTTCAGATAAATGAAAAATGACCTGGGCTGGATCCTATTCTTGCCATCTAGCATTTCCCATGCAACACTATTTCCCTGGCCTGGGACCTCTGACAGGCGCTTAAGAAGAAGATGAACACTCTGACTACAGAGCAGCACTTCAGAGGCTTCCAGCAAGCAGCCTATGTGGCCAGTTGCTAGATCTCAGCAATTAAAGCAAGTACCTACTGGCACCTGTGCTTGTCACCCCCTCATGATAGGTTTGGGTAAAGTCATCACCAACATTCCTCTTCAGAAAGTCTTTTCAGAGCCCCACCTCTTCTGCTGACTATGTTCCACCTGTCTCTTCATGTCTGCTATAGCCATGCCACTGGCACCAATCTAGGGGTCTTCAAATAAACACATTTTAAGTGAACAATTCCTCAAGGTCTCTCCCTGAGCCACTTTATGTCACATATCTTTCCTTAGGGTAATGAAGTGCTTGTGAGTCTAAAGGTGACCTTCCTTTCCTCTGCCACAATCCTTTAGCTTTCATTACTACAGCTTGGCTCAGTGTAATACCCAGAAAACCTGGAGGGGCAAGAAAATACCACATTCCCCACGCCTGCTCTTTGGGGATCCAGCAACAGCGGTGCGTGCCCATCAGCAGTGGAGCAAGGAGACAAGAACTTGGAGTGTTAACCATCTCCTGTGAAAGACTTGTTGCTTTTCCTGCTCCTGGTTTCCCCACTCCATGATGGCAGCACAAGTCACATATTTAGCAAAGGCCTTGGGAGTCTAGCACATTCTTCTCCTGGACCTTTGCCTGATCAGTTTGAAACTTCTGTTCCTGGCACTGTTGTCTAAAAGCTCCATCTATAAGAAAGGAATAAATGCCACCTTCCATGGGTTCTAGGGTCTAGACTTTAGGAGGTTCTTCTGCGAAGACTAGAACCTCACAGAATTCTCTCTTCTCATTAGTTTCTGTCCCTAATTAACATGCTTTAGTCATTTGGGCAATATGGCCACCGTGGTGTGTACAGCAATCGAGCACAGCTTCTGGGATCATCTGAATCCTGGAATAAATTCTAGCTCCACCAGAGGGCCATAGAAAGTTCAAAGAATTTTTTGCAAAGGTGCTTAAAAAAGTGCTACAAGACGTCTTATTTGGAAAGGCAATGTCTTAACTCAGGGCCCTACTTTCTCTAAAAAGGAAAGAGTTTCAGTATCAGGTAGACTGGAATGACAGTCCAGCCATTCTAGCTCTTCAGTGCCATACTATTTGGGAGACCCTGCTGCCCCTGCTCCCCATCCGTCATCCCACAGGAGCACTCACGCTGCAGGCAGTCAGCATTGAGCAGGTCCTGGCACTTCTCGTGGCACTTGACTCCACACTCGCTGCAGCGCATGCCCTGCCGGGCAATGCCCCAGAGCAGGCCTTCACACTCATAGCAGTAGGTCGGGGTAGTGGCTGTCCAGACCTCAAAGTTGTGGGGTGTGGTACACGAGATGGGATAGATTAAGGCCTGCAGGGTTTTCTTATACACGTGGGATTTCTGAAAGACACATATCCAATCACCCACTAGCAACTTTAATTCTCTGCTGGAAGATACCAGAACTAAGACCCCTGCAGGGCTATTAAGACCCTGGTCTCCTCTGTGGCAGTGGAGGAGACACTTTAGTCTGGCCCAGCCCATAGCCCCAGCCTGGCAAAAAGAAGCCCCCCAACATCATGTGCTCTTGGTTATCCAAAACGGGTCTGATCTGAATGCTGGGTCAGAGCCTTGTCCCAGCATTCAGACTCTTCAGGGAAACAAAGGGTATCAGGCTCACCATAAAACCCGGAGGTCAGTGATCACATACTCGAATGTGGGACTTGGGTTTACCCATGGTCTGGACCCTTGCCTCTCCCAATGCGGAAAACTGAGACTTGATGGTATCTATTTGTTTTGTTAACAGCATGGGCCCAATACTTTTGAATTCCCAATAAGTATGGCTATGAGATGATCACTGGGCCATAGGCCAGTGGACTCATGAAAGCCCATGGGTCACTTACCAACTCTTCATCCTTGAGAGAGGTGCGCGTAGCCATTGCAGAAGTAATTCCTGCCTTCCGGGACTGGACCAGTGACTGTGAGAGAAGACTTGCTGTCAGCCCTGGCTATCACCAAAGGGCTGGGCAACGTCCTGGGAAGGGAGTTTCAGTGACCAAAGCTATTTAATGATAACTTACTACCTTCTCTCTACTTACTGTCATTCACAGGGACTGCCCACGGATGCTAGGTAACAAGCATCCGAAGTTAAGATCCAAACCCAAGGCCCTCAGGGAACTGTTCTAACAATGTTAGAACAGCACTTCTCTCAGGGAACCTATCCTTCAAAGAGTTCTCTTTCCTTCAATATTTTTAGGTATCCAACCTCACAGAACTCCTTGTTTACAGGAATGCAAAGGAAAATGAAGAGTTTAGAATTGCAGCAGGTCATTAAGAAAGGACAGACACACAACTCTGTCACAGTCACATTGAAGAACCATCACTGGGAACAATGATTCTATACTGTAATATCCTCTACCCCCTGGTACCACCCCATGCCCACATAATTCCACGTGGCTGTGGAGGCCAGCAGCCCAAATAAGCAGAGCACTTGGTAAGTCAAAGGGGCAATGTAGTTGCACTAAAATCAAGCAGGAGTGGGGGTTAACTCTGAGATCTGGGATGCCCTACTAGTCAGACTCTTGTATAGAGGGGCCCCATGAATCTGCCAAGTCCAAGCTTTAGGGCAGCTCTTGGAAAGGCACATGGTTTCCCTAAGGCAGTGGACACTAGGCAGACAGAAGTCATTCTATCAGCCTTAAGCAGGAGGAACAGTTAGGATGTGCCCAGGTGGTTTGGGATATGGACTCATAAAGATAAGGGGGTCTGGAGACACTCACCATAGCCTGCGCAGAGGAGAGCAGAGAAAGGAACAACATGATGTTAAAGCCCCTTCGAGGGCATGAAAGCTTTCAGAGACAACTGAAAGATTCTTCCCCATAGTCCAAAGTAGGAAACATGTCCCAAACACCCCCTGCTTCTATCTACTAAAAACTGTCTTCAACCCAGACAGCTGACCAAGGCCCAAGGCCTAGAAGGAGAGTTATGCTATAAAGTGAAATATGGGGAAGGTTGAAAGACAGAGGAAGGGAAACAAGAAATGAATAAAATACTGCTATCCAATCAGTTAAGCAAAGAAAATCTGGTGAGCAAGGAGGAAGCAGAGGATGAGAAAAAGTAGGAAGAAAAGAAAGGTAGAAGAGAAAGAAGAGGAGATCAAAGACAATGAAAGGTAATAAAGAAGAGATGACATCAGAATTTATCTTCACCCAATCAGCTTGATGAAGAGTTGGTGGGAGAAGAGGTGTATTAGAAAGGAAGAAAAAGAGAAAGATATACAACTAGCAGAGGGAAAAGGAAGGAAGAAAGAAAGAAATGATGAAAAGAAAATGGCAGAGGATATTTCTATTCAGTCAACTTTAGAAGGGAGAAACTGGTGGGGAGAAAAAGAGCACAGAATGGAGGAGAAATGGAAAAAGAGTGGATAGAAAAAACAAAATAGACTGAATAGGGAGAAAAAGAGAAGAAAACAGGAGTAGCAAATAGTAATAGAAAAAGGGTTCAAGTCTTACTGAACATCTGACTCTGGGAAGACCTGGGCTCCACTCCACCCCCACTACCCACTAAACTACAGAAAATTCCTTGAGCTAATTCTGCCTTAGGAGGTATGACCCCAAATGGGAGCTTCTGGTCATCCTGGAGGTCCTGAGATTAGCTTTAACTCCTAATTCTGTTTCAATTCAATTCCACAAGTTGTCATTACTATCTCTCAATGCTAGACACTAGGTTAAAGACTGAGGGTACAGAGATAGTCTAGAAAGCCTATGTCTTGTAAGACTTCCAGTTGACCTCCAAGGAGTCACACTGGTCATGACCATCACACATGAAACTCAATTATCTAGGTCAGGGCTGAAGGAAGTTTCCATTACAGGTGATCAAAGAAGGCTATAGAGATACCTAGAGGAACTGGATAACTGGAAGATAACCCTGGAGCCCAGCTTTGAGGGCCTAAGCTATAAATGTTCCAGGTAGGAGCTTGAGCCAATGAGGGACCTGGGGCTCTAACAAGGGAGTGAGGTAATACAAAGTCCCACTCAGGTCATCACTATGTCTCAGTAAGGCTTTAAATGATTGATCATCAGACTGATTCTTGTCACCAAATGCTCCACTTCCAGTTCTAATAGCTTGCCAATCCCAATGGGGGAATACCCCAAGGTTATAGCCTAAGCCTGCACGAGAGTCCGTACTCACCAGATCGCTGACAAGTGGCAGTGTCTTCTTTCTGCGTAGATCTGGCATGCTGTCAATGCCGTAGAGACCTCCAGCTGGCCTGAGGAAAGAAGAAAATATGTCAGGACTTTCAGCCCCACCTTGAGTTACTGGCAGGTTTAATGTTCCATTCTCCATGCTCACTCTCCCTAGAGGAAGATAAACTGACCTCCACCGTGTGCCTGTGAGAGGGGTAAGGAGGACAGAAAGTGAGGGAAATAAAGCCACGGGTTGATGAGCAATGGAACCTGCTCTCAGAGTGCCCCTCGGTGTCTCCCTCTATGGTTTTAGCGACGGGCTCTTTTATCGCACAGTGCCACTCCAAGGCTCCTTTGTATATTTGAAGGCCCTTGTCCTCCATAAAGCAAGGTGGGAATTGGTGGTTAAGATGGCTCCTTCCTACACTCAGGCCAGAGACACTGATCCCCAAAGATAAGTCTTCTCTGGCCTATGCCAGAGCAGAGTCCAGAAGAAATGCAGCCTAGGCAGCAAGACTGCTAAACAGTACTATGCAGGAGACCTTCTCCAACCTGAGTAAAAGAGCCACTAGTCTGTCTCCCTAAGCCTCCTGAAGGAAAAGCACCTCCACGGAAAGAGGAGCCTGCCCAATCAAGCGGAAGCAGGGAAAGTAAATGGAAGACTTCCAAAAGAAAAAAAAGATCATTTAGGAAGGAAACAGCAAAAGGAATCAAAGTCTGGCCTAGCCCTATGGTCACATCAGCAGGGACCAGGAAAAAAATTACAGGGGCAACCTAAGATTTCTAAAACTTTTACACCTTTTACGTACTTATTAATTTTGTTGTCCTTTGCCTGTTCTTCCATAACAATAAGCAATAAATATTCAGAGAAATTCCCAAAAAGAACACCATCCTCACATTCAGATAACCTGGATTGTATTCTCAACTCTTCTACTAATTCACTATATCCTCTGCCAAAATTCCTTCCTCTCTTTGGATTTTGGTGTCACTTCTATAAAATAATAGGGGTGAACTACAAAACCTCTCTGACCTTTTGGAAGGTATCATTCTGAGCCTCAATGAAAAGAATCCATATACTTGGTTTCAACAAGACCAATGAAGAAATGGGGAAAGTAGGGTGGCTGTACACCATAACTAGTCTGAAAAGAGAAATGTCAAAGAATAAGTAAGCAGGTATTGCCAGCTAATTAGGCAAAAAATGGAGCCACCAATTGAGTCAAGGTCAGGAGTTGGAACAGGTAACCTGATATGTTGATTTCTAATAATCTAACTATTAAGTACAGGCAGTGAACTTTATTCAACACTACCACATCTATGCAAGTTCTAAACTTGTGACAACTTCCAAGGACTAAGCTGAAGGAAAAGAAAGATGAAAATAGGGAGGCATTTAGAAAATCACTGCATGGCTCCATTTAAAAATAGCTTGGATATGTTCTATTGGTATGTATATATTTTAAAGTTATTAGAAGGAAAAAACTAAAGCCCTGAAGAAGGGCTGTTGAAGAAGCAACTGGTGCCACAAGTCTATGGCTAATTCTAGAAACTATAAAGTGTACCACTTAAGCCAAGACGTTTTTTGCAACATAAATGAGCTTTTGACAAAAGCAAAAACGGTTGCTAATTCACATGGTTAACTCTTGCTTTTAAAAAAAGACAAATCACAAAGAAAAGGAGCATATAAAAATGGAATAGATAACTTTATGATCTGATCTGTTTTCTTCCCTAGTGACGAGGAAAAGGAGGCAGCCACTGGGAATTCTGATGTCAGAAGGCCTTTGTGGGACAAGGAGAGAAGGAAGAGCCTGATAAGAGAGAGAGCACTTATGCTCTTTTATCTCTTAAGAATAGTCGGTCAGTTACAGGCAGCAGTTGAGCAGTTTAAAATGATGTTTGGTGCAATCACATGGGTCTGAAACTCCCAGACAAAAAACAGACAAAGCACACAGACCTCATAAGGGATACTACTTATGTCTTCACTACAGTGGAACAGAAAAAGTAGGTGACTCACAACAGCTGAAACAGGACGGGGCCCAGGGAGTAATCTAATCAGCTACACTATCCACAATGGAATAGAAGGAAACTGTCTCCAAATCCACGTATTTTTCTAGTTTCCTCATTTTCATACTTAAAGGGTATATCACCACTATGATGCAATACATCAGAAATTACAGAGGCAAGGATAGGAGAGCCCCAGTGCTCCCTCTCCTGCTCCAGGGGAACAACCTTGCAGAGCTCTCTTTCCCATCTCTGAGGAATCAGTCTGCAGCGTTCTTTCCTCTGCCCCAGAGAACCAACCAGTCTTTACAGTGAAACTTCTTCTTCCCCAGAATCCAGCTTATAAAGCTGTTTCTCCTGCTTCCCAAGGGAAAAGCTAAAAGCAGCATAAGAGACTGAAGAAAATCCATAAACCTTGCAGTATTAACACTTACCCTTCTGGGAGCCACTGGGGTAAAGAGGGGTCACCATCATCTGGAATCTTTAAAAAGAGAAAGAAAAATGTTAGATCCTGGGAAAGATGGGAGAGACTGCTATACTTCCTTGGTCAGGCAGTGGGCAGTAAAGTTAGAAGCTCAGAGCAGTGTAGGTCACATACACCACTGGTGACATGCTCAGCCTAATGTTTAAGCCAGTTCCCTGATCAGCCAGGGCAACAAGCAGGCTGCTGAAATCAGTGGTACTTTGTCTCCCTTCTCCCCAGAAAACAGGGAGGATATAAGGCCAAGTTCACTGAGCTCCCAGGACTAAGGTCCACTGGGAGTGTGAGAACTGCCAGAACTTACAGGTCTCTCACACAACCCACTGGTATATATAACAGTAAGCTGAGGCCAGAGGGTCCATTTAGGCTTCTAGGCCTCGCTAAAGCAAAAAGACAATTTCATATAGAGTCTGGTCTTCTTCCAGCTGTATTTCTAAGTTATCTTCGGCTGCCCCAGTGTCAGACCTAGTCTTTCTGGATT
Source organism: Camelus dromedarius (assembly GCF_036321535.1). Taxonomy (NCBI): domain Eukaryota; kingdom Metazoa; phylum Chordata; class Mammalia; order Artiodactyla; family Camelidae; genus Camelus; species Camelus dromedarius. The sequence goes on along the minus strand of NC_087445.1, from coordinate 46,489,166 downwards.
CCTATCTCGTGATTTGACTTGGTTTAGGTGACTTGAAGCCTTAACTCACTGACACTGAGTGCACTCTGCATTTGGTAAGCTCTATATATCAAGAGAACCCAGGGCAGATTAGATACTTGGATTATTACTCTGGTGAATTTTATGAGCTCTACAATAAGAAATTGAAAATTGGGGCACTAAATAATTCAAGGAAGGAATAGCTGGAAAACACTTTTTAAAGGTTTCTGTACAAAAAAAAAAAAATCCTTCAAGCAGTGTATAGAGAGAGTTCCAAAGCTGCCAGGGCTCTCCAGACAACCAGTGGGACACGATGTTTAGGCTCCACAGACCCAGTGCCAGTGAGTCTGGGGCTTCCTGCTCCTCCTTGTTCCCCTCCACCCACAACAACTTCCCTGCCTCCTGAGACCTGGGCTCCAGCTAACTATCCTGGAGCAAATGAGCTTCAGACAAAGGAGGCAGAAGTAAGCTGTTTAGCTCTAGACAGGAGGTGAAGTTTTGGGAGGGCTAAAGATGGGAGAAGTTACAGACAAAATGATGCGAGAGAGCAAAAAAAGGAAAGGCAGGACAGGCTAATTAATGGGTGATGTAAAAGTGGGTAAGAATGACACTGGGTCAGCAGAAGGCTCAAGATAAACTTTGGATTTAAGCCTTTCTGAGTAAGACCTTTCTCGGGTAGCCTGTACTCTAATCCAGCCTGTCTACTGCCTACAGCCCTTCATGACCACATTTTGCTGCTGCTGCCTCTTGCCCTGGTTCTGTGACTGGGATGATATGGAAGAGGGAGGGCCAGGCCCAAAAGGCAGCCAGAAGTGGTTAAATCAAGTCTCCTAAGGTTGCTTGTGAAGGGTAGTCAATCCCTAAATCCCCAGATCCTACCAACCAGAACTTATCCTCCCTTTGGAAACAGTCATTTTACTGAGCAGATTTTGATTTCCTACCAAGAATTAGATGTTTACCAGAAACCACTGAGCATAAGGAAACAAAGTCACGAAAAGTCTTGGCAGCCAGGGTTCACAGGCTCAGATCATACACATTTCCTGTACTTACAGGGGACAGTGGGTCTGCAGAAGCCTGAAGACACAGTATAGAGCATGCACACACAGCGCACGGACGGCGGACGGGGGAGTGAGCGGAGGCCTAGACATAGTCCCTATAGGAAGTACATTCATTAAGACACAACCTGTATCTGAGGAAACAGGTGCTCATGGATCCTGTACATAGGGCGACAGAATATGTGCACACACCCATTTCAGGGAGCATTCAGTGCTCACTAGGGCCGGAATCACCAGCAAAGCAAACCCTAACTGTCTTCAAGAACCAGTGCTTGCAGGCACAGAGCACTAATATACTATGCATTCTTATGGCATAGGGGAACCACATCACAGGTCTACGGAAGCCCGTGCTCACAGAAAGGCCAATACGCCTGCTCAGAAGCACAAAGCACGTTCACATTTAGGCCCCAGGCAAGAGGCACAAAAAGCCTACACAAACTCCTGCTCTCAAATACAATGTGTATGCATGCTGGGCTCAGCCAGGGTTTATAGCATATGCCAATCTGCAGCAACAAGTAGAAAATGGACACACACTGTGCGAAGTAGGAAAAGAGGAAAGTGATCAGTATCTGGGGGAGTCAAACTGAGTACAAGTATAAGCACACACATGCTACACTGAATGTGCACCATGCTGGCACACACATTCTCACACTGTGCTCCAGGGACGTCTGCAAGAGCTCACACAAGCATAGAGCATGCACACAAATTGCTTTCAGGAGAAACAGACTAGATGCATGAGCCAAAGTTCAGAGGCACAGATCATACCTGTGCATGTACACACGTATGTGTACACACACACACACACACACACACACACACAGAGTGCTCAGAAGGGAGGGGAGAGAGTTGACAACAAAAAAGGCCACAAGGGGCCAGAGCACAACCTGAAGGGCTCCTCGCTTTCCTTCTGCAAGGAGAGAAAGAACAGGGGGGAAAAAGGGGTGGGGTGGGGGCAGAGAGGTTAGTAGATTCAGTCCCACAGCAGAGAACCCAAAGAAAATGCCAGCTAAACCTCACAGGACATGGAAGAGAGGGAGAGGCCCTCTGAACATCTGGGCAGTTGACACAGCCCAGCTTCCAGAATCTTCACCTCTTGTATTTGCTGGCCCCTGCTGTTTAGTTTAGAACATCCCAGGTTTGGCTGCAAAAACCAAAGGACAAAGTCTACCTAGAAATTTCATTCACCCTTTCCAAAATGGCTTGCCTAGAGGGTCAGGGCCACGAGAACAGCTCTGTTACCAAGGGCCACTTTGACAGGCTACGTGAACTGACTAAACACAGAGTGGGTTCCTTCCTCAGAGGCTACATGAGCTCACTCTGAATCTGAGATAAGCCCACAAACCCCAAAGACCTGGTAGCTGAGCCCTTTCCATTTTGTAATACAGACTTGGTTATGTGTTTGCCCAACAAGCCCTGACCTGTTTTCCCAGAGCCTAAGTTAAGTTATGCCAAATTAAGGCCTGGAGTTAAGGCCAGGAGCAGGATGCTCAATAGTCATAGACTTGGAGGCACTGACTGGCCATTGCCCTAACACAAGTATCATGATTTGGATGATAAAACCATGACTGAAATTCCAGGCTTGATTATCTACCAAATCCAGAAAAATACTTCAAAGGAAACTGACACTTTCAGAAGGACCCAAGTAAGCCACAGGAAAGGAAGAATAAAGTCTAGAGACTACTCTTTCCTGTTCATCAGAGACTACATTACCTTCTAGGCCACACATGCTTCACACAGGATTCCTTCTCTAGGGAAAGTCCATCTACCTGGGCCCATCAGCTCCCCTTCTCTTTTCTCTCCTTCCCTTTTAAAGACCCACTGATACTTACAAGAAGAAGGGAAAATCATGGAAACTAACTCATAAGTTCCCAACTTTTCAAGCTACTTTTGATGACCTAATGGGTCAACCTGACAGAAGAATGAAGTCAAGAAGAATTCAGCGCAGCTACAGAAAGGTGAGTGAGATAAAAAAGACATTTCCTGGCATGGGGATGTGTCTCTTCTACATCTACTCCCCACCTCCCCTAGAGCACTCTGTTCCCTTTGAAAAAGAAAACTAGGCAAGAACACTTCAACTGACCCTGTGACTCAAATTGGAAAGATTTATCTCTTCCTCCACTATCATAAATATACTGTACACATCATGTCAAAGTTACTCTGATTGTATGCTTCTGTTCTTCCCAAAGGTCCCCATAATGCCTAAAGAAGAAACTCCAATCTATTGACAAGGTCATCAAGGCTCTCCATGACCTGGGCTCTTGCATCTACTGGGTGGGCTCAGACTTACTCCTAAGACTTGGCTCAAATATTAATGCCTCTGTGAAAAATTATCTGCATTCCTCTCAAAAACAAAATTAGGTGCACCGCCACTATGAATCCATGGTACCCAGGCTTCTGTGTGCACACTTCTATGATAGTATGTTGTCAGTACTGTCTGTATAAATATTCTCCTTTAGACATTGTGAACTTCGAGAACAAAAATTACATATACTATACTATTTCACCGCTGTAGCCGGAGGGTCTAGCACATCTCCTAGCATTCATATGTAGTAAAAGGAACATGAACTTTCAGGACTTAGAAAACAACAGCTTTTCTAAGAACATGTCTCTTGCCTTCACCAGAGAAAAGACAGGTCTCTTAGCCAGTAGCCTGTACAATTTTCCAGACCCCAAAGAACTGCTATACTAGCCCTTCAGTTTATCCCATCCATTGGACAAATATTTTCTTGTTAGCAATCAAACTTTTTGTGCTTCCTAACTTCCTAAAATGCCTTAGGATTTTTCCACTCAGACTTAGTTTTCAATTTAAGTGACATACGTGTATAGAACACTTGCTTTGCAGGAAAATCCCTGACCTCTAAGAATGATCTCACTCTTCCAGATAGTCTGTCTTATAAGGAAGTGACATCCTTCCCTATTGTTAAACAATCTTAACTACACTGTACTTGGGAGTCAAAAGACTTGAGGCACTCAACTATTTGACTGTGCATTTCCTTATCTGTAAAAAGAGGATAAAAACAGCTACCTCCCAGGGTTACTTTGAGAACTCATTTCTTAAATACTTATTGAGAACCTACCATACACTAGGCAGTGTTCTCAGTGCTGGTGACGCAGCAATGAACCCTGATCTTGAGAAGCTTCTATTCTAGTAGGAGGAGCAGACAATTAATGATGGTGATGAAGATGATGAGAGTAGCCAACACTAGGTAAATACATTACATATCTGGCATTTTATTTGAGTAAACTCATTTATTTCTCACAACAACTTGACCGGTTAAATACTATTATTACATTAATTTTTTTGATTAAATTGAAGATCAGAGATGTTAAGAAACTTGCCTAAAGTCATAGCAAGTGGCAAAGCCAAAATTCAAAACAGGCATTCTGGTTCCAGGATTTGGAACTATGTGTACTGCATCATGTGTGATGGGGACTCTGCTGAAAAATTCAGGAAAGGGGAAAAGACATTGTCCCCTGTGGTGATGTTAGAGTTGTTATTAAAATTTTATAAAAGGTTGTCAGGGAGGCCTCATTGATAAAATGACATCCAAGCAGAAATCTGAAGGAAATGAGTAAAGAAGCTATTCAGAGTTCTAGGAGGAAAGTATTCCAGTCAAAATATATAGCAAGCAAGTGCAAAGCCTGAGGTAAGAGCGTAACTGGTGTGGAGGAACAAGTCTGCCATACAGTACCAGTTCAAATGGGGCTCTACAGGCCCTTATAAGCATGTTGGCTTTCATTTTGAGTGAGATAAAAAAAAAATCCCTGGAAGGTTTTGAACAGAGAAGTGATATGATCTGAATCATGTTTTACGAGCTGGTTGTGGGGAACAGACTGTAAGGGACAAGGGTAGAAGTAGGAAGACCAGTTAGACTACTGCAATCATCTAGACAAGAGAAAATGGAGACTTAGACAAGGATGTTAGTGGTAAGATTCAGAATATTTTTTAATGGCAAAGCAGGCAAGATGTACTATTGACTGGATGTGGGTTGTGAAAGAAAAGCAGAAGTCACTAATGACTTTGCGGATTGGGCCTGAGCAGCTAGCTGCAAGAATGGAGTTGCCATTTACTGGTAAGGAAGACTATAGGAAAAGCAGGTTTGTCAGGGGTTTGGGGAGAAAGATCACAAGTTTGGATTTGGATATGTCAAATCTGAGATGTCTATTTACAGGTAAATGCAGATGTTAAGTAGATGTGGAGTCTGGTGTTCCTGGAAGATGTCTGGGCCAGAGATATAAACCTGGGAATGCTTATGAAACTCATGAAATTGAAAAAGATTACCTAGGAACTGAGTATGAATAAGAAGATTAAATCCTGGGATACAATAAGACTGGGAAGATAAGAAGGGACCAGCAAAGATGACTTGAGAAGGAATGGTCATTAATACTGGAGGAGACCCGAGAGAGAGAAGTGTTCTGGCAGTCAAGTGAAAAAAGTTTCTCAAAAAGAAGAAACTGAGGCATAAGAATAGACTGAAGATCAATGGAATAGAATTGAGAGTTCAGAAATAAACTCTTAAATTTATGGCCAGTTGATTTTTGACCATTTGATGGGTAAAGAATATTCTTTTTCAACAAGTGATGCCAGGATAACTAAACATACACATGCTCAAGAATTAAGTTGGACCCCTATCTCACATCATATATAAAAATTCACTCAAAATGAATGATAGAACTAACTGTAAGAGTTAGAACTATAAAACATTAAGAAAAAAAAAACATAGGAGCAAATCTTTGTGACCTTGGATTAGAAAATGGTTTCTTAGCTATGAAACCAAAAGCAAAATCAACACAAGAATAGAGAAATTGAATTTCATCAAAATTTAAAACTTTTGCACTATACTTCATACCCATTATGATGACTATTACAAAACAAAACAAAACAAAAAAAAAACAACCAGGAAGTAACAGGTGTTATTTAGCAAGGATGTGGAGAAATTGGAATCTTTGTGCACTGTTGGTGGGCATATAAAGTGGTGCAGCTACTGTGGAAAATAATATGGCAATTCCTCAAAAAGAACAGAACTACCATATGATCCAACAATGCCATTTCTGGGTATATACCGAAAAGAAATGAAAGCAAGAACTCAAACAGATATTTGTACACCCATGGTTTTAGCAGCATTATTAACAACAGCCACAAGGTAGATGAAACCCAAGTGTCTACTTGGGATGGATGAATGGATAAACAAATGTATATGTACATACAATGGAATACCACTCAACCTTAAAAAGGAAGAAAGTTCTGACACATGCTACGTAATGGATGAACTTCAAAGACATTATGTCAAGTGAAATAAGCCAGTCACAAAAGGACAAATATTGTGCAAATACACTTACATGAGATACCTAGAGCAGTGAAATTTATACAGATAGAAAGTACAATGATGACTGCCAGTGGCTGGAGGAGGGGAGAATGGCAAGTTAGTTTAATGGGTACAAGTTTCAGCTGGGAAAGATGAAGAAGTTCTGGAGACTGTATAGTGGTGATGGCTGCACAACAATGTGAATGAACTTAAAATAATGAATTTTACATTATGCATATTTTACCACAATAAAATTTTAAAAAATTTTATCCTTCAAAGGACACCATCAAGAAAGTGAAATGACAATCCACAGATAGTACTGTAAAATTATTTGTATAATTTGTATATAAGGGACCTATATCCCAAACATATAAAGAACTCTTACAACTCAACAAAAAAAGACAAACAACTCAATTTAAAAATGGGTAAAGGATTTGAATAGATATTTCTCCAAAGAATATATAAAAATGGCCAATAAGCACATGAAAATATGTTCAACATCATCAGCCACTAGGGAAATGCAAATCAAGAAAAGTTATGTCACACCCACTAGGATGGTCATAATAATAAACAGACATTAGCAAATGTTGGCAAGGATGTGGAGAAATTAGAACTCTCATACATTGCTGGTAGAAATGTAAAATGGTACAACCACAATAGAAAACAGCCTAGAAGTTCCTCAAAAATGTTTAACACAGAGTTGGAAATGGAACTGACCCAGCAATTCCATTTCTAGGAATTGAAAATATATGACCACACAAAAATTTGTTCACAGAGTGTTCACAGCATTATTCATAGTAGCCAAAAAGTGGCAAAAAAACAAAAAACAAACAAACAAAAAACCAACCCAAACAACCAAATGTCCATCAACCGACAAATGGATGAACAAAATGTGCCATATCCATGTAATGGAATATTATTCGGCCACAAAAAGAAGTATCCACATATATTACAACATGAGTCAATCTCGAAAACATTCTGCTAAGTTGAAGAAGCCAGTCAGAAAAGGCCACATATTATACAAATCCACTTACATGCAATGTCCAGAACAAGCAAATCCATAAAAGCATAAAGTAGATTAGTGGTTGCCAGAAGCTGGGGACAAAGGGGATTAGAGAGTGACTATTAATAGTTAAGGGGGTTCTTTTTGGGGTGATGGAAACAGTCTAGAATGATGGCTGCGTAACTCTGAATATACTAAAACCACTCAATTGTACATTTTTAAGGGATTTTAAGGGTGAATTTTATGGTATGTAAACACACACAAAAAAAGCTGTTATAATAAAAGGAAATAATCAATGATATCAAGTTGCAGACTAAGAGAACTAAAAATGGACCAGAAATTGGGCAATATGATGGTCATCTGATGGCCTTGACAAAAGCTATTTTGGTAGTGGTAGGAATGAAAAAATTACATTTTAATGTAATGCATGTAAAAGTACTTAAAATAGTGCCTGGTATGTACTCCTCCCCATCCCACATCTCTGAAAAAAAAAGAAGGAAAAGAATTAAAAAATAAGATCTAAAACTAATGGTAAGATACTACTAGTAAGCTTAAGCCTCCTAAAGTCTCAAGCAAGGCAGTAAAGAAGGAACATTTCAAATATTTCACTGTGGTAGCAATCACTGTTATACTGAATCTATTCCTCTTGCTCTATGGAATGGTACTGGAGTCAGGCTGGACTCAACACTGAAGAGATACTGCCACTGCCTAGCAATCTCTTCACCACCCTCTCTGCAGCCTGCAGATTGGATCCAGGTAAGCACTCAAAACTTTGTCTTGATTTCTTACTGGTGTTTCAGAAAACCTCCTCCTTCTCATTATCTCTGCTGCTGCCACCACCTACTTACCACAGGTACCAGAAGTTCCTGCATCATCCAGCAGGATGTCAGCCCAGAAGGGAAACTCTCCAACTTGAAGAATTCAGCCCCAGTGTTCTGGATGTTCATGCTAACATTAACTCCTGCCAATGTTTAAGGAATTAGTAAGCAAGTACTGCTTTGATATTTGTTGTTTCTACTATTGCTGTAATGTATAATTTCTAAATGCCAAGGGAGAAGGAAGAGGGGCTGCAAAGTTAAGAGGAGAGAAAAATCTCTTGCAGTTGAGGAATTATGGAAAGCTTCCTGGAGGAGGTGATATTTTGGCTGTATGTTGAAGAACTGAGTAAATTTTGCTAGGCTGCTATGGTGAACACAGAACCTTAGGCTAGAAGGAAGCATGCATATGTGAATATGCTGAAACAAAGTACAAGGCCAATTTGTGAGACAGCAGTTTCCTTCTAGGTGGAGTCTAATGGGACAATGGAAGAAAAGGCTGGAAATGTAAACTAGAGACCAACTGCCGTGGTCTTGAACACCAAGTGAAGGAATTTAGACTTTTTCTGATAAGCTGTAAGGAGCCACTCTAGGGATATTTGAAAGGAACGTGACATGATTTTTTTCATTTTTTAAATTTAATTTTATGACTTGGTATTAATTCACATGATTCAAATTCTAAAAATTATTAAAAGGTATACAGTAAAAAAAATCTCCTCATCCCATTAGTTTTCCACCTAATACTTTTCTCCATGGGCAATCATCTATCAGTTTCTTACATATCTTTGTTAGATATTCTATACATATACAGACACTATAGGTTTGTGTATTCTTTCCCTCTCCTTTTTATACAAATGTAAACATCTTACATATCCTGTTCTGTACCTTTTTTTTTTCACATGTCAAGATGTCTTTCCATTTCAGTAAAGAGGCACCTCATTCTTTCTTTTTTTTTTTCTTTTGGCACCTCATTCTTTTTAAAGCTGCATGGTACTGTATTCCATAGTTTAGTTGTGCCAGTAAGTTATTTAAGCAGCCTTTCTTAACATTTAGGTTGTTTTCAGTTTCACTATTTAAAAAAATGCTTCAAAAATAGACCTGAACATATGTCTCTTCCACATGTGAAAGTGTACCTGCAGGATATATTCCTGAAAGTAGTGTTGGGGCTCAAAGGTTATACATAATTTTGATAAATTTTGCCAAGTGCCTTCCTTAGAGGTTATATCAATTTCCACTTCCCACCAGCAATGTATGAGTGCATGGTCTCTCACACCTTTGCCAACACAGTATGTTTTCATAAGTTTAATTTTGCCCTAGAAAGATTAATCAGGTTATACGCATAAGAAGACAACCCCATTAACATTTAAAACTAGATGAATAAAACATATGCTCTTTGGATAAATTTAATTTTGATTGGAAGAAGTAACTTTAAAGTTACATATTACCTCCGTGCTACCTAGTAAAAAAGTTCCCTTATTTCTTGTAGCCAAAAGCCTTCCCATTCTTAGGTAAGCAGCCTTTAGGTGGAGATGAGAAAAAGGGAATACGACTTGTGGAGGGCAGGGTCAGCACTATAAGCATTTCCTGGACGGCTCCAATTCAGAAATAAGGTTCTGTGTTTGTCAAGTCCAGTTGTGAGAAGAAGAGAGGTCAGGATAAGGGAAAATTCCGAAAGTGGACTACAAGGTGGAGAAGCCCCATCAGCAACTGGAGAAATGGCAATCTTACCTCAGCAAGAAACCTGTGGAGAGTAATTTTAAAATGCTAACATAGGATCGCATCAGCCCCCCTAGTGCCTGTGAGAAACATGCTTCTTTTCCCCATTCCTATCTCCTACCCCACACCTACTTTGCACACCAGAATATCCTGAAAGTCCTGCAAGCTGCAAACTACTTTTGTCCAGATGTTCCTCCCTCCTTTGAAAAGGTATTTTCAAAAATAAAGCTCCTCGCAATAAACTGGAAGCTCCCTAGGGACAGGAACTCCTTTCCTGTTGCTTTTGAACTCTCTTACACTGCAATCCCCACAGGACCAGATTAAGATCCAGTAATTTAGACTGATTCAAGCTGTGGACCTCCCCCAGCCCCTTGTAGAACTCACTACCAAGCTGGGTTTCATGCTGGCCTGATAGAAGGCCATACCTGACCAGCTGTGAACCCATTAAATAGAGACTTGGAATACCTGGGTGCATGTCTTCTACCGAGAGATGGTTTGTCTTCTGTACTAGCTCGTGCAAAAGTTTTTTCTGCCTCAGTCTTTTCTCTCTTAGAACATTTTTTAAATTATTGATGCATTTGTTAAGGTAGATGGTCTCTGCACACACTTGCTCTAGGCTTATTTTGCCCTGGTTGGGAGATTCAGGCCTAGAACAAGTTTCACTTCCCAGACACGGAGCTAGAGCAAAACCTGGTGATGAATACGCAAGGGGCAAGTTATTAGAAGCCAGAGAGGAGTTGCTGGGATCCTGAGAGGTTTGGTCTCCCTGTGCAGAGATGCCCACTCCACCAGAGACCACACTGAGCAAGCTCTCACTCCCCTGACTCCCAGGGCTCTCCACTGAGAAATCCTGAGCACCCCCTGAACTCACTGTCCCAAGAAGTCTATCACTGTTCTCTGACTGGGAACCGCTCTCAATGCTTTCCAGGTCCTCAGGAGTGATGGACCCACTGTTGTCCAGCTTCTGAAATACTCCCTGCAAAGCTGAACGAAAGTGGTGAATTGCTCGGCCCAGTTTACTCCTGTAAAACTTGATTTCTACATCTTCATCCTCCTGTGAGCCACCCAGACTACAAGAGGACTTTTCAAAGACATCTTTGAGGACCTGAGCAGCACGTTCCTCCTCTTCATTCAGGTCAATATGAACCATGTCACCGAAAGTCTCAGGCCCTATGATAATTTCCTCCATCATGCTGTCACAGCTCAGAGTTGCAAACCTTCTTGACTTATCTGTTAAAAGGTCCTCTAGCTGCTTTGAGCTCAGAATATCAAGCCTGGCTTCACATGCCAAGAGTTTGTCTTCTGTCTTCAGCAACCCAGACAGTGACAGGCAGCTGTCAGCTTCACTTGATTCACTGCAGTTATTTTCTATTTTTGCTACTTTATATGTTTCAAGTCCTTGGATGCACTGTTTGAAAACCTGGGATTTTCCAGAATCCTCCTCTTTTGAGATTAACACTGAGGAAGGTTCCTCAAATGGATGGAGGGTAGACAGAGAAGCCTCTCTCCCTGTCAGTTCATCACAGGTGCCACTGATAACTTGGGGTATTTCTGATCTTCCTTTAACTTCACCGCCTGGCTTAGATTCATCACTCGGTTTTGCTAAACTGTTCTTGGGTGGGAAGCAAAGGCCTTGCTGTTCAGGGGTCTGGAGTTCTCCATGTTGATTCTGAGCCCTCATTTGACATGCTCCTATTATTGGTCCTCTGTCTCCTGTTTCCACCTGAAAAACTGGTTCATCTAGATTTAAAGAATTCAAATTACGATCCTGAAGTTGTTGTTGCAAAAATGATAGAGGCTCCTTTTGGGGATTCTTACAGCACTGTGGTCTGCTTGGTTCTTCTCTGGTGGCAATCCGGACCCCTAAACTCTGCAAGAGGATAGATTTCTGCAATATGAGGTCTCTATGCTCTAGATGGGCAAGCTTCACAACAGTAGGCCTGGGGGCTGGGGCTTTGCCGGCCCTGTATGCCTCTTTAATGTACCTGCTGCACTGCAAGCCATTAACACAGAGGTGCTTGGCCAGGAAGCTGTGCACCAGCTCCATGGTATTTTCCCCATCTTGCTCAGGAAGTCCATACAGATACAGAATGGCTTCCTCACTAGGTCTGTCCACATGGGGTTCCTGGGCCTTTCCCCGAACACACACCTTGGCCAGGGTGCTGCTGCCCACTTGTAGGCCTTCTATTTCACTCAGAACTGAGTCTACACAGCTAGAGACTTCATCTACTGAACCCCGGACTTGGCTCAAGTGCTGCTGCAACTCAGCGATCTCAGTTTGGAGACGGCTGATACCTTGCAGCTCCCTGATGATATAGTCCACCACATCCCCCAGCGGTTCTCGCTGTTCACGGCTGCAGCCTTGGCCAGGGCCTCTGGATGAAAGGGGCTTGGCTTGATTCCTCTCTGAGGGCTCTTGACAGCTTGTGGTAATGTTGGCAGATGAGACGTCCTGAGAGCGAGACCCTGAAACACCGGCAGCAGTGGAGCCCAGAGGAAGCTGGCTGCTGGCCTGCTGCCCAAAGCTGCAATACTGGGCCAGGACCCCATCACCATCCCCACCAATGGCTGAGGCTACTGACCCACACTGGGCGGGCAGAGAGCTGTCCTCTGGTAAGGATCCAGCAGGGCCTGAGGACTGGCTCTTGATGCCACACACAGTCTCTGCCTTAGCCTTATCGGGGGAAAGCCTGGAGGAGGGTCCCAAGGTGACCATGATTTCTTCCTCTGACTCTTGCAACAATCGTTTCATTTTTTCCCTCAGGGTCTGAGGGATTCTCGGCTTCTTCCTCTTGTTTCTACTCAGAATGGTTAATGGAGACTGGGTTAGAAGGTTAACACCCTGATCTGCTCTTTTCAGTCTGTTTTTAGCAATTATTGCCGGCTGATGCCTTGGGCTTGGCCCACAGAGCTGCCTGGAATGGTCCCATGTGTGGTCTCCAAACCTGGCACATGTCCCTGGATCCTGGCTTGACTCTTATCCTGCAGCTAGTAAAAAACGAAAATAGTGCACTCAGGTCAGAAAGTACCAAGATAATCTTAATATGAATCAAGCTGTCAAACAGGAATAAGATTACCTTCTAAGACTGTAGGAGTCAACACTGACCTGCCTCCCAACGCTGACCTTAAAGGTTACAGGCAATCAGCTCTCTCTCCTTGGCTTCCCACTAGAGTACTGATGTACCAACAAATCAAATCCTTGTGTTCTGAGCAAGCATCCAAAGGCATCAGGATTGAGATAAACTTCTGGGAAGTAGGTGGAGTGAGGTCAATGAGTGACTGAACCTTTACAAATTCAACATGAGGGTCTCGCTCAGCAATGAACAAACAGATGCTTAACCACCAAAACTCAAATCACATACACAGTAAAACGCAAGACATGGAATGTTTCTCTCTCCCCCTGTCCCCAGTTTATTGTTCTCGTGAAGGCTCAGCTACTCAAACGTTTGCTCCTGCCTGTGTTTATAGCACAAAGTGTTTTCTCCTTGTTCAGTGACAGCATCCCTTCACCTGGAGAAAGGATCATGACAAGTAAGCGATTTCCCAGCACTGTCCACTGCAGGAGTAATGCAGGGTTGCTCCAGCCCTCTGACTGGCCTGGAGAGAACACTGCATAGGGCAGGTGGGGAGTTGGTTAGCATTACAGAGGGCTCCCAATGCTTTGCTGTTCTCCAAAAAGGTGAAGAAAGACCTGCCACCAGTCTTGCCTCTACATCCTAAGCTACCAGCGACTGTACTACAGAGGCAGAGATGACTATTACCTTATGTGGGGTGGACATCCATTCCCTTTGTACTGGGAACATGCAGAATGTAGGGACAGAGCAGAGTGGAAAGTACAAAGGGTGAAGGAGAGAGCCCAGGAGTGCACGGCACTGCCAATACTCTCTGGGTCTGCTCGGTCAGCCCCGGCAGGGGTAAAATGGGTTGGTGGGAGACCTGCTACCCTTCATGTTCTTCAACCTGAGATGGTTTCTCCATTTTCTGGATTTGATCTAGATTTCTAAATGTTCTAAACCCCGGATTCCTTTTCCCAGTACTCAAGTTAACCCTAAAAGGGGAAAACTGCCCGTGAAGAACCCAAGCTGACTGCTCCCATAGCAAATCTTTTTCAGGAAAGGCCACCAACTATAGCCTGTGGGTCTGAAAGTTAAAAGCACTGTGCTTCTACAGACTAGGAAGAACCAGAAGAACAAGTCAAAAGACTTGAGATAAAGATGAAGCTGACCCTTTTACTGGAAATAACTAGGCCAAGAAACAAGAGACAGAAACTAGATTATTTCCCATTTCATTTCTTCCCTTCTCTCTAGTTATGTCAAAACTACTTTATCTAGGAATTCCTCATCTAAGAACTCTACCCATCCTGTGAGGGACTACAGAGGCCTGATTATCAATTTTTAAGCATTAATGCTTTATTCCAATGTTTCCAGGGGTCAGGATTAGCCATACCCCTAATGTGGCCAACTCAGTCTAGAGTGAGAGTGAGAGAGAGAGTGTGTGTGTCTGCGTGTCTGAGAGAGACAGAGACAAGACAGACAGACACAGAGGGAGAGAAAGAGAATGTTCTGATGTGCACAACCAGAACTCCTGGGTCTTGAGCTTAGTGCCCAGCTGCCTAGACAGCAAAGCCCCAATTCTAGAACTGACTCATCAAATTCTTCTTTTTCTCCCTCCATAAGTACAAAATCTCTTATTGCAAAGCCACCTGTTTCTTTTTTCCAACTGTGCAAGGTCTGGCACCTTGATCTGGTCTTAACATATGGTATTAACTTTAAACAAAGTCCCTAGCCTGACAGACTAGAGTTGTTGATTAGTCTTTAAAGTTTGTCTCAAAGGGGAAAGACTGCTTACCAAACCAAGATGGAAGCTCTGTGTATGACCACATGAAGCCACGAGCAAGTGTTATTAGACTGAGATCTAGAGACTTAAGTTTGGGTCTTGCTTCACCAGTGACCTTGGATTAAACACTTGACCTCTCTGTGCCTTAGTTTCCTTATCGGTAAAGTGGGGGAGATAGTCACAGGAATGTTATAAAGCTAAAATGAGACTGATAATTAGTAAACTATAAAGTACTACAGTGTTATCATTTACTGATACGGCAAGTTCCTGAGACAAAGAAGCAGGGAAACCAGTATCTAAGCCATGAGTACAACTGCCTAAATGTTATGATATGAATGAACCACGACTTCTATCCCAGCCCCTGACCCCTACCTTTCCCAGTCTCTTCTGATGGTCTACAGCGGTGCCTGGAACTCTACCATTAGAGTGTCATTCTTTGTTAGTCCTTCTTTCTTCTAGAAGTTTTCTTTCTAGGGAAAGAAAAGGGAGGAGCAAAACATCCAGTCCCTAACATTTCATTCAGGTGACAGGAGGCTTGCCATCCTTCCTCAGACAGCCTGAAAGCATGAGAAGGGGAAAACAGCTACAGGAGGCAGGCTTTTCCTTTCTAGTGCTGCTGAGGCCCAGAATGCATTGCCAGGTCCTCCAAGGCCAGCTCCACTGTGGTCCAGAGGAGGTAGTTTTTCAGGAACAAAAATGAAGCTGACTCTAAATGTTCTAAATGAAGCTATTGCTTCAGTGCAGGTCAGGTTGACTCTGAGCCTATCCATCTCTGCCCCTCAGATCAATATTCCACATTGGCTTGGCCTAACTTCCTGAATGGTTCCATGAGGTTTCCTTCCAAGAGTGCAGTGCCTACAACACTAGCTGGCCAGCCAAACAGGGGGCAAATGGCACAGCCACTGTGTTCAGAGCCCTTTCCTATGGCGTCCGGAAGGACTAAAGGCAGAGCTGTCAGGTTTTCTACATTAGTGACAAGTAGAAAATTTCCAGCTAAAGCTGCCATAGCAACTCTGCCCATTCTCAAACAAAGAGGCTTGCTTCCATATTAAACAAATAAACAAAACCCTCTAAACCTTCTTCTAAACTGGTAGTTCTTGCCCCCTAATGAACTCTAAATTAAAAACATCTCCTAGGGATATGAGTTCCCTAAAGGCACCAAACCCACTCAATCACCCAGATGTTTAGGTTTTGAAACAGGGGACAGAGCCCAATGTAATTCCCAGGGATCAACTAGTCACTCTGAAAAAGCAACCTGTGGAGCCAGGAGGTCCAATTCAAGGCCACCTCCTTCAGCCTCTCTTTGCTACTACTGGCCACATGAATGAAGCAACGAGGGCTGAAGTGTAAGAAAAACAGTTTGATCTCTATCAGTGAAACCGATGTGCCAGGCACAAAGCTATGTGCCAGGGATATGACACAGTTCCTGTTCTCTAACATATTAAAGTTTGGAGACAGAGTTAGACATACAATCACAAAATACAGTGATACATGTTATAATAGAAGTTGTAATAAAAAGTGAGCATTTAATTTCAGGGGTGGGGAACGGGAAGGTGGTGAGAGGCCCAGCAAAACCAGGACGGGAAAGGCCACAGAGAATAAGTAATAAGTGGGGATGGAATAGGAGGCCTTGGGGTCCAACCAGCTCAAAGCCAGCCCTCCAGTTTCCTTCTAGGTACCCAGTGCTGTCAATGCCCAATCCTGTTGGCCTATCCACTCTAGTCAACTCTCCAAATTTCAGACATACACTCTCAAACATGGCCATACTCTTCTGCAATCTGTTCCTAAGGAATGCCTAAGGCTAGGAAAAACAAGGTAGCCGTTTCAAAGGATATCTGCTTTTGAAAAGAGAACATACCAAAACAAAATGAATTGATCAAAAGGAATAAAGCTTCAATGATGAAAAGCTGAGAACTATGGCAGGGATAGACTCCTTACATCACACAGCATCACACCAGCCTATCAAAAGAAGTCAAGAGAAAAACCCCCTCAGTTTTCTGAAATGGCTGATTCTTTCATCTCTCTCTGACTTATCAAATAAATGTTACTAGGAATGTGAGAATTCCTTGTAAAATTGCTTCTGACCCAAATCTTGGCTTGGAGGAAACAACAGTGGGACCTCTGGGAATAAGCCAGGACTCTTTTCACATATATCAAGCAGCCTCTCATTTTGTATGAAACAAGCCCAGAAGGCAGAAAACCAAGAGGCCTGAGCCTCCTACCCCTCCAGATCCCCCACAGAGGTCAGATCATTCCTTGGACATTTACCAATTATGTTGTATGGCTAAAATAGTGGGAAATGGATTTCTAGGGCTGCAGCAGGTAGGAGTACCCTTAGGATGTTAATCTTTGGGAAAGAATTAATGCTTACAGAGAATCTTGCCAGAGAAAACGATCAGGGCCACAAGGTATGAAGAGTGAGATTAGCCAAAGGGAATAAAGAATACCTAGATTAAATGCACAGTAAGGTCCCTGCATTGCAGTTCCTAGAACTAGTCATCCCTCCTCACCTGCATTAGGAGGAACCCCATTTATAGGGCAAAAACTGGTCATGGTAAAGGAAAGAAAACCTCAAGCACTGTATCCAAGAGGGGAGACAGAACCTCAGGGAACATATAGTAGCAGGAAGAAAGATGCAGTCTTCAAGGGGCTGGCATATTAAGACCTCAGAATGAAAACTGAATGCCAGTCAGAACTGGGTATTCTATGCCCATCCCAGGGCTCCTGTCAGCCAGACCAATGTTTATTACACCGAAGAGTATAAGAGACCATAAAACAAATACATATGCACCCAGAATCTGATGCTCATGACAGACTCTCTTTGACCAAACTTGAGTCCTCTTTCTGACTAGGTCCCTGATCTTGGGCTCTGTTTAGTCCAGTTTTAGTGAGAATCTTGCCGGTCAGTTTAGTTAAAACTCCACATCTTTGATATCTGACAAATTCCTTGTCCCTCACCCAGGCCTGTCTCCAGCAAAAATCTTGTCAAGTCAGTTTAGCCAGACACCTCTCTTCCTGTGATGTTTCTTCTTAGTAATTTTCCAACCACTGACCCTCAAGCTGTTCCTTCCCACTTATGCTTGTATTCAGAGTTCGGCTCAATCTCTCTCCCTTATTACAATACCCCAATGTGACAATCCCCCCGAATAAAGTCTGCCTTATGATTTGTAACAAGTATCAGAGTAATTTTTTTCTTAAGCACTCATCATGCTCTCTTTTTTCCTTACTATCTATGGCTCTTATGAGCAGTCTGAAGAAGGCATGTGAGCAGGAATCTAGCCCCTGAACACTCTCTTATCCCCCACCAAAACCCTACATTCTCTAGCCCCTTACTCCGTTATAATTTCTTCATAGAACTGATTACCACCTGGTAGATCATATATCTGTTTGCTTGTTTATTATCTGTCTCTCCCCAGCCACCCCCCAACCCTATCCTGGAACGTGAGCAGGGACTGTTTTGTTCATTGCTGTATCCCTAGCACCTAATTCAGTGCCTGGCATATGTGGTACTCAAAATCAAACAAGCAAACAATCAAAAACTTCCCATTGAATAAAAGGATCCAGGACACAAAATCAGGAAATGCTAAAGTTGGAAGAGTCCTTTAGAGAACATCAAGGCCTGGAACCTCACACTACATTGTGACCTGGCCAACAGAGTAGTGTTGTCTGGCTAGCATAGTGTTTTTCTTTAAATCTGAAATTTAGGCAGGGCAGCTATTCTGGCTTCTCAAAAGCCCTGTATCACTTGACCCAGAATGACACCCTTGTTGTTAATCTGTTTTATTCTGGAAGACATCTAAATGGGAGGCTCTTGCTTAAGGACCCATGGTGGGTGTGAATTCCATTACATTGAAAGCTGTGCCTTATTTGTTTTTCAATTCCCAAAGCCTAGCACAGGGCATTACTATGCCAAGCATATGGCCTGGCACACAGTGAGAACTCAGTGCTGTGGAAAGAATAAATGAGTGATAGCAGGGCTGACTTAGAATCCAAGTCTTCTACTTTCCAGTCCACTTCTGTTTCCATAACAACAAGCTGCCTTCTTCTAGACAGATGACTTACAACCCCCTTTCATTGTAAAACTAAGTTGGAAACTTCTCCCGAAATACACTTACTCACAATACTGGGGGACTCACTCAGAACAAATAAAGAAGGTAGTGGCAGCACCAGCCTCTTTCAGACTGTCGATAAGCTGGTATCTCTCCAGCATATGAGACTGGCAGAAAGAGACCCTGCATGGTTCCTGTTATCCCCAGGGGTGCTATCACAGGACTTCCATATGCCCTCCAGCTGAAGGGCAGCCCTGATCCTTTCCCTGATGACAGGTCTAGAGCAGCATTGTTCAATAGAAATACAATGTGAGCCACAAATGTAATTTTAAAATTTCTAGTAGCCACATTAAACTTGAAAAGAAACAGGTGAAATTAATTTTAACACTTTTTATTTAACCCATTATCCAAGATACTATTCTTTCAACATGTAATCTATAAAAATATGATCATATATTTGCATTCTACTTTTTATACTGAGTCCTTGAACTCTGGTATGTATCTTACATTTACAGCACATCTCAATTTAGACTAGCCATCTTCAAGTACTCAATAACCACATGTGTCTGGTGGCTACTATATTGAACAGCGTAGTTTTAGAAGGTTAGGGCGGGGGACCCTCTGGAGAGCCTTCAAAACCTGGCAGCAGATGCTCACTGCAAAGAGCAGACTGTCATCTCAGGGGCAGTAGAACGCTCTGTTCTTTCACTCTTCCTTTCACCTGTTCACTTTGATCCTAGCTGGAAACAGCATATTTCCATTTTGTGACAGGTTCTAATCTCCCTCAAGGCTACAAAGAACAAAGTATTAAGGCCCCAACCTACAGAGAATGAGACCTTTTCTCTCACAACCTGACCCTTTCTAGATACCCTGTACCTCTGTGTAGCTTTCCAATACTCTGGGTGAAATAAGATAATCCTAGTTACTTCAACAGAAGCTACACCTTCACAGGGAAGACTTAGAAACCTCTCACAGACAAAAGCATAATCTCAATGCAGCTGGGTCAAAGGTATGCTATCCCACACAGCTCATACCAGAGGGACACGTAGCAATAGTAAAATTACATTTGTTCAGAATTTTACAGTTTACAAGATGTCTGTTTTATCATCACAACAACCCTGTGAGTAGGAGAGAAGGATTATTATTCTGATTTCATAAATGAGAAAAATGAAGCTCAGAGAGGCTAAATGACTTGACCAAGGTCACAGAGTAGAGCTAGGATCTATAAGAAGGTCTTCAATCTATAAAGTTAGTGCTCTTTTCACCATACATACATGGCATAAATGGATACATTATTTATTATCCTTGTGTGCACACATTTAAGACTGAGAAAACTCAAGATGACTTTTCTGTTTACATGGCATATGCACACAAAAAGGATGAATTAATACATTAGACAAAAGGACAGTACACAAACACAGAAAACAGGAAAGGTTTCTAAACATATACAGGTGTATACAAGAACAAGAAGGTTACCTGAATACATGCATGAGATAAGGGACAGATTTTATCTATATATATGTATGTGCATGGAAGGAAAGATGGCTTGTGTATATTTATATAAAATGAATGAATGAGTTGTCTATATATACGTACACACAGCAGAGGAATGGTTATTTATAACCATAAGGACATATCAAGAGGGAGAAACAGATTATTTGTACACAGGTATACACATTTCCAAAGGGGTGAGTAGGTTATTTATATACATACAGGACAGTACCAGGAGGAATGGATGGCCAGATTATCAGCATATAAACACGTGCAAGTGAAGATTCTACCCTCAGTGCTGAGTATGCTGTTTTTCACTCATTATAATGACCCCCCACAAGCAAGTTGGCTCAAGTAGTTATGTAATTAATGTAGCTGCTCCATATTCCACCCACAAATGCTTTGCTTTTGTCCCTGCTTGTCGTTCAGAGTCAGTCATACACTCAATAACACTTACCTTGCTGCTGCAATCAAAATAAGAGTTAAGGAAATAAAAAGGAAAAAAAAAACACATTAAAACCACAAATTCTCAAGTTTTAGAATTCAAGTGCTGTCTTTAAAAGGAAATCCATTCAGAAGCACTCCTTGGTTTGACAGAGAAGCCACAGGATGAACTTTCTAAGCCACAGCACAGCTGCTTGCCCAAGCGACAAGCAGAGCCAAGGAGCTATTATTCTCAGCTGCACCCAGCTGGCTGGCTCCACGGTGCAAAGTTGATGATAGGAACAAAGCCCGGCAGAGAAATCCCCTCACTGAAGGGCTGGGCAGGAGTCTTGCTGCCTGCAAATCTAGGAATCCAATCTGGTCCACATCTCTCTGCTGAGGGGGATTCTGACGACCAGCCTGCCGAAGGTAATAGCAGCCAAACTTCAACTGGACGTGGAATTCTAACTCAATCGATTCCGGGCTTTGAGACTGAGAAAGAAAGCAGGGCAGCTACTGCTCCTGCTGCTGCTCCTCCTCCTCTCCAGCTGCTTCCTGCCTGCAACCTCCCATAGGGCACCAGCCCTCCTCACACGTTCCTGGTGCACACACCCCCTTTCCCAGCACACTCACGCACACACAGACCTCGCCAGCAAGCTCACTCACACACCCTTGGTGTCTCTCCCTCTCCCTAAATATAGATCTTACTCTCTCCCCTCCCCCATTCCTTCCCCTCTTTCTTCTCCCCCTCCTTCCTTTTCCTCTGCCTATCCACTTCTCTCTTGTCTGGGCTATAGGATATAAAGAGACATACATAAGGCAGAGCCCTATACTGTGAGGCACTCCCAGTCTCAGAAGGAAGACAGAACACAAATGCCAGAGCACAATACAAAGGGCATCTTCCCTTCTACTGAGATAAGCTCTAAGGTTTTTTTTGTTCGTTGCTTTTTGGTTTGTTTGGGTCGTGTGTATATAATCTGCTGTCTGCATCTGGCAAGGCTGGAGAACAGATAAAGTGTCCAAGTGCAGTTAACATCAAATAACACCACGTTCTCAGAGTAGGTACCTGGTCCAGTTCTTCCTGAACAGCCACAGCAAGAAAATCAACCAGCAAACAAGAAAGCCCTTAGGCTATGCCAAGGCAATGATTAGACAGATGTAGGGGAAGCTGGGTGGGCTGAGGTAGACCCTCTACTTCAAAATTTAGGACCCAAAATTAGGAACTAAGTAACCTAAAGTGATACCACATTGACCTAAGCTGAACCTTGTCAGAATCCTGGTTTCATAGTCCCAGATTTCCCAGTCCTTCTTTGCCAGCTATAGCCCCATCTCCCTGTAGACTAGTCAGGTGACTCTCATGTGGCCCTAACTCCAAATAATTCAATAATTCTAGTTAAGACTCATCAGGAAATTAAATGTGTGTATCTTCAAAGAGCGCTCAAGTTGTTCACTGCAGCATAATGCCAAACA
Source organism: Camelus dromedarius (assembly GCF_036321535.1). Lineage (NCBI taxonomy): Eukaryota > Metazoa > Chordata > Mammalia > Artiodactyla > Camelidae > Camelus > Camelus dromedarius. The sequence goes on along the minus strand of NC_087445.1, from coordinate 46,467,005 downwards.
TAAGCCAGGAACCTTTGAAACCCTGGAGTATAAAACACCAAAAACATGAAATATATGATATCTCTTTCTACTCTGCAATCACAGGACAGGAAAAACACTGTTTGGGCTTAGAGAACCTCAGAATTCTTCTCAATACAGGGCTTCAATCAGCAATTAACAATCCAGTGAAGCCCATTCCTATTCTACCTCCTCTGAGCTCAATCCATTGAGATAAGCAGCCCTTGCCCCACCCCCTCAGGCTAACATCAGGTAGGCAAGTTTGATCCACTCATCATGCCCAAACCAAGCTCTCAAACCTTGCTACTTCTGCTGGCCTGCAACATTCCTCACGACAGTGTACAACAGAAAACGGCCTATTAGCCAGGAATCAGGTAGTCAGTCTATGGGGGCCACCCTAGAATCTGTCATCGCAGAATAGGCAGCCCTATATGGTAGATAAAACAAGCTTTTAAATTAAGAGTGATTTCCTTGGTTTATCCAAGATCCTAAGGAGAAAGTGTTGATTCCAGAGCCAACATTTGCCTCCCTACAGACTTCTTCCAATAACACTGCTTCCCCCTCAACCAAGGAAGAAAATTTAGATTCCAAGAGACACTACACAACCCATTTCTTAACCATCCACCTCATTATGCAGCCAACACTGACAGCAGAGCAAATACCTCCTAACCCAGTGGGGAGCTGGCTGGATGACAGAAGAGATAAGGGCTGACAGCACAACCATAACCACATCTAAATACAGAAGGGGAAAAAATCCTGAAAACTGTCAAATTTCAGTGGAAGTCATAGCAAATTTACTGTGGAGCTCCCCATATTTCAGCCAGGAGAAGCAGGTATAGATTTTAAAACAAGAAATACGGGTGCGACTGATTAAATCAGAACCCCCCTCAACCCCCACCCCACCCCACCCCACCTCTGCAGCCACTCATAAAGAGCTCAGAGCAGTGGCTGTCATGACCATGTTTAGGTCAGAGCTTTCTAGACTGAGAAGCCCAAATTCTCAAGACTGGGAAGGATCTTCAGAGATAGGATACCACCTAAAGAACCTACTTTTTCCTGCCTCATCCACCAGTGCCTCTAGACCTGAGGCTAAATGTGACCCTGTCTTGTCCATCTCCCCACTCAAACACATTCAGATCATCTCCTAAGCACCTTGGGTTTTCCAGAAAAACAAAGGCGCAAACAAGAGAAAACATGTTTAGGACAAGAGGCACAATAAATCTGCTATCTATAGTTCTAGTCTTCAGACTTCACAAGAGTGCTCATATGGCTTTGACCATAAATTACCTTTGTATCTTTCCACCTTCCTATGTCTTAGTGAAAGAAAGAAGTAGAACAAGTGGGAAAGCAGTAAATAGCAGTTTCTGTAAACTCAGTAAAAGAGCAGGGTTCCTTCTGTCGCCATTCAACAGAGCCCAGAGAGTGCTAGACATCATATGACCAAAGGATAATCAGACCTCCTTAGGGGACTAGCCTTTTAGGATAGACATGTAATTTCTGTTTCCTAAGCCATGTAAATAACATTGCAGCCCCCTTGTCACAGTGGATCTGTCTTTTGGGGATCCTGGGCTGGCTAAAAGGATAGGGGTGCATTTTAGAGGTAAGAAATAGCACAAGCACCCACCTTAGCTGGGAAGCGTCCTTAAAGCAGGGCTGTTCAAGAGCTAGCCGGGCATAATTAGAAAAACAGATTGGGTTAAGAAGGAAAAGGCATTTATCCAGAAGCTGTGAAATGCTCTGAACAGACATTCTCAAGGTCTGGTTCCCAATTTAAATCCTTGCAGGGATCTTCGCCTAGAGACAGATGAGTCAAGATGGAAATTCAACATGAGACACTGACACTCACGCAGAGTTGTGGGAAGGTTCAGCACTTCAGGAGCTCTAAAGGGGAACTGAATGGGTGGGTTAGTCAGAAGACCACTTGGTGCACAAAATTCATCTTCAGCTAAAGTGTTCTAAGTGGTGTCACAAGGATACCAGAGAAGGGGCTCATCAACTACAATTCTCCCCTCTCATACAAACTAGTCTAAGTCTCCCTGGAGCCAGATACAACTGGTTGAAGCAAAGAGTGTGCCCGCTCCAAACCTGGCCTGCCTTTTCAGGTGTCACTCCAGAGCAGCTGGGTCAGGACCTACCTCATCTCCCAGTGATAACACACTCCCAGTGATTTACACACGCAGGGTGTAAAGGATACGTAGAACCCAAGTCTGACTTACACAGAAGTAAGCTTGTGACTCTTCCTTCTCTACCACTAAATAAAGCCAGAAGCAACAAGAGGCTGGTATGTGGTCACACAGCTGGGATCTGTTTCATGAAGAAAATGGTTTGTTCTGCTGGTAGAGAAAAGTCTTCTTTTTTCCTCCTGTAAAATTATGTTCTCTATAAACTACTGAGAAAATACATGCAGCAGAGAACGATGGGCAATGGGAGATGGTTCTCCTTCTTCCCTCAGGAACCTGCCCCTCTAGGGGAGTGAGGAACCCGGCAGAGATGCACCAACTTTACTGATGTGCTAAGACACAGCTGCTACACAGCCTAAATGAGAATTGACAAGCTGCAAGGCAGGCCTGAGGAGTCACAAACTGCTGACAAATTTCAGTTCTACAATCAGGTCAAGCACCATCCCTGATTAGCAAGAACTTCAACATAAATAGCTGATAAATTCCTCAGGACTTCCCGGCTAAATGGTTACATTTCTAGCCTATATCTCCAAAGGATGTGGCCTCATTTCCATTCCAGAAGCAAATGATCAAAAACTCATAACCAAAGCAGTTTACATGTCTACTGCCCTCTTGCATAAAAGTCACAGCTCCCATATTTAGGCCTAAGGCTGGTCCTGAACTAGTATCTGCTTATGTACATCCCAGTCTAATCCACAAAGTGCACTGGCCCTGCCTCAATCTCTATGCCCCAAGGAAGCCAAGGGGATTCTCTAATGGGAATCCCAAATTTGAAATTTCATAGGGAAGTGAACCTCTTGTACTAAAAAGAGCCTACGTTCTAATTGGCTTACTATTAATCAGATAATAACTTCAGTTCTCTGTGGTTTGTTCTGAGATATACCATAAGGCGAACCCAATTCTGGAAAATTCTTTTGGTGTAAGACTTTCAAAAGCTTTTCAAAATATGTCCCTAGCCAACACACAAATCTCAAGCGTCTTGGGACTCAATGAAAGGACCCCAAAGACTTTCTGTAAAATTCTCTATATATTCAAAAATACAGTATGAGGCACTGAGTTATAGGAAACTAGCTATTGTTCACTGGGGGAAGAGAAGACTTAAGGGAGACACAATCTTAGTGTGGGGTCTCTGACAGATTAACAGGGAAGTATAGGGGAGAAAGGGAAGTACTCAACCAGGTGAGTCAGGAGAAAGAGCTAGATTTAGCCTGAAAGCAAAGAACACAAAGGGAAAGACTGTTGTTGGCACTGGTGCCTCAGGCTGCCAGTTTGCCCACACCAATCACACACAGAGATGACCCCGCTGCTCGGACACAAGATCCTTGGAACCCCTATATTTTAATTCTCCACCCAGTGACAGAAACTCATGCAAAACCCTTTATCCCCTTAGCACATGTCACCAAGTCTAATCTATTTTACCTTCCCACCTATAAAATCTGCCCCTTTTTCTATAGCCTTTAGCCTAGGCTTGTATCATTTCTCACTTGAGTTGTTGCATAATATTCATCCTCCTTAGTCTCCCTTCCTCCACAACCACCTCCTTCTCACCCCTCCCTACTCCCAATCCATTCTTAACAATTTATGAGAGGGATGATTCTAAAATGTAGATAGATTTTTTGGCACTCATTTTCTTAAAATCCTTCTGTGACTGCTCTCAGGAAAAAGTCCATGCTCCTCAGTCCATTATCAGAGTTCTCTCTTGAACTGTCCCTGTCTAGAGGGATCTAAAGCTTTCCAATTCCCTAAGTTTGGTCACCCACTGAATGTGCCATCCCATCCTTTCTACTTCCATATGGCACTGTCTAGAGTGCTATCAGAGGGTAAAAACTAGTACAGTAAGGAGGTTAAAAACCCGATCAAGTGCCTATCAGAAAACAAGACTTGGAACAAAAACAGTAAAAAAAAAAAAAAAAAAAAAAAAAAAAACTTGGTATCTGTTATAGGTTGGACTGTGTTCCCCCAAAATCCATATGTTGAAGTCCTAATCCTCAGTACCTCAGACGGTGACCTTGTTTGGAGACAGGGTCTTTACAGAGGTAATCAAGTTAAAATGAGGTCATTAAGGTAGGCCCTATCCAATATGACTGGTATCCTTATAAAAAGGTAAATTTGGATAAAGAAATAGGTATAGAGGAAAGACAATATGAAGAGATATAGGAGAAGATGACCATCTACAAACCACGAAGAGAGGACTGGAACAGACCCCTCTCTCACAGCCCTCAGAAGGGGCTAATCCTGCTTGATTTTGGACTTCTAGCCTCCAGAACAATAAGATAATCAATTTCCGTGGTGTAAGCCACCCAATATGTGGGTACTTAGCTATGGCAGCCCTAACAAACTAATGCAGTGCTTTTGAACATTACTAATATAATTCTGCTCCCAAATTTTTAAAATATATAGTCAAATTAATACTTATTAGGTACCTATGTGTAATACCAGGCTTGATGAAAAAATATACTCCTTGCCCTTAGGGAGTTCATAATCTAATAGGAGAAATGCTATGATATGGGGCATTGTTATACCCATATTATGAGGAGTGTTAGATCTTGTGCCTGAGTGATTGATAGTGCCATTTACTAACAAAGGACATACAGAAGATGAGGTGAAGGAGAAAGAAGAGACAATAAGCACATTTTGAACATACTGCTTCAAGTGCCTATGAAAATTCTGGTGACAATATCCATAGGCACCTAGATATGAATTTGGAGCTTGTGAAAGAAGACTGAGGTAGAGAGAGGAATTTGGGATTTGGGATGTATCAGTGTATGGGTAAAAACATGGGTGAGATTATCAAGAGAAGAGAATGAGGTGGAAAACAGAGCCCTGGGAATCACCAAGTTTTAAGGGGAGAGCAGAGGAAAAGAAATACAGTAACAGAAACAAAAGATGGAGATGTCAGAAATTAGAAAAGGACTTGGAGGGGGAGATACTACCAAAGCCAAAAAGGAAGAGTTTTAGAGAGAAACCAGTCAACAGTTTTTTATCTCACCTGTCATAAGAAATGCTCCAGGATGTTGGTTTTCATCTAGAATGCCCTTCCTAACTTGTCATCTCTGGCTATTTATGTTTAAATGTCCTCAGGTGTGGACCAAATAAAAACATTTCCCTAGCATGCTCAAAGATGACAACCAGCAAAGGGAAGCAGAAGCCTATGGAACTGGGGAAGATTATTTGCTATAACTTACCTCTTCCCTTTGGCTTCAAGATGTCTTATTTTGTACATTATGACTGTACTTCATGATGCACCTATTTTGGAATGGTGGTAAATCTCTGCTGCGTTGTCTACAGAAAGAACACAACTTGCCACTAACAAGGAGTCATGGATCTCCCTCATGACATACGTAAACACAGGAAGCAAGTTATCTCTTGATTTCCATCTTTCTAAGCTCATTATTTTATTTCTTGGACAGCTCCTGATACATAAGAACAATTATTGTCTTAGTACCCTCTGGGAATTCCTCTGACAAGACTTCTCTGACCACCTTAACTCAAAGGGCTTGCTCCTTACGTTAAAGTCCTATGGTAATTATTTTCTGTTATAATCACTTTTTTCACAACCAATTACTTTTGGCTTTATAATACTACTTTATACTTTTAAGTAATCTTTCCACAAAATTTTGCTGAATGTCTAAGTATCAGAAGTTGTGTTAGGGACTGTAATCAGTTACTGACCTTAAGTGCAATCTAGCAAAGGAGCTAAAGTCCATATATGTGCAAGGAGAATGCAAGTAGAAAGCAGAAGTAACAAGAAAATAATGGCCAAGAATAGGATCTCTGAATCCCTCAGCTTTGTTTTTCTATCTACATCTACTAGGTCCCTAAGACACATGAGACAGAGAAGATACTCCACTCTTAATTCCTAAGACTTCAGACTCAAATTCCTGCAAGGCCTCCTATCTTGGTAAACCAGGCTGGGCCATAAAGACATCTTTAACAGAAAACCAATTCAAAAGGTAAGTCAAATAGTTTGCAACTTGACCCCTTGCTTTTGGGTCCATATCTTTGACTAGACATCTGAATTTCTCCTAGTGCAGAAGGAGGTACCAAAAAGAATATCAAAAGCCCAAAGCAGTTTTCTCAACCTGTGTTTTCATGCCCCAGTTTATTCCAACTGACAGCCCAATTAGAGTGCCTATTCTTTGGGTCTGGAGTGAGAGGGCAGCCTTTGGCAAATTCTAAAGGTTAGCGTGAGTGACTAATATGTATTATAAGAGACACTGGTGAAATATATGAGAATTTGTAAGAAAATATTTCCATCTTTCAAGGTGCTGGTTTGGATGAAAATCAGGGAAGACTCTGTGAAAGAGGGGATATATCTGAGCTTGACCCTGAAGGGTGAATAATATTTGGATATGTGGAAACTGACAAGAAGAAAAGGCATTCAAGGCACAGAATACAGGATGAGCAAAGATATGAAAAGGACAAAAAGGAAGGTGTGATGTTGGAAAGGAAGGGAAACTAACATATGCTGAATGCTAACAACATGCCAGGCCCTGCTCTCTATATATTATCTTACTTAATCCATATCTATCCACTGAGGCAAATGATATCCAATTCAGAGATGAGAAACCTATGTTTCTAAGAGACTGGGTGACTTGCCTAAGCCTAAGGTTACAGCTGGTATGTGGTGGAGCCAGATTTCAAACTCAGGCACTTGCTGATTCCAAGACCCAAATTCTTTCAATTCTATAATCTGGCCTCTGGGTTAACAAAGGTGAGTAAATCAGATTGGGCCAAGTCATGGGTGGTCATGGATGTCAGGCAAAAAAGTTCAGACATAATTTAACTACCAATGGAAAAAGAAATTAATGTCTTTTTGAGGAAAAACTTTCACTCATTCACTCACATATCTGTTAAGACTTGCTGGATACCATGCATCAGGGATGTAAACTTAAACAACACAGTCCTTATTCTGTATTTCCATGCCCTTTTCATTTAGCTTTTATTTAAATTTTTTATTGAATTATTATATACAGAAACGTGCAGAAATCAAAACTACATCAGTGTAAACAGAATTCAAATCAAGAACAGATCATCAGAACTCCAGAAGCCCCACTGTGCTCATACCTAATCACTACCTACCCTGCCACCCAACAATAATCACTATCCTAAAGTCTGACACCACAGGTTACTTTTGCCTATTTCTGAATTTAATATAAAAGGAATCTACAGTAGATATTCTTTTAAGAAACACATAATCTTGAGGGCAAATGCTCATACAATTCCAGGACAGTATGATAAATACCAACTTTGGCTGTATATGAAATGCTATAGAAAGATAGAAAAATGAGTATCTAAACTCTACTTGGGGACTTTGGGGAAGGCTTCAAAGGATGTGACATTTAAACTGAGCCCTGAGTATAAGTGGTAGCCATGACTAGTGATGTTTTAGGAAGATAAATCTGGTGGTGGTATACATAATGGATTCCAAGAAAAATAAATAAAAGCAAGGAAACCACTGGAAGACTAATATTCCTGTCTAAGAAGTAAAGAAGACCTGAATGCCAAGGAGAACAGAGAAGAGTCTGATAAATCGTAGAGAGAAAAAGAACCAGATCTGGCAAGTAATCCAATGTGGGAGGCAAGAGAGAAGGAAGAATGACACCATAATTTTGAGTGGGTGACTAGCAGAACAAGGGTGATTTTAACACAAACAGAGAACAAAGGAAGAAGAACAGGCCCAAGAGGGAACTTTCAAACACTGGGAAACTGTAGTGAGAATAACTAGTAGATAACTAGATATGAAGACTAGTACCTAAGGACAAAAGGGAGGTTCAGAAGTATAGATTTGGGAATCACCTGCTTAGAAAGGCTAGTTGGAAGTCTGCTGGCTGCCTAGCACAGGAGCCAGGATCAAGCATAGTACCAACCATACAGTAGTTGATCGATTAATGACTCCAGATTAGAAGCTAAGGAGATGCAGATTTGAGATTAAATGAGTTGCCATGGGGAAGACTATAGAAAGAAGAGACAAAGTCAGACAGGAAAGAAGATAGACAAAGTAAGAAACATAGAAAAAGAATTGGAAGAACCTAAGAAAATCAGAAGATACAAGTAGAGTGTTTCAAAAAACACTAAGGACTGTTGCAAAGAAAAATGAGAGTAAGAACTGAGGAAAGTGATAGGAAAAAGTACGTTAAATATTTAACTGTTAATTATTTCCATCTAACTACATCTCTGGCCTATAAGCTTCTAAATGATAAGAAAATGTCTTACAAATAGCACCAACAGCACCCAGTGTGGTACCCTCTTAGTTGGCTTGATTTAAAGTGGAATAATTATATTAACTGCTTCCTTTTGGGTAAACTCTGGCAAAAGGGTTTTCTCTCACAGACGAAGAATTCCTTCCCAGCCAGTATCAAATGTTCCCATTGGTTGGATGGTCACAGAAGCAGCAGGAGTCAGAGAAAGTTGTAGAAATTAAGATGGGCTTATTATTTGAAAGCAAGTAATTTTGAACAGAAGTATCAATCAGACTTATTCCAAAAGAGTTTACAAAGTACCTCCATTTATTGACATTGTGTTCAGAAAATACTGCCAGCTAGAGCTGAGGCCTGCTGTATCTGACACACTCTTCTGACTCTAGGTAGGCTAATGCTATCATGGCATTCCTCAAAGATGTTCCGATATGCCCCTCAGAAATCTCTACCCCTTCAAATAAGGTGCCCCAAATCCCAATCCTAGATGTAATGTCTTACAATTTACAAGGTTCAGTCACAGCCTAGAACCAGATCTAAAGTTTACAGAAGATCAATCACTGATAAACATCCAGATCCAGGCCATAAATGTGTCCAGAATATTTCAGAGGGGAAAAACACCTAAGTAACGTTAAGCATTTCTCCTGACAAGTACACAAAAGCAATGTGACTTTTTTCTTGCGGGCCCCAGAGAAGCATCAGTACATATAGATGACCTCATCTGAGTGATGCACACAGCAAGTTATCCTAGGAACCCCACGCCACCTGGGAGTCTAGATCCCTGCAAAGGCCTGAAATCCTATGGCACTGGCTCCTTGCCACTTTAATGACTGGAAGCAGTTTCACTGGGTTCCCATTCAGCAGCAAAGGCTCCAGCTGTGCTCAACAACACCTCTGGCAGGTCACTCAGGCCACTGCAGGAAGGTCATATATATATACAGAAAAAAGAAACAAACTCACAGATATAGGAAACAAACTAGTGATTACAAAGAGAAGAGGGAAAGAGGAGGGGCAAGACAGCAGCATGGGATTGAGAGATACAAACTATTATGTATAAAATAGATAAGCAACAATGACATATTGTACAGCACAGGGAGCCCTGAAAATCAACAATTCTGAGAAGTAATAGGAGGCCCATTGGTGACTCTAAAGCAATTGTTTACAAAGCTTTGCCGTCAAAAATGCATTGTTCTATGATCTCATCAAAACTCTGTGAGAGGAGACAGTTATTATCCCTAATTTTATAGTTGAGGAGACTAAGAAATAGGAAATACTTTGTTCAAGTTCCCTCCGATTTTAAGACTAAGCTACTGCAAGGACTCAGATCTTTCTGTTGCTAGTTTAGTCCTAAATGTTATTAATAATAGGGATAAGAGTAAATAAAGACAAAATTCACTGGATATCATGAATGAGCCCACAAATACCAGCCTCAAGAACATATTTCCCACCAACTAGACCTCAGGAAAAAAAGACTCACACGTGAGGAACACTGAAGCTTCTGTGCCATCTTCTTCCCCTTCTGCCCTGAAAAGTATTACTTTGCTAGGGCTGCCATAACATAATACAATGGCCTGGGTGGTTTGAGAAACAGAAATTTATTCTAACAATTCTGGAAGCTAGAAGTCCAAGATCAAGATTTAAAATGGTAAGTTTTATGTTACATAAATTATATATCTCAATTAAAAAGATATTTTTTGCCTTCAAAAAAAAAAAAAAAAAAAGGAGGGGTGGGGAACGAGATACCCTTTCCCTTTTCAGTCCACTGAGAGGAAATGGTGTGGAAGTAGGACTGGATGAGGAGGCTGCAAGAGTATGCAAAGCAAAGCAAAGTATCTTTGTCTCTATTTCATCTTAGAACAGCGAGAGGAAAAAGAAGCAAGCTTTCTGTTGAGGGGAGGGAGAAGCCATAGCTATTGGTGGCTGGAAAGATGAAACTTAAGGATTATAGAAACATTTCTCAATCCAAAATGACCACAAGCAAGTATGGATATGACCTCTCCTTTTTCAGAGACTTTTTTAGGCAAGAGAACCCTCCTCATTCTGTTCCACAAAATAACTGCCCAGAATGAAAAGGGACTAGATTTTCTACTCAAAATCCTTTTCATTCATCCTGTCAACAGGATATTTACAGAGTGCCTATTATGTATACAAGACAGATACCTTATCCTTCCCTCCCTTTAAAGATAAGAGAAACTCACGATACTAATTCTCCTGCATAATAGAAAGGATGGCTTTGCTTTCTCTTACTTCTCAAGAGCCCAATCACATTTAGTGGGTTCAGCGTTAGTTTAGGGAGCACAGGAACAGAATACAGGACACAAAACAGGTTTTGAGAAATGATGTCTTTTGGTTAGAACAAGCTGAATTTGGGATGTTAATGGGAGAAGTGAGTGTACAAGAAGTAGCTAGAAATACAGGTCTAGAGTTCAGGACGGAGGTCTGGGCCAGACATACATACAAGAGAGCAATCTACATATGAGTAGTGGTTATAAAGTGACATAATGAATGAGATTTCTTAGAAAGAATGTATAGTTGTATGAAAATAGGACTGAGGAAAGAACCCTCAAAAGACGAACATTTAAGAAGTAAGCAGAGATGAATCAGAAAAGGACGACTGAAGAGAGATCAGAGAAGATAAACATTGGGGATGGTTTCATAAACATAAAAACAGGAAGAAGTGTGCAGGAGTGTCAAATACTGCAGCAAAGTCCAATAAGATAAAGACTTAAAAACAACCACTGGATTAGGTAGCTATGAGCTCAAAGACTGACGTAGTTTTAATGAAATGACAATGAAATAATCTGAGACTGGAAAAATAGACTTTCCCCAAGTATATTCCTTGGAAAATGAGTCCTGCGGGATCTCCAAAATAGAGTTTCATGGTCAAAAAAGTTTGTGATAACCATGAATTATATTATTCCCTTCTTGAAGAATCACAATAAGCCTAAGTATATTTAAGTTCTGAGAAATCCTTCAATAAAGCAATCTGTTGGTGTTACACTCTACTAGAACTCAATGTTTTCCAAACTTTTTTGATCATGAAACTATCATATGACAAAGAATCTATTAACAGTTCTAGAAACTGGAGCCCTGTAGTGCCAAAAACATAGGCTCTGGAGTGAAGTAGGTCTAGATTTGAATCTGGTTCTAACTCTTCCCAGCTAGGTGACCCTGGACAAGTTTCTATCTTTCTAAACCTCAGTTTTATAATGTATAAAATGGGCCTAATAACAAAAGCATAATTCATAGAATTCTTGTAGAAATTCATATTGGTAATGCATGTAAAGCACTTACAGTAACAGTATTCAATAATGTGGTTACTGTGATGATGACGACGATGACAACTATGGTGGTAGCTGAGATTAGAAGGAAAACTCTGATGCATATACTAAAATTTTCAATGAATGAATGGGGAGTTATGCAAAACTTGGGACCTAACTGCAACAACAAATGTGGATATGAAAACAGATTATGTGAGGATCTAGTAATGACCTCAAAGTGGCAGAGAGAGCTAGAGAAAACCAAGCCTCACACCTAATCCAGTAATACATGGGGCATTAAAAAAAAAAAAAAGGCAGTTTCCCCACAAAAGGGCTTCAGTCAGTAGAGAAGTTATCAGTTATCAGTCTCAGGTATCAGGTAAGGACTCCACAGTTTGCCATAGGACAGAAGAGGCCTGTTGGGAGCAGCCCTTGTCCAACAGAAGCCTCCTTTGTTTCTGACACAGTAGTAGGGCCTGTTCTTGGGCAGGGCTTACCATAAAGTTTAAGAGGGATGCTAAAAGCTGTGGTCAAGAGAGGTCTGGAAGTATTCAGGCTTACTACAGGATTCATACTGCAACACTGCTGTAATAGCAAAATATCAGAAACAAAGATCTACCAATAAAGAACAGAGTATACAAATTATAATACAGCCGCAGAAAAAAATACTATGCAGCTATTTTTAAAATGCAGTAGCTCTATTTGTGGTAAGAAGGAAAAATCTCTGAGATATAGCAGTAAATGAACAAAAGGTGAAGGACAGTGTGTGTGATAAACACACGTACATGCTTATAAATGCACAGATTATCTCTGCATCGATTTGTAAGACACAGATAACAATGAGATGAGGGAGATGGGGACTATAGGCCTGGAAGTCTGAAGGAGGAGGGAAATTCGCATTATACATATTCTTATTGTATTTTTTTTTATTTTTACAATTACTTATTCAAAACATTCTTTAGTTTTAGTTTTTGTTTTATAAGTGTTAAAGTAGCAATGGTTAGAGAGAAGGCTGAGAGACTGTGAGAAAAGGGAGGGATAAATGTGGTCTCCATGAGGACAAAGAGCTGAGGTAGTAGGAGTTAAGGTAGGCAACCACGACCACAGCAAAATCCTGGAGTTTAAAATTATACCAAGAGTGCTTTCCTGGTGCAACTAAGCCTAAGAGATGGGGTCTTCAAGGGCTTGAACTTTATTATTTTCCCCAGGGGAATTCCTTTTTTAGGGTTTCAATAATAGGACAAGAAGGAAGTCTCTTTGCTTGGGAGAGAGTCACAAGTAAGAACAGAACTTTACAGGAGACAGTCTATTTGTTCCCTGTCTTAACTATCTTCCTTGAGAAAATGCTGATCCATCTCTCAGAGGGACTGGCTGCAATCTTGGATCTCCTGGGATGGTGCCATTTAAACACGCACCTTCTAATCTATTTGCTCAGTTCTACTTTTGCTTACTAACTCTCTTCTCTGTCAGCCTTCTTTAGCAACCCAAGAGCTTCTGTCAAGGCTTCCTCATGGCCTACCTCCATGCCTCTCCCTCACTGTCCCTTCCACCTGGAACACCCACCCACCTGCTGCCACCACAGTCTCTGTTTCTAGAGCTAAAAAGTCTCACCTCCTCCCCCAGATTTTTCTGCAGCTAAGCCAAATAAGGTACAGATTCACATCCATTCCACCCACATTACCAACATTACTGCCTCATCAGCATTAGCAATGTCAAACACTTATTAAGGATGTATGGCTAGGTACTCAGCCAGCCCAGAATCTGAGATGACCTATATGACCTCTTCCCTCAAGTTGCTAACAATTTTACAGGAATGGCATAAGGGTAGCTAGGCTCATATGGCAATTCCTCAAAGCCAACTGAATGCACTATCAGTTAAAGACGTATAAATGACCTATAACTTATGGGAAACATTTAAATCACAAATAATCAAAGAAATGCAAATTAAAACAATGGGATACCATTCTTCTTCTGCCAAATTAGCAAAAATTTTCTAAAATGGTAATACTCCATGTTGGTATGGCACATTCAAATACTAAAAGTACAAACTGGAAAAACCTTTCTGAAAACACATGCAGAAGTTTATCCCAAGTGTTTAAAATGTATACACTTTTAAACTCAGCAATTTATTGAATCTGCTTTTAGAAAATGAAGAAATAATCAGAAATGAAAACAGACTTATGCATAATGTTGCTCATCACAGCAATATTTGTAAAAGTAAAGAAACAAGAGGAATTGTTAAAGAACACCCACATGATAGAATATTATAACCTATTAATAATCATTAAAGCGTGCTTTTAAAAAATATTTAATAACCCAGAATAAAGCTCAAAAAAACACCTAGTCAGAAAAATTTTAAGACCACACACAGTATAGACCAAACTTAGTAACTTTATATTAATGTATATAAAAATTATACAACACAATGTTAACATTTTACTGTTATTGGCTTTAGGTGCTAGGCCTTGGAAAAAAACTTTAAAGGATTAATTAAGAGAAGATAAAGAAGTACATGGAGACTTCCGTGGAAATGCTAATGGGCTTTTCTGGCTGCTTAAGCATCCATGAAAGATTGGCTAAACACTCTGCCAGGTTCTATATTAGGCTCTAGAACACCAATAAATAGCACAGCCCTGGCATTCAGGGATCTTACAAGTACACAGAAAAGATGTAACAGAAAACAAGTAACCCCATTACATCACAGTAAATGTCAGTTTAGCAAAAGTACAGTAGTCTCCCCTTATCCAGAGGGGATTTGTTCCAAGACCCCCAGTGGATGCCTGTATATATAAATACGTATGATAAAGTTTAACTTATAAATTAGGCATAGTAAGAGATCAACAACAATAATTAACAAGATAGAACAATTATAACAATACAGCTGTCCCTCAATATCCATGGAGGGTTGGTTCCAGGACCCGCCACGGATACCAAAATCCATGGATGTTCAAGTCCCATAGTTGGCCTTCCATATCCAAGGTTCTGCATCTGCAGATTCAACCAACCACAAATTGTGAAGGACTGCAGTATTTATTTTTAAAAAATCCACATTAGTGGACCCATGCAGTTCAAACCTGTGTTAATGGGCCAACTGTATACTGTTATAAAAGTTAAGTGAACGTGACCTCTCTCTCAAAGTAACTTGTTGTAAAAATTTAATGCTTTTTCCATTTTAACTAAGCACTCATCACACACACTGTGGCCATAACTTTTGAAGTTTGAGGTGTGACAGCAAAACTAGCACAAATTTTCTTTTTCCCTCTTTGCAATTTCAGGGAAAGGAGATTCGTTTTTACTGTAGATCTCAGCAACCTCAGCATATGATTTTTTTCCTTTCCTTATTAAATCAAGAACTTTTACCATTTCATTTAAAGGAAACACTATACAGCTTCTCTTTGAATTACCAGCATCACTACTCTTACCCTTTGGGGCCACTATTAAGTAAAATAAGGCTTACTTGATCACAAGCATCATGATATTGAACTGAGATGATTACTAAGTGCTTAATGGGTGGGATACACTGGACAAAGGGATGATTCACATCCAGGGCAGGATAGAGCAGAAAAACACAAGACTTCATCACACTACTCAGAACAGCATGCAATTTAAAACTTATGAGTTGTTTATTTCTAGAATTTTCCATTTAATATTTTTGGATCATGGCTGACTGCAGGTAACCGAAACTGGAGAAAGCGAAACTGTGGATATTGTGGGGACAACTATATGCACAGCGTGTGGAAGTTTCACCCAAAAAACTAACACCTGATTGGGTTTTTAAAGATGTGAATGAAAAGTTAGCTAGGTGAAGAAAGAGAAAGTGTATTCCATGCATGGGAAACAGTGAGTACTTTGAAAAACAAAAATCTTTATGTTGGAAGTGTTGACTAGACAAAGAAGCAGAAAGAAGTAAGACTGGAAAGGCACATAGGGTCTGTATCAGTGCTTTCCAAATTCTTCTTTATGAAGGATCTGGTTTTTTATTCACAATATGTCACAGACTGATATTTTTGGTCTGTACCCTATTCAATGAGACAAGGCCACTAATTATGTGCTTGATGTCATGGCAATCCAAATTGCCTCTAAGTGCTCACTTTCAACTTCAGTACTTATTTCATTAAAGACTAGAACCAAACAGTTCCTGGACTGGACCTTGTCCATGAATAACAATGTGAGTCACAATGAGCTAGATCATAGTTTTATTTTATCATGAAGGCACCGTGGAGTAACTGAAGTATATATATACATGTATTTTTAAATTTCTTCTTTTTAAATCATAGTTTTAATAGATAACCTATAATCCTAAGAAAAAGGTACTACTTTTCTCCCCATTTTCTGGTTTAGGAAAATGTGGCTCATTAAGGTCAAAAAACTTTATTTCAATGGTTGAGACAGGAGGGAAGGAGGAAGGGCATAACCATTAAAAGAATTACATAAGAATTAGCACCAAGATGGTGGAAAATTTAACTCCCAATAGACCCCAAGGCCCAAGATGGCAGGAGATTTGACTTCCAGTAGACCTTGAACTTCATTATATGCTCATAGTAATATATTAGCATGGTAAATGTCACTTCCATGACAGTTCAGGGGCTAACCATAAAAGGTCAAAAACTGGGCAATGGCCTGATTCCTGGGAATCCCAGCCCCTTCCGCAAAGTAGTTGGAAGAATTCTCCCACTTTTTAGTATATGAAGCTATCAAAAACTATGAAACCCATATGAAAAACATACGAGACTATAAAACCTAGCAACACCATGCCTCGCGGCCTCTCGTTCCCTCGCTTTCAGAGACAGCCCGCACTCTGTATGGAGTACGCATCTTTCTGAATAAATCTACTTTTACTCAACTACTGCTCGCTCTTGAATTCTTTCCTGTAGAACGCCAAGGACCCTTACTTAGCAGGATGTGCCCCAGGGACTTGCCCAAGGCCTGGGACATGGCCATCCTCTCCTACCCCATTTTCTTCCAGTATCAATGGTACATTGAGAAAAAAATATTGGCAACTCATACCACAGGCAAGAATTAACTTCCTTAAAACAGTAAAAAAAAAAAAATAAAAAAAATAAAAAAAAAAAACCTCCTGGTAATCAAAACCTCAAAGGAAAAAAATAGGCAAAGAATACAAATAGACTGTTCAGAGAAAAGTAATAGCCTTTATTTATACGAAAACATGCTTAACTTTACCAACAACAACATATGCAAATTTAAACTCAACTGAGACACCATTGCCTAGAAGATAAGCGAAAATCCAAAAGTTTAACAAGTCACTCTGTTGGTGGGTTTGGGAAGAAAAAAAGCACCCTCATACCAGTAAGAGTGTAAGTTGGGGAAGAAAAAAAGCTGTTTACAAATATCTTTCTCTATCTATTTCAAGGTATACCATACCATGCGCTTGAAGTTAGACAGGGTTACATAATTTGCTTTAGCCAGGGATATGTGAGCAAAAGTGACATACTGCATCTCCTGGGCAGAAGTTGTAAAAGCCAGAGTGCAATTTGCTATATTCTCTTTCATTTGTTATCTTTTCTTTCCATCTACCACAAATACTGGCAATGTCCTAGAAGCTGGCTAAATATTTAGCCTGGATTGCAGAGAAGATAACTTAAAGCAGAACTCCTTGACACACAGAATGACAAGTATAGTATGAGCAAAATAAACCTTTTTTGTTTTAGGGCAATATTTACTGAAATTATAAACATAAGCCCCCTCAGATATACCTGCGCACATGCAAAATGACATATGTAAAAGGTAATCTTTTGCAACATAGCTTCTTATAGAAAATGACCACAAACAGCAAAATGAACATCAATAGAAGACTAGTTACATACTTGCAGTACATTCATTCAGTGAAATATTATGCAGTTGTTTAAAAAAAAAAAGAAAAAAATTCTCTTAGAGCTAATATGGAAGGATCTCCAAGTGAAAAAGCAAGATGTTCCTAGTGTGTATAATATACCATCTTTTATTGAAAAAAAGGGAGGGGGCGGG
Source organism: Camelus dromedarius (assembly GCF_036321535.1). Lineage (NCBI taxonomy): Eukaryota > Metazoa > Chordata > Mammalia > Artiodactyla > Camelidae > Camelus > Camelus dromedarius. The sequence goes on along the minus strand of NC_087445.1, from coordinate 46,449,386 downwards.
AGTAGAGTTTATATTCATATTTGCTTGCTTATATTCATATATAAAGAAATTCTATAATAAGAAACTAACAAAAATTAGCATCTTAGGGCAGATAGGTAGAACTTTCAATTACCCAAGGAAAAAAAATCCTCGGTGCCATCCTTCCTACTATCTCATATCCTCAATGAATCTGCCAGCAAATCTCATCTCTAGTATAAATAGTGTACTTCAGCCTCTATCATAAACTGTTATCAGATCCTTCTTTAAACTCTGGCTTATATTCCTCCTCTTGGCCACATCCAATCAGCTTCCAATCACATTACCTGTGTTAAGAATATATTTACTGTTGTTCTCTTATTCCATTAAGTTGCAATGGTTCTTGGTTACTCTTAAATAAACCATGCTTTTCTCTAAATGATTTTAAGCTTTGGCAACTGTTTTTAGCTATTCTTTTTGAGAGACTCTGAATTGCCTCTTAAAAGAAAAAGTCATAGCAAACTGCTCCAATATATTCTTGTTTTTCTCATTCAGAACTTTTTTTCTACAAGGAGATTACTTTCCTTTATAAGAATTACGAGACACTTCTGAAAAATTAGAAATAAAAAATTGATGAGGAAAAAAGGAAAATCTCTTTCTTACTACTGTATGCCAACTAATGAATGTAGAAACGATAATGGAAATGTTAGAGCAGGCAGATAGCTAGATATGAACAGAGAAATGAGGGGATAGAGGGGTTGGCGCACAGGCCAGATGGTAGGACACCATACATTTTGTGAACAATGGGGGTCCTTAGGCAGACAAAGAAAAGAAGGAACCTCTGGACTGATAGGAAACCACACATTTTGAGGTGACAAGTGTCCGGGAGGCAAACAAAGGAAGATGGGAAGAGGCAGCAATCTCCAGCGTCACAACGTAAGCTTTCGCTCATTGTGCCCTCATTACAATAAGATTGGCCTTGCAGGTAAAAAGTACCCGACATGCACCAACGCCATAACACTTCCAATCAAGACTAAATAAGGACAAAAATCCCTCCTTCCCTCAGGAAGCTGGAGCTAGAATGAAAAATCAGGGAATATAACCCCAAGCCCCTCCCTCTCCAATGAATATTCTGCCCATTCATTTTTACAACCTGTGTAACCAGCTTGCCAAAGAAACTCAGGGCAGAACTCACCTGAGTCTGCCTGCTCTCCCCTTGAGAGCATCCTATCACTTAAAATAAATCTTCACTTTACTTTTTTGATCTCCATGTCTCATCTCTGAATTCTTTAGGTGATGAGACAAGAATCTACTCTCTGGTAACAGAAACAGAAAAGTTAACATTTGGCAACCACCATTAGTGGCAGTAGATTCAGACAGGAGTAATCAATGGATATTCAGCTGGTATGTGGAGATTTGATGAGGAACAAGATACTGACATAGTCTCAGAGTATTGCACCACAAAACACTTACCAATTACAAAAGGAAAAATGGTGCCTGTATAGTAGAGAAATCTGGCAGATACAAATTTAACTAGGTGATTAAGGTTAACATTACAAGGGGTAGGGCAGGTTGACAATACAACATATACTTTTTTGATGCAATTTACTAAAAAGAGCTCAATGTCATTTTTGTGTAATGCCTGTGAAGAAAGTATGGCCTGAGTCTGAACATGAGGAAACACTTGGATGGACCCAAAATGAAGAATATGCTACAAAATGAAAGGCCTGTACTATCTGTCCAAGATGAGAGGGACTAAGGAATTATTCCAGATTAAAGGAGATTAAGAGACATGACTACTAAGTGCAACATGTCAGACTGGATTTTATCCTAGACCAGAAAAGAGACATTGTTGGGACTGTTGGCAAAATTTGCATGAGGTACTGATCACAGTGTTGTGGTTGATTTCTTGATCTGGGTAGTTATATTGTGGTTATATCAGAGAGTAGCCTTGTGTTTTGGTAAATACAAATAGGAGTATTTAGGAGTGACAGAACATCGAAACTTCCAACTTTCTCTCAAATCATTCAGAAAAAGATTAATCATAAAGGATGGAGGGTGATGAAGCAAATGTAAAATGTCAACAACTGGAGCATCTTGGTGAGGAGGATATGGGAGTTCTTTATACTGTTGTTTTGTTGGCAACTTTTCTGTAAGTTTGAAGTTATTTCAAAGTAAATTACTTTTTAAGTGTGTTTATACTTGTAAGCATGCTTGCATTTTTAATATCTGCCAACTATTATAATACTGATAGCCACTTGTCATCATTTAAAAATGTCCTTTCTGCCTAAAGACTGACTCCTGACACACAGATAAGGACACTTCAAACTTCCAACACTGAAAATGAAAAAAGATTTCTGTTTTTGCTTTTCTGTATTGTTTCAGATATTAATGTTGATTAGTGTTGATGCTTTGGGCCTTAAATTAGGGAAGCCCACAGAAATTTCTGAACACTAGATTTCTGAGTAAAATTTCTGGCTCTGTAAAGGTCAGCCTGTGGTACTTGAATTGGCTGGCCAAAGGAGACAACAACTGACTCTAAGAGGTCTTGAAATAGCCCCCTGTCCTAAACTCAAAATAAAGTGGTCTCATACATGATAATGGTACTGAAAATAGTATTTAATATTATCTTCAGGCTCTCAACCCACTAGGTCTATTTGATTTCCATTAATCAGCATAGAAAGAAGCCAAAGTCCACCTCCCCACCTCTTAAGGCTCTAGCTTACTTGTCATGCATTCCCAGAAGCACGCTGTAAGATGACTAATCACTGACTGCTTCTTCGGCACCATATGTCCCCCAATTTCAAAGGAAAAACTGTCCCAGCTAGAACCAGAACAGATTTCCTACCTCCTGCAGCTGGAGTCGAACCTTGGTAACTGCTCGGATCCAGTGTGCTCTGGCTTGGGTAAACGGTGAAGATGCACTCTCCTCGGGAACACTTGTAATAAAGAAAAAAGTGTTCCTTAAAAATAAGCCCAGACCACAAGATGACAGTGCTCAAGGCAAAACTGCCAAATATCTAAAATTAAAAAGGTTTGTATTCATGCCCATACTTGTCTAGTGATTCAGGCCACTAAAACAGTATAGTCCTGAATATCCAATGTGAAAAAAATTCCTCTCTAAAAATGACAACTCCTTTTAGCTTTTCATCTGTTCCCTTTCTTTCTTCCCCCTTTCCCACTCATCCAGTGAGGCAGCTCATTGGGGCAGTCAGGGATTAGGATACTAGGTGCAATGACAAGGGCTCTCAGTCAATGTCTAGCATTGGAACCATGCAGAGAGGTGTGGAGTAACCCTACCATCCTACCTCTCAAGACCACCAGCCTCCCTTGAAGGGGCTACATAGCATCCTTAAGGCAGAATTTTGCTCCTGCAAACCCTTCCTGCTCCACTAAGTATTTTAGAATGCTTACCAATTCCTAGACTGCAACAAACTGATAAGAAAAAGAGCAGACATGCACGAGGTCCTGGGTGCAATCCCCTGTACCCCTGTTAAAAAATAAAAATAAATAAACCTAATTCCCTCATAAAAGAAGGGGAGGAGAAGCAAAGCCTTTTTCCTGCTGTGATCTTGTTACTTGAGCTGCCTCAGGAACACCCTCAGTGAAACAAACAATAAATATAACAAAGTAGTTTTGAGACAGAACACTACCCTGTATTAGAGCATATCATCATCCAGGTTCTTAACTGTGGAATAGTGGTTAATTCTTGGTGATGACGCTTCTCCTCCCTCCCATTGGGATCTACTGCCAAGGGAGCAAACAAGCACCCACCATCTAGACACATATAATATATGCTAGGCTCTGATGCCACCTAACTGGGTCAATTGTTTTAAAACATTTGTGGGCACTTCTGAAACTGACCTGGACATCACTTGCACAGCTAGGATCTGAGAGGACTGAGCCAGTAGACAAAGACAAATGTCTGTGCAGGGCACTTCCACTGCTTGACCAAGAACTCTATCTATACAACAGCATCTTCAAAGTCCAAGGTCTACAAAGAGCCATCTTTCAGTTGGTCATCAATCTAGTAAAGAAGCTGGTCCAGAACTCAGTCTGCCTGATGTCTTGTCTACTAGATAAGCCACCAAAGATGATTAAAAATCAGGAAAACAAAGAGAAGATAAGTTTCTATCTTCTAGTAGTAGAATAGAGGCACCAACCATTCTCTAACTTTTACCTCATAATCAGCATTCACTGCTCTGATCTTTCCATGACCTTGAAATTTGAGAATTCAGTTTTCAACTGGGAACAGTTTTGCCACCCAGGGGAAATTTGGCAATATCTGGAGACATTTTTGGTTTACAGGCATCTAGCGTGCAGAGGCCAGGGATCCCACTAAACATCCCACAGTGCATGCAAGAGCTCCCCATAACAAAGACATATCTGACTAAAAATTTCAATAGGGCCAAGACTGAGAAACCCTGCTCTGCCCCAACCTATCAGCACTTCTACTGACTAACTTAGCTCAATAATAACAACTCAAACTCTGTACTAAGCTTCATTACATGACTATTAAAAGGACAAGTTTTAAATTTTCCTTCTTATGGGTACCAACTGCCAGGCACACTGCTAGGCCCTGGGGAGACAGAAGAGTGGGTTAGATCTGGCTTCTAGACTAATTCTTTCTTCTCTCTCCTGGTTTTCTTAGCCAGGAAAAAATATAACAATAATAAAACAAACAAATAAAAAACAAAATTCACAAAAGAAATTTAAACAATAGGCTGGGAAGCCTATTTCATTCAAAGCAGCTCCTCTAAATGAAATGACCTACAGGGCTCAGGTCAGTACCAGACTCAGAGGCTGTGATATGTGGGTCAACTAGTAAGCCAAGAACTACAGACTTAAGAAGGCCTGGTACACTGCTGCTACAATGTTCTTCAGAGACCCTCAAAATACCTTGGAATTACACCAAAAATCAAAGGAAGCAGTTCAGAGATAAGCCTCAATGTCCTGATCACCACCACACCCAGCTGTACGGAAACAAACAAAAGCACTTATTCTATTCAGCAATACCACAGGGCAGGTACTGAGGAAACCATGTGAGCTCCTTAGGGTAGCCATCACCTACCTCTCCTGGGGGCCTAGGATGTGGTCTTTGTGTAGCACCAGATCCGGGGGAGGATGGGTTGTGGCATCTTCTTTCATATCCTCGGGTTCACATGCTCCTTCCTTCTCCTCTTCACCCGTCACCTCCAAGACTTTCTCTTGTTCTCCAAAACCCACTTGGCCATCTCTGGAGAAGCTACCAGAGCTGTGGCAGGAATGAATCGAGTCCCTCTCCCGACGATCATCATCTTGTTCATGACACTGGTCAAGTTCACTCAGCTGAGAGCTTCCTTGACTCACATTACAGGAGGAGCCATACCTACTACTGCTGGTGGGGCTGTGAGAATGAGAGGAAGACAGATTAGTAAATAAATACAAACCAGGAACCAGAGAAAAATAATGGATAAGTCTATAAAATAATAATTCTACCACTGGCAAGGATCACAAACAGGTGGTTGCTGGGAAGAGAGGATCAAACTTCACAATCTATAAGATCTAATTTCTACTCAGCTAAATCATACATAACAGGAAAGATAACACAACATGTTGGGTTCCTGCACTTAACCTCGTCCCTGCAATTGACTTTGAAGAATACTTTATCTTAATGTGGTATTTGTAAGTAGGATGAAGAATTATTAATAATCTGTTGTTTATGCCCCAAATTCTCTACTTGGACTTCTAAAGAAACTTGTCCAGTGGCTATGATTAAAGTTTTCTAATTCTTACAAAATAAAACGTATAGACGAACTCTATTCCCTTTTTCTATTATTTATTAAATTGAGTTCCCCCTTTCTTCCTCCAAAATTGTAAATGTAAATGTCATTCCTCAGGGGAAAAAAAAGTCATTCCTCAGAATGAGCAAACGAGAGTGAGCACATTCCTTCAATTACCTCTCAGCCATCTGCATAATGAGGTAATGGAAACCATCGGGAAATGGAGGCTAGGATCAAGAAATCCCTCAGGGGAATGGTTTATCAATATGAACATTACAGTGCTATCCCTGGCAGCACAGGGAGATGAGGAACCTATCATCCATAACTGAGTTGCTCTTAGGACATGGCTCAGTTTTGGATAAAGTAGACACAATCCAACTCCAGGATATGAGTCAGGGACATGTTAATCCATTTCTGTATCTGAAGAGAGACCAGGCCAACCCTCTCTTGACCACCTGCATTCCTATACCCAGAAAGGAAATTTGTTCCCCTGCTATAAGAGACAGCAGCTGTAGCAGAGAAAGTGGCAGTGAATCGTAACCAGAAAGAGCAGTATTCAGAAGCTACTCTCTTGAGTCATATACTGAATTTAAGGGGTTCAGATCTATTCAAAATAGAGGGACTTGGGGATGAGCTACATGATCCTTCCCAGCCCATTTGATTCCACCCCAAGTCAGGGGCCCTCATTTTACTTCTGATATCCTGCTGGAAAGCCTCCATGCAAAAGGACAAGGAATTTCCTTGCCAAAGAATCAAGCCTTTAACTTTAGGGCTTATGCTTACTCTTGGCCAAATGAAGGTAAATCACTGTTTTCCAGTGATATTTTCCCTGTAGTTACTCCCAATTGTCTGGTATTTTCAGGCTGATTTCTGCTTCTTCATCTCATGGCAGCAGAACAGTTATGAGGTCACTGTTCTGAGTAGTTCCCAATACACGTATGTGTATGCACAATCTCCAAAGTCCTCGCCCAGCCTCTTTGGACCAGTCTGGGCCAGAGTTCATGGCAGCAATCTTAAACTACCCTGTATGATGCTTCTTCTTCTTAAGGGACAGTAGTACCCACTGCAGATGAACCCTGCACAATGCTCCAGACTGAAGAACAGCAAACGATAGTCCTGAGCTTCTGTGAGACTTTACTCAAAGCACTTATCAGACACCAATCTCATGGGAAATAAAAGGCAGAGACTGGAAGAAGCTGTGCAAAAACATATGGAATAGGATATATAGTATAGATTAGCCCAAGCCATCCTTCACACTTTGCATTTTACTTAATACTCTAATTGCCACTGGAGAAAGCATCTTAGAAGACTTGGAAAAGTAAAGTAGGTCTCTCTCAGCTATTACAGATATAAGTGCCGAAGGCCCAAGAAAGCATTCTAGCCTATCATGTGGCTGTAACTGATATATGTCACTCAACAATTTGCTGCCCCTTGTCACCCTCCCTTCTCCATTCTACATTATACAAGGCAGAGCAAACCAAAGTGATTAAATCCCAGGACCCAGCCTTTCCCTTAAGCAGGAAGCTCCTTGTTCCAATAAATGAATTACATTTGATAGGGAGAAGAGAAGAGGACAATACCCACACATTATTCCTTGTTACTTAACCCCTAATTAACATGAAAAACCAGGTGCTGGGGATACACAGGAAGGATAATAAGCAGGCTATGATTCATCTACCACTAAGTCATTGCATCATAAATGGTCAATTCTTTAAAATCATTTATGATGCTTTAGTTGAGAACAGGCCTTTTGCTGGTCTTTGGTTCCTTGATGTTACTCAGAGTAACTGGCTGCTGTACATTCGAAACAGAGTCAGTGCTAGCAGGCTCTGCCTCCTCTTCACGTGTTTCTGACTGGTGAAGTAGCTCAGAGATGGTGCAGAGTTCTTCCCCACAACCCCCTGAAGGACAGGTTGGGTCAGAGAGGTTATCTTTGGTACCCCAGTGCTCTCCAGATGTTGGGATTTCCTGCTGGTTTTCCACTTCTCCAGACCCTGAAAACTCATGAGCACATATACTTGGCCTGGCCTCCAGCTGCTCAGAGGTCCCAGAGGGCTGAGGAAAGACCTTAACTGACTCAGTACTTGGCCCAGACATTTGCAAAGATTCCAAAGTTTTGTCAGCCTCACTGGATTTAAGGTCTTGATCACTGCTGATAACCAAAACTGGAGAGGAAGATTCTGTAGGCATTTGTTCAGGGTCCCCTTTGTTCTCTTTTGGCCATGGGAATGAAAGATCCAGCTTCTTTCCAAACCTTAGTTTTGAATCACTTGCCACTATACTCCCTTTCCCCTCACTACCTCCCTCAAACAGAGTTGACAACTTCTTAAAACTGGACATTAAACCAGTCTCTGCTCTATTGCCAGAGGAGGAAGGTGAGGAAAAGAAAGAGCTCAGTGGTTTCCCATAATCAGTAGCAGAGGATGGGAACCGGAGCTTTGGCCAACTGGTTATGTTTGGGATCTCAAAACGAGGACTTGGCTGCTCTGTTTCCTGGGAAACTGCAGGTGGCTCTTTCTGGCCATCAGGTAACCCATAGCTTTCTTTGGCACAAAGCACAGGTTCCTCCAGCAGAGGGTGGGAAAGGTACCCTTGGGTTTCTAGTGCAGCACTCTGGCCAACACTTGCCTCAGTGAACAGCGTAGTATTGGTTTCTAGTGAATTGGCTGCCTGTAGCTCTAAGTCTCGGCTTGTGGAGGCAGACTGCATATCTGGCTCTGGCTCAAGAGGAAGAGGTGGCTGAACTGGAGGAGGAAGGTCTTTGGTAATCCAGGTAGGATCTGGATGCAATTGTGTTGGTAATGAGACATGCTCTGCTTCCAGTGATGCCTCTGTGTCTGTGCCCTGCAATATCCCCATGTCTCCTTCATCACTTAGAGATAATACTCCTTGCCCAGTATCATCCCCTGAGACAGAAGATGCAGCCTCTATGATCTCAGAACCTCGGGGTTCTGGAATATTGTCAGGGATATTACTGTTTTCCATTTCAGTTGTTAGTTTAGGATCATCCATCAAGGTCTCCGAGTCTGACTTTGCACTAACCACAGTCATTCTACAGTCACTGTCAATAGATTCTGATTTGAGTGCTCCAGAGGCAGCTTCTTTCCACAAATTTTCCGGAGGTACTGATCCTACAGCATCTCTGGAACTAACATTTGGAAGCCATGTAGTAGCTGGGACAGATGATTCTTGTTGGTATGTCTCTGGTTTGGGACTTTTAAAAATTCCAAATAACTCACCTTTGAGAGGCTGAGATGATACACCAGAAGAAAGAGAGAAAAAGGAGTTTTTCTTTGGAAGTTTAGGAGAGGAGAAAAGTCCAGAGAAAGTTTTAGGAGGTTCAATTAAGGACCCAGAGAAAGATTTCACTTTGGTCACAAACCCTGAAAACATTTCTACTGAAGAGTCCAACACTGATTTGTCTTCCTCTTTATCTGTATCTTGACTCTGGAGGTGCCCTGTACACCCTGGCTCCACAGAGAAAGAGGCTGGCTCCAGGATCTCTGTGAAGACCTCATTAGAGACCTTTTCTACTGGCAAGTTCAATGGGTCACTGGTGCCTCTTTCATTTTGGTGGTAGTTAGTACACGTATCTAAATTGTTGAGATTTTCAACCAAATGGCTATCATGTGAAAAAGAGTTGGCCGGTGAGTCTCTTGGAAAGGCTTCCTGTAAAAAAGCCTCTTCTTCAGGGGGAGATACCTCCAGGGTCTCTGGACCAATGAGTAGTGTTTCAGTCTGTGCCTGAAATCCTGATAAATGAGGAACAATGTCTTTTTGTGACTGATTTATCGGAAAATCTGCTGAAGATGTTCCTAGTCCTTTACTGAAACCTAGTTTTCCTTGATAGTCCTCCTCTACATTGAGCTCATCTGCAGGAAGGGTAACCTCAGTGGTGTTGCTAATGGAAACAAAAGAAGCCATTTGCTGCTCATGAACTACCTCCTGGACTATGCTATCTCTATTGCCATTGGAACCTTCTCTAGACACTGTACCACCCCTGTCTACAGAAACACTTGGCTTCTTACAGGGCTGAGAAGTCACTGGAGCAACAGCTGAAAGGCTGTGTTTTCCCCCAGGAGTCTGCTGCTTTTCATCCAAAAAGGACAAGCTAAAGAAACTGAAAGAGCTCTTAGGAGAGGCATCCTTCTTGCTGCTTGAGTTAGCAGTGGAAAAAAAGGAGGGAAGACTGAAGAGCCCTTCTCCTTGAGATCTGGTTCTTGGTAGAGCAGCAGAGGCTCTGTTCTCAGGTTTTTCAGATCCAGCCAAGAAAGAAAATATACTCTTTCTGGTTGGCAATTCTGATTGGGATGGAGATGTTGTGGCAGTGGAAAAACTCTGGTCTTTGTCAAAAATATGATCTTGTTCATTTGAATTTTTCCTGCTCAGAGTATCTAAAGATATTTTATCACTTCTTGGAACTTCCGTCACTGCAGACACACTGCTAGTTTCTACCGAAGAATCTTTGGAAGATTCTTTGAGACAACCTGTTAAGAAAGATGAAGCTGGTGACTGCTGGATTAGGTGGTCTCTGGAGGGTGTCTCTTCCCCAGTCAAATGATCACCCTGGATCTCCCCAGCTGATGGTTCCGTTAGCCCACTGTCATCAATAGTAGTCTGCTTGTTCAGATTTCTGTATCTAATCTTCCTTTTTGAGGAAACTGGTGCAGCAGGAAAGTTCCCAACATCCTGGCTAGTAAGCTGCGTGGGATTAGGACCTGCCTTGACCGCATCCTTATTAGTCGTTGAAGAAACAGACATATTTTCAGTTGTCTGTTTAGGAGATATATTAGTTTTAAAGAAATCCCCAAGGGTACCAAAAAAATTTGAAACCCTAGAAGATTCATTCTTTCCCTGCGATGATATCTTTTTATTTTTATCACCATTCTTTTCTAAATTTGGTGATCCTTCTTTATTCACCTGGGATTTAAAGAGGTTCAAAAATCCAGATGCCTGTTTCTCATTTGCTATTGCACTTACTGAAGAGTCTTCTCCCTGATCAAAGAGTTTCAATGCACTTTTAAATAACGTTCTCTCAGATTCTTTGGAAGACTGGTCCTGGGGAGGCTCACAGTTCTTGTGCTCATCCCTACTAAACTGTGATACGAGAGGAATTGAAACAGAGTCAGCTGTGAACATCTTGTCATCTTCTGTATCTGATTTAGCCTGAGAAGTTGTTTGCTTTACCTGGAAAACAGATTTTAACAAACTTTGTTTTTTCACATGAGCGCTTTTATTTAAAGGGAATTCTTGCTTCATATTTTTAGCAAATTCAGGTAGCTGAACACTGGATATTATTTGTCTTTCTGAATCCTTCTTGAGAAGGCTTTCTTCCTCATTTTGGGAGTTACTCTCTAGTTGCTTACTCAATATTAATGACTGAAGACCATCATTTGTGAGCTCTGCTAAGTTTGACTGCTGATCCAATTTCTGCAAGGCCGAAGAATCCAAGGATTCATTCTTACCAAAATGCAAAGTACTTCCAATCGAAGAACTCAAGGCAGAAAATAATGAAGGCACTTTGTTCAATGATGACATCTCTTCGGTTTGCTGTGGGATATTAGTATTATTTTCAAGATGAACCAAAGAGGCAGCTTCTTCAGAAGAAGAGTGGAACCAACTGGAAAGGTGGACTGATAAATCCTCAGCTAGAGGCTGATTATCTCCCTTTATAATTTGATTTTTATTTATGACAAGATTACCAATAGTTTGGGGCTGATTTCTAAGATCCAATGTACATTCAGAATCTTCAGAACCACATAGCCTTTTTTCAAAAGATATAAAATCTCCTTTAAATTTCTGAGGATTATAGCCTGAAAAATCTAATGGTTTATCCCTTTGGCTATAATTTGACTCTTCAAGTACTTGTGAAAAGGTTCCTGAATTTAAATACATTGGTCCATCACTTCGTGGCAAAACTACAGATAAATCAAGAGGGTCATCAGTTTGTTCCTCTTCAACATACCACAGTAATTCATCTTCCTTGTCAAATGCTTTAAAACTATAAGCAGAAACAATGCTATCATCCAACATAATATCTGATAGATCATTTGTTTGTAAATCATAATTCAAATACTCTTCATGAGAACAATCAGGTATAAATAAATATGCATACTGCCCAGTAGAATCAGTAAGGAAAGAATATATATATTGACCATCATGGAACATAAAATATCCATAATCTCCATTCTCTGATGGCCACCACACTCCATTTTCAAGACATGACAACCATTCCTGGTATTCATAACCAACACTTGAGAAAACAAAGCTTTCACCCATTCTTAATGAGTCTAGATCAACTATGGGGCATGTAATCTTCTCATAACCTGAAGAACAACTTAAGTCAATGGGCAATTCTTCTAGTGAATTCTTAGGATCATTACTTGGAAGATAATAAGAATTTCCATATATTGAGTTAGCTGCCCACATATCACCTCTTAAGAAGTAATCTTCATTAAATGCTAACTGGTTGAATGATTCATATGGTAAGTCACACCAAATGACACTGTTTGGATTTGTTCTCCACTCCAAGATATTTGCATTTTGATCTTTTTGGCAAAAATTTATTGCTCGGTTTTCTGAGTCAGACCATTGGAAAACATCGACTGATGGAAATGTATTTTGATTCAACATATAATAAACTGGCTGAAGTTTTCTGGAATTTTTAGACAAATCTTTTATATCAGAGTCCCATTCATGAGAGAAAGGATTATTCATCTCTTCAAAATCCTGACAATGGTTGGACTTACTAAGAATGTTAGAATTTAGTAGAGGTGAACTTAACTTGTTAGAATTTTCATGTAGTTTTGCCCCAAGAACATGGTTTTGTGTCTGCCTCTTATCCAAAGAGTTCTCTAAAACATCCTGTTGAGCCATTGGAGCACAGTGAAGTACACTGTTCTCAGAAGAGGGGCAATTCTTTTCACTTTGTTTATTTTTCCATGTAGGAGGGCAATGATGATTATCAACCCAAGCATCAGATAATGGTATGTTTTCTTTAGGTGAAGATAAGCAACTTTTTATGAAGCCAGAATTTTCTTGTTTTTCCTGGTTCCTCTGGTTCTCAGAAGTCACACATGAAGTAACAGGGATCTCAACCAAGGATAAATGCTTACTTTCATTCAAACCCTTTAGGTCACCCAAAGACATGGACTTTGTTTCACCTAGTTTACAATCAGTCATACTGCTATTAGATATCAAGTTAAATATTCCAGAGAATAAGCTTGGGGTATTATTCCTGTGATGAGAGTCATCTTTTTTCAAATTTAATTCTTCTTGACTAGACACATTTTCAAAAGAAGAAAATCGGCTAAACAGACCAGAAAGAAGGCCTCCTTGGGTTCTTTTCTTGGAAGCTTTATCTACAAGTTTGTCTTCACTCATTTCACTAACCAAGGTGGGTTTTGAAATGGTAGAAGTAAATGCTAATGAAGAGTCTGGTACTGTTAAAGATGTCATTTGTGTAACAATCTTACTTTCTCCTAAAGAAGCTGAAGGCATATGTTTTTTGGACACAACTCCAGGAATGGTTAAGGTATCTCTTTCACAGTTCTCTACTGCTGTGGGGTCATTTGAGTTTAATTCCTGTATATTCCCAAATTTCCCAAGATCACTGTTAATATTTGGAGCTGAATCAGACTTCATTTTATTAAGTATGGCATCTTCAGAACTATTTATTTGGTCACTCTTATTAGATGTCTGTGTATCACCAAATTTCCCTAGATTGTTATCAATATTTGGGACTGAACTAGGTTTTACTGAACTAAGTTTATCATTTTCATGGGAGCTTCTTTGGGTCTCTTCATCAGTGGTTACTGCTGAGCCATGAAAACTCTGGTCATTGACAGTTTTATGGCTGTCCATGAAAGAAAATTTAAACAAAGGGAAAATGCTTCCTTTCTCTCTTAAATCCTGCTGCTTTTCAGACTGACTAAGAACTTTGAAAAATGGAATATGTAGTTTTCCACTAAAGGAAAAGGAATGTCCATCTTTCTTAGGGCCCCTTTCCCATCCATCTTCCTCCAATTGGTGAATTTTCATAAAGTCTGACAAAGTTTCCTTTGAACAGGTCTCGGGGGAAGTGAGCAAAAACTGGCTAAAGGATTTTCTGAGTGGCTCAAGGAAGTCATCATCACCTGTGATTTTGTTCCCCTCTAATGGCTTTGAAGATAACTCCTTATTTGCAGGTCTACTGGTGGCTATACAAGAATGTCCTGAAGTATCTTTGGCACATAGTTTTGGTTGATCTGGGAATAAAGGCAGATCTGTACAGGGTTCTCTTTCCAACAGGCTCTCAACATCATCTTTCTTACTTGCAGGACTAGCTAAATTTGAAGGTTCCATGGCTGCATGGGAAGGTGATAGATCGTCACTTATGGACATTTGGGACCAGTCTGCAGTTTTCCCATCACTCCTATCTAAAGCTATAATGCTACTGTCATTGCCAAGGGTATCTTCCCTTTGATTTGACTCCGAATTACACACAACAAAGCTTTCCTTTCTTGTTGGCTTGTTCTGGTCATCGTCTTTTTTGGTTTCATCCTTTTCCAAAAAGATCTTTAGTGGATTTAGCATGCTGAAAACAGACTTTATAACTGAACTCTGACTCTGTAGAGTTGAGTCCCTTTCAATAGTTTCTGTTGGATCCGGAAAGCTCAAATTTCCAGTTTTACTGTCCGTGTGCTCATTTTCAGAGGTTTTGTCAGGTCTGTCAGAGTCCTTTTTATCAACTATTTGAGAAGATAATGGAGATGGAGATTGTATGGAAGGATCCTTCTCCGATACTGATTTGGCTCTGGGTCTAGATCCCAAATTTACTGTCTCTGTTTGATTAAGAGTTTCTGTTTTCTCTGGAACCAAATAAACCAGCTTTTCCACAGAGGTTGTTAGATGCTTTGTGCCTGAACCCACCTTTTCTGTGAGTGAACTGAATAAAGAACCCACAGCACATTTCACTCCATTCAGCTCAGGAAAAGAGATGGCCTTGTCCTTGTCATTCTTGACAATGTTTAAAGGTGGTATTTGATCCCCAGGCATTTTCTGTTCTGCACTATTAACAGTACTATTGTGTTTAAGTGTCTTTTTAGTTTTTGAAAGGGAACCAAATCTATTAATCTCCTCTTCCTTCTCTGCTAAATATTCTGACACTGTTTCTACCAAACACTGAAGCTCATCCATTGTATCAATATAGTCCTCCTTGGGTTCCTCAATAGAAGAAGAAGGGGTCACCTCTGCCATGGGGCATGCAGATATATCTCCAAGTGTGCTTGTATCACAATTCATCCTTTGTGATGGGAATGCAGGATTTGCTACATAATATTCTTCTGGAAAGCCTCCAATATGATGGACATTGGATGGACGACATGGTGGTGACTGTAAATCTTCCTGCTTATCAGAAACAGGGGAACCCAGAAGTTCATCAGATGTACTGCTGGTAGAATCTTCAAAAATATCTAATGGAGTGAAATTAGTGACATGTTGGTTTAAGCCAGATGACTTTTCACAGTTCTTAAAACAACCAGGAAGATTATAATCATGACTTTCCAAGTTAGTGGTCCACATACCACTCTTAACCACATATCCATTTTTGTAGGGATGCAAAACTGGGTAATTTTGCTCCTTCTTTTCAATGTGGCAAAGGTTACAATGTTCAGTGTTAGGATATGTACTTTTGAAGTTAGTCTTAGTTCCTAATCTATCATCATATTGCCTTCTTTCAGTGTCTTCAAAATGACTGTATATGGGTGTCTTTTTCCTTCTCCTATCTATTGTATCATATTTCTGAGGATACCAGGAGAAAGCAGGTGTTTCAAACTTAAGGTCATAATTAAAGGCTGTAGAGAATTCTGTTTCTTGGCTTTGAGATGATATCTTTTTCCAATCCTTGTACTTTGGTTGTATTTGTTGGCTGTAATATTTATCAGTTTTTGAAAGAGTTCTCACTTCTTTTACCTCTGCTTCCTTTATGTTATCGTTTTCTAGACACAGCTGTGGTATCTTCCCCTCTATCTCCTTATGTATACCTTCTTGTTCTTCATAGTCAACATCAGAGAAAGATGAAATAATACTAATTTTGTCATTTGGGGCCTGCAAGCCTTGTCTGATGTAAAGGGATAAAATCAGAGGAATAGTAAGGCAAAGAAAAAAGAAGAAATAAAGAAAAGGAAGAAACAAATTACAAAATTTAGTGCACATTCAATGAGAAAACTAGAATTAGTAAAATTGTCAGTTTGATAAAAACCATTAAGACTGAAAAGATATGATAAGGAAATCCACCTGTTCTTAAATAAATATTACAGCAATGAGTTAAAAAGTTTTTTCCACATCAGAAAAAGAACAGCTATAACAACTTTAAAATACTTCACTTGTTACCATAAGCTATTTAGGGTCCTATTGTTTTCTAGGAAAGAAAGAAGTAAACAAAATGAACATGTTCCATCAATATTTAGAATGTATTTGCAATGCCAAAGTTTAGAACTGTTATGTATTCCATGAAAATACATCAAGGAATTTCAAGAAATCTAAATTTGTTGATTAATTTGGGTCTGAAAAGAAGCCAAGCTGTTAACTTGCTTAACGTTGTTTTTAGGCAATATAGCCGAGAATATGGTCAAACATGTTACTTTTAAAAAGAAAAAAATGTATATATAATAAAAATAGTCTTTGACTACCATAAGCCAACCCTTGTTACAGTACTATAAAGAGAAAATTATAAAACATCATAATTTGTCATTTGTGAAGTCTAAAGGCTACACGCATTGAGGATCACAGTGAAATAAAAACCTTTGCCTACAGCAATTACAGAAGCAGAAGCTACGTGTTCAATTTAAGTCAATAAATACAGAAGACTGCCAACCTTTCTTTCAGTTAAGTTAGAGAGTGCCTATTTCCCATGTACTAAGGTGGGGGTATAGAGAGGGCCTGCAGACTAGTAGCTTGTCAGCTCAGTGTGTTCTTTTATAGATCTAACATTCAGTAGCACTTACTTAGGAAACCGAAACAAGATCAAAATGGTCACTTTGCCACTAAAAATCTTCAAGAGTGAGACTGATACTCTTTACCCATCTCAACACTAGAGATACTCTGGCTATATTAAGTCCAACACTATGGTCAAACCTCAAATGACATATTTTTACACACTTTATATACATTTCCCATTATTCTGGTTATTCCCATTATTTGGCTGGGTGAAGGAATTCAATTTATATAAATATACATACTTTTTTACATTTTTTTAAATGGAAGTACTAGGGAACCCAGAACCTCATGCATGTAGTCTCACTTCTGAGCTATACCCAGCCCAAAATGTATTTTTTCATACATGCAGTTTCACTACTCTCAGATATCCTCAAAAATTTAAACTAAACTAATTCCATCCTGGAAGAAGTCTTCATAGTTCCAACTTAAATCAATAGACAGCCACAGCTGTAGCAAATGAAATTATTTATTTTTATACTTCTAACTTACCGGAAGGTACTACAAACACATTTGTTCCCAGAAGGATTTTAAATTCTTCCTTAAAAGCTGCAATTTAATGTCTTAGACTCCTTCCAAGAACTTAGTATTTACAGTAATAGAAGTTTAAAAATGAAACTAATGATACAATTTCTTCAAAACTTTTTAAGGAAAAATCATTTCAAAAATTTAAGTCTATAATAGAAGTTCACTTAAAAATCATGTTAACTTTTCCTCTGCTGGAGATGATAAAGTATTTACTCTTTAACCTCATTTCATACACTGATACAGCAAAATCAAATTTGTATGTGATCAATTAAATAAAAATTTTAGGAAAAAAATTTTGCAACTTAAAAGTATACCACTAACGCTCCTCTACGGGTTATTTATTAGAGCAGTGATAATAGGGTAATGATTAGGTACACAGCATACTCTCTAGACAACTGCAGTCATTTAGGTTGATGTGCCGTTATTACTGCTGGCCTGCACACTGAATGCCTGCAAATACAGAAGGGAAAGAAAGCTAAAAGAATTTTTTTTGCTATTATGTTTTTTCTTATAGACAATATAAACAACTAAAATCAAATGAATAAAATATGCAAATATTCAATTAATAAACCAGCAAGAAGTAGGGACCAACTTCAAATTTCAGAAAGATTTCTGGAATGTTTCTTTTTAGAATCAGATTATGAAGAGTAAGAATTTGATGTGATGATTGATACATGAAAAAATCTGAAAATATCCTCAGAGATGTTAGTAAACTGAGACAGGATGTTGTCTAGCAGGTAGACAACCATCTGAGGTTCAGGATAAATACCAGTTTGGTAAGGTGGGCAAAAAAAAATTTTTTTTAATGAGATTATCCTTGGTATGGCAAATTTTAGCAACCAAAAGTATGAACTAAATTGGAATAGTTTTTAAAAAACTTAACCTCCAAACAATCAATGGATAAAAGATTTTTGGAGAAACAGAATATTGACACAATCTCAGGTATCATCCCAGAGATCCTTAATTACAAAGGAGAAAGGTAACTTTACATTGGAAAAATCTGACTTATGTACCAGATTTCTTCACCAACAGATCAAATTAAACATCACAATAATGAGACAAAGTAACATGTGACTGCAGCTGCACTGTGAAGGAAACATCTATGTAGTGTTTTTGCCAAAAATATTTAACCTGATTCTAAACATGAAAAAACAATCAGACAAAACCAAATTAAGGAACATTTCAAAACTGGCTTGGACTCTTCAAGAAAATGTTAGCACTTTAAAAGATGCCCCTGCCCCCACCAAAAAAAAAATGTTAAGAGAATTTTGTTAGGCTATAGGAGACAACAGAAACAGGAAAATCACATGTAATGTACAATGACCCTTAATTAGATCCTGCATCAAAAAGAAGAAAATATAAGTAAAGAACATCATTGGGACAATTGGAGAAATTTAAATGTGGTCTTTATATTAATTAATATCATTATATTATCAAATTTCTTGAGTGTGAGCATAATATTAAGCTTATATAAGAGAAAGTCCTTTTTCTTAGGAATTACATGCTGAAGTACTTCCTGGTAAAGTAACACGGTATCTGCAACTTACTTTCAAATAGTTCAGGAAAAAACAATGTGTGTGTATATGAATATATATTAGAGAGAAGGAGATAAAGTAAATGTGACAGAATGTTAACACAACTGGCAAATCTAGGCAACGTGAATATGGGTGTTCGCTGTATTCTTTCTCTAAATTTTAAGTCTGATTTTTTTAAGTTGGGGGAAGAGTGGAGAGCATATATGTATATATTTGCTTTTCTTTTGTATTTGCTTTAATATCCATAAATACATGACAACAGTCTGTGGAAGAACACATAAAAACAAGGGTGGTAAGAGAAGTAGGAGACAAGAAAGGGATGGGGTGGAAGAGGACAACAGATGTGGGTGGGAGATTCTTTGCTGTATGCTGCATTGTACCTTAACATAATTTTAATTAATTAATGTAAATGTGCTACATATTTAAAGAAATTAGTAAAATAATTTTTTTTTTAAGTTTCAGCAAAAGTACTAAGTCTGTTATGGTGAGATCTTATTGGTTTTCTTCTGAAGTTCCCAGGAAAATACTTAGGTAGGAAGAATCATGCAAACATTTAACATCTGTGAGTTTCTTTTTTTAATCTTGGTGAAAAGTGTATAAAAATCACTGTGCTGGGCAGAGAGGTGAGCAGGTTTTTCCTCAGCCATCCACCCCAACTGGGCCTGCCTTGACCTGATGATAATAAAGAAAACTATTACTGATGGAAAAGCATAAACATGAACACATGGAGAGGGAAAAAAAGATGGAGAATCTACACAAAAATGGCTGAAGGGTGGTCCATCATACTGCTATACTTCCACTATCACCTCAGGTTAAAGCACCCAAATCCTTGATGTCAGCTGCATCCCGAGACCTGCATACTGGGACGAGAAAGTGCTTTGTTCCCAATACTCACCTGAGGGCCCGCCGCTCTGGATAATCAAGGTCATAACTTTGCACAGAGTCATTGCAAGAGTCCCGGGAACTGCCCTGAAGCAGCAGCTGCTGTGGCAATCGCACAGGCACTGGAAACTGGTGCACAGAAGCATTGGGCTGGGAAGTCGTATGGTAAGGAGGAGGGATGCTACTGCTGGTCTCACTGCGATAGTCACTATCTCGATCATCAACAGCACTATCAGGATCTTCAAAAGCTGTGGAATAAGCACAGTCAAGCATCCCAGCTTTATTTAGTTCTTCAGAATTTTTTTCTGCTTCTAACTTAGGTAGCCACAAGCCTAGACCTTGAGAACAACAGCAAACTGAGCTGCATATGAGCCCAGTGACCTCAAAGTCACGTGAAAAACTGTCTCAATTAACATCCAAAACTCTCCTTACCAAATGAGGTAAGATACTTGGTTTAATTTTAGTGCTTACTCTCAAAGGAGTTCCAGATACATATCCCCAATGCAGAATTCTCTGGAATTCTGCTTCTCCAAGCTATCATAAGTCTAATGAAAATCTGCTTTTAAATGTCATAAATAGATTCTGGCCCTCTACTATTATCAAAATGGGACAGAAAGGGGAGAAACAGCTTTCCCATCTCTCATAACAGACATTTTGGTTCAAAGTTGGTGTGGTGTTTTCAGACTTTAAAAATATGTGGTTAAACAATTTAAGCAGATCTACCACTAGAATCTAGTCCAGGAAATCAGGAAGGTCAAAGCCAAGATTTAGAAGCAAGTCAAAAGCTCTAGATGCAGCTGAGAACAGCAGCAGTCTTACTGTCTTGCTGCAGCATTGGGCTTTTCTAATAATTTCTATCAAGCACCTATACCCTGGGCTCAGAATTCCCATCCCAAGTCTGAGCTGAGAGGAAAACACATGCACTGCCAATGGGGTCTTGTTGACAATGCAGCCAAGTTTATCTAATAACAGTGACTACAATTTCATAGAATTATCTCTGCTTTTCGGGCCAGCACCTGAGTGGCTACGGTTTTTTTCCTTGATGTTAGCTAAAATGGCCACAGTTACAAACCCTGCTCCAAGCAAAAATAAAAACATGCAACACTGTGCTTGGAAAGGGAGCTCAATCTAGTAGTTTACAGTTTATTTTATACAGAAGCCATTTTGGACATCATACCCATATGCATATAATTAATAAGGTCCTGTATGTTCTTCCTTGCCAAGCTTCTATTTGCTCACAACAAAGAAAAGGAAAATTCACCATCCCCATATGGAGATTCTTTAGCAGATGATGGATTCTTCTTATTAGTAATTTTTTTTAAAAAAGGTAGTAATGTGCACAGCAGAAGCCTCCTAATGACCATAAAATTAGGTTTTTATAATTGCTCATGTAGGAGATAAGAACCTGTATCCATGTAGTGGAAACAGAAAAGAGTTAATGAACTAGGGGGAAAAAAGTCCAGACAGAAACAATTAAACTGGGGAACAAATGGAAGGTAATAGGGAAATGACCCCTTGGCTTCTACATTAGACAACTTGACAGATAATTCCACTAAAAGAGACAGGGAACAAAAATATGTGGGTTCCATACAACACTTCGGGGTACAGCTGGGAGCAAAGGTAAGAAGATCTTATGAGCTTTTCCCATTTGAGTTTATAGCAATAATGTGAGGCTAGGGAAAGGGGAAACAAGGAGATCTAATGAGCTTTTCCCATTTGAGTTTAAGGCAACATGTGAACGTAAGAAGAGGAGAATGATCAGAACAATATTAGTCAAACAATAGTGATTACAAAACATTCTATTTACAAAGCATTCTGATCACACATTAGGAAAAAGAGACTTTGGAGGTACTGGTTTTAGACCTTGATTCATTTATTGTTCTGAAGACAAGAAAGAATCAAGGGACAAAAATCAGTATTTCAGTCAGAGTTAATTCTTTCTGAACTCACCAAAGGAGTAAGTGTGAGGAAGTCAGTGCTGGATTATTCATGCATACAGGTAAGGGGGTAGAGGCAATAAAGGAGACAAAGCCAAAAATGTACTTAACTTCCAGCAGGAGAATATGCTATTAGCACAAAACCCCAGAGAACCAAGACTGAGTCTCCAAAGAAGAAGCACTAATAGACAATCTACTGATTATGAGGCCAGGAGAGGGGAGCTTAGCCAGAGTCAGAAACTACATGGAGAGACCCTGAGTTTCTCACTGCATCTGACCTATTACTCCTAAATAATGTTCTGCTTTATTTAGCTAAGCTAAGGGGAGGAATATTCCAAAACTTTCCTAAAGGTGACACATTTCTATACTGAAGAAATAAGGGCAAATATTAGGAAACAAAGTGTCTATGGAAGGGAAAGGCTAGGAGTAGAAGAAAAGGGAATGTGAAAAGTAGGAGGTGACAGGAGAAACAAAATACAAGGAAGTGAGGTGAGACAAAGGACAGAAAGAAAAAAGGTAGGTCAAAAAGGTAGGTCAAGGGCAAAAGCCAGCTTTTCTCCCCGTACAACACCACCCCAACTTCCTTAGAGAGTAACCCTCCTGGAACCACCAAGGAGGTTTCTAATTAGAAACTAAAAAAGGAAATTAAGGAAAAAACTTGCATGAAAAGAATTGTGCTTTCAATATGGCAGCAACAATCTCTGACTTTACACTCTCCCCCATAGCACCATTTTGCCTAAAATAGAAAACTTCTGGCTTCACTGAGAGAGACTGAGTGCAGGCTTGGTTACTCAGATTAAGGAGGACCTGTGAACTTGTTTGAGGGTAAAAGTTGAAAAGCCCCTTGCAAATTAAAAGGCTGCAAAAATTTACTCATTCAAACATTTACTGAGTGCCTACCAGTGCAAGGCTAAAGAACACAGAAGACTCAGAGTACAGAGTTCATTTAACAGGAGAGAGAAAATACAAATACAAGGAAGTAACTATCAGGAGAATAGTGCAAACCAAATGTGATATAACTTGAAGGTAAGATCACTTCCTGTTTGGGTGATCAGGGAAATCATTATGGAGGATATGATGCTGAAAGACAGGTGAGTTTTCAACAGGTGAAGATGGGGTGGGTGGAAGGGAGATAGTATCTTCTAGAATTTGGATAAAAGCAACAGCACGAGTAAAGGCCCAATGGTGGGAAAGGATTTTTTTTTTTTTTGAGGAATACTTTGCAGCTCATTTGGCAAGTACATAAAAGGCCATAAAAGGGAGTGACAGAAAATAAACCTGGAAAAGTAGGTTGGAGAAAGTAATCCAATCTGGGGCAGAGATAGGCCAGAGGCACAGAGTAGGCACTCAAACAAAACTGAATGAAATACTGAACAATGAGGCTCTCTGGTATGTGGTGCTCCTGGATTGAGTCCGTGTCTTTAAATCCAGAGCACAGGGAAAACTTCACCAGAGAAGGAAAGAGAATTTAAACCTTTTTTTTTCTCATGGGTTACATCTTCTACTTGAAAATCTTAAGTTATCTGAGCTCTCTTAGGCTGCCTTTGAGTAGTTCTCTGGTGCAAACACTCAGGATTCAAAACTCAGAAAGCTCACACTCCATGAGAAATTCTAGTGACAGGACAAAACTTGGCCCCTCTTACCATCTACTGAATGCCTAATCACTGGGACTCAATTCTCTTCCTCTCATCAGAAAGGTAACACAGTGATGTCAGCCTAGGACTGTGAATCCTGCTGGAAAGAAGTGGCTGCCCATTCTCTAAACTCTAGAACAATGCTGGTCTCCAGCATGGCTGGGCTGCTTCAAGGAAAGTCAAACCATGTCCTCAGCCTCTTCATTTCACAAACCCAACGACCTCTCGCAGAACGAAATTTCTTCTAGTCACTGCACTCCTTAGCTAAGAGATCAAAGGAGAGGGTTTCCTACAATAGGGGGCTGACAAGACTACCTGTCTCTGGGGAAAAAAAATTGGGAAATCCTATCAGGATTTTAACTGGGATGGTTTGAGATTTCTCTCTTTCTTTCTTTCTCTCTTTTTCTCTCTGCGCACGCACGCGCGCACACACACGCACACACACACACACACAGAGTCTTCAAGAAATCAGCCTGAAAGGATGTAACATTCCACTGCAGGTAATTGTCTCCTGAGATTCAAGAAGGGGAGAAGGGGGAAATGAAATTACATATGCTTGTATGCATGAATATCCAGCTTCATAGTTCAGAGGGAGTATGTTAAAGGGTAAGACAAAGAAAATTTAAATTCTTACGTACTCTGTTGCTCTCCCCAGCCCAAATAGTTCCAGTGACCTAAGAAAACCGCAAACGGTAGCAAAGAAGAGTGACAGAAACAATTTTAGGATGAATTCAAAGATCATTTCCCATCTCACAAATTGTTATATACCTTACCTTACTTGAGCCTACCCTACCTGTATTCCATTTATTTTTCATAACATAATGCTTCTACCAAGCATACGACAAATATACCAAGTACTCTTGCTCTCTGCAATTCACTACATAGAGAATAACAGAAAAACGACTGCTTCTGTTCTCTTAAATCTCCTTCTGGCCTAGGTCTCTCTCAGAACAACATCATTTAGAAGCTAATATACCCTTCTGTGTTCAAAATGAGAAAAATCTGACCTGCTTTTAAGAAAACCCTTCCTCATCTCTGTGTTCACCAATCCTGAGCCTATTACAGGATACCCATGAGAAGCTCAGACCTGACTGCAGTGGGAAAGAATGATTCCTTTATCCAGGAAAAGTGGTATCTAATTTTGCTGCTCTCTATTGAAAGTTAAAAGGCCAGAGAATGGCATTAATCTCTAATCTTCCAATATGTGATAAAACACAGATACAGCCAGTTTTTTTCTGAATTGTCTGTAAATTTTTAATAAAATCCATTAAAATAAAGAAACTTTGAATGACAGAAAACTGAAAACATTTTCTACTCATTTTTCAAGATTAAAAAATTCAATATTAATTGGATTTAAATCCTATCCCATATCCAAACCAAATCTGAGACAAAGAAATCACTAAAAATAGGTCTTTATCCCAAGAAATAAAGGAATAATTTGGCTTCACAGTTAAGAAGAAATCACTAAAAATATGCCTTTATCCCAAGAAATCACTAAACTAGTGTGACAAAGAAATCACTAAAAATAGGCCTTTATCCCAAGAAACAAGGAATAATTCGGCTTTATTGTTAAGAATATGGATAATGAAGTCAATGCTAAGTTCCTCTGGCACTGCCACATATAGAAGAAGTTATTATAGATGTCTCCTCATCTGTAATACGAGAATAATGAGTCTCATTGGTTTCTGTAAGGATATAAGAGAAAATGCATGTAAAGTACTTAGCATAGTCCCTGGAACATGGTAAGCAACTGTAATTTCTTGTTGTCTCGTCGTGTTGCCAGGTTTTTGCTTCCCTTACAGCTTCCTAAAGGTAGGTAGTAGGAAGATCAGCACACTACAGTAGTCCCAATGTCTGCTGAGGGATCATCAACGCCTTGGTTAGAAAGCCCTCAGAGTTCTGAGGGTGCAGCTACCTTCAACGTCTGCTATAGTCTCAAAATTCTCTAAACACTAAATGAAGCCAATTCAGGCTGTCTTCCTTACCTGAGTTAACTCCCAGCCCTGGGGACATGGGACTAGGGATCAGTCACAGGCTGTTTAACTATATACTAAGAGTCAGTTTTCTTTCTTTGTACTTACCTTCTTCCTACTACCTATGTCTCTTCTTCTCAAGTTGGTTTAGCGTGCAATTTTAAAATTTTTAATAATTTATGTAACCTTCTAACCATGATGGGGAGAAGAGATTCTAAAAAAATTCTCCCAGGGTATATAGCACAGTTGCCATAACAACTGTGCGAGGGTAACTACCTTGCTTCTTTTTCAAAGAAAACTGACAAATAATCACATAGAACTTCAGAATATGCCTATCAACCTAGATTGCTCCAGGCAAGTGACAATGCTGCTTCTCACTGAAAACTCTGGAACCAAAGAAGCCTCTCTTCACAGTACACAGCCTCATTCTTGAATGCCCTCCAGCACTGCAGACAATTTCTAGTACGTAGGTGTTCAGTAAATATCTCTTGTATGAATAAATTAAATGAATGATCTGATCCCATCTACTGGGTCCATCCCTAAGCCATGAAAACAACAGTAGTCATGCTCTCTGACCAACCAGTTCCCTATTCTCACTTCAGTCTGGTACCATTATAAACGAAATAATACCAGTTTAATTAAGCAAGTTTCCTTTCCCACCCCAAAAAAGCACTAAAACATCTCACTAGCCAGTAGAACAATTACTGTGGATAGTTAGGTTTTACCAGGCATAAGAACCAAGAAAAGGAGGGCGGAAGTGTTCCAGGAAAAGGAAATTATATATGCAAAGGCACGTTCAGTGAGCTGAAAATAGTTCTAGCATATCCGAATGAGAAGCTGTAGGGTTATGAAAGAAACTGATCAAAGTGAGTCTTAAGTAATGTTTAGAAATTTAGTAATGTTAGGAATTTGGAATTATCTGGAGGGTAATACAGAGCTATCACAGAGCTTTTAAGCAGGGAAGAGACAGGATCAGATCTGTCTAAGAAGAGAATGGTGGTACAGCGTGGCCACTGATTGGTCCAGCAGGTAGACTGAAGACTAGAATCAGGGAGGCTGGTTAAGGAGGCTACTGCACTGACCTGAGGATGGCTAGGGAAGTAGCAGAGGAAGTGAAGTAGATATATTCATGAGACATCTCAGAAGTAAAATCAACAGGATTTAGTAAGTAATTGAATGTGGAAAGCAAGGAAAATAAAGCCTAAATAATATTGCCCTGGTTTTTAGCTTGAGCTACTGGGTGAATATGACATCATTCATTAAGAAAAATACAAAAGAGGGGAAGAGTGAAGAAGATGACAAATTCAGTGTTAGATATACTGGCTTTGTGGTATCTATAGGACATCTCAAATGAGTATGTCTGGTAGACCTAGATATATAGGTGTGGGGCTGAGAAAAGGTGTGGAACAGAAGACTTGGATGTTTTCAGAATACAAGCTCTCGGAAGACAGGGATTTTTCTGCTTTGTTCCTTACTATATCTTTAGTGACTAAACAGTGCCTGGCACAAAGCAGAAGCTCAACAAATGAACGGATAAAAATTGTAAGTAAATAAGAACAATGAGGCAGAGAATGCAGATAAAAAAAAAACACTGCATGTAGGGGAAGGGGGAAACCTACAGAAGAGCCACATTTAAAAAAAGACAGGAAAAAAGAATGCAAATTTAAAAAAAAATTTTTTTAAGCAGACAGGAAAAAAAGAACTGACAATACAGTGTTGGTGAGGTTGTACAGAAACTAGAACTCTCATACATAGTTGGCAAGAATGCGAAGTGGTAGGCCACTGTGGAAAACAATATGGGCTTTTCTTACAAAGTTATACACACACCATACAACCCAGCAATCCCCTGCCTATGTATTTACCCAAGAGAAATAAAAACATGTTCACACAAAATCCTACACAAAAATGTTTACAGTTGCTTAACTGTAAATGTTTATAGTTGTGTGAGTATCCTTCAACTGATGAATAAACAAACTGTGGTATATCCATACAGTAGAGTACTACCCCATAATAAAAAGTAATAAACTAGTGTCAGGCATAGATGAATCTCAAATGTATTACAAAAAGTGAAAAGTCAGACTCAAAGCTACATGCTATATAATTCCATTTATATGACTTTCTGGAAAAGGTGAAACCATAGGGACAGAAAACAGATTAGTGGTTGTCATGGGCCAAGAAAGGGAGAGGTTGACTACAAAGGGGTTTAAGTGAATTTTTAGGGTTGATGGAATTGCTCTTTATCCTGACTATGGTTATGGTTACATGACTGCAGGTCTTTGTCAAAACTAAAAGGGAGAATTTTACTATATGTAAATTATACTTTAATAAATCTAACTTAAAAACAAAAAGTAAGAGTCCATGAAGAAGCCTGCAAAGAACCCTGAGAGGATGAAAAACCATGGTAAGTATGGCTCCTAAAGTCAGGAAAACAAGGTTTCAAGGAAGGAGTGAGTGGTTAATAAGTGGTCAGTGCTACAGAGTAAAAAAAAAAAAAAATTTAAAAACAAACTGAAAAGGTCCTACTGAATTTAGAAACAAAAAGTTACTAAAAACTTTAATGACAGAAATTTTAATGAGTGAATGCTAGACTTTAGACTATTCAGAAGCAAATGGAAGCACATGAAATGGAATAAGGAGACATCAAGAGATTCCACAATTCATACAGTAAAATACAGAATGTGAGCAAGGTATAGGGTGCTGTTTAACAAAGGATGTCAAAGAGGAAGCAAGCACAGAAAAGATATTGGAAAATGTGTTACAGAAAAAACTCCAAGAACATTAGGAGCTTTTAGAAAACTAGCAGCATTCTCAAACTGGGCATCCATATACATCAAATGAGTGTCAAACTGAAAATTTTAATGAGCAGGCTAATGTTTCCGACCTCCCTAGAGCCTCAAACCTCTTCAGCTCACACGCTTAACAAATGAATAACCAATTACCCTCCAGCTCAGTGGCACCTGATGCTAGTAGAGTCAGGCAGTCTAGAAACCTAGAGCCTCTACTGGCAGTGACGCTTTATTCACAATATGCGCTCTCCTCGGACTGTGAGCATACCAAGGGTACATCAAGTCCAAAGCCACAAAATTCTGGACACTTCAAAACCAGAAACCACAGGACAATTCCTAAAATTCCTCTCTACTTTATCTTCCATGTCCAATCTGTTAACAAGCTTAGTAATTAAGTCCATTCAAGTCTCCCTCATGTTGTCTCTTCCCCTTATGTTTCACTCTCCTTATCAAAGAACTCATTACCTCATGCCTAAATTACTACAAATTTTTGATTGGACTTTAGATCTTCTAATCTCTATCTCATCCAACCTACTTAGCAGACTGCAACTAGACTAATTTTCCTAAATCCAGCTTTTCATCACATCATTACCCTTTCAACAATTTACAACTCTTTTTAAAGAATGTATTTATCTTCCTGACTTTCAAAACTCTCTATAATCTGCTATCAAATAAATATCAAACCCACTGTTAACCAGTCCTCCAAAACAAAGTCCTTGATATTAGCAAACACATTGTCACAATTCCTATGCTTGCCATACGCTGGAGATGGAGAGAAGTGAGCTCAATTTCCCCTATCTGTCCCCCAGCTTCTGAAGCTGGGATGTTCTTCACTCCTACTCCATGTTGGTACAATGGAAATGGTTTGAGTTTGGAACCAGATAAACCTAGGTTCAAAGCCATCACTTACTAGCTAAGTAACCTTAGGCTGATTAACTTCTCTATACTTGTTTGTCATCTATCCCAAGTGAAGAGTAATACCACTTACCTCTCAGATTTGCATAAATATTGAAAATCACGTATGTAGCATTTAAATACCATGTGCTAGGCAAATGGTAATTATTCAGTAAATGTTCCTTACCTTCCCTTATATAGTTGGTACTCATTCTTAAGTTACACTTAAACAATTCTCCATAAACAATGCTGAATGACTCTAGCACAGTCTCTCTGTTAACTGAAATAAAAACCACCTGCCTATTTCTTAATAAGTTAAATACATACTTATCTTTATGATCCAGCCATTCCATTCCTAGGTATTT
Organism: Camelus dromedarius; assembly: GCF_036321535.1. NCBI lineage: Eukaryota > Metazoa > Chordata > Mammalia > Artiodactyla > Camelidae > Camelus > Camelus dromedarius. Next base: position 46,420,161 of record NC_087445.1, on the reverse strand, counting down.
AACCAAGAGAAATGAAAACACATGATCATGCAAATGTTCACATTATTCATTAATAACTGGAAACAACCCAAATGTCTATCAAAACAAAGTGTGGTATGCCCATATAATAGAATAATAGAACACTACTCGATAAAAAGAAATTACTGATACACTCAACAAAAGGGAAGAATCTCAAATCCTGCTGATTGAAGGAAGCTAAACACAAAGGAATACATGCTATATGTTTCATTTATATAAAACTCTAGGAAACAAAATTTGATCTATAGTGATAGAAAGCCTATCACTAGTTGCCTGGAGCCAGGGATGGGGAGAAGGATGAACTGCAAAAAGCATGAGGAAATGTTTAAATATAATGGAAATGTTCTGTATTTTGATTGTGATGGTAGTTTCACTGGTATATACATCTGTAAAAACTAATCAAACTGTACACTTGGGTCAAAATGGGTCAATTTTTTGTATGTATGTATCTTTGTAATAAAGTTGATTTTTAAAAAACACCTGCCTTAGAACTTAATTCATTCTATTGCTTGCCTTTGTCCAATTCATTCCATCCCTAGTATAGTCTAAGGCTCCCTGAGTTTAAAATCCGATCTCATACTTCCTTTATGTTCCTCCCAATGCTCGATACAGAGATCCTGTACTGAAGGAGATAACAATTGAATAAAAGCAGGTTCTTCTTAATCTTAGAAAACAGTGTCTTTAAATTTTAATAAGAAATACTTGAGGCTCTTGTTTAAGATGCAGATTCCTAGACTGTACTCCTAGAGATTCCAATTCAAAACACCTGGAGTGGCTTGGGAATCTGCATTTGTTGTTTTATCTGCTTTTTCAATAAGCAATTTGGGGATGTAATGCTAAGTGAGTTTTGAATTACATTTTGAAAAACACAGCTATAGAATTTCTTACATGAAAAAAGCCAGTCTCTCAGAGGCATAGTGCTCCTACACTCACTGATGGAAGAAGTAGGCAGTCAGATGAGCTATCTAACTGAGCCGGAAGACAAGTTTAATGTAATCACAGGTAAATAAAAAAATTCTAGCAGGTCCAGGACCCAATTAAAAATGAATCCTTTTTCTAGAAGGCAAAGCTTCTGCACTATCCCTGCTGACGAGACTATAGCAGCATAGTCACAGACTTCTTCTGCCTACTTCATCTCATTTCTAGTGGAAAATATAAGAAATCAGAAATAGTCACATTAAAAAATAAAGTCTATAGTTACCAAACAAAACACCCTCAGACTACTATTACATCACCAGTTAATAGTCCAGTGCTAGTCATTTTTCCCATGACAATGAAGTGACAGGATATTTGAGCTCCAGAATTAAGTGAACAGCCATCTGTCTAGAACAGCAATGACAGGACTCATCTGTCAATTACTAAATTATAGTAATTACCAGGTAGCTCACAAAGGACAATGAAGTCAAACATTAGAAATTATTCCCTTCCCTTTTTCCAGACAGGAGATTAGATAAATAACATAAAGCTTCTCTTTCCGTGGAAAACAGTAAAGAATCTATAATTAAGGAAAGAACTTTGAACCTAACACAGGGGAACAACAAAAAGAAACCATTGCCCAAATTTCCTTGTGAATAAATACATAAAAATCCAAAATAAAATATAATCAAATCAAACATAGCATTATATTAAAGGAATATTTTTACCATAATCAAGTAGGGTATGTTATAGGAAGGCAAAATGATTTATTAATAGAAATTGATTAATGCATTCATCACTGTTAGTAAGTCAAGGAAAATACCCATGAACAATTGGGTAAGTACTATTAAGGAATTTTGAAATGTTCAATATCCACTCATTTTTAATACAAAAGCTCTACTGAGGTATAAAATGCTAAAAAGTACCAAAACATAAATGAACTGCTCAATGAATACATGAACACACTTAAGTAATCAGTACGCAGATCAAGGAAGAATATTACCAGGACGCCAGCAGATCTCTTCCTACCCCTTTTCAGTCACTTTTCCAGCCTTTGAACCATCTGTTTCCCCTGCCCATCACACTTACCCCAGAGAGCCAACCATACTCCCCTTATTTCTTTCAAGTCTTTCTCAAAAGTCATCTCACTGTGGCTTGTACACTAACCCCCTTATTTAAAATTATAATTCAATTTCAATTCTAGCATTCCCAGTTGCTTTTCATCATCTAGTCTTATTGGTCCACTCTCTAATATCCTGTTTTATTTCCTAATTCATTATGTTTACTGTCTGTCTCCTCCCACCCAGGATCTTTGTCTGTTTTGCTTCCTGCTATATCCCAAGCACCTAGAACAGACCCTGGAATATGTCCAAAAATGTTTGTAGAAGAAAAGGATTGAGGGATAGAGGGAGAAAGGGAAGGGTTGGGGAGGGTGATAGGGCAATGTGGATGGATGTAAGAAAAAGAGTATCAACAACAGAACATAAAAGGTACAAACTTTCTAGCACATAATTTAACAAAATTTTAAATGTGCATATTCCTCAACCCAGTAATTCTATTTAACATAAATACATTAATTCAACTAATATTTACTGAGCAAAGGTACTAGGGATATACAAATAAGCGTTTTCCCTACTCATGAAATTTATGGCCTAGAAAGGAAAACAAACATTAATCAAATTATCACACACACTGAGTAAGTGACAAAGGAAAGGTAAAAGCAGAGGTACAATAAAAGAATATATAATAAGGGAGACAGATCCATCTGCACGTTTACAAAAAATACTTGTACAAAGTTGCTTACTATAGCTCTGTTTCGTAGCAAAAATCTGGGAAAAAATCCAAATATCCATCAAGAGGGGAAGTTTTAAATTGTTATAAAATTTGAGTCTGATCAATCTTCTAGGCCCAATTACACACAATTTACAGAAAATACAGAGGCCAAAAATTGTGTTAAACTACACCATGGGAATGTATTGAGCAAAACTCAGAATATGGGAAACTCTTAAGTCAAACAAATGGTTTAATTGCTTCAATAAAAAAACTACAAGGAAGAAATTAAGAGATGGAAGAGGAATCTATAGATTAAAAAAAAGAATTATAAGATATATGAAAAAATACATACAAAAAATGTTTAGTGATGTGCACTTGAGTTACAAAATATAAAGAAATCGAAGAAGTTATTATCATAAAGTTGGGATAGTAGTAATTTTTAGGGAGGAAGAGATTGTGATTGGGAAGAGGCATGTGGAAGGCTTTCTGGGGTACCTGGCAAAGGTCTATTTTTCACCTATCTTATATTAATTTATTAAAATAAACATTTATTTTACGAGGGTATCTCTATGTATGTTATATTCTACAATTAAATCAATTTTTTCAGTGCATCAAGCAAACTGCTCATATCAGTACAACCACCACCATCTGATTACTTCATTCCTCTGCATAAAGTCTTCAAAGGCTCTCCATTGTCTTCAAGATAAAGTATAAACAGCTTGCTATGGCATTCAAACCCTTCATAACATAAGCACTCTGTGTCTCTCTGGCCTCATCTTATCCCCTGCCCTCAAGCCATCCAGAATTTTCAACGTGCTTAAGTCATGGTTTTTCATCGTAGTGTCCTAGTACCATAAGCTCTTTTTCCTTGACTAACTACCACTTATCCTTTAAAACTTAGTTTATTTCAGAGGTTTGGAGGGAGGGAGGAATGGATAGGTAGAGCACAGGAGAATTTTACAGCAGAGAAACTATTCTGTATGGTACTATTAAGGTAGATATTAGTCATTACATATTAGTCAAAACCCATAGAATATGTAGGAATATAACATACATTTAAATATAATTAACACTGCTGTATGTTACATATGAAAATTGTTAAGAGTAAATTCTAAGAGTTCTCATCACAAAAAAATTTTTTTATTTCTGTATTTAATTTTGTATCTATACAAGATAATGGATGTTCACTAAACTTATTTCATTTTTTTAACATTTTTTATTGAGTTATAATCATTTTACAATGTTGCACCAAATTCCAGTGTAGAGCACAATTTTTCAGTTATACATGAACATATATATATTCATCGTCACATTTTTTTCTCTGTGAGCTACTACTATAAGATCTTGTATAGTGATCGGTTTGTTCAAGTGGTCAGTTTCTTCTTGATTCAATCTTGGTGGACTGTATGTTTCCAGAAACTTGCCCATCTCCTCTACGTTATCCAGTTTGGTTCCATATAGTTTTTCATAATATTCTCATATGATATTCTGTATTTCTATTTTATTTGTTGTAATTTCTCCACTTCCCTTTCTTATTTTGCTAATTTGTGCTCTCTCTTTTTCCTTCTTTGTGAGTTTGGCCAGAGGTTTGTCGATTTTATTTACTTTTTCAAAAAACCAGCTTTTGGTTAGGTTTTTTCTATGGTTTTTTACATCTCTATTTTATTTATTTCCTCCCTGATCTTTATAATTTCTTTCATTCTGCTGCCTTTTGGGGTTTTTGGTTCTTCTTTTTCTAGTTCTTATATTTCCCTGTGCTATACAGTATACTCTTGTTTATCTATTCTACATTTTGAAATCCCAGTCTGTCCCTTCCCACCCTAAATTTATTTCATGATGTATATAAATCAAATCATTACACTGTACACCTTAAACTTATACAGTGCTGTATGCAAATTATATCTTAATAAAACTGGAAAAAAACCAAAGAAAAACCCTATAGAATGTACAACACAAAAAGTGAAGCATAATGTAACAAATACACTTTGGTTGATTTGAATTTTTTTTTAAATTTAGATTACCATTTTCTCTAGGAAGCCTTTCCTAATCATCCCAAATTTTGATTAAGTTTTCTTCCTCTATACTTCTCTACTATTCACTTACCACATAGTACTGGTTACATTTTTCCTCCTCTCTGGACTTGAGCTCACTAAGGTCAAGGACTTTTATTTCTATACCCCTAGTGCATAGCATGGTTCTTAGCATGAAGAAGAGGTGTCCAGTAACTGTGTAATGAACAATTCCATCAATTGCTGATATCTACAGTTCTGTCAATCATGTTCTATCAATCAAATTCATTTCTTACCAGTTTGTACCAGTAAAACCTATAATAAGAAGCCATTAAATGACCATACTTTCATGGGAATAACAGACAGTTTTACATATATATATATGTGTGTGTACATATACACACACAAACACACACACAATAAACACTATGCCAAGGTTAGGCACTTAAATGTTGTAATCAAATAAGACTTTGATACATTAATCTGACATTCTTAACATGCATAATTATATAACATAGTAATTGAACAGAAATCATAATAAGTTGATGTAAAGACTACAATTAGCCACATCAAGTTCTTTCTGTAAGAAGGCAGGATAGAAATAAATAAGTGAGTCAGAAGACTACAATTAACATTATTTTTATCAGCCAAATCATATTATTATAGTTTCTCTTTTCTTTGTTAGTTTGCTAGCACCTATAATTAGCATCAGTATCAACTGCTTCCACTGATACCACATGTACAATGTAAAACTCATCACCCACTCTTACTGACAGAAGTCCTAGGACCACTGCACAGAAGTTCCTAGAACCCACTACTAAAATAAGACTCCCTACACTTTAAGGAGTCTGTAACTAGTGTATTTTCCTGTCTTAAAGTCCTAGTCCAGGATTACAGGTAGCAGAAGCTGTGAACTGATTCTTCACTTCCAGCCAGTAAGAGGTTCCCTGGCCAGGACTAAGGGAATGGAGTGGATCTTTTGAATTCTCTCTTATACTTCTCATTTATCCTACTATGAATATCCTTCTTTTCAATCAGTACATTTCAATTAGCTTCTTTAAAAGTCATCTCTAAACTCATCTCCTCTGGAAAGCCTTCCAGAACAAGCTACATGCCATTCTTAACCATTTGCTTCCTTGCCACCTTAACACTTCCCTCTCTGTTTCCAAGGTATTGCTATTAAAAATGAACTGCAATCACAGAGAAAAAAAAAAATGTGACAATGAATATATGTATGTTCATGTATAACTGAAAAATTGTGCTCTATATTGGAATTTGACACAACATTGTAAAATGACTATAACTCAATAAAAAAAAGTTAAAAAAAAAAAGAAAAAAGAAAGATATCTGATGCTATGAAACGGAATCCTTTGACTGAATTTGTTAACAACGGAGAAGGAATCTGGAAATACAGAGTCTCCTGGATCACAGTGTAAACTACTGAGATTTTCTTTACTGTATCTGTAAAAATCACATTTTTTGAATCAACAAGCCAAATCTATGTGGTCTAACATGGTGGGCCACTAGTCACATGTCTATTTAAATTTAAATTAATTAAAATTAAATAAATTTAAAAATTCAGTTCCTCAGAAGCACTAGCCCCATTTCAACTGCTCAACAGCCACATGTGACTAGTGGCTACTACACTGGACAGCAGAGATTACAGAACATTTCCATCACTGCAGAAAGTTCTACTGGGCAGTGCTGATCTACACTAAATGGTTTGTAAAGTCTCCTTCAGCGATAAGTTCAATGACCTTCAGAATCATTCTTCAACTATCTCTCCTGCCCTGTGCAACTATACCTACAAGATATGATGATCACAGGCTTTTGTGTTTATTTTATGGCCAAAAAGTTATCATATATACTAAAAAAAAAATTATATTCAGAATTAGAAGAAATAAAATTTAAAAATAAAAAAAATTTTTAATGAACTGCAAGATATACATTATTATATATAAAACAGATAAACAACAAAGAACTATTGTACACCCCACAGAACTATATTCAATTTCTTGTAATAAGCTATAAGGGAAAAGAGTCTGAATATATATGTATATGTATAACTAAATCACTTTGCTGTACACCTGAAACTAACATTGTAAATCAACTGCACTTCAATAAAAAAAATTAAAATAAAAAAAATAAACTGAAAGGAACTGTAAAAATTAAAATATAAGCAGAAAGACATGCTGATAAATCAGATATGGACCCCAAACAAAGAGGAGGGCCCAGTTATCTATCAAGAGCCAAAATAGAAAGTCAAGAAATAGAAGAGGGCCAAGATGGTAGAGGAGGAAAAGACAAGGTAAGCAGACAAGTAGGAAGCAGACTCTAAGTGAATCATGGCACAGGAACTGTTGACTCTGGCTGTTTTCACCATGCTCTCTGCAGTAAGATTTGTAGGAAGTCTGGTTAAACCTAAAAGCCAAGGGAGCAGAAAGCACTCTCATACTTTGCTAGTGAGGGTGAAAACAGTACAGCTTCCAGAGAGGACAATTTTGTAGTATCTTCCAAAATGTTTAATGCATTGTTAAATGTACAATGTTTTGACTCAGTAATCTCATTATTAGCAATTCATTCAATATGTATACATGTATGAAATTATGTATGTAACATGATATCACTGTAACAGCAGATATTGGAAGCAGCTTAAATGTCTGTTAACAGCAATTCCAATCCTAGGTATATACCCAAAAGAACCGAAAACAGGCATTCAAACAAATACTTGTACACAATTGTTCACAGCAGCACTACTCACAAAAGCCAAAAATTGGGGTGGGGGACCAAATGCTAATCAACTACGAATGGTTAAACAAAAGGTGATATATCCATATCATAGAATATTCAGTTATTAAAGGAATAAAACTGATATGTGCTATAATTGGTATGAACTTTGAAAACATAATTGAAGAAGTCAATCAGAAAAGGTCACATACTATATGATTCTATTTATATGAAATATCCAGAATAGTAGATCCATAGAGACAGAAAGTAGATTAGTAATTACCCAGGGCTGGAGGTTAAGCAAGAATAGGGAGTGACTGCTTAATGGCTATAGGGTCTCCTTTATGGGTGATGAAAATGCTTTGGAATCATATAGAGGTGATGACTTCATAGTGCTGTGAAGGTACTAAATGTCGCTGAATTACATACTTTAAAATGGTTAATTTTATGCAAATGAATTTCATCTTGACTTCTAAAATGTCTGTGAATGGGGACTGGATCCCTACATGTAGTATACATCATAAATTGTTAAGTGAAAAAAAAAGAAAGGTTTTAGTGCAAGAGCCAGAACAGGAGACTCAGATAAAAGTGGTAAATCCTAGTAGAAAGGTGGCAAAAAATGAATATGAGCTGGACTTCTGTCTTCTGGGACCTGAGAAATGAGAAGGAGGAAAGAAAGAGGACACTGATGAGATAGGAGAATCTGCAGAGAGAGACCAGTTGGCCACAAAATCCTATTTTCCTGCAGGGCATGTAATCCTCAATAAAAAAGTGAAAGTAATCAAAGACATAAGGCCTGCTCTCCTGCTTCCATTGCTCACAGAAATAGGTCTTCACCAAAATTTTAAGTGGCACAGGATTTTCGATCCTACAGTAGATTTAAAAGGAAAGAGGGTGGTATGTGACAAGAGGACACTAGGCATCTGAAATAAAAGTAAGAAAAGAGAGTGAGATTCAAAAAAAAGCTGGGCAGATCCCAAAAGGAACATAAGACCATGTCTCTATCCCTGTAATTCATCAGCCTCATGGAGAGAAAAAAAAAAGTCCTGTCACTCAGAGAGCAATGGAAGTCTAAGCAAAAGTTTAGAGTATATTACAAAATTCTACTAGAAGATGATGGGTTGTGGGTTCATTGCTGCATTCTTAAACTCCAAAACTTACATATATTACACGTATTCTTTCACACATTCAAATAATATAATTAAAATTTTAACTTATTTTTTAAAAATTAAGATATTGGAAGAGTACACACAAAACTGTGAAGAGTAGTTATCTCAGAGCAGACTGGAGAGGGGGCACTACAGAAAACTTTTCACTTTCTGTATTACTAATTTCTGAATCATTTGAAGATTTTTGTAGTGAAAATGTTACATGTTTCTTTCTCTTTTTTTAAGTTTAAAGTAAAAAAGAGACAGATTTAGTATATTGGAAAAGAATTCTTCACACTACCCTGCAAAGTGACCACCAAGAATTCAAAATTAGTGAGGAAACTAGCATATTCTGTGAACATAAACTTCAGGAAGTCCTTAACCCAGTAATAAATATGTGAAAGTCATTCTAGGAGGGTGAATGAGGACAGAAGAAACATTCCTATTGTATTCAAAGCCAGGATTTCAGGGAAACAGATCTTTGCCCTGGAAAGCAACCCAGAAAATAAACCATCTATTTCCCTATAGTTTCAATAAAATCTTGAAACATAGCAAGAATCCAAAAGGGTCATTAATGAAATATTAGAAAAGGAAAGTAAAGAAACAATCCCTTTTAAAATAGCATTCAAAAAAATAAAAATACTTAGGAATAAATCTGACCAAGGAAGTGAAAGACATATGCAGAGAACTACAAAACACTGACTAAGGAAATGAAAGATGTCTTAAGGGAATGGAAAGATATCCCATGTTCTTGGATTTGAAGAATTAATATTGTTAAAATGGCCATACTACCTAAGGCAATCTACAGATTTAATGTCATCCCTATCAAATTATCCAGGACATTATTCATAGAACTAGAACAAATAATCCTAAAATGTGTATGTAATCACAAGAGACCCAGAATTGCCAAAGCAATACTGAAGAAGAATAATGAAGCTGGAGGAATAACCCTCCCAGACTTCAGAAAATACTACAGAGCTACAGTAATCAAAACAGCATGGTATTGGTACAAAAACAGACTTATAGATCAGTGGAACAGAATAGACAACCCAGAAATAAACCCACAGACTTTTGTTAGTCAATTAATCCTTGACAAAGGAGGTAAGAATACACAATGGCGTAAAGACAGTCTCTTCAGCAAATGATGTTGGGATAACTGGACAGCTGCATGTAATGAAATTGGAATACTCCCTCACACCATACACAAAAATAAATTCAAAATGGCTTAGACTTAAACATAAGACAAGACACTATAAACCCCTTAGAAGAAAGCATAGGCAAAACATTATCTGACATAAATCTTAGCAATGTTCTCCTAAGATAGTCTACCCAGGCAAGGAAAGAAAAGCAAAAATTTAAAAATGGGACCTAATTAAACTTATAAGCTTTTTACATAGCAAAGGAAATCATAAGCAAAACAAAAAGACAACCTATGGAATACAAGAAAATATTTACAAAAGATGAGACTGACAAGAACTTAATTTCCAGAATATATAAATAGCTCATACAACTTAATAAGAAAAAAACCAACAACCCAATCTAAAAATGGGCAGAAGACCTAAACAAGCAACTCTCCAATGAAGACATTCAAACAGCCAATAGGCACATGAAAAAATGCTCAATATCACTAATTATTAGAGAAATGCAAATCAAAACTACAACGAAGTATCTCTTCACAGCAGTCAGAATGGCCATCATTTAAAAGTCCACAAATGATAAATGCTGGAGAGGGTGTGGAGAAAAGGGAACCTTCCTACACTGTTGGTGGGAATGTAAATTGGTGCAGCCGTTATGGAAAACAGGATGGAAATTCCTCAAAAAACTAAAAATAGACTTACCATATGATCCAGCAATCCCACTCCTGGGCATATATCCAGAAGGAACTTTAATTTAAAAAGGTATATGCACCCTAATGCTCATAGCAGCACTATTTACAGTAGCCAAGACATGGAAACAACCTAAATGTCCATCAACAGATGACTGGATAAAGAAGTTGTGGTATATTTATACAATGAATACTACTCAACCACAAAAATGACAACATAATGCCATTTGCAGCAACATGGATGGAACTGGAGATTGTCATTCTAAGCGAAGTAAGCCAGAAAGAGAAAGAAAAATACCATATGATATCACTTACACGTGGAATCCAAAAAAAAGACAAATGAACTTACTTATAAGTCAGAAATAGACTCACAGACATAGAAAACAAACTTATTGTTACCAGAGGTGGAAGAGAATGGGAAGGGATAAATTGTGAGTTCAAGATTTGCAGATACTACTATATATAATAGATAAACAACAAGTTTATACTGTATAGGACAGGGAACTATACTCAATACCTTGTAGTAACTTATAATGAAAAAGAATATTAAAAACAAATATATGTATGTATATGTATGACTGCACTATTATGCTGTACATCAGAAATTGATACAACATTGTAAACTGACTATACTTCAATTTAAAAAGTTTCTTTTGTAAAGCACAGGGAACTATGTTCAATATCTTGTAATAACCTTTAATGGAAAAAATATGAAAATGAATATATGTATGTAAATGCATGCCTGGGACATTGTGCTGTACACCAGAGAATGACACATCATAATGACTGTACTTCAATAAAAAATAAAAATGTTGCAGTGAAAAAAAAGGGGGTCACTGATCAAAAATACTCTAATCTCAAATTTAAGTCAGCTATGAACATTCTATTATAGTATATAGTAAGTTAAGACCAATTCAAAGGATGGGGGTAAAAATCAAAAGATATCTCTGATGTATACATGTATGTTTAGACAAGTGTAAAACCTCTCAAATGACTCATAAGAAATTGCTAATAATGACTGTGGCGAGAGGGCCCAAATGGCTGGTTACAGGAATGGGAGAGACACCTTCTACTGTAATCCCTTTAACATTAAAAAAAAATATTGGTACCATTATGCATGTTATCTACTTAATAAATGAATTAATTTTTAAAAAGCAGTAGCCAAATAAGAAAAGCATGTGTTTCTGAACAGCAAAGCAGATCCCATGAGATTTTTGCCATCAAGGGGTTGCACAGTGGAAAGAACATGGACCTTAGAGTCAAATAAACGGAAGTTTTAACTCCAGTTCACCCACTTCCTAGAAACAAGTGATGCAGAAAAAGATAACTGGTTAGGAAATCTGTACAAAAAAAAAAAAAAAATCCCTCTGTGCTGCTCTTCCTGATACTATGCAAAGTGGCCACCAAGAATTCACAATTAACAAGGAAACCAATATAGTCTATAACTTTGAATCACAGGTGACTTGAAATAAGACAGCAGAAGTTTAACCTAGAGGGCAATAAACAAGACACTCAAAATTCATGATCTATACTGAAAGCCACATTATGACAAAAAATGATGGGAAAGTTATGGAGCTAGAACTTTTCTTTCATGAGGTAGCACTGCAATGGACAGAGCTAAAGGCCAGCTATTGTGGGGAATAAATAGCCCACTTATAATGCCTTGAGTTTATGAATAGCATAAGTATTATGTTATGGCTTTGAGAAGTGGATAAATTGTATTTAAATCCAGGGTGGCAGTGTCCTAGAGGAGCATGGGGTGTAAGATTGAGTTCAACAATTTCTTAGGTCTCCCAGGGCTATCTTGGGCACCTATATCCCAATTTTAGTGCAAGGCATGGTTAAAGAAAGTTATCAGAAGTCTTAAGAACTCAATATCAAAAAAAAAAAGAAAGAAAGAAAGAAAAAAACAAAGCACTCTGATTTAAAAAATGGGCAGAGGATCTGAATAGACAGTTTTCCAAAGAAGATACACAGATGGCCCAGAGGCACATGAAGATGCTCAACATCACTAATCACAAGGAAATGCAAATCAAAACCACAATGAGATACCATCTCACACCTGTCAGAATGGCTATTATCAAAAATATAAGGAACAAGTGTTGTTGAGTATGTGGAAAAAAGGGAACCCTCACACACTATTGGTAGGAATGTAAATTGGTACAATCACCATGGAAAAATTAGGGATGTTCCCCAAAAAATCTAAAAATAGAACCACCATAGATCCAGCAGTTACACTTCTAGGTATTTATTCAAAAACAAAAACACTAACTTGCTATGTTCATTGAAGCACTATTTACAATAGCCAAAATATGGAAGCATCCTATGTGTCCACCAACAGATAAATGGATAAAGAAAATGTAGTGTGTATACACCACACATATACACAATGGAATATTACTCAATCCTAAAGAGAATGAACTCCAGCCATTTACAGCAACGTAGATGAATTTGGGGTGTATTATGCTAAGTGAAATAAGTGAGACAGAGGAAAACCAGTATTGTATGATTTCACTTACATGCGTCATAGAAAAAACAAAACAGAAACAGACTCAAAGACACAGAGAACAAACTGGTGGTTGCCAGAGGGAAGGGGGAACAAACAAAACACGTGAAGGGGACTAAGAGGTACAAACTTCTAGCTATAAAATAAGTCACAGGGATATAATACACAGCATAGGGAATATAGTCAATAATATTATTATAACTTTGTATGGTGACAGATGGTAACTAGACTTACTGTGACGATCATTTCATAATGTATAAAAATATCAAATCACTATGTTGTACACCTGAAACTAATATAATGTTATGTTAATAGTATGTTAATTATAATTCAATAAATAAATAAAATAAAAATTTGAAAAATTAAAAAAAAAGAAGTCCTGGCAGACTGTGCTAATGTCTTGAAGGGGCCTGCCAAGGGGCAACATGACTTTGCAAAAGAATGCAGAGGATAGGCTGAGTTCCACCCCTTCAAAAGTTATGGTGAGAGATTCTGGATATCTTCAAGACATTGTTGAAAATACGGATTCAGTTTCTATATGCTCCTGAAAGGATGCTAATAGTAGTTCGAACTGTGAGGCCACTAAGTTCTCTAAGAGATGAATCCCCTTTTTTATTAATTGAAGTATAGTTGATATTCTGTAAGAGATGGATTTCCTAATAGTCAGATGGCTACTGTCATCTGGAAAATAAGTAATACAGAAAACAAATTGCTGGGGAACAGGCCACAGGATCTGGTACCAGACAAGCTTTCTTTTCATCTGGAGCTATACAAAGTAGTTAGGTCTGATGGTCAGGAAGTGTCAGGTCCTCTCAGGTTGGTAACCTCTGGCATAAAATTCTAGAATGACAGGTAGTCCCCTAGTTTCCTGCACATGATCACTCCTTGATACGTATTTACCAATCAGTTCCACTCCTTCTGGCATGCGGTAAGTCCAGAATGGAAGAAAAGCATTCTGGATCAGAAACAGAAGGACAAAATTTCCTGTTCTACTTGAGTCCACCATTGCCTGACTAAGAAAACAAGTCCTGGTCCCCATCAAGAGGCAACCAGAATACCCCACAAGTGTAAAGCTAGTCTTGTTTGTGGTAGGTAGAGAAATGGGACTAAAAGCATTGGCAGTGCCTGTCCAGAGTTCTGTGTTTGGTTGATTCCACTGGGGGAATTACACCATCATTTGTAGAACAGGTAGTAATCTAATGGTCCAGGTGGGGAATATCTGGTTATATACACAAAATGGCCTATTTCTCTACCTCCCCAAACAGGTAGACTATTAAAAATAAGACAAGTCATGGCAAGGCAGTGGATAGGTTTACATGAAGACCAAGAATAACAAGATACAAGAGGAATATTTGTAGCACAGATTATGGATACAGCATGTCAGGCCTGATGGCTTAACAGTAGTGGAAAGCACTAACATGTCATGCTTCCTACAAATGAACAATATCAGCATGATGGATCACCAGGAAACTTAACAGTAAGAGTTGAAAAGGAAGAAACGGGTAAAACATTTCATATAAATATGTCTCTTCTGGGTATGCTGATAAAAGAAATCCTTTTGAAGTTAGTGGTGGTCAAATAAGATGTCACAATTTGGTAGCCAAGCAGTGTATTATTGATAGTGCTTCTGAATGTTTGGTCACTGTTATTCATGCATGTGACTCACACCCAACTGTTCTGAACTGATTCATTCTTTAAGAAAAATTTTAAACAATATGTTGAGTTACACCCTATTTTACTAATTTAAAAGACTGATTCATACTCAGGAAATTCTGGTCTATGACATATGTTGCTATTTATAAGCAACACTGTAACAAAAGCAGTAAACAAAACTTTCATAACAATCAGAGAAATCTCTGAAATATCAATGGTGGGCTGTATTTGAATCAAAAGTTTAAATTTTCTCTGAGGTCCTATTACAAATAAAAACACAGACCCCAAAACTTATTTCAGCCGGAGTAATTTATTAGGAGAGACCTTAGGAATATCACCAATAGAAGAGACACAACCTTAAGAGCTACTCAGAACTCTCAAACAAGGAATTATTAGAATGTTGAATTAAACTGTGTCAACCTCCATAACCAACCATTATTTAATTAAGTGTCAAATTCAAACCAAAAAAATAAATCTACAATGACTTCCCTGTCCATTGTCAGGCCTGGGATCATTTTTTAATAAATATTTATTAGCTTTTTTAATTAAAATAAATGCACTTGGAGAAAATTTGCAAAGTACAAAAAAGTATAAAGAAAAAAAAAACTTACCTAAAATCCTATCACTGAGAACCACCATTAAAACTATTTCCTGGGGCGTTTTTCCCTATGCTTATGATTTACTTTTTAGATAATTGGGATCATACTACTTAATCATTTTAGGATCTCACTTTTTAAAACTTATCCACATTATTATTTCCCGTATCTTAAAAAATTACTAAAAGCATATTCCATTACATGGAAATGCCGAAATTACCCCATTCTTTCATTAGTTTTGCAACTTTTCTCCATTATTACTAAAGCCTATTTATAAATGTTCTTTTGCATCTCAAGTTAGTTTCCTTGAATACTTCCTAGAAGTAAAATCACTGAGTTATTTAGAAAGATTGCACCAATTGACACACCCTAGCAGAATGTGAGTACTCATCTTATCAAATCCTTGCCAGATGCTGAATCACTTTTGGTTCATTTCTCAATTGCAGCCAGTGATACCATCATAGATAATACAGTGGGTGGGCAAAGCAGACATGAATAAAAATTTAGCAGAAAGTTGTAGAACTTAGTAGTCATTAGACTATTTGGTGTTGCAACACAGTGTGCTGCTGCTGCATTCCTTGACAAGACATAGGTAGAAATATCCTTACCGAAGAATGAAGTTTGAATACCTTGGTTTCTAAATACCATTTCCCACTAAAAGGAGCCAGGGCTTATTGGAGAAAGGACTCTAAGATTGAGGCAGAAAAAGGACAAGATGAACCTGAAACACTTTATACCAGGAAAGGAAGGAAATAGTCCAAAAAATGTAGTCATATCGAAAGGACAAAGGATCCGATTTTTTAAAAATAAACTCCTTTTTATTTTCTATACTAGAAAGACAATACTAAGAAATAATCAAATATTACCCACAGTTTCCTCAGCCCTTTCTTGTAAGGGTCCTTTCTTTTTTTACGTTTCAAATTTCCCAGCAGTGAAGAACCCCCACCCCCACCTAATTGTAAGAGAGGAGAACAAAGAAGGGTTTGTCCATAGCTATTGCTTCTTTGGAGCTGAGGTGATCTGCCAAGGATCTGATTTAAAAGGACTCCCATAGGCCAAATTCGGGACACTCTGCACATCAAAGAGAATGACAGAGCTGGATTATAAAACACTGAGTTAAAAAAAGAATTCATGAGTCCATAGTGATAGTCATAAAAAGGAAGGCTAGAAGAGCAGGGAAAGCTCTTCTTTACAGAAGACTAACAGCTACTCAGTGTAAAAGGAATGATAGAATAAGAAAATCATTTTGCAACCACCAATAAATTTAGGCAATGATCATAACAGATTCTAAAATTAATGGATGGCAGGGGAGGGTATTGCTCTGTGGTAGAGTGCTTGCAAAGCATGCACGAGGTCTTGGGTTCAATCCCCAGTACCTCCATAAATAAATAAACAAACTATCTCCCCCTAAAACAAACAAACAAACAAAAAATAAATAAAATTAATCGATGAAGAGTTATGAGAAAATAGGCTATATATATACAGTCTCAAAGTATTACCTACCTACCCACTCCCAACAGTTTATTAACAACAAAGAAAAAAAACCTTAGCAGTGGAGAGACCTGCATAACATCACCTGAACTAATAATTAACATCAACATTATAAATAAAGGGACAAATTGACTTCAGCTATGTAGTAACCAGAACCAATTATGAAGAAACTATCAGAGAAACCCAAGTTTTAGGCAATTTTGAAATAATTTAACTGGATCCTTGTCAGTTGTCCTGCAGAAAGTCTATGTCTACGTGGAACTCAGCAACCTTTTAGGAGAGCAGTTATTGGTGAACAGAGGTTACTCCTTCCCTTCCCTACCTTCTAGGGAAGGAAAGATTAATGTTTCTCTTCTCTGAATCCAACTGAGAAGTTCCAAGATTCACAAAGTTTGGGATGTTTGCCAGAATGGGAACCAAACAGGTTGGAGGTCCACTTGCATGGGAGAATTGCTGATCTGAACCCTGTACCTAACTAAGCAGACAAAAAGTGGGCTGGACAGAGGAAGCAGGGCTGGGACACAGAGGAGAAAGTGAAATTGCTTGTATATCCTGTGTTTCTCAGAGCAAGAATAAGTGAACTCCTCGTGGGTCAAATAAATTCTGCAGAATATGGTTGGGCCTGAGCTGTCTTGATACTCCCCCACTCAAGAAGCCTGCATGTGTCCCCTTTAGTTGTAACTGGCAAAGTCTCTGCTGGTATAATCCCATCTCTATTCCTGGCTTCTGCTGATGGCTGGCTAAACCCATGAGTCACACTCATAATCTCTTTAGTGTTCTCCTCAGAACAAGATTTCTCATTTTTCACAATATATAGGCAAAGGATAGGCTAAGAATTTCCAAATCTCCAAGTTCTGTTTCCTTTTTACCTAACAATTCTGCTTAATTCAACCGTCTCCTCTTGCAGTTAAGGAAAACTCAAGTCAAGCCTTCAATATTTAGCTTAGAAATCTCTGCTAAATATCCAATTTGATCGCTTACAAACTCTACCCTTCAAAACACTCAAACAATTCAGCCAAGTTCATTGCCACTTTATAATAAGGAATATCTTTTTTCTAGTTCCCAATAAACTGTTCCTCATTTCCATCAGACACTTTTCCAGAATGGCCTTTACCATCCATATGTCTGTCAAGAGTCCCTTCACAGCAACATTGGCTTTTTCTAGCACGCACCTCAGAATTCTTCCAGCCTTTACCCACTATCCAGTTCCAAAACCATTTTCACATTTTTAGGTATTTGTTACAGCAGCACCTCACCTCTCAGCACCAAAATCTGTTAGTCTACTTGGGCTGCCATAACAAAATACCATAGAATGGATGGTTTAAACAATAGAAATTCGTATCTGTCAACAAAAAATTAATCAGTCAATCTAAGAAAGAAATGGAAAATTTAATTTGAGCCAAATTTGAGGATTATAACCCAGAAAGCATCTTAGAAAGCTCTGAGAACTGTTCCGCTGGTTAGAAATCAAGGCACAGTTATATAAGTTTTTTGGGCCAGAGGGCTGTACATCAAATGAATGTATTATTGACAGTTTACATAGTCTAGATCTAATCGCCTGGTAGGTCATGTGACCCCCTACAAGATCAGGAAGGAATGTTAGCTTTTAAGGAGTTGTCTTGTTGATGCTTGGAGAATGTTGCTCTTTACAGTTGAGCAGATATTTCTGTTGATGGGGGAGGTTTGGTCAATGATAATGCAAATACATAATGCACAGTGAGGGGAGAGAGGAGGCCAAAAGGCAGAGAAAATTTTCTTATGTTTAAATTTTTTTTTGTCTTGAATATATGAACTTTATTTCACATATCCCACAGGTTTAGAGGCTAGGGATTCTAAGATCAAGGTGCTGGCTGATTTGGTTCCTGATGAAGGTTCTCTTCCTGACTTGCAGATGGCCACCTTCTTGCTGTGTCCTCACACAGAGAGCTCTGTTGTCTCTTCTCTTCTTACAAGGATATCAACCCTATCAGAGTAGGGCCTCATTCTTATAATTTTATTTAAACTTTATCATCTCCTTACAGGCCCTATCTCCAAATATAGTCATATTGGGGGCCAAGGCTTCAACGTATGAATTTTAGGGGTATACAATTTGGGGCGGATAGCAATAAGTCCTAAATTATGTATGTATATATGTATATACACATACACACATGTACAGAGAAAAAGTTTTATACATTTTTAATTTAGTTTCATGAAGATTTCCCTAATACATTAGTCAAGGCATAAATTCAAATCTTACAGCTATTATCATTTACTATTTTTTAACTATTAAAGTCATTTTCAAATTTTGCTATTTAAATAATTTTGCAATGAACATCATTATACACAAATCCTTGTCTGCTTCCTGATTGTTCGGGATAAATTTCTAGAAACCCATACTAATGTAAACTGCCATCTGCACTAGACATTATAATTAGAATAAAATATTTTTCTAATTGGGGAAAAAAACAGTGTCATAAATGACTAAAAAGGCAAGTTGTTTTTTTTTTATTAAAGGAGATTAAAAAGTAAGGACAACCAAATAACATGTGTGCTTCTTGATGAGATTATACAGTGGTGGTAGGAAACTATAAAAATACTTGGAGGACAACTGGGGAATTCTTAATATGGACTGTGTATTAGGTATTATTGCATCAATGTTAAATTTTTAATCCTGATAATGGTATTTTGTTATGTAGACTGTTTCAACTCTTAGGAGACACATGCTAATGTGCCATGAAGTCTGAAGCTTATGTTCAAATGATTCAGAAAAATATTTTGCATATTTTTACATATGTGTATATAGAGACAGAAGTAGTGGAGAGTGGGGAAGGAGAGGAGCCAATGTGGCAAAATGTTAACCACTAAATCTAGTAAAGGGTACATGGGTGTCCACTGTACTGTTCTTTCAACTTTTGTGTAAGTTTAAAATTTTTCAAAATAAAAATATATTAGGGAGTAGTCAAAGATAGAAACAGACTATTCACAGAAAAATTAATTAGCCAGTAAACATACGAAAAACGTAGGAGAATTAATAAACTTGCTGCTTATTTATAGCCTTTTATTTCTTCCTGCCCTCTAGACATTCGCTCTCTAATCACCTGAACTGCATTTTATCAAATGGGCCCAGAAGGAATGGGAAGAGAAATCTCAGTCATTCCATTTCACTTCTCATTAGCAGTCCTGGAAAAATACTTAAAAGTTTAAAAACGTCAAAATTAACTCATCACAATGAGTTTTCAAAATGACCTATAGACCTTATTCACAGCTTGGTCTTCAATTCAGATTCTTCTGGTCTCCTTTGACCCTAAATGTTTGATAAATCCTACTTCCTAAATGGCAAAAAAAGAAAAAAAAAAAAGGAATAAATCTCATGAAAAATAGGGTTTTCTTTAAATAAAGAAAAAATGTTGACCTCTGCCAGTGGTCTTCATCTCAGTTTCCTCACCTTAAAAATGAGGACAACAGTAAAACCTATGTTTTAGGGTTGTTGTGAACATTAAATAAGGATTAGTACATTTTAGTTCTTACAGCAGTATCTGACATACTATATGACCTCAGAATGTTAGCTGCTATGGTTCTTAGTAGTAGTAGCATTACTATAATAACTACTACCACTATCACCACCACTTTCAACCCAAAGTTAGTAAGAGTTTGGTGTTTGATTCAGAAACACTAAAGCAACACAAAAGAAACAGAACACACACACATCCCCCACAGGTTGATAAAGTGAAAGAATTGATCCCAGGTCAGTCCTTTGGTGTCTCCTCAAGCTGTTCTGAGAGAAACTGAGAAGATACCAATGTACCAACAACACAAGCTCATTTCAAGACAGAATCTGTGTGGTCTGGATAAATTAATCTCAGGAGAAATGACAAATTCTCTCACTCAGCTTCATCTCTTATCAAACTTTTGTTGTTGTTGTTTTGGGGTTTTTTGTTTGTTTGGGGGGAGGTAATTAGGTTTGTTTGTTGGTTTGTTTTTAATGGAGGTAATGCAGGATCTCATGCATCCTATGCACACACTCTACCACTGAGCTATACCATACCCCCTACTTATCCAACTTTATTGAGGCTTACTATACTATATATCAGGTATTGAGCCAGATGCTAGGAATACGAAGTGGAAGATCCCATATCTTTTAAAACTTTGTGTTCTTGTCAAAGAAATACACACAGATTGTAAGATATGATAGGTTATACAATGGATGTATGTACAGAGTAGTACAGAAACAGAAGAAAGCCCTAAGCTAGACTTGGGGGAAAAGGAGGAAACAGCATGAAGATTTCCCATGGGTGGTAACATTTAAACTGAGCCTAAAGGATGATAACAGATAAATAGGGACAGAGTAGGAAAATTACTCCCCCAGGGTAAAAAACTGGCAAACGGAAAAAAGATAAGCACCATTGCCCCGCCTACAGCCATACAAAACCGAAAGACCTCTTCATAAAGCTAAAGGGCAGATAGCCATTGGAGGTATGGGCTATATAAGGTGTTTATGGAGTATCTTCTGTTCATACACGCCAAATCTCCATCCTCCCCAGCTCAAAATAAGACAAGTTTGGAGAACTGACAGAAAGCTGTGATTAAGAAGAAATTCAGAGACAAGTTCTCACTTACAACACTGGGCGGCAGCAGTAGGCAATGGTTTCCTCTGGCTTTCCTCTTGACTAGAATACTAGAAACAGAAAGGAGAAAAAAAAAACACATAATAAGAGGCCCAAGTAAAGAGGGGGAAAAAAATCACAGCTACCTGTAAAAAGGTTTAGCATTTGACTGGAGTCAAATTTTTTATCATAACAGAAACAGATCACCTGCTGCTGACTTTCCTGTGTGATCCTGACATACAGGCCACACTATCAGATATGGCATTGGCCCAGTGTGACAGGCTAAAAGCAGGATAGTGGAGAGGCTGTTCTGACGAAGGGCACCTGGGCACCATTCCAGCTCTGCCAGGCAGCTGTACAAGGCTTAGCCTCAGAAGCCTTAGAGGACTTAGGAAAGTCGGTCATTTGAATTTTTCTATGGATAATGTATACATTTCCCCATTTGGGTGAAATTTCTCTGAGATTCTGTTTTTTCACCTTTAAAAAAAATAATGCTTCTTACCTCACCAGAAATTACTTATTTAGGCATGTAATGTAACATCTGGTATTTACCTTCCAGTTATACTCTAACCTGCCCAACCCAACCCACGACTATCACCACCAAAAAAACAGTACTGAAGCCATCAAAAGAAAGTTCTATAAAAGTGAGCCGAAGTAAGCTCAAGTCTTGAAGGTGGACAGGATTTGGAAAGGCAACACAAAAAGAAAAAGGTATAAACAAATTAACACTGAGGGGTGGGCCTAGGTTCAAACCCCAGTACATCTATTAAAAATTATCATAAAATTAAAAAAAAATTAACACAGAGACATAGCATCTGGAAGACAAAATAGTTTGGTTCAGAGCCCTCTGAAGGACTGAAAAAACATGACTTGTTTTTGTTATCAGCAACTTGAAAATATGATCTGAGTTTTCATCCTGGCTCTGCCATTTATTAATAAGCTGTGAGAATCTGGGCAAGACCACGCTTCTCTAATACTGAATGAGTCATTCATTCAACAGATACTTCTTGTCTATTACGTGCAAGACTTTGTTCCAGGCACTGAGGGAATAGAGTCTGTAAATGATCTAAGGAGTTTAGGTAATATTCCAGTCTATTGGGAACCTATTTATACACAAGAGAGATATGACTTGATTACACTTTAAAAAACACTTTGGCTGCTGTGTGAGAAGAACTGTAAGGAACAAGAGGGGAAATAAGACTAATTATTGCAATTACCCAGATGAACGTTGATAGTGGCTTACACATGAGTATTCATGGTGAAGGGCATTTCAAGTGGTTGGATACAAAATATGAAACACATTTAGTATATAGATATACTTTTATATGTAAAACACTTTACAAGCAATAAACTACAACACAAGTATCAGAGGTAGATACTGCTATCACTACTTTCATTAAGTCAAGGATCAAAAATCAAGCACAATTTAAATAATAAAATAGTATTAGTAAAACTGTCAATAATATAAATGTTCAAACTTCTTGAAGGTTAAGCAACCCACTGCAAAGCAACAAAGGCATTTGGTTATAAATAATGATGATTTTTATAGGTAGTACATAGGCATTAACAGTGAAGAAATCATAAAGTTTAAGTACGAAAGTAGAAGAATTCAGACTTAATAGAGGAGAGTAGATATTTTCAGAAGACATATTTAAGGAATCTCTTCTAGGCTTAAAGTTGAAAGCTGAAGACCATCTAGAGCCTAATTAACAATAGTAAGAGAGCTAAGGAAAAAAAATCTATAATATCCATGTACAAAAAAATAAAGATAGTACAAGTAAGGAAAATTACAGGCCAATCTCATTTATGAATACAGATGTAAAAATCCTAAATAGAGTACCAAGCCAAATCATATATTTATCCATCATAAATAAGTACTGTAATATTTATATATGAATATGTACATATATGTATGCCTACCTATGTATGTTGGCTATAAATGTTGATATATCATGACCAAATGGGCTTTACATACAAGGACAGTTCAGTGTCTGAAAATTTATTCACATATTTCACCACAACAAACAGATTAGAGAAAAACTATGTGATCTAGGATGCAGAAAAGGCCTTAATAAAACCCCTTACTTTTTCATAACAAAAATTCTTAGCAAATCAGAAAGAAAATAGAATTTCCTTAATCTGATAAAGGGTATCTATCAAAATCTATAGCAAACATCATACTTTAAAACTTATGAGGCATTCCCTTTACAGTCAGGAAAAACGTTTCCCATTTTCATTATTAAAAATTACACGGGATGTTTTACACAATGAATTTCTTAATAGGTCACCAAAAACAAGGAAAGTCTGAGAAAATATCACAGCCAAAAGGAGCCTAGGGAGACATGAAGGCTAAATGTAACACAGTGTCCTGGATGGGATACTGAAATCGAAAAAGGTATTAGGTAAAACTAAGGAAATCTGGGAAAAACTAAGAATTTTTAGTTTTATTTTTTACTGAATAAAATAAATATAATAAATAAAAATAAAATAATAAAATATTAACTTTTAGTTAATAATATATCAATATTGGTTCATTAATTATAATAAATGTACCATGCTAATGTAGGATGTTAATAACACAGGATACTAGAGGAAGGAGGTGGATAAGACATGATATGGAAACCACCTGTACAAACTGCTTATTATTTTTGTAAACTCACAACTGTGCTAGAAAATGAAATCTGTTAATAAAAATATATGTAAAAATCTCACTTAAAAAATAAGACATAGGGATTGGAAAGAGAGAAATACTTATTCAAAGATGCAAAAACTGGGGGTGGGGGTATAGCTCAGTGGTAGAGCATGCGCGAGGTCCTGGGTTCCATCCCCGGAACCTCCGTTAAAAACAAACAAACAAACACAAAGATGTAAAAACTAAAAAACCCAATGGAATCTCTAAACTAGTAGAATTAGTAAGAGTTGGTGAATAAGATCAATACTAAAAATTGAGCAGTAAAGCACTGCCTTATAATAGCAATGACCTACTAAAAATGTAACTTTCAAATATACCATTCATTCACAATGACTAGAAATAAATCTAACAGAAGAAATAAAACCTTCATGGAGAAAATAGGCTTTCCCCCATAGCACTTCTCACCTTCTAACACTTTACTACATTTATTACGTTTTCTGCTTATTGTCTGTCTCCTCCTATTTGATCCACAAGGACGTGGATCTTTGTTTTAATTTCTGATGCATATCAAGCACCTACAACAGTGCCAAGTACACAGTACTCAATAAGTTATTTGGAGAATCAATGACTAAATGAGTATCACCAATAAACAGAGAAATGCAAATTTTAATGACAATGCCCTAAACTCATTAGACCAGCAAAAATTTTAAGTCTGATAATATCAAGTATCAGTAATGATATAAAAAAGTAGGAAAATTGGAATATAAATTGGTACCATTATTTTAGAAAGCAATTCAGCAACATCTAATAAGGCTGCATAGAGCATAGCCCATAACAAAGCAATTCTATTTCCAGGTATATACCCAGAGAATCTCTCATACACAAGCACAAAGAAACAGACTCAGGGATGTTCACTACAGCATGCATTTGTAATAGTGAAAACCTAATTTTCCATGAGTAAGAAAAGTAATAAATGGCGATACATTTCAACTCTATCAGGTGGTAGCGTGAAGCTGCTGAGTATGAGAACTGTTAAATACCATAGGATAAAGCTTCTGCATTGTGTTTTTAAAATGATTTTGCAGCAAGTATGACCAAATTTTGATAATCACTGAGTTAATAATCACTGGAGATAAGTGTACAGGTTTCCTTTTACTATTCCCTCTACTTTTATGTTTGTTTAAATTTTTTCATGATAAAAAATTGAAAAAAGAAAGGACATAGGAGCTAACTTGAAGAAGTTCCCACTAACCAAAGATAAGACAAGCTTAGTATCAAAAAGAGTAATGACTACAATGGATTTTAACACAAATATATCAAAATCCATAAATTGAAAATGATATGCCACTAAAAAAATAAACAAAAAAACCAATGCATTGGTCCTTGATAAGTTGCTTTCACAACAGCTCACTATTTTGAAAATTTATAGAGAATTCTTTCTTGTACAGACTTTATTTCAAGTGAACCAAACAGCTAGTGAGAGAAAGTTCTATTTTATAGACAAATCATAGCTAACAAATGTTGAAGGGATGGTATAATTAAAAAATCATCATTGTGCTACCCTAATAGTGATTATTTCCTGCTTAAACTTTATAATGGATGAAATAGGCTAACACCAAGTTGAATCCAGTCTAATTTTAACATCATTAAAAGTGAAATAAGATATCATCTGCCTACCAAAAAAGAAAAAAAAGAACTTCAATCCAAATCTCAATCTAACTCTCAAACTACTAGATGTAATTTTCAGTCGAAAAAAATAAGAAGCTCACTCCCTCATCTTCCAAGATGGCCCGCACCCTATGGAGTGTGTATCTAGTTTTACTTTAACCACCTCACCCCACCCCACCATGACCACCATGCCTTATGGCCTCTCTGGCCTTCTGAGATGGCCTACATTTGATCTATGGAGTGTGCATCTCTCTGAATAAATCTACTTTTACTCAAAAAAAAAAAAAAAAAAGAGGGATAAAGGAATATGGTAAATAAAATCCTGAGGATATCATCAGCCAAATCCAGAATGTGCAGAATTCTACAAAACAAATGAGGGAAGAGGAAACAGTTATAGAATAAAAATAGTTTAAAAGACATAATAACCAAATATGTACAACTTGTTTAGATCCTGAATTGAACAAATCAACTGTGAAAAGACATCTTTGAGATAATAAAGGAAATCTTAACTCAGACTAGGTATTAGATGACAGTAAGAAATTATTCTTAAATGCCATATGTTAAAGACACTGGGTATTTTTTGAAGGCATTATCTGTTAAAGATGTATACTGACGTATTTATGTATTCATGGGTGAGACAAGATGATGTCTGGCATTGGTTTTAAAATACTCCAGCAAAAAGAGGGAAGAGTAATTCTGTAGGTAATTCTATACATTTTTCATGTTCAAAACTTTCAATAATAAAGTTTTTAAACAAAATGGCAATCACAATGAGATACCACTTCACCACCCACTGAGAGAGCTGTAATCAAAAAGACAGATAAGTGTTGGCAGTGATATGGAGAAATTGGAACCTTTACATACTTCTGGTAGGAATGGGGATGGTATAGCTACTTTGTAAAGCAATCTGGCAGTTTCTAAAATCACTAAACATACTTACCATTTTTTTCTGGCAATTTCATTCCCAGGTATATATCCAAGAGAATTGAAAATATATATCCAAACAAAAACTTGCATATGAATGTTTATAGCAGCATTATCCGTTAACAGCCAAAAAGTGGAAACAACCCAACTGTTTATCAACTGACAAATGGGTAAATAATATATGGTATAACCACACAATAGAATACTACTTGGGAATAAAAGAGAATACAGCACTGATAAACGCTACAACATACAAGAAACTCTGACTCACAGAGAAAAAAATGTGACAATGAGTGTGTATATGTCCATGAATGACTGAAAAATTGCTGAACACTGGAATTTGACACAACATTGTAAAATGATTATAAATCAGTAAAAAATGTTAAAAAAAAAAAAGAAACTCTGAAAAATATGTTATGTTAAAGAAGACAGCCACAAAGGACCATATATTGTATGAATTTACAAAAATTTCTAGAAGTCAATGTATATAGGACTGAGGAGGACGAGGGGATTAGGGTTTCTTTATGTGGTAATGAAAATGCCCTAAAATTAATTATGATGAATGTACAACTCTGAATATAGTAAAAGTCACTAAATTGTACACTTTTAATGTGTGAACTGTATGATATGTAAACTATATCTCAATAAAACTGTTCTAAAAAAAAACCAGGGAGGTATAGGAAGGGATGAAGGAAATAAACTCAGTGAGCTGCATACCCAAGAACAGAAAGAGAAAGCAAAATTCTCAGAGGGAGTTGAGAGCCAAAGACCAAAAACTACCATTTTTAGAACTTGTAAAATTCTGCAAGTTTGTATAAGTTATATTTGGGGGTTTTTTTATTATTATTTTAATCCTTTCATCTGATTCTACATGAAGTAAAGCCTGTAAAATAAAAAGTACAATGCATCTCTTTACTAGGAAAACAAGGAAGATAAGAGTTTGGAAAGCTGTATATCACTACACAGTCAGGCTTTGGGAAGACAAAAACACAAAAGGTAAAATGAATGCAAGGATAGAGTGGATTGTGGCATTTATCAAGGGGAGAAGACAGACTGGAGCTTTCAACAAAGAAAAGTTGGGATGTTAGCTTGGACATGAGAAGAGTTATGCAGCTTTAATAATAGGAAGTCTACTAAGGACTCAGAAGCAGTGAGGGAAACTTCTGGAAAGAGTAGTTTGCACTTATCCCAAATTCCACTACTTCACCTTCAAGTTAACTCACTGTGGGTTTAATTGTGTCCCTTAAAAAGATACATTGAAGTGCTAATCCCCAGTACCTATGAATGTGACCTTATTTGGAAACAGGAGTTCTGCAGATGTAATCGAGTTAACCCAGACTGGTGTCCTACAAAATGAATGGAAATTTGGGCACAGACACAAAAAGAGAGGAGAACATATTGTGAGGACACACACAGAAACAGGGAGGCATGTGATAGTAGAGGCAGAGACTGAAATAATGTGTCTACAATCCAAGGAATGGCAAGGACTGCTGGGAACCACCAGAAGGTAGCAGAAAGGCATGGGACTGTTTCTCCCTCAGAGCCTCCCCAAGGAACTGATCCTGCCAACACCTGATGGCAGAATCCTAGCCACCAGAACTGTGAGAGAATAAATTTCTTTTATCGTAAGCCACCAAGTATGTGGTACTTTGTTATGGCAGCCCTAGGAAACGTATGCTCATCAAATCACTGGATTCTGGCTTCCTGTACTAACCTGCGGATATTGGTCATTCACTGCCAAATCCAATGGCTCCACTTCATTACTCATTTTCTTTGTTCTCAGAAACGTTTGACCCTATGAAGAAACTCTGCCTTAAAACTTTTTTCCTTTGTTCCACAACTCTTTTTCTGGTTTTCCTGCTTTCTCTTTCAGGCAGCTCTTTCTCAGTCTTTTGTTTCTCAGGATTCTATCTTTGATGTTTCCTAAGGTTTCGTCCCTGTTCTTCAATACTCTTTCTACGTATTCTACCTGAGTGAGCTCTTCCATTCCTATGACTTCACTGGCTACCAATATGTTGATGAATCCAAACTCTGTGCCTGTAGGTCCTCACCCCATCCAATCCTGAGCTTCAGATTCTCTCATAAACTTGGTTACCAGGCATTTCTGCCGAAGTATCCCCTGGCACTCCAAATTCTACCTTATAATCAGACCAATTTTCTAATAGCCCAACTTGTTGAAAAGTAAAAAACTTATCTTTTCCCTCCACCACCACTACCAAAAAAATTCCCTATTCCTTAAGGTCCAGACTGAGTTGACCGTTCTCTTTTGTGCACCAGACTTATCTCTGGAGTTAAGTCAGGACAGCAGGACCAAGCAATGTAATAGTCTAAACACTCCTAATAAGAGCACACAAATAAGAATATATACCCAAAAATCTGGAGACAAGCAGAAAAAAAGCCTTCTGCTCATCTGTGTAACAAGAGGACAGAGCTCCTAGTACAAGCTCCCTCCCTAACAGTTGAGAGCCAGACTAGTGCTAATTCAGCCACCTCTGGGGGACAATGGGAAGAAAGAGAAAAGCGGATAGATCCTTCAAACAATAGGCAATCCTCTAGCTGCTTTTTTCCTTTAATGCAGTTTGAAGCCTTTCATTCTTCAATATGCTCCTGGTTCACTCCCTTGACAAACTATAAAGTGTCCCATAAAGAGACTTTCCCCATCTTTTTGTATCGTAAAAAAACAGTTCCTACCTCATTGTCAGCTCCCAAGGCATTGATTTGCTCCAATTTATAGGTCCAATATCTGGCTTCCTCCTCTGGGATATCTACCACAAAAAAGAAGAAACCACATTATCAGATTAATAATTTAATCATGGGCTGATAACACTTTATTCAATCAAATGATCAAAGTTAGAAGGGTGGTGGCAATGGGCTGACTTTTCCAGTGGCTTGGTTCTTGCCATGAACATTATCTTGAATCTTTACAAAAACCACAATAATACACTATTATTCCCATTGGATCAGAAGACTGAATATTGTTAAGATGTCAATACTATCCAAAGTCATCTACAGATTCAGTGCAGTAGCTTTTAATATTCCAGTGATGTTGGGGGAAGGGTATAGCTCAAGTGGTAGACTGCATGCTCAGCGTGCACAGAGTCCTGGGTTCAATCCTCAGTACAGCCTCTAAAAGTAAATAAATAAATAAACCTAGTGATCTCCCCCCAAAAAACAAAACCAAAATAAACAACAAAAAACAACAACAAATTCCAATGATGTTTTTGCAAAAATGGAAAACCCCAACCTAAACTTCATATGCAATCTTATATGGATCCAAAGAGCAAAAACAATCTTGAAAAGGAAGAATATAGTTAGAGGACTCATGCTTCCTTATTTCAAAACCTATTATAAAGCTACAGTAATCAAACCTGTATTGTACTGACATAAAGACAGACATGTAGACCAATGAAACAGAATAGAGGGCCCAGAAATAAACCCTCACATATAGAATCAAATTATTTTTTTCAAGGATATTAAGAACATTCAATAAGGAAGACAGCTTTTTCAAAAACGATGCTGGGAAAACTGGATATCCACAAGCAAAAACTGAAAGTGGACCTTTATCTAACACCATATAGAAAAATTAACTCAAAATGGATCAAAACATAAATGTTTAAGACCAAAACTAGAAAACAGGAAAAAAACACAGGGCCAAAATTGTGTAACACTGGATTTAGCAATGATTTCTTACTTAGATAGGACATCAAAGGCACAGGCAACAACAAAAAAGACAGATTAGACTTCCTTAAAATTTAAAAAATTTCTTCATCAAAAGGCATTATCAACAAAACAAAAAAGTAACCCACAGAATGGGAGAAAATATTTGCAAATAATAGATCTGATAAGGAATTAATTCTGAGAATATATAGAAAATTCCTAAAACTCAACAACAAAAACCCAATCCAAAAATGGGCAATGGACTTGACAGACATTTCTCCAAAAATGATAACAAATGGCCAATAAGCACATAAACAGATGTTCAACATCACTAATCATTAGGGAAATACAAGTCAAAACTACAATAAGAAATCACTTCACATCCATTAGGATAGCTGATGTCAGAAAAAAAAAAAAACACGTTAGCGAGGATATGGAGAAATTGGAACCCTTGTACAGTATTGGTGGGAGTGTAAAATAGTACAGCCACTATGATGAACAGTATGGCAATTCTTCAAAAAACTAAAAACAGAATTACCAAATGATCCAGCAATTCCACTTCTGGGTATATACCCAAAAGAACTGAAAGCAGAATCTCAAAGAGATATTTACCAAAAAGAGAGAGAAAGAGATTTGCATACTCATGTTCATAACAGCATTACCCACAATAGCTGAAATGTAAAAGCAATTCAAGCATCCATTAATAATGAATGTATAGGCAAAATGTGGTATATACATACAAGGGAATATTATTCAGTCTTAAAAAGGAAGGAAATTCTGACATATCCTACACATGGATGAACCTTGAGGACATTATGCTAAGTAAAATAAGCCAGTCACAAAAAGACAAATACTGTATGATTCTACTCATATGAGGTACTTAGAGTAGTCAAAATCAGACATAGAAAATAGGAAGGTGGCTGCCAGGGGCTAGGGGGAGACGGAATGGGGAGTTATTGTCTAATGGGTATAGTGTTTCAGTTTTGTTTACAAGATGAAAAGAGTTATGGATATGAATAGTGGTGATGGTTGCACAACACTATACATGTATTCATACAACTGAACTGTACACTTAAAATGGTTAGGACACTTAATTTCATGTTATATGTATTTTATCACAATAAAAAAGTAGAGGAAAAAAATAATGGTATACATAGCCTCATTTCTGTATATTTAAGATAGACTATAACAACTTCCCCAAAAAATAAAACATGTTTTAAAAACATCAAATATATCCATATATCCAGCACAACAGAGAAACACTGAGACAAAATACGGATCAGATCAACTTTGGGGATATTTAAACAGACACAACTTATAATAGTAGTCCACATGTAAGGAATCAAAGACAGCCCTTTCTCCTTTGTCCCTCCTGTCCAAAACTTCACCTCCTTCCCCTTAAACCACTCCTCAGAAATCGGTGGCAATAGTTCAGTCTCATAATAAAACGTTCAAGTAATTTACTAATTTGTATAGCACTTCCTCATCCATTAAATGGTGCACTCTGCAGTTGTTAAAAAGAAGTGAGAAAGGAGGAAGAGCTGCTGTTCTGCAGGTCTATGTGTTCTGATGTAGAATAATTCACCAAGAGTCACTGTTAAGTGGAAAACAGCAAGGGACAACACATATGTTAGAATATGCTTCTATTTGTATTTTACAGTGGGTAGGGGGTTTATATATATGCTTACAGATTCAGAGACTGACTCTGGAAAGATAACACAAGAAAGTATTAATTGTGGTAGCCTATAAGGAGGGTAACTGATTTGTGAGGAGACATAATTTTCACTGGATAACTTTTTAAACCATTGTGCATGTATTACCACCTCATCCCTCAATATAGAGCTACAAGGATGTTTATCGCAGTACTGTTTATAATAGTACGAATTTTTGAACAAACAAAATATCTAACAAGAGGAATGGGTAAACATACTATAGTTTCAATTAAAAGCCCAGGCCCTGGAGCCAAATCATGCAAGTTTCAATGGCTTCACCATTTACTAGTTAAATGACCTTGTGTAAAAGAAATACTCTGTGCCTCCATTTCCTCATCTCTAAAAATGGAAGTAATAGTTGAGTCTACCTCAAAGGATTGAAGTGAGGATTAAATAAGATAACATATGTAAATGTTCAGTGACACACCCACTGCCACATTATAATTGGCTAACAAATGTTTTTATTATTATTGTGCATTCATACAACAAAATAAAATCAACCACTGTAAATATTCAAAATTTATATAGCATTTATATTATGACTGAGTAATTAGTAAATAAAGCAGGTTAAAATGTAATATATACAGTACTATTTTATAGGAAAAACTATGTATGTGTATTAAAAAACTTAAAGAAATATCAGTGTGTAAAAAATATCTCTAGTTGACAAGACTGTAAGTAATCTTTATGTCCTTTTGCACATCTGTATTTTCTGAACTTACAACATAATTTTTAAAATTAAAAGTTACTATTTTTAAAAGATGGTATAAAATTTAATAGAGTATTTCACAGTTTCTGAATTATTCAAAGGAAAATTCCTTTCCCAAAACAGGACATGCTGCAAGCTAAAAGTTTTCCTTTAGAAGGACCCTTTAAGTTTTTTAAAACTATATCCCAAACACGGTTATCATAGAGACAAAAGCTTATTAGCATAGTCACATTAACTTGCAAAGACACGTATCTGAGATTCTGTCTTAACGTTTATTTAAAAAAAAAAAGGTTATTAGGCATCTATTATGTGCCAAGCAAACACTAGAGATACCAAAATAACCTACACAAGTGCCCTCACGAAACTTAAAATCTGGACAGAAATGTATACTTCTCCCTATAACACAGTACAGGTGATGCAGTTTTGAAAAAGGAATGTTTGTTTAACATACAATCAGGGATGGACTGATGGACTTCTGGCATGACAGTGTGAGGAGCTCCACAGATTTATTTCCTAGAGAAATTGTATATACTAAACAAAAAATACCATTTAAGATCTCTGGAAATGGTCCTAAAGGCACACAGCAAATGAAGAAACATATTCAAGAAAATAAAATTTAAGAACTGCCAATTTCTATTGTATTTGAACCAAGATCCACTCCCACCACCATCCCTAATTCAACAAGACAGAAACTCCATCCCAGACTAATACAGCTAAGAGCAAAGCACTAAGAATAATACAAGCAACTAAGCCATAAACAAGAACGTCAATTGCTTTTCTTTTCACCTGCAACTTGGCCTACAGACACACAAGAAAGTTTTCCTTTCTATTTTTCTGAAGTAGTAATTGTTCTAAGGTTAGTTATTTCTGAGCTTATTGGAAAAATCTTGCCATTTTTGCTTAAGCAACATAAGATACAAAAAATAAATCGGTTGAAATCATAAAATAGCAGCAATAACAACAGTACATGTTAGTATCAGTAATGTAAACAGTCAAAATTAAAACTGAATAAAGTTTAATTAACTAAAACAAGATACCATTTAAACAAACTAGACAGAAAACAATTAAAAATTGGGAAATTACCAAACGTTGGCAAAAATGTGCAGAAAAGACACCTGAGACATAGCCAGTAGGAATATAAACTGGGACAACATTTTTTTTTAAACAAGCAACTTGGCAGTACTATGAAAGGTAAAAATGCACATACTTTTTGACCTATTCGTTAAATTCTACTTTAAGGAATTTATCCTAGACTTATACAAAGCTGTTCATTACAGCAGTATATCAAAATAACTGCAAACAACCTACATGTCAATCAATAAAGGATTGCTTAGATAATTTATGATATAAAGCAGCTGTTGAGATCAGCAAGATAGATCTTAAAGAATACTATGAAATTATGTCCAAGATAATATGCTTTGGTTTATACAAAACTATGTATCACCATATATACAGTACATAGAGTATGACCCAAATTTTGTCGAAATAAATTTCTCAAAAAGAAATGTCTTGTGCCCAAACCAAGACACAAGAAAGTTAACAGTGATTTATTTCCTTGAAATGTAAATGAACAAAGTAGGAAGAGAAACCATCCACATTTCCATACTATATGAATTTTTACAGTTAGCATATTTTTTGTAATTTTTTAAAAATTACTTTTTAAATTACTATTCTATTTATTAGTACCATTTCAATGTTTCAGTTGACAAATCATAAGATATACATTCACTTTAAGACAGTAAATGTTAAAATATCAAAAGAACAAATCATGGATATTCTCTAACAAGCAGGTATTTCATAAGTCATTATAATAGTAATAAGAAAAAATGAAAAGAATGCTTTTAGTGTGGATTCTTTAATGAGCACCATTCTAGAGTCTACTGTGCACCATTCCTGAGCTGGGTGTTACAGGGAGTAGAGTAGAAGACAGAATGCCCCAAAAGGAGATGCTAGACAGAAGAGTAGTAAGACAACTGGCAAACAATTTCACACAGTATGGTAAAAAGTATTAAAAGGTTTTTAAAATCTAATCAGACTTACCAAAAGGCAACTCAAATCTTGTATCAAGCAAAATTTTATGGGGAGTTGGGTTTTTAGTTCCACAGATCTCATCATCTTTCATTAATGTCTCTGCCTCCAACGTGGACCATTCCCCAGGCCCTTCCTAGAAAACAGAGATCCAAGATGAAACTTTACTCTCTCATGACTCCCCTCTTGGTTAAGAGCCAGGTGTTTTTCTCTGAATTTCCTTGCTCCTTAGAGAGCTCCTGAGGGCCACTCACATATCCTAAGTAGGCAAACACACGACTGTCACCACCTTCCTCTGCTGTATGTGGCTTCTGTTCTCCTCCTTTGGTGAACAGCAGTTTCACTGTGCTTAGTTCTCTGCCAGTCCACTAAGGACAGAACTTCCAGAGCACCAAACTCAAAAACAAAGCATCTCCATGGATCAGTATTTAATTGTACAATTCTTAATGACTGTGTCACTGTGACACAGTCGCTACTGCTAATCACTAAAGAGCTACTAACATTACTAGTTAAGTTGACCTGACCTGGGGCCACAATGAAAATATTCTAAGTGTGTTTCATGGGAAATGATGCTGAGTTATGTTCTAATCTGATAAAGTGAAATGGAAATACAGTCTTGAAAACAGTGTATTGAAACAGTGTGAGTAACAATTGCCAAGCCTGTAGTTCCTTACACTCTGTTAGGGTTACATGTGGAAGAAGGAAGACCGAAACCAGTTTCCTGGGGATAGGTGACTCAAGAAAACAAAACAGAGAAGAGAACACAGCCAGCCAGCTGAGGAAGTTTAATTAATGGAATTCCTCTCAGAGCAGTGTCTTAGAGGGGAATGCAGAAGCCACAGGTATCCTAGATCCATCTCTCTGTCCCTCTGTCTCTCTCACACACACACTGACTGACCTCATCCGACTGACGAATTGTCTTCAGTGCAATCCACACAGTCCCCACCATGGTGTCCCAGATCAGTCCTTTGTTCCATACCTCCACACTCAGACCCAGGTCCAGGCGACTAATCTCACTAAAGGAAAAAAGAAAGCCCTTTAAAGAAAACCAGGTAATATGAAAGAAACAGTTATATCTCCTGTTTTGCTAAACTTATTTAAGGTCCTCACCAGGATCCTGTCATCAGGAAAAACCAAAATGTCCCAGATGCTGCAACCACTCTTTAGGTTCCCAGAAGCCTATGTAAGGTGCCCACAGAAAAATGCCTGTCAGTCTGTCCCCTCTCCTTTGGCGCTACAATCATGGTTAGACTAATACACAAGAGGAATGAGGCCAAGCAATGAGGGTATTATTGCCAGGAGTGCCTGCCTGTAATCTCCTCCCTTAAGCAACAGTTTTATATGCTTTATTGTTAATGCTAACA
The DNA here is from genome assembly GCF_036321535.1 of Camelus dromedarius. Classification (NCBI taxonomy): domain Eukaryota; kingdom Metazoa; phylum Chordata; class Mammalia; order Artiodactyla; family Camelidae; genus Camelus; species Camelus dromedarius. Next base: position 46,384,220 of record NC_087445.1, on the reverse strand, counting down.
CTGCTCCCAACATATACCTATGGATTGTATACAAGAAACTTTCAGGAAAAGGCAAGGCTTCTTTGTAAGATATATGAAAGCATCCAAGCAGAAATAAAAGGGCCCCTGAGAACATCTAAGTTTGATGGGAACATTTGGTCAGAGGTAGTTGAGGGACACTAGAGTATGCTAGTTCACACCACTCAGCCTCTGGAGAACCCATTAGTCATTATCAGTTAAAGCAGGCACTGTCACTTATAAACAAAATGATCACAGGATAATGATAAACACAATGACTTTCCTGTAATAACTAGGAAAAAATTATTTGAACAGAAATTATTTCAGAAAGAGCCAGTGACCACTAAGCAACAGCAGAGTGTTATGTGGTAGACTACCAGCTTGGAAGGGCTAACTCAAACATAACTACAATCTTAAGGTAGAATAAACAAACACTTAATGCTAAAAACATTCTCCAGAAAGCGCTTATGGAAACACAAGGTTAACTGAGGAGAAATGCAAGAAAGAGGAGAAAAGGTCAATTCCTTTTTGGAATTGCAGAAAGGTAGTCTCAGGAAAACAACAGCTATTCGTCACAGTAGAAGTTTTAAGTCTGTGCTTTAGAGAAAGCTCGGCTTCCCTGTTGTACTACTAAGATACACATTCTCAGATTCACAAGTTTGAGATGTGGTATTACAGCCTCAGAATTCATATCAAGTGTGTTGAACATAAGTGAAGCAAAGAAAATTTGCCCCTTTTATGTAAATAGAATAGAGAACTACTGAGTTCATTTGTTCTTCTAATTATTGCTCCCTGAGCATGTACAACAAATACGGCTTGGTGCTCTGGGGAAGACACACAATATAGGACCCAGTTTCTATCTCTAAAAACTTCTAAGCCAACTGGAGAGCTGTTCAAAGACACATGGTAGGTGACTAAACCCAGCCACTATGTTAGGGTGTTCACAGTGGGGAAACAAAGCCTTTGCCATAGTTTCATTCAGCCTAATCAACTGATTAGCTTTGGAAAATACTTACAACAATTTCAAATCTTTTGAATCTAGAAAATAAAGATTACTTGGGAATACATACGTAATATTCCCAAAGCAAGTTCTAAATAGCATCTCTAGCCAATAGCTAAAACAAATAGCCAGAGGTCTTTACAGCCTGACTTGGACAAATAAAGCAAATTTGTTTTTCAAGAAACTCAGGGGAGTAAGGCCCAAACAATGAGGACTTCTTCCATAAGAAGCCTCTTGTCTACATTTGCTCAGATGGCACAACTAGGGGAGGTATCAGAGTTCTGTTTATGCCTCATCCCCAGAGCTCTGCAGAAGTTTCTTTTCTCTATCAATTAACTCAATCAACAGTGTATGTGCATACATGTATACAAGATTCTGCACTAGGCAAAGTCACAATAAGTGAAGGTGCCCTCCTTGCCCTTATGAGATGAACAATCTAGTCCTAGAAATAAGACACAGAAATATTAAAGTTCAATGAGAAATACCAAAGTGAACATTAGATACTATCACATAATACATCAAGGAGAAAAAAAAAGTAGAAAAGGGTACAAGTGACCAGTAACGGAGCTGCCAGTGATAGAAGGATAGGGTGGGAGGAATAAGAAACAGGAGTAGGAAGGTGGAGAACGTAGCTAATAAAACCCACGTGTAAAACAAGAGAGGACAAAATTCACACAGCATCTCAAGGTGGGAAACAGAAGAAAATTCTTACATATCACAGCAGGGTTGAAAGGGGTAAGTGTTATGGGAAATTGGAAAATAAACACATAAGAATAAAGCTACCATACTGATGAGAGATGACAGAAGACTGCTATGTTACACATGCTGGGAAGAGTTTTAACAGTAAGTGAGTATTACAGCCAACTGGAAGTTGGAAGAAAGTAGAATCACTAGGTTTATTATATACCACAGCCAGAACTGTGGTGTGGTGAACACTGGCACGGGAAGAGACTTGAAAAGACTGTTCATAGCTGACTTTATAAGAGTGAAGAGAGAAACACATGGCCTCACTCTGATGTCACTGTAACTGAGGGAATGAATGAGGTTTACAATCTTGAAAGAGAGGCAACCAGTGAGGAATCTGACACCACTGGCTTCTTATTAAAGCTCCAGTTCTCCTTCAGCTTCCAGGACACCACTATCTCATTTCTGCTTCTTCCTCTTTGTTCATTCCTTCTTTGCCCGCCTTATCCCCTTATTAAATGCTCTTGCTCTCCAGGCTTTCCTCACCCTGCACACTCTCCCTAAGCTTTCTCATCTATGCCTATGCCTTCAAGTGACCAAAATACTTCTCCAACTCAAGACTTCTTCCATGAGTACCAGGTTCAAGTTTCTTACTATTTTCTGTAAATTTCTTCCTACCTGTCCTGTAAGAACCTCATATATAAGCTTTTCCATAACTGATTTCATATTATCTCCTATCCTAATGATAGCACACCCCCCACCCAATGATTCAAGACTTAGCTCGAGCTCCTTAACATTTTCTATCCATTCTTTTCTATCTATCCCTTCTGTTATTGTCTTAGCCCAAATCCTCATAATCTTACCCTTTAACTACTATAATCAAGTTTCCTAAATGTCAATAAAAGCAGTGGTATATTTAAAGCTCATAGGATTGGGATGTTTCCCCATAAAAAGTCATCCTATATCTCTCTGAGATGCAATATAAACTTGCAAAGCAACTTCACTTCAATCTCAAATTTCACAGCAATTTTAATACATTTTCTTGTTTGACCCTCTTGGGCCCACCTTCTCAAAAAAACAAGCATAACCTTGAAAGAGACGGTAGACCTTTACAAATAAGGAAACTGACACTCAGAGAAACTAAGTGATTTGTCTAGTCCTTCAAAATAATATTCTACATATTTTTCCCCTTTTCCAGGGCAGGAAAAAAATTCCTGAAATTTAAGAGGAAAAAAGGAAATATCAAGTTTTTAAAGTCAGGGCTTACAATCTTAATATACTAAATTTTGTGTCATATGTAAGCAACTCTACTCATTTTTATGAATTAGATGAAGGTAGGACATTTTATTCAATAAAGTGAAAGGATTATAAGCACAAATCCTCATCTTCAAAAGCAGGTGACCTGTACACAAACAGAATCTCTCACATGCATAACTACATTCCTTCAAGGAGTCTTCTGAGAATCAAAAAAATATTAAGTTACATTTAATAGCATGCTAAGTATGTTATACTATGCTTAATACTGACCACTGGGAAAATCTGACGAGGTAGTATTTTCACCCATGTACAAACTAACTGGGAGTTTACTTGCATTCATAATTTACCTCTAAGAATAGATTTCGAATCGGGAGAAAACAAAACTGCAGATGTATTTCACCTACCATAAACCTCACTTGTTTATCTCTCTAGTTTTCAGAAAGAATATTTAACATGCTATTAAAAGATGTTTTTAAATATTTAACATATTTTATAAAGCATAGATATACAAAAAATCTTTAGCCTCTACTTGTTTACTCCAATGTGATCACCTTGGAAAGATTATCAAATACTGTAGGCGTGCTGCTGCTGCTAAGTACTCACAACATAAAATCTTGTTCCCAGGAAGGTTGATCGCCACGAACTGCTACAGTCGTGCTCTTCACATTTTGCACTTTCAGGGTCACATATGTGTTAAATTTGTCTTTGAAAAAAATGCAAAACAAAGATGTAATACTTAGTGCTAAGATTGTTCCCCAATCTCACAAAGCCCTTGGAATTAAGTAATGTCCAAATTACAGTATTACATGTAGAAAAAAAAATGAAACTATATATTGTACAATATAGCATCACTCTAAGCATAGAGCTATAAAAAATTATAAAATACATACTCTTCTCAAAAGCATAGTCTATAACAGTGTTTTTCAAATTTAAGAAATATATTTTATATTTGACCATTGGATACACAAACACACATATAAATGAAAACAAAAGCTTGATGAAATGTAAAATGTGATACATTGATATTTCCTCTTCTAACTTATTTAATTAAAATATTAATCATAACCAACTAAACTGATTTTATAGCCCACCTGCAGACTGAAAAAATAATCTAATTAACATTGTAGGAAAGATATGTAAATTTAATAAAATGTAGAAATAAAAAAAGTGGTAAAGGATTGCGGAAGAGGAAAGAGTTACCTCTCATTGTTGACAAGGACAAGAATTGAGGAAAAATCCTCATAAAGGAAGTAGATTTCAAGCTTGTTCAATTCAGGTTGGCCTAAAAGCACAACTTACATAAAAAGACGTATTATCCCAGAGTCGGGAAAAGGAAATTCTCTAACCTAAGAGTTTAAGTTGAATACTAAACAAAGGTAGGTGACCTGGAACTCAAAATTCAGAAATTTGACCTACTGCTTAACACAGTACATTTTGTATCCACACTACTACCTTTGTGTCAGCCATGATTATTATGTAACTTTATAAAATGAAAAAAAAGACTATCAGGGTTTTTTTTTTACAAGACTATCATTTTTGATTCAACAAATTGTCAGATTGCTTAAAATGATTATCTAATGTTAGAGATGTGAGAAAATGTTAGAGATGTCATGTACCTTCTCTTAAGTACCATTAAAAATTATGTAGTTTTTTTTTTTTTTTAACCAGTGGGGAGAGGGAAGGGAGGAGGCACAATGCACGAAAGAAAAAGGGTTACTATGGGATTGTATGAAATCATCTGTGTGAAACTTTTGAAAATTATAAAATACTATAGAATTTTTTTAATTATGTTAGCTTTATACTTAGGCATGGCAGGTTTACCACAATTATACCAAAGATCAATGAGGATATAAGCCCACCCACATGAGGGAATCCCCATCCATATCCAGTAGTAGCAATGCAGTAGACCACTGGGCAACGTTTTTTATCACAGGAGTTTATAATCCATTCCCTGTATCCCACCATAGCTGACCAGACCCACAGTAGATGCCACCCAAAAGCAGTCAGCAATCCATGGGCTGGCCCAAAGCTGAGACCATTATGATTTCCTCTCAAAAGATTTGAAAAAGGGAAAACCAAGAAATAGTAACAACTGACTGGTGCCGAAGCTAGGAGAGGCATATACATTCCTCTGAAGCAGCCATTATGGGCTGTGTGCAAGACAAGCATGAAAAGCCAGCTGGAAGAGAAAGGAGAGCAGCACAGATTCACCCGGAGCCAATGGAGAGAGTAGTAAGCTCAGAAACTGCTTTAGTTCCAGTTATACCCAAAGTTTGTTTGGTTTTTTAGATTTTCTTAGGTTCCCAATCATTGTTTTTTACCCCCAGTAATCCCTAGTACCCTCCTTTTGCCCCAGAAGAAACCAAACTAAGTCTTTGTAACTTGACATTCACAATTAAAGAAATGTGTATTAAACAAGAAGATACCATTTTCACCTTCACATGGCCAAAGGTTAAAAAGTTTCATATTATCTAATGTTGATAAGGATTTGGGAAAATAAACACTCATATACTTTTGGTCTAAGCGTAAGCTAGCAAAAACTTTCAGAAGCACAATCTGGCAGCAGCTATCAAGTTTGTTTAAAATACATGCCTTTGGCCTAGCAATTCTCTGCTTCTCAACTCAAGTGTACAGATACATTTACAAAAGCAGGCAATGATAAATGCACAAGAATATTTATTGCTTACAATAGAAAAAAAAAAGCATATGACCTAAATATTCAATGAGGGACCTAGGGTGCAACAAAATTCTGTAGAATACCTTAAAAGAAAGAACCAGATATATGTACACATACACATACACAAGAAAAGAACTTCATGATGTTGTTGGAAAAAAAGCAGGTTGCACAAGCTGATCCATTAGTGTATACATGCACAGACACAGAAAAAGTCTGAAAAGGTATATAAAAACTTCAAAACAGTTACTTCTGAGAACTGAATTGGCCAAGAAGTAAGAAGACTAACTTTTCACTAAATAGACACAGACAGATTTTTTTAATGTTTTACAACAGCACTGATTCTTTTCCAACTTTACTGTGGTATAATTGGCAATTTAAAATTGTATATACTTAAGGTGTACAACTTGATAATTTTATATACATATACAACATGAAATAATCACCACAATCAAGCTAATTAACATTCATCACCACCTCCCAGTTATCATTTTCTCTTGGGGAGGGAGGCAGAGAAGGGTGTTGAGAACACTTAAGAGCTACCCTCTTAGCAAATTTCAAGTGTAATACCTGTTAACTATAGACACATTTTTGCACATTAGATCTCCAGAAATTATTTATTTTGCATAACTGAAACTGTGTACGCCCTGACCAACATCTCCCCATATTGCTTTTTAATAATTTAATGAAGCTAGTGAATTTAAGTTAATAAATCAAATGAAATTAATGCTTTTTTGAAAGACTGCTCTTAATTCATAGCAAGTATGGAGAGAAGGACATAATAATTAAAGGCCAGCCTTACCTGGTGAACCCTGGAATTTGGCTCTTTTAACTGTAAAAGAGAAAAAAAGAACACCATGAAGAATTTTTGCAAATTAATTTATTTAACCAGCATTTCTTGAGTAACTACTATGTGCCAAGATTAGACTTAAAAATCTAGCCCTACATCTAAATCATTAGAGAAAAAAAGCTGGGACTTCTGATCAAAGCTTGAAGGCAGAGAGTTAGAACATCCCTTAAAAGTAATCCAATTTAATCTCATACTCAATGCAGAAATCTCTCACAGCCTCCTAACAAGGAGGCAGAGGGAACTAAATTACTCCTGTGGCAAGCAACCAATTTCATGTCATTTATCTTTTAAGGTTTAAATTATCTATGTTCTTTATTTAAAACCCAACATAGAAAATTCCCTCATTCCATTCAGGCCAAGAGAAGGGCACAGCAGGCTAAATCTAGACAATAGGTTTTAAACAAGAGTGAGAAGTAACTTCTTTCTGGGAAAAAGCAGATCTCAAGAATTCCCTTCCAAATGATCACAAAGAACTCTGTTTCCAAAACCTCAGTGGAGAACTGCAAAAGATAGAATCCCACACTGGGATTCTAGCATGCTATCTCTTAGGAAAGGTCAAAGACTATACCTGCAGGAAAACTGCTAAACTCTAGAAAGCGTCAGCTATCTTTCTGTCAATGATGATTAGGGCTAAGTGCCAAAAGGTGGGGGGAGGGGGGATTCCAAGACATAATGCCTGAAAAAGATATTCAGAGTACAGATCTGCCATTCTCCTTGCCCTGCATTACAGCTGAAAGCTCACCTTAGCTGACATCCAAGCCCTGCTTTTTCCAAGAGATGGGTGATTCAGTACCTTTGACAAGGTCCTCTCTATTCTCCTCTCCATTTAGCAGCACTTAGTGCTAAAATCCATTTGTTTTTATTGAATCAAAATATGTCTCCTCTGGACTGCCCCTTGTGGTCTCGTGTCAATTACCCTTTCCAATTATTCTTCAATAATTTCATTTAATTCAAGATTTACTGTAAAAGCTACAGTAATCAAGACAGTGTGGCAGTGGCACAAAAATAGACATAGACCAATAGACTAAAATATATATACATATAAATATATAAAATCGACTGTATAATGTTATTATAAAAACATATATCCTTATCTCATACCACATGCAAAATCTAACTTGAAATGAATTACTACTAGAACTAAATATAAGAGCTAAAACTATAAAACATCTAGAAGAAAACATAAGAGAAAATCTTAATGACCTTGGGGGGTTAGGCAAAGATTTCTTAAACTGGATACAAAAAACATGACAAAAGCCCACACTTCCTGCAGTCCACAGCTTTCTCCCTGCAATACAGTACTAGTACTAAATCCACACCAACTGAACCAGCTAATGCTTCAATTTATGCCCACACGAACCAAAGCAAAGGAAAATTCTGAAAAATATAGTGATGTGCATAGAGTAAACAAAACCAAGTTGCAAACCAGTAATATATATCTGATTTCATTCACGCATAAACATTTCTGAAAGTCTTTAAATATCATTGCTAAGCTTCCACTTTACTTCATATCTATTTATCAAAACTTAAAGGGAATACTGATGAAGTATACGTAACTATGTTACCCTGTTCTTGGGAAAAAATAACCTAATTTCTCAAAGAATCAAAGCTACTTCTCAAACCAAAAGACAAACAACTACTTACGTCAAACTTTAACTAACAAAGCCAATGACTAATTCTAAAGTAAACAGAGTCCAGGTTATAAATGAGCATGTACAAATGCTCAAATATATATATTTAAATGTTTTCTAAATAAATACACCTCAGTTGGAATAGAGTTTACATTAACACACAATCAGATTTCTATGGTTACTGTTTATCAGAAATAATTCTGGCTTGGTTATACAGACAGCACAAGGTCAGTCTAGCCATCTATCCACCTAATTCCTTCATTAGACAGTTTGTTCAGGCTACAGTACAGTGAAAGGAAAATCTGGACATTATTTGAGTCATTCAGCTTAATGTTTTAACTTCAATTATAGTAAAACCATTATAGTAAAATCTCTTATCTTGCACATAAATCATAACTACTTCTTGGTCTTTATTAAAATCCATTAAATATCCCATAGGGAAGCCAACAGGTTATTAAATTGCTGATATATAGCAGATATATACACACATTAAACAAAATCAAATGTTTACTGAGCATTACTTATTATGTGAAAGATTCTGTGGTCCTGCTTAAGATATCTCAAACTAGCTACAAGCTAGAATTCAAGTCATTAATGTATGTGTGTGTGTGTACACACGTGGACACGTACACACATGTGGTGTGGTTCTTAGTAACTTACCTCTCTTCTCCAGTTGTAACAAAAAGTATAGCCCTAGACCTCAAGAAAGGTAGCAAGTTTTCAGGACATGATGGAAACAGCATTTAAAGATTATAGCAAGAAACATCTGTTAATACCCTAAAAGGAGAACAAAGGTTGTAAGTGACTTTAGATTGGCGTTCTGATAGAAATGGCTGGGTCACTCCAATGAAAGCAACAGATACTGACACCACAAAGACACAGTCCTCAAATATCAAATATTGGTGTCATTTCATTTCAGTGATTTCTTGTGATTTCATTATAGTGATCTCTTAACTGTAAGCAGATTGGAATCATTGATGCAGCAATTAATACATTCCCTTGTCTGTTTTATTTGGGTTTTTATACACATTTTCAAATAACTTATAAACTGTCATAATTTCAAATGAAGCACTACACTGGCACCTCTTAGCTTACCAGAGGTTTAGCTTACTAGACGCTTCTACAAGATTCTTTCCAGTTCTCAAAAATTAAAGATATAAACCCAGAGAACCATGTCAAATTCTACTCTATATGGTAATATTCCACTAGGAAAAAGAAATCAGGGTAAAGTGTATATAAAGTATAATACAATTTTGTGTAAAGGAAAAAAGTTTACGTATATAAACACAATACAGAGAAGACCGATGGAATTACAATTTTTTTCTCTTGATGTATTTTCCAAAATTTTCAAAGTGAGCATATATTGCTCTTATAATGAGGAAAATAAATTGTCACCAAAGCTTTCTCTACCATCCCCTAGATGAAATCTGTTCTATTTTAGTTTTAGTCTATAATGTCACATCATACTTTGTCCTATATCACAGTTAGTCTCTCATACCTGTCTTCCCTGCATACTGGTTGAAGAATGGACCACAACTGCTTATCTTTGTAAGCAACATAATATAGTGTATACAATGATGTCTAATACGTGTTCTTTAAGGCTGTATTGTGCTTCAGATGAAAACAGTAAGGCATATTAGGCTAATTTGATACAGAGCACAGGACAAACTTTGAACTTTAGTCTCTTGAATAAACTCCCGTTGAATCCACAACAAAAACTAATACATACACTAAATGATAGATAGATATTCCAACATGATAGTTCTCTTAGTCAGATACAGTCAAGACTAGTAGATGCTAAAATCTTCTAGTATCAGTTGCCTAAGAACAGCCAACCAGGACTTTGCCAGACCTAGCCAAGTAGGAAAATTTACAATTTTATCTAAGTTGATTTAGTATATAATGTCCCAATATAATGACTACCTTTCTCATTTTACATGAAAAGTAGTTGTATTTCAGTGGCACAAGTATCATCTTGCCCACTTGACAAAAGATAATTAAGAGAAGAGAGAAAATTTTAGTCTTAACCTAGTGAGACTCAAAAAACAGTTCTCCTGAATTCAAAATCCTGGATTTTCCATTATACTATAGGTCCTCTCAAGGGGAAAAAAAAAGGAATTTAAGTTGTGAACACTATTAAACTAGAGCCATAATGAACTCTCCAGTCTATAAAACACCTGCTATAATGTTGCCCCTGAAAACATCCTAAGCAATCAGAAACCATAGCTAGAGTGAGACTGTTTCACAGCCAACAGTGCACAAAACCATCTTCCCCTAAACTTTATTATAAGACTTTTTCATGTTTCAAAGCACTATCATATATTATTAATTTTATAGTTTGTAGTTTATAGTTAGTCAGAAAAATATAAATTCACGTTTACAGTACATAAAAGTACTAACTTCCGTGGGCCAAATGCCCTTATATGTAAAATGAGAATAATAAAGATAAACAAAGTTATTACAAGACTTAAATTATTAATCCTATCTGCCTATTAGCAGAGAGGTTGACAAAGAGTAAGGGCTCATAAAATGTTAGCTTCAGTATTCTATTGATTCTAAAATGATAGGACATTTTCTCCTATTTTAACAACTTTGAAATCAAAATGTGTTTTACAATCAATGATGTATCATAGATCAATAGTATTTTTTCTTATGATACATAAAATGATACTTCTTACAATCTCTGGGATCTTACAGTTGATAAAAATGCAGTATACTATGATGATGCTGAGTAAATGTTTACCCTGCCACCATTCCTCCACCCAACAGATCCACAAAGAATAGACCAAATCTATACCTCTAACTCTGATCTCCCAAGTCATGTTTCAAACTGTAATATGTGGACAGACTGGCAGCATCTCAAATTTAACACACCCAAAACCAAAATCATCATCTCCTTAGAAGCTATTCTTTGTTTCCCATCCCAATTAATGACATCATAAAGAAAAACCTGACTCCACCTTTACTCCTTCCTCTTCCTCTCCCAGCTGAGGCCTTTTCTGTCTCTCAGTTGGAATCAAACACTCCATCTCTGAACCCCATTTTATTTTGTACCTCTATTTTAGAAATTACCACACTGTATCTTGCAACATATTTAGTTCTACATATGGCTGTCTCCCCATCTTGGCTCTCAGTTTCTTGAGGACAAGGCCCATTTCCTACTCATGTTTCTATACCCTGGTAATTAGTTCAATGCCTCACCCACAGCAAAGTGCTCAATAAATGTTTATGGACGTGATCACATCCTCTTTGTTAATAAGTTTGAGAATACTTAAGCCTCTATAGAGGAATAAAAGGGAACAGCCAAGAATAAAAGTGACTATAGTTACAAAGGAATTTTACACACATGATCTCATTTAGAGTTTAATTCTCAACTCTGAGGTACACTGAACAAATAGTAACACTTATTTTTTAATTGTGGCTTAACAGTCAAGAGGCTGGCCAAAAGTTTTCTGTGATAGAAAAAAGAATTCAAACTCAAATCCAATTACAAATTCTGTGCTTCAGTCTATAAATTTTTATCCTTCTGCCCCTCCCCCTCAGTCTCATTCTCACTAACTTTCCACCCCAATGTGGCCCACAAGGCTCTCTGGTTGTGTCCTACCTACCTCCCCAGTTTCATCCTGACCCAGTTTTCCCTTCCTGTGTGCATGCCAGCTGTATTTGCCCTCTTTCAGCTCCTCCTCCTCACAAGGCCTTTGCACATTCTGTTTCCTCTGCCTAGAATATTCTTCTTTCCTTGCCTAAGGCCTCCTCTTCTTCCAGATCTCAGTTCAATCTTCACTTCATTTGTTAAGGCTTCTCTGACCTGAGTAGGTAACCTTCCCTATCACATGGTCTCATAACAACATGTACTCTCTTATAGCACAAATCATCATTGTATTTTTTTCCTAGTTGTAATTTTAAATTAATTTGTATGATTCTTCTTTGCTTAATGTCTAGCTCCCTCCCTATACAACTTCCAGGAAGGCAAGGGGCTTTTTAAAATCACAATCCTGCCCCAGGTACCTGGCATAATAACTGCTGAAAGAATGAATGAATGAAACCTTTAGCACTCTCTTTAAGCTTGCTAAATCATCCTCACCTCCTCACTTTACAAAGAAATCATTTATCTTCTCCACTTACCCCCATTTCATCTTGACTTTGTTCTTCATACAGATCTCTTCCCTTCAAGCTCCAAACATTCAAATTTGCTCTTTCTAAAGACCACTCTCAACCCTCCCCTTTACTGCAAAACTTCTGAATGAGTAGCCTATACTTGCTGATTTCACTTTATCATTTCTCCAATACTCCTCAACCACTGTGATATGATGCCTACACTCATACTGCTCTAGTTTTCAAATCCAATGACCTTGTAATTTTTTTTATCCTCAACCAGTACCTTCCATCTCTATCATCTGATCATTCCTTCTTCAAACTCCCTCTAGTCTAGACTTCAGACACTGACACAGCATCTCTATTTTCCTGCAGTTCTGACCATACCTATCAATTCTTCTGCCCATTCTCTTAGCTACAACATAAGCTCATTTTTCTCCTCTTTTATCCTCTATATGCAATTTTATTCAAGCTATTTTATTTGATTTTACTACCAACTACCTACAACTCCTAAATATTTATCTCTAACACAGGTTTCTCTGTTAAGCTATAGAAGCTACATTTTCTGGTACCATTTTCAGCAGTCATCTGCAACGAGACTGATACTTCTAAACTCAACATATTTTATAGACAATTTATCTTACAGACACCGTAAACTCAACTGAACCTAACAACTTTCCTTCCTCTCTATGTATTTTCTTCCTCAAAGAAGTCTAGGATGACTTCCTGACGTAGTTAAACAGATGTCATAGAGCTGGAGGAAGACCATTAATACTATTTCTATATTAAAATAAGTGCTCAGTCTATTCCTGGGACAGTACTAATCATTTTTACAATTACCTCAGCAATACTTCGCTATAGATACTTTCACCATCTCTAGTACTACAAGCCACTATCCACCTCTCACCTGAACACTCCAAGCAGGCACCTGCTTCCAGTGTTGCTAGCCATGGCTTCCTACCCCAATCCATTCACCACATACTGACCATTTGTAAAATATAAATCAAAGCATCACTCTTACTTACAATCGTTCAATGGCTTCCAATGCTGTATGTCACTCTTCTTTCCAATAACCCCTTCTTTTTCTCCTTCCACTCACAGTATTTGCTTCCAGTTCACTTTGCCTGAAAAATTTACCTCTGATCTCTGACTCATGGTTCCTTCTCATCATTCAGGTCTCAGGTCAAATGTCACCTTCTCATTGAGGCCTTCCTGTACAACACTACTTCAAATAGCTCTCCCACTCGGATCACTCTCAATCCCTTTATCCTACTTCTTCATCTTCGCTGTACTCATTATCTGAAATTATATTACTTTTTAGTGTGTATTGTCCTTTAATAGAATGAAACTCCATTAAGAATAGGAGCTTCATAAATACTTTGAATGGATATATGAATCTTAAAGACGTACAAATCAAGGTTCAATCAGTTTAAGTAACACATATAAGGATATACAACTTATAAGCAGTGGAGCTGATATATTCACCAACTCAGGTCTGCCTAAATCCAAATTTCTAACATCTGCACCACTCTAGTAAAGTATACTGAGAATAAAAGCTAGACAGACAGACTGAAGAATATAATCAGATAGTCAGGTGGTGAAGTTTAAAACTATAAAATCAGAGTATAGTACAGGGAACTATATTCAATAGATCGTAATAACCTATAAAGAAAAAGAATATATATGTATATATAACTGAATCACTATGTTGTATACCAGAAACTAACACAACATTGTAAATCAACTATACTTCAATTAAAAAACAAATAAATAAGTGATCATACAAAAAAGCCTATAAAAGCAGACCACCATTCCACATAGTGACATGTTCTATGATATGATCATGGATGTTGATGGCTGAAATGAGGTGAACAGCGGTTTATATCTGTATCATTTACCCCCCTCTCCTTGGCAAGCAGATTTCCTTCATCCATCTGCAGATGAAGTCTCTACAAATTTGGCTCAAAATTGACAGAAAACAAATGAGCTAGCCCTTGGAATCATCTTTATCCCACTTTGAATCACATGTAAAAGCAATTACCTTTCCATTGCCCAGCTCCTCAGTTGCTAGACAGATCTTCCTTACTCCCTGTCCTCTAGCCTCTTCTCAATATCACACACAGTGAAACACTACAGAAATTAATAAACAGCTGCAAGAGAAAATTAATAGCCTAACACAATCTACAGGCCTATTTGTTCTCCACAGTCCCAAATAAGTACTAAGTACTTAATGCACAGAAATAGAAGAAACAGAAGCAGCGCCAGGGGGAAAAAAGGGATGTCTTTATTTCCAAACGACTAAGAACTGATTTTCCCTATTCAGATAATTCTTCAGGAGAAAACAGTTTGTATAACATACACCCTAGCACAAACTTTCTCCTGTTGTATTTTCACCACATATTTTATCACTATGGGGTTCACTAGCACCAAAAAAGAAACCACCATGACTCTTTTTCCTTTGATGTCATGGGCTTCTCTTAAATGTTTGGTGGATAGTTGCTTTTGGAGACTACATTTGAGAATCAACAATTCATTTTTACTGAAGAAGACAAACAGAAGAATGAAACAGTTTCCTTTATGAAGCTGAACACAAAATTCTACCACATGCCTACATCTTTATTTCATTTCTCATTAACCACAGAAAAGACCACAATAAAGCAGGAAATGCAAAGTTGTTTATCTAACTTTCCTTACCAGGAGCAGCTACACTTAAGGATTCCGTACAGAAGGAAATACGTTATTTTTCCAGAACCTTAGGAAAATGGATTTCACTGCTTTTCTCTGACAGTTCAAATCTCACCAAGAAATTTTCCTTTATGTTCAATCTAAATTACTCCTGCAATAACTTCAATGCCTCTAACTTCTTCCCCACTTAATTCAACCTACACATGGTCACCAGATTAACACACACAGTAAAGCAGTGCTTTCATTGGGTAGAGTCAAATTTAACAAACCTGTACAATGACACTGTCTTAGACACTCTGAGATACATATATTACTTCATTTAATCTTCACAACAATCCTATTTGCAGGATATTTAAATAGTTTTTAAGCGTCTCCCACAAGGTGTTTATTAGTTGCAGGGGAGTGGAGAATAAACAGGAGAGAAATCAAATAATATCTGACTGAGTAGTCAAAATTAACATCACCAGTGAAAGACAGTCAACGTGTGCTTTCTGAAGTGATACCCTGAGAAGGACACACCATCAACTATGTAGTACTCCAATACAGGATCATTAATAACACACAAACCCCAAATAAGGAACACTCCACTAGAAAAGGAGAGGGGTTGTAGTCTTTTTAAAATGCCAATTTTTAAAAAAAATTTAAAGGCTGTAAAAATGTTCCATATTGAAGGAAGTTAAAGAGACATGACCACTAATCATAATACCAACTCTTAGACTGGATACTGCACTAGGAAGAGAAAAATGCTGTAATGGACATTTGACAAAACTGGAATATAAATAGCAGACTAAAAATACTGTTATTATTGCTAAATTTACTAAAAGAGATAACTGTACTATGGTTATGTCACTTTCTTCTTAGGAAATACACTATGAAGTACCTGGGGGTAGAAAGCCATAATGTCTGTAACTTATCCTTAAATGATTGTTCTCTGTAGTATTTTTATATTTGCAAATTTTCCCTAAGTCTGAAATTATTTCTAGATAAAAAGTTTTTTTTAATTACTGACATGAGAAACCATGTGAAAATGGAGCTCGATGAAAAAAGAAAAATGGACAGGGCGAATGGTCAAACAGTATGTAACTGTATGGGGGAAAATCCGAAAAGATGTATGTCAAAATACTAACAGTGAGAGGCTCCTAATGGCCAAAGATGGACAATTTGCAATATCAATAAGTTAACAACCACATGGATTAAAGCACATCAAATATGCTTAAATCTATGACTTCATAATAATACTGAAAACAACAGCAACTAATTGGTCACTGTTGGAGGACATGAAGGGACCAAATCACTATTTTCAAAATTGGTAAATAAAAAGAAAGAAGCATTTATCCTGATTTTCTTATAAAAACTCATTTGGTAGCTAAATAGTGAATATGATTTCTCTTTATTGAAATATTCCAACTAAAAAAGTGAAGGAATAATTAAGTTAGAATGTCACTATTTTACAGCCCCTAATTGACAGACTAAAGCATCAGCAGGCCTGAACACTGCAAAAAAGAGAGAGGGAGAACATTAGACAGTCTGGGTCTTCTAGTGAAGGACCCAATACCACCCATGAAGTAGGTGTCACAAAAAAAAAAAAAAAAAAAAGAAAGAAAGAAAGGAATAAAGAAAAGGAAGAACAACCTCAAGCCTCTAAATCTAACATTAACATTATAGGAAATTTCTACAAGGCTGAAGAACATGTTAAACTATGCCACAGAAATACAAATCAGCAAAGTCCAGACTGGGAAACATGACAGATGATCCAGTTTCTTCAACAAATAAATTGCAAAGAACAAAAAAGTGTAAGGGAGATGGAGATGAAACCTATAGATTAAAAGAGACATAAAAAGACCTAACAACCAATAGCAATGTGTGGGTATAACTGTGGTCTTTATTCAAACACTCGACTGTAAAAAAGAAAAAAACATTCATGAACCAATTCAAACACCAGATATTTAATGGAATTAAGGAATTTTCTAAAATGTGATAGTGGTTTTGTGGCTATGTTTTTTTAATCCTTATCTTTTGGAGATACACACTAAAATATTTATAGATGAAGTGATACAGTGTACAAATTTGTTTCAAAATAGTATAGAAAGGAGGAAGAATGGATGGAATTATTTTTTTTAAAAATGAAAATGTTGAATCTGGATAACAGGAGCCTACAGATTGATTATACTGTTTTATGTTCTATCTACTTTCCTATGTTTTAAATTCTCCATAATTAAAAGGTTAAAAAAACAAAATATTAACAGTAGTATTGAGGGATAAGATTTTAAGTGATTTTTGGTTTAAAAAGTTTTTTAAAATATTAACAGAGGTATTGAGGGTTACCATTTTAAGTGATTTTGGGTTTTTGGTCTTTATTTTGTTTTACCTTAACACTTTCCCATAGTTTCAAGTCATCTTCACTTGGCCTATATTACTGACAAAAGCTATGTGACAGGAGAGACCAGATCTGTCTTGTTCATCTCTACATTCTCAGTGTGCCTAATGGTACCTAATAAAAACTTGTTAAATGAATAACCTCTCTTTAGAAAAATTATATTTCCTTTTAAAAGTATGTAATACCACTAAATTCAGGGGCTATGCTATTATCTTTTTTCTGCATTGTAAACATGAACTATATTTCTTTCAATAAAGTGAGGGCCTCAAATTTTATTCTGAAATGTGAGATATTTTGAGCATAATGGACTTCTTCAGGTTATTAAAAAAAAAAAAGACATTATCAAGCCTACAGGATTAACATGTAAAAAAACATGTATTAATGCCTGGCCAAATGCTGAGAACTAAGGGCCATTCAATTCTCTTTTAAAAAAAAAAGTGAATATCAGAAATACAGTTACAAGGAAGGTAAACTGACAGATTTTGGGAAACTGTTTTATATTATCAACTAAGGTTGGACATATACATAGCTAATAACAGAGAAATTTTAATCCCAGATATACATATACTCATCAGAAATACATATGAGGTAGGGCCAAAAGATACAAAATATAAGAATATCTGGAGTGGTACTATAAATGATAATCCAAAATGGAAAAAAAACTAATGTCCAGGAAAGGTAAATAAGCTGTGGCATATTCATAAAATGAGATATTACACAGCAATAAAAATCAATAAACTACTGCTATATACATCAAGTGGAAGCATCTGACAAGCACAATGCTAGGCATAAGCGGTCAGCCCACAAGAAATATTGTATAATTCCATTTATGAAAAGTTCAATATCTCAATTATACCTGAATTTATTTTGTTTCTTTTTGGGGGGTGGAGGGGCAGAGGCAATTAGTTTTATTTGTTTATGTATGTATGTATTTATTTAAATGGAGGTACTGGGAATTGAACCCAGGGCCTCATGCATGCTAAGCCCTCATTCTACCACTGAGCTATACCCTCCCCCTCAACATACCTCAACTTTAAAAAAGCTCAAAAACTGGCAAAATGTGCTCAGTTTTGCTGTGAACCTACAACTGCTCTAAAAAAAAATTATGTGTATTAATTTTTAAAAAACATGCAAACTACTAGATAGTGTTGGAGTCAGATAATGGGAAAATGGGAGAGAGTAATGACTGAGAGGAAAGGTAAGGTGGGCTTCTATTTCTTGACCTGGTGATGGTCATATGAGTGCATTCACTTTGTGATAATTCAGTGACCATACACTTAAGATCTGTGTACTTTTCTATACATGCAAGTCAGCAAAAAAATTTTTTAATATACAAATACCAAATCTTCCCTGACCTTTAATAAAGACAGTCCACTAAAAGCTCCCAAACTTGAAAAATCTTTCTTTAAAAGTTAGAAAAAATAGTGCAGTAATTTCCCCACTCCAGTAGGAACTTAACTTATTCTGCTTATCCCAAGTCAAACCTAATAGTCCCAGTGGATTCTGGGTTTATATAAGAAAGGAGATGTTTTAAAGCCTATCTAGATTCCTTGGGCTCTTATCTACTACATAGATATGTACCATAAACAGGCACAGAAAAAGTACTCAACAAATATTTACTAATGATGCACAGCCCAAACTTTAAACAAACTCACATAGCAAAGTTTGAAATACACAGCACAGGTAAAATACACTCAACCTATTGGCCTAAAGAGTGCAACTTCCAAAAAGCCCACTTCTAGAAACTAAGATATTACATAATGTACTGTCTATAAGGAAGCGAACAATTTGTGACAACAGCTATCTATGGCAAGGGAAATTGGTCCTTTCCCTCTTCACTGCCGTCTGGCTCAGACAAAGCACAATCAACTTCCTGATAACATAGCTAAGCGAAAGGAACCCAGCAGCAACTCTGCTTCTAAGGGCAAGGACTACTCGAACCATGATATGATGAAAACCCAGCAGCAAGTTGTTAGCTAAGGCAGATGACAATAATGTTGAGTAAATAAGGTGAGAAGAAAGTACTTGACCTATCTCTTCTTACATCTGAAAACTCTAAAACTACTGTTTCTACTTTCTCACAGTGGTAATAAATCAAAATCTATCTTTGGAGTCTCTCAGGCTAGAATTAACCCACAATCATTAGGTGTCCTGAGTGTCCATCAGAGTTCACCTTCAAAGAGTTTCCCAGTAGTAACCATTCAGTTAATTAGATGGCTGATAAGTGATGATAAATTATGATAAGCTTTTCTAAGGGCAAGTCACAATATAAATCAACTTCCTATAGTTCTCATCACTAATGGCACTGTTATTCTGTTTTTAAAACACAAGTAATAAATGCTTAATATAGAAAATAATTTTTAAATAATACAAAGAAGTGAAACAAGAAAAGTACATGGAAATCATACATCAAACTTAAAAGAGCCAGAGTCTTTGGTCTTTTTGGTAAGCATAAAATATTACCTACTTGTGAAGGACCTGCCTCTAATGGTGGATTGCTGGCCTGAGAGATGCTGAGGCATTTGGTTTGCTAATGTGTCCAGGTGAGTGTAATTATTATACCAAGAAAACAACAATGAGCAAATCACACAGAAAGTCCAGCTGTAAAGCTGACTGGAGCTCTACAAACATAATAAAACTATCGACAAGGATGTTCATTGTAGCACTGTTTATAATAGCAAAATTATAAACTATAAATTATATACTGTTTATAATACCAAAATTTATAACAGCAAAACAAATTCTGAATGTTTATCAAAATGAAACTGGTTAAATTATGTATGCATGAATAATGGAATAGCATTTTGCAGCCATTAAAAGGAATAATTTAAATTCACATAAGCTGACAGGAAACTGCATTATTAAGTTTTTAAAAGTTGATTAATATTGTATACATCCATATACAGAATCTATATACTCATGTAATGAAATGTCTATGATGGGCAAGAAACAGTAAACCTCTAGAGAGTAAGAACAGGGAATGGAGACAGGAGAATTTTTTCCTTTTACTTCATATCATAAACTGTTTGAATTTCTTATCATGCATATACATTACCTCTATAATAAAAACAAAACAATAAAAGCAGTGAACAAAACACTTAACAATGGTGTTGAAGCAGTGATAGGACCATGATGATTTTTATTTTCTTTTTTATACTTTTCTGAACTTTTTTTCCTTTTTTTTTAATAGAGGTACTGGGGATTGAACCCAGGACCTCATGCATGCTAAGCACGTGCTCTGCCACTGAGCTATACCCACTCCCTTCTTTTCTGCATTTTCTCAATTCTCTATGATTAACAATATACTAGCATATAGTGCTTTTTATACCCCTAGAACTATTTTTTGTTTTTGATTTTTTAACAAGTCAAGTGTGGTCAGTTCTGGTTCAAATTAGGGAGAGAAATCCACAGCTCAATTATGTGGCAATTACAAAGAAATATGAAAAGAATGAATTCTCAAAACACTTCTTTGCTTGGAGAAAGTAGTCATGAATACCAAGACATCAAAATTTAAAGGAAATCAATGATGTAGTTTACTGAAGTTGCTTAAGTGGTACTGGCTCCTATGAAAGCAAAAAGATACCAGTATTATGAGGAAAGCTGTGCCAAATATTTGAGGACAGACTAACTGAATTCTATAAAAGAGTAATTTTTTAAGATTCAAGTCTAACCTTCCACTCAATGTCAAAATTCCTTTTACCATTCATTCAATCTCTGCTTAAAGTATTCTGTGTCAAAAAAAACCAAAAAACAAAAAACAAAACAAAACAAAACAAAAAGCCTAAGTAGTCCATTCCATTTGTTAAGAACAACTCTGTTAAAGTTCTTCCTTATATTAAGCTAAAATCTAATTTCCTGTAATTTTCAATCGCTGGTTGACTCATCCTAGTTATATCCCCTGGAATCACAGTTTTGTACACAATTTTTATTTACTATTATGATCCTCTCCTTAAATCTTCTCAAAAACTAAACCTCTGAATTCCCCAAATAGTTTCTGCCTTCTTCACTATTCTAATTATTCTCCTCTGAAGAAATTCTAGTTTCTCAGTGTGTCCCTTAGAATCCAATACCCTCACTGGACACAAAATTCCAGATCTATCTGACCATTACTATTATCTCTTTTGTCTGGGTCACCATGAGCCTAACAGCACAAGACTAGTGGCTAGGGAGCACACAATTCATTGCCAAATTAGTGGCACTGTTCAGACCATAAGTAATTTATGTTTAAAGGAGTTTAAAAGATTAAAGAATGTAAAGGAGAAAAATCACTGCAGATTGAGGAACTGAGGAAGTTTTCAACAACAAAAGTAGACTAAGCTGGAAAAGAATACTTTTTTTTAATTGAAGTATAGTTATAGTTGATTTACAATGTTGTGTTAGTTTCTGGTATACAACAGAGTGATTTAGTTATACACATATATATATTCTTTTTCATATTCTTTTTCATTATAGGTTATTACAAGCTATTGAATACAGTTCCCTGTGCTACCCTTTTTGAAAGAAATATTTTTTTGATAAGCAGAAAAACACAGAAAGACTATCTGAAAGACTATTTCAGAGGTACAAAAGTATAACAGTGCAAAGGCGGGAATGAACAAAATTAGTGCTAGAGCAAAGTATCTCTTTAAGGATAGGCAAGGATATAGGGCCAAAAAGGAGAGCTGGAGTCAGATTATTGACAGCCCTTAACCTGCAGGCAATATGGCATGATTAAAGGGTTAAATCAAGAAATTGACTTCTTGACTGAGATATCTGAGAATAATTAAATCAAACCAGTTTACCAATTTCTGCATCAAGTTAACTGAATTTTAACTACATGGGGAAAGTTTCAAACTCAGTTCTACTCCAAGATGAACTGAAATTTAGTTGTTCTATAATGTCACTACACAGGCTTCTTGTAGAATATGAACAACACTCCTTATCTGCCAAAATATAATGCAAAGAATGTCATTTTAGAAAGACTTATTTTGATCCATTTCTGTAAGTTTCCCCAGGATGAATACTTTGCCATTTAAGGCGAATACTTCTATACAAGGCAGCCGTTTGTTTCAGTAATTAATAATCTTCAAAAGACAATGACCTGCTGGTCTCTAATCCTCCAGGTTTAAAAGGAGAAATTTGACTAATGTAACATTAAAAGAGAAAGAACTTAGCTAAATAGCAGAATTTCTAGAAAATGGAAGCTGCCTTTCATTTAGAACAAATGAAAACAGTCGCAGCTCCTTCTCTGAAGTTTAAGTTCAATTAAATAGGAATTTCTGGTTTAATAGAGCTCCTGCCTGAAAAATCTTTCATAAGGGCTAGCTCTGTAATACGGTATAGCAATAGAGATTTAAATTGACCAAGAGACATTGCAAAACCCAACCTCTCCCAAATCCTGCTACTCAACAGCAGGGATCTAAAGGAATAAATAGATTCCCAGCTGCTGAGAGAAAAAGCAAAGCAAAATTCTCATTAATGAAAAATCAACCATGAAAGAAGAAAACTTCTATGTGTTTCATAATCCCTGGAAATAGCCAAATCCATTCTGAGTTAATGCAGATTTAACAAAACAGTAAAAGAGAACACAGGAAAGCAGGTCTGTTTGCCAAAAGCTGGGGGAAACACTTAACAGTGAAACCACAAACAACAATGCTTCTAATCCACAGAGCCAAAAGAAACATGAACTCTATCCAGTGAAGGGTACTAGGAAAAGGTTCTTGGGGATAAATTCTCTCTCACTCACAATCAAGCCACCTTATCCCATCTTGTTCAACCATGACAGGCTGTAACTTGAATTTCCCAGGATGAAATTCAATGGGTAATCCAAACCCTGCTTCTTCTGATCAGATAATCTCTAAAATCACAGTCCTTGCATTCATTCAAAACCAGCAATGAGCTTCTACCATGTCAGGCACCTGGAATACAAAAACCATTCAGAAACAAGTCTCTACCCTCAAGGAGCTTACTGAAGTCCATGCACCTCATCTTAAATCCCAAAGCTTGCCTTGAAGTACCTTCGGTGGGTCAAGCGTCCTCAGTGGAAAAGCAGCAAAGGCCTTCACCTTTAGTTACTGTGATAGAAGCTGAGTAAAGAAGTAAATCATACTTCATATGCTCTGCTCCAAAAGGAGCGAAACCGACACACCCTTCCAAGTCGAATAAGAGAATAATCTTAGCCTAGACTACACGGAAGGCGCAGGTGACAAAGACAAGCAATAGAGGGGTGCAAGCTAAAAAATACACTGTAAGGAGGTATGTGACAGCTGTACCACTCACTACACGTTCAAAGCGTGATAAAAAGAACCTGCTACCACTAAGCCAACTGTGGCTGTACGGTACAGGGAGAAGGAAGAAAAGAACAGAGGACTGCCTGCTGTTACCAGACACCAACTCTCCGCGGTCCCTGGCTCGTCCACTTTCGCTAGAGGAGAGCGACAGTCCCTGTTTAAGAGGATCTGGGCCTGCCAGCCAACACTGTCACACGGCCACCAGAACGGAGAGGTAACAGCCCCTCAAAGGAGCATGAGGAAAAAGAGAGCGGGAAAGAACTCTTTTAATGTTTATAAATGAGTTAACGTAATTGTTCCGTGACGCACGGACTGGAAGTGAAGTTTGGAAAAGGTGTTAATCCAACGCCCACTGGAGGCTCGTAGAGACCCCTCCGCGCCCTCCAACCTCAATCCGCGCACTCACCGCGCACGCAAAGCAGCGACATGGCCGAGGCGCCGGCGAGCCTCCGCCGAACCTCCGCCGCGTCGCCGCACCCGGCCGCTCCTTCTTTCCTCTCAGCAGGTGCTCCCGCTGCTCCCGCTATCGGCCTCGCGGGTCTGGCCGCTCCTCATGGTACCCGTCGCAGGCAGCGTCCCGCCGCTGTCTCGGACCCGCTCCAATTTTCACCGTCTGAGCCGGCCCCGGATAGCGGTGAGTACCGGGCGGCAGGCGGGAGACTGGGCGCGGCACCGCGGCGCCATCACTGGGAGGCAGGAGCGAGCGGGACTCCCTCCCCTCACTCCACTCGGGATCCGAGAGAGCGCCGGGAGGGAGCCAACCCGGGGTGCCCCGCCTCCCAGCCAATCAACTCACGCCTAGTCCGCCGACCCCGCCCCACTACGAGCACATAGGAGGTGGAGTCCCCTTCCTCTTTCCTTAGTGAAAGAATGAAGGCAGCTCCGCCCACTAATACGGCTTAAGGCAGAGAGGGGCGGGTTTCCCCCTCACCTGTGCGAGGCGGGAATTGAAGCCTTCTGCTCCTCCTACATGGGCGTGGCTTTCACCCAAGAACAGATTATTTTCATTGAAGAATTTCCATTGGACTTCCTTAAAGAGTCTGTCCCTTACAGCTGACGGAGTACCTACCTGTAATAATTTAACAAGATAGTACCAAACAGCAAGTAAGTTTTAATTAGCAGCTACGAAAAGAAAAAAAAAAGCGTAAAGTAAAATGTCTGGAGACCTCAGTTCTTTTCCAGACCTTTTTTCATGCGCTCCATTGTATTTCCAATGTCTGTAATACTGCCTAGTATATAGTAATCAGTCCGTAAATATTTACTGAATGAAGGATGGAGGGATTAGATAGTCGTTTTAAACTGAACACTTCTGGCAAGATGATGTATATACATGCAAGGAAGTGAAAAAGACCAGAGCGGAAAACAGGAAGGTGCATAGTATGATGAACAGATCCTAGTATGATGCACAGATCCGATGCCTCCTCCAACCCAAAATTAGGATTTAATTGGTTTGGGATAGAGCTCAGGCATCGTATCTTTTGAAAGCTCCCCAGATGATTCTAATGTGATGCCAGGGTTGAGCACCATTAGACTAGATGCTTCCTCAGTCCTCATTAGCCCAGCTCAAATTTCCCCGTTTGCAAGCACTTGGCCCAGTAGGATTCTGCCTACCAGACTTGGGGACAGTCTATTAAATAAACAGGGTCTTTGCCCTCTAAAAGCAAACCTAGTTACCATATGATTCCTCTCGCTGGAATAGGTGCTATGAGAGAGTGACGCTCAAAATGCTGTAACTAGGAACCTGGAGAAGGAAAGAAGACTTGATCTATCCAGTGTTTATCCAAATTTGGAGGAATACCCTAAGGAAGATTTTGAGCAGGGCAACTCAGCCAGCCTAATCAACAAAGAAGCCTGACCCTAAAGACAATAGGCAATCTCTGGGCTGCTGGAAGTTGAAATACTTAGCTATTTAGCCCAGCTGTTCTAAACTGCAAGAGCCAGGGACTAAAAATGTGTTGAACTTCTGGTTTCTGGAACTGACTGAGAATAGAGACAACAAAAAACAAACTTCTTCTCGAACCAGGGATTCTCCTAGGGGATGCAGTGGCCAGCCAACAAAGGATGGAAAGTCACACTGCCCTTGAAAATAGCATAGAGGAGTGGGAAACAACCTAATAAAATTGTGAAGAGCATGAACTTTGGAGCCAATCAGATTCACCTGGTATATTATCTATTGTCATGTGACAAATTACCCCAAAATTTAGGGGCCTAAAACAACACTTATCATCTCACAGTTTCTGTGGGTCAAGAATCTGGGTATGGCTTAATTTGATCCTCTGATTAAAGGTTTCTCCACAGTCTGCAATTCAAGTGCCATCTTGACTGCAGAAGGATCCACTTCCCAGCTCACTCATATGACTGTCGTCAGGACTCAGTTTCTCCGGGACTCAAACTGACAGCCTCAGTTTCTTATTGGCTATATGGACCTCTCCAGTATGGCAGCTTGCTTCATCAAAGCATACAACCTGAGAAGGCAATAGAGTCTACTAGCAAAACAGAAGACACAATCTTTTGTAACCTAATAATAGAAGTGACACCTCATTTTTTGCTGTATTCTATTCAACAGAAGCAAGTCATGCTTAAGGGAAGGGGATTACACGAGGACATGAATACCACCCTGCAGCAGGATCATTGGGGGGCCATCTTAGAATTCTGCCTACCATACCTGGATTTGAGTCCTCGCTCTGGTATTTGTGGCCTTGAGCAAGCTATGTGACCTCAATTTCCCAGGGAATAAATAATAGTACCTACTTCATAAGATGGTTTTTGAGGTTTAAATGAGTAAATGCATTTAAATTACCTGGTACATACTAAGTGCCCCATACATATTCGTTATTACTTAGATTGTGGGCATGAGAGGGGAATGTGGCTGGGAGGTAGTAAGAGACTAAGCAGAGCAGGAGTCATTGTCTGAGAGTTGTGATGTAGGCTCTGAGGCATCCCAGTTTCCCTGTTAAAAGTTTGGAGGAAGGAAGCAATAGAGTCCTCTGCTCTCCAGGCACTCGACCAGGACCAGTTAGACTCAACAGCAAGGCTACTGTACCTTCAGAAGAAACTCAAACGGGGATAGAAAGCCAGAGCCTCCATGCCCCACTGTCTTCATTAGTTTTTCCAGAACAGTACTTAAGTTCTTCAGCATTTGAATGGAATTCACACTTAGATTTAGCTGGCAGGTGGCTGAGAGCTAAGATTCTAAGATCCAGGAAATGAGGAAGAATGAGAGAGGGACCCAAGAAAGTAGGTAATAAAGGGAACCCAAGAATCTCAAGGATAAACCCAAAATGCCCAGGATTGTCTTTACTGATGTCTTTTTGGGAGTTCTCAGGTAGAAGGAGCAGACTAGCGTAAGAACCCTTTTGCAGGGGACCCTCTACCAGCTTTATGACTATCTTTAAGCCATGCTCCAAGGCCATTAAAATGTTACCCTGCCTGCAAGTTCCATATCTTTTGGGAAATGTTTCCCAATGTCTCCATAGAGAAATTTAAAAAAAGTAACTCAATTCAACAAATATTTATTAAGTACCTTTTAGGTCAGGCATAGAGAAAGCATACAAAGGTAAATAAATCATCCTTATCCTTAAATAGTTTATAAGGTGATAGGAAAGATCTGTGAGAGATAATGAGGAAGAACTAAACCAGGGCAATAAATATGGAACTGGGGGTCGGGGGAGGAGAAGGACAATCCCCTTAACATTTCCCATGATGTTAAGGAGCCAAAAGTGATAGAACTTGGCACATGATGACTATGAATATAGTAGAGAATATCCTTTCTTTTGTTGCCAATGATTGGATGAGAAGGCAAGGGAGAGAGCTTTAAAGTCAGATTGGCTAAAAGGAAGATGCTGTAATTAATGAGAGATAGGAAATCCAGCAAGAACAGTTTGGGGAGAAAGAAGTATTTCCTTTGGAAACATATATTAAGTTTGAGATTGCCTGGGATAACCTTCAGATATACTCATTAGACAGCAGATGATGTAGAATTGGATACTGAGAGAGCAGTCCAGGCTATAGATAGAGATTTCAATCAATCAAGATGTAATTACTTTAGCCCCTATTTTGTTGATAAATAAAATGAGGGAAATCCAGAGCACAAACCCAGTTGTATCGTTCACCAGAACTCAGGCAGTTAGCCATAATGTTATATTGCCTTTCAAGTACCAGAGGAATTGAGCAGAAGCTATGCAAGGAATCAAGACAGGCTTCACAAGGGGAGTAGCATATAGGGGAGATGGATCTTAAAGTATAGAAAGGACTGGACATGAAAAGAAAGAAGAAAAAGCATTCCACACTCAGAAAATAAATAGCATAAACAAATCAGGACATGAAAACACCAAACTGTACAGGTATTTAAGAATAAGCTGCAACGATTTTGAAAGTTGGAGCTGTAATTTTGCCAGGAGACTACAGAATGAGAAACGAGCAAAGGTCAGCTTATAGAGAACATCTACTGGAAGTAGGAAGAAAAGAAAGAAAAGGAATGGTCAGAGAGAAAAACAGGAAAATAAGCAAACCAGTTGTACACACTTCCATTATAAATCTTACCTTATTGAAGAGTAATTGCATATCTATCTGTTCTTTAGACATTTCCACAGCTCTCCATCAGCAAAGTATATATTTTCCCTATCTTTCCTAACACAGAGCACACCTGACCTAGATGCCCCAAACAAGATTTACTGACTAATTGAATAAATGAATGTGAGTGAATGAAAATGTTTTAAGAATTGGTTATTGTCAAAAGGATACAAAGCTGGATATTATTCAAAATGGTGAGGACAGATTTCAATCAGTAATATACTGTTGCAATAAGGAAAATGGTCTAGTATGAACTGAACTCCACTTCAATTTGTACAGAAGTGACTGGGAATTTTAAAGGGAGAATGAAAGAACAGGGAGGAGGTTGAGAGGGTGGGCTCAGTAGACTCAGATAAGTGAAAAATTACAAGATGCTAGAAGGGAAGGGGTTGGTCCATACAAAATACACCCAGGTTTGCTAACTGGTGCTTATTGAAGTTAGGCTCCTACCCTCCCACAGAGACTCGGAGACAGGGGCCTGATCTTTAGGTGCTGGCTGGAACAACCAGTGAATTTTTTTTGACAGCCTTGAGTGTTCTCAAGCAGATTCTTTAAGAGAGGCTAGAGTCATCCTTAGGAATGCAATCTTGAGCTGTTAGAAACTATGTTAGTGTTTGTTCAAGTGTTTATAGGCTAAGGTTGAGGACAAGTCCAAAAGAGGGCTCAGTGGAACCTGGCTAGAGTTTGGTCAACGAGAGAATCTTTGTCATTAGTAAGTATTATTGAATGCTGCAGAGATCTCTTTTTAACAGCTTTATTTATATATCATAAAATCACCCGTTTCAAGTGTACAATTCAATGATTTTTAGTAAATTTTCAAAGTTGTGCAACCATTACCACAATCTAATTTTAGAACATTTCCATTGTTCCCCCAAAAGTCTCCTTGTATACATTTGCAGTCACTCTCTGTTCCCATCTCTAACCCCAGGCAAGTACTAATCTATTCTTTATCTCTATAAACTTGCTTTTCTGTACCTTTCATGTAAATGGAACTATGCAATGACAAAAAGACACCATGTCTTTTCTGTCTGGTTTCATTCACTTAATATAATGTTTTTGAGATTTATCCATATTGCAACATTTATCAATACTTCATTACTTTTTAGTGATGAATAGTGTACCATTGCATGGATAGGATTTTGTTTGTCTATTCACTATTTGATGGACATTTGAGTTGTTTGCAGTTTGGGACTATTGAGACCAGTGCTACCATGAATAATCACATATAGGTCTGTGTGTGGATATAAGAAACTATCAAATTGTTTTTCAAAGTAGCTACCCCATATTTCATTCCCACCAGCAATGTATAAAGATTTCAATTTTTCCATATCTGTACTAACACTTGTTTGTTGTAGCCATTTTAGATGTGTATTTATGTAGTGATATCTCATGATTTTAATTTGCATCTCTCTAAAGGCAAATAATGTTGAGCACCTTTTCATGTTCTTCTTAGGAATTCATGTATCTTCTTTGGTGAAATTCATCCTATTCAAGTAGTTTGCCCATTTTTAATTAGGTTTGTCTTCTTGTTATGCTGCAGAGATCTTGAGGACTGAGAAAGGGCCTTTGAATTTGGCAATTTGAGATCACTGCTATGGTAGACAATTGTCATTTGGGGAGCTTCCCAACATTTTAAAAACACATTATATTTCACACTTTTCTAGAACCTAGACATTCATCTTCCTAGTTTCACAATGGCTTCCTTACCCACCTTCTCTCAGGCTTCAAAACAGAAGAAGCCATCATGAAGAGGCAGGTGCCCTGTGGATTATATTCTCCGAAGAAGGCAGTGTTTGGGCCTCCAGCTTTCAGAGTCAGTAGTGACAGGTGATCTGGTCTAAGTCATGGACCTCTGTGACATTTGTTGTGAAGTCTATGCCCAGAGCAATGGCAATTGGGGTCTTTGCCAGTTTAGTTCTGTGGTATAATTTGGGTACTTCTCATTCTTGACTGCTTAGCCTCCAAGCTTTCCAGAGATTATATTAATTTCCCAATGACCCAATTTTTTTTTTCTGCTTAAACTAGCTTGAGTGGATTCTACTGTTTGCAAGAAGAATCACAACTGGTGACCTTTGAAGGTTTTCAAAGGCAGAACCTGAATCCATACTGAAAACTGATAAAGAATAAAAGAAGTAAAGGTAATAAATTGTAGACACTTCTTTAAAATGTCTGACATTTAGGAGATTTATTAACTTATCACAAATCCAAAAGAAAATGCAAATTAAAACAGTCAAGAAATAATTTTCAACCTATGAAATTAGCAAAATTAGAGAAAACTTATAAATCCCAAAGCAGCAAAACTAGACTAGAAATGTTACTCCCATGCTTAAAATCCATGCTTTCCCTGGCATGTCTGGAACACAGTAACTATTGTCAAATGAACAAAATTCCACTTGTGGGAATTATATTTCACAAAAATAATTCAAATAGAGAAGGAAAACCCTGTGCAAAAAAATACTTGTACAAAGATTATCTTACTAGTGAAATCTGAAAATCAATGCTGAACAATTCAAAGAATTTCAATAAATCATTTATTCATTCCTATTAAGTAATTACTGAATACCTATTTATGAGTAACACTGTAATCTTATACAAAGAGACAAATATCAGAAGAGGTGGCCATACAAGAGATGCAGGGGTTCATACATTTAAGAAAAATTTATTGACTATCTATGAGGTACTACACATAGTGCTACAAATACAAAAAGGAACAAGACATTCCTTCAAAGAATGCACAGTCTGGGGATAAACAGACTGTGAAAAGTGCTATAATCATGGTTAGGATAAAGAAGACAATTGTTTGTGCATATGTACTTAGAGGTTTTAGAGCTGCTTAAATACTTAAAAAGTTGGGGTTATTTTAACTTAGCAAATACACACAAACTCACTTTTACTTTCAAGAATAGACAAAAATACATACCTCTCTTCATGAGTTTAAGTCTAGGAAGAATGAGATTGCTTGGATAATTGGAATCCACAAATGATTCTGAAAACTTAATTTTAGCCAACTTTTCAAATCTTAACTATCCACTCTCCCCTAGGACGTCGTGACAAAGGAACAGAATGAAATAGCAGGAAAAGCACTGAGCCAGTCTTCCCAGTTCTATTATTACATACTTCCTACAGTGTACCAGATGTCAGAGCTGGGCTGGACTTCAGAGATTGTCTAGTGCATCCTCAGGCAGGGAAATAAGATATACAGAGTAGAAGTAACTAGAATAGGACCGACTGCAAAGTAAGCTTCTGAGTTTCAGTTCCATGGCCTCCATCACAGGGCCACTGAGAATTTAAAAAGGCAGCAAATATGAACACGTGAATGGTAAAGCCCTCTGCAAATAAGATGACTCATCCTTAGAACCTGGGGCAAAACCTCATGATAGATGCAGGAGGCAGACATGAGACCTGGCCTGGCTGCTGCCAGCTCTCTTCCAATAGCTCACTTCTTAACTTGGTCTAGCCACGCTGGCCTTCTTTATTTCCCTTAAAAAGCACCAGATTCATGCCCTCAAATCCTTTGCTGTGCTTTCCTGCAGCATCTCACCGCTGGGGGTTGGGGTGCAAGCTGCTGTGCGGGATTTGGAAGCCTCAGGCTCATGAGTGTGCAGGGTGTGTTCATGCGCGCGCGTGTGTGTGTATACGTGTATGTGACTGAGGTGTCTGTACGGGTTGCCTTTTGGTAGCTTTGAGATGGTCACCAGATTGTTTTGTAATGACCACCCCCTTGCCTCAGTATTTCCAGTTTCTTGTGTAGTGAACAATCAGCAGCTAAAAAAAAGCACCAAATCCATTTCTACCTTAAGATTTCTGCACTTACTATTCCCAGTGCTAGTACAGTCTGCCCTGCAATCTCTGCCCATCTGACCCATTCTTGTCCTTAACCCACAGGTACCTCTTCAGTAATGCCTTTCCTGGCTACCCAATCTAAATGCATTCCCATCACTCTACTGTATTGTTACGGAAATGACAGGCCAGCCAAGAAACAAGCACCACTCGGAGGGTTGGAGTACTCAGATGTATTAGGCCGGCAGGCTCAGAGGGGCTTCTGCTCCAAAGCTCTGAGCACCTCCAAGACGTGCACATGAGGTTTTATAGGGTTAAGTACAAGCTTGGGGTATTAGGCCAATAGGCATGAAACAGCTTTAGCAGCATCATTATCACAAAAGTGGAGGCAGGGAGGCAGCAAACCAACATTCCAAAGCCAGATATGTATCTTTGAAAATCCAGCTGGCTAGCAAAAAAACATGAACAGCAAACCAACACTAATTAACTTAGATTTACGAGTTAGTCCAGCAGAACTCAGATCAGTATTCCGATATTAGATTTGTGAGTTATCTTGTTAGCCCAGCCCGGCTTTTCCTTCACAGTATCATCTTTATCACATCACCTTATTTTCATCATAGCACTCCCTTAATTATCTATTATCCATTTTTATTTATTGCCTATTTCCCTGTAAAGAACATAACCTTCATGAGAGGAAAGATAAACATTTCTACCTATTGGAAAAAATTACCCAAGACTTGGAAATAAGCAAAAGAAATTACTGGGGTATACTTTTTGTTTTAGTACTGGGCACTGTTTAGAGCATAACCCAGCAAATGTTTTCTGTAAAGGACCATAGAGTAAATATTTAGGCTTTGTGAGCCAAAGAAAGTAAAATTAAAGCTATTAAATGGGCACTTACATAACAAGGGAGAAATTTTTCCACAGTTTTTAAATAGATAACATTCAAAACAAAATAATAATAATTTTTGGTAATATAGGGTGACTGATGAGAAGAATGAACTTCTTTTGAGGACTATATGTTTTGCTTCCTTGGGGTTCAAAGTATCATCAAAATCAACTACAAATGTTAATTTGTTAATGTTAGTCTGTAATGAGATTATATGTATCTCACCTGTCTTTTAACACTGATAGGTGTTGCTATATAGTTATATCAGTCCATGAGCATGTGATTCAATTGAACATATTCATTGCTTGGAAAACAGTTATAAAATTCTATTACATTCTCCTCTTGATATTTGCTCAAAAGATCATAATAAATTTTAGCACTGCTAAGCCATCAAGATTTTCAGCTTTTATTTCCAACAACAAAAAAAAAAAAACAAGGAATTGATGACAATTTAATTTTGTGAGCGCAAATGAAGTCAATGTCTGACATTACTAGTTTAATAACACACGATAAATTCACATATTTTCTGCAAAGTACCTTATGCAGTAAAAAGCCATACACTTTAAACACATTACATTTTCACGAGGCTTGTAAATCTATTGAACTAAACCTTTTTTTCTGCTCTACATACTTTTTACCACCATCAGTTTTAACACATCTTAGCAGATTCCACCTTGGGTTGTTTTTAAATTAGTGTTTTCTCAACTTCCTTGAAAACATTTTTACCTGTAATTGTTTCATACAGACTTTTCATAGAGGATGATTCTTCAGTCACTTCAAATTGATCATTGATTTATTAAATAAACAGCAACATGAACAGTATTGGTAACATGGACTCATCAAGAGCCCAGGAAAACAACTTGAAATAATTTTCTTTGTTTTTAAATTGGCTATTGTGTTGCTCTTCTTGGGGGAAATAAAACAATCCTGCTGGCCAAAAGATCCCTCCCTGCCAATATAGAAGGATAAGAGAATATACTTTATTATTTACTAAGCCCTACATGCATGTAAAAATGACTGCAAAATTAGGACAATATTTCACATAATTTATACAGCAAAGCAGAAGGAAGAACAGTTATCTCCTCAAGAGGCAAAGGGCTGCACCTTTTAATAATCTCCAATGCATTTCCATGAGACCCCGGTTTAAATATCTAGAGGTCATTTTGAGGCTGGAGGGAAAGAAGCAGGACACAAAACAAATGCTAGATTAATGAAGGGTGAAACCGTTAGGATGTGATAAAGACCAGCTGGAACCCCTGAAACCAAGGTGGCTTAGAGATTGGTCCACTCATTGATTTTTAGCTCCTTATATCTTTATTGTAAAACTAAAAATCACTCCCCCTTACACCATGACAGTTCCGAGGTGGACTGTGAAAGGCCAAAAAGTGGGCAATGGCCCACTTCCTGAGAGATCACCACTCTTCCCCCAAATAGCAAGAATATTCCTTCCACTCATTAGCCTCTGCAATTACTTAACCCTTAAAAACCTTCAACACCTTCTGCCCTGGGGCTGCTCTCACTTTCTGAGACTATCCATATTCGGCCTATGGAATGTGTATCTCTAAATAAACTTGCCTTCCCCTTTACTGTGGCTGGCTCTTCACTTCTTTCCTGCACAGAGCCAAGAACCCTCACTTAGTGGTCTGTCCTAAGGATTCCTGCATGTCCCAGGACATGATATTTTCCTCTCCTGCAACAATTTGGTCCACAACCTAGGAGATATCTCTATGTTGTAAAAACTGGAGCCTAGACTTAATCCCTAGAGAGATTTCTCTTTATTACCAAGGTTAGTGGAAGGCCTCAGATTTACCCTGTCTCCAGGAAAACATTCTAAGAAAGGGGGAGAGTGTAAACGGTCCCTTTGCGCTTTATAATGAAGAAGGTGATTTTCATTTATCCTTAAACTCCCAATGTCCTCAACTCTGCAAGCAAATGTTCTCACCAAAAGGTGAATAGTCTTCTGCAAATTTATTTCCTTTGGACACTTTTCTTCAGCTATTACAATCAAACATTTCTTTGCACTGGGAGTACCAGGGAACACTAAAAGATACTTTGATTGTCCAAATAATTTTGGATCCTAAATTGATGTTTGCTGGGGTTTGGAGGCAAATGACCTCCAAAAGAGTATGCTTGCAGCCTGGGCCTTGCAGGCTAAAGGCCAGGAATGCCAAATCAGGGGGATGGCACAGCAGGGCAGATGTCAGATGTTTGACAATCTCTCCTGAGGTAAAATTGAGGTCTCCTTGTAGTAGAGAATAACCTTTGTTTTGTTGGAGGTTTACAGGGACACCATTACCTGGCCCACTGGGATGGCTGCAAGAACAAAGAATGCCTGCAGCAGGATTGCAACAATCAACCACACACCCCACCACCCTTGTATTTTTGTATAAAAGGAGCCTATATTCTGCCTAGAGTAGGATGGTTCTCCAAGACATTAGTCTGCCGTCCTCTCTGTCTGCCGGCTTTCCAAATAAAGTCGTGATTCCTTGCCCCAACACCTCATCTCCCAATTTATTGGCCTGTTGTGCGGCGAGCAGAAAGAGTTTGGACTCTGAAACATCCTTACTGACATACATTTAAATTCTCACACTTCATTTGAGAAACTATTCCTTAATAGAAAGACAAAAAGCAAATCAGCATTATTTCAAAACAAAGGACTTTTAACAATTTGTAAGTATTAAACGTTCTTTTTCATTATTGCAATATGTGGCCTATCTTCTGGGAAAGCAGGCACTAAGATCTTAAAAGTAACTTGTTTTTAAACAGTGAATGATGCTTCAAAGATCTGCTGATTTATTTTCCTTACCAAAAAAGAACACATGCTTTCAGGATTAGGGTCAAAGGACCAAAGGACACAGAAAGAGGTTTTCTTTAAGGGCTTTGTCTTCTATAACAATGAGCTTTTTCATATGCAAATATAAACCTCTAGAGGAGATGGGTGTGGAGAAATTGCTTGGCTTAATAAAGCATTGTGAATAGAGAGAGGTGAGTGGGAATCGTGAGAGAGGGTCAAAAAAAAATCACGAGATGGTTGAAGGACTTTTTTTTTTAACTGAAGTATAGTTGATTTACAATGTTGTGTTAGTTTCTGGTGCACAGCATGGTGATTTAGTTATACATATGTTAGTGGTAGAGGGGCCCCTAAATAAGGAAGCCCACCAAAGTGGGTCTTTGTCGACAGCTGTGAAAGAATTCACGCAGCAGAGGCAGAGGGAGGAATTGAATAGCAGAATTATTACTCAGAAGGGGGAATGGAAGGAAAGTGCTCAAGCAGAGGGAAGGAAAGGAAGTGCTGGAGCAGCGAACTGTCAGCCAAGATGGCCAGTAGAGACAGCTTAGGCCCGGGATGGGCCTCGGGGTCTTTTGTTAGAAGGCTCTGCCATCTTTCTCTTTATTCTGGTGGTGGTGTTAATTATTTTCTGCTATGGGCTCCTTCCTCCTTCCTCCTTCAGAGCTCAGCCCTGAAACAAAAAGCAATTAGCAGAAACTTTGGCAGGAACAAAGGAAGAGATACTGGGGTATGTCCTTAGATTTTAACGAGCCAGCTGTGGGATAAGAGAAATGTCCTGCCTTTTCATGAACTAGGCACTTCCTTTCCCTTGTTAATCAGCCAGGATCAGTAAGGTGTGTGTGTGTGTGTGTGTGTGTGTGTGTGTGTGTGTGTGTGTGTGTGTACATATTTTTTTTTCAGATTATTTTTCATTAGAGATTATTACGAGTTATTAAATATAGTTTCCTGTGCTATACAGTAGGACCTTGCTGTTTATCTGTTCTGTATATAGTAGCTTGTATCTGCTAATCTCAAACAAAAGACTTTTAAGAATACTTAAGGAACTGAGATGTTCAAATATTCAATTTTCAGTTGTTTGTGTAGATATATTTCTACCCCTTATATCATTCCCCAAGCTTCAGTAAAGACTGCCATTCACAAATGCCTTCCATGAGAGGTTCTGGGGGGAAAATAAAGAATTCTATGTCTAGGTTAGAAAAAGACAAAAGAAAGATCAGCTCAGGGAGGTGAAACAGCAGCAAATTGCATATTCAGCAAGCCACGGATTATAGGTCAAGAATGGTCATGGGAAATCAAAGTCCTCCCCAGTCCTAGAATTCACAGAAGGCTCCAGGATGGCACTAGACTTCCCACTGATTATGGGATAAAGGGCTTGATGCATTTTTATTTAATCTCAAAAGAAGAGGTGACCTCAACTACCCTTTCAATTGAAACTGAACTTCAGTTTCAGTTAAAACAGAGAAAGTTTGTTTTATCGCTGAGATTATATCTATAAAATCAGGAAAGCTATCTGAATAGGCCCTGTGCATAGACAAAAATTTACATAATCTCTCCTCCTCTAAAGGAACAAGCTTCAAATGGACTATGCAAAACATCTGTCCTTTGAGTCAAAGGCTCCCAGGACTTTGACAAAACTAGGGCCTAGCAATATGAACAAAAGGACAGGGAATGACTGTCAGGAGCTGAAGGCTAATCCACAGTGCAGAATGCTGACAGGAACAGAGGGTATAGCAGGAGAAATCCTAAAAGAAAGTCCAAATTCAAGTCCCATCTTTAGGAACCTGGATAGATGGGCAAACTCAGGTATCTGGAGACAGTCAAATCCAACCATCGATTCCAAAAGCCAAAACACACAGATTTAGTAGCAGTGGGTGGGTTAGTGGAGTAAGTCAGGGAAGACGGGGGTAACCTGCAAGGGGCAGGTAGTAGGGAGAAGGAACTCAGACTGACATAGCCCCTGCCCAGTGGTCGTGGCACCAGGAGGAGCTCTCTGGCACAAACCGAGACCTGTCCCCACCCCAAACACATATACATGAGATCTAGGGCCCCCTTCCTCTTTAATCTACTATTCCTCAGGCTTATTTTCTTCCTCAAATTATTTAATATGGATATGAAGTAGAGCCCCAAATCTCTATGCACAGCCTTTGTTTTTCTTCCTTCACAAACCCTAAACCTTGCCTACAGATAATCTGCTATCTATATATGTCAATATGTTCCACATCTTATCTTTAGTTTAGACTGCTCTCCTCAGCTTCAGACCCATATGTCTAATGACCTGCTAATTTCTCTTACTAAATGTCACTCCACCTCCTCCAACTCAGTATGTAAAAAGTTAAAACCATTGGAATGCCTTAAAACTTTTCGCCTACCACTTGACCCAGAAACCCTACTTGGCAAAATAAAATCTCCTTCAGTGTTTTGTTTAAAATGATCAGGGTACTTAGAGTCACCAAACTATTATTTTTCCTTGGACCTAAAGTGAAAAGATTCTTACAAAGTTCTACAACACTTTCATTGAATAAAAGAATATTAACATTATTTGTAATAGCAAAAAACTACAAACAATCTAAATGTTCTGTCTGCAGATATAATGCAATCCTAATGAAAATCCTAGAAGGTAGGAGTGTGTGTGTTTTGTGTGTGTATGAAAATTAGCAAGCTGATCCTAAAATTTATATGGAAATGGAATGGGCCAAGAATAGTCAATATAATCGTAAAATCTTAAAGTTGGAGAATATGCACTACTAGATATCAAGACTTATTACAAAATTACAATAAAGACAGTGAGATAATGGGGCAAGGATGGACAAATAAATTCATAGAACAGAGGGTCCAGAAACAGACCACATATTATGAATACTTGTTTTATGTAAAAAGGGATACTCAGAGAAGTAGGGGAAAGGATGGTTTTGTTATAAAAATCATCTAAAACTTGGAAATGCATCAAAGAAAAGACAGCAGAGGCAGTCAAAGATGAATTATCCGGGCAACATACTTTTGCTTTATTCATTATCTATTACTGATCAAAGGTTAAAACTCTGAAGTCACACATTAACCTATAGATTTTTGTCTGGTAATACTGCAAAAGATTTCTGATTAATAGAAAAGATTATGGTGTTATTGTCCTGTAGACATTAACCACTTTTATATCTTATTAACAATCTTATTCTAGCATTATTTTTTCAAATGCCTATAAATGCCTGTGACAGTTAATTATATGTGTCAACTTAACTGGGCCGAATATTTGGTTGAAAATTTATTTTGAGTATGTCCATAAGGATGTTTCTGGATGAATATTTGAAAAGGTAGACTGAATAAAGCAGGCTGCTTTTCCAATGTGGGTGGGCCTCGTCTAATCAGTTGAAGCTCTGAACAGAGCAAAAGGACTGAATAAGAGAATTTCTATTTCACTGACTCTCTTTGAGCTGGGACATTGGTTTTCTTTCCTGCTTTTCAGTGAGCTCAAACTGAAACACCAGCTCTTCCTGGGTCTTGAGCCTACTGGCATTCAGACTGGAGCTATACTCTCAGCTCTCTTGGTTCTCAGGTCTTTGGACTGGGCCTAGAACTGCACCATCAGCTTTCCTGAGTCTCTAACTTGCCACCTACCGATTTTGGGACTTGTCAGCCTCTGTAATCTGGTGAGCCAATTCCTTAAAATCTCTTTCTCTTTCTCTTTC
Organism: Camelus dromedarius; assembly: GCF_036321535.1. Classification (NCBI taxonomy): domain Eukaryota; kingdom Metazoa; phylum Chordata; class Mammalia; order Artiodactyla; family Camelidae; genus Camelus; species Camelus dromedarius. The sequence goes on along the minus strand of NC_087445.1, from coordinate 46,344,989 downwards.
TCTCTCTACGTATGTGTGTGTATGTGTGTGTGTATATATATGCACATGCTTTATCTGTTTATTCCCTTATTAATCAGTTAGATAAATGTTTGACATGTGTTCATTCTATATTCTTGTAAGAACCTTGCTTTTAGCTTTTTGGAAATTATACTATGACAGTTTTTTTTCAACAAAAGGTGCTAGATCAATTGGATAACCATAATGAGGGGAAAAAATTGAATCTTTTTTTCTTCTTTTTTGGGGGGAGTAATTAGGTTTTTATTTATTTATTTTTAATGGAGGTACTGGGGATTGAACCCAGGACCTTATGCATGCTAGGCATGCATGCTACCACTGAGCTATACCCTCCCCCCAAAAATGAATCTTGACATCTACCTCTCACCACACACAAAATCTATTCCAGATGACTAAAAAAGGTAAAATAATACAGCTTCTAGACAATAACATAAGAGAATATATTCATTACCCTGGGGTAGGCAAAGACTTCTTAAGCAGGGCATAAAATGCATTAACCATAAACAAAAAGATACACTGGACTGATCAAAGTTAAGAACTTCTGTTCATTGAAAGAGACCACTAAGAGGATAAAAAAGCAAGGTACAGAATGAGAAAGTATATTTGCAATAGATACCTCTAACAAAGGAATCATATCCAGAATATACAAAGAGCTCCTATAAACAGAAAAAAAGACAACCAAATGGAAAAATAGGCCAAGGACTTGATCAGGCAAGTCACAAAAGAAGATAATCAGTAGACATATGAAAAGGTGGCCAACTTTACTAGGTATCAGGGAAATGCCAATGAAAGCCATAATGAGATATCATTACATATACACTAGAATAGCTGAAATTAAAAAGACAGCATCAGGTGTTGACACGGATGTGGAAAAACTAGACCTCTGACATATTGTTGGGAATGTGAATTGCTATAATCTCTTTGGAAAAATATTGGCAGTATCTACTAAAGCTGATCATAAACATGCCCTATGATTCAGCAATGCGACTCCTATGTATAAACACAACAGAAAAACATGTACATCAATCAATAAATTTATTCTTAAAAATGCTGAGGAAAAATAAATACCAGTTTAGGACAGTCCTTTTTTCCTGTGTTGGAGAAGTATGAAGAACAAGGGAGAAACAGGGCTGGGATTAGGAAGGAGTAGATTAAAGTTCAACTTTACCTGAAATACTAATTTCCTTAAAAGATAATCTGAAGCATATGTGGTAAAATATTAACATTTGATAAAGCTATGTGAGAAGAATGTGGGTTTGTTATAGTATTCTTTATTATTCTCTGAATGCTTAAAATATTTCATAAAGAAATTTTTATAAATATTTTATTTATTTATTTACTGTTGCGGGGGAGGAAATTAGGTCTATTTATTTATTTTTAGAGGAGGTACTGGGGATTGAACCCAGGACCTTGTGCATGCTAAGCATACACTCTAACACTTGAGCTACACCCTCCCTGCTGAAATTTTTTAAATCTTGCAGAAGAATAAAGACTCAGAGAATGTTTAGGAGCCATTGACTTAAAAAAGAAAAGCTTGTAATAAGAAAATACAGTATAATGCCAATATTGTATATGTAAACATACCATGTATATACATGCATACATGGATATAATGTAATGAAACTGGCACTTTATCTCTGGGGTCTTCCTCCCCCAAATGCATAATCTTGGTATAATCATGAGAAAAACACCAGACAAATTCCAACCAAAAGACATAATACAAAATACCCTTACCAGTACTCTGTAAAACCGTCAACGTCATCAAAAATAAGGAAGTCTGAGAAACTGACACAGCCAAGGGGATCTGTGACATGACAACTAAATATAATATGCTACCCTGTAGTCTTCAGTAAAGCAGCTTAAGTTATTCACAGAGAGAAAGTCACAGAGACCTGAAGAATCTGAGACTTTCAGAGAAATTCAACTGGTCCGACCCATCATACAGCCATTTATGTCGCCGGCTCCACAGAGAAGCCCACAAGGCCCTGGGTTCAGAGCCACTCAGTTCTTCAAGGGCCCTGTGCTGCCATCTACCGGATAGCTGGAAAACGTCGACCTCCTCTGCTGTATCTCGGGAACTCGTGGGGCTGGGAGAAGTTACTTGGAGAGAAGACTGGAGCGCTAATTAAATTACGGAACACGTGTCGCTGTCACATACTTCACTCTAGACTTGTACAAAGCAAAGGCTCTACTTTTCTGTGGCTATTGCAGGCTCTTCCAACTCCGTATTAACTCTTACACTCATAAAATTCACAGACTTCCTCGCTCATCTACCTCCACATGCACCGATCTGACTCTTACTGCCAGTCTCCCAGAACTCAGACTCAGCTGCATAACGTAGGATGCTGAAGCTGCTCACCCTCACAGACTTGAGACCTCGCCAAGCAGATTCTCCCATCTTTACATAGCCCTGAGATTCCTTGCACTATTCGGTAAACCCCACATACATCACCCATTAGGGCAAGTATGCGTGCTGACGCAGAGGGCTTCACTGAAAGATTCAAGTTTCGCAGGCAGCTCATGACAGAGTGAAAGCCTGGGAGGGCATAGTCAGGCTCAGTGCCCTCGGGCTTGCGCTTTGGTCCCGGCTCTGGCTCCCCGACTCCGGCCCGATCCGGTTAGCCTAGGCCGCGCACTACAAGCCTAGGCCCCGCCCTTCTAGACCTGTCATCACAGAAGCCGCACGTGGCCAGGGTGGGACCTCGGGCGACCTACAGCCATCACTCTGTCTCCTCCGCCATCCATTGGGGCCGCCGCCGCCAATCAGAGCCAGCGGTTCCGGGCTGGAGCGCGAGCTCCGGGGTGAGGCGTGCAGAGAAGGGGCGGAGGGAGGAGAGGCTTTGAGATGGGAGGGGGTTAGCGGTGGAAAGGGGCCTGGCACGAGTTCTGCCAGGCTGGAATCCGAGGGGTTGGATTTTAGTGAAAGGCAGAGAGACCAAAAGGGGGCGGCGACCAGGGGTGGGGCGAGGGACAAGGAGAGGTTCAATGGGGAGACTCCGAGAGGGAGATAAGGGGCGGAGCCAGGGAGGGGTGGGACACTGATTACAGGGGAGGAGCCGGAGGAATTAAAGAAACTAGGAAAGGGGACGAGCCCGGGGAAGGTGGGAGGTGGGACAAGGGGGAGGGTGGGTCCGGGCATTGTGGGGTGGGGCTCGGACCAAAGGGGCGAGGTTTGCAGGCCGAGGCTGCAGCCAGGGCTGCTCTGTAACTGCCCCAGTCCACTACCTCCCCAGGTGCAACGGGACTCACGGAACTACAGGTGTGGGGCGGGGTGCGCGTGGAAGAAGGGACGAGGACGGGGGTGCGCTTGGGCAGACATGAGGAGGTAGGGAGCATGTTAGGGAAGGAGAGGATCTGGAGAAATGTTGGGGCAGTGGAGTAAGACACAGAGTTGGGGGAGGAGTTGGAGGCCCAATGTGTGGGCAATAAGGTGCATTCGCCAGTAGTCCTTGTGAAGGAGGAGCGGGAGTGCGTTGTGAGGGTGGGAAGTACCGTGAGGGGCTGAGGTCTCTATCTGGAGGGTTGGAGACGATACTTGAGGGGGGAGGGGATCTGAAGGCTCTTCGGTCGGGGTTGGGGGTGTTGTGTGATGGAGAAGGGCTGGTGGTCCAGAGTGTGGGAAGGGCAGAAGGACTGTGTAGAGGAAGAAGGGATGGGGCTGCGGGCACTGTGTGAGGGGAAGGGGTTGTAGGCCCCAGATGAGGAGGGAAGAACCCCTAGTGCTTTGAGAAAGTCTGGGGGCATTGTAGAGATTCCAGGAAGATGTTTGTGTACTGTGTTTTAGGAAAGAGAGAGATGGAATTAGTGGGATGAAGAAGCCAGTTTGTAGTGTTCCTGGCTCCTCAGCTCATAACTCCACTCTCAGGCCTGAGCACTCCAGGCCCCACTTGCCACTAGGGCTTATGTGACTATCTCACTCAGCTTCAGATCTGTCTGGCTGAGACTGGGTTTTTACCCACTAGCTGGTGACCCTGGGGACCCTTCCCCCATTCGGTTCCTGTTAACCCCCCACTCTAGTTCCTGTTCCTTCTAGAAGACTACCTTGGTCCCTGTCTTCCCCCCCCCAACCCCCCTTTGCCCTGCCCTTATGCTCTGGGTGTGCTCATTTCCCACTTCCTTCCTCGCCCTGGGGCCTGGCCTGGTCCTTGCCTGTCTAGGAGCTGTGCCCTGCCTCAGACTTTGTACTCAATGACCAGGGACCTAAGTAACCTGCAGCAAGGCCCAGACCCCGCCTGCCCTCACTACTACCAAGGTCTCTCCCAACAGCTCCGCCAAGTGACCGGTAGCCACATTTTTACCACTTGCCCCATACTAATTTCCCCACACATTTCCTTCTCTTTGTTGGGGAACCCTAAGACCCTCAAAAATTCTGGGCTTCTGTGGGAGAGGGAAATGGTGAGACTGGTAAGACATACTAAGAGTCTTTGATGCAAGTCGTGAGAGGTGGGCTACTATTGTAGGCTGAATTTAGGAAGGGATGTGAAATTCCAGCCTCTGCTGGGGAAAGAAGAACAAATGGCTCCCTACATTCCTCGCTTGGAAGCTGTTAGAACTGAGACTAGGACCTAGTTCTCTTGGGGGCTTCTGTGTTTCCCTAAAGGGACCTGATATAATACCAGAGTTCTTTTTGCCCCTGGGCTGGCTGGGAGTGGGTGAGAAATCTCTGCTTTCCACACAGTGGCTGAATGAGTGTGACAGTGTTGCTGAAAGGGGCCCCAAGCCTGCCTCCTCTGGCTGAGAGACTGGCTGGAGCGGGAGGGGGTGCTGGGGCCAGACAAAGCCATGGGGTAGGGTGGGGTAAAGGAGGGCAGGCCGAAGCCTTTTGAGGAGGAGCTGATTGCTATGGCAACACAGCTCCCCAGACTGTCTCTCAGAGAGGCGGGCCTAGGGCAGACTCACTGCAGTTTCCTCAGGACTGAGGCATTTGTGTGAGTGGGTGGGGCATGAAGAGAAAGGGCATCAGTCTGCTGTGCTGAGGCTGGAGTATAGCCTTTCTGCTTTGGTACAAGCAGCAGGGCATTCAGACACTTAGACCCATCCTCTGAAAATGGATACGAGTGAACAATAGCCATTAGACTTATAGCAGTATAAGGTCAGAGTTGTAGATGCCCTTAATGGTTATCAGTTATACAAACTCCTCATTTTACAGATTTGGAAATTAACAACCAAAGACACAAGTCTCACAGTGAAAGAGCAGGCATTAGAACCCAGGTGTCCTGATTGCTGTTCACTCAGCCCAGGGCTCATTGTTTCTTTCAGCCAGTGTTTATTGAGCACCTATTATATGTCAGGCATTGATGTTGACTTTGGGAATACCAGCATGAACAAAGCAGACAAACTGCTACTCTCATGGTGCTTCCATTCTCATAGGTAGAGAAAGAAATGGTGTATGTGTGTGTGTGTGTGAGAGAGAGAGAGAGAGAGAGAGAGGAAGAAGAGGGGGGGAGGAGGGGCAAGAAGGAGAAGTGTCAGCTGGTGATAACTGCTATGAAAAAAAATAAAGCAGGGTAAGAATTTAGGGCAGCTAAGGTAAAGCCTCTTGATTGTACCATGCAGCTTTCCCAAGGCATACTGAAGCCTAGAACATCTTTGATCCTTCCCTCTGAACTATTGCGCCATGACCTTTCCAGATAACTAAAGCCTGGGCCTATGATAGAGGTGGTTAGATAGAATAAGGTGGGGCCAGCAAGGGATTATTTCTTCCCTACAGTGTTCTATGTTTAACTGACTTCCCAGTAAGCTTTTACTAAGGCAAGTAGGCTCTTACATTGGTACTCTGAAATTATGTTCAGGGTGTTGGAAATTTCCTAAATCCTGTTTCTTAGCATTAGGGAACCAGCAAGGAAGTTAGTCTTGCAGTTGCGTTCTTTTTTCAGGGTTTTTCCGCTGGGCAGAGGTGAGGAGAAGGGCACCCAAGGGAACTGTTAGTTGCTTATCCTTCCTAAGTCTAGGGCACAGGGAGGACGTAGGGGAGGAGAACCTCTTTTTACTGTCCAGTGACAACCTCGGGGGCCCTTGGGGCCAACACCACAGGCAAGGTAGCTTGGGCCTTCTGTGGCTTCTGAACTATTAAAGAATGGACTCCCCCTCTTCCGGAGGCACAGCCAGGGAGCCTGCCCTCAGTTTGAGTCCTACCTCTTTTGACACTGGTCTTTCCCTCGTGCTTCCGTGGAAGACTGGGAGAAAAAGCCTCTTAAATTCCAAACTGTCTGACTTTACAAGTGCAGAGGGAAAGATAGACAGGACTGTTTATTTTCTTAACTTGCCCCCAGAGCAGCGCCTCTGAAAAATGCCTTTTAATGTCTAATCCTTGCAAATGTTTCCATTCTGGTCATTAAAAAAATAGGAGAATAAGAATTAAGAATCCTGGCCCTGCTGCCACTTAATTTGGCTGAGTTTGGGCTGGGCCTGGGGCCCAGTAACTCCAGGAGGGTGGGGAGTTTCGAGGGAGCTATGAATCATAGTGAGCTCCGTCACAAGAGTTGGGCACATTTTCCCCCACTGTGGACAGATTCCTGGGTGCTCTGCCTCCTTGAACAGGGGCTTATGAATAGAAAAGAGTACTGGCAGAAAGGGGCTAAGCAGCCTGATCTCAGAATGGACGTTCAAAGGCAAAAAATGATGTCTAGATTCCTGAATTAAAATGTATCCCTATCTCAGGAGCCCTTGGGGCCCCTCTAATAAAGGCAAGAGAACATCAATGTAGAGTAAGAGAAGAAAGAATACTGTTTCTCAATGGAAGGAAATAAGACTCACTTCAGGACTTTTCATCTGCTCTCGCATGAAGGAAGCTTCCTGGGCCTTAACAGCCCTCTGGTCTCGGGAACCTTGATTTGCAAGGCATGGAGAGATGAATGGGAGTTGGGATATTTGGGGTCTGGTGTGGGAAGAGCTGGCTGACTTTGGAGATTGTTGAACTGTGTCTATGAAAGCCCTAGAGCGTCCTATTAACCAGCTTTGGAAGAGGAAGGGCGGGGTGCAAAATGGGAGGCCTATGTCTTTCAAAGGGTTAAATGGCAGATCTGAGAGCTGCTTTGGATTTCGGCAGCAGATGGGTTAAGGAGATAGGTGGGGCTACCCTGGTAGTCCTGCCCCCTTGTGGACCAATGGGCGTGCGCTTCTTGCAGGGGGCGTGCCTCACACTTGAGGTCGTAGGGAGGCTGGCCTCCTTTGGGCCAATGAGCATGGTCGCTGCCCACGGAGGGCCGAGTTTTAGGGGGCGTGGCGGCCGCGGTGGCCGCGGCGGGGGTGTTGGGGCGCTGGGCGGGGCGGGCAGCCCCATCAGCTGGTAGGAAATGGCCTGTGAGTCAGAGGGGCAGTGGAGTCGGCACCGCGGAGCCGGGGCGGCCACGGGGAGGGACAGTTGCGGGGAGGGGCGCGGCAGCGGCTTGGGGGCTGCGGGCGCCAGGGCCCGCTAGTGTTGCACACGAAGCTGAACAGAGAAGAGCCTAACAGAGCAGGGCTCAGTCTGAGCCACCCTTTGTCTGGGTTGGGGGCCCTTGGTGGGGAGAACCGGGCATTCGAGGGGAGGGACCGGGACGGGACGGGACGGAAGGGCCCGGAGCAGAGGCCGCGGCGGCAGAGCCAATTTGGGAACGGGGTGAGTTTGTGCTAGGGGGAAATAGCAAATCTCCGAAGCTCCAATAGGGAATGGGGCCTGTCCCAGGCTGTGGGGAGGAGAGGGGTGAGAAAAGACTTGGGAGGCTAAGCAGGGAGTTGGGGCGGGGGGTTCGTTCAGAACAAGGAGTCCTGGAGCCCGGGTGCTGGGGTGAGTCTGCTGGGCTCATTTTGGAGGAGGTGTTAAGATTTGTTTCCTCTCCACGGAGGGTGGAGGGCTCTGGGCCAGAGGTAAGAGGTTGGTGAGAAAGCAGTGGTTGACCTTCCTACCCACAGTGGTGGTCCCCCTAGCTTGTGTGGACGGATGTAGAGATAAAATGTAGAGCAGCTGGCAGCAGTTCTCTCTGAAGGGGGTGAGGGTGGAAAGCACATGGAGAGGAATTCTCCTTCCTGCACCCTTCTTGATCAGGGTAGAAATGGATACCTTTTATACTAAAGGGAAGGGGAGAGTGAGCCTGGGAGCTCAACACCCACCTACCCCACCTCCCAGGCCTAGCAGGTGTCTGAGGGTATTGACCCCATGGTATTCTGGGACTTGTTGTTTTTGCTGGCCTTGCTGCCTTGGCATGTTGGGAGCTGTAGTCCTTGCCAGCCACAGCCTGATACAGTTGTTTGACACCAGCCACCCACCCCCTGCACAGAGAATAAGGTTTTGCCTACCCTGCCCCTCCCTCTCCCCACCAAGTCCTGCCCCATGAGTCAGCTTGAAGCCATGGTCTAGAGCCAGACCGGCTGGGTGGCAGAGAACTGAGTCTTAAAGCTTCTCATTGACCCAGCAGGAACTGAGAGGGCTCGGGGGTAATAAGCAGATGCCAGGCATGCTGGGGTCAAGCCCCATATCATGTCATCACCTGGCTTCCTCAGAGCAAGGACTCAAGAGGCCAACTGGGATGACCTGGAGGTGGGAGTGCTAAGGAAGAGACCCTTCCTCAATCTGTATGATGTAGGTAGAGGAAAGGAGGAAAGAGATGAGTACAGGTTGTACCCTCTGACAATGCTGCCATTGGCATTCTGCCCTTTTCAGACACCCCACCCACCAAAGGGAACCAGAATTTTCTTAGGGCTTCCAGTTCTAATGAGAACTTGGTGAAATAGGATAGTGTAGGGTGCAATGATGGGAACTTGATGTAAGGGAGCTTTTTGGTCCCTGGGTGCAAATCTCCCCTTTCTCCCTGCCTCCGACCCCACCTCTGTTGTTGCTGATTCTCCTTATACAATTAATCTCTCTGCTTCTCTCACTCTGGGAGTTTTTCTTTGCACTGTCAGGACTGCTGCCCAGATCTCTAGGGCTTGCATTCTACTTTTTTTCAGTCCTGTTTTATGCAAGGAGCGAGGCACAAATCTATCTTCAAGAACCCTGTGGTCAATTGGAGATGTTTTACCCACAGAAGCAAGCAAAACTGCCACAGGGTTACAGGAGATAATGACATTGCCACAGGTGAAGATTCAGAGGAGACAGAGATATCTGTGGTCTGGGGTGGCAAGAACAGGCTTTCTGGAGGGGATAGCATTTGGCCTAGCCAAGGGTAGGACTTGGATAGGCATTCAGGGGGAATTCCTAGAAGGGGAAAGGGTTTTGTGGATAGCAGGCAGCACAGGCTACTGACCAAAGGAGAAGCTTGATCTTGGGGACAGTATTTCCTCTCACGATGAAAAATGGCCTTCAGTTTGACATCCCTCACCCAATATGGGCTCCTGAGGGTGGACAAATCAGTGAAGACCATCTTGTCCCTTGGCAGAAAAGCAGTGGTTTGGGGTTTTGGGTGTTCGATACGTTGGAGACGAGTGAGAAGTACTCCAGCTGTCTGACTGTCTCTGCCTTATCTCTAGTTTGCAGGGCCTAGGGGGTGGGGTAGGCCCTGGAAAGTGCCTTTTAGCTGTGCTTCCTCTCCCACCCCACCCCCCAGACTTGTTTTGGTTAGATTTGTTGCTTCCTGTTAAAGGGACAGACTGCTGGGGGCAATTGGGGGTTTAATGCTGAAGGGCCCACTTTGAGCTGACCTGAGGTTTGTACCTCTAAGGAGCACTGATGGGGGTTAAGTTTCTGCAAAACCTTTGCCCTTAAGGTTCTGAGGTGGCACTTGTCCCTTTGCAGATAGGTATATGGGAGGGAGTTGTGCAACTCAGTGGCCTTGACTAGGAAAGCTGAATTCTTGCTTTGGCCACCTCTCAGCTGGCATGATCTCTTGGACCATGAGGTATCTCATCCCCCTTCCCATTCAAGGCAGAAGTTCCCCAGCTGGTGGCCCTGACAAATAGTCATCCTGCCTCAACTTACTTCTCACTTCCTTATTACAAAGAGCTAAGACCTGCCTCTCTGTGACTCCTTGGGTGGCCCAGTTCTGCCCTCTGGACCCTGGATCCCAAGACTGCCCTTTCTGTTTCTGAAGAGCTTCTTATGCCAGAGGAGGATGTCCTGGGGTATGCTCTGTTAGCCCACAATTGGAGAGGCGCCTTATCACTGGCTCCAGAGATCCTGGCTTATGTCTGTTTTTCTCTCCTCAGGGTCCAGCTGAGCCCAGGAGCTGCACGGAATGGTGGCAGTCACCTTGCCAGTGCAGCAGGCATGGACCAGACTGCAAGCTAGGAGAACAAGGCATCAGTCAGGAAGCGGCAACACACAGCTAGGCGTAAGGCCTCTTCATGGGGGTGAGTGCCAGGGAGAGGGAGGGAGAGCCGGTCCAATTAGAAACCTGAGCTAACCATGTCACGTTCTCAGAAGTTCTGGGAGAGGCCTCTAGGTTCCATTAATCCATCTGGGGATTTGGATACCTTCAACCCAGGAGTCCTCCAAGGTCACCTCTTCAGTCCAGGGGAGGATCTGAAATTCAGCTGGGAGGGAGAAGATTCACTGATTGCTCTGACCATCTTTTCTTCTCTTCTCTTGTACAGATGTCCCCAGGTCCCCCAGCCCAGGCCCAGCATAAAGGCTGTGTGGGGGGGCCCCCCTGACCCAAGGGGGGCTTCATGCGCCACGTGCAGGCCGAGCTGTCTCCATCCTCAGAGCCAGAGGCTGGCCCTTCGCAGCCTGCAGTCAGGCAGGGGGCCCTCCAGGGTGGCCTGCTCATGGGCTACAGCCCAGCAGGGGGGGCGTCATCCCCCGGGGTCTACCAGGTATCCATCTTTTCCCCTCCTGCTGGTGCCTCTGAGCTTCACAGGGCCCTGAAACGGCCAGCCCCGCCTACCGAGGGTCCCCGGGAGCTGAAGAGAGGCCCTGGGCTGGGGGCCAGAGAGGGATTACCCCCTGAAGAACCATCTACTGTGGGACTATTGGGCCCAGAGGGACTGGGGCTGGGATTGGGTGTGGCCAGCCAACATTTCTGCCATCATGGCCTCTGTGTTGTGGAACAGGGAGGTAGTTCCACCTCACCTTGGACTTCAGGAACCTGGAGCCCTCCCTGGCCCCCATCAAATGCTTCCTGCAATACTTTGCACACCAGAGACTGGGTTTCCCCAGATCCAGTGGGACAGGGGTCCCTGGGAGAGTCCCCAGGGCCAGCCCATCCGGGCCAGCTGCACACACTTGACACTGATTTGCACAGTCTTGCACAAATAGGGGATCAGAGCCCAGTGGCTGGGGTGGGCAACGGGGGCAGCCCCTGGCCTAGGGAGTCCCTTGGCACTGCCAATGGGCACAGCCCCGAGCACACACCCCCTGGCCCTGGACCTCCAGGCCCCTGCCCCACCAAGCGAAGGCTGCTTCCTGCTGGAGAAGCCCTGCATGTCAGCTCTGAGGATGAGGGGCCAGCCCCTCGGAGGCGCCGGGGAGCCCTGGGCCACCCTCCTGCTGCCAACAATTCTGATGCCAAAGCCACACCCTTCTGGAACCACCTGCTGCCTGGGCCCAGGGAGCCTGTACTGGTAAGCCAGGAGGGATGATCTGCTCTTAAGTGGATGTGTGTGTGGGGAAAGGTTATGGGCTATGGGGATGTTCCTATAAGAGCTTGTGATGAGCCCCTGCTCCAAACATACCTGGCCTCTACCCAATCTCTTTCCTTAACCTTTCCTCTCCACAGGACCCAAGAGACTGCAGTCCCATGGGACGGAGGCTGAAAGGTGCCCGTCGCCTGAAGCTGTAAGTGACCAGCTTCTCTCTCTGCCCTGTGCCTGAAAATGGGACAGAAGTCTGTAATCCTCTTTCCAATCCCACTGTAGGGGACCTCAGGGAAGGAGGCCTGGGTAGTATCAAATAGTGGAGCCCAAGGACGTGAGCAAGCATCCCAGATACCTGAAGCCAACCCACTATGTATTCCTTCCCTTACCAGGAGCTCCCTTCGAAGCCTCCGGAAGGGTCCAGGCCTGCTGAGCCCCCCCAGTGCCTCCCCTGTTCCTACTCCCACTGTCAGCCGTACCCTGTTGGGCAACTTTGAGGTAGTTTCCCTTGGATTCCTTCATTGAGGGGTTTTGTGGGAAGGGATGGTGGAGTGTCACCTGGATGGATAAAGAAAATAGCTAGCATCTTTCTCATAATGTGTTTTCCCACCTCAACCCCAGGAATCATTGCTGCGAGGACGTTTTGCACCATCTGGCCACATTGAGGGCTTCACGGCAGAGATTGGAGCTAGTGGATCCTACTGCCCTCAGCATGTCACGCTGCCTGTCACTGTCACCTTCTTTGATGTTTCTGAGCAAAATGCCCCGGCCCCCTTCCTGGTATGACCTGACCTCAACCCAAAGTTAGCTTATGAGGAGGATGAGGGTTGGGGCAGGAGGTATTCTTCAGATGTTCTTATCTAAAGAGTGATGTCAGGAGAATGTCAGGGCCAGGTGGGGAGAACTCTAGTATGGGGCAGGGGCTGGGTCCCAGAGTGAGAGATTGTAGTGATGCATGAGTATTCAAGGAATCTCCCAGACTCTATCTTGGCTGATGGCTCCATGGCCTTCCCAGGGTGTCGTGGACCTGAACCCCCTGGGGAGGAAGGGTTACAGCGTGCCCAAGGTGGGCACCATCCAAGTGGTGAGTTTTCCCTGAGGGGGAGTGGGAGTGGGGAGAGGAAAACATCCCCTAGACCCTACCAACCTTGCTTGTCCTGCCCCAGACCTTATTTAACCCCAACCAGACTGTGGTGAAGATGTTCCTCGTGACCTTTGACTTCTCGGACATGCCTGCTGCCCACATGACCTTTCTGCGCCATCGCCTCTTTTTGGTGCCTGTGGGTGAGGAGGGAAATGCTAGCCCCACCCGCCGCCTCCTCTGCTACTTGTTGCACCTCAGGTGAGGACAGGGGCCCAGGGCAGCTGGAGAGGAGGCCCAGGTACCTTTCTCTGACCAGGATTTCTCCTTGCTTCTCTACTGTCTGATTTCTCACTTTGGTCACCCTGCCTGTTCTCCCCCAGGTTCCGGAGCTCCCGCTCAGGCCGGTTAAGCCTGCATGGAGACATCCGCCTGCTTTTTTCCCGCCGGAGCCTGGAACTGGACACAGGTCTCCCTTACAAACTGCAGGCTGTGACTGAGGCCCCTCACAATCCACGTTACTCACCTTTGCCCTGACTGTCAGTGCCCTGAACCCATGTGGGTCAAGAACCTGCCCATCCTGCTCCATCCTGAACAGAGCAAACACGTGGAGAAGTGGCGAGAGACCCTTCAAGCTTGAATTAAAGCCCTCGCCATGCTCATGCCCAAATTGATTACTTGGGTGTTTAGAGCTTCTGCTCCGTACCACACCTGACCTACTCTGGGTACTCCACGTGCCTGCCCCCTCCTTTGGATTTCCCAGGCCAGCTGAGGTAGTGGGGAGGACCTGGAGCTACCCTGAGGTTGTCCTAAGTTCCCAGGCAAGTCATGCCAGCGTTGCCTCCCTGTCCTGGGCAGGGGCCACTTATTATTTTATTTATTTTTTAATTTATAATTTATTCAAATTGGATTGCCTTGGTAACCTCCCAAAGCTGATAATTGGCATTGCCCCTCCTCCTTTCCCACTCTCAGATATTGCTCCAACTTCAGGAGTTGAAGACGCTAATATGGTGACTGCAGGAGAACTGCTCTCCCTCAGCTGAGGGCAGAGAACTTATCCCAGGAGGACTGAGTCACTAGCCAAAGACTCAGCTTCCCCTGTCCTTCCGTATTGCTTTTACTTCTTCTACCCTCTGACCCCTCTCTGAAAGCCAACGTGTGTGTGTGTGTGTATGTATGTATGGGTGGGTGGGTGTGAAAGAGCATGCATGCATGTGAGCACACACAGGGGTTAACCACCCCTTATCTAGGACTCCAGCCTCTGGTTGTCCCTCTCCTCCTGCCTGTGTCTCCTTGCTTTGGGGTCCTGACTGAGGAAGGTGTTCGGGGGCAGAGTCAGGGCCAAGGACTGGGGTGCCTCCTCTCACCTGGCCAGACTCTGACCCACCTACCTCAGCTGGGGTAAGGGGCACCCTTCAAACTCAGTCATGTATTTACCAACTACCCCATTCTCCACTTCAGACTCTGACCTAGCCTTAGCCCTGCTGGGGCTGGGCTGAGGGGAACAAGCATTTGCTGAAACTTGAAGAAAAAAAAAAACAGGAAAAAATTGTACCTGGTACTTTTTTTTAGGAAAAACAAAGAAAGAAAGAAAATAAATTCTTGTTTGGAAACTTGAGCTAAGCCTTACTTTTTCTGTTGGGGAGAGCCTGGGAATGGAGATGGAGGGCCTAACTGGAGCTGGGATTCTGCTCTTTCCCCAGAGAAGAGATGTGAGGCCATAAGGTCTTAGGTGAGAGGTGATTCTTTGAGTCTGGTCTTGCTCTTTTCACCTAATAGGGTGGGGTGGTGGCGAGGGTTCAGCCATAAAAGCTGAACTCTGAATGTGGATCTGGATTCTTACATTGGTTCTGTTGTTGATGATTTTAGCTCCTCTGACCCTACGTGCCCTGATATGTAAAATGAGGGTGACTATGTAAGTCTCTTAAAGGATGTGCCAGAGCATCAGAGATGTATGCAGGGTGACATGATCCAGATAAGGCTGACATTGGGGCTGTGTGCTGGACTCTATGCAAGGGGACCTGGCCTGATTGATAGACTCTGGCCAGGAAGAGGTAGAAAAAGCTGTGGTGCCTTGGAAAAAGAGAGGAGGGGGAAATCTCAGCCCAATCACCAATGTTAGGTCCAGTCACCATGGCAACAGGAATGGGGTCAGTCCCCAGTGGGAAGGCTGGGTACAACACAGCAGGACTACAAGAGAATGTCACTATGGCAACCATGGAAACGAGTCAGCTCCAATCCCCTGGTCGCTATGGTGACAGATGGGGGCGATTATACACGCATAAGGGTAAACCGAGTTTCCGGTGCAGGTAAAGAACTCCATGGGAGGCTTTTCTGAACCATTTGCCTGCGGAAAATAGTCTCCATTTGGTCACGGTGTCCGGGTTCTTGGACTTGATCAGTGAGAACCAGAAGAAGATCCAGCCTTGGACCCTCTTTAGAAGGTCTGCGTCTCTCAGGGAGCAACTAAATGCACGCTTCTGTCAAATAACGCTGATTGGCTGAGTGTGGAATGGGGGAAGGGACGGCCAGAAGTACATCCGGGGGAGTGGAAATACAGGAGGAAAAGCTTGGCCCGGGTATCTAGAGGGACCGCTCTGCCCCGCGCCTCGTTGGTTCCGGAGGTCGCTGTGGCCGTGGGAGATGCTGGCGCGCGCGGCGCGGGGGACTGGGGCCCTTTTGCTGAGGGTGAGTGCGAGGCAGCTTTCTCCAAGGGTCCGGTCAGAGATCACCTGGGTGTTCAGCTGGAAAGGAGCGGGATTCTAAGTTTGGGGAGAGAAGTGGGGTCAGAGGTTATGGTACTCACGTGAGTCGAGAACCCTTTTGGGTTTTGGGACATGCCTCCTGGGAGGCGCCGAGAGGGGCGGGGTGCCCGGCCGGCTTGGTCTCTGCTAACCCTCGTCTTCCCTTTAGGACTCCGTGCGGGCTTCTGGCCGCGCTCCACGCCGCGCCTCCTCTGGATTACCCCGAAACACCGTGGTACTGTTTGTGCCGCAGCAGGAGGCCTGGGTGGTGGAGCGAATGGGCCGATTCCATCGGATTCTGGAGCCTGTGAGAACCTCTTCTGCCCACCTCAGGCCACCCTGAATCCCAGTTCCCTAACGCCATGGGGGGATTGGGTGAGACCTCGTTGGGGCCTGCCCTCACTGGCTTCTGACATCCCAGGGAGACCTGGCAGGGCCCTGACCATCATACCCATCTTACCTATTGCCCTAGGATCCCACAGGCCCCATGTTGGGAATCTCTTCTGTTCACCCTGTCAGCTCCACCTGTCTGCATGGAGACAGCTACTCTGCTGGCTCCCATTCCCTTGACTCTTCTCTGCAGTCAGAGGCCGGGCCTCACATTCCTATCCTCTTGGGCTTCCCTACCAATGACACCCCAACTCTTTTACTTTTCTGGGGAGAATCTGTGTTGATTCCTTACCTACTCCAGTCCTAGCTTGGACCCCAATCCTACAGCCCCTATCCTTCTGAGGACACGTGACTCCTCTTCCCAGGGCTTGAACATCCTCATTCCTGTGTTAGACCGCATCCGATATGTGCAGAGTCTCAAGGAAATTGTCATCAACGTGCCTGAGCAGTCGGCTGTGACTCTCGGTGAGGGGTTCAGGGTGATGTGGGTGCTCTGAGGCCGTTAGGATATGGCAGCAGGAGAAAAAGCTGTTTGGGACCTGGAGGCGTAGCCTTACTCCTTTTCTCCTGCTCCTGACCTGCAGACAATGTAACTCTGCAAATTGATGGAGTCCTTTACCTGCGTATCATGGACCCTTACAAGGTATCTGCCCCCTGCTTTATTCAGCTCCTGAGTTGCTATCCTCACTAAAGTCTTGCATCCAGGCTACTTACACTATCCATTCTCCTTTCAGGCAAGCTATGGTGTGGAGGACCCTGAATATGCTGTCACCCAGCTGGCTCAGACAACCATGAGATCAGAACTTGGCAAACTCTCTCTGGACAAAGTCTTCAGGGTATGGGGATCTGAGCCAGAGTTAGGGTTTGAAGACACATACTTGGCACTCTCAGTCCTTTCTGGGGATCAGTCCCAGGACCTTCTCAGCTCAGACCCCTGATAGGTGGGTTGAGGCTAATGAGATTATACCTCTCTTCCTCCAGGAGCGAGAGTCCTTGAACGCTAGCATTGTGGATGCTATCAACCAGGCTGCCGACTGCTGGGGTATCCGCTGCCTCCGTTATGAGATCAAGGATATCCATGTGCCACCTCGGGTGAAAGAGTCCATGCAGATGCAGGTGGGGGCCAGGGAGGGATAGGGAAGAGGACTTCAGGATGCTCCAATTGCATGGGGACCTGGACTTCCTTCCTAGGGATGGGTACAATTGCAGGTCTGTGTAAAAGTTTACTTTTACTCTGGTTTCTCGTTGATGGGGGTGGCTGGGGGTTTCTAGGTGGAGGCAGAGCGGCGGAAACGGGCCACAGTTCTAGAGTCTGAGGGGACCCGAGAGTCGGCCATCAACGTGGCAGAGGGGAAGAAGCAGGCACAGATCCTGGCCTCTGAAGCAGAAAAGGCTGAACAGATAAATCAGGCAGCAGGTCAGCAGAGGGTAGAGGCTGAGGGATGAACAGAGCATGGATGGGTCTTTGAGGGTTGGTGCTGGAACAGGAGCTTTGGGGTACCCTGTCTCATAGGTCAAGTTCTGTCTCTTTTCTTCTAGGAGAGGCCAGTGCAGTTCTGGCCAAGGCCAAGGCTAAAGCTGAAGCTATTCGCATCCTGGCTGCAGCTCTGACACAACATGTGAGAGGCCCCTGGGTGGGAGTCAGGGACAGACATTGACAGTAGAAGAGATTCCCTCATTTACTCTTTGGAGAAATTCCTGTCTTTTTAGTTCCATTGATCCAGATTATATAATCTTGTGTGTTGTGAACTGCGTATCCTCTTTCTGGGAACCTGACTTCTCTCCGCTTCCTTCCCTCCCCTCTCTCTGAATCTGTGATCTCTGATTTTTATCCTCCTTATGGCCACAGAATGGAGATGCAGCAGCCTCACTGACTGTGGCCGAGCAGTACGTCAGCGCGTTCTCTAAACTGGCCAAGGACTCCAACACTGTCCTGCTGCCCTCCAACCCCGGTGATGTCACCAGTATGGTGGCTCAGGTTAGAGTGCCCTGAGGACCTGGCACAGAGCACCAGTGCCAGAGACTGAGACCCTGCCACCACCACCATCAGTTTTACCACAGATGCCTTTAGAGTGCCCTGAGACCTAGACCTCTCTTTGTTCCCTGAAGGAAATACCCTCATTCATCCCTGAAGATAGGGAACCTCTTTTTTTTTTTTCTTTTTTTGCAGATGCTTGTATTAGTATTTTGAGGGTGACCCTGCTCTGGGAGTTTGTAACATTCTTAGACTGACTTCAAGGTTTGTAGGAATAAGGTTTGAGAGAGAGAGGAAAAAGCAAGCTTACTGGCCCCGGCTCCACCTTCTTCCTTTTAGCCATTGATGGGTCGGGCTGCCACTCCTACCATGCATCCTCATGGCTCTCTCTCTGTCCCTCTCCTCAGGCCATGGGTGTGTATGGAGCCCTCACCAAAGCCCCAGTGCCAGGGGCCCAGGACTCAGTCCCCAGCAGGAGCAGCAGGAATGTCCAGGGCACAGATGCAAGTCTTGATGAGGAACTTGATCGAGTTAAGCTGAGTTAATGGAGCCGGGCTTGATCGGGGAGGCTGGGGACAGGGAAGCAGCTCTCCCAGACTCTGGCTCTGGCCTCCCTGCCAAGGTTTTGGTTATTATTTTTTTATTTGAGCTTTAATCATGTAATAAACTCTCCAGTGGCAAACCAAAACTGTCCTCTTTGATTGGGGAAGGAAGTTGGGAGAATCCCCAGTGTTTTCCTTGGATGCCCACTCCCAACCTCCAGTCCTGTCAGGTCTCGGGAACTGATACCTCCATGAAAAAGAATGAGTCTCACGTAAAGTGAAATCATCCTGTCTGTCTTCAGGAGAAGCTGTGGGATACAGTGGAAGGACTAAGCCACATGTCTACTGAACTACCAGCTGTGGAGTGTAGTCCCCTCCTGATAAGTGTGGGGCTGTGAATTGAGCAGGTGTTGGGGTTTTTTTTAATGGGAAAGAGGACTGCCCTGGGAGAGTATGGAGTAGTAATGCAGAATGTTCAAAGGGTCTTTAGAGACTGAGGACACTCATTCGTTCATTCAAAAATATTTAATGATGTCTGCCATGTGCCAAGCTCAGTTCTAGACACAGGTTACAAAAGCAGCCGAAACCCAAATGGTCCCTGCTTTCACAGGGAGCAGGATACGAAGTGGTAAGTGCTGTGGTGGAGGAAAGTTCTGGCTGAGGGATCCTGGAGCAGGGAGCATATCTGTTTGTGAGGAGCAACATTGCCAACTCTGCCACTGGGCTCAGGTTGGAAAAAAATCAATGCGTTCACCAGGCTAACATTTGGGGCTGGAATATGCAAAGGCCCGTGGCTCCAGAGAAGTTGGAACATTCAGAGTTGTTTGCTGTGGCTGAAGGGCAGGGTGCTAGGGGATGTGACTGTATGTCAAGGGCCAAATCATGGGGAGATTGGGTCTTGAAAGAGTTTAGACTTTATCCTGGTTTGGGGGGCAGGGGGCTTTTTTTCTCTTTCCCATGAAGAATTGTAAGATGAAGGTAGTCACATCAGTGTTTTAGATAGAGCTGTCCTGCTGCGATGTGGTCAGTGGGTTTGAAGGAGAGATGGGAGGCTGGAAGACAGATGGCTACCTTAGTGATCCAGAGATGATGGTGAGGCCTGAACTGAGGTAAGGTGCTATGGAATAGAGGTGGAGGAATATTTTGACATATTTCTGAATTAGAATTTGTTCAGTTATTCATTTAATGACCATTTAATAATTATACAGAATCCCAAGTATATACCAGGCATTGAGGATATAGTAAAGAAAACAGTTCCCTACTCTCAGTGAGCTCACATTCTATTTGGAAGGGACATATCATGTATAGTATTTCAGATGCTGATGGGTTATACTATAGAGGAAATTAAGAAAGGAAGGGAGATGGGAAATTTGGGTAGAGGGAGCTGTAACATTAAGTAGAGGGTTCCAGGAAGCCTCACTGATGGGACATTTAGGCTTAGATATGGAGATGAGGGGCAAGCCCATTTGGGCATCTGGGAGTAAAACTGACAGAGGAGACAGAGAATGCAAAGGTCCTGAGGCAGAGCATGGCTGCCTTATAACTAGAAGAGCAAAGGAGCTACAGTGGCTGGAACAGAGTTAAGGAAGCAAAGAACTGGCAGCTGGATGAATCAGAGAAGGAAGTGGGGAGCTAGTGTGTAGATTTGTAGGGCCTTGTAGGGCCACTGCAAGAACTGGCTTTCCTCTGAGATGCGAAACCAATAAGAGGTTTTTTTGTTTTGTTTCTAATAGTATCTTTTCTGAGATATAATTCACATACAATGCAATTCACCTGCTTAAAGTGTAAATTCAATATATTTTTAAAAAATTTATTTATTTTAAAATTTTTGTTTATTTGTTTTTTGAGGGGAGGTAATTAGGTTTATTTATTATTGTTATTTTTTTTAATGGAGGTAGTGGGGATTGAACCCAGGACCTTATGCATGCTAAGCACACACTCTACCACTGAACTATACTCTCCCCCTGTAAGTTCAATATTTGTAGTATATTCAGAATTGTGCAGCTGCCACAATTTAGAACATTTTCATCACTGGTCCCCTGTCCCCACCCTGCCCCCCAAACCCTGTACCCATTTGCAGTCATTCCCCTCTCCCTTCAGCCCTAGACAGCTACTAATTTATTTTCTGTGTCTATAGATTAATATATTAATGTAAATGGAATAGTATAAGATAAATAAAATAATAATATTTTGTGATTGGCTTCTTTCACTTAGCATGTTTTTAAGGTTCATCCGTGTAGTGGCATGTAGCAGTTCTTCATCCTTTTTTTTGAGGGGGTACAAACAATATTCTGTTGTATAGGTGTAGCATATTTTCTTCATCTGTTCGTCAGTGAAGGCCATTTGGGTGGTTTTCACCTTTTGGCTAATAGTAGATCATGCTACTATGAAAGCTGCTGCACCATTTTACAATCCCATCAGCAGTGTATGAAGGTTCACATTTCTTCACACCCATGCCGGTACTTGTTATTTATCTTTTTGATTATAGCCATCCTGATGGGTTTGAAGTGGTATCTCCAGTATTTCCCTGATGGCTAATGATGTTGAACATCTTCTCGTGTGTTTATTGGTCATTTATATATCTTCTTTGGAGAAATGTCTATTCAGATCCTTTGTCCATTTTTAAACTGGATTGTCTTATTATTATTATTATTTATTTTCAATTTTTTTGCCTTTAGGTTTTAAAATTATTTATTTACATATTTATTTATTGGGTAAGCAAAGTTTATTCTAGGAAGAGCAACTCACTGAGAGGTAAAACCATTTTAAACTTTACACATATGTACTGTTCATTGTTTCTAAGAATAGTTTAGAGGTTTAGCATTTTAAACTTACATAGTTATCAAAGGAATAAAGCCAACCACAAAATAAGAATCAACAGAATGCAGTAATCCAATCATAAAGGACAGTCAAATGTGCTTACACATGTTCAAGAAATCTATCATCTAAATTATAAATAATAAATAGTTCATTTGTGTCTTTTTTTTTTTTTTTTAGATTCCACATATAAGTGATATCATATGGCATTTTACTTTATCTTTCTGGCTTTCTTCACTTAGAATGACAATCTCCAGGTCCATCCTTGTTGCTGCTGGTAGATAGACAGACAGATAATCACATCTTTTGCGGGGGGAGTAATTAGGTTTATTTATTATTATTTTTTAGAGGAGGTGTTGGTGATTGAACCCAGGATCTCATGCATGCTAAGCATGTGCTCTCCCCCCATACCACATCTTCATCCAGTCATCTATTGAACATTAGGGTTGTTTCCATGTCTTCGCTATTGTAAATAGTGCTGCTATGAACATTGGGGTGCATGGATTGTCTTTTTATTATTGAGTTGTAAGATTTAGTGAAAGGCTTGGAGTGGATGAATAATAAAATCTATTAGTTGGAGTCAACAAAAAGGGGTAAATGAAAATTATCTTTATTTTACAGATAAGGTAATGTCCCATAATGACAGTGAGTGGCAGAGCTAGGATTCAAGCCAAGATTGGTTCCAGAGGCCTAGATCTTAGTCTTATCCGAGAATGGACAGTGGTTCCCTGAACTCTTCTAAATTTATTGCCTTGCCCCCAATTCTAAATTAATCTCCCGTCAAACTCCCATCTCTGGCCAGCCCTTCGTTCCTTGCCGAACTTCCTCGGAGGCGCCAGCAGGTGGCGATGAGGTCCCCGCCATGGGCCGCTCTGTCCCGCGCTTGCACTTCTGTGGTGCCCGGCCGCAGGCGCGGCCGCTGCACTTCCGGGCGCCGTTCAAGGTGAGCCAGGGTCTCCCTAAACCCCCTTACACTCCCTTTTCCCTTAAGTAAGGGACCCTCCCAGCCCACTCACAGAGCTCGCAGTCTAGCGGGCCCAGTACCCGGGTCAGGGTGCCCAGGCAGAGGCTGGGTAGCCATCCGAGGAGGCAGAGCCATCCGGACGTCCGGGTTCCAGCAAGGCCCAGCCGCCTCAAGACCCTGCGCCTCTGCCGTGCTGCGCCGGGGAAGCGGAGCAGGACTCCTTCCCTTCGTCTCCTCGGTCCCCGCCAGGCGGCGCCGTCAGCCTGGTCCGGGTTCCCCTGCGGCTGCGAGCCTTGGCCACCCCAGGGTTGTTGAAATTGGCGGAGAAACGGGCTTTCAGAAAGCAGTCTACCAACTGGAATAAGTTTCCCTCGTGGACTGTGTTTTCCATCATTAGGATCTCCTGGAGTACATGTGCAAATTCCTGTGCTCCACCCCCGAAGATTCTGATTCAGGGGATCTGGGGTGGCACCTGGAAATCAGCATTTAAAAACAGCCGTTCCAGGTTGATGCCCATAGTTTGTGCATTTCACCTTCAGAAACTCTGGTATAACTGGTGGAGAGGAACATTGCATTGGGTTGGCTATGGCACTGTTTATCTTCAGGAAGGCTTCTAAGAGGAAGTGATTCTAGCTGGGCTTTGTATTGAGAGACTGTCCACCGATTCTTTGCCTCACAGTTATGAATTCCCTCCCCCACCACCACCAGGATGCAGAAGATCTCAGTGCTGCTCTTCCTGGCCTGGGTCTGTCTCCTCTTCTACGCCGGCATTGCTCTCTTCACCAGTGGCTTCCTGCTCACCCGTTGGGAGCTCACCAACCATAGCAGCTGCCAAGAGCCCCCAGGCCCTGAGTCCCTGCCATGGGGGAGCCGAGGGAAGCCTGGGGCCTGCTGGATGGCTTCCCGATTCTCCCGGGTTGTGTTGGTGCTGATAGATGCTCTGCGATTTGACTTTGCCCAGCCTCAGCTCTCCCACAGTTCTGGGGAGCCTCCTGTCTCCCTGCCCTTCCTGGGCAAACTGGGCTCCTTGAAAAAGATCCTGGAAATTCAGCCCCACCATGCCAGGCTCTACCAGTCGAAGGCTGATCCCCCAACCACCACCATGCAGCGCCTCAAGGCTCTCACTACTGGCTCGCTGCCTACCTTTATTGATGTTGGCAATAATTTTGCCAGCTACGCCATAGTGGAAGACAATCTCATTAAGCAGTTTGTCAGCACAGGTTAGTCTGGGCCAGTAGTAACTTGGCAGATTTCTTGTTTAGAAGTCAGAGAGCCAGAACCTCGGGTGCCCAGCTGCATGCTTGACTATGAGTACAGGGAAGGAGAAAGAGACCACGGCCCTGCATGCAGGGAGTCCAGGTCTGGGCTTCATCCTTCTGGAGTTTCTAATCTGCATGGGGTATTGGTTTTACTTTTGGGGAGTGCTCAGTAAAGGGGCAAGAGGAAGATGAAGAGAAAATGTGGGTCTGGTATCCTCACAAGTGTGGAGGAGAGTGGAGGGTCCAGGCCCTGTCCACTCAGGTGATTGGGAAAAAGCAAGATGTACCCAGGAAAAACCAGGCAGCAGAGATAACCAAGATCTGAGGACTAGCAGAGCCTTTTGTAGTAACAAGGAGTAAGAAGTATGGGTGGAGTATGCTTGTGGGAAAGATTCCTGGCAGAAAATTTTAGACCTTGAAGGATAGAGTTGTTGGATGAACTGCTATGCCTTAGACTGCATGTTTGGGATTTCTGATAGATCTTTAAAAGGCCTCTCTTTCCCCTCCCCTGACTCTCATGCCCCTGCAGGAAAGCGTGTGGTCTTTATGGGAGATGATACCTGGAAAGATCTTTTCCCTGGAGCTTTCTCTAAAGCGTTTTTCTTCCCATCCTTTGATGTCAGAGACCTACACACAGTGGACAATGGTATCCTGGAACACCTCTATCCAACCAGTGAGCACAGGGCCAGAGCCTGACTAGGACTGGGGGCTGGGGAGGGCTGCTTCAGTCCACACATTCTGAGCCTCGCATGGGTGCAATGGCCTGGGCTTGTGTCCTTGGACATAGGAGCATCAGAGCCTGGCTGGGGTTGAGGAGTGGGCCTTAGTCCCCTGTGCTCAGGTTCTCTCCTTCACAGTGGATAGTGGTGAATGGGACGTGCTGATTGCTCACTTCCTGGGTGTGGATCACTGTGGCCACAAGCATGGCCCTGACCATCCTGAAATGGCCAAGAAACTTAGCCAAATGGACCAAATGATCCAGTGAGTGTGGGATATTGGCTGGGGGAGTGGGTTTGTGTCTGAGAATCTCATGATATATGGCCCCAAGAGAAAAAAAATCTTTATTTGGAGCTTCTTTCCTGGCTGAATTCTGTCTTTTCTAGGCCTTTTTCTTGAAGCTAAGGGCCTCATTCATTTTGAGTAACTCAGCATGTGGTTTTGGGCAGTAGGGTCGTGACTAAAGAGATGTCTTTTTGCCAGAGGTCTAGGTCCTACTAATGGAAGTTATGTCTGGGGGTGAAGGGGTCCCTGAGAAAAATCTTTATCCATCCCTACCTCTCAACACATTTCTTGGTCCCCAGGGGACTTGTGGAGCGTCTAGAGAATGACACACTGCTGGTGGTGACTGGGGACCATGGGATGACTGTGAGTGGGAACCATGGAGGGGACAGTGAGCTGGAGACCTCGGCTGTACTTTTTCTGTATAGTCCCACAGCCCTCTTCCCCAGTGCCCCACCAGAGGTGAGGCCTGAGGTATGCTTTGTGTGGTTTTCCCCTATTCAGCTAACATCATGATCATAGCATCCTTGTGGATCCTGCCACTTTAAGCCCACAAATTCATGACCCTGGGCATCCCCGCTCTTATTTCCTATGTAGGCCCCTATACTTCCATCCTAAACACTGACCTCAGTTCTTTGGTGAACCTATTGACCCCTGTCCTTGTTCTCTAGAAGCCAGAGGTAATTCCTCAAATCAGCCTTGTGCCTACGCTGGCCCTGCTGCTGGGCCTGCCCATCCCATTTGGGAACATCGGGGAGGTGATGGCTGAGCTGTTCTCAGAGGTTGAAGACTCCCAGCCTCACTCCTCTGCTCTGGCCCAAGCCTCAGCTCTCCATCTCAATGCCCAGCAGGTAGGTAATGGGCTGGGATTCCAGGTGACAGGGTTAGGTTGGACATAGGAGAAGCATAATGACCCACTCTGTTGTCCTTTGTTCAGTTTTAATCCCACGTTCCGTAGCCATGTCCTCCCTCTCCCCCTGTCCTGGATAGAGTTTGGGTCCCTGATTTCCAAGTACCCCATTTGGTAATACCTGTCCTTGCCTCTGTCCCACATTTATGTCTCTGAGTTTTTCCCTCTGGCCTTTTCTGCCAGGTGTTCCGATTTCTTCACACCTACTCAGCTGCTGCTCAGGACCTCCAAGTTAAGGAGCTTCATCGGCTGCAGAATCTCTTCTCCAAGGCTTCTGCCAACTACCAGCGGCTTCTGCAGAGCCCCCAGGGGGCTGAGGCAGCACTCCAGACTGTGATAACTGAGATGCAGCAGTTTCTGCGGGGAGTTCGGGCCATGTGCATTGAGTCTTGGGCTCGTTTCTCTCTGGTCCGCATGGCAGGGGGTGTTGCTCTTTTGGCTGCTACTTGCTTTCTCTGTCTACTGGTATCCCAGTGGGCAACATCCCCAGGCTTCTATTTACGCCCTCTCCTCGTAATGCCCGTGACCTGTGGTCTGACTGTGGCCACAGTGTGTACTGGACTCCTGGCAACTACTGGGCTACAGCTGGATCCAGTGGTTCTAGGGGCCATGGCTGCAGTGGGCTCACTCCTGCCTTTCCTGTGGAAAGCCTGGGCTGGCTGGGGATCCAGAAGGTCCATGGCATCCCTGCTTCCCATGCCTGGGCCTGTCCTGTTACTCCTGCTCATTCGCTTTGCTGGTCTCTTCTCTGATAGCTTTGTTGTAGCTGAGGCCAGAGCTGCTCCCTTCCTTTTGGCCTCACTCATCTTACTCCTGGTTGCCCAGCTTCACTGGGAGGGCAAGCTGCTGCCACCTAAGCTACTCACAATACCCCGCCTTGGCTTTTTGACCCCAACAGGCCCCCCACGGCACCATGGCGTGCATACCCTTGGGCTTGGAGTTGGGTTGCTTTTATGTATAAGGCTGGCTGGGCTTTTTCATCGTTGCCCTGAAGAAACACCTGCTTGCAGCTCCTCTCCCTGGCTGAGTCCGCTGGCATCCATGGTGGGTGGTCGAGCCAAGAACTTGTGGTACGGAGCTTGTGTCGGGGCGTTGGTGTCTCTGTTAGCTGCTGTGCGCCTATGGCTTCACCGCTATGGGAATCTCAAGAGCCCTGAACCCTCTGTGCTCTTTGTGCGCTGGGGGCTGCCCCTGATGGTACTGGGCACTGCTGCCTACTGGGCATTGGCATCGGGGGCAGATGAAGCACCACCACGTCTCCGGGCCCTAGTTGCTGGGGCATCAGTGATGCTGCCTAGGGCTGTGGCAGGGTTGGCTGCTGCGGGGCTCATGCTGCTGCTTTGGAGGCCGGTGGCGGTGCTGGTGAAAGCTGCGACAGGTGCTCCAAGGACCAGGACTGTCCTCGCTCCCTTCTCAGGCCCCCCTGCTTCTCAGGCTGACCTGGATTATGTGGTTCCTCAAATCTACCGACATATGCAGGAGGAGTTCCGGGGCCGGCTAGAGAGGACCAAATCTCAGGCCCCCCTGACGGTGGCTGCCTATCAGTTGGGGAGTGTCTACTCAGCTGCTATGGTCACGGCCCTCACCCTCTTGGCCTTCCCACTTCTGCTACTGCATGCAGAGCGCATTAGCCTTGTGTTCCTGCTTCTGTTTCTGCAGAGCTTCCTTCTCCTGCATCTGCTTGCTGCTGGGATACCCGTCACCACCCCTGGTAAATACATATCTCAGCCCTGATTCATCCAAGGAGAGTAGTGACGTGAGTTCAGCCCCTCTTATTTTCAGGGAGGTGTTGCTCTTCAGGTTCTTCACCTTGACACAGGGTCTCACGTCCCGACAGTTGAGAGGGTCTTCCTGATGTCCTCTCTCTTATCTACTGTAGCCAAGCTAATGGAGCCATCCCATTGGCTTTCAGGGCCAGAGGGTTCATGGAGAAGGGAGACAAGCAGTACTCCAAGACTCAGTTCTTATGGACATGCTGCATCCTCATGAGCACATTCCCTGATTATCCTGTGATGAGAGTGGTGAATTATGAGTGTTTAATGTCATAGTGACCTGGGTGTATATGAGAGAGAGAAAGAGATGGATCACAGATTAGAGCAGTGAGGCTTTTTGCCACGGAGGGAATTAGAGATACTATAAGAAGGTTGGGGTGATGGGCATGCGCATATGTAAGAATTAGCATGGAAGTAGTTGTATATGATCTTGGGGCAGTGGGCTGTGGATTAGGGAGCAGGATGTGACTGTAAAGAGGCTTATCTCTTCCCCCAGGTCCTTTTACTGTGCCATGGCAGGCAGTCTCTGCTTGGGCCTTCATGGCCACACAGACCTTCTATTCTACGGGCCACCAGCCTGTCTTTCCAGCTATCCATTGGCATGCAGCCTTCGTGGGAGTCTCAGAGCGTCTTGAGTCTAGCAGTCTGTCTGCTTTCCTGGTGGGAGCCAACACCTTTGCCTCCCATATCCTCTTTGCAGGTACCTCCTCATTCCTCCCTTGCTTCCATTGTTTACTCTGGCTTTGTGGAAGGAAAGGAAACCCCTGGATTTGAGTGGGGAAATGTGATTTTGTTGGATCTTTGGTACCCCTTGGCCTATGCTAATTAGAGGCTGAGCCAGCTAGAATAGTTGGGGGTCAGGGTGGCCTGGTACCTAGGTCCTTCATTGATTCTAGCCCTGCCTTCCTCTGAGGCAGTAGGTTGCCCATTGCTCCTGCTCTGGCCCTTTCTGTGTGAGAGTCAAGGGTCCCGGAAGAGGCGACAGCTCCCCGGGAATGAAGCTGAGGCCAGAGTCAGACCTGAGGAGGAGGAGGAGCCACTGATGGAGATGCGGCTCCGGCAGGCACCTCACCACTTCAATGCAGCGCTGCTGCAGCTGGGCCTCAAGTACCTCTTTGTCCTTGGTATTCAGGTGGGTGCAGGGGAGAGATCACGGAGTTAGTGACCTTTTCTCATGGGTGTACATCACATTCTTTCTCATACTTTGCCAAAACCCTAGAAGAGAGCCTTGACTGAGATATAGGTAAGTGAAGTGGTTGTCCAAAGGCCGGTGGCCTCGAATGGTAATATTGAGACTTGAACCTGGTTCTCCTTCATCCTAGTCTTGGACTGTTACCTTTCTACAAGCTAGATTTGGACCCTGATGGTTGCATTTGGGGGTTACTCCCATTAGTGGACAGACTGGAAAAGCTGAAGTGATGGCCAGGATTCTTTCCTAAGCTGTGATCATGGATTCTCCTTTCGTTCAGAGGCAGAAGGTGTGACTCTGACATTCCCTCCACCCTGGGAGGCAGAGCCTGAGTGTCAGCGGCACAGATGAATAATGCTTGCCCAAGGTCACATAGCAAGTCATGGTGGGGCCAGGAAAAGAATTAGATCTCCTAACTTTTAGCCCAGGGTTTTTTCCACTGACACTGCTTTCTCCCCCTTCCATTCTTCACAGGGGCCTACAGCAGCTCTCTGTTTGACCTGCTTCCCCCTCCCCTTCCCGAATAACTTGACTCCTCCTCTCTTTCCTTAGATTCTGGCCTGTGCCTTGGCAGCCTTCATCCTCCGCAGGCATCTCATGGTCTGGAAGGTGTTTGCCCCCAAGTGAGTGGATTTGCGTGAGAAGTATTGGTGTAGGGGAGGGTGAAGCTTGGAGAAAACAGTGAACATCCAGAGTAGATGAGGTTTTTGCCTCCACAGGGAAAAGGCTGTAAACCTAATTTCTGTGTCCTTTGAGATTCTCCACCTTTCTTTGCAGGTTCATGTTTGAGGGCATGGGCTTCATTGTGAGCAGCGTGGGACTTTGCCTGGGCATAGCTTTGGTGATGCGAGTCGATGGTGCTGTGAGCTCCTGGTTCAGGCAGTTAGTTCTGGCCCAGCAGAGAGGTGGAGAACAGTCTGGCCTGGTCTTTACAGGTGCTGAATCATCCGCAGGAGAGGCTCAGCCACACCTCTTACCACTATGCAGCCAGGAGCTACTGACATCTGGAACTTCATTATTTTATAATTCAAAATTATAGTGGAGCCTAATCCCTAACTCCTGTTTTGGATACATCTGAGGGACTGGGGGAACTTTCTCCAAAGTGGAATAAAATAATAATGTAAATATGTGTGTTTGAGGTGTGGGGGTGCCCCCACTGTCCTACAGGGGATATGAGGAGGGTTGGTCTTCCCTCATCCAGGCACTGATAGGATCAGCCATCTTATGCAGACCTGAGAAGCTTTGGGAAGTGGTTGGAGTTGTCTGAATTCATTTCTCCCACCTCCTCTCAAATCGCTACTATTATTCCACCTGCAATTTTCCTTTGCCATGCCACGTACTTCATTAAATTCTTTTGCTTTGGCCAATAACAGAGATGGCTGAAAAGACAAGCCAAGGCATCATAGAGCACACAGACTTTCACTGTCTAAAGCTCCAATAGTGGAGTGTCCTCTCACTTCAGAACAACCTTGCCCTTCACTTCTGTGGCGGCCTCCCTAGTTTCCCAACCCATGATGCCTTTTAATCAGATCTACTTGCGCATCTAGCAGAGTATTCCACCTTGTCATATTGATTATTCCTGACTTGAAGCCAAAATTGTGTGAATCTAATGCTCCTCACGCATGTCTCCTGTGCCCTCCATCCACCTCACTACTCCTGTGTCATGTTGAAATGCTGGCATGAAATCCTCATGGCAGTGTCCATTAAAGGAGTGGGGAAGAGGTTCTGAGGAGAAAGGTCAGAACTGGGGTCTGAGGTTTGAGGGTGCCCAGGACAGGAGGTGATGAGGTATATGATTTGCAAATAATTTCTCCCACCTTGTGACTTTTCTTTGAATGTTATTTTTTACTGAGGTATAATTGATATCTTTGAATTTTTCCCCCAGTTTTATTGAAATATAACATACGTCAATGGATAAGTTTAAGGTGTACAGCATAATGGTTTGACTTACATCTTTGAATTTTCTTGGTGGTGTCTTTATAGAACAAGAGTTTTTAATTTTAATGAAGACCATCTTACCCATTTTGAGTTGACTTTATGGATGATGAGGGTCATACTTTGTTTCTTCTTTGCATACGGATCTCCAGTTCTCCGGCTTCCATTTGTTGGGAGTGGGCAGGTACGTCTGAGCAGTGCAGGCTGAGCAAGCACAAGGCTGTGCTGCCATCTAGTCCGACTGCATGCGTATTACCGAGGGCCTCGGTCTCTGGTCCATTATTTTTGAAGACGCTTTTCTGCTGGGACTGGACTTTTCATGGCGGCTCCAGGCGGCACTACAACTCCCAGCATGCATCGCGCGGGCCAGCCCTCGGCGGCGGGGAACGTCCTGGAAGTGTGGCTGCGAGGGAAGGGCTGAGCCGCGGGTTCCGCTGCCGACATCCGCTTCTCAAGGCTTTTGGCTGAGCGGGCGGAGCGGCGAGAAGTACGACCTCTCTACTCAAGCACGCCCCGGCCTCGGGCCCGCCTCCGCCCCACTGTCTGGGCTGATCTCTACTTTCTTCCTCGAGTTTCCCGCGGGGAGTAACCCTTGAAGACGACCAACCGCAGCCTAGCGTTTTGCCAGCCGGGCCAACCAGAGGCGAGGGTGGAAGAGGCGGGGCTGGGCGGGGGTCGTGGAAACCCCAGCAGGCGGTGAGGCTAGAGTTTGTTTCCCCTTGAGAGGGTAGGCCGCCCCGGCTGGAACCCTGAGAGGAGCAGAGGATTCTTGGCGGGTTACGGAAGTGCACAGACCCCTCCCCGCTCAGTGGGAGCTTCGGAGGGGCCAGGCTTACCCTTCGGGAGCCCTCTTCCGGTGTCCGGGCCCACCCTGGGCCACCATGGCTCACAAGACCCCTCTGGGCTCTTCAGCACCACCCACCAGCTGCCTGGACCTGTGGAGGGAAAAGAATGACCAGCTAGTTCGACAGGCCAAGGTAATGTGGTTGCTGGGACCTTCGGTTTGCAACCCCAAAATACCAGAAAAAGGGTATGCAGTGGCTCTACCCTCGCCGATGGGGAGGGACTGAGCTTGATCTCCCCCAAAGAGCCAGAAATGGCTGGAGAATGACATCCCTTGCCACAGCTGCAAGGGGAGAGGAAAGCACTGATCTTCTGTGATACCCCACCACACATTTGGCAGGTTGCTCAAGACTTGGGTCTGTCTCTGAGGCGACAGCAATTGGCTCAAGATGCACTGGAAGGGCTCAGGGGACTCCTCCATAGCCTGCAGGGTAAGTAGGGTCCTCCCCAGAATGGTCACACCCCCACCCCCAGCCAGAGAGCAGTTCCTTTTCTGCATTTCTTGGATTGAGGTGATTACTCAGGGGGGCAAGGGGTCCTGTTTAAGGCACAGACAGGACTGCGGTGGAGTCATCTTTGTACAGGTAAATCTCTCTCCTTCTTACACACACACATATGAAAAAGTGGTTTCTTGGATTGTCTATTTGGAAAACTTTCTGCCTTTTCCAAACTCTCTGTCCAAAGGGTGGGTTCTTTATTGAGGCCATTTTGGTTGGGTGTTGTGATCTCTGAGTTGGGATCTTATTCAGGGAATCTTTCACGGAGAGTGGTCTGTAAGACCAGCATTTGTCGCTCCAGGGCTCCCTGCAGCTGTTTCTGTTCTCCCTTTGGAACTGAGTGTCATCTGCAACTTCATTACCCTGAGGGCAAGCCTGGCCCAGGGTTTCACTGAAGACCTGGCACAGGATATCCAACGGGGCCTAGAAAGAGGTGAGGGCCACAGATTGCCTTCCATGTCTCTGCCAGCCTCAGTCTGGCTTTAAGTCCTTGCAAGGGTGATAGGAGGTGCAACATACTCAGTCACCTTCATGGAGATGCCCTTCTCTGATCCTCCATGTGCTCCTCAGACCAGGAGCGCTTTTGGGCTCCTGCAGAAAAGGAAAGCCAGGAATGAGGCCCCACCTCAGCTGTATGTGTGTGTACATTCTACAGTGCTGGAGACCCAGGAGCAGCTGGAAGCCAGGCTGGAACATGGGCTCAGGGAGCTGTGGGACTTCGTCCTCCATGTTTCCTCCCTTCTGCCGGAGGTGCTCCCTGCCCTTCACCACCTGGCTGGCCTGCAAGCTGCCATCTGGCTGAGCACTAACCATCTTGGGGACCTGACCTTTCTGCTGCAGACCCTGAATGGCAGCCAGGTAACTCGGGTAGTGACCTGGATCTAAGGGTCTCTTCCTTCCTCCCACACCTCTCAGCTGCAGTATCATCATTATGTGCTGGGAAGGCTGCTGGGTTGGTGTTCAGAAGACCCAGGTTCTCTCAGGGACTCTTAAGTGACCTTGCTCTGCTTGGTCCCTTATTGGAGAGATTCTCTTGGGAGCATTTTTTTTTTTTAAAGTAGCTTAATTATCTTGGGTAGAATTAAGGCTCTCATGACGTTGCTGAGGTCACCTCCAGTCCTCAGTGCTTTCATCAGTAACCCAGACATGGTCCCTGCTCCATGTCCTCGTGCGTGGTCTTATCCTGTGTGAGAAGACTCATTAGAATAGGTCATAACTGCCCCAGGATTTCTGCCCAGAGCTATCAATCACAGTTGAGGGGACAGGAACCAGGAGGACCCTTGGGTTCAAAGTCTAGCCAGGGTAGACTGAGACAGGAGAAGGGCTAGTTACAGGCTTGGAGCCTCTGACCATCCTTCTTTCCCCAGTGCAGGGCCTCTGAGGATCTCCTCCTGCTTCTGAAAACTTGGAGGCCCCCAGCTGAGGAGTCAGATGCTCCATTGACCCTGCAGGATGCCCGGAGCTTGCGGGATGTCCTTCTGACAGCATTTGCCCATCGCCAAGGTCAGCTAGCAATCTGACTCATCCTTTCCTCCCCACTCCCTGTCTTAAGGGGTCCTCCAGGCTCATGTCTTTTCTGTCATATACCTTTCAGCTAAGGAGCTTCTCTCTGCTCTTCTTCCCCATCATTCCTTTTGCCCTATTAGCATCTCTAAGCTCACACCCTGATTGCCCACAGGCCTCCAAGAGCTGATCACAGGGAGCCTACCCAGGGCACTGAGCAGCCTGCATGAAGCGGCCTCAAGTCTGTGCCCACGGACTGTGTTGGTCCAGGTGTACACAGCTCTGGGGACCTGTCTTCGTAAGATGGTAAAGAGAGTCCTATGATGGGCTGGGGAAACTATGGGTGTTACGGGCAGCTTTCTTCTTTGTGAGGGTAGCTGAGGCTTCTGTCCTCTCACTCCTTTAGGGCAGTCCACAGAAAGCTCTGCTGTACTTGATTGCAGCCTTGAAAGGGGGATCAACCTGGGGTCCCCCGCTTCTGGAGGCCTCCAGGCTATATCGGCAACTGGGGAACACAGCAGCAGAGATTGAGAGTCTGGAGCTGCTGGTTGAGGTAAGGAACTATACCAGGTGAAGATATGGGGATTGCTGAATGCTTGTGTTGGGGTGACTAGCTGAGGAATAAGTAGAAGAAAGTATAGTTCCCAAAGATTATGAGTGTACTTTCTTCTTTTTGTTCCTTTTAGGCTTTGAGTGTCTCTGATATCCCTGAAGCTCCCCAGCTTCTCATTGAGGTAGAGTTACTACTCCCACGACCTGACCCAGCCTCACCCCTTCACTGTGGCACACAGAGCCAGGCCAAGTACCTGCTAGCAAGCCGATGCCTACAGACAGGAAGGTGAGGTACCACCTTGCTCACCTGAGCTCCTCTTTCCACTTCTGACGGCTCCCCTGTGGTGTGACTCTGCTTCTGTTCTTGTGAGTTGGGATGGATGAGTCAGGGGCAGGACATGGGTCTCCACTCTCAGCCTCCTGTCTTGCTGCTGGACCCGAACTAAGGACTCTTCACCCAGACAATAACTTTCTGAATCTTGAAAACTCTAAAGTCTCCTCTTAAATCCAGTCTGTAAGTAGGGTAGATCCATGCTGAGCCAATATTGGAGTCCCAAGACCCCACCCTCCCTACTCCCCAGGACCCTTAGCTAAGAGCCCTTGGAGGGCCCTACTATGGCCTAAGGTGAGGTTCATGAGTAATGACTCTTCAGGGCAGAGGATGCTGCAGAACATTACCTGGACCTACTGGCCCTGTTGCTGGATGTCTCAGAGCCAAAGGTGGGTATGTCAAGTTTCTCTGCAATGGGGTGGGAGAGTTGGAGTCTGGTTTGGAGTAGAGCAGGACTGCTTTTTTCTGATTTTTTCTTTGCTGTTCTGTCTGTCCAATCTGGGGGACCAGACTGGGAAGTTTCCCAGAGCAAGGGAGGTCCAGGGCAGCAAGCAGTATGTGGTTTCTGCATGGTACCAAAGCCTGGTGAAGAGATTGGGAGTGGTGGCTCCTGTCTATTCAAGATACTGCATCCCCCCCCCCCCCCAGTTATCCCCACCCCCTTGCCCCCCAGGGCCCTGTGTGCCTGAGGTGTTCTTGGAGGCGGCTGCAGCGCTGATCCAGGCAGGCCGAGCCCAGGATGCTTTAACCATATGTGAGGAACTGCTTAGCCGCATGTCATCTCTGCTTCCCAAGAGGCCCCGGCTGTGGAAAGATGCCAGAAAAGGAGCCAGAGAGTCACCACACTGCTCACCCTGGGTCTCTGCCACCTACCTGCTTCAGGGCCAAGCTTGGGTGCAACTAGGGGCCCGAAAGGAGGCAATTAGTGAATTTAGCAGGTGAGCCCAGGAAGCCAACCAGGACACTAGGGGAAATGTGGAGGGATAATTTTCTAACTGGGACCTGAGTTGTTGGTGAGCTCCATTCTTACCCACTCACCCGAGTTTCTGAGGTTGACCCTTCTTTACCCCTGCTTTGTGTCCCACTTCAGGTGCCTTGAGCTGCTCTTCCGGGCCACACCCAAGGATAAAGAACAAGGTGATCTAGACTTTCAGTTTTCCTTTGCGGTGGTAGTGTATGTCGGTTCCCTTTCCATGTGTCCTAGCCCACTAGGAGATTTACGAGAAAGGGACTCTGAACACAAAAAATGGAGAGGAGACTTGGGGTTTTGGTGACAGTGTGGCTGGGAACACATTTTGACCTTGGAAGTGGTCCCCAGGGCCTGCTTCTAGTTGTGAGCAGGGGTGTACATCAGATGTGGCACTACAGCAGCTTCGGGCAGCCGCCCTGATTAGTCGTGGACTGGAATGGGTGGCCAGTGGCCAGGATACCAGAGCTCTACAGGACTTCCTCCTCAGTGTGCAGGTGTGCCCAGGTATGTATATGTGCAAAACATTAGCTATGCACAGGTGCCTAAGGACAGAGGGCCATGGGGAGGTACTTGGGGACTGGGAAGAGTGATGTTCCTTGACAGGAGGGGTAAATGAGGTTGTTCCTGTATATATGTAGGGCTATACCCAGGTGTGCAGACATATACAAGGCATATACAATTGTGTATGAAGGCCTCTCGGGAGTTCTCTAGTCTTCCCAATGTTCTCAGACACAAAGATCATAGCAGTGCTGAGAGTGTGTTGATCAGGAGCAGGGTCTGCTGAGCCCTTTGTCCTGGGCAGGCAGTGCCCAGGGATAAGATGGTTGGGAGTGATGTACCCCTGGTTCCACGTAGACAAGATACTTCCTTGCTCTAGGCGTCAGTTTCCCCTTTTATAAAATGATGTTTAAGTCCGTGTCAAGTTCTAAGACTGTACTCTGGGGTGGGGCTACAGGTAATCAAGATGCTTCCTTTCACCTGCTTCGGACTCTGAGGAGGCTGGATCGGAGGGATGAGGCCACTGCTCTTTGGCGGAGGCTGGAGGCCCAAACTGAGTTGCCACAGGAGAATGCTACATGGTGAGGCTGAGGGGCAGCTGGTGTCCTGGAATCCTTGTGCCTTTTGGGGGTGGTGGTAAATGAAAGGGATGGAATGGTTGCCCAACTTTCTGCCAGTCCTCCCTTATACATCACCCTTTTTGCTTTCAGGTCTCTCCCCCTGTACCTGGAAACTTGTTTGGGCTGGATCCGTCCCCCTGACTGTGAAACCCTTCTTGCAGAATTTCGGACATCTCTGCTCAAGACTTGTGACCTGTAGCTGCCACATTTCAAAGAACCTTATTAGCTGGGGCCTCAGTGGGTCATCTGTGGGGCGGGCTTTCTGCTCTACCATCCTTGGAGAATGTGGCTGGAGCTGACCATTCCTATATAAATCTGGCATTGAAGAGGTTGGTGGTGGTCCTGCAAAATTTGGTCTAGTTACTGCTATTCTGTTTCCAGAAGAATCCCCCACTTCCCCCATGACTTTGCTCATGGCACTTTTTTTTTCCTGTTTCCCTTTTCATGTATTGAGTAAAATTTCATATCTATCTCTTGTCTGCTTAGTACATATATTTGACTGGAAAGTCTCACAGCTATCTGATTCAGTTGAGTGTTGGTTGTCTAAGATGCCCTTTCCCAATCTCATCTACCTTATGAGCTTCAGGAGAAAGGGCTACAGGAATCCTTACACAGGAAACAATGCCTTTAGTCTTCGTTGCCTAAAAGCAGAGCCCCAAAGCCTAGGACTGTGTGAGGTGACAGAATGAGTGGAGTTAGGTCTGGAAGGTGGTCTGGGCAGGCCTCTCAGGAGAAGCGCAGGTATTTGGTTCTTAGAGGGAAGAAACAAGCAGACCTCTGAGTCTCTCAGAATGACTCCTCACCCCCTCCCTAATCCCAGATTTGGAGTCAAATGTGTCTGTGTGGATAAAGGTTGAAGGATGAATTAAGTTAACATGCCACCACAGTTGCCTATTGAATTTAATCAGGATTAGCTGGCATTTTGGGACCAAGGACTTTAAGCCTTGGCAAGTAATTTTCTTGCCGCTTTGGGCTCTATTGAATGGGCTGTGTATTCTGTGGTTGCCTTTTGACTTCTCTCTGGACTTGAGTATCCTCCCTCTTTTAGCTGTTAATGGAAATGTGTACCTCCAAGTCCTGAGGAACTGTCAAACCCCTGGGATTAGGATTACCAGAGGGTGCAATGACAATAGGGTACAGTAGATTAAGAACTGGGGTGCTACTAACAGTCCAGAGTAGAGGTGGCTAGAGCCAGCGCTTTGAAGGAGCAAGGAGAGGGGTTAGGGGGGGTTCTCAGGTTTTGGAAAAAGATGAGTGTGTAGATTATCACTACAACAGGACTAGACTAATACAGGGTTCAATCCATTGTGCCAGGTTCTACCGGCAGGATACGCTCAGGAGCCAATGAACTGGAGCCAAGTGGGAGATTACCTCCCAGGGATTAAAGGTTCTCCTTTCGCCAGTCGATCTGGTCCCATTCCTTTCGTTGATTGGTCGAGAATCCCAATCCGTCGAGGAAGTTTAACCTTGCGGCCAATTGACGTGGCGTTACTAGGCGTGTTGCATCCCTGAGGCGGGAGCCAGGCCGCAAGCGAATTTTCTGATTGGCTCTGGACCGCGGGTTGCTGGGGAGAGGCGCGGAGAGGCGGGCGGGAGTACCCAGAGCAGGCGCGGATTGGCCGAGGTGAGAGCACCTCTCCTTCCGATGATTCGGCTCTTCTAGGCTCAGTCTTAGCGAAGCGTCTGCAGCCGTCGTTTGAGTCGTCGCTGCCGCTACCCCCTAGCGGATCAGGCGCCAGCGTACCCCGCCCGCCCACCGCCCCGGTGCCTCTGGGAGGAAGCGAGAGGGAGGCCGTCTGCGGGTTTGTCGCCGCCGGTCGCCCCCCGCCCGGGAGAGCCGAGCCTCGGCCCAGTCGGTCTCCTGCCACCTCTCGTAGCCGTTACCCGTGGGCCGCCACAGCCGCCGGCCGGGAGAGGCGCGCGCCATGGCCTCTGGAGCTGAGTGAGTGTGTGCGCGCGCCCGTCCGCCCGCTGCGGGTGCGCGCACCGGGAGACCCGCGGCGCTGGGTAGGCCCGACCGGGCCTGGCTGTGGGCACGTCTAGGACGTGGAGAACGGGAAGAGAGAGAGGGAAGGAGAGGAAGGGGGAATAAGGGGCCGCGGACCCCGCTGGGCCCGGCTGCGCACCCGCGCGCCCCCTAGGCGGGGCTTGCGTTGGGCCTGGGTCGGGGCCTGGGCCAGATCGTGCTGTGTCATGCAGGCCCGAGCCGGCCTCATTGGCTCCTTTTGGACAGTCGTCCGGGCCTAGTGAAGTCTGCGGGCCCACAGTGCCGGCGCGGAGCCGCGGGGCCTTGGGGCGCCCACCTGCGATCCGGTCTGCCTCCCGCTGTAGGCCTCTGGTCCCCAAAGAGTGCAGGCCCCGCGGGCCAGACGCCCCAACTGGGCCCGGTGGGCGTGGACTTTGGGCCACGTGAAGGCCTTAGGAGCCCGGAGACCTAGGTGGAGGCCGGAGTGGGGGAAGGCCTGGCTAGCTCAGGGAAGCTCACGACGGCCCGTTTGGAGCCGGGTCGGCCTGGTGGGTGGTTGGCATCTTCTACGACCTGAGGGAGAGGGCGGGCCCAGCCTTTCGCATCTGACCTTCAAATTTAAGGCCAGTTGTTACTGATACGAGAAAGCTTTGTCAGTTTTCCTTGATGTTGTGAAATGGGCTTCGTTAGGTTCTTGCTAAAATTCGAATCTCAGTTCGTATTGTGTGGGCCTTTCTAGATTTCAGACTTTATGGGGTGAAGGTTAGGGTTGCCCTAATTCGTCAGACACACACACACACACACACACACACACACACACACACACACACACACACACACACACACACACACACACACACACACACACACACTTTTTCCCAACCAGCTACGTTGAGAAATCTTGAGCCTTCCACTCCTCAGGAAAGCATCACATAAAACCTGGCCACTTATGCCCATTTTAGAATCGAGAGCTTTAGACACAGGAAAAGAAAAGACACTGCCATCCTATGAAAACTCTTCTATGCAGATCACCCTCCTGACTTGAGAGTTTGAGATGTGTTCCTTTTTTTGAAGTTTCTGAATTAAGACAAAGTGTTACTCAGGCGCCTAATTAAAAGGTCTATTTACTAATACTTAAAGTAGTCTTTTAGGTTATCTAGTTATTCTTTAGTTTCCAAAACGAAAAGTAAAAGTCTAAAATTCTTGGAACCTGGCATCATAGACAGTTTTTAAACTCTAGGGCATCTTGATGACTCTTGGCTGAACTCTGTCCAACTCCCTTGTGGCCCATTGGGGTTCTGGAAAGGGCCTGACTTATACAGAAGATTAGGGGATGTCTCAAAGAGCCTCCAGGACTGCTGTTAGCCCATGCTTAAGCTGAATTCCCTCATTTAGAGGTTACTTCCTTTGATCTTAGTAGATAGGTATGGAATTAAAAGTCTTTAAGGGAAGAGCATACCACTCATCTCCAGTGCCAGGATCAGATAAATGGTAGGCAGATTGAAGGTTTTCCTAGAATGCAACATTGGGGTTAAAATACAAACTATGATGACTAGAGACATCTGGCATTTTATTTTTCTCTAGCCCCAGTCCTATATATCAAGCAGGAAGGTGGGCAGCCCTTGGAGATTATTTTGATGCATGGAGGAGACGGAGAATTGATGGCCTAAAATTGCCCTCAACTCTCACATTGACCATGCTGGCTCTCCAGGGTATTAGAAGAGTATGCCTGCTCTGCAGCCGTGTGCCCAGCACTTTTGGGTTGAGGGAAGCAAGTTTAAGCTGAGGAAACTCCACTCTTGGAAGCTAGTTTAAAGGGAATGACTAAAGATGCAGCCTACGTGAGATGGTTAGCAGAAAGCTTACAACTTTTTTAGATGAATGGGATTTATATTTCTTTTCTGCATATCAGGACCAAATGATGTAATAACCTCACACTCCCTAGCTGGTGCTCTAGAGCATAGACATCTTTCTTTCCTTGCAAATTATAAAGATGTTTCCAATAAGAACATTATTTTGTCTTGTTCTGTTGACTGATAATCCTCAGATCCTAGAACAGTGTTTGACATAAAATATATATATATATATATATATATAGTTAATATGAGGGAAAAAAGAATCCATGGAAGAAGTTCCTTTTTATTTATTTCTTCACTTCTTTCGTTGTCTGGCCTCCTTATTTTGGTTAATGATCATGTTTTCCTGAGCCTTACTAAGAGGAGGTAGCTCTTCAAAGGGAGAGCCCACTGAGTCTAGTTAGTGAAGGCTGAAGATGAGCTAGGTGAGAAATTGGTATTGAGTGAATGATCTTAGGAAGTGAAATAGAAACTGTTTAGACGGTTTAAACTGAGTTCAGACTCAGGCAACCTTGATTTGGGCAAGAGAGATTTGGATTTGCCCTATGTCTCAGCATTTTTTGGTTTTGACATTTTGAACCAACACCATGGAGTTGTGTGTCTTTGCAGAGATTACTGTGAAATGCCTTTTGAGCTTGAGCTTCTTTCTCATGAATATTCCATCCAGATCTGTTAGTGTTTTGTTTTTTTCAAATATGATGGTCTTTATGCTTGGCATACCTGTGGTACATAGAATGCCCGGCCGTTCAGTAGGTTTAGCTGGTAAGGAGGGTATTGCTAATGATTTTGCTTCATTGTTCCCAGACTTCATCTGTGGGGCTTGGGGCCTTCTCGAGCCCTGCAGGAGGTTGTCTTGGCAACTTTGTTCTGCAAAAAGTTTAGCAAAGAGCTTTTGCTGTGTTTTGCAGTGCTAATCATTGTGACCATTGATACCATATGTCAAGCATTGTGTTGAACGTTTTGTGTTCATTATCTCACTTAAGACAGTGATCCTCTGAGATAGGTACTACTCTAGTCCCCATTTTACAGATGAGGCTGTCAACCTCCAGAGAGTTTAAATAACTTACCTAAGATCACAGTTACGCAGTGGCAGTATTGGAATTCAGACCTAACAGTTCTGATTTTCATAGTCCCTTTTCTTTATCACTGTTCTGTGCTGTCTAAGGCTCTGTTTCTCCAGTTACTGCTCAGCCTCCACTTTTATTTTGTCTTAGTTTTCTGACCATGGGGCAAGATCACCTGGGGCTTTATAGCTAGGATACCAGTGCTCAGAATACCAAGAGTTGCTGGAACAGGAATTGTACATATTACAAGGTATTACTCTTCTTGACCTTGGCTGAATTTCTCTTCATTTGAACTCTCTGTGTAGGGGCAGCTTCATCTATCCACTCTTTCTTTCTTAAGTGTGAATTTTAGAGACTAGTGGGGCCCCTGGGGCTGGAATATGTTTTGGAACTGACTTCATTTTCTCTTTCTAGTTCAAAAGGTGATGATTTATCAACAGCCATTCTTAAACAGAAGAACCGTCCCAATCGGTTGATTGTTGATGAAGCCATCAATGAGGACAACAGTGTGGTATCGTTGTCCCAGGTAAGTTGGGTCCACAGTCCAATCTTTGCTTATTGCACTTAACCAACCTGAGGGCTTTTCCCAGGTTTCTTTTCTCATTTTTCTTGCAGTGACCACAGATAGAATGGGGTTTACTGGGAATCCCAACCTCCAGGGCTGCTGCTTAACCCCTGGCCCAGTGACCCAAAGGCCTTAACCTTCTTTTCTCAGCCCAAGATGGATGAGCTGCAGTTGTTCCGAGGTGACACAGTGTTGCTGAAAGGAAAGAAGAGGCGGGAAGCTGTGTGCATTGTGCTTTCTGATGACACATGTTCTGATGAGAAGATTCGAATGAATAGAGTTGTTCGGAATAACCTTCGCGTACACCTAGGGGATGTCATCAGGTGTGTGTGGGGTTCTTGGCCCCTCAGGGATGGGAGGCCAGAGACAGTGTGCATTACAGGCAGTATACCCCTGCAAAGGCCTTGGCAGCTGCAGATAATGGGAACCTCCAGGCTATGGGAAGTCTTATGTTTCAGGGTTGTCTTTAGGTTTTGGTTCTGCCTGTGGGACTTCAAAATCTGCCTCTGAATGATCCTTAGGACAAGTTGGCATTTCAGTGGCTTTCTTGGTAGTTTTATTTTTTTCTATCAGAGGTATAACTTATCACACCCTAGACCCTGGTTTAGGATACCATTTGAGGGTTTGTGTCTGCCAAATTATGAGATGGGAGTGTGGGCATGGAAGGTGGATTCCTAGCAGGTCTTTTAAGGGTCCAAGTTAATCTAGGAGAGAAGCATTGTTTGAGCCAGACCCAGGACAGCTCCAGTCTGAGTGATTTTGGACATTAGGCAAGAGGCTTCTCCATCTTTCAGTCATCTCTAGCCATTGCTACCCAACTATCTGTCACCTGACCAGGAACATCTCAGGCTTCTGATTCTTTTTCATGAATTCTAGGTTTCATGTAGTCTGCCTAGAGATGCTTAGTCACTTTCTCAAGGTGCTCTGATGCTCTGATCACTTGACTGAAATTATTTTTTCACTTTTGTTTCTCTGACCCTGATACTTAACAGACTGAGGTTTCCCTTGGTAATATTGGATCACCAGTATTAACCAGAATGGGTCATCCTTGGATGTCTCTCACTGAAGACCCTCCTTTCTGTGTCTTTCGGGGGGATTCCAGATGTGTGGGTCTTCCTTTTGGCTCACTGATTGGGATTGGCAGCCCCAGCAGCTCCCCTCACTATCCCACCGTGCACATGAACCTGTTCTGCTTGGCTCTTCCTTTGCCCTCACTCCCACTGTACCCTCCTGCCTCCCTTCACCTAAAGCCATCCTTGCCTTTTCTCTTTCGCTCGCCATCAGCTCTCTGTGCCAGGCCCTTTTGGACACCCAGTGCTTGGGGCTGCAGTATGGTTGGTAATGTGGAGTTTGCTTGTCATCCTCAGCATCCAGCCATGCCCTGATGTGAAGTACGGCAAACGTATCCATGTACTACCCATTGATGACACAGTGGAAGGCATTACTGGCAATCTCTTTGAGGTATACCTTAAGCCATACTTCCTGGAAGCTTATCGGCCCATCCGGAAAGGTAAGTGATGATCCTAGGGACTGAACTTAAGGATGATTGTTTGTAGGGGTACCTGGGAGTAAACCTTGGGACACCTTTGTCTCATTCTCACATATGTGTGCATACACACACATTCTGTATGCATGCTCATGTGAACTCTTTCCTTCCCTCCTTCCTCCCACTCTTCCATTTTCCCATTCCCCATCTCTGCTTTAGTAGAGTAAGCTATCTTGTATCTCTGAAGGCCAATTT
Source organism: Camelus dromedarius (assembly GCF_036321535.1). Lineage (NCBI taxonomy): Eukaryota > Metazoa > Chordata > Mammalia > Artiodactyla > Camelidae > Camelus > Camelus dromedarius. Next base: position 46,301,901 of record NC_087445.1, on the reverse strand, counting down.
GGCTGTGTCACAAGTCCAAAGTGTATTTAGTACTTACTATTTAGCACAGATCTACCACTGGTGGTGGTGGTGAAAGCTTGGGTTATCTATACCCCAGAAGTCAAAAACCTCATGGACTTCTGGCACATCAGGTTTTGTTTACTGTCTTGAGTGGCAGAGGGACTCTTCACAGTTTAGCTTTCTCTTTTTGCCTGATGCTTAATAAGATGGGAATGGGAAGGAGAAAGGGCAATATCTAGTGAACTGGGCATTCTAGACCCCAGGTCCTGGTGAGGAATTCTCACTTGGTCTGGTAATAGACACTTCTGACTGTTCTTGTGCTGATTGCTCTCACAGGAGACATTTTCCTTGTCCGGGGTGGAATGCGTGCCGTAGAGTTCAAAGTAGTGGAGACAGATCCCAGTCCTTACTGCATTGTTGCTCCAGACACAGTGATCCACTGTGAAGGGGAGCCTATCAAACGAGAGGTGAGTTCTCTCCCTGATTCCAGTACCCTACTTTGTGATAACTCAGTGAGGCAGTCATGCAGTAGTTCCAAAGAATACCCAGACTTGATAGCTAAGCTTTCCAAAGGTGGGAAACCTAGCTATTTGCTTCTGGGCCTAGATGTTTCTTGAAAGTATCTGATTCCAATAATTTTTAAAATCTAGATTGAACCTGAAGGATCTAAGTGGTTGGAATAATTTTTAAAGATGTGATGCTAATGGCATCTAGACCCCTGCCCATTTCCCAGAGTTTCTAGCTTCAGGTCTTAGAGGAGCCCATCCCATTAAGACTAATTACAGTGTGATAGAGAAGGGCTTAGAGTTACTCTTGGAGGTATGATCCCTTTAAAGGAAAATCTTCTCAGATTTAGAGAAACTCAACTTTTGCTGATAGTAGTTTTCCTACCTTTTCCTTTTCTTTGTTTCCTTCATTTTCAGGATGAGGAAGAGTCCTTGAATGAAGTGGGCTATGATGACATTGGTGGCTGTAGGAAACAGCTGGCTCAAATAAAGGAGATGGTGGAGCTGCCCCTGAGACATCCTGCCCTCTTTAAGGCAATTGGTGTGAAGGTGAGCATCCTGGACTCTGTGGGATATAGTTTAGGGTGGTGATTAATGACTACTTGCTGTCTAATCCTGGGACTTGTCTTCATATGTGTGTTTCATCATTGCCTTGGATTAGAGAGGAAATACTTTATTTGAGTTTATAGAGGGCTTTGAAGTCATTAAAGCTACTAATGGTCTAGAACAGAGTTGGCCAATTAAGTTCTCTGTTGCATATCTTTTTTTGTTCTTAATTACAATACTTCTAAATGTTAAAGACTTTCCTTATCTAATGGACTTTATTTCCCCTTTACCTAGTATACACTGTATAAATAATTTTATCTTCTGTGTGGGCACTTTTCCATGTGCTACTTGTGGATGAGGCCACAGAAAAGACAGTTTCAAAGAGAAAAACTCGTGGTTGTTGGTAAGGGAAGGCATCCCAACATGATAATAAATCCTGGAGAGTTGTGATTAGTGGAGTCAGTGAGCCTCTAGCAACACTCTTAAATGGCTAAGCTAGTCCTTGGCTCTTGTCTGTCTCAAGTCAAGCCCTTGGCCTAATGGCCTCTTGCTTTTCCTGATTTCTAGGATTGTCAGACTCAGTCACACTAAGAGTTTCTTAGTGTGGTTTCTCTACTCTTTGTCTCCTATGCAATCATAAATGTTGTCAGCCTTCTAGCAGTATTCGCTGATAAGAGGAGTGAGTATGGTCTGAAGTAAACTGTCTTCTAGCAGCTGCTGCTTAAGGGCTCATTCTTCCTGGTGTCAGAGTTGAGCTCTGATTCTCACCCTCTCTAGATAGAGCCCTTGTCAGGCCATTTTAGGGTGGCTGGTGTTGGGAGAAGATGGAAGTCTGAACCTAATCACACCCTCTGATACTGGTCCTCAGCCTCCTCGGGGAATCCTACTCTATGGACCTCCTGGGACTGGGAAGACCCTGATTGCTCGAGCTGTGGCAAATGAGACTGGAGCCTTCTTCTTTTTGATCAATGGTAAGAGACTTGGTTCACTTTGTGTTTGGCTGGACTCAACTCTGAGCTGACCATGACCCAGTCTCATGAGCTGGAGAACTCATGGACATGTTTATATACATATCCTTGTGTATACTTTAGTATCTTTATTCTGCTGGGCTACATTGGAGACAGAAAAGAAGCAAGGGGAGGGTGTTCTACTCTGGTGTCCCGTGATCTGTCCCCACTTTGCAAAAGATGGTGAACAGGCTGAAGACATTTAGGTGGAACAAGTTAGAAAGAGAACTCAAAAAGTCTGTGCTTATATATTTGAGAGGGTTTGGGGAAGACTGGCTGAGATCAGCTGGCTCTTTGAGAATGATACTTCGCTAGTAGAGGTCCAACTGGTATGCTGTTTCTGCTGCTCTGGCCAGAGGTCCCAGAGCATCTGCTGTCATCTTCATACTTCCAGCTTGACTGTGAGATAAGTATATTTAGCCCCGTGGTTTCTTTCTGTCTTGGCTTGGTGGCTATCCTGGGATAATGGTTGATAGGGGCTGTGAGAAAGTAGGCAGAGGTTACCACGTTCTCATCCAGGACCTGTTTCTGGGCTGGGCAAACAAGATAACTGATTTCTTTTGAGATTGAGGAAGGATGTAGTTTTGTGATTGCATCCATTCTGTATGGTTTCAGGTCCTGAGATCATGAGCAAGTTGGCTGGTGAGTCTGAGAGCAACCTTCGCAAAGCTTTTGAAGAGGCTGAGAAGAATGCTCCTGCTATCATTTTCATTGATGAGTTGGATGCCATCGCTCCCAAAAGAGAGAAAGTAGGAACTTACCTTAGGGGATAGTGGGGTGTTGAAAGGTCCTGACTTCACTTCTGACCAGACATTCTGTCCTTGATAGACGCATGGGGAGGTAGAGCGGCGTATTGTATCACAGTTGTTGACCCTCATGGATGGCCTAAAGCAGAGAGCACATGTGATTGTCATGGCAGCAACCAATAGACCCAACAGCATTGACCCAGCCCTACGGCGATTTGGTAAGGACCCCAAATTTCTGCTGTCCTTGCTCACAGGGAGATTATGGCTCTGCTGGGCTTAACCCTGTTGATCCCACATCTGTCCTTTATCTAAGTCACCTAATTCTGAGGATTTCATGAAGCTCCTTGCAGTGTTAGGGCCCAGGGGTCTTTTCCCTTATCCCGTGTCATGTCTAGGGTGATCAACCATGCTGGTTTGCGTGAGACTGAGGGATTTCTCAGGATATAGGGCTTTCAGTGCTAACTCCAGGACTGGGGTGGTTGTCACCTTAGGCTCGTCTCTTCTTCCCTCTGGACCAGAAATAAGCCCTGTCTATGTTTATACACTGTCCCACAGGTCGCTTTGACAGGGAGGTAGATATTGGAATTCCTGATGCTACAGGACGCTTGGAAATTCTTCAGATCCATACCAAGAACATGAAGCTGGCAGATGATGTGGACCTGGAACAGGTGGAGTGGTGATGAGAGCTGGCCAGAAGTTAGGATATCTGTTTCTAGGCAGTTGAAGGCAACTGACTAGGGACATAAGCTTAAGATGTGAGAAGACTGATTTTGATTACTGTGCAAGAGAAGGGAAGTGATCTGAGATTGAATCCAGGAAACTTGAGTTGGCATGTTCCTTGGTTGACACTGCGTTAGAGTGAACCAGAGTTTTGGGGGTAGCTTTATTTACAGGCCCCAGGTCCAGGCTTGAATACTTAAAACCCAGCTAGTGAAAGGACTGCTAGTATATATGTTCAGGGAAATGGGAGGACCCAGATAGGAATCAAGGGAAGGGAGCAGGATTCTGTTGTTTCTGAGCTTCCTAAGGCAGCTCAGTCTTAGAGACAGGATAGTATGTAGATCTTCTCTCTACAGGTGGCCAATGAAACTCATGGGCATGTGGGTGCTGACTTAGCGGCTCTGTGCTCTGAGGCTGCTCTGCAAGCCATTCGCAAGAAGATGGACCTCATTGACCTAGAGGACGAGACCATTGATGCTGAGGTCATGAACTCCCTGGCAGTTACTATGGATGACTTCCGAGTAAGGGCTGCACCCATATCTCAAATACACACACATGCGCTGCACTTTGATTTCGCTCCTGGCAAGTCTCATTCCCCAGTTTTTCTTCCCTTTTTAGTGGGCCCTGAGCCAGAGCAACCCATCAGCACTGCGGGAAACTGTGGTAGAGGTGCCACAGGTGACCTGGGAGGACATTGGGGGCCTGGAGGATGTCAAACGTGAGCTTCAGGAGCTGGTCCAGGTAAGATAATTGGTCCAGGGTGAGTCACTGCCTTAGTACATTGTACTTGAGCTGAGTGGTCTTGGGGTGTTGGCACATTCACTGCAGGAATTCTGAGCATAATTCAGGAACTTGCTGTTCTCAGAATGGAGGCGCCAAGGAGCCTGCTTTTAGGGAACCTAGATCTTAACACCATGGGGTAGTGTGGAAGGGTGCTTTTGTTTGGTTAGGTTTCTTTTAAACTATGGGGTTATGCCTGAACCCTCTTTCCCTTTCCTCCTAGTATCCTGTGGAGCACCCAGACAAATTCCTCAAATTTGGCATGACACCCTCCAAAGGAGTACTATTCTATGGACCTCCTGGCTGTGGGAAAACCTTGTTGGCCAAAGCCATCGCTAATGAGTGCCAGGCCAACTTCATCTCCATCAAGGGTCCTGAGCTGCTCACCATGTGGTTTGGGGAATCTGAGGCCAATGTCAGGGAAATCTTTGACAAGGTAAGCTGCAAGTAGCTGGGCTGTCAATTCACTTACTTGGGGACAAGTTAGTGGGGACAAGGTAGAGCCTGTTTCTTTGGGAGAGTTAAAACCATCTTGTTCTGGCAGCTCAGCTAGAGCAGTGAAGATCACTGTTTTTTCTGTTCCTTCTCAGGTCTGAGAGACCCAATTGTGCTAATGCTTGAGTCCATCTGTCCCTCACACAGGCCCGCCAAGCTGCCCCCTGTGTACTGTTCTTTGATGAGCTGGATTCCATTGCCAAGGCCCGTGGTGGCAACATTGGAGATGGTGGTGGGGCTGCTGACCGAGTCATCAACCAGATCCTGACAGAAATGGATGGCATGTCCACAAAAAAAAATGTGTTTATCATTGGCGCTACCAATCGACCTGACATCATTGATCCTGCCATCCTGCGACCTGGCCGCCTTGATCAGCTAATCTACATACCACTTCCTGATGAGAAGTCCCGTGTTGCCATTCTCAAGGCTAACCTGCGCAAGTCCCCAGTTGCCAAGGCAGGTGCAAGGTCTTGGGTCATGGGGACTTCTTTGAATCCTCAGGCAGAGCACAATGGAGTGCTTTGGTTCCTCGACAGGATTCTATTGGGGAATCCCTGGGGTTATGGTTGTAAAGGGAAGATAGAATATTTGAGGATATTAGGATAATCTAGAATAAGAAATAAAACAGAGTGGCAGAAGATTGGACAAACTGGAATTGAGAGTGCTTGGGTGGCTCAAAGATCAGCATATCCCAGGAGAGAAGAGGCTAAATGCTAAGACAGCTCTGTTGCTTCTTTTAGGATGTGGATTTGGAGTTCCTGGCTAAGATGACTAATGGCTTCTCTGGAGCTGACTTGACAGAGATTTGCCAACGTGCTTGCAAGCTGGCCATCCGTGAGTCAATCGAGAGTGAGATTAGGAGAGAACGGGAGAGGCAGACCAACCCATCAGCCATGGTGAGTCTGCATCCTTTCCCCACATGTGCCAGTCATGGGGAGCCAGTGGATAATCTCCACAGTGCCCTAGAATTAAGAATATAAGGTTTTGGAAAGATCATCTGGCTAAAATGTTTAGCAGGGGATTGAAGAGAGAATGCTGGGCAGTTAACCCGTTCAATCTAGAATTATAAACGCTGAGAAGAGCTCAGCAGAGAAATAAGCAGGGCTTAGAACCTAGGATCCATGGACCTATCCCTGGTGATCCATGAATTTCCTGAATTAAATGCAGAATTTGGGGTGTGTGTGTGTGTGTTAGTGACTGACTTAATGAGCAAATAAATAAATGAATGAATGGGTTTCTTTACCTTTTGCGGAGAATCTGTGACATCTCTCCTCCATTTCATAAAAGCTTATAAACTACTGATATTCTAATCCTATTCTAATCATAAGTCACAGCAATTGAGTGGCTTCTCACTGGAAGAGACAGGGCTTAAGCTGGGCTATGAAGAGAGAGTACAATTTGGGTAAAGAAAATAAGCCACCCAAATAACCTGTATGAGAAGTAGGATTGCAGGAATTGGGGAAACCTGAGTAGATTTAAGAGGTCATATGTTGCTGGAAGTGAGGCCAGTAGGTAAGGTGGAATCCAGATTGACATTTTCCTTTTAAAATTTAGGTTTATGAGATATGATTTACATATTGTAAAATTCACCCTTTTTAGGTATACTGTTTGCATGCTTTTGGACAATTGCATATAAGTTCTATAACTACTGCCACAGTTGAGATACACAGATTTCAGTTGTCCCAGAAAGTTTTGTCATACCACTTTAGTCAGCCTCATTTTCCCACTGTAAGCCCTTGGCAGCCACTGATGTGAATTCTGTCCCTACAGTTTTACCTTTTCTAGAATGCACTGACAGGTTTTTTAAGCAGAGTGGTGACACAGTTTTAAGAAGATTGTCCTGGCAACTCTTTTAGGTTGGACTGCAGAGGCCCAATCCACTAAGTCTCTGCCATAAGCTACTGCAGTAATGAGGGTCCAGAAGGCTGGGGAAGGAATCCAGGCTGAGCCTTAACTAGCCCTGGTGGTCTGTGTTTATCCATCCAACAGGAAGTAGAAGAGGATGATCCAGTGCCTGAGATCCGCCGAGATCACTTTGAGGAAGCCATGCGCTTTGCCCGCCGTTCTGTCAGTGATAATGACATCCGGAAGTATGAGATGTTTGCTCAGACCCTTCAGCAGAGTCGGGGCTTTGGCAGCTTCAGGTAACTAGGTCTCAGTGGGCAGTGCTTAAGTTGTCCTGGGGAACTGTACAACCAAGATAGTGGGATCCCGAAGGAGGCTAGAAGGGGTAGTTGTGAAAATCCTACATGAGCTCTGTCCTAACCCTCTTTTTTTGCCTCTGCCCTTCTGCAGATTCCCTTCAGGAAACCAAGGTGGAGCTGGCCCCAGTCAGGGCAGTGGTGGTGGCACAGGTGGCAGTGTGTACACAGAAGATAATGATGATGACCTGTATGGCTAAGTGGTGGTGGCCAGTGTACAGTGAGCTGGCCTGGCTGGACCTTGTTCCCTGAGGGTGGGGGCGCTTGCCCAGGAGGGACCAGGGGTGCACCCGCGGCCTGCTCCATTCCTCAGTCTGAACAGTTCAGCTACAGTCAGACTCTGGACAGGGGGTTACTGTTGCAAAAAAAAACAAAAAACAAAACAAAAGCGATAAAATAAAAGTGATTTTTCATTTGGGAGGCGGAGAGTGAATTACCAACAGGGAATTGGGCCTTGGGCCAACGCCATTTCTGTTGTAGTTTGGGGCAGTGCAGGGGACCTCTGTGGTGTGAACAAAGGCATTATTGCCACTCTCCACAGTAAAGCACCTGCACTTCACTCAATGCTGTCCAACCCTCCCTTCTTCCCCCTACCCAACCTGGGCAGGAGGGTGAAGGGCTACAGTTGCTGGGTGTTTATATAGAGAGTAGGTTGATTTTTATTTTACATGCTTTTGAGTTAATGTTGGAAAACTAATCACAAGCAGTTTCTAAACCAAAAATGACATGTTGTAAAAGGACAATAAACGTTGGGTCAAAATGGAGCCTGAGTCCTGGCCCCTGTGCCTGCTTCTTTTCCTGGGAAGGGCCTTGGGCTACCCCTTACTGCCAAGGCACTCTTCCAGATGTGAAATCCTGGAAGTAAGATTGTACCATCTTCCCCTCCTGATTAATATTGGTATGCTGCTGCCTCACCCAGTGTCTGCAGTATCACTGGATAGGACTGCAATGGAGGGGGAGCAGTCTGTTGGAGCTCCAGGTGTGGAGAATGTGGCATTCTCCACCAACATATGAAGGGAGTGGTGAGACTAGGCCTGCAGAGCCCCTTTTCCTGACCAAGGCTGGATTGGGGTGCCCTTCAAAAATCTTAAGGTTATAGAAAGATATAGTCTGTGTCTGGAGATGAATGTTCTCTTCATGCTTCTAAAAATTCAGTACATTCATGTTCTGGTTGAGGAGCACTTCAAATGATGTCCACCTTTATGTAATTTGTATTATAAAAAATAGCTTTTTTCTAATATGAAATTCTAGTATTGAATGTGTTTTTTTCTAAACTAAACATCCTTCCCTCTCTTAGTTTTTCAGATGACTGCTTGCATAGTTTTGTCCAGGTATAGAGTATCCTCTTCGTTTAGCAAGTACCAGTGTAATCACTTAGTGCTTCTGGGATCACTACCTTGATGCTTTACTGAATGAGGAGTATGGTGCAGAGAAAATAATCCACTGAGTCAAATTTATATTAGTTCTAATATTTGTACCAGGCTCTGGTCTGGTCTACATAGGTAATCTCCAAGGACTCAAGATAGTTATATTGGCTGATTAAACCGGGGCATCTCAAACTCATGTGCTATGAAATAGATATTTTTGCACTTTTGTGATTTGCATTGACTGTCCATTGTTTCCAATGGCACGTTTCTCCACTGGATCCTGTCTTTGGTCCTTCTTTGGTTTTCCCACCATTTAGGTGTCCTGATGGCTTATCTTTCAGTCTTCATCCCACTCTCAACACTGTAACTCTGTCTCATCCCTGTAGCAGCCTACCCTCAGTGAGACCAAAGACAGGGTCTTTGGGGGAAAAGACATTTGGTACCTCTGCATCAGAACAAAAGGCAAGATCCCACAAAATATGTAGAGATACTGGTTGATATGTGATAGAAATTTGTATTGGAATGATTGCTTTGCTCTCACTTGTAATACAGTGTGTCTATAGGGAAGATGGTTAAAGCTCTATGGGTTCTTTAGGAAAAAACAAGAGCAGATTTGTGAGAGGTCTGGCTTTGCTTCTGGCACTTGTACCTATAGCAGTGTAGCATCAGACAATGAAGTTGCTCTTCTGAGGCCTCAGAATTCTTAGTCTGATAAAATGATGGACAGTGGTTTGTAAACTGTAGAAAGCAGTATGAGGCACTGTTTATTGTCAGCTTACACTTGCAGGAGCCTGCATACTTAAACCAAGAGGCAGATTATATAGGCAGCTCGTCTTTTCCCCCACAGGGTTTACAGAAAGGAGTTAGAATGTGATTTTACTATAGCTAATCTCTTCTTCCCGTAGGATAAGAGCTGTGATTAGAAGATGGATTTCTAACCAAGAATATGGCATCAAAATAGGTCAGAGGACAAACAGTTTGCCACAAAGGCAGAAGCAAAGATGGAACTATAAATCTAACATCTTGAGAGTTATTTGGATCCAAGATATTGGTCCTATAAGTAGCCCTGAGAGTCTAGTGGTCACGTAATGCTGGGAAGGAATACATGCCTGCCAATCATAAGTTTGACTGAACTGTGCAAATGTTAAGTGGTTTGTTAATCTTTCTTAGCCCTCCAACCTACTGAGGGCTTAAAAACACTTAATATAGGACTTAGATTTCTCATAAAGCTATTCAGAGATTCATAGACTTTAAATGGCCCTGTGTCAAGTAGAAATTCAGAATTGCATTGTCTTGAGACTTTCCAGGTGTGGATAATCTGGTGGGGAGAAGGAAAATACTTTCAGTTCCACTCTTGGCCAGCAGGTGGTGCTTTGGACTCAGACCCTATAAGCAGGTTTGGGCTAAATAAAACTTTGGAACAGAATAGTGACATTAATGAGAGGAGGCAGAGGGACAGCATGTACCTTCTGACTGGCTGTTTTTCTTAACCAGATACACAGAGTAGAGCAAATGTTGTAGAATGGAAAGAGCACTGGTTTGGGAGTGTAGACTTGACCTCACAGAATCTCACTGCCTTTGAAGGGCTTTATAGCCATAATAGGAAACATGCTATCAACAAGGCACAACTTGTTATGGGGCTGCAAGGAAGGGGACACTGTACCAAGATAGAATCTGAGAAGGCTCTGGCGGTAGTCTGAACTGGGCATTAAAGGAAGGTGGGAGGCTTGACCTTGAGGAGTGCAAGAGAGCAAAAGACAGAGGATGCTTAAGAAGCATCAGGTTGATTAGTAAAGGAGTAAATTCTGAGAGGCCAAACCATGTGAAGAACCTCAAATGCTAGATGTGAACTTTATTCTAAAGATGTCGTATGTCCTCTGGGGGTTTTAGGCAGGAAAGTAACAAGATTTCAGTGCTGGACAATTCACTTTTTTTCCTTCTATTGTGGCAAAATAACAAAATTCACCCAACAATTTCCAACCGTACAGTACAGTATTGTCAACCACATGTGCATTGTGTATAGACAATTCACTCTTATTGACAATTGACATTTTAAAAAAAACTTTTAGAAAAGCAGTAATGCGTTGTAGAAATTTTGAAAAATACAAACAAATTTAAAAAATACTTCCAATAGCCAGAGATAATCATTTTAATAACTTTGGTTCATATTTTTCTGAATCTTTTTCTGTGTATGTGTATAAATGTGTGTGTGGTATTTTTTTAATCAAAATAAGGTCATACTGCTTTATAACTTTTTTAGTCAGTAATCTCCACCTTTCCCTTTTCAGTAAATTTCCATTTAATCAAGCACTCATACCATATTCAGAGTTTCCCAAGTGAACCAAAAATGTCATTCACAACTGTTGACCAAATCAAATCAACCTGTGGACCACAGGTTGCATCTGTTACGTTCCTTTACTCAAACTTTTGTGACGCTTGTTGAAGAGATTGGGTCAGTTAACCTCTAGAGAATTGTAGCCGTGTACGGAGGATTAATTAGAAGGAGTAGGATAACTAATTTAGTGAGAAATGATAACTGAACTAAGACAGTGATGGTGGAGATTGAGAGGTGAAGATGGACTTGAAGTACATTTTATAGGTGTAATTGACAGGGTTATAATTGATGATGGATTAGATTAGGGAGTGAGGAGAAGGGAGGAGTTGGGGATGGCAGTTTTCTGGCTTCAGTATTGGGGTGAGTGTGATACCCCTTCAATAAGAATAGACACACTGGAGGAAAAGATTAAAGGCAAAATGAGTAAGTTTTGGACAAGTTGAATATGAGAATGCTATTAGGTGGTTAGATATGTGGATATGAAGCCTAGAGATGGTTAAAAAATGATCCATGTTTTGAAATATGGCACTTAATAGAATGAGTTCAAAACATTTTTTAATGGTCTGGTAGAACTGGACATTTGTTTTGGGGGTGAGGAGAGTTAGATTCCCAACTCACACTTTACTCAAAAATTAGATTAACACTCTAAACATAAATCTATGAAAGTGGTAGAAGAAAGTGTTTTAGAAGCCATAAAGGAAAGTGTTGGTAGATTTAAACTTTGGCACAGTAAAAATCACCTTAAACAAAATTGGAAAATAAGGTACAGATTGGGAGAAAATATTTGCAGCATACATAACAGGTTGAGTTAATATCTGTGATAGGACGATGCCATTCCTGAATACCCCTTGCAAAAAAAAATGTCCACATCCTAACCCTGACACCTGTGAATGTATCATTTTACATGGCAAAAAGGAATTAAAGTTGCAGATGGAATTAAGGTTGCTAGCCAACTGACTTGAAGATAAGGGTATCTGATTATCCAGGTGGGCCCAATGTAATTAAGAGTGTCCTTAAAAGTGGGAGAGGTAGACAAGAGTGATGTAATGTGAGAACTTAAACTTGCCTTTGTTAGCTTTGAAGATGGAGGAAGGCCAGTCAGTAGTCGAGAAATGGGGGCAGCCTCTAGAAGTTGGGAAGGATAGTGAGTTTTACCTAGTTCCCACAGAAAGGAATGCAGCCCTGCCAGCCTCTTGATTTTAGCCCTGTGGGACATATATCAGACTTCTGACAAAATTTATGTTGTTTTGTGGTCATTTGTTATGACAGCAGTAGAAAAGTAATACAACATCCGACAAACAGTGCAGTAGAAAAATGGGTATATGATATGAACAGGAAGTTATAGAAGATGTCCAGATGACCACTAAACATGAAAAAGGACTTTTGTTTTTGTGGCCTTGGAGATGCATGAGTTAAACTAGAGAGAGAAAAGAGCTGAGGGCTGACAAGAATTGGCCAGGAAGATACACAGAGAACTTGTGGATGAAGTAGGTGAAGAAGGGGACCGTACCCAGGACTAAGAACAGCTGCCTAGACCCAGACCAATTGGGCTCATGTGAACAGATGTATTTTTCTTCTGTTGACTTGCTGTGCACTATTTTCCAAGGGCAGCATTGGTCTGTGCTCCACTGGCCTTAACAGCCTCACCCTGTAGAGTAGGGATGTGTGGACTCCAGGTTGATCATCTGTGATGGGCTTGAAAAGAAAATTGAGCCTGTAGAATCCTGAGCTCTCTACTTCTGGGAATTGATCCTGAGGGAATATGGCTGCAGCAGAAGTTAATAGGGAATTAACATTCCCAGCACCCCAGACTCCAAAGAAGACATGAGTAGGATTTGTCTGGTTGAGCTAGTTTATTAGGATTTCCTTGGCTTGTCTCCCCACCCCACAAATGGTTTGGCTTCAGGTCTTGAGGTACTTATATTGGGTGCCGGTACTACAAGCCTTTCCTTTGCTGACTGGATTTGGTGGGCAGGGGTTCATGGATACCCAGAAACTTGGCTAACACCCTTTGGAGACCCCTGGTAAGAGGAGCCTGAGGTGTGGGGGAGGAAAGATGTTTCCGGGCCCAAGGGCAGTTCTTACAGTGCTGTGGGGCCAGGATGTCACCAGCTCCCAGCCTTGCCCCTCGCTGATCTTGGGAGTCTGCAGCCTTGCAGTGAAGCTGCCTGGAGAGAGCAGTGTGTCGAGAACTCTTGTCCCTATGCTGAAGTCTTTGGGAAAGTCTGCTTACAGGGACCTCTGCTAGTCTTCTAGCCTGGGCTGGGTGGCTTTTTACTGTAACTATGGATGACCTCAATCTTGAATCCCCTCCTCCATGGTCTGCTTTGGGTTTCCTGGGACTCTCTCTCTTTTTGGCTGAAGATGGGGCTGAAGCCTTGTCCTGTCTCTTGCCTGAGGCTGGAACCTTAGGGCCTAGGGTCTCTTCCAGGCCTGGGCAGTTCTCACCAGCCTCCATGTAAACACATGACCCCTGGGATGAGATCTGGGACACCATCTTTTTCATTCTTTGCTCTCTCTGAGAACCTTGTTCTGCCCTCCCATACTTTTGTGGCTGAGGGTGGGAAAAGGAGTGAGAGTGGTAACAGTGGGAGACCTGAACAGACTGAGTTACTGTGCTCTGAATTTTGTGGGGATGACAGCTTGAAGAAAGGGGGCACAGATTGGGAGGATGAGTCTGCTGTGGAGGACAGGAAGAAAATCTCCGGGTGGCTTGAGTTGAGCCCAGGACAGGGGAGCTGCCAAATGATTGACTTGGGCCAAGAGATCTGGAAGCAGAGCTCTGCTGTAGTTTCTTCCGCCTGAGTTCCAACTCTCTACTCCAGTGCCAGGCCTGGATCCCAGAGTGGGTGGGCACCTGTGGGACAGCCTCTCCCTGGGAGGATGGAGTCTCTGCGTTAACCCCTGGGAAAAGCTCTCCCTTAGACAGGCCAGGCTGGTTGGGCTCAGTCTTCAGAGCTACAGCTAGGGTAGGAGGCCAGGGTATTGGCTGCAGGGGATCCACTGCTGGAAGGCTGGGGTCCTGGAGGATCCCTCTTTGTTGCATATTCCTCCACACAAACTCAAGGTCAACATGTGGATCTGGTAGAGGAGCAGAGAGTGACCTGGGGTTTGATGCTGGGAGTTCAGTGGTCCAGCAGTTCCCTCTCTGCTGCACTGTTTCCCCCTCAGGTCTACAGTTGCATTGGTCTCCAATAGGCTCACTTGTGTGAGACTTTGACATAGAGTTTGGGGACGGGCTGGGGCCCCACAGTGGCGACACAGGAACACAACAGATTTCTTTCTGCTCCTTATCCCCCCTAATAGGCTCAGAGTCAGACTGGACTCCCAAAGAGTTGGCTCTGTGTGGGTCTTGGGGTAGGCTACAGTCTGGGAGCTCAGAGGCCCAGCAGTTCTTTCTCCTTTGTATGTCCCCACATCTAGCTTCCGAATCAAACAGGACCCCCATGGGGCTAACTCTAAGAGAATCTAGTATAAGAGGTGGGGGTGGGCTGAATGCCAGAGATGGAGATTCAGAAGCCCAGGAATTTCTGGAATGATCAGTGTCCTTCCATGTAGCTTCTGACCCAATGAGGCCTCCCAAAGGAGTGATTTTGTGTGGTTCTAGAATGGGAGCTAGAGATGGGCTATGGGCAGGGGCTGCGGACTCTGAGATCGAGAGTTCTTCTCTCTGCCTCATGGCCTCCCCTAAAGCTTTGGACTCAGACAAGACTGCCTGGGCACCCATTCCTAGGGGCTCCGGCAGAGAGGCTGAGGGAAGGCTGGGAGATGAACCTATGTTTGCAGAGGCCCAAAGATTATCTCTAGTCTGCATGCCCTTCCATGGAGTCTCAGATCCTGATGGGGCACATGCAGGCCTGGTTCCGTAGTGTCCTGGGTCGAGGTCCCAGGGTGGGGGCTCAAAGGCCCAAGGGTTTGCTGAATTTTCTCTGCATCCCTGCTGGGGCATGTATTCAGATGGATCTCCCAGGGAACTGCCTCCTTGGAGTTTTGGTAGGGGATGGGGGGAAAGGAAGGGGGCTGGCATTGGAGACCCAGAGGCCAGAGGGTTCTCTCTGTGCCCCAAGTTTCCCCAGAAGTCCTTGTTTGCAGAAGGTTCCCCTTCAGGGCTGACTTTCTGGGATTCTGACAGAGAATCTGGGGATTGGCAGGGGGCTGGCATTGGAGGCTGAAAGGCTTGAGGATTCTCTTTATGTCCTGTGGTTCCCCACTGAATCTCATATACAGGTGGAGCTCCCAGGGTGCTAGTTCCTTGAGGTTCTATCATGGGGGCTACAGATTGGCAAGGGACTGGGACTGGAGGCTCAGAAATCTGAAAATTCTCTCTTTGCCTTGTGGTTTCCCAGAGGGCCTTAGATTCAGACAGGCCTCCTATTGGGCTGACTCCCTGGCATTCTGGCAGAGAAGCTAGGGTTGGGCTGGAAGCTGGCATTGCTGGCTCAGAGGCTTTGGGGTCCTCCTTTTGCCCCATGGTCCTCCATGGGGCCTCAAACCTAGTTAGGGCTTCTAGAAGGCTAGAGGGATACTCTCCTAGAGAGGCAGAGAATGAATCTGGAATGTGTTGTTGGAGGCTAGGATCCGGTGGCACCTTCCACCAGACCTCAGATGAATGGAAGAGCTTGGAGGGTCTGGTTCTTTGGATTTTAAGCTGTGGGTGCAGGGCTTGATCCTCAGAGACCCAAGGGACCTCTCTCTGCAGTGTAAGCCACTGTGTATTTGCCTCAGTGCCAGATAGGTCTTTCTTATGGTCCATGGGAAAGGGTTTAAGAGGGAGGGGTAGTGATGGGACACAAGGGGAAGATGGAGGGGGAAGTTGGTGAGGATCAGAGGGCATCTCTTTCAAATCTTCTGTAGTATGGACTTCATGGGTAGAAATCTGGCTTGAGGAGCAATACTGGGGAAGCAGCAATTCTGGGGATCTAGGCAGAAAGGCATGCTTGTTGAAGAAGACAGAAGGACTAACAGATAACTTCGGAGGAGAGCGGCCACCTGAGCTCAGGAAGATGGCCTCCAAGGACTCACTGTGCAGAGAGGGGAGACCCCAGAAGAGTTGGCTTTTTCTCTTCTGTAAACGGCTCCCTGATGCTGTCTTGTGCCTCACAGGCAGGTTGGTCAAGATCTGAAAGGTGGGGAAGGATCTGGAAGGGCTTGAGGTCCGCGTGAGTACTTCCTCTAGTGTCCCTATGGCCTTATGGAGGCCCTCAGAACAACAGGATGGCTGGGATGAGGCTATAGTGGCTTGGTCTCCAATAGGAGCTTCTTTGGGAAGAGAACATGGCTTCAGTGGATCCGGAGATGCCTCCTCTTCTTCCTCCTCTTCTTCTTCCTCTTCCTCTTCCTCCTCTGACTTCTGCTTCCACAGACGATCAAGGAAAGCCACACAGTATGGAAGTGGTAGGCTCTAGTGAGAAAGATACAATTGGACATGAAGCCTTTTTAGAGACAAGTGTGTGTCATGAAATCTTAAGTCTCTGTCCTACACTCAGGGTGAACAGTTACTCACTGGAGCCCACATCTATGGTCAGTAGTCACTTATGCATCTGGTGTTAATGGCCATTACCTAGCCACTTTTGGAGATCAGCATTCCCTTACATAGCTCTGTATCTTGCGTCAGTGATCATTAACCTGGCTTCAAGTCTAGTGTCAGTGGTCACTTACCCAGCCTTACATTTAGGGCTTATAGTCACTCCCTTGGGCCCACATCCATGTCAGTGATTCCTCACTTGAACTAACGTGGTGAATCACCCAGCTGCACATCCATGTTACCCACCTTGCCTTGCATCTTGTCCCCAGAGTACCAGGGCTGAAGCTGTCGCCATCTCCAAAGCTGCCACCACCTCCGGATCTGCCAAACCATGAACAAGAATAGTGTTACCAGAGTCCCTGGACTCTGGAGGCAGCTGTTGCCACAGTGTCTGCAGGCCAGGACATGGGTCAGCTGGCCCCAGAGAAGCTTCATGTCCTCTTGAGCCCCATGCAGGCCCTCTAGCAGCCATTCCATTTTCCTCAGCCTAGTGGCAGTTTACCCTGATGTCATCACTGCATCACAGAACAAAGAACTCCCATCCCCCACATACCTAACAGCAGTCTTCCTGAATTTAAGGCCAAAAAATTGCCCCCCACCAGACAACTCATACTTCATACAGTGAAGCCTGGGTGATCCCCTTCTGTCTCTATTGCCAAGGTCAGAATTATCTTCAGGCATTGTGCTTGAGGACATAGATTCTAGCATCAAACTGCCTTATTCACATCCCAGCTCTGCCACTTACTACCTGTGAAATCTCAAAGTACTTAATCTTTCAGTGCCTCAGTTTTCTCATCTGTAAAATGGAGATAATATCACTACTTACCACTTAGGGTTGCTTTGAGGATTAAATGATAGATTAGACTTGGTTACCAGTGGGATGGGATGAAGTACAGAGGAAGTTGAAGATGACTCCAGGGTTCCTGACTTGGGGAACTAGGTGTGTATGTTAGTGCCATTTTACTGAGATAGGTAACACAGACTTGGCACCCAATTTAGGATGAGGGGCAATGTGTTCCATTTTAAACATTTGAATTTGAAGTTCCTGTGACAAGGAAATATTAGGCATAGGACAGTTAGCTACATGGACCTGAAGCTTGGGAAAGCAGTCTATGGGGGAGATGTAAATTTGACAGCTAGCAGTATATACGTAGCATCTGAAACTATACAGAGGCTTAAAGATATAAACTGATATGTAACATCTGGCCGAGACAATATGGCCAGCAGTGTTTAAAAAAAATTTTTGAATGAGTAGCCAACATTGTAAAATTAGTAGATTGTACATAAAATAATATTTCTGGCTCAAAATCTGGCAACACAGAGCTCTCATTCCCACAAAATAAAGACCATTTGGAGCTAAGTAGCAGTTGCTCCCTTAGTGGCCATGAGCTTTCCAGTTCACCGTATTCTCTTTGTTAATGCCAAGGCTAAGGGCTAGTTCCTGTTTATCATTGTGCCTATGATTTTGTTTTCTTACACTTGTCTATTTTTAGTCATTTTATTACCCGCCTGGTATTTGAGTTTGCTACCTCTGGTTGAAGAAAGTAAGTTGAGTTCTTATAGGAAATAGAGAAGGCAGTACTGAATACCTTTTCTGTGCTAGTTAATTTACATTTATGGCAGGATAACTTACCAAGTTCTTAATTGCTATCTCCTAGTCATTGCCAAAAGAGACACCCAGTAGTATAAAAAGGTAACTTTGCTCTCCTTTCTTCCAGGAATTCTAAGTTTCTTGTCTCATAGAATAGTTAGTGGATTTTGTGTTTTCTAGTCCCAAACTAAAGTTGCAATACACTGTTCTACAACCGTATCCAGGCTCTTGTGTGGGAGGAGAATTTAATTTAGCTGGGTATTCTTGAGAAGGAAACAATGGAGGAGGTGGTGGGTTGAAAGAAGGGGAGTTGCCCAAGGATAGCAGTGGGTCCAGGGACTTGAGAAAAGAGATGTTGCAATAGGTTCCATGAGTGACAGAAGTCCATTAGGAGGCAACAGGACTTCTGATGGGGAGAGCTGATTTAATGGTTAGGGCACTAAACATCTAGTACATAGTCTTGGGAACTGCAGCAGCAGATGCTGATATATACACTTGTCAGAGAGGCTGTGGAGCCACTTGCTTTTTAATGGACTGTATGGGATTAGACAATGTGTGTTCCAGTGGCAACCATGACAGACTCAAGACCCAAGGCTTTTTTGTTTGTTTGTTTGTTTGTTTGTTTGTTGTTGTCAATGTATACTATGCCAAAGAGGGAAAAAGTCCTCCAATCATGATTAATACGTCTTCCAACCTTGATAGATGAAAGATTCAAACCAGGTTTAATTTAATTTAGAAAAATTAAGTAATGTGATGTTTCTTGTGCCTCAGTGTTGTTTCTAATCTTTACAACTCTTTGAGGTAGGTATTGTTATATTCTTTCACATAGGGGAAACTGAAGCACAAAGACATTAACATATGTAAACTATATAAAATATTATTATATCTACATATCCATAGATATATAGATATCCCAGAAGGCAGAGTCAGGGATTGAGAATCCCCTTGTATTGTGAGGAATCATTTGGATACAGGTGACAGAAAATATAATCTAAGTGGTGTAAACGAATGGGAATGTATTGACTCATCTGAACAATCCAGGAGTAGGGTTGGCTTCAGGTAATAGAATTTATGCAGGGATTCAATTTGATGTCATCAGGATTCAGTTTTCATATCTTAACTTTCTGTCTTCTGTGCTGGCTTTATTTTCAGGTTTTCTGTGGTAGCAGGTTCAAGTGAAGCTGAAAATGTGGTGTTGCTATGACAATATTGTGCTTATGATTTCCAGATGGTCAGGTATCCATCACTGAACTACTCATTGAACTGCTCACAGGGGAATAGAATGCTGCTTCTGACAGGTCTGGGTCACATACATACCATTGGAATAAGGGTAGGGAGGGAAGAGCACTCCACCTGTACATGGACTGAGACTGAAGAAGTGGGGGTGTGGTCATTCCTCCAGAGGACATAGACATACTATTTCCAGAAAGGTGTATGCATGCTGACATCAAAACAAAATAAAACAGATGTCTACTACAGCTCTTTCTAATTACCGCATTTTGTTTTCTGGCCCAGAGCCATGCCAGATCTTTTGGCACCCAAGGCTTAAGTTGAAGTGTGAATGCAGATCCTCTGAAGGTTGGGGAAGGGGCTGAATGAGGCCTAGGGCAGAGATCTTGAAGTGGGGGGAATCTATGAGAGACCCAAACATCCATGTGGACAGACTATTCAGTGACCTAGACTCTCAATTCCTAGACCTTTTCATCTCAGACTCCTTTACCTCTGTTCCAATTCAGCTATGGCCATAATCTAAAGCCTCATCATCAGGAACTACTCTGCCTTCTTAAATAATACAATCTTGCATCACCCTCTGACTTCAACCTCCAGATTTGTCCTAAAATGCCAACTCTTTAACCTTGTCAGGACGTCTAGTCGATTGACCTTTCCACTTCCTCCGGCCCATGAGCAACCTCTTGCCTTTATTTCCTCCCTCTCCAAGATAGACTTCATGGTTAATCAGCATCCACCAACTCATTCTCCTTTCATCATTTACACCTGTCAAAATCCCAGCTCTGCCAGAACTGCCCTTTAGGAAGGCAGGGCTCAGCACTATTGGATAAAAATCACACATATAGGTAAGCTGGTGCCACCATAAACTCATGGTCTACAACTATGCCCAGCTCCACCGACACTTGAAAAGTATTTATTTGTGCATTCCACTTATTAAGTGCCTGCTATCTCACTGTTCTAAGCATTTGGGATCTATGGGTGATCAAAACAGGCAAAGCTTCCTGACCGTGGAGCTTACATCATTTATTCTTTAGTAAACTCACCCATCCCACTTAAAATCAATTCAAACCTTCTTTACTTTCCTCAACTTCTGTTTCTCCCTGCCCCTAGCAGATATGGCTGACTTCTACTTTTCAGAGGAAACAGAAGCCATCCTATGGGAACTTTTATCAAAACCCATTGCCTCCGATCTTCTTCCTGCTACAGTGAAAGTTGTTCCTCTGTGAGGCCTTCCTTTACCCTCCCAGGCTAGGACGGGTACCCTTATCCTCTTCTCCCCCACCGGCACTTTCCACACTAGATTGTAACTTGTGTCTAAATTATCTGAGGGCAGGGACCTTGTCTACTCAGTTTGCTGCTTTAATCTCAGTATCTGGTGCTTAGTATCTGGTCAGAGCTCAGTACTGTCAGGGTGAATGAGTGAATGAACGGGAGAGATTTCTGGCAGTGGGCTTGCTCCGGGGCGGGGCCTGCTCCGGGCGCGGGGGCGGGGCGGGGCCGGGGCGGCTCAAGGGCTGTCTTCCTCAGGTTTCTCGGAGTCTGCCTCGAGGCAATACCTCAGGACGCTGAAGTAAGCATCCTTGAGACTAGAGTTCACAGCCAAGATTCAGGCCGGGCTTTTCGGACGCCCCAGGGCCCTTTCCGCTACAGGACTCCCTGATCTGCGGGGCCTCTGGGTGGGACGGCTGCTCCCAGCACCAGCGGCTGAGCCCGCCGGCGTCGACGCGCGGCCGTGGCTTCCGCCCCCTAAGCGGCTCAACTCTCCAGTAGTTTTTCTCCCTTTCCCTCCGCCTTACCTCTCCCTTTCCCTACCCTCTCTCTCTTCTCCTGCCTCCATTCCTCTTCCCGCCTACCCCAGAGGGATGCGGAGTTAAGAGCCGGGCCAGCAATCCACACGGGTTTGTCCACTCACCCTGAGGTCCCCAGTGTCCTGAAAATGTCAGGACTGGTCAGGACAGTGAGAGCTGACGGAGCCGCCCTTCCGGGAGGGCCCAGGGTCCTCGGGTGGGCGATGCTCTCTGTCCCGGAGCAGCTGTCGCGAGGGTGGGGGGGATGCAGGGAACCGCGAGGCCGCGGGGCGGGGGCAGTGGGAGCCCCGCACTGGCCCGTAGGCGCCGAGTGTCAGTGGGCGGAGGTCAGTCTTGAGGGGCAGTGGTGAGGCCTCGAGCTGCCAGGCCAGGCCGCAGGCTTCTAGAAGGGAGGGAAACCCAAGATAACACCTTCAAATCTCAGGTGTTGGTGGTACTTTATTAGGGGACTACGATGTGTCAGGTCCTGTGTTTGATAGGAACTCTAGCTGTATTCCCAGTAGAGGTAAGAAGAAATGTTGCTGGTTTGTTTTTTGTTTGTTTGTTTGTTTTTTAGTTCTTCCCGTTATCGTAGTATTATATACTGAATTTAGAATATATGAAAAAAGTAGAAGGAAGAATCCCATAAACTTCCAACCTCAAAATAATTTCCATAGCAGTTTGACATATTTCTTTCCAGACTTGGCTATTCATATTTTTACATTGTTTAAATAAATGTAGGTTTTTGTAAGGGAGGTAAATGGTTAATATTTTAGCATAAGCCTTTTCTAAACACCATAAACTCTTCTAAATATCATTTTTGATGACTGTGTTATTCTCTGAAGTAGAGTCTCTGAAGTAGTGAATTAGCACTGACTTCTGTGAGCTTCATTTTCAGAAATTCCAGTTGCTTGCTAAACATCCCCAAGCTCGATTTCCCACAGGTATCCCAGGCTTAACATCTTTATAACTTAGGTCATTTTCTTTTTCTGTCCCAACGTGCTCTTCCTGTTGTATTCCCCAAAGCAATTAGTATTGCCTAGTCACCCAGGCAAGAAACATAGGGGCCATTCCACACTGCTCCCTCTTCATCTTTCCTATTAGTCATCAGTCACCAACTTTTGCTAAATAGCTACTGTTTCTCTAATCTATCTCTCTTCCCCATTGCTACTGTCACCCTAGTAGTTCAGGCCCTCATCATTTCTCCTGTAAACTGTGCAGTAGCCTCCTAGCTGATCTCCATTCCTCCAGCTTGGACATCTTAAATCCTTTTCCTTCACTACTGCCAATGCAATCTACCTAAAACAAAAATGTTCATGATACTACCCTCCTTAAAACCCTTCAGCGTGGTCATACTTTCTGCATGGTATAGAGAACCCTCCAGATGCAGATCTTTCTCTACTTCTTTGATTTCTCTTGCCATTACCTGCTGGCATTTGTTATTCTAGTAATAGAGGAATGCTTGTAGTCCCCCATACTGTTCATTGCTTCCATATCTTTGCTTTTCATGATTTTGATTTCTCTGTCTGGATTGCCCTCATCACTTTTTTCCACCTGGCTAATTCTTAATTGTCCTTCTATCTTAATTCAGGCATCATCTCCTCAGGAAATCTACCCTGAAGGTCTAGGTTGGGCTAAATGTCTCTTCTTTATGCTCTACATAGTGATTATCTCTGTCTTTTCGGTTAAAACATCTTTTAAAACACTTTAAATCTATTTACTTTATATATAATGACTTAAAATTTTAATATCAGCAGTCTGAGCATGTCTTATTTTTCAATTTGCAGTCTTTCAAGATTCTTGGTTATGGAGGTCTGTTTCCTTGTATGTTTGATATATGTTTGTAGGAGCTCACATTTGGTTAAACCTTAACTTTGTGAATCCTGAAGGGACTGGATTGAGATGATTTGTCTTGGTTTTTCCTAGGTGCTAAAAGATTCTACCAACCTGGAACTGTTGTTTCTGCTTATTTCTTGGATTGAGATTTCTCAGACTGTGAGTATAGTATAAATTCAAGTCACAGGTCTTTCTGAGCTTCGGGCTATGATTATAAATTATAAGGAAAACTTACTCAAATAAATGTTAGTTTTTCTACTGATTTGCTATTTTGTCTGTTTCTCAAATCTGTCTCTACTCCCCATTCTTAGTGTCACCAGAGACAGATTGTTTTTTGTTGTTGTTATTGCTTCTTGTTTCCAGTATGCAGATTTTTCTGTTCATGTCTTCAAGATATAGCCCTTTTGGTTGCCTGGCTTTATGTGCAGTTCTTAGATTCAGCTCCCCTACTTTGTCAAGTCTAAATACTCTTCCTCAGTGGGGCTGATAACCAGCAAAGCTTTAGGTTTCTGGGTTGGGCATGTTTTTAGGGCAGCCCTGGTGTCTGTGTTGGCTTTCCATCTAATTTTGGCTCTAGAATTTCTTTGTTCCTCCTTTCCTCTCTCCCTGTTTCCCTTCCTCCAATCCCCTTTCTTTTTTTCCCGTCCTTCCTTCCTCCCTGCCTCTTTCTTTTCTTTCTTTCTGTCTTCTTTCCTCCTTCTTTCTTTCTGTCTTCCTTCCTTTTTCTTTCTTTCCCTTTCTTCCTTTCTTTCTTTCTTTCCCTTTCCTTCTTTCTTTCTTTCTTTCTTTCTTTCTTTCTTTCTTTCTTTCTTTCTTTCTTTCTTTCTTTCTTTCTTTCTTTCTTTCTTTCTTTTCTTTCCTGCTTGCTTGCTTGCTTGCTCTCTCTCTCTCTCTTCTTTCTTTTGAGAGCTTCCCTTACTTTCCTGTAAGCTCTGCAATGCCTGTAAAAGTGTATTTGCTCTAGTTTAGCCAGGATTTAGATGTTTCGCAGTAGAAGGGTATTTCATAATATTTAGCCTTGTTAAATTACTAGAAATAGAAATCTTATAAACTTCATTTAAAAAAATTGGATTCTATTTCAAACTTACTTGCAGATTTTTACCATGGAATTGCTGTGAAATACTTGTTTGATTTTTTTTTTTTTGGTCATTAAAAAAATTTCTTTTTTTAAATCAGAGTAATGTATGCACATTGTTTTAAAAGTCAGGTAGTAATTTATGTCTTTTAACAAAAAGCAGGTATTTTTCTCCCACTTTTTTCTACTGCAAGTTGTGCTTTCCAGAGGTAACCACTTTGAGTTCTTTTGGCTATTTTCTTTTTTTTTGTATTGTTGACATCCTTATTTTTAAAAAATATACTTTTACCAATATTTCTTGACTTATTAATTTTAGACAGTATATATTGGTTTCTAACTATGGAAGATGAAGACTAGGCTTTCATAGTCATCTCCATTTTTCTTCCCCCATACTACTAATAGAGTTAAAATTTTTGGTTAAATCAGTATTCAATGTTTTTTTAGACTGTATAAATATAATTTACCGTGTGTCAAACAGTATACCTCTATTGTGTTTCCTTTTTTATACAACTTTTTGTTTTTCCAGTACTAAGTTTTCTCATTATCTGGTTTTCTGTATATCTGTAGTCTCTCTCAAGCCTGCTTATCACATAGCTGAAAATCATCAAATAATCATTTACAGTTCCTTACTTCAAGCTCAATCTCCACTTTCTGGGTCTGTTTGAGGTTTGATTTACCCTGTTCTCTTCTGCAGGTACTTAACTTGGTAGTTACTTTGCTTTGCTAAGTCAGTTACCACTCCTCCATTTGATTTCCATCTGCTACAAGTTTGTTGGCATCTTTTATTTTATTTAAAACTTTTTTTATTTTTAAATTTTTAATTCTTTGTGGAAATCTTTTATATATCCCCTCTCATTCCTGTCATTTTTAATAGTTTATTTTGTTTTTCCTTTGCTTTTAATGGAATTTTGGGTGAGAGAGGAGATAAACAAGTATGTTTGATCCACCATGTTTAACTAGAATGCAAACACTTAATTTTAATTAATTAATTTATTTTTATTGAGGTAACATTGGTTTATAACATTATGTAAGTTTCATGTGTGGAACATTATATTTCTACCTCATGCTCACAATAAAAAATTTAGTTTCTGTTCATCACTGTACAGTTGATCCCCTTTACCCATTTTGCTGTCCTCCCTGCCCCTGACCCTCTGATAACCACTACTGTATTCTTGGCATCTTTGTGTTTATTTTTGTTTGATTTTGTTTGTTCATTTATTTTATTTTTATTTTTAATATTTCACATATGAGTTAAATCATCCTTATTTGACTTTCTCCTTCCAAACACTTTATTTTAAATGTGTGACAGCACATGATCCATTTTCTCATCAATGTTTTAAAGTATGTGTATAGAAATCTCAAGTTTTTAAACAACATTTATAGTTGTTTCTTTATATATTTTTTGACATGTTATAGTTACTGTGCCATTATTGTGCATATAATATTGTGTATAATGTTGTACACTAAAATTCCCTTTGTCAGATGATTTCCTTTATGTTGTGTGAAGGAAATTCACTTGAATGAATCCTCATAGTTGACAACAGAGTGAGACCCAGTGCTTAACGAGATTAATCACCAATGCTGCATAAGTCTGTTGTGAAAAAGTGTGTTTCTGAGTGATAAACACCAAAAAAATACTTGACAGTAGAGAAGAATGAAAAAGCTGTTGGTTGTGTAAAAAATTTTCACAGATAGTAAAATGGACAATATTAAGAGACATTTGACAAATATTTAGAGACATTAAGAACAAATTTTATAAGAAGTTTCCTTTAACAGTCATTTCAACATGTAAGCAATATGAACAAATAATTACTGAGACATCTTTCATCCTTTTTTGGTACTATCTTCAAATCCAGTGTATACTTTACACTTACAGCACATCTCAGTTCAGACTAGCCACACTTCAAAGTGCTTTAGCCACATGTGACTAGTGGCTACCATATGTGACAACATAGGATTAAATTATGAAGACAGTTCAAAATACTTGCAGGAGAACAGTCTTTCAACAACCATTCATCAGTGACCTTACCTTCTCAGGTATCTCTGGATCAAGAGTTTCCTTTGTGATTGAACTGATCTGGAGAGCAATGCTGAAATGCTGCAGTCTAAGCTCTATACCCAGAGGACAAATTCCTATCGAATGGAAAGTTCATGTACCTGTTGGTCTGAGATTGTTTACCCTTTTTGGTAAGGACTACTGACTAAAAATCAATTGAGGATCACATACAGAAAACATTTATTTAATATTTTCAAAGAAGAACAAATAGAAAATACTTCAATTATTTAAAAATGATTTCTGGGTAAGAGCCCAGAATTTCATTAATTCCATGTAGAAAATAATATTATTCATATATAATGAATGTCTGCAAATTGCCTAGAGAGAGAAGAGTAAGAAGTGAGTCCAAACCCCTTCCTTTTTTGTTTTCAGCATCAGTGCAGAGGGAAGAAGAGGAACAGAGAGGGAGCATTTGGTAGGTAAGGGTTAAACCTCAGTGTCTCCTTTCCATGAGACCCAGGTCCACATCCACAGTCTCTAAGGGCATCAGCCACTGGAGCTCATCCCTCTTAGAAAACAAAGGCCTCAGCAGGGAGAGTCAGAGGAAGGAGTCAGATCCAAGAACGCTTCCCCAGTCCCCTGCTCGGCCCATCCACAGGAGTGAAAGAACGGTGGAGCTGGCCAGTGGGTCTTGCCCACCAGGTGGCAGTGTGAGACACGGTGGAACAGATATCTGGAGGCCGAACTTTTGGGTCCTGATTTGGGACAAACTGTTTCACGTTTTTAAGGTTCAGATTCCTCCTTGAGATACACCTGACCTTCATCCCTCACAGCGTGGTTATGAGGATCAGATGGAATAAAGTATAAAACACTATTCCAGACTTTAGCCTGTCTGTTGTCAGTGACTATTTGACCGTGTGTACTAATGCTTAGGGTCTTAGAGTCTAGTCTCCCAAGGGCCTTCCCCAGAGGACAGTTTTGTTCAGCCTCCTATAAGAGCCTTTGCTCCTACCTTCACCGCACGTGACTGAGTCTCCTGGTTTTCCGGCTGGGAGAGCTCGCCAGAAAGGAGCTCATGTAATGTGGGACCTGCTTGCTCTTCGGAAAAGCAAGTATTTAATTAATCTCTTCTCCCTCTTTCCTGTCCTCCTCTTCCTAGCATGGCTTATGTGATTCCAGGCCCCAGTGCAACTGAGGCTGACATGGGAGGATAAACCTACAGGGAAGGGAATGTGAAAGAAAGCCCCTGCTTGCGGAATAAAAGACGTATCATGAAGTCAGTGACGTGGGGAAATGTGACTCCTACCAGGCCTACTGGGCCCTCCTATCCCCATTACGCTCCTGACTGTATTTTGTATGTCCTGTCTTTTGCAGCCAGATGGCATGCTTCTTTTTTTTGGGTAGAGTTGGGGCAGCTTCTTCATGAGAGCTCTTTGTAGCAAGATCCCTACTGGGAGGATCATGAGAAGAGTGACTGTAGAAGTTGATCTTTTGATGTTTGGGGAGGCTGGGGAAGGTGCCCTCTTTGTGTCCCATTGGCTTCCACAGGTTCTGTGCCTGAGCCACTCCTTCTTGCTCTGGCCTCCCCATTCTCACCAGACCCTTTAGAAAACCAATTAAGAGCCCTCTCATACTGTCCTATTTATCACCCAGTCAGCCTGAGGACCTACAGAGGCCCATCTTCCCATGCCATACCTACCTTAGCTTTCTTCATTAGCTTTCTTCCTTTAATTTTACCCCAACATTTTAGTGGGCCCCAGCCTTACGTCACTCTTTTCATTCACATCACTGGCCTTCTTCCTTCCATTAGAAGTCACTCTGCAATTTGCCCCCATATTTTCACTGACCTATTTTTTTCATTCCCTGATAGCTTTATCTCCTCCATCTCTGGAGCTCTCCTTGCCACTGGTCTCTCTCTTTTCCTTTTTATTCACTTAATCTTTGACCCTACCCCTAACTTTCATCTTTGTTCAGGATCTCTGCTACTCCCCTACCTCCCCACAAATTCTCAAGACTGGGTCTCTCTTTATGACCAGTCTTTTTATTACTCTCACCACCATGTGTCTTTTGGCCACCAGCCCTTTTTGCCACTGAATCCCACTTACTTATTGGATTGTCTTTTACCTGTAACATTTGCCTTTGCCCTTCTTCCTTCAGAGCACTCTCAGATCCTATTCTCTAGCTAGACTTTGTGTCTGGACCATTTCACCTCACCTGACTCCACCTTTTCTTAGGATATCAACCTCTTATGCATGGATCCCTCTTACTCATTTTTAAAAATTTCTAAAAATTGAGAAGTAATCCCCATACTTTAGAATTCAGCCCTTTATCTATCTATTTATTTATTTATTTTTATTGAATTTTAATTGATTTACAATGTTGTGTTAGTTTCTGGTGTACAGCATAGTGTACATTTAGTTATACATTTATGTATTCTTTTTCATTATAGATTATTACAAGATACTGAATGTAGTTCCTTGTACTATACATTAGGCCCTAGTTGTTTATCTATTTTATATATACTAGTTTGTATCTGCTAATCCCAAACTCCTGGTTTATCCATCTCTCCCCCTTTCCTCTTTGGTAACCATAAGTTTGTTTTCTATGTCTGTGAGTCTCTTTGTTTTGTAAGTAAGTTCATTTGTATCTTTTTTTTAAGATTCATATATAAGTGGTATCATATATTTATCTTTCTCTGTCTGACTTACTTCACTTAGTATGACCATCTCTAGGTCCACCCATGTTGCTGCAAATGGCATTATTTCATTCTTTTTTATGGTTGAGTAGTATTCCATTATCTATCTATCTGTCTGTCTATCTATCTATCTCTATCTATCTACCTATCTACTTATCTATCTATCTTCTTTATCCAAGATATACATCACATCTTCTTTATCCAGTCATCTGTCAATGGACATTTAGGTTGCTTCCATATCTTGGCTATTGTAAATACTGCTGCTGTGAACATTGGGGTACATGTGTCTGTTCAAATTAGAATTTTCTCTAGATAAATGTCCAGGAGTGGGATTGCTGGATTTTGTGGTAGCTCTATTTTAGTTTCTTAAGGAATCTCCATACTATTCTCCATAGTGGCTGCACCAAATTACATTCCCACCAACAATGTAGGAGAGTTCCCTTTTCTCCACACCTTCTCCAGCATTTATCATTTGTGGACTTTTTAATGATGGTTATACTGACCAGTGTGAGGTGATACCTCATTGTAGTTTTGATTTACATTTCTCTGATAGAATTCACCTCTTATAGTATACAATTCAGTAGTTTTTAGGGTATTCTCAAGGTTCTGCAAATCATCACCCTATCTAATTCCAAAACATTTTTATCATCTCAGTAAGAGGTGTGCCCATTAATACACTCCTCATTCCTCTCTTCTCTCAGCCCCTGGCAACCATTAATCTAGTTTCTGGGTAGATTGTCTCTATAGATGTGCCTGTTCTGGATATCTCATATAAATGGAATATATAATTGAACTTTTGCATCTAGCTTATTTCACATAGCATAAGATTTTGAAAGTTTATCCTTGTAGCATGTACCAGTACCTCATTCCTTTTTAATGGCTGAATAATATTCCATTGTATGAATACACCACTTTGTTTTTCAGTTTGTCTGTTGGTGGGCATATGAGTTGTTTTAATCTTTTGGTTATTATGAACAGTGCTGGTATAAACATTTGTGTATAAGTTTTTATGGGAATGTTTTCATTTCTCTTGGGTATGTACCTTGGAGTGAGATTGTTGGGTCTATGATAATTCTGTTTGAATTTTTGAAGAACCACGAAACTATTTTCTAAGTAACTGCACCATTTTACATTTCCCAGCAATGTATAATTGTTCCCTAGTGACTAATGATGTTGACATCTTCTCATGTGTTTTTTTTGCCATTTAAGTATCTTATACTTTGGCAAAATTTCTATTCAAGTCTTTTGCCTATTTTAAAACTGGGTAAGATTGTCTTTTTGTTTTGAGTTATAAGAGTATTTTATATATTCCGGATACCAAACCCTTATAAATATATGATTTGCGAATACTTTCTCCCATTCTTTGAGTAATCTTTTCACTCTCTTATAGTGCCCTTTAAAGCACAAAAGTTTTTAATTTTGATGAAGTCCAATTTTTCTATTTTTCCTCTGGTTGCTCACATATTTGGTGTCATATCTAAGAATCCATTGCCAAATACAAGATCATGAAGATTTACTCCTGTGTTTTCCTCTAAAAGTTTTGTGGCTTTAGCTCTTATACCTAGGTCTTTGATCCATTTTTGTGTCATTGTTGTTTCTTTTAAATCAATTAATTTTTATTGAGAGATAATTGACACATAACACTGTATTAGTTTTAGGTGTAGACTTCATTGTTTTTAGTGTGATAAAATACATATAGCATAATATTTTTCATTTTAACCATTTGTAAGTGTACAACTCAGATTTAGGCATTAGATACATTCACAATGTTGTATAATCATCACCACTATCTATTCCTAAAATTTTTTCATCATTCCCAGCATAAATTCTATACCCATTAAATAATAACTCCCTCCCCCAACCCCAGATCCTGGTAACCTCTATTCTCCTTTCTGTCCCTATAGATTTGCCTACTCTAGGTACCTTATGTAAGTGGATTCATACAATATTTGTCCTGCTGTGTCTAGTTAATTTCACTTAGCCTAATGTTTTTCAGATTTATCCATGTTGTAGCATATATAAAAATTTTCACTTCTTGGCTGACTTATATTCCATTGAATGTAAATACTGCATTTTGTTTATCCAGTCATTTGTTGATGGACACTTGGGTTGTTTGCATCTTTGGCTTTTGTGAATAATGCTGCTATGCACGTTGATGTACAAATATATGTTCAAGTTCCTGCTTTCAATTCTTTTGGATATTTGGTAGAATTGCTGGATGATATGGTTGTTCCATTAAACTGTTCTCCACAGTGTCTGCACTATTTTACATTCCCATCAGCAATGCACAAGGGTTCTGATTTCTCCATATCCTTGTAAACACTTCTTATTTTCTGTTTTTTTAATTATAGCCATCTTAATAGGTAGAAGTGGTATCTGACTGTGGTTTTGATTTGCATTTCCCTCTATGCTAATGAAGTTGAGCATCTTTTCATGTGCTTATTGGCTATTTGTGTATCTTCTTTGGAGAAATGTCTATTTAAGTCCTTATGTTTGATTTAGTTTATTTGCTTTTTTTTGTTGAGTTGTTTTTATATTCTAGATACTAATCTCTTATTAGATTTATAATTTGCAAATATTTTCCCATTCTTTTCACTTTCTTGATAGTGTCCTATGATGCATAGAAATTTTTAATTTTTATGAAGTTTAATTATCTATTTTTTTCTCTTGTTTCCTGTACTTTTGGTGTCATACCCATGAAATTGTTTACAAATCCAATGTCATAAAGTTTTTTCCCTGTGTTTTCTCCCTAAAGTTTTATAGTTTTAGCTCTTAAGTTTAGGTCTTTGATCCATTTTGAGTTAATTTTTACATGTAATGTAAATGTTCAGTTTTCTCAGCACCACTTGTTGAAAAGATGGTTCTTTCCCCATTGAATGGTATTGGAACCCTTTTAAAAAATCAATTAACATTATGCATGAGGGTTTATTTTTGGGTTCTTTATTCTATTCCATTTGTCTGTATGTTTATCCATATGTTAGTACCATATTGTTTTAATTAGTGTAGTTTTGTGGTAAGTTTTGAAGTCAGAAAGTGTGAGTCCTTCTACTTTATTCTCTTTCAAGATTGTTCTGGCTACTGGGGACTCCTTGCAATTCCATGTGATTTTGAGGTTGGATTTTTCCATTTCTGCAAAACAGGTAGTTGGAATTTTGACAGGAATTGTGTTTAATCTGTAGATCACTTCGGGTAATAATGACATCTTAACAACGTTAAGTCTTCCTATCTATGGACACAGGATGTCTTTCCATTTATGTAGCCCTTCTTTAATTTCTTTCAGCAATATTTTATAGTTTTCACCATACAAGTTCTTTACTTCCTTGGTTAGATTTATTCCTAAGTATGTGATATTTTTATATTCTATTATAAATGGAATTGCTTTCATAATTTCCTTGTTGGATTGTCATTTGTGGTGCATAGAGAAACACAACTGATTTTTGTGTGTTAATCTTGTACCCCGCAACTTTGTTGAATTCATTTATTAGCTCTACTAGCTTTCTTGTGGTTTCTTTGGGATTTTCTATATATAAGATCATATCATCTGTGAATATAAATAGTTTCACCATTTCCTTTTCAATTTGGATAACTTCTATTTATTTTTCTTATCTAAGAGCTCTGGTTAGAACTTCCAGTACAGTGTTGCATAGCAGTAGTAAAAGTGAGCATCTTTGGCTTCTTTCTGATCTTAGGGGAAATACTTTCAGTCTTTCACCATAGTATGATGCTAGCTGTGAGTTTAAAAATAAATGCTCATTGTCTTATTGAGGAACTTTTCTTCTATTTCTTATTTCTGAGTTTGTAGCATGAAAAGTTTGGATTTTGTCATATGTTTTTTTCTGTGTCAATGAGATGATCATGTGTTTTTTCCCCTTTATTCTATTAGTATGATGCATTACATTGATTGATTTTCTTATGTTGAACTGCCTTTGTATTCCTGGAATAAATCCCACTTAGTTATGGTGAATAATTCTTTCAATATGCTGTTGAGTTCAATTTGCTAATATTTTGTTAAGGATTTTTGCCTCTATTTTCATAATGAATGTTGGGTTGTAATTTTCCTTTCTAAGAAAAGGTCCCACAGGTCTCCTGGGCTCTGTTAATTTTTCTTCGTTACTTTTCCTTTCTGTTCTTCACATTATGTAATCTCAATTGACTTATCTTCAGATTCACTGATTTTTCTTCCACCTGCTCAGATCTGTTTTTGAGTTCCTATTGAAAATTTCATTTCAGTTATTGTACTTTTCAACTTTAGAGTTTCTATTTGGTTGTATTTAAAAGGTAGTTCCTATCTCCTATTTATTTGATGACCTATTTTTTTATCTTTGTTAGTTTTTTTAAAGACATAGTTTTCTTTACATCTTTGAACATATTTTGAATGGCTGATTTAAAGTCTTTGGTAAATCCAGTATATGTGCTTCCTCAGGGTTTCTTTTTATTGATAGTTGTTTTTTCCCCTGCATATGCATATGGGACAAACTTTTTTGTTTCTTTGCATGTTTTATAGTTTTTATTGGGAATCAGACATTTAAAATAATATAACATGGGGACTTTAGAAATCATAGTCTCTCCAGAGTTTGTTGTTTTTGTTGCCATTTTGTTGTTTGCATAATGACTTTTCCTGAACTAATTCTGTAAGATCTATATTCTTTGTTGTTTGTGGCCACTAGGTCTCTGCTTGGTTAGCTTAGTGGCCAGTTAGTGATTGGACAGAGGTTTTGTTAGATCATTAGAACCAGTGAGTCTCCCTGTCTTTGCTGAGAGGATGGATGGATTTATTTATTTATTTATTTATTCGTTCATTCATTCATTCATTTCTTCTGGGACTATTTTAGAGTCATTTGCTGACATGCAGGAAACCAAAGCTCCCAACCACTGTGGAACACTGAGATGACAAATGACATCAACTGCACAGTTTTCAGCAGCTCCTACATCCTTAAAACTGGGGGGACCATTTGTAGCACAAATGGAGCCAGCTCTTCTAGGGTCTCCCCTCTCTGCACAGTGAGTCCCTTGTGGCTACTGTCCTGGTTTGTGGTGGTTGTTCCCCACTGGAGTCTCCCTTTGTTTTATTCAGTGGTATCTCCAGTGCCTTTTCCTCTATCCCCCAAGTTTAAATGCAGGCTAAATATTTCCACTGCTTCCCCAGCTCTGAACCTTGTTTTGTTCTCAGCCCCTGCCTCAGACCTACCTTCAATCCTTGCTCCCACTCTTACTAGCTTCTTCTCCACCCCAGATTAGGGCTTTTGGAGTATCCTTACCTTGGACCAAGCATGAGGTACAGTCTCTCACTCCAGTTGAACTTTAATACATGTTACAGAAGCAGATTGAAAATTTGTGTGTTTGAACTTTTTTCAGTATAGCCTGGCATCCCAGCCCTATGTTCCAGTTTCCATTTTTTTGTAGAGAATTTGCCATAAGCAATAATATTTGGAAAGCATCACCTTTGAAAGACTTCTATGTAACACTAGTGGGTCCTGGCCTGCAGGATCCAAGGGTCTCTGGCACTGATGCTGCCTCAGGGCAACTAAAAGGTAAATCTCAGCTAAGGAATGATCATAGACTTTCATAGCCCTCCGTGTTTATGGGCCAGAAACAGCAATGATCTAAGAATAATTGGATTGTGGTACCCAGATAGTTTCTATGTGAACGGCCCAGCAAAATTCCAGTTAGAGAATGACTTGGGAAGAGTATGGGACATAGCCTGAGAAATGGCCACAAAAGTAAACTGTCAAGAAATCCAGAAAGCAACCCAGTGAAGGTTTTGGAGGATAATTCTACAGAGGAGATAAAAAGTGATTTGTTGAGTCACTCTGGGAATGGATCAGAAAATGACTTACCAATGTGTTCAAAAGAGAACCTAGACTAGAAGCAACTAGAAAATGCCCTGAAGGTTTACTTGGACAAGAAGCTGGGGTAGACTTCTTAGACTCGGATCTCAATAGATATGGATTGTTCATGGCATGCTGCCAAGTATACATTGCTCCCTCCTGGAAAGTCCTATAGCCCCTTGGAAACTGGATATTTGGTACCCTCAAAGAATCAAGAACACTGCCTGAATACCTCTTGGAAGCTTTCCTTCCTTGGTCTAGGCATTAGACAGGCACTAGAAAGCCCAGATTATATGGTTTTGGGTGTGGTAGAGGTAATCTTACCTCTCAAGGTCCTTGAATCTATAAAACTGTTTAGTTGATAGAGACTCAGTCATGGCCCCTTTCTCAGTCCATCTTTCTCTCTTAGTCACCCATTGTTTCAAGGATGGCTAAGCTGAGGTTGCCTAGTTCTTTGAGAGAAACCCTTAGCTAGATTGAGAGACAGGCTGATCATTGTCCCCATCCTGGATAGTCCTCTCCCTGTCCCTCAGCTGTGAGCAAGGAAGGCGAGAGGGCCCTGAGATTTTGGTCATGGTTCACACAGGACCTTCAGTCTGAGATGAACAGACAAACTTTCTAGCTTCTCATACCCATCATCATGAACAAATTGTGGCAGAGCAGGAGTGTATAGGGGACAGGAGAGGTAGACCATAGTCACTCCAAGTCAAGCAATGGCAGGACATGACCCAAGGGATGAGAGTGGAGTTGTGTCCCAACAGAATCCAGTTATGGAGAAGCAGTGCCCCAGAGGCAGAGAATAAAGAGGAGAGTGTCTGGAGGGGATCACCACAGGGGAGAGCATCTTCTTGGAGTTTCCGCTTTAGGAAAAAGATGTTGGAGATTAATTTAGGGATTCCTTCAAAAGCCAAAGAGCCCAGGGAGATAGAGAATTACAAGAAAACTCCAACTGCTAAGCTACAATTGGTAGATGTTCTTAGAGTCAGTTAGCTGGGAGATGCCCAGAAGCTAAATGTCTGTCTGAGTGGTCAAGGGGCTCCAGTGACCAAGGAGTCCTCCACAACGAAGAGTTCTGGTTGCCCAAGATTCGGGATGGACAAGCCTTAAAGAATACATTACTGTCATATAAATGAGCAAATGATTGTCATAATACTGTCATATAAAATTACTCCCCACCACAAACACAACTACTATAAAAGGATTCAGGGGCTTGATCAAAGTGATATAACCCAGTAAGACTCCATTCCCTGGGACCTGGCTGAATTAGTCTTTTCCCCAATTTCTTTACTCCTATGATTTTTATACAGCTGTGTGTGTGTGTGTGTGTGTGTGTGTGTGTGTGTGTGTGTGTGTGTGTATGTGTTTATGGTTACACAGGTATTAAAGTACCACAAATATCCCATGTAACCTCCATGAATGGGAAGGCTCAGAATGTAGGTAGAGCTTCTGAGCCAGCTTCAGTGCTTTCTCATTGAAGTGCCCTTGTCCTCAGATAGCCTAGCCTCTAAGATTTCATAGTCTATCCCCAAAGAGTACTCAGTGGGGACATGACATTTTCCCAGGTCCCAGACCCTCTGTGTCTACACAGAGGCCAGAGGGAGCAGTCTGGCCTAGCAGATCTATATCCCAAGGCTTCAGGCTTCAGGGAAGAGCCAGGACAAGAATTTAGCCCCAAGTGAAGAGAGGGACAACCCTAGACCTGCAACAGGGAAGCACTGAGTAGGGGATGCGGGATTAGGGATCTCCCTGCCCAGGCTGGGAGATTAGCAGACATCCTTGTGAACAGAAACCCCTTAGTTTCCGTACTGGAAGGAACAGGCTCCACCCAAAAGTACCTTCAATAAAAGAATGAGCTTTTTTCACTGCTATCGTCCCAGGAAAAGGCAAGGGCAGGAAGATCCCTGTTAAAAGCCTAGACCTTTTCAGCCTCTGTGTGGAGCCCAGGCACAGGTGAAGGCAGAGTTGTCTTCATAACACTGGGGACACTGAAGTTCAGGAGTGCATGGCCGTCATGGGTCTGATCCTGGAAAAGCATTTGGGAGGAAGTCAGCACCAGGAGGAAGTCCAGGTCCATGCAGAGCCTGCAGATGGGCAGTCATGTAACTACAGGGCTCCTCCCTACCCAGATCCAAGGAAGGTGACAAGTGCATCATGCAGTCAGCACACAGGTGCTAAGGACCAGAGTTGTCTCAGCTGGAACAGACAACTCAAAGACCTGGACAGACACACCTGGAAAATTTAGGTTTAAGTATTAGCAATAGTGTTCATGCTCCCCAGGAAGCCTGTGTCTTCAGCAAGTTCCCACCCAATGTGGGCCAAGGATGCCAGGTACCTCTAGCCGCTCTCTCCACTGCCTCAGGCTCTGTCTTTGGGAATGTGTCCCTTCTAGTCACCCAGAAAGTCCTCCACCCCTTCCTAGGAGGAAAATTTTTCTCAAAGGAAAATTACAGTCCATGTAGAGAAAAATCTTGGTTCTCATGCTAGCACATCCTTTGAAGAAGATGGTCTCTATTTCTCATAACCTAGGATATTTATTCTTTCCAAATATTTTTGTTCCTTGTAATAGCTGAGTGATATCTTCTGTTTTTGCTGTGTTTTAGGTATACATTTTGGAAATCCTGGGAATCTGGGCTTAGAGGAAGGAAGGAATCAGCTTCATCTTATATTGAGGACCCGCCTGGGCTTCTCAAAGGTGAGCAAGGCTCAGGAGGGAGGTTGACAGTGGCATTACACATCCGCCCCATCACAGTTTTATTGTTTCTGCTCAGATGCCGTATTTTTAAAATACTTTATTTTTTTTTCCATAATACTGTCATTACAAAAAAATACAAAAAAACTACTATAAAAACATTCAGGGGCTTGTCAAAGTGGGAAAACCTAAAAACCCCACCCCAGAACCTGGCTGAAGTAGTCGTACCCTAGCTCTTTCACTATTTGACCTTTATAAACTGTGGGGTGGGGTCACACAG
The DNA here is from genome assembly GCF_036321535.1 of Camelus dromedarius. NCBI lineage: Eukaryota > Metazoa > Chordata > Mammalia > Artiodactyla > Camelidae > Camelus > Camelus dromedarius. Next base: position 46,264,667 of record NC_087445.1, on the reverse strand, counting down.
GCATCAAAGGACTAGAAATTCCCCACGCAGCCTCCATGAAGGGTAAGAAATAAGAGCTTCATATATCACAAAAATGGGATTTGGAAGTTTAGGGGTGGCTAGGCCCTGAGTTCAGAGGTGTGGGGAGAAACCTGTGACCTTGAATCTCTTTGTAGGGAATAGCTGCCACCTGACCCCAAAGCCCTTTCACTTCCTGATGAAGGCTGGGAGATGGACCCTGCCCTCCATCTTTTAGCCTTAATACGGCAGGCCCTCTTCCCCTTCCCTACCTTTGCATACTCCTGAGAGTAGCAGAGAGGACAGAACTTCCAGCTCTGCAGGGTCTGGGCAGAGGAGCTGTCAGACAGGCTGCTGAGGGCCCCATTCACCTCCATGCCCCCAAATGAAAAGTGTCTCGTGCTCAATGGCCCAGTTCATGGGTTACGACCTTCCCTTCCTATCTCAACCCCGTAGAGGCACACATAGCTCTAAGTGTGTGCTTTGTGTGCATGAATATGTGTGTGATAACCTTGACACTGTGGACGTGGGGGGTGGGACTGGGGTGGGAAAGCAGTGTCCTTTTTATCTTCTCTCCCCTTTCCCCGATAGGAGGAAGCTGAAGGGAAGGGAAAAAAGAGGTATTAGCAAAGCTGAGAGGGGAAGGAGGACATGCTATTTACAGGCGTGGACAAGGGATCTCTATATCTTCAAGTAACACTCAGGTCATTCTCCAGCCACTGGAGTGGGAACTAGATTCAAAATTGACCCCTGGCCTGGGCTAGCTCTCCCCACCTCCCTCCCTCTCCCCCAAGGCAGCCCAGTTCTGAAAGGGATCAGGGGCAGGAACATTTTTCCTGATAACCAGTGGCTTTTTTTCTTTTTTCTTTTTTGCACTTTAGAAAAAGTTGCCAGTGTCCTGTGGACATCAAGCTGGGTGCACATTGGATGGGTTGAGTGTGGGGGGTATTGCTGTGGTAGACTCTGGGTTGGTTGGGGCAGAGCCTAGGAACACGGTAGGTGCTGCTTAAGGATCTGTCGCGTCTGTGGTGTTAATCTATCTGGGAAGCGAACTTTGAACTCGACAATGAGATCTCCCCGCTGGGTGGGCACCTTGGGGAAGGGAAGGCCCTCCCCACGGAGTCTCTTCACGGTGCCTGGCTTGATGACATCATTGCAGGGCAAAGGGATCACTCGGCCATCAATGGTGGGAATGTTTACAGTGCAGCCACACAGTGCCTGGGGAAAATGAGACAGTGAGAAAAAGGTAGGCTAGAGTGATTGGGAAGGGAAGAAAAGATAAAGTGGAGAATGTCCCCATCACCCCCACCCAATACACTCTGATCCAGGCCTTACCTCCTTGAGGCTGATCAGGGCACTGTACAGCACGTTGGTGCCATCTCGGCGGAAGTGTGCGTGGGGCTTGTCTTTGAGCACAAAGACGATGTCGGCAGGGATGTTGTCTGGTGTGGCATCACCCTCTTTGGGGAAAGTGATCTTGGTGCCTTCCTTCCAGCCACGCTTGATGACAATGTGCAGGATCTTGTCCTCAGTGCGCACAGTTCGCCCATCAGGGTTGAGGCGCCGCCTTGTGATCTTCATGCGTTTTGTGGAGCCGTGGTAGATTTCCTCCAGGGACACCCTCAGCTCATGCACCACAGGTGGGTCCTGCACCTTGCGTCGAGGGTACAGTGGTTCTGGGGCTCGCCTTGGACCCCTGCTCAGCCCATTGAAGCCAAATCGGCCGAAGGCGCCAAATGGGTCCTCATCTTCATCCACATCCATGTCATCTGGGTCAAAGCCACTGAAGGGTCGAGTAGAGCGACTGCTGGCAAAGAAGATATCGAAGGGGTTGGAGCCTCCAAAGAAGGAGGCAAAGGTCGCGTGGGGGTCCCCATGAAAGGTGTAGTGAAAGGAGCCACTGGAGCCACCTGACGAACCACCGCCGGTCTTCAGACCTGGAGGGAGGAGAAGTTAGCGACAGAGTGGCTGGTCTCAGCCCCACTCCTGTCTCCTCCCCTTGCCCCCTAGCTCCTGGTTCATGGGCCTAGAGAAAGAAGCATCCTTTTAACTCCCACAGAGAGAACTGGCCTAAGAGACTAAGAAAAATCTCTGGCAAGATTAATTCCTATTCTTAATTATATGTTTAATAATAAGGAACATCTTGAGGTTCAAAGAGGCTGAGTTACCCAATTGGTGGAAAAGCTAAGACTGGAAGACTTGGAGAATGTGATTTTCAGTCCTGTAACCATATACCTGTGACCAAAAGATGTTTCACAAAGCCTTGAGTGGCTGGCCTGGGGTCACATTACAAGTCATACCTGGCTCTCAGATCTTTGCTTATCTCCACAGACAGGGCAAGAGGCAGTCAGATAGAATTTGACCGTACAGGGTGCTAGTAAATGACCTGTCCCAAATAAGGTAGGGATACAGTCGAAGAGGAAGTCTACTCTTACTCTACTTCTAGCATGGTTTCCTCTTTCTCTGGCTCCTACCCAAATCAGGAGGGCCCTGAAAAGCAGGAAAGATCATTAGCTTGGAGGGGAGCTATTTCTTTCCAAAAAGTTTTCAAATGCTTTATTCCCACAATCGGGGCTCACAGTGTTTCACAACTCCAAGGGGTGCCATTCATACACTGGACAGACATAGACCAAAATGGGAATGGAGCTCCTTGAAGTTATATAGCACCAAGCCCCACACCCCATACCTAATGTCAGAGCAACATGACTGAGCTGGCACATTGCAGGTGGTGGCCCCAGCTGCTCTCTCTGGAATCAGGTTCTATCTAAGGGGCTCAGATTCCTGGAGGCAGTCTTCATGTGGGATGGCAGTGGAGGTGATGGGACTAGTGGGAAGTGGGGGTGGGGAGGAATGAGGGAAGGGGTTAACACTGAGAAATGATCTAGAATATTTAGAGTCAGAGTGAGGCCCAGGCTAGGGGCGGGTATTCTTCTCTTTGAGGCCTTTATCTAGAATTTCATTGGCTGTGGAAGCCTGAGCCCAAATTAGCATCTTATTTGCTGGGACCACAAGAGGAGATTTGGGTTTCATTAGAGAGGCCAAGTGGCAAGCAATTCAGAGACTTGTGGCAGCTGCCTCTTCACCCCTCCCCTAAGACTCAAGGTCTGTTCTTTCCTTCTATTGAGGGTCTGATTATTAGATGAGTTCAAGAAGCTTGGCAGAGCTCAGTGAGAGAGGGAGGTTGGACTGATGATGACAGGAGGGGGTAATTTCTCTGCAGGGATTCTGCTGTACTACCACTACCCCTTTTCAAGCTGGGAACAACTTGTCTCCAGCCAGGGCTGCACACAGAGTTTATGTGCACAACTGTTCTGGCTGGCTACTGGGGAGGGGGCAGGGCAGACAGAAATATAACCCGCATTTCCAAGGCTGCCTCTCCCTTCCCAGGCCCTGGATGTCTCCTTAAGGTTGTGCTGCATCCTCAGGAACCCTCCTGGAATCTAGATCTGCATTAGAACCAGTGCCTGGATCTAAGGGCTGAGTAGGGGCTGAGCTTTGCCCTTCACTTAGGTTCGGTCATGCAGAAAGGGGAGGTCTCCCAGCTCTGACTTTTTTCCTAAACAAAAGTGAGGCCTAGCAGAGGAATGAGTGCAATTCCTAGACAGGTCACATGGTGGCATTGTGTCTGCACTGCTTCTCTCTTCCCCACTGCTGTCCCTCCCCTCCCTCCACCCCAGGGAGAAATATTTCTTAGCTGGAGAGTGCTGGGGATTCCAGCAGATGCCTGATGAATCTGGGAATTGGCAAGTCTAGTAGGTGAGGAGGAAAAATGGAAGGAACTAGTGGCACGGAGAATAAGAAGAGGGGGTTGGGAGGACTGGGGTGCACAGAGTATAGGGGCATGGAACACCAAGCAAGGAAGAGGAGAGGAAAAGAACATTCTTTTGAGCACTTACTCTGTATCATATACAGTATGTATCATTAGCTCATCTAATTTTGAGGCCAGAATGGGAAGAATGAGGAGGAGAATGTGGAAGAAAGGTAGATGCCGTTGGGGAGGAGGGACAGTTCTTCCCGGTAAGGAGAGTCCTCAGCTGTGACAGTGTCTCTTAATATAGCCTGACAGGTGCTTGTGGCTGGCGGGTGGCAGGCAGGCCTGAGGGGCAAGCCCAGAATTAGCAGCTACATCATGCCCGTGGGATGTGCTGGGAGGAGCTGCCCTCTCAGAGGCTTTATTTGGGCTTTTCCTGCCACCCTGTGCGTGGCCACCAGCTACCCCAGGGAGGGGGCAAGATGCCAACAGCAGTTCCCCTTCCATTCTTGGATCCCTGCCACTTCCTCAGGGAGTCGGACGAAACTCTATACCTCTGTTCTGCTGGCCTGAAGTGGGCAGGAAAGGGGACAACCATCTCTAGCTCAGAGCTCCAGTGGTTAATTCCCTGGTTGCTTAAGGGTCAAACTTTCACGCTGATGATTGTAAATGTTCTGTCCTCAGAGAGCCACACACTCCCTTTCCTAACCTTCCCCATCAGCCAATGAAGCAGCAGAGACTCCAGGCAGGACTAATAAGGATGGGAGGGAAAGAAGGGCGGGGAAGGCCTCTGGCTCTAGCTTCTTTAAGGCCTGAACTTGAGGAGGGAGAGGGGCAGAAAGAGACAGGGAGAGGTATGGTGAGTTGAGGCTGGGTCGTGGGTAGTCTCTTCTCTCCTCTGGATGTCAGTACTGGGAACACTTGCCTCCCTCACCCCTCCTCAGTCTCCAGTTCTCTGCTTTGAGAACTGGGTCACCCAGGACCCCAGACAAGGACAGGAATCCAGGACAGGCTGGAGCTCTGCCCTCTTACCTTCCTCCCCATACTGGTCATACAGGCCCCGTTTCTTAGGGTCACTCAGCACATCATAGGCCTCCGCAATCTCCTTAAACTTCTCCTCAGCATTGGGCTCTTTGTTCTTGTCTGGGTGGTACTTCAAAGCCATCTTCCGATAGGCTTTCTTGATTTCATCCTCGTTGGCTCCCGATGGGATTCCAAGAATCTTGTAGTAATCCTTTCCCATCACAGCCACTGGACCGGCACTGGTCTCCTTGTTTCTGAAAGAAACCAGGGCCAATCCTTGATGCCCCTAATTCCTTGTACTCCAGTCCTGTTCCTGATGATCCTGCAATTCCTAAATGACTCACTGTGTAACTTTCAGCAGGTCATACCTGTTCTGTGGGCCTCTGTCTCCCCATCAGTAAAATGAAAGTTTTAGACTAGATGATCTCTTCCAGCTCTGACATTCTAGTATTCTGTGATTCTTTCCTTAGTTCTTGGGTTTTCCCAATAAGAAGCTGGGGGCTGTGGCCCACTTCTTGGGGCTATTCTAAGGCCCAGATCCCTGGGCCAGACTGAGGACACCCAAGAGCCTTGCTGAGTGAGGTAGCACGATGGACTGATAGACTCATGCACAGAAGCTGGCGAAGATCAACATAGTGGGTGAGGTCACCTGGGCATCATGGTCTCCTACGCCATGCCTCAGGCATGGTGCCCAGGCTTAAGGCTGGGGCAGTGGCCCAGGACTAGGGATAAGCCTGGGTCTTCAGCCAGCTGCCTTGGTCAGCCAGGCTGAGTCAGAGTGTGGGTGCTTGGATTCCTGTCTGCTATTGGAGACCCCAGGCCCCCCTGCCCCACTGCCCAGACTATGCTAAACCTCACGTGTGATTCAGATTAAAGGGTGACTCACAGCCTTTGGAAACTGCTGTTTCTAATGCCCTCATTAGCAGGAGGGTGACACTGTCCTTCCCCCAACCAGGGCAACAGTTCCCTTTACTCATTTCCCAGTGTCTACACACAAAACTGTGTGAAGACATATATCTGTGCCACTTAAGCATCAGTGTTAGTGAACAAAAGCATCCTGGGGATAGATCCTTTTTTCAACCTTAGTTGTTAGGAGACAATTGGGCACTAACTACCATTTCCTTAATGCCTTCTCTACCAGTCCCTCCCTCTCACCTGCCCCATGGTTTAGAATCTGGTCCAGTGCCAGGCCCATAGACCTCTGATGGTTCCTTCCATTTTGGGTGCAGGAGCATTTGTTATTTATATGGGGAAGAAACACAGGTCTCTAATTCTTTCACTCTAATCTACCTCCACCAAATTCTCTGTGGAGGGAAGGGGACTTTCCTGTAGCTAGAGCTATTTGGGGGAATGGCCAGAAGCCATTCTCCAACCTTTCTGAGCCTTGGCCAACCCCTGTCAAAGTCCAGGGAACCAGAGTCTTTCTAGCAATGTCCTGGGCTGGTAGCCACAGCTGAGAACTGCTTTTCTGCCTCTGACTGCTTCAGAGAAGTGTACAGGGTTTTCTGACAGGAGTGAGGGCTGTAATGGGTAAGAGGAGGCCTCAAGGCCCCAGGTAGGCAGTGATAACTGCCCTAGCTCCTGCCCCCACAGAGCCTGTTGCAGGTGGCTGGGTTGACTCATGATTCTGGGAGTCACCTCACTCTGACGAAGAGAAGGCTCCATTAAGGCGGGTACTCCCCCTTTTCTCCCTATCAGCATGTCACGCCTGGTGGGGGAGGCTGGGGATGGGGGAGGCTGGGGATGGGGGAGGCAGAGAAGAAAGAGCATCTGGGGGAGGGCAGCCATTTTCGGAAGCAGCAGTAAAAGCCCTCTGAGAGGGCACTGGGGGTGGTCTGCCATCTCTGCCTCGGCCCACACCTTCTTTCCCCTGAAACCCTAGCACACCAAGAGGGTGCCGTTAGAGAACTATAGCAGCTTTTAGGCTGAGGGCAAGTGGAACAGTTTGCCAGTGTTCTCGCCCTCCTCTCGCTATCCCTGCATTACCTCTTCATCCAGCCAGCTTCCTTCCTGGCACCCACCTGCTAGTTCTTCTAGACCTATAATTCTCTTGCCTCCACAGACACAGGGCAAGCTCCTTCAAGAATTGCCTTTTTCCTCCTTCTTTCCTCCCTCCCTCCCTCTCCTACCCACAGGCCACGTGTTGGAATGACAAAGGAGCCCCATGGCATGGCACTGCCTTTGATGGAGAAGAATGAAGAGGATGTTAATGTAGAGGCAGGAAGGAAGAATGAGAAATGGCAAGGGGGACTGGTACAGGGAGGGGGATGGTTGATACAGAAAATGAAGTACTGATAGAGGGGGATGAAGGACGACAAATGGAAATGGCTGAGGTGGCAGATGAGTTACCAGTGTGTTTAAAGAGAGAGATGTAGAGAGTTGAAATACTAGAGGAGATGTTTGTGGAAAATGGATGCCTGAAAGATTTGGTATGGGAAATGAATGATGAGGGGTGCAATTCATTCAAATGTAAGGGTAGGGTAGAAGATAGTTCTTACATGTAATTGGGGATGAGATGAGGATGAGATGGAGGAAGTAGGTAGACAATGGAGGGGGATGTGACATGGAGAATTTGACTTGTTACAGGTATGAGTGCCCTTCTCCAGAGGGACTTACCGAAACTTTACAAACCCATTCAGCGTCCACGCTCGAAGTTTTAAGGGCTCCAGCTGAATTTTAAACATCAAGCTGGCTAAGAAGTCTTCTCCCCAGAAGTGTGGGAAGCTCCGGAAAGCTCCTCGGGCCTGTAGTGGGGGTGCTGCTGCGGATGGGCAGGAGAGCACTGTGCGCTTAAACATGCCCAGCCCAGCCCCTCACCTCTGATTGCTCCACTGGAGCCTGCTCGGAAAGCTGCAGCTCTGGAAGCCACCTCCTCAGGTTCTCGGAGGCGCTTGCCCAGCAAGGCCTGTCCGGTGCAGCAGGAGCTGAACCTGATCCCCAGGTGTGGAGAATGAAAGGATAGGGTCCAGCGGCCACCTGCTCTCAGGTGAAGGAGTGTCTGGCTGATTGTGAATGGCTGTATGGCAGTGTGACAGTAAGGCTGGCAGTGCGAAGAGTGTATGCTTGTGAGTGGCAGCGTGTGTACCTGTGGCGGGTGTGATTGTCTGTGAGGGCCTAAGAGGCAGTGAGTTCCTCTTGCCTCTCCGGGGAGGACCAGACCCCAATCCCCAAGAACCTACTCAATGAAGTCACTGACGGGGAGTCTCCTCCCTCGCAGATGGGTGGGGCGGGGCGGGGAGGGGGAGAGCTCGCCGGGACAAAAGGCGCGGCGAGGAGAGGAAGGGAAGAGAGGGGAGGGGGTTCGGGCGGGGGAGGGTGGTCGGTGATGTCACCGGCACTGACTGGCAGGGCCGGCTCAGAAACGCCTCCGCCCCGCGGAACCCAATGCAACCCAGCCTGACCCTCCCCGGGCTCAGATGCCGGCTGCCCCCCACCCGCCGTAAGAGGGTCGCGGACATCGAACACATTGCAGACCCCGAGTCCCCACACCCCCACAGCAGAAGAGCCGATGGGCCCTCAGTGTCCCAACCCCCAGACACCAGGACCCCTGGCTTCGTGACGCCCCCGCTCCTGGGACCCCCAAAGTCCTGGATCGACGCCCTCACCAGTGAGGAGCTGCGGGCACGGCCGCGGTCCGTCAGACAGCCGCTGCCCCCTCCCCCGACTCCGGCTCCGCCGCCTCCACTCGGGACAGGAGTCGCCTGCCCGCCGGCGGCAGACAGCGGGCCCGGGAACCCGCCCCCACGGCTCCGCCTCCGCGATGCCCATTGCGCCGTCTGCTCGTCACTCAGCTCAGCCTCTGCTTTAATTGGACAGCTTTCAACGAGTGGCTCTGTGATAGCCGCCCATTCTCCGCCCCTGTCACCCGGCCACACGCGCACACATTCTGGGCAGTGATTGGTGTGGGTCTGATTGGTGCATTCTGGGATCAGTCAACCACACCTCTTCGCTATCTCGTCGTGTCACTGGTGAAAGGGACAGAGGGAGGTAATTCCACGCGCCCTTTGATTTTATTGGTTGGTCTGTGGGGCTCAGACCCGAGTCGGGGGACAACTATTTTAGTCCAATCTCTGGTTTGAGAAGGTGGGGCGTACTGGCCACTGCTCGAATCCTGGGAGAACCTTCTGGAACCCGTGCAACGTCAAAGACAGCCTTAAAGGAAAACTGCACCTACCAGTTTGCGGTGACTCTGGGCATTCTTTACTTTTTTCATTTAGGAGGGTAGGGGAGAGGATAGTGCACTCTGGGAGGTGTAGTCCCTGGGCCAGGATCAAATGGTCACCCCTTCTTACCTGCCTTCCATTGAATTGTGAACTAACCTCTCCCTGACCTGAATGAGCTTTACCTTATCTTGACCCGGAGTTGACCTGATGTGACCTAACTGGATATCAAAACAGACCCGGGTAGACGTGCAGAGTTAAGTACCTTCCTGTCTCTTTGTAACCCGTTGTTCTCCAAAGGTTTAGCACCTCCATAATTCCTTTTCTGAGTCTCCTTTTCATCCTCTGTATAATCCCCTCATCCCTGCTTCTCCATGAGCAGCCCCTTCTCAGCAACCCCCACAGTCCCTATTAAAGTTCTACCTATAATCTTTCATCCTTCTTCCCCTTTGAGTTCCCACGTTTTAGCCCCCTTTTACTATGCCCTCTTCTTAGCCCTATATGGTCTCCTGTCTTTCCCCATGATCCTCTGTCTTATCCTATTTTTAATCCTTTACTCCCATGAACTCCCCTATCCTAGTCGCCGCTTTAATCCTTCATCTCAGCTCCACATGATCTCCTTAACACCTTCAGAATCTCCTATCTCAGTACCTCCCCACCCCCATTAAATCTCAGCCCCAGTGTCCCCGATGTTCAGAGCAAGCAGGGCTGCGGAGGCGGTCGCCAGCGGAAGCCGACGCTTGAGCAGACACGGTGCCTGGCGCCCACGTCACTGTCTCCCCGGCCCATCTGTGCTAGAAGAAGCGGGGGTAGGGAGGAGGTAATCTGGGGGTGAAGAGGGGGAGGAGTTCTTGGGGGGAGGTTTGAGGACAAAGGAAGGGCCAGAGCAGAAGCTCTCACATACCTTTCTTTCTATGAGGTTTCCCAGAGACAGTTTGAACACCCATGTGGTCGTTCAAACTGAATAGAGCTGGAAACAGGCTTGGAGAGCATCAGTACCTAGGCCACAGAGCAGAGCAGAGCAGAGCAGGAGAAAGGTCTAGGGATCCTGAGGTCAGGTCTACATATCCTCCCTTACCTGCTTTCTTTCTAATACTCACTATGGGGATCCCAGGTGTAAAGGGGTGTGAGGTGTGAAGGAAGTGTGGTAAGAGGAGGATGGAGAGGAGGGGGGCAAGATGGGGTAGGGGATATAGAGAGGAGAGGTGGGGTGAGAGGGATCACAAGAGGTAGGAGGGAGATGGGGAGTGGAGGGGAGGTGGGATGAGGGGAGATTTGGTGGGAGGTAGTGGGAGATGAGAAGGGAAGGGGAAGTGGGGAGCAGAATAGAAGGGAGGGGAGATGGGGTGAGTAGCAAAAGGATGGGACAGAGAGATGGGGTGAGGAGGAATGGGGAAGGGAAGGGAAGTGGAGTGATGAGAGAACAGAATAGGTGATATGGAGGTGGGAAAGGGAGGATGAGGGGGCTTAGGACTGGTACTCACTCCTTATATCTGGGGGCTCTCACTCCCCCACCTCCAGACTCATGGGGGCCTGGGCTGTGAATGCTCTGCTTCTTCCTATTCCAGTTCTGTCTATTTTGCCTCCTCCAGCTTTGCCTGTGCCAACACGGAGGCTGAGTTTAGTCACCGGCCTTTACCTGGTCCCTGCTAATGCTAAAGTGTAGGCTTAGACCTTCAAGGGCACAGGGCTGTGCCTTCAGACTGTTGTTTGCCGAGTTTGCAGTTGCTGTCCTGTGTCCCATAGCTCTGGGAATCAGATGTGTGTGTAAGGAACCAGGGTACATAGTGTGGCATAGGGTGTAAGAATGTAGGCTCTGGAGGCAGACTGTTCACCTTGTGAGGTTACTTGCCACATGTGTGCTCATTTCCTCCTTTGAAAATTGGGGATAAACAACACCGGTACCTTATAGGGTTGTTGTGAGGGTTAATTAAGGTAACACATGTAATGCACCTAGTTCTGAGCTTGGCATGTTGTTAATGCTTAAGAAAGTTAACTTACTCTGTATGTTCACAGATATCTGGGTGTGTGAGTTCATCTGTAAATGTTTGGCAATTATTTGTACTGTTGTATCTGTGATACAATTTGTGAGAGTGTATTTATTTGTGTAATTACTTTTGTGTGGTAGCATGCGTGATTCTGTGTTATTTGCTGTAGGTATGTGATTTTGTGCTAATGTACATATGTGATTAAATAACTGTGTAGGCCTGTGCCTACATGATAAAGAGCGGATGAAGTGTGTCTTTATGGCTGTTGATATGCTGACACCGTGTCTGCTGGTGTATGAATGCATCTGTGATTGTGTCAGTTCCAAACGCCCCCACTCACCCTCCCTCCCAGCGGAGACGTCACAACCCTAGGTGTCCCTCATTTCCTCACCCTGAGGGAACCGGAACCCGGGGGCGGGGCGGGAGTGGGTGACAGTGAGGAGGTGTTTAGACAGGAGCACATGTTCCCTCCCAGACTGTGTATGGGAGGGGGAGCCCTATCTTGCACATACCCTAAAGGCTCCAGAGGAAGTGCTCCCCCAACCCTGTTTTCAGTTCTTTGTCTTGTCACCATGGCAGCAGTTGCCAGGGGCTCCCAGGGTTGCTAAGATCTGGGTGTGGGTGGCTGCCAGGCCCCGTTGCCAGTAGAAACAGAATCCTGGGAGGAAGGCCTACCTCCATAGCTGCCAGCTTTCTGCAGTGACAAGACTGGCCCTTGGACCTCTCCTGTCCCCAAATTTTACCTGTAATTTGTATGTCGCAGTACTAGAGTTGGTGGGGGTTTTAATAGGAAGATATTTAATAGGAACTAGAATATTGAGATTCACCTTCTGAGGAGAAAGGGGGCTCTAGCTTGGCTATTACCATGTTTAAAGTTGGGAGGCCCTTAGAAGTTAGTGACTACCTTATTCTGTCCCTCAACTCTTATACTTCTCCTCTGGCAGTATCTCTTCTTGACTTCTCCAAAGGCTGGTGCTTATTACCTGGTGCTTCCACCTGGTATACGAATACTATGTTGACCCTGTTACCTTGGATGCAGACTGACTCCTTCCTGTGGTCAGACTCTTAGCATATTACCTGGTTACATACTTCATGCTGACACTTGAGCCCTAAATTCAGTCCCACACTGAGCCCCAATTTTGGCCTCAGCCTGAGACACTGACCTTGGTGTTACTCCTGGACCAGACAGTTCCCCACACCCAGCCTCAGCCTAAGTTCTCCTAGACACAGATAAGCCCTAATCTTGATCCTGATACTTGAACTCAGGCACAGAGTCTATTCTGATCCTGTACACTGACTGACCACTGATCACTGACCAGTGATCTAACTCTGTGGTACTTGCCTGGCATCTCCCTTCATGTTCTGAACCTATACTGGCCAGTACCATAAAAGTGCAAAGGTTTTTTTTTCCCCTTGCCTTGGGGTGAGAGGACAGTACTAGAAATGACCAGAAGAGGGCGTGCAACATCAGGTTCTAAAGGCACACTTCACAGAGCCCACCTGGGATGGAGATAATAGGCAGATTGAGATCTTGGATCTTTTCTCTCTGGTCAGGACCCAGAGCTGAAGGCACAGCAATTGGTCTAAGAGGTTGAACTAAAGAAATTAAGGTTCTCAACCCAGTGATGCTCATGTTTTGGGATCATGTGGGTCTGTACAAGCATGGATCTCTCTCCAGTTCAGCGGGCCTCAAGGCTGGGGCTGCTCAAGAAGGTGCTTAACCACTTACTGGCATTGCATGTCTCAGGAGGACTGGATACCTGGGAAGGCATCCCACCCTCAACTCCACATTTCTGTCATATACTCACATAGCTTCACTACCTTCCCTTGTATTCAGTTATCTTTTGGTCCTATTGAGCAGAAATCTGCCTCTCCCCACCTTTTTAAAAAATATATATATTTTTATTGAAGTATAGTCAGTTTACAATGTTGTGTCACTCCCCCACCTTTGGTCTTAGCTCTATCCTTGAGGTCACATCGACCTCATTGGTCCCATCTGCCAGATATCAGCCATCTGCATCCCTTAAGTCTGCTCCTCAGCAGGATGAACACCCCTCAGGCCTTCATGTGTTCTTCTTCTGCCTTGTTCAATTCCAGCCACTAAGACCATGTTCCTCTGGCTAGGTTTCAGTTTGTGATGCCTGGCTCTGATTAGCTTTTTCCAGGAGTGCTGGTGCAGTGTACAAACAAGCCAGCCCGCCTCCCTCCTCTGACCCTGCACTTCTTTCCATGTAGCCTCAGGTTACATCAACTTTTTTTTTTTTTTCACACCAAGTGAAAACTACATCCTTCATTCTCCCTGACGTGCTAAGTCACATCTTGCCCATTTGTACCTGTTATGATTTTGAAAGGAGTGTTATTATTTATTTTAAAAAACAAAGATATTTGAAATTAATGAAATAAAAAACATTTTGGCAGTGTCTTCTGAGTTTTAGGGCAGTTTTTGGGCTTGGACATCTCTGTGTTTGATGCTTACTTGAAGGTGGGACAAGAAGGGACTAAACTGCTCATTTTAGCAGCACATATTCTAAAATTGGAACATTACAGAGAAGATTAGCATGGCTTCTGTGCAAGGATGACATGCAAATCTGTGAAGTGTTCCATATTTTTGATGAATATTAAAATATAATGTAAAGTGAATGTATATGTTAATAAATTAGTATATTACAAAAAAAAAAAAAAAAGAGGGACTGAAGATCCTTAGCTGGCTTGGCTGTGACTTCAGCACTGTGGACAGAGGCCATTGGCAGCACCCCCAGCTATGCCTGGGACTGTGGGTGGGTGGAAGATGATACACACACAGCCTTCAGATGGGGCCAGAAATTCTTGCTGCTCACTCAGGGCCTTACAGTGTATAAAGCTCTTCCCTCTTACCAAACTTGTTCTCTCCTCACTCAATTTTCAACCCAGGAGGCAGACAAAACAGGAACTGTTTTCCAGATGAGGAAACTGAGGTTTAGCAATGTCAAACTCCAAGCAACCCTTTGGGTGCGGTAGGAGAGAGAACATAATTATTCCATGTTTAGCAACCACTATCCTGCTATGGCTCAAGTGCATTCCTCTTTATTTCTAGGGAAAGTCAGGGTGGGTGGAATTTTTTGTGGAATCAAGGCTTCAGTCAGCCCTGGGAACAAGTGGCAGCTGGTAGGAGGAACAGTGCTGGGAGGGTCTGAAGTTCCAGTCAGGACTCCCCAGATGAAGGTGGGGAAACCCTCCTCATCATTAGGATCCACAGATGTCCAGCTTTTATACCTTTTTCCTGTCCCAATTCTTGGCTTCACTGAGCTTGGAGAGAAGAAGGGATGTGCAAGATGTTATTAAGCTGTTTCTGAGCCTGATGAACCTCCATGGGAAAACTCCAAGGAGGAGGGATATGGGAGTCTGTGAGTGAAAAGGGTGAGTTGTGTAGGTGATAAGAAATCCTGTGACATGGCTATAGGCCTGGCTACCTGTGTATGTCTATTTCTGGGGGAGAAGAGAGGTGCTGGACCACACAGCAGCTGTTTCCTTGAGGTGTACTTTGACAGGCAGCACAATAAAGTGGTTAAGAACATGGGCACTGAAGCCAGACTACCTGGTTCCCCTGCTTCCTAACTGTGTAATTGTGTAAACTTGAGAAATTCTCAGCCTCTCTGCTCCTCACTTTCTCATCTATAATACAAATCACATAAGAGTTGTTTTGGAGATTAATTACTTCGTGGAAAGCACTTAGAACACCCAGTGCATAGTAACTGCTCAAAAACATTAGCTGTTATAGGTGGGAGTTAGGGGCTCTGGTGTCCCCACTGCAAAAATCCTCGTATAACTTTATAGTCGGGCCTCTGTATCCCTGGTTCCATATCTGTGGATTCAGTGAACTGAGGATTGTGTGGTACTGTAGTACATATTTACTGAAAAAAGTCTGCATACAAGTGCACCCATGCAGTTTAGACCTGTGTTGTTCAAGGGTTAATCATATTTGTATTTGCAGCTCCTATTTTTTTCTTTTACATTTCCAGAGGCTTAGATTTCTTGAAGATTTTTTTCCTTCCAACTGGCTGGAGAAATATTAGCTATTCACCAACATTTCAAAATGAAGGCCAAATTCCTACAGCAATTCTATGCCCCCATGAGTCTTTAAAATGTGAATCCTTCCTCATATATTGTTTCTTTGGGCACCGGTCATCGAGCATCCTGAGTTCCTTGCCTCAGTGAAGTGAGGCACCTGGGTAGTGGAGACCACACAGGCTCTCTCTGGGCATCAGAAGGGATGTCCTAGCAGGAACTCAACCAACAGGACTCCTTGGGTCCCCTTCAAGCCCAGGCACTGTTACAAGTGCTCATTTCGTGAGCCCAGGCACAGGAGTTTTAGTCCTTCCACACCTGTACACATGCTATTCCTTCCCCCTGGAACAGCGTCCCTTCTCCCTCTCCCTGCCGACATGCCTCACTACTCCTACCCATACTGCAGGTCTCAGCTGAAACAGCCTGTCCCCCAGTAGACCTTCCTGCCTTTGCCATCCACCCCCAAAGCATCCTTCACTTGCCTCTTGGTGGCCCTCATCATTGCGGTAATGAGCTGCTAAATTTCTTACCTTCCCTGGAAGACAAGTGGGGTTCCTATGGTTTGAAGGTAGAATATCTGCCTCTGATAAACAGAATAGGGATGTTCCTGTCTATAGGTACTGGCTCTGTTCTCACCAGGCAAAAGGGATGAATAGGGATTTTATAGTCTTCTGAAAGCCTCTCCAGACTTTAGTTTACCCAACCCTATCATATCACAAAACAATTTGCAAAGATTGGGAGGAAACTCTCAGACTAGGAGAAAACACCCAACTACTTTTCCTACTTTGTAGCTCAGTAGAAACTAGGAAAAATGTCTAAACTGGTCCTTGGTGTATGTGTCTATATTGGGGGTGTGGGTGGGATGGCGTGTAATACATAGCAATTTCTTCAAAAATTCTGGCTCTTCTGTGCTCCCGATTCCTGTGTCCATGGTGCAACCCTTGCCTCCTGCCACCTCCACCTATCTTGTGGTATTCCTGGAGGCCACAGCTGCTCCTGTTTTAGACTCAGGAACTGGACAATGATAGGAAACCAAACAGAAACTCGGCAGGTGCCCCAAACAACAAGAAACAAGAGGCCAAAAGAGCATCACAATCTTTTTATTATGATTTCCACTGTGCCCAGCCTCTGGGAGCATCAGCTCTTTCTGGAGTGAAGCTGAGCCATGGGGAGGAGCATGCAGCTGTTGTGATGGGAGGACAGGGCTTGGGAATGTTCCCCTGAGCTTACTGTCAAGTTACCTTCTGCAGAAAACCACATAGGAAGGGCATGAGGGACCAGAGGCCATTGGATCCTCCAGTGTTACTTGAGTGTTCTCAGAGGCTGTCCCGCAAGCCTGTGTTTGGCTGGGAGACAGATCAGAGGCCATCTCTTGTAGCCAGCTAGGCTTGAAGGCCTTTGTTTCAGCACAGATATAGAAAGGCCTTGCTATTTATACCTTGATGTTCTTATTTGTGGTCACGCCAACCCATGCTATACAAATTGGAATGTGATTGGGCTTTTTAGTCACTGGTCTGAGCAGACCTGACACCCTCTCCATGATCTGGGTCATCGGGGCATGTGGCCCAGAGGGAAGAAGGTTTTTCTTAGTGCTAGCGGGGTCTATTGGAGATTCTGTAACCTGTTCATTTTCTTTCCTTTTAAGGTTGTCAAAAGCAGTGGCAGTAGTAAAGCAACAGCAGGAAAAATACCCATTCCCAACCCACACCAGAGTGAGCTGTCAAGGAACAGGCATAATGCATTGATATCCCTTACTCGAGGAATGCTTTGTTGTCCAGGCTGCAGCTCAGGGCCAAGAGAGAAATCCTGGGCACAAACTAAGTGACGTGAAGAAAGTAGCAATTTTATTCCACTGTAAATAGAGTGGTTAAAAGGGGTTATGATTGTAGGTACCTGGATGTCCTGAAACTATGGCATCAGTTTTGTTCTGCCTTTTAAATGCCAAGTGTGTATTTGCCTTTACCCAGCTTGTTTGAAGGGGACATGCCTGCAGGATCACTAGAGCCTGCCACAGTCGTGCCTGGAGGTTACTCTTGACTCTGGGCTGGTTATGGCTGGCCTGAGGGCCTGCCAGACAGCTTCTGCTGAGCTTCCTTCTTGTGTTTAGAGCGTCTTGGCACCATTCTTACTAAGTAATGAGACCTGCAATAGTTGAGGTTGAGGCTTATAAGCCTAGGCCCAATCCTGAATCCAACCTGCAGTGAGGTACCCTCTTCCCAGGCAGTTTGATTCTGTTCTTCCCATATTGTTGACAAGAATGTGGGAACCCCAGATTTGGCCAAACAAGGCCAGGGTGACATCCCATAGGGAGCACCAGGGCCAGAAAGGCCAGTGTCTGCCCTGCAGCCCCAGTTGCTTAGGCTGAAGACAGAAAGAGGCAATGTGCTCATGGCTTCAGCCGTGGTTGTCTTCAAAGGAAGACCACTTTGAGGGGTCAGTACCTAGGAGCAAGAGGATGGCTCCATCCCTGGGATCAGAGTGGACCATTGTTCAAAAGTGCAGCGCCTGCATCTGCTGGAAGACTGGTTTCAGGGGAGGAAGCCATGGAGCAGGCCTGAAGAGCCTATCTGGCCACAGCTATTGCCTCAGCTGACTGTCTTTGCAACTCCACTATGTCATCCAGATGTCCCTGTCTTTTAACTCTAAGCATGGAGAAGAGGACTGCTGGGTGAAATACAGACTTAGGGCAAGTAGCCTTCAGAGAAGCATCTATGTAACCTCAGCTTCCCTTGGTTAGGGGGTAGGGTGGGTGGAGCTTGGGAAGAGAACTGATCTCTGCAATTCTGGGCAGCCAAGATGAAAAGATCGAAATATTTTCCTCATACCCTTATTAGAGTCAGACACTGATTTCCATTATTGGCAGAATTTCAGACAGTCACAGTGATGAAAGGGCTTGACAAGGAAAGGGAATGGGCTTTACTAGGTTTATAAAAGTTTGAATGTCTCCATATGTACTGCAGAGGGGCTCCATGGATTAGGACACTGCAAAGGGAGATCCCAGAAAGGGGCTGGGTGGACCTTCTGCAACTCTGGACTGGGGTCGTAATGGATCCTCTCCTTTGGTAAAAATCTAGATGCCCATAGAGAAGACGCTGGTTGCTTTTCCATGCTTCTCTGCTTCCTAGGACTCTTATGGACTGAGAATTCTATCCTTTTCTGGGGGCCATGTACCCTGTACCCTTCGCAGCACACCCTCATCAGGGAACTTGCCGTCCTGGACTAGAGGGAGAGGAGTGATCCCAAATAGGCCTGATCCTGTTGTGGAAGAGCTCTGAGGCCTGCTCTGCCAGGCCCTGGGATACAGCTGGCCCGATCTGGCCCAGTCTTTACCACTCATCCAAAGAAAGCTAGAAGCTGCAGCTCCAGAGAGGTAGGCATCACCTTGGTCTGTGAAGGATCAGGGAACAAGAAGATGGACTTCCAGTCCTTGTGACTGATGACGAAGCAGGAGAAATAAATCTATTTAGCTCTCAAAGCCCAGAGCTTGTTTCTACTCAAAATGCCCTGTCCGTGAGATCAAGCAGCCCAAGGCCATTGGCGCAGAAGGCGATCTGCCAGGAGAGTAAGCAACAGCCCCCGTGCTTAATGTGCTTTAATCTTCTCAGTGCAAACCCCAGGCCTGGCTGCTTCAGATGCAGTCCTTGGGCCCAAGAGTCATGTGCTTTCTTTCTTTTTGGCTAGACTGATTAATGGCCCTCTCCTACTGATTAGTCGTGGGAGTATGGCTAAGGAGCATTTACAAAGAGCTGTGGGTTTTGAAATGTTCAGAGCCATACACATGAATGTATATTCATCTTCTGTCTACTTCATTTCAGTCCTAAATCATCCAACCCCAGAAGCATCTCACTCGGCTTCTAGGTGAGGCAGTCTCTACAGGAAGAGACCATATAGTGCTCTTTCCATGCCCCTGGTTATAGCTCTCCCCTTTTCTCTGAGCAACACTGAGCTGTACGCTGCTTCTGTAGAAATGCCTTGAGCAATGCAATGTGTTAGCTTCTGTATGACTGACCCAATCTCTTATTGAATAGCTCTTGGTAGTCAGACCTTAGGCTAAACCTAAGTCAGAAACTTGAACCTCAGGGCCAGTGCTGACCCACAACATGCACTTACTAGAGAACTTGATGAGAACTTAGGAAGGACAGCGGGGGCTTGGAGACCAGACTCGGTGACTTTGTGGCAGCCTCTTCTTGCCCCAGAAGTCTTTCCACGCCAGGCCCAGGCCCTAGGCTGGTGGGGTGGGATATGCAGTAAGCAGCTGGGGAAGCAGCAGCTCAGGCTATATCTCAGTAACAGGGAGAAGGGAACACCTCCTCCTTCTGTGAAGCTTTTCTGGGACTTTTTCTGCTCAAAAGAGTTGAGATGCAAATCCTCTTCTTAGCTCCAGTCTCTTATCCTCATTGTCAGGTGGCTGAAAGGAGTCCCTGCTTAGGGCTTCTGTGGAGTTGCTCTTTCTTGGGCTATGGAAGAGGCTGGCTCTGCACTCCATACCACAGCACACTTTTCTAGGTCTACAGGTGAGTTGAGCTGGAAGGATGGAAGAGCATGAGCCTTCTCCTCTCCTCTTCCATCCAGACCTTGTTCTCATTGGAGCTCAGGCTTTGGGTCTCTGTGGTAGCTGACCTGGGTGAAGCACCTAACCCAGAGGACTGTGACTCCTGCCATCATACATGTTCTCCTTGGGTTCTGGGCCATGAGCGCCCATCTTAAAAATGGGCCAGGATGGCTCACCTTAGTTTGACTCTTTTGCTAAATAAAGACTTTTAAACTTGAATGACCTGGCTGAGATGTTTCTAGAATTCTGGATCCCTGGGAGGGGCTGCCTCCACCTTTTCTAACTTGGACTCCACATATTAGTTGTCTTCTCTGTCACCAGGAATTGGAATTTAAATAAACAATGGGCTGAAGTGCAGTGGTGGTTTTCAACCATTTCCCCACCCCAACACATCAAGGGACATAGCATACATCTACCAGTACAGTGGTTCACCCAGGAAGGGATTTTTAGTATGGGAAGAGGGAGCCTGTCAGCATCTCTACGAGAGCATGTGAGTCTGATATGCCCCCTTATTAAGAACCACTTGGCCAGAGACTGATCTATTAGAAATTAGGACTGGCTAATAGAAGGGCTGAGTAGAGACCCCCTCATCTATACCAGAGGTTTCACAAAAGAACTTTGGTCCTTTTTCAACCAAAAAGAACCAAGTCTCTGAAGGCATGGGCAGCTAGGCGTGCATGTGTGTGTGGCTGTGTGCGGTGGTAGGTCCAGTCTATGGTGTGGAGTCAGGGCGTGGTCCTGGAGTGGATGTTGCCACAGCTCCTAGGGCTTCTCCCTGTGGCAATGCATTTACTACCTCTGTTGTGAAGGGGAATGGTGATTTCAGCGCCATAAAGCTTAGTGACAAATTGACATGTGGACAGTGCTCCATCCCCGTAAGTCTCAGTACCAGAGGTTGGTAGGGGAAAGGGGGAAGGAAAGGAGGAAGAGAACGCCACTGTCCCTGAACTGAGCTTCTCTGCTCCATGCTATCCTGGGGGTTTCAGGTGAATGGCTGCACTGTTGGGGCGAGCAGCCAAGATGTAGATGACATTCTCCTGTAGGAAGGTAGGCCAGTCCACAAATCTGGAGTGGAAGTAAAGAATAGGTTTGTGAGTCTGGTTGCAGAGCCTAGAGGCTCATGAGACCTGATCGGCTTGAGCTGGGCAAAACTCAGGCAAGCCTGGGCTCGTACCTGACATGGTGATAGCTGGCTATGCTTCCAAGGTGACAGACCAGCTGGCTGGTCCTATGCATCTGGGGTCAAATGTGTACTCCTGAAGCCTGGTTTCTGGGGGTGGGCACTTGCTGTTTAAGGGTGGCAGTGGGTAATGACCAACTTACTTGTGTGTATTGGGAATCAGGGGAGCAGACAGCCAGATGAGGAGGTGTCACTCACCTGGACTCAGGCTCTGAGGGCAGCAGGGCCTTGTCCTGACTCTTGCTGCTGCTGCCGGCTGGGCTGCTGTCTGCTATGGGACCCACTTGGCTGATGCTGTTGGGCACAAGGACATGTGGTTAGGAGTGGGACAGTGAAAGGTCTGGCCCCTTCCATGCTCTGGTGAACCCACAGCTCTGAATGTGCATGTCTGGGCTTGTCTGACACGGGGTGACAGGAGTTTGGAGTAGAGGCTGCCCTATGTCTGGCCAACAGAAATCACTGCCCACTGTCTAATACACAGGAGGATCCTCTCCTGGCTGCTGGAGAAACTGGCAGGAGAAACAGGCAGGTACCTTTCGTACCAAGGGCCATTTGGCATGGAAAAAGGAGGGGATATGTGAGTGTGGGCAGGGACTGGTAGGGAGCAGACCTGACACTGCAGGAAGGAGCCTCTGTGAGGCGTTTGCAGAACCAAGAGTGCTGGGCACGGTGGCACTCTGCCTCACTGATGGTGCTTCCGCTGCCCCGGGCCAGGAAGGTGGCTCGGGCTCGCTCCCGCTCCTTGACTGTCAGAAGCCTCAACAGAGAGTTCTGGGGAAGAAGAGACAAGTTAAGATCTTGGAGGTGAAAATATTTTGTAAACTGTCATGCAGTAGAGAATCCTACCTTTATTACCACCTCTGCAACCTCCCTTTGATGCTGCCTGGATCCTTTCTGGTAGCACCAACATTTGTAGTGGGGTCCAGTGCAAATCAATCTTCCTTGAGCAGTTTCCCCAGCCCAGGCACTGGATCACCTGTCACTGAACGGAACCTGGGCCCCTTCCTGGTACTGGTCCCTGTTCAGAGTACCCAGTGTTCCCCCAACCTGCCTGGCATACTTCCCAGGTCTCTGTCACCCAATATCCCATGAATGTTCACCCCAGCTGGCCCTCACCTGGGAACGCAACTGCTGCAGAAGTAGGAGGGACTCATGGGACAAGAAGTCAGGCCACTCTACATGTCCTCGGTGTTCAGGGTCCAGGGCTGCAAACTGACGAGCTGCCTGCTCTTCCTGCTCCTCACTGAGAGCCCTGTCACTGTCCCCCCGCTTCGCTGCTTGGTGGCGGTAGCGCAGGAAGTCCTCCAGTGTCAAGGAGCAATCTGTGGGGAGGCACCCCATACTAGCCATGTCCATCCTTTGCTCAGCCTGTGGAGTACCTCCCCTCACCTCTAGGGTAATCTCCAGGGCGCCCACACCCACAGTTCTTGTCGAGTCTTTGTCTCCATAGCCAGGATAACTCAGGCTGTGGCCAGGGGTGGGCCAACAGCTTGTGAATAGGGACCCATTTACTCTCTTACCCACCAAATGCCAGAATACTCCTTTCATGGTTTAGCCTAGAAAGTATGAAGGAGATATCTGCCTGGCCCTCTCCATCGGCAGCACTCTCCAGCCTTACCAGGGATGACTTTACACTGCTGAAAGGTCTCTGTGAGGCTGTACATTTCCTCCTCAGTTAGCAGCAAGTTGAGGTTGTTCTGAAAAAGAGGAAGAGCTGAGTCAGTGGCCCTATAGGCCAGTAAAAAAGAAAGCCAAGGATCAGGAGGAATGGAAATAGTATTTCAGCTGAAAGGCAATTCTGGGATCATCTAATCACAGCCTTACATTCACGAACAAGGAGACTGAGGCCCCACAAAGGGGGAAAGGACTTTCTCCGAGCTGCCCAACTCTGGGGCAGGATCTTCTCCAGAACCCAAGTATCCTGAATCCAGCCCAGAATCTCTTTTACTAAAATAGTGGTTTTGGGATGGTTCTCTGAGATAGCCTAGGGATTCCTTAGATATGCCTTAGGAAGATGTTGCAAGGGAGAAGAGGGCTAGTAAGTGGGCAGAGTTCTAGCTCCACCAACCAGGGCAGCTCCATCCTTACCTATTTTAAGTATCTGGCTACTGTGTTAGATTGTGCTCAAGGAGTATTTTAGTTAAAAAGTTTAATTCTAACTCTAGTTTCCACATTTTGTAAACCTGTTTAATTCTAAAATGTATCACTTTAAATAACTGCAGAATGGTTTTGAAAGAGACGCCATCATGGAAAAGTTCCTAAAACCAAATAAGTTTTTTGTGGGACTGTGGAAGTTTTAATTCCAAAAAAGCACTGATACGTTATTTTGCTAACATTACTTTACAGTCTTACAAGTCTTCAAATTCTCAGAGATTCTTTAAAATAGATTATTTCCCCCCCCTAAAACACCAGCAAAGAACAGGAGCAGACATTTCATGACTATTCATTTGTGGATTTCATGAAGAACTCAAACCATTCTTTCAATAAACACTGAGCACCTAGTATATGCTTGGCACAATGGTGTAAACACTGTGAGATGTTCAGTGCAACTGGAGTGTGGTGTGTGTGTGTTTTATAGGAGAAAGTAGGGAGGGATGATAAAAGATAAGGAAAGGGAGGTGGACAAAAGTCTGACTGTAAAGTGTCTGAAATGCCCTTCATTGAGCCCCTCAAACTGGGCCTTTTTTCTGAGGGCAAAGGGGAATCATGAAAAGGTTTTTAAATGCAGAGTGCCACAGTCAGCTCTTTGTCTGTTGTGTGGAGAATGGATTAGAGGGGCAAAGTCTGGAGGTATGGAGGGCAGTTAGGTGGCTGTTGCAATAGTACAGGTAAGAAAAGATGAGTGGCTAAACTAAGACATAAGAATGAAGAAGCGGGGAGAGATTTGAGAGATATTAGGAGGTAGAGTCAATAGGGCCTGTTGACTTACTGGATGTGAGAGGTGAGGGAGAGCACTGAGTTGGGATTGGTAACTGGGGGTGGTATTACTATTCATAGAGATAAGGAATTTAGGGAGAAAAGGTTTTGGGGAAAAGATGAGTTCATTTTGGGGCATGCTGAGTGTGAAGTATCTGTGAGACATCAAGATGGATATCAAAAGACATCAAAAGACTAGAGGAAACTGAGGTCTGGACACACAGATCTGGGAATGATTAGTGTTTAGCCACTGAAGTGGAAGAAAACTCAAGAGAGAGAGTACAGTGAGAAGAGTCTTAACAGAAACCTGAGAAACACCAGCATTTAGGACTGGGACAAGAAACTAAGGGCACTTAGAAAGAATGGTCAGAGAAAAAGCTAGGAAGAGAATCAGCAGAGGGTGATGGAAGCCAAGAAAGAGCTGCACAATGCAGGAGGCACTGTTAACAGTGGTTATACAACTAAGATGGGATTTTACTGATTTTGTATTTTCTCTAGTTTCCATATTTTATGTAATAATTCTCATAAAAAATACTCAAACCCTAAACAATATGGAAGAGCTAAATATGTCAGAGAGGTCAAGTAAGAAGATGCCTGAGAAAAGATCATTGGACTTGACAATCAGGGCTTAGGTGACCTTAGGAAGAGCCAATTCAGCAGAAGTGATGGATGCAGAAGCCAAATTACAGGTGGCTGGGGAACCACATGGAGATGCTGAACGAGGAGGAGCTTTGAAGAAACCTTTGTAAAAGGTCTAGTGGAGAGTGGTGGTAATGATGGCAGGACTGTGACAGAAAGCCAGGAAGGTAGCTGTGCATTCCTGGGGATTTAGGAAGGAGACCCCTCAACCCTGTCCCACATCAGCAGAACACTGCCAAGCAGAGTTGGTGTGGGTGAAACAGCTGACACTTGGAGGGGTGGTGACTAGAGAAGACTGTAGACCAGGGTCTGCTGTGGCATACTCTCGCTGGGGAAAAGGTATTTAAGTGGCTCGAAATAACGATTCTACACTTTGCTTTATGGACAAGCCATAGAGAAAGTGTTATTTGTTAGAAAGTAGGACATCTTTGCTTTCTTGTAGGTGGTAGGAAGAAGAGGGGGTCAGCAGAAAATCCTTACTCTGAAATCAGTGAATAATGAAAATATCTGCAGGGCAACAGATCAATAAAACAAGACTTGAACTCTATTCAGGTATGCTGAGAAATGGCTATGAATCTAGCTTTTCATCTTTTGAAAAGTTGGAAGGCATTTATGTATAATTTATGACATTCTGAATCAATAGACCTTTGTTACTTAATTCACAAAATGATCACTTCAGAGATGAAGAACAAATGTTCTTAAGGTAGAAGGCCAAGTGAGGATATTAGCACTAAGAAGTTTTCCTAGGATAGAATCTATCCTTCCTGGAAGCAAGCCGGTTAGGATTTCAGGTTGTTTTTTCAGATGAATACGATGAATAACAACCATAGACTATGGGAGTAAGCACTGCTCCAAACAAGTACTTTTGAATAATTGGCCTCATCCTATCCATTCAGCCCTCTAGCTCAGTGGTTCTCAACTGGGATGACTTTGTCCCTCCAGGACACATTTGGTAATTTGTGGAGACATTTTTGGTTGCTCACAACTGAGGGTGGGTGCTACTGGCATCTAATGGATAGAAGTTAGGGACGCTGCTAAACATCCTACAATGCACACAGCCCCCACAACAGATTACTGTGTCCAAAATATCAACAGTACTGAGGAGGAAAAAGCCTGCCCTAACTCTAGGACCCTTGGATCTACTACAGGAAAACTCTTCAGGTCACTGCCTGGAAACTAGCGTTCTAAGACTGGCCTCCAGGAGAAGTGCCAAGTCCCCTGCAATGCAGCAGCCCACCATCCCTGCAGTCTAGGCTCACACAGTAGTGGCAGCTCCAGCCTGTTTCCGTGTGGGCAGTCTCGGTCACCTCCGCGGCACTGTCTCCTTGGATGTAGCCCATGCGGCGCAGGCAGCCATCGTGGAAAACCCTGGTGCAGATCCTGCATGGGAAGAGGCTCTCGGCCGTCCAGACCTCACATACATCACACATGTCATCATTGACAACCTGGAGAAAGATGGCAGGAATAGGAATGTGTGAGTGCAGGCAGCAAGACTCCATAACCACCAAGGACACTGCTACCTGCATGGGGCTCAGTGTCCCTGGAGCAGCCTGGAGGAACAACTCCAAGTGAAGCCAGTGTTAAGGCAATAGAGCTTTCTCTCTGGAAGACAAGAATCAGCAGGTTCTTCCAGCTGCTCAGGCCTCTATGACCATGTTTCTGAGCAAGTATGCTACGGGCATTTTTGGAAAGAGTAATCTGTTGTGAGAGATTTTCCCAGGTACTGCAGGACACTTAGCATCCCTGTTTTTCTTGGCACCAAATACCAGGAGCAACTCCCAGTTTTGTGGTCTTCCTGAACTCCCCCAAACCCCACCCCAACATTTCCAAATACCTCCTACAGGGGGCAGTACCATCTTTAGGTGGGAGGGTTGGCAGAAGACCTGCCATGGTATCATTCCTTATTACTCACTGCCTTAAGTCTTTCACTAAGACAAATCCAGGATGTAACATTTTTATTCTTAGAGAAGAAATTCAAACTGTTCTGACTCAGCTCTGTCTTTCTGGTTTTGAGTCTCACTTCAACTATACCCAGGCCTCTCTGCCCTGCTCCCTGATCCTCAGAAGGTCTAAGACTGGAAGATTCTGCCCTTACTGGACACTCACAGGCTCTCTGGGCTCCAAGCAGATATCTGGAGGCTTGTCGTCATCCAGCTTCCGGGTGGGGCGGATGAAGGCAGGGGGTGTGAAACGACTGGTCCTGTCAAACTCCTCAGGCTCCACTCCACGCCCGTCCCGGAGCCTCTCCCAGGCGGCGCGGTTGACAGTGCTCTCTTCCTGGAGTACTGGGGTACTTGTCTCTGCTTCTTTCTCCTCCTGTACCTCCTGGACAGAGCCCTCTACTGTGCCACGGCGAGACCCTGGAAGCTCACCTGTGCGTCGGATGGAAGGCCTGTCCCGCAGCCCATCCTTGAAGGCAGACACAGCCAGGCTCACCTTCTGCACCTGCTCCACTGTCTGCCGCTTGGACATCAACACCCCCATGGCTCTGTGGACAGAGAGCAGAGGGGCCCAGACTCAGTCAGTGGCTGACCATGTCAGGCCAATCTGTTTCAACCATTCACCTAAGTGGCAAGTGCTATTAAATAGTTTCTCCCTTTTCTGGAACTCAGTAGCAATGGCAGGGTGAACGGAGTACTTATTATGGAGTCAGAAGACCTTGGTTCTATTTCTGACTGGTTCTATGACTTTGGTTTTCCCATTTATAAAATGAGGGGGATCTGCTCAGCATACTTCACAGGGCTGTCGTGACATCAGATAACATTAGAAAAGGGGCTTAACAGGGCTTATGAGACTGGAAAGCACTCTACAATGTAGAACAGTATCTCTGTCTCCCTTGCTGTCCCAAAGCCAATTAGATCCAGAGGTCCCGGGACTCTGCTACTTTAAGATAGTTGGAGACTTCAGAGCTAAAGTCTCTCTTAAAGATGACCCAAGGCTTGAAGCAAGACTGCAGCAACACATTTTGGCTTCTGACTGAAGAAATGCTCCTCCAATTAGTGATCTACATCAAATTCCTACTTTTTGAGTCAGAATGTATGAACTCCTATTTTTAGAGGACTTCTGAATTAGCATTCAGGAATCTCTACCACCTCACCCATGTGGTCAAAGTCTCAAATACTCCTTTGCTCCCTCTAATTAGTAGCTATGCCTATTTATGGGTCTGTTTGCTACCACAGATAACCTGTCCATGACAAGCGCTAAGGTGCTTCTCATACTTCTAAGCCTTCACTATGTCACTCCCACATTTTCTGCTTTGGTTCTCTGAACTGTTCAAGAAAGTTCTATATCCTTTACAGGTTAAAAAAAGAACATCCTTGTTCTTCCTCTGCAAGGTAAGCACTGGAAACGTGAGGTTACAACACTGGAGAGTGAAGGCATGACATGGTACATTGTGAAGCTGATCTGCTGTTTCCTAGCCTGAAGGGTCTTAGTGGAATTCATCTGGGGAATGTTCTAAGTAAAGTGGAGCAGAGAGTCCATTTCAGCCTGGTTCTCAATCCATCATAATCAAGGCTTATTGAACAGTACTCTGTGCAAGGCACCAACTACTTACTCATCAAAGGAAACAGAAGACTGGAGAACAGAGTCTCACAACTCAAGCTACTTAGTATCAGAACTCAAAGAAGTATAAGACACAGTGCTGGGAGTGCCTAAGGGAAGGTGAGACCACACTACTGGGAGTCAGAGTGGACCCTAAAGGGTGGGTAGGAAGTTATTCTCACCTTGTTTGGAGGAAAAGGTGACAGAGGGAAGGAGGAGAGATTTGGGCCAATTAGAAGGCTACTATAACAGGCTTCTAATACTTGTCGAGGCAAGAGGTAGAGGGTTTAAACTGAAATGATAGCAGCAGGAATGATCCTGACTGAGTTGATTTGATACTATGGAAATAGAGAAATTTAGGAATAAATTGATAACTTGATTATATCAAGGGTAAAGGGAGAGAGGGCAATTTTATATTTAATTATTTCTCAGCTTTACTGAGATATAATTGACATACAACATTTAAAAAGTTTAAGGTGTACAATGTGATGATATGATACATGAATATATTGTGAAATGTGTACCACAATAAGGTTAGTTAGCACATCCTTTATCTCACATAATTACCATTTTGTTGTTCTTATTGTAAGAATATTAAAGCTCTGCTCTCACAGCACCTATCAAGTACACACTATAGTATTAACTATGGTCACCATGCTGTACTTTAGATCCCTGCAACTTACTCATTTTATAACTGAACGTCTGTGCCCTTTGGCCAATATCTCTCCATTTCCCTCACCCCTTAGCCTCTGGCAACCATCATTCTGCTCTCTGTTTCTATTGAGTTCAATAGTTTTAGATTACACACACAAGTGAAATCATACAGTGTTTCATTCAGTCTGTCTCTGCCTGACTTATAGGGAGGAAGTTTTAAATGGACCAACTAGAAGGAGGGTAGTGCCATTTACAGAAATTGGGAAATAAGAAAGAGGGATAATGAAATTGGATATTGTATGTGTTGAATTAAAGATGTCTCTGGGATATTCAGGTGGTATGTTATCCACTGTTTAAAACTTTCCAGTGGCTTTCCAAAGCTTTCAGGATAAAGTCCTCCAAATCAGCTTTTTTGTTTGTTTGTTTTACCATGGCCTGTGAAGCCCTCCTGGGTCTGGTCTCACTTCTTTACTCTGTGTTCGAACCACGCTGGTTTTCTTTCAGTCTTTGTTTGCCATGTTCCCCCCATTTTTGGGATGTTTGAAAATTCCACCCTGCTCCTCCCCTCGTTAGCACCTATTCATCTATCAGAGCTCAGTTCAAGTATTGGTTCCTTGCATAAGTTACTACTGACTCTGCAGACTGGGTCGGAGTGCTGACAGCACCATGCTCTTCTGCTCTAGAACACTTTGTCATTACACATGCAACAGGATGATTATCTAATCAATGTCAGTTTCCTCTATTAGATTGTTTTTACCCTGCTTAATACTTACCTCTACTGCCTAGCAGTGTGTCTGAAAGAGAAGAGGCATTTAATAAACATTTTCCAATTAATTGTGGATAGGTTTTTTTGATTTTCAATAAGGTCTTAATACACATAAAATCTGATTACAGCCACATCTTATTTCCAGAAATAACTACCGTATGTGCCACAGTGGTACAAATTCCTATCCTGTTTGGGTGCTTGCCCTGCCACCACTTGTTACCAAAGAAACTCAACCTATATTTTTAACTTTATAAACTTACTGATAAGGAAAGATCTCCTCTCCCCATTTGTAAAATTTGTTTGTAAAATTAAAATATATGGCTAAGGAATATTTGCTTTGAATAAGTAGCTCTCATTTATAGGATGGTGGCAAAGGAGGTTTATTGAGGAAAGAATTACTTATTTATTTATTTTTAACTTTTTTTTTTTTATTGAGTTATAGTCATTTTACAGAGGAAACATTTATTGATCAAATTCAGGAAACTGTTTAAGGTGTTCATGTCCCAGTGGACAATTAATGATAAATTATCATTAAAAATAATTTTTTCCTCATTTGCAAACAAATATTAGATAATAGAGGAATGGTTAAATTACGGTACAGTAGAAAATTGAATATGAAAACTACTGAGGTAGAAGTATACTGATGAAGAAAGATGTTCAAAATATATGAACATATTAATGAAAAAAGCAAGTTAAAAAATAGCATGTTATGATCTAATTTTTGTAAGAAAGAATGCATGTTTTCCATATTTTTATTAATCTGTATTTTCTAATTTTCCTACATTGTACATTAATTATATAATTTAAAAGTTACAGAGGTAACCTGGTGACTTGTTTTGGTTCTAGATCTGCTGTGACCCAGGACACACTGTTTTACTGCTTTGGGCTTCAAGTCTCTATCTGTTAATGTGTGCGTTTGGAATATGCAGTCTTAACCATTTAGAATGCTCATGTTCTTTTAAAAGTCCATGTGACCTAATGAGGGTATCCAGCCTGGGTAGAGGTGGGGCCAGGGGTGGAGAAGAGGGTGTGTGTATGTTAAAGCTTTTGCTGAGGCTGTGGACCCAGGGGGTTCTGGAAGAGGCTGGGCCTGTAGTCTGCAGACACTGCCCACATGCCTCATGTGCACTGGCTGTGCACTACAGTTAGGTGGGTGGGAAAGCAAGTCCCCAGCGTACAGAGAGAGGAACAGGCACACCACACCAAGGAGGGAGAATGCAAAACTGACACACAACCCTTCACTGCAGATCTTGCTCATGACCAATGGCAATTTCCAAAGCCACAGTGTTTTCCTCAAAAAGTTTCCATGTTGTTTCCACATTTTTTGACTGTGGCCCATAGTAAGAAATGTAGTTTATGATGTGATATATGTATACACATAGTTATAAACATGTATTCATAGATCTATAATTAAACCCAAAGTTTTGTGAAACAATCCTATTTTACCACATGTGGTGCTCCCTGATATTTTCTATCCTCTCTGTCCTACTTCATTAAAGCAGTCCTAATAGTGACTCTCTGAAATGACTTCATGACTTCCTAATGGGTTAGGGTTAGCACTTGTAATTTGAAAAACATAGCCTTAGAATCATTATACATTTTTGATTAGGAAACTACACTTTTGTCTTTTGATTAAAAGATGGTTACCTCTAAAAGACAAGGACAACATTGTGGGGTGTAAGGTAAGCTTTCCCCTTGACTGGAGTGATGCAGGAACAGAATTCTCAAGCTTGTCTTAAGAGTCTGTGTGGTTAGAAGTTCTAGCAGATCTGGACTGCTGCTAATATACCTCTGACTGAAAAAACCCTACTCTATACCAGAGGATGTCCTCTGATCTGTGGACATATTTTTAAAAAATATTGGAGCAGTCTGTACAGTGATAAAAAGGTAACCTTTTAATATAAAATATAATATAATATAATATATTATAATATAATATAACATAACCTTCATGGGAGAATTATTGAATAACCTGTGATATATTCATGCTATAAAAATAAAGAGGAAAAAACTGGTTTAATCCAATAGGAACACGAAGATCAGAATAATGATTCTCATTGGCTGGATCCTGTGGCATATAGGGGTTTATATATCAGAACTCTAGAAGGAGGGAAGAAATAGTGGATTGAAAAAGCATATCAATTATAATAAATATTTATATTTGGAAAGCAAATATTAAAAACCATCCATCACTTTTTTTTTTTGGTAACAGACTACAAAACAGCAGAGCTTGACAGTATCCTTTTGATTCATGCGGAGATACAGAAGGTGCTAGCTCTCTAAATAGTGGTGGGTGGCCCCCCTCCCAGAATCTGTATTAGAAGTTTTAGGGAGCAGTCACAAGACATTTATGTTTATCAGCAAGAAGGTATGGGTTTAAAAAAAGTTGATAAACACTTATTTGGAGACCTGGAATAACCATACAAAATTCACTTTTTCAAGAATGAGTCATTGGAGGAAAATCAATACTATGCATTTGGTTTTTATTGGCCTTTTCAGGTAATGTAATAAGAGTTCTGAACAAAGTCCAGCCAATTAGGAGGGTTACTCTGTAAATGACCTGACTCATTAAAAGTATATTGGCAAACTAACCACAAGCATATCCCAACACTGTCTTGCACAATCATTACTCTCTGTAAGGATACCAAGAATCACTATTAGGCTACTCAACTGTTAATGATGTCATTGAAGTGGATTTGGGAGTTTATCCTTAAAGGAATTTCAGTGAAGACTGAAGAAGATATCCATCAGCAAAACAAACAAACAAACATAAGAACAAATTAAAAAGTCCTTTCCAGTCCTGACCAAAGGGTCTTGAAGTACTGCTCTTCCTTTCACCTGAGGTGGTTCAGTTTTCTAGGCCACCTTATGCCCATAAAGGCAGAAAGTGTAGAGCAGAACCATTAAAAAGAAACCATCAAAATCCAAATAAGATCTCAAGTCATTTTGCATCGGTATGGCTTTGATTTTGAGAGTAAACCATGAGAACACAACAGAATTAGGCTTCAAGAGTGAGGCTAAAATGCTTAATGCTTAATGGAGAGGATCGAACCTGTATACAAAAGACACTTTGATTAGAAGCAAGTGTGCTGAAATATCCACGATGTGCACCTGGGGTGTTTGAGAAATTAACAAAATCAGCTCTAATTTCTAGAGAAACAAGTGGTAGTGATTAGTGATGGGGAAAAACAAATGCCTGGTGAGAAAAACCTGGCCTCTCCTGTGCTGGAAGGAGTCCTAGGAAGAAGAGTGAGTTAAAAGGAAATCAAGTTGCAAAGATGACACAAATTATACCTAATGATTACTTCTTTGGCTGATGGGTGGAATTTTCTGCCTCCTAACAAGTATGAAAGAGGGATAAAAAGACACTGTCCCAAGAATGATGTGACTGTCAGAGGATCTGTGGTACCTAGAGAAGGCTTGGAAAAAACCTCATGAGAGCAGGAGCAGGTGGTGGTGAATAAGAGGAACAAGAAGGTAGAATAGAGTTGATTGACTCTATGATCTGGAGTAAATGAAAACAGATGACAACTAGAAACTTCCTTCAGGGAAGAGAAGTCTGTCTAGATGTATTTATCAGGCAGTAAGACATATGTGGGCAGCTTGAAATGTGCATGTACAAGACACTCATTCTCTTCAGAGCACACGCTTACAACGCAGTAGGATTATTTTTAAGGGCAAAGTGGTGGGAGTAAAAGGAGGAGGGCTTGCTCCACAGCAGGAGCTGGTGGAGAAATAAGAAAGAGGAAGGCAGCTAGGAACCTCTTCCAAAGCTCTCTGTAAAGATTTAGGTGTGTGAGAAGCCAGGGGAGCAACCCTCCCAACAGGCAGGAGTCTCCTCGTTGGACATGCTAAATGTAAAGTACATGTACTTGCTTTCATCTGATCCTTCGTATGGGCGTGGCAGCTGTTTGAAAAAGGCTCAAAAACAACTAAAAGTGATTGCTTGGAAGTTATGAGGGCTTCCCTAGTCAGGGACAGGGCAAAGAAAACCTCTGAGTTGGACAAGGGAAAACAACCAGAGAGTGGGTTGAGCAGGTGGAAAAAGGAATCCCAGTTTTTCATTGAAATCAAGAGGGAGAAAAAAATCTAGATGGTTCCCACTGCCTTCCACAGTGCATGTGTTCTATAACTCTTGGTTCAATGAATGTTGCAGAGATACCAAGGCAACATAAAAAGTTTGAGATCTTGGTGTCACTATTCTTTCTCTTCCTCAAAGTTGGCCAGAGAGATTAATCAGACCAAATCTTCAGAGCTCAGTTCTAGAAACTACACAGTCACCTGCTCATCTCATCACATCTACTCTGCTTCCCCGAGGAGACCCCGACTGCTGATTCGGAGCTAGGAGGGATGAGAGCAGGTAGCCATATAGTAGTTATGGGTGATTTCTTTGATCACAGGAGAGAGCTACAGAATTTTAGCATTTGGCCAGTTTCTACAACCACAGTGTTTAAAGAGAGAGAGAGAGAGACAGACAGACAGACAGACAGACACTAATATTACCTAAGTCAACAGTCCCCTGCATTTATGCTGTGTCTTGGGGCACTATGGCCTGACCCATAGAAGGGTAGCTGCCCTAAGGGCACATGCAGTAAACTTGAAAATATATTTTTTCCCTCCTGGGAGAGATATTTACCATGAGCAAGCATCTGCAAATAAAGGTGAAAAATTTCAAGGTGGTCAACAATTGGCTCCAGGTAGCATGTGCCTGAAATGTTGTCTGAGAGCCTCAAGGAAAGCCACACACCTAACACAGGTGACCGGCAAGAGTATGGAAAACCAGCAGAACTACGGTCTACAAAATGCAGAATGCACAGCAAAGACCCTAAGCTCGCTGTGCACATCAACATCAATCTGGAGACTTTAAACAAAAACCATCAAAAAGAGTCCCCTTACCCTCTGCTGATCTTTGAGGAAATTCAAGCCCGAAATAATCTGGCTGATCTCCAGTGTCTGGGTGTTGCTTTAGGAATCCAGCGCCTCACCACAGTGATCTTGGAGCCTGTTTCTAGTCAGCCATTCTGTTTCCTGGCAATAGCTTACAGATTACTTTTAGTTTTCATGTCTGGAGATCCTGAAGGGGTCTAAGTGGTCCCCCCTGTCTTCCCCATTCTCCCTTGTTCATCCAGTACAGCAGCACTGGCTTCAGTCAGCCCAGGAAGACAGTCACCCCCAACTGCACAGGGCTCTTCTGGGGTTTCCAAGGAGCAGAAGGGCTGAAGACTGAGTAAAACTCTCTTCTTGCACTCAGCTCAAGAGAATGAAGTGCGAAGGAGGTGCTGTTGTTGTTTAATATTTACTAAAAGCCCAAAAGCTCTAATAAACATAGGACAGAATTATGGCATGATCTTTAGCCCCTGGAGGACTGGGCTGAGTCTTCATGAAAAGCTACAGGGCTGGTTTCCCACAGAAGCAGAGCAGCAGTTAAGGAGTAGCACACCGTCAGTGATTGGCTGGTGTGACCGCACTTAGCCTGCAGAGCTTTTCAGCAAGATGGAGAGACACTCCCTGTTCTCCGCTCTGGGCCCCTGAAGCGCAGATTCATCCCTATTTATGCACTCATTACACCTTAATTATCACCACTTATTTGTTAATTGTACAAATATTTGCTGAGTGCAACCTACTATGTGTCAGGCACAAATTAAGCACTTAGTAACTGTTGGTAGAATGAACAAAATGGAACCTCACTCAGCCTGTGAGAATGCAGTGTGAGTATGTGCATGTGTAGGGGGCATAAGTGTAGGATTTAAAAAAAAGTGTTGCTTGAGCTAAATTTTGAATTATGAGTGGGAGTTATCCCAGTGGATAAGGAGAAAAAAAAAAAAGGCATTCCAGGAAGAGATAAAAGCACATGCCAAGGCATGGAGCTATATGGGGACTCCATCATGGCTTAGGTGGTATGAAGCCAGCTGGGTGCTGGATAGAAATAGGCAAGGAAACTTGCCTTCATATAAGAATTAGTCCAAAGAACTGGTTTGAGACAGTATGCTTAAAATATTTGTTTACAAGGGAATATGTATTTGGATTTCAGGGAGATAAAAAACATAGAGAATTGGATTTTCTGAGGCAGGAAAGCCCTGATAAAGCCCAGGGCTGACCAGTGAAGGCATTGTTTGGCCTTTGGAACCAACAAGAAACTCTTTCCCATAACCTAAGAGCTGGTAGGTAGTGACTGCAGTGAATTGTTGGGACTTTCCCTCTGGAAGACCCATAAGCCTAATTATGAGGCTCAAAGGGGGGAGGGGAGAGGGAAAGAGAGAGAGAGAGGGAGAGAGAATGGCTGCCAACCAGCATACATACTGTTGTTTTAGTCATTATTATCATAGAGAGCCAAAAGTATGGCCAGTTCACTCAAAGCATATGGGCAAAGGTAATTTTGGCAGGGCAATGACCTGGGGGCTAAGAATGTGTGGCTGCCGGAGGAGGCACGGAACAGCAGTTGCATTTCCATTATGCCTGGGAAAAGGCATACTCTATGACAATTCCTATAGATATTCGGTGAAGCTGCACTTCTCTTACTTTTCTTACTTACTAAATGATCAGAGAATTGCAGCCTGATTCTGTGTGAACTCAAGTGCAAGGAACTCCCATATTTATCTAGCACAGTACCTGGCAAGCAGGTAGCACTTAGAAAATGTATATGGTCTCTGAGGGGACTGCTGGAAAGGGAAGAAGGATAAAGGGGGATGTAATAATGGAAAAAATAATCATATCTCCAGCTGGGCACTTATAGTCTTGGTTTCTTGGTCCAAAGCTGGTAAGCAATTTCTTTCAGAACTTGGTCATTAAGATCGAGGGGTTGGAGTGGATAATATTCCCATTAGAAATGAATAAATCAATTTGGGAAATGAACATAGCAGAAACCAAGAGTACTGCTGGAGAAAAGCATGTGGGACTGGAAGATAATAGATTCTGTAGCTAAAAAGAAAGGAAACTATTTGCATAAATACGATCCACTTAGGAACAGGTGTACTGGAAAAAAATACAGGGAGTATGGGAAATGGGCCGGGAAAGGTCTTACTTACTATTCATATGCTCGAGGAAAAGGGAGGATTGTCAAAAGATGGCAAATGTAGGAGGAAGAAGACCATAAGAATGTGGTCAGAGAAGATGAGGAAGATTAAAGACTGAAAAATCCACTCATTTGTATACACTCAAGTGACACTGGGTGAGCCATTCTCTCCTCTTTTATTTCTCTTTAGAGAGAGGTTTTTTTTGTTTTGTTTTGTTTTGTTTTTTTAAGAAGATTAAGGCCACCTGGTGACATCCTTCACACTCAATCTGGAATGATTTAATTTGCAGACTCATGTTGTGATTAGGGGAGAGTTAGACAGCATTCTTAGGGTTTTGTAATCTTAATGTTCACCCATTCCTGGGCTTCAAAGAGGTGATATCCAAGGTCCAATATTTGGGGAGCACCTGGAGCCATCTAACAATTTTTCCATGGTCCCAAGTGGTGTGATACCAAGAACCCTTGCTGAAAAAGGCTAGTTTAGGAGTAAAACGCCACTGACAAATCTCTGAATTGGTGTAAACATCATATTTGCAGGCTTGCTCTGATTTTCTTTTTAAAAATATAACCCTATTTATTTTGGCATGTTAAGCTGATGAGATGGGTTTGAACTGAATGAAATGATAAAGAACTCTGTATCAGGGAGGTGCTTAACCATTATCAGCCTTTGTCAAAGTTTATTCCTGAGCTGTGCATGAGGTGCCACACCCTGGTTTTTCCATTTTCTCACAAGTCTGACCTCCCCTCTCACGATGTAACCGCAGATGTCCAAGGAACCCACTTCTATTATAGGAGGATGTCGCTGGGTTTGGCTATGTGGAAGGAGGAAGGAAGCTGAACAGGAAAACTCTTCTAGAATGTGGTGAATTACATTGTTTAGCTCCCTCAACACTCCATTTTTTGGACAAGAAACCAGAACCTATCCTTGGTTCCAAATTCATACTCTTGGGATTCAGGTAGAATGAAGGCTACCACAGCCCAGGACACAAGATGAGGGTGCATCACTAGGGCAGGCACAGACCTTTTCCATTCCCCAGACAACAAACTCTCATAAGCCTTTTCTGGCTCTGCACCTTCCCCACCCTCCTCCTCATCATCATGCAGAGGCACTGTTGGGCAAGTGTCCTGAAAGGTATCAGTGGACCAACATCTGCTAGTGCATGTGGTCAGATGGCCACAAAGACACTGGATCATGCTTCCTAAAAGTGATCCTGTCTCTCCTTCCTCTCCCTCAAGGGTTCTGCAAGCAGGGAAGGTAGTCTCAGAACACTCCATCCTCTGAAGGGTTCCTCCAGTTCCCTAGAGCAAGTCCTGTCAAAGACCACACCCAGAAGCCTCTCCCAGACCCAGTTAAGTCTGGAGCCACGGAGAGACATCATTACAGTGGGGCTGCCAGTGAAGGAAGCCACACCCTGAAATATAGGAATTCAGTGGAAATCAATTGCAGCAGCAGTCTCATCCCCAGTTAAAGGGTCTTCATGCAGTTAATTAATCAACACATTTACTGAGTATATACTATTACAAAGCCCATGCTTGGTATCTTAATGCAACTTACTAACAAATACACATTCTTGCTTTTGCATCCTCTTGATGCTTTTTCCCAAATAAACTTAGAAAAACAGATTTCATGATTCTAAGCTTTGTGACCTTGGGCAAACTGATAAACCTCTCTGAGCCTAAAGTGCCAAATGTTAAAAAGTTGATAATTTCATAAGGCTGTCGTAAGGATTCTATGGGATGTTAAATATCCCTGGTATAGTACTTGGCACATTGGTGCTCAATAACCATACATTTCCTTTCTTCTTTCCTTTAAAGGAATTTCTTTACAGGACCTGCCAGAGTCAGTTATTCTACATGATTTTACTGCTTTCTACCTGAGGGTCAAGCCCAGGGGCTCAAATCTTTTTTTTCCGCTTCAGAGGCCTCACTGGTCCTCTCCTCTCTTGTACCCTGTGCTCTTATAGATGTTCTTGCCTCCACTAAGATCCATCTTGGCGCCAACTGGGCCACCACAGAGAATACACATTCTAATGGGGTAGAAGGACGAAATGACAAAGGGGCAGTCCCACAGGGCCCTTGCCTCTCGACCATGTTAGAGGGACACAAGTTAGGACACACTGAGCTCTGAAGGAGGTCAAGGCCCAAATCCTTTGGGCATATGGGAAGTTACTCCTGGCCTGGATCCCATGACAGGATCCTCTCCTCCCAGTCAGAGGTTCCTTCCAGGCAGTTCTAGGTTCTCTGTGGGGTCCACCCCCACCGTGCTGAGGAGCCCCTGTGTTTCCGAATGGTCTTCCACCGAGACCACCCTTGCCCTCCCATAGGTACACACATGGTATCTCTGGGGATGGTGTCCTCCACACCGGGCCTCCGCGTGGCAGCAAATGCGGAGAGAGCCCTGAGAGTCTCCATTCGCACAGGGATCTTCCATGGGGGCGGCTCCGCACATCGCCTCCGGGACCCTCCCGAGGGGCAGAGGCAGAGACACGCGGGATTTAACCACTTACACAGGGACCCCCTTGTGGATGGCTCCCACACATCTCAGAGTCCCGGGAGGGTTGTCCTCTGCCCGCAGACGCGCCCCTCACGGTGCCTGCCGGGTCCCCGCCGCCCCCGCCCCCGCTTACCGGGACTGTCAGGGTGCGGGACGCGGGTCCGAGGCTGGCGGACTCTACACCCCGGGCCCCGCGCCACCCATGGTCGTTCGAGAGCCGGCGTGCTGGGGCCGAGCACCTGGAGCAGGCGGCGCGGGCGGAGCAGGAGGCTGAGGCGGCGGCGGCGCGCGCGCCCCGAGCACACCCACCCTCTCCGCCCCGCGCGGCTGCGGCGCGTGCGCCCGCGCGAGACGATCTCCTCGGGCCGGGGGCGCGCGCCCTGTCCCGCCCTCCTGCGCCTCCACGCGCGGCCCTCGCGCCTCAGCCAGCGACCTTGTGCGGGAGTGAGGAGCCGAGGGACCGCGGGAGGGCGGCGGCCCACTCTGACGAGCTGTGGGTCCAAGTGCGAGTGGGCGCCCCCAACCAGCGCCCCGCTCTGCGGCGCCGAGACTGCGGCAGCCTGGCCGCCCGCGGCAAGGTCAGTGCCCGCCCGGAGGAGGCCGCCCGGGAGGGGGCTCAGCGGGGGCTGCGGACGCTCCCAGCCCCTCCCGCGCCGGGGCGAAGCGTCTTTCCTCCCGCACCTGCCTGGGGAGGTGAGAATGACTCATCTAGCGGCCCCAGCAGGGCTCTGTCTCTCCTACCAAGGCCAGCTGCCCGCTCGGGCTTCCGGGCCCACGACGCTGGCATCGGGTACTCACCTTCGTAGTAGCCCACAGCTTAGGGTCTAAATGAGCCTTCACAAAGTTAAGCTGGCTGGCCCACCTCTTTCTGTGCGCTGTTTTCTGAGATTATTCGTCTTCCATCCCCAGTAGTAAAGTGCTTTAAATGTAACTCAGTTTTTGCTGCAGCAACCTCATCCCTCAAACTGTTCGAATAGCCAGCTTGTCAGGAGGCCATCCGTTCTGAGGGATAGAGCGTGCACTACACCAAACTACTTGCGCTGAAGAGGGCAAGAAAAAGATAAAGTCATAAAGCACCTAGCAACTAATCATAAAGAAATAACTGAAGATACAAATAATATGCCAAGAACCCTCTTATTTAAATAAATTATATTTACATTTTAACCTACCTTCATTTTCTTGTGCATTCAGTCTGTTTCTCAAATACAATTCACGTCATGTTTTGAGCCTCTGGTATTTGTTTCACTCTGCTAGGGGCTGTAGGAGATAAAAAAGAACTCATTTTGTTCTTAACATCATGAAACTTAACAATAGGGAATATAAGGAAAATATAGTACTACATATTGCTATCACTTTTAAACAAAGTACTAGGTACTATTCTAAACACTTTAATTATATTGTCATTAATTTTCACACCATCTCTTTGAGGAACTGTACTATTAGTTTCTACATTTTGCGGGTGCCTTAAGTCCCATAGCTAACGTGGTCGAGGTAAGATCGAAATCCAGCTATTCTGACCTCAGACTCCAAGTTCCTAACCATTTTACTGTAGTACTGAGAAAGAACAAGCTGTTAATCATTAATACATGGGATTCTAAAATTAGCACCTATTTCTCAGGAATCATTATCTTTTTTTTTCCCCTTTGCTTGGGAAATTAACACAGACGAGCAGAGAGCTTTCCATATAGCTTGGGAGCCCAAACCTTCTTTAGGAATTACATCATACTAATAATTTCACTGATAGGGTTCTCTGAACTGTTTTCAGTAAGCATTTCTAGGCTGTTTGACAGACTTATATGGATGAGGAGGCTGTAATAATGTCACCACAGAACTCTCTATTGGTTAATTTCTTCACTAAAAAAAGTGTTATTGTGCACCTATAGTACGTGAGGCTTTGTGCTAAGAACCAGAAGGGGTGCAAACAAGATTAAGACAGGGGAAACAGGTGTTGACAGAGAACCATAACAAGAGATAGAAAATGAGTTATGCTCAATAGAGGAATGAAATTCAATGGAAGTTCCAAGGAGTAGAGAGACAGATTGTTCCATGAAGGGAGGTGCTTGGGTTAAGGAAAACATATAATTATCATTTAACTTATTGTTGATATTGAAGTATTATAAACACTATAAAAATTTATCAAATTCCTTTATTTTGAAAAATTACATGCAAAAATCTCATATTCTGAAAAGGCAGCTTTTTTGTTATGTTATAAGGATTGTTTGGAGTATGGAGAGGTTAGTAAATGTTTTGAAGATGGTTTAACTTATCTCCTCAAGTTGGGAGCACAGAATAAAATGATGATGTGCAAAATAAGATTTTCAAGATCAAAGGAATAGCAGAAGAAAAAGCAAGGTGGGAGTGAACCCTGGACAGGGTCACAGTTTTCTGGGGAATAGCCTTTACTACAAAGAACTGCTTTTGCAAGGTAGAGATTGTGTTTTCAACTGTGTGTGTGTGTGTGTGTGTGTGAGAGAGAGAGAGAGAGAGAGAGAGCGAGCTTTAATTACGGCAAACATGTGCCACAAATATTCTGGGATGGTCTGAGTTCAGATATTTGATTCCATTATGCCCATAAGTTCTTATCAATAAGACTGACAAATACTGTCACTCATTCATATTAGTGTCTAGAAAGTAGAGATCATTGCATGTTCATCAGAAGTTTAATAAATAAGGACTAGGAAAAGTCAGGGAGGGGCTAAATGATAAGGAACTCCAAATACTCAGATGCTTTAATATGGTAGGTAAAAGAAAGCCCCTACAAGTTTCTGAGCAAGGTAGTAGTGTGTTAAAGGTCACCCTAAACATTTAGAGGTATTACCTTTTTAGATAAAGGACTGAATGAGAATTAATTTTTCCGTAAGGTATGGATCAAGATTCATTATTTTGTATATGGATGTCTAATTGTTCTGGCACCCTTTGTTGGAAAGATTTTCATCATTGAATTGCCTTTGCACCTTTGTTGAAAATTAGTTGGCCATTTTTGTGTGGGTCATTTTCTGGACTTTCTACTCTGTTCCATTGATCTATATCTCCATCACTTCACCCATACCACATTGTCTTCTTTCTTAGTGTAGCTTTATAGTAAATCTTAAAATCAGGTAGTGTGAGTCCTCCAACTTTATTATTCTTTTTCAACATAGTTTTAGATACTCCAGTTCCTTTGTCTTTCCATATACATTTTAGAATCAGTTTGTCTATTTGTACAAAAAATCGTATTGGCATTTTAATTGGAATTGTGTTAAATCTTTAGATTAGTTTGGGGAAAATTTTCCTCTTAACAACATTGAGTCTTATAATCCATAAACATGCTGTATCTCTCCATTTATTCAGGTTTCCTTTGATTTCTTTTATTGGTGTTTATAGTTTTCAGTATATAAATCCTGCACATATTTTGTTATATTTATACCTAAGTATTTCATGTTTTTGTATAGTTTTTATAATTTTGATTTCTGATTATTCATTTCTAGTATAGAGACATACAATTGTTTTTTGTATTGACTTCGTATCCTGTGATCTCGATAGATGCACATATTAATTCTAGGAGCTTTTTTTGGTACATTCTTGGGATTTTTCATGTAGACAATCGTGTTGTCTGTGAATAGAAACGGTTTCATTTATTACTTTCCAATCTGTATGCTTTTTATTTGTTTTTCTTCCCTATTTCAGTGGCTAGGATTCAGGATGGTGTTGAATAGGGTGGTGACAGCAGATATACAATCTTATGAGAAAAGCATTTAGTTATTCAACATTAAGTATGCTAACTATAGTAGGGTTTTTGTAGAAGTTCTTTATCAGTTTAAGAGGGCCTCTTGGAGCTGAGGATGGCCTCCAGCTAACAGACAGCAAGAATACAGGGTCTTCAGTCTTATAGCCAAGGGAAATTGATTCTGCCAGTAGTCTAAGTGAGCTTGGAAGTGTATTCTTCCTCAGTGATATTAATTTCCTATTGCTGCTGTAACAAATTTTCACAAATTTAGTGCCTTAAAAATACAAAATTTTAATCTCATAATCCTGAAGATGAATCCAAAATGAATCTTATGGGGCTAAACATCAAGGTTGGCAGGGCTGTATTCCTTCTGAAGATTCTGGGAAAGAATCTATTCCTTGCGTTTTCCAGTGTCTAGAAGCCACCTGTACCTTTGGCTTGTGGCCTCTTCCTTTGTCTTCAAAGCTAGCAACGAGTGGTCAAATCTTTCTCACATTGAATTACTCTGTTTCCATTGTCACATCTCCTTCTCTGACTCTTATAAGGACTCTTGTGATTACATTGAGCCCACTCAGATAATCCAGAATAACCCTCATTTTAAGATCCTTAATTTAATTGCATCTGCAAAGATGCTTTGCCATGTAACATAGTTACAGATTCTGGGGATTAGAATTCCCTAATCCTAATAATAGATTGGCATATTTTGAGGACAATTTTTCTGTCTACCAACTAATCAAACCTCCATATGAGAGTACAGCCCAGACAACACCTTGATTGCAGCCTAATGGGACCCTAAACATAGCATCCAGCTAAACCACGTGGGAACTCTTAACCCATAGAAAGTGTGAGATATAAATGTATTGTTTTAAACCACTGTATTTCTGGTAATTTGTTAAACAGCACAGAAAACGAATACAGTGGGCATATAGTTGTTCATAATGTTTTCTCATTATCCTTTTTAACATCTGTATTTTCTGTAGTGGTTTCCCTTATTTCATTCCAGATATTGGGAATTTGTGTTTCTCCCTGACCACCTTGGTCAATCTGGCTGGAGGTTTGTCAGTTTTATTGATCATTTATAAGAACCAGCTTTTGTTTTCATTGATTTTCTCTATTGTTTTTCTGTTTATAATTTTTAAAACCTCTGCTCTTACCTTTATTATTTTCTTTTTGTTTCCTTTGGGTTTAATTTGCTCTTCTGTTTTTAGTAGGTGGAAGCTTAGTTTTTTTGGTCTAAGACCTTTCTTCTTCCTTTTATGTTTTTAAATTGAGACATAACTCGCATATTATAAAATTCACCTTTTTAAAGTGTACACTTCGGTGGTTTTCAGTATATTCACAGTGTTGTACAATCATCACCATTATCTAATTTCAGAACATTCTTCTTTACTGATATGTGTCCCCAAATTTTGATATGTTGTATT
Source organism: Camelus dromedarius (assembly GCF_036321535.1). Classification (NCBI taxonomy): domain Eukaryota; kingdom Metazoa; phylum Chordata; class Mammalia; order Artiodactyla; family Camelidae; genus Camelus; species Camelus dromedarius. Next base: position 46,220,818 of record NC_087445.1, on the reverse strand, counting down.
TTCATTTCCATTCAATTAAACATTTTTTTGGGGGGAGGTTATAGCTCAGTGGTAGAGCACATGCCTAATGTGCATAAGGTCCTGGGTTCAATCCTCAGTACCTCTATAAATAAGAAACAAAGAAACAAACAAACAAAAAAACAAACCTAACTACCTCCCACCTCAAAAAATACTAAATTTTTTTCCTCATTTCCATTGAGACTTAACACTGTGATGCATGGGTTATTTGTAGTATCCTGTTTAGTTTTCAGCTGTTTTAGGATTTTCCCACATATCTGTCATTGATTTTTATTTCACTATAGTCCATTACATATGGTCTATATGTTTTCAAATATTTTAAATTCATTTAAGTTTTATTTTATGGCCTAGAGATGTGGTGTACCTTGATGATCTGTTCATGTACACTTTATAAGAATTTTGTTAGCTGGATTACGCTATAAATGTCACTTAGGTCAAACTGGTTGATAGTGTTGTTCAGGTCTTCTGTATCCTTATGGTTTTCTATTGTTCTATTGATTACTGAGAGAGTAGTATTTACTTGTGAATTTGACTTTTAGTAAGTAAAATACAAGTTTTTGATTTGTGTATTTTGAGCAACTATTGATAGGTGTGTTCACCTTTAGGACTGTGATGCTACCTTTATGAATTAACCCTTTAATCATTACAAAATGTGGCTCTTGATTCCTGGTAATGGTCCTCATTCTGAAATCTATACTTTGTCTGAAATCTACATAGCCACTTCAGCTTTCTTTTTTTAATTAAAAAAATTTTTTTTATTGAGTTGTAGTCATTTTGCAATGTGTCAATTTCTGGTGTACAGCACAATTTTTCAGTCATACATGAATATACATATGTTTGTTTTCACACTTCAGCTTTCTTTTGATTAGAGTTTCCATGGTATTTATTTTTCCACCTTTTAACTTTTTATTTATGTATATCTTGTTATTTAAAGTGTATTTCTTGTAGATAGCATATAGTTGGTTATTATTTTTATCCAATATGACAATGTCTGTTGTTTAATTGATGTATTTATACTATTTACATTCAATATAATGTTGATATGTAGATTTGTCTTTTCCTCTCCTTCATATCCCTTATTCAGTCATTCAGCAATTTTAAACACCTTTATTGAGAATTAGTTTACATACCATAGAATTCACTTAAGTGTACAATTCAGTGATTTTTTTAGTACAGTTACAGAGTTGTGTAGCCATCACCACAATTCAGTATTAGAATAGTTTTACCACCAGAGAAAGATCCCTCCTGCCCATTTGCAGTTACTACTTGCAGTCAACCACGAATCTGCCTTCTGTCTTTATAGATTTACCTTTTCTGAACATTGATATAAATGGAATTATACAATATTTAGCCTTTTGCACCTGGCTTTTTAAATTTAGCATGTTTTTGAGGTTCATCTATGTTATAGTATGTATCATTTCTTTCCTTTTTATTGCCTAATAGTAGTCAATTGGCTTTATTATATTTTTTGTTTAACTGTTCACCAGCAAATGGAATTTGGATTATTTCAAGTTTTCGGCTATTATGAATAATGCTGCTAATAAACATTGACATACAGTATTTCTGTGGCCATATATTTTCATTTCTCCTGGATAGATACCTAGGAGTTGAATTGCTGGGCCATATGATACATATATGTTTACCTTGTTAAGAAACTGCAAACTCTTTTCTAAAGTGGCTGTATCATTCTCATCAGTAATGTATGAGGATTCCTGTTTCTTCACATCTTCTCCAACAATTTTTGTTGTCTTTTTGATTATGGACATTTTAGTGGGTAGAAAGGAGTGCCTCATTATGGTTTTAATTTTCATTTTCCTAATGGCTAAAGATGTTGAGAATCTTTTCATGTAGTTACTGGCTATATACACACACACACACACACACGCACATATACATATACATCTTCTTCGATAAAATGTCTAACAAAATCTTTTGCCTGTATTAAAATTGTATTGTCTTCTTATTGAGTTGTGAGAGTTCTTTATGTATTTTGGATACAAGTCCTTTATCAGCTTTTTGATTTGCAAATATTTTCTCCCAGACTGTGGCTTGTCTCTTCATTTAAAAAATGATGTCTTTTGAATTACCAAAGTTTTAAATTTTGATAAGTTCACTTTAGCATTATTTTCTCTTATGAACTGTATTTTTGGTGTTGTTATATTATTATGATTATATTTTAAGCACTTTTTACCTGACTCATGTTTATGAAGATTTTCTATAAATTTTATAACTTTAGCTTGTACATTTAGGTCTATGGTCCAAGTTGAGTTAATTTTTGTATGAGATAAAGGCATTATGTATATAAGATAAAGACGTTAATTCATCTTTTTCATTTGGCTATCCTATTGTCCCAGCACCATTTGTTGAAAAGACTACCCATTCTTCATTGAATTGCCTTGATAACTTTGTTGAAAATAAGTTGGCTGTATGTGTAGGGATTTATTTCTGGACTCCTAGTTCTGTTTTTATTGGTTTATGTGGCTGTCTTCATGCTAGTATCATACTATCTCCATTACTGTAGCTTTGTATTAAGATTAAAAAAAAATTTTTGTTGGGGGGGAGGTAATTAGGTTTGTTTATTTATTTATTTTTAATGGAAGTACTGGGGATTGAACCCAGGACCTTGCGCATTCTAAGCATGCCCTCTATCACTGAGCTACCCTCTCCCCCCATATTAAGTTTTGAAATCAGCAAATATTAAGTTTGTTCTTTTTTAACGTCATTTTGTGTTTTCTGGGTCCTTTGACTTTCCATGTAAAATTTAGTATCAGGTTGTCAGTGTCTGCAACAAAGGCAATTTGTGTTTTAATAGGGATTGCACTGAATCTATAGTTAGATTTAGAGAGATTGCTATGTAATTATATTAGTCTTATAATCTATGAACATGAAATATCTCTCCATTTATTTAGATCTTTCTGTCAGCAGTATTTTATACTTTCCTTTGTACAGTACTTGTATTTCTTTTGTTAAATTCCTTAGAATTGTTTTCTTAATTTGATTTTTGGATTACTCATTGCTGGTATTTAAAAATGCAATTGATTTTTGTATGTTGATCTTGAATCTGGTGACTTTACTGAACTAACTTATTAGTTCTACTAATTTTTTATTTGTTTTTTTTTTTTGATTCCATAGTTTTGTTTTTTTTTTTTTACATACAGGATCATGTTATATTTGAATAAAGACAGTTTTACTTCTTTCTTTCTGATATGGATGCCATTTATTTCTTTTTCCTGCCTAGTTGCATTAGCTAGACTCTTCTGTACAATGTGGAATAGAAGTGGTGGGAGCTGACATCATTGCTTTGCTCTTGATTTTAGGGGAAAATCATTCACTATTTCATAGTCTCCATAAGGACAATGTTATCTATAGATTTTTCATAGATGCTGTTTATCAGGTTGAGGAAATTCCCTTCTTTTCCTAGTTTGTTGAATTTTTTTTTCATAAAGTGGTGTTGGAGTTTGTTAAATGTTTTTTCTGTATCTATTAAGGTGATCACATAGTTTCTGTCTTTTACTCTGTTAACTTGGTATGTTACATTAATTGATTTTATGTGTTAGATCAGTCTTGTATTCCTGAGATAAGTTCCACTTGATCATGTTGTTTAATCTTTTTTATATTTTGCTGCATTCAGTTTCCTATTAATTTGTTGAGAATTTTTGTGTCTATTGTGAGGAAAGTTGGTTTACGATTTGTTTTTCTTTTGATATCTTTGTCTAGCATTTGTATCATGATAATGCTGATTTAACAGAATGAATTGGGAAGTAATCCTTCCTCTACTGTTTTCTGAAGAGTTTGTGAAAGAATGGTATTATTTAAAAAAAATTTGTTGTAATTCACTGTTGAAAGTTATCTGGGTGGGGGCTTTTATTTGTCAAGAGATTTTAAATTACTTATTCAATTTCTTTACTTGTTATGGATCTATTAGGATTTTCCATTTCTTCTTGAGTTAGTTTTGGTAATATGTGTCTTTCTAGGAATTCGTCTGTTTTATATAAGTTGTTCAAATTATTGGCATGATGTTGCTTATGTCATTCCTCTATAACCCTTTTAATTTCTCTAACATTGCTAGTGAAATCTCCTCTTTCATTTCTATTTTTAGTAATTTCTCTCTCTCTCTCTCTTTTGGTGAGTCTAGCTGACAGTTTTTCAATTTTGTTCTTTTCAAAGAACCAACTTTTGGTTTTATTGATTTGCTTCATTGTTTTCTGTTGTCTATTTTATTGATTTCTATACTGTTCTTTATTTCCTTTCTTCTGCTAGCTTTGGGTTTAGTTTGGTCAAGTTAAAACTTAGGTTATTGATTTGGGATCATTCTTTTCCAATATAGGCATTTACCTGTATGTTTTTTCTTGCCTTATCTTCTTAGAATGCTGCCATAGTGCCTCTTTTTTAACAGTCAGCATTGGAACCTCCTTCCTATGGTTTAGGAACCACTAATTTTATGAGTCTTGAACTTTGCCAGTGGGGCAACCAGTGTCTTGCACTGTACAGTCCAGTGTCCAGTACCAGTATCCACTGCCCAGCATCTAGTATCTAGTACAGCAGCATTGGAAATTTCAGGTGAAGGATCCAGGGTTCAATGATAGCAGGACCAGCATCTTCACTGGACTGGTTCTCTGGTGTTACTTCGGCTGTGTTTACTCTGAGCAGCATCTTTTTGTTCTTGTCTGTTTTAAAATCTTGGTTCTTCATTCTTCCTAGGGATTCTGTGAGCAACACAGTACCTTTTTAGCATACTCCTTTTCTAATATATCAGCCAAAGTTATTTTCTGTTGATTGATTGTTAACCTGACTGGTATATGCACCCTGCCTTAACTTGCCTCACAGTTTCGCTGTCTAAAACTTATCTTCCTTTAAAAGTCAGGCCAGATATTATTTCTTCCACACCAGGTAGCTTAGTACCCCTCCTCTGGATTTACATAGTACCCTGGGCTTGTCCCTATTGTCATTTTTGCTATTTTGTGGTATCATTATCTGCTGGATTTCTGTCTCTCTTACTAGACTACGGGATTCTTAAGGGCAGGAATCATGTTTTATTCTCCATGTCAGAGACTTATTGGGTACTCAAAGCCACAAACATATATATTTGGTAGATACTACATTTTATGTCCTTAAATTCTTTATTTGCTTCAGAACTGAATTCTTTTTAGTGTTGGGCTCATCAGTTATGCAGATCTACTGAGGCCATGGAAGCCCACAGAAACCCTTGGTCCTTTCTTAGAGCTCTGTTGCTTAGTTTCCAGCAAATGAAATTTAGCAAATTTCTAGGATATGTTATCTGTTTCTAAGATATTAAAAAGACAATTTTCTCTGTTTGAGTATGTTTACACATTTAGGAGATTAGTTGATAGGCATGCTATTTTTTGCAGTTATTTATAATTTGTGCCAGAGCATGTGACTTATTAGTGGGTCTGGTTTAAAGTCCAGTAAAACCCAGTAAAAAATAAAATGTTAAAAGCTGGAGAAAGGAAGGAAAAATAGTATAGGTAAGAAAAATTTGGCCATGGAAACACTTTTTTTTATATGTTCTTTGAGAACTGGGATCATATGGTATTCTTCTTTGTACTCCTGACAAGAGCTTGCATACACACACACACACACACACATACATACATACATACTCCTAAGTCCCTTATTACTTTAAATTTTTTATTATCTGATTTGGGGCAGCCCAGGAAATATTTAAACCAATAGAATATATACTTCCTCTGGGAAGCAGAGAAAGTGATTTTTTTGACCAAGAAGACTGACGATTTAGGTAGCCTTAAAGTATTATGTAAACTGAGTGAGAAAGCCAGAAAGAATTTTTCTAAGTCTGGACTCTGGATCTGATCCTTGTACATGTGACAGTTTCTATTGTAAACAGTTTTGAAATCCTTTGGTAATTGTTGGGAACAATCTTGTACATGTTCTTAATCTTCTGCAAGAGGTCCTGTGCCTGATGAGAATAGACTGAAAACTAATTGAAGTGTCTGAAAGTCCCTGGAGAGCCAGTGAGTGGTCCTCTGAGAGGATTCCTACTTCCAGTAAAGCATGTAAGAGTTGGAATGAAGTGTTATAATTATGATCCTGTAGCTCAAGTGCAAGCATCAGGGCATTTCTACCCATAAGAGAAGACAGGTAGGTAGAGCTCCTAGGAAAGATTCTTGTTCTGTAGTTGCCTTTGTGAGCAAGCAGTAAACAAAGATAATAGACTTGGGAGAAAGGACTCTCTGAGCTGGCATAGAGTGTGACTATAGGGTGGGGATATAGAAATGAACAGTTCACAGTCTAGTGGGAAAGGCAGGTAGATAGGAATAGATTTACCAAGACGTGACTTGCACGTGCCCTTTCCAAGGCCCTAGAAAGGGCTCAGCAATGTTAGTAATATTTTTTCTTGAAGATGCCCCCTCTCACACATAAAATCAAATTCCATAAGCTTCAGGGCTCATAAAATATTTTTTTTAAATTTAAGTGTAGTTAATTCACAATGTTGTGTTAGTTACTAGTGTATAGCATAGTGATTCAGTTATACCTTTATATTCTTTTTCATTATAAGTTACTACAAGCTATTGAATATAGTTCCCTGTGCTATACAGTAGACCTTGCTGTTTATCTATTTTATATACAGTAGTTTATATCTGCTAATCCCAAGCTCCTAATTTATCCCTCCCCTCTTTTCCCCTTTGGTAACCATAAGTTTGTTTTCTATGTCTTGAGTCTCTTTCTGTTTTGTAAATAAGTTCATTTGTGTCATTTTTTAAGATTCCACATATAAGTGATATCATATGGTATTTATCTTTCTCTTTCTGCTTAATTCACTTAGTATGATAATCTCTAGGCCCATCTGTGTTGCTGCAAATGGCATTATTTCATTCTTTTTTATCTCTGAGTAGTATTCCATTGTATATATATACCACATCTTCTTTATGCAGTCATCTGTCGATGGACATTTAGGTTGCTTCCATATCTTGGATATTGTAAATAGTGCTGCAGTGAACATTGGTGTGCATGCATCTTTTCAAATTAGAGTTTTTTTCCAGATATATGCTCAGGAGTGGGATTGCTGGATCATATGGTAACTCCATTCTTAGTTTTTGAAGGAGTTTCCATACCGTTTTCCATAGTGGCTGCACCAAATTACATTCCTACCAACTGTGTAGGAGGGTTCCCTTTTCTCCATACCTTCTCCAGCATTTATCATTTATGGACTTTTTAATGATGGCCTTTCTGACCGGTGTGAGGTAATAATACCTCATTGTAGTTTTGATTGCATTCCTCTGATAATTATTGAACAAATATTGAACATCTTTTCTTGTGCCTCTTGGCTATCTGAATGTCTCCATTGAAGAAATGTCTGTTTAGGTCTTCTGCAGGGTTCATAAAATCTTGACCTACCCTTGCCTTCAAATGTATCAGCAATTATAACATGTGATAAAGTATCCTGAAGATATTCTTCTAGTTCTGTGGAAGCACTAAAGAAAGGAATCTTGTTCAAGGTGGCATTTGAGTAGGAGAGAATTCATGTACCAGGAAAGCAGGAATTTTTGTCTTTTTATTCATTACATAGTCTCTAGTACCTAGAACATTGGCTGGCACATATCAAGTGGTCAGTAGACATTTTGTCACAAGAATAGGAGTAAGTCAGGGTAGTTAGGGGTAGTGCATATGTGAAGGGACTAGCAGCCTGATGAGGTAGACGCCTGTTGGGGACTTGGTGAGTGATGTGGCTGGAGAATAGGTAGGCAAGAGCCAAAGCATGGAGGTTTCTGTTATACCCTGCTCAAGTTTGGAACTGTCTTGTAGGCCGCAGTGAAGTCTTTAAGCTTGAGAGTGGTATGATCTAATTTGATTTTAGAAAGATCATTCTGGAAACTGTGTGAAGGATAGAGCAGAGAGGATTGCAGTTTGAGTTAGGAAACTGCAGTAGCCTAGTCAAGAAATTATTGAAATCTGAGCCAAGACAGTGGCATTATGGATAACATAAGGGAACATACGCAATAAACAACATAGGAAATAAAATGGCACATGATAGGCACAGTACATATTGAACTGTGAACAGTCTTGAACTGTTGGACCCAGCTTAAGACTTAGTGATTCATTTGTTTACTCTTTCAACAAATATTTAATGAATGCCTACTATGTGCCAGGGATTGTGTTAGATATTGAGGATATGACAGTGAGTAATTTAGATAAGGCCCCTTCTTAGAGTCTGAAAGATACAGACAAGTAACCTGGCAATTGTAATACTATATTGTGTTAAGTGTTGTGAGAGGAAATTTAAGGTGTTATAGGAACACATAGAAGGAGTATCTTACCCAGGCTTGTGGGGTTGGTGAAAGGTTCCTGGGGGGAATGTTGTCCATGCTGAAACAAGAAGAATGAGTAGAAGTTAGATGAGTGAAGAAATGTGGGTGAGATGGAGGAAAGAGGGGAAAGGCTCTGGAATGACTCCTTGAGGCCAGGTTGAGATGACTGTGTACCATGAGATCTTAATGGAGATAGAGAGGGAAGGTGAATGTCCGAGTACTGCTGAGAAGATGAGTTCAGTTATGCTGTGTTGGATTTGAGATGCCTATGGGACATCCAGATAGAGATGAAGGATATATAGGTTGGAAGTTTGCAGGACAGGTCAGGGTTGGAGATAAAGATTTGAGAGTCATCAGGGTAGTTCTTGAAACCATAGACAGAGTTGAGATCATGCAGGGAGACTGAATAGAGAGAACGTAGGGAGACTAGGGACAAATTAAGGTGCCAGAAAAAGAAGAAAAGTCTTAGAAAGAGACTTAAGGAGTGACTGGATAGAAAGAAGAAAGAACTGGGAGAGAAAGAAGACAGAACAAGGAGCTCAAAGAAGGCAGAGGAGAACAGAGCAAGAAGTGACCAGCTCAGGAATGTTGCTGAGCTCCAGAATGATAAACATTAAAAGTAGTCATTGGATTAGGCAATGTGAGTGTTGCTGGGGATTTAGCAAGAGCAGTTTCAGTGGAGAAGTTGGTGGCAGGAAACAGACTGGACTGGTTCTAGGAGGTAACGGAGAATTCTGAGATGTATACTGCCAGTGTTGAGCAGCATGATAAATGGCCATGTTAGAGGGAGTTGGTAAGCACATCATGCTCAGCCAAGGTTTTCCACATGCTCAATGAATTGTCGTATGGAAAATGTCTCTCACTGAGACTATAAATGACACAGAGGATTTATACTGTGTCTTGGAGACAGAAGAAAATAAAGAGCCTTTTATTTACCATACTCTGCCTATTGAAGACTTTCATTTGTTTCTGGGTTTTCCTTTGTTTTACATAAATTTCCTTTTGATACCTTGGACAAAATTATTGCAAAGGGCAGAGAAAGGGGAACTATCTGTTTTCTTTCTGGGTGGGAATTCTGATGAAAAAATACGGGATAAATTCCCCGGAAGATAATTAAAACATTTGTGTTCCTGGTGCCCTTACACAAGATTTACCATTTGTATCAAGTCCGTTTGCACTGCTGTGTAAAATCATCAATATTAGACTTAAGGAGGAGTAGAAGCTCCATATTCTAGCCTGCAAAGGTACTAAATGTAGCCAGAAATTTTATTGTCTGAAAGACAGATATTCATATTTACTCAGTACTTTTCAAGAACTCCAGTGAGTAGAGGAATTATGAATGTTAATAAAATGACATCTGTTAATTTTAAAGCATTTTAGCCTCATGTAATAGACAAATATTGACTTCAAGGGAGGCCATATAATAATGTTGGGAAAGTGTATGGGTTCTGGAGTCAGAGAGGTCTGAATTGAGATCCCAGACTGCATTTAGTAGATATATGCCTTTGGGGATGGTTTCTTAATATTTCTGAGTCTCAGTCTTCTCACATGTGAAATGGTAGTTAAATAAAGTAACACTTATGGGGGTGTATAGCTCAGGGGTAGAGCGTGTGCTTAGCATGTATGAGGTCCTGGGTTCAATTCCCAGTATGTTCATTAAAAAAGTAAAATAAAATAACAGATATAAAGCTCTTAGTATAACAGTTGGCATAAAATATGCACTTAAATAAATCTCAGTTATTGCCCAAGATTGCAAAATTATTTAGTGCTGGAATCCAAATTTCACAAACATTGCTATGCCCTTTATGTAATATTTTTTTAAACCTACACCCACATGGACATAGTAGGGGTGGTATGTACTTTTATGTACTGTATGTGATTATCTGTTAATTTGGAAATACAGTCTTTCTTATTCTGCCATTGACTCACTCCTTTTAATCTTCCTCCCATCACCTCAGACTTTTTCATCACATCAGTTCTGTCCTCAGGTATCTGAACTCTTTTTCACTTACAAAGACAGAAACCCGATTCAAGCAAATTTGAGCAAAGGAAAACAAATTCTAGCAAAGGTTCACGTAATTGGCATGTTGGGAATGGAACTGAATGTAGCTTCTTTAAAAATGTTGTCTCTGAGGTCTGGTTTTTCTCTCCGTGTGGCCCCTTCCACTCCCACTTTCATTCCTACTGCAGCTTGGCTTCTTGCATACAGCAAGAAGATAGTGGGAACGTGGCTGGGGGAGCATGGGGAAGAGTTTCAGGATTATGTTTCAGGAATATGTCCTCCCAGTTTAGCACCCCTAGAGAAAAGAAAAAACATCTCTCTCCTGGTGTCTGTATATAAAATCTAAGGTAAGGAAGTGAAGTGAAATGCTGTGTCATGTGCCCATTCCTGGGACAACTACTGTGGCCAGAAGGACAGGACTCCACATGGCTAGGTCTGGGTCTCACGCCCACCCTATGGCTAGGAAGTGGAGTTCTATAATTGGCAGCCCCATGAGAACCATGGAGTGGAGGGAGGGAAGTTCTTGGAAGAAGAGGGGAAAGGAATGACAGGCAGAGCAAAAACAAAAACAAATGTCCACTCAACCCTGTCAGATGATCAACCTCCTTACTTAGGACTCTGGAACCTTTGATTTCTCTTCATTTCGCTTCTCTTCCTCATCCATTGGAGCAAATTAATTAATTTCTGATGATCTTCCCTTCCAAATGTTTCTCATGTTTCTCATTCTGTCCATTACAAATGTCATCATCCTAGCCCAGAACTTTGTGACTTCACATCTGTTTGTGTTAATGAATTCCAAATTGACTTCCCTGCCTTGTCTCTGTAAAACCAGTTCCCCCTGATTCTGTATCTGAATGTAACTTCATAAGCCTCTCAATGAGGTAGGCTGAGAACTAGTAACAATAGTAATAATTATCATAACAACAACAACAACTAACAAAATGCATGTGTTAGGCACTTGTTATATGCTAGGAATAGTTAAGCCTTTTACACATTTTATTTTATTCTCAAAATAATCCTGCAAGGTGTTGTGGTGGCCATGAAAAAGTGCCTCTCATGTCTCCTACTGCAGAGTATAAATGATTGGCAACCCAAGCTGTTGCACTCTGAACCCATCACTGCATTTGCACTAACGTCACAGTTCCCACAGCCTGTGCTCCACCAGTGACTGAGCATAGCAGGGCTGCAAAGGCAGGCCATTCCTAGTAGTTATAGGACTCCTTTGACAGGCTACTTTGGCTTGAGAATTTCCCATTGGCCTTGCTGAAATTTTCTTTGAATTACATGAAAGTCTTAAGACTCTTCCTACCTAACTTTCTTTCTTTCCCTCTCTGCTACATGGAGGTCAGACCTGCATCATGTTCTGATAACTCTCCCAGCCTTTTCTGATTCCCTCCCCATTTTCCCTCACAGGAGCTCACCTTGCCCCCACCATGAATTTCTTGTGTATCTAATTTCATCTTGAAATCTGCTTCTTAGATGATTCAACCAGTACACATGGGCCAAGAAAATAGGTTGAACTGGCTGTGCTTCAGCCATTCCCCAGTGGACAAAGATTATTCCTGCCTGGGCACTATGTGAAGCATGAATAGTGGGCACACTTGGCACATGGTGGTGGTCCAGTTGCTAAAGATTTCATTCGTGGTTGAGAGGATTGACTTTGCTGGTCCAGTGATTCAATCACTAGAAGATATGAGATACGAGAACAATGTATACAAAGACAGCAGAGTTGGCTTGCTATTGCTAAGCTGAATTGATGCTTGTCTGGCAGAGGGATAATGAGAGTCAGAGGGCTATTAACAAATTGTTGAAGTCTAAGTAGGAGAGCCCTTATATATTGCAGTGGAAGAGATGACATGAATGAGTGGCAAACAGATAATCTGATTAGATCTCCAGAGACATTTAAAAACAGGTCTGTTATGCTAAGGTCAGGGTCCTGGCTGGGAAAACCTGGGACCCTGACTTATGGGTTAGGGACATCTGGATGGATGCTTCTAAGGATTTTAGCTCTGAAGATGCCCCTCAACCCTAAGAATTTGCAGAAGTGAACTACTCTTTCACAGTCGGAACTAGTACTTTTGTATTGAAAGACATTGTAATATAAGTTGTAGAATCCCTCCTTCCATAGGTTAACAAGTACCCCATCAGGAGCCCTACCAACTCCCATGGCTGCTAGGCCACTAATTTAGGGTTAAATACCAGCGTAACCTCTTATAAGAGAGGGAAGATGTTATACACTGAATGATCTGCAAGAATTAGTTAGCATGTACTGTCAGAAGCAAGGTGGTATGTGTGGTATTGTATTTTGAAGGTGCTTTATCTGGGGAACTGGAATATAAGATTGGGTAAGCAAGAATTTATTGACTTATGGACAGTTTTTTGGGATACAGGACTTAATACCCTTGTAAGAACCCTAGGGGATGAGGTGGTTCTTAGAGTCTTTAAGAAAGTGATAGCCAATGTTGACTGAAGTATTTGAGCTTTCCTGATACACAGTAGAAGGCTGAGGAAACTAGGCAAACAGGAATGGCCATGTTATGTGAGGCCACAAAGCATACCAGTTGACTGTATTCAATGAGAGAGCTCAGAAGACACACCATTCACCAAGGGCATCAGGAAAGCACTAGTGAGAGTAGCACCAGCATCATAGTGGTAGCTCTTCTCCACAGGTCAGGGCTAGTTGTGGGAGAGGTGGTTACAGAGCTGGGCTCATTAATATCCATGGGGATGAGCATCAGTGTAATAGAGGTCACAGTTGCAATGACTTTCAAGGTCTGAGGGAACAGCCAAGAGACTTAAGCTGCTTGGAGTTGTGGAGATGGTAATAGAGCATGATGTCCCTAGCAGAAAAATTGGTAGCAACAGCATGACAGGTGTATTATGATGATTCTCCTAGTGCTTTTCCCAAAGGGACCACAGGCAGTTTATCTGGGTGATTGTATATTAGGGAAGGGAAAATAACCCAGACATTTTGAGACCCACACTCTGAGTCTAAAAATGTTTGAGATTGGTACCTGGAGACCCAAAGCATCATCATAGTTCTAATACAGTGGACCTCCAGTAGGTCTACAGACACCAGGTAGTAAATAAATCCTCAATAAAGTCTGCCTTAGAGTGGGCCTGTCAGGTTTGTGGATATATCCAGTGGCCATATCTCCTGTTCCTGATTGCATTGATACACTTGGATGTTAGAATAACCCTCACATTGCTGTCTTAGTCTATGGAGTAAAAGATAAAGTGAGGAAGGCCAAGGAGGAACCTTTAAAACTGTTCCTTCATCTTCCTTCCTCTCCCAGCCAGGATAGTAAGTCAGAAGCAATACCACATCCCTGGAGAATGACTGGCTTAAACAAGCAGTAGCCTTCACTATAGCTGCTGTGCCAGATATGGTCTAATTGCTAGAGCAGAACAATAAAGCTTCAGGTACATGGTATATGGCCATTGACCTGACAAAAGCATTCTTTTCAATTCCAATTAGGAAAGGGGATTGGGAACAGTTTGTACTCACAGGGATGGCCAATAATATTCATTTACATTTTGGCCTCAAGGCTGTGTCAACTTGCCTCCCCAGTCATAATATAGTTTGATGAAATCTGGACTGCCCGGCCGTTCCACAGACCATCACACTGATCCATTTCATTAATGGCATGCTGATGTACTCTAGAGGGTGGGAGAAAAACCCTATGAAGACTCAGGAACCTGCCATTTCACTGAAGTTTTTAGGAGTCCAATGGTCAGGAGTATGTTGGGATAGCTCCCCAGAGTAAAAAGCAGATTGTTGCATCTTATATCCCATACCACAAAGTAGTCCTCTTTGGGTTCTGGAAGCAATATATTTTACAGCTAGGATCATTGCTCTGGCTCATATACAGTGACATGGAAGGCTGCCAGCTTTGAGTGAGACCTAGAAAAGTCAAGTCTCTGCCAGTAGAATCTGGAGGACCCTATAATGTTGAAAGTGTCCATGGTAGGAAATGATACAGTATGGAGCTTATGTTAAGCTCCAGTGGGAGAATCACAATACAGGCCCTTGGAATTCTTGTTCCTGCTGCCTCTGAATGTTCAACCTGTCAGCAGTAGAGACCAATGCTGAGCCCTTGATAGGGCACTATTTCTTGAGGAGACCAACCAGCTACTTGGTGGCAAGCCAACTATACTGGGCGTCTCCCACAATGGCAGGGCCAGTGGTTTATCGTCACAGGGATAGATGACTTATCTGGGGTATGGGTTTGTATTTCCTACCTATAGTGCCTCAGCCAGCATCACTATTTAGGGGCTTATGGAATGCCTGATCTGCAGGGATTCTCACCCAGCTTAGAATCCAAACATGGGACCCTCTTCACAGTGAAGGATGTGTGAAGTGGGCCCACGATTGTGGGTCCACTGGTCATATCACACACTGTACCATTCAGGGGCAGCTGGTTTCAGAAAATCTTGAACAGCCTTTTAAAGGCACAGCTAAAATGTCAGCAGTGGTGGCAGCAATTTGAAAGGATGGGGCACCATCCTTCAGGATGCAGTATACATGTAGGAAACATTATATGGTGCTAGGTCCTCAATAGAAAGAATACATGGGTCTGGGAACCAAAGGGTACAAGCAGGAGTAAACTCACAGTGACCCAATGGGGGATTTTGTACTTCCTGTCCCTGCATCTCTGAGCTTTGAAGATTTGGAGGTTCTGATCTCTAAAGAAGGTGTGTTCTTGCCAGGGCACACAGCAAGGATCACACTGAACTATAAGCAATGGCTGCCACCAGGGCATTTTGGACTCCTGTGTCCAGGGACCAGCCTGAGAGAAGAAGGGTCACCATATTGGCAGAAGTAATTGACCCTGATCAGCAGGAGAAGGTAAGGCTGTTTTTACCCAGTGGGGACAGAGAGGGAATATGTATGGAATCTGTGTGACTCAATTGGGCATCTCCTGGTGTTTCTTTGCCCTCTTGAATGGACACATGTAGCAACTCCAGCCTGTGAAGGATATGGTTACCCACTGCATGATTACCAGACCCCTCAGGAATGAAGGCTCAGGTCACAGTACCAGGGGAGTCACCAAGATAAGCCAAAGTGATAGAGGACAGTGAGGGGAACTTAGAATGGAGAAGGTAGAGTGCAAGTACCAGTTGCAGGCCTGAGATCAACAGCAGTGACAAGGGCTGTTGTTTGTTCCACTCACTGGGCCCTTCCTCACGAAGAGAGACCCCGTGGAACTATGGAGGAGCTGCTCCCCAGTTCCTGCAGAGAAAGAGCTGTGTGCGATCATGGACATGTGTCTCTCAGATCCCCTACTGTGGGCAGCATAATTGATGCCCCCAGCTTCTGTGTTCTACACACGACCGCATTTGCTCCGAGGCCATGTTTCCTGTGATCTGTTTCCACATAGTGATGGTACACAGCAGGCCCATTCCTGGGAGATAGAGGATGCCCCTAACAGATGATCTTGGCCTGAGGATTCTACATTGGCTTTGTGGAAACTCTCTGAAAGCTTTTTGACATTCTAAGTCCCTTCATATCTTACCTTCCTCCTTTCCCTTTCTGCTTCTCATGGGTCAGATGTGCATCACTGTCTGGCAGATCTCAGTCTTCTCCAGCTTCCTCCCCATTTTCTTTCAGAGGTGTTTCCCCCAATTTCTTGCAAGTATAATCTGATCTTGGTGTCTACTTCTTGGTAGACTAGAACTAACACAGGTAGGTATAAATTTACTCATTTCAGAGATGAAGAGACTATGCTTCAGGGAGGTTAAGTAACCTGTATAAGGTTATACAGCCAGTAAGTGGCAGAGCCATGATTTACATCAAGGATCATCTGGCTTCAAAGCCTATGTGCCTAGATTTCACATTCCTGTTTTCCTGTTTCTGCAGTTTCCATTGGCTTGTTTCTCCCCTAGTCTCCTGGAAAGGCTTTTGAATATTCTAGTCTGTCTCTACACTGCAAAGGCAGGAGTTTTGACAATACTTGTAATGTGAAACGAAGAACATTGTACTCTTGGGGTTGGTTACAGTTCTTGAGGTTAAAGAGCCCCCCTGAGAAGAATAAACTCAGAGGACGGGGTTGGCACAGCATTGCTGAACTTCCCTCCCTGCCTGGAGAGTCCGCCTGGAGATTCCCCCTGGAGAGTTAAACCGTGAAAGTTCAGAGTTTTGTTTTGTAAGAGAAACTGTATGCCTTTTACCCATGATCTTACTAGTGCATGTCCCTCTTTCACCCAGAATTTTCTCTGAATTTGGAAGCTTTCCTCTTCTTAATTAAATAAGACACAAAATTTCTAAGGAGTGAAAATCTAGAGCTCTGTGGATTTTGTGGCCCAGCCACTTCCTGTGGAATTCATTCACCCTTTCCTGAGCACAGTTTTCCTTACCGCCGTAGCCTCAAGGAGACTGTGCTCTTACATCATTCTGATTCTTGAGTGCGCACGGAGCTTTTGTGAGACTCTCTATTGAAAGCTGGAACATCTGAATGAGATGTTAGAAAAGGATAGCAAAAGAGAAACCAACATAGGGAGTGCCATCTGTCTATTGCAGGCAATAAGGCTTGCAAGTCAGCTTTGTTTTCAGAGTCTGCAGGATGCTTTCCATCCCTGGGCAGCTCACCCAAGATCTTCCCTTGTTGGCTCTTGGTGGGCCTCCGTTAGGTGAAAACCACTACCTTTTAACAAGAGTGAGGCTAGATAGCTTTCTGCCTTAGGGCCTGCCTTAATTATTCTGTTTCAAATAAATTGTTCCCTTTCTTTTTTGAGGAACCTTGCTCACCTTAGATGTTTGACACGGAATCACTTCACCTGACTTCTGAAAAACCTATCCCTTTCCAATAGGGATGCAGCTTCCACAGCATATCTGTGTCATAATTTAACCTCTTCTCCTCACCCATTTCATCTTCATCATCATTCTCACCTCTGCTGGATCATTCCTGTATTCTCATCAGCACACAAACATGCTGTGATATACCATCTTAACAAAAAACAAACCACAGAACAAATGTACTCAATTCTACAACCATTTTCAGTTTATGGCTCTTTTCTACTTTCTAGCATAACTCTTACCTGTTTCCACTGCCTCTCTCCCCATTTTTTCTGAACCCACCACATCAATTAGACTTTCATTCCTACCATTCCACTGAGAATGCTCTTGTGAGGGTCCCCAGTGGCCTCTAGGTTATGAAATCCAGCATTTAATCCTCAGTCCCTATCTTGCTTGTCCTCTAGGCAACATTAACATAATTGATCACTCCCTCAGACCTTCAAAATGATCTTCACTTGACTTTGGAGACACTGCACTCCCCTGGTTTCCTGCCTATATCATGAACTGCTCTTCCTCATATTTCTTATCTCATATTTCCTATCATGTTGGAGTGCCCTAGGACTCTGGCCTCAGACCTTTTCTCTACCTATATTCACATCCTATCAGGAGTTGGCAAACCACTTCTATAAAGAACCAGATAGTAAATATTGGTTTTGTGGGCCATATGGTCTTTTATAACTATACTCAAGAAGCTATAGACAGTACATACATGAATGTTGAATTGATGATTGTCATGATTGCTAAATGTGTTCAGTACTTATTAATTATGAGCCTTACAGTGTTAAATAAACAGTAGCTTTAGGAGTTACCTGAGCTTTATTGGAGCTCAGAGGGAGGAAAATTCCCTACCTATGTAGGGGAGGGCAGGGAATTCTATTTTGAAACGTCTGTATATTTCTCCAGGTCCTTGTGCCCAGTTTTGTTTAAAATTCAGGAGTTTTAAAAGGCTCAAGGCTCAATCCGAACTCTTTTCTTATTAATGTCAGCATTCATCCTTTGCTGATCACCTGGGAGAAGGAACTGTGTAGGGGTTGGGGTGGCTGGGGGGGCAGGAAGGGGTGGCTTGGGCATGGCTGGGGGAGGAACGAGGGACAGCTTCTTACTAGGGTCTAAGAAAGAGGGAGGCTACTTTATTTGTTGAGATGTGGTCATTAAACTCCCAAAATGAATTTTGAGGGACAGCTGCACACAGAAAAGAGATGGTGATTAGAACTAATTACTGTTGTTGTAGATGTTTTGCATTTCTGTGGCGCTTTGTATTTACAAAGAATTCTGCCATCACTTATTAACTTCCTCCCCCCCAGAGCCTTGTGACATGGGCAACACTACCACAGATGTTTGTGTTTGTTTTCTGGGAAGAAATATGAGCTGCTTTGGCTACATACTAGGATTAAGGAATCAAAATCCTTATTGCAGCTCTTTTACTTCCTATGTGACTTTGAGAATCCAAATAAGAAGAATTTGAACACTGTCTTATTCTATAATTTTATTATGAAGACTAACTCATGAAGATGGTTCAGTACTTTGCTAAGTTAAAAAAGATACTATATGCAGGTACATAATAACAATACTAACCTCTATAAAATTAAGCTTCCTCCAGGTTTTTAAAAAATAACAGTAGTGTCTGTATCATATTTTTACATATCAAGTGCTTAGCATAGTACCTAGCATATTTATCTAATAAGTGCTAAAAAGCACTACCCATTATCAGTACCGTAACAAGATCCATGTAACATATGCATTCTTATTGCTTCTACTTGATTGCTTTAGTATTCCTGTCTTTGGGTAAAGATGCATGCAGATGAATTCACTAATTCAGCAATATTTATCGAGTGACTACTATTTATCAGGCATTGTTCTTGGAGCTAGGGATACAGTGGTGAACAGAAAAGGAGTGCCTGCTCACACGAAGCTTATATTCTGGCAGGAGGGGGACGACTCACATTATCGTGGTGGAGGGGTTTACATCCTAGTGGGAGTTAGGCTGGGATAGACAGGCTAGAAGCATGACTAGGGTATATTTAGAATATGAATGGAAAAACTTCCTGAATTTTTACATAAAAATAGTGTTTTTTTTTACTGCAGTAGTTTAAGTATGTATTTATTGATAAGCCATTCATTTTCATAAAAGTATTTAAATATATACTAGTATATTCTATTTTAAGAACAGATATACTTATGAATTTATAAAATAGTTAAAGAAAATGTTATTTTATTTATTATAATATAAATAATAATACCACTATACTGAAATTTTTTTAAATAGAAAAAATATCCATAATTTCATTACAATATTACTCCTTTTAAATTGCCTGCTTCAGTATGGGGAAAATGGACTCAGTTTTCTGACGTTTGAGCATGGCTTGGAGTTGGAGGCAGCTCAGTCAGATGGCAGGCTTGGGAGAGAATATCACATAAAGAAAGGCATTCTGAACGCCTAACTTAGCCCAGGGCCTGCCTTAAAGGGATGGCATAAAGGGAGAGGAATATTGGCCATGCTGAAAAAGAGCCAGTAAAGATGAGTAAACTGAATCAGGATTAAATCCCTGGGACATGCCAGGCTCCAGAAGACCAAAGAGAAGGTTCTGGAGGCAGAGAGGAGCCCCAGGTTCTCACTGTTGCCTTTTCAACCTCAGGTGACTTTTGGGGAATCAGGTGATTTTTGCCCCTACTCTCACAACATACAGAGATACACTTCTCTTTCTGTTAGGGTATTAGGGCTATGGGCTGAAATGCAAGCCAGAGTCCCTGCCAAGATAACCTTGAAACAAGTTAATTTTGAGTTCTACAGGCTGTGAGTTTGGCCTCTTGCCCTCTTTTCCAGCTGCCACCAATGTCTTCTCAGTCTGGGTTCTTGCCTGGATACATCTAAATTGGGATACAGTTTCCCAATTTATTCCTCATTCTTCAGACACAGAAATGAGTTTATGAACATTGTGTAGATTTTTAAGTTTAGAATTAGAGTTATAAAATTGAAAAAGGTGTCAAAAAGTTCATCTGGGAAATTTCTCTCCATGTCCCCAACCCTGTCTGAGAAGTTTGTTGGTTTCTTTGTCCTGCTTTAAAATGTTAGTTTTCTGATAGCAGGATTACATAAAATAAGACCAGCAGTCACAGAATTACTAGAAATCTCTATGAATACCAGGAGCAAATGTCCCTGATCTTGATGGAAGTGTGTTGGGGGCTCTTCTGCCTTCTTCTAGGTCCCTTCCTGAGACGCTCCCTTGATTATGCTCTGGATGTGAGCACTAGCCACAGAGCCCTTAAGCTTTCTTTATTCTGGACACTAAGCCCTCTGGATTCCTATTTCCTCCTTTAATGTTGAGGCCTCCATGCTGTGCCCCTCGGGGAAAATCCTGTAAGGGTAAAGTACAGAGATGTTAAATAATTTCAGGAGAAAACTCCTCTCTGATCTCAGGTTCCTTGTGTTTTACCAAAGGAAAAAGTCAGCCAGGTCACCCTCTGACATGAAGGGACTGAGGCATGAGTCCACAGCAGCACTTCAGTGCACCGAGAAACCTTCACAAATGGCTCATCTCAGGTGCTGAGAATTTAAACTTCAGGCTTGGATGAAGCCCCTAGACACATTAGGGAGACAACCAACAGTTTTTCTATTTCACATGAAATGTTAATTTCACTTTCAAAAGAGAAGTACTAAAATAGTATTATGATTTTAACAGTAGAAATGTAGGAGTATGGAATTTGTAATGTTATAGACAAATTAAGCATGAAATGCAAATACCACACTGGAGTGGGCTGGGTATCCAGATCTCAGCTGAAATTCTCTGAAAGGGTTACAATGGCTAGCTATTGCAGCTGGCTGAAGGGCCCCAGTGTGAGGAGATGGAGGAGGTGAAAATAGAGGATGCAGAGAGAGGAGGAGGCAGTCTTAGGTTTGTGACGTCTCCTTAGCTCTTCTTAGGAAGTTGTTCATAGATCTGAATATTTACAGTAATGAACTCTCCCATAGAAATATATATACTTGAGAGTTAATTTAGTAACTGTTGCTTGGGGTGATAATATAGATTGCTGCCTATGATGACGTGACAGCTTGAAGACTGTCTTAGTACGTTTGAGCTTCTATAACAATACCATAGACCAGGTGGCTTATAAACAACAGAAATTATTTCTCATGGCTCTAGAGGCTGGGAATTCCAAGATCAAGGTTCTAGTCAGTAGATTCAGTGTCTGGTGAGGACCTGCTTCCAGGTTAATAGATGGCCATCCTTTTTTTTTTTTTTTTTTGTAACCTCAGTTGGTGGAAAATAGAGAGGGGAAGCAAGCTCTACTGTGATCCTTATAAGGGCACAAATCCCATTCATGAGGACTCCACCCTCATGACCTCATCTAATCCTAATGACCTCCCAAAAGCCCTACTTCCTGACACCATCACATTGGGGTTAGGGCTTCAACATATGAATTTGTGGGGGAACACAGACATTCAGTCCATACAAAGGCATTTGATAACCTGCAAATTTGATTGCTTCAAATCATCTGCTCAGAATCTACCAGTGGATCCCAGTGCCAGTAGCACAAATCACTCATTATTTATTGGCTTGCTTATATTATTTTTTCATTCTTTCCACAAATACTTATTGAGTAGCAGGATTTGTGCTGGGGCTGGAGATGTTGCAGTATAGAAGACAGACAAGGGAGACCACCCCTCTTGGAGCTTGTATCTAGTGGTAGACACAGATAATAAACAAATTTAAATGGAGGTGATATTTTGACAATACACTAACATGGATTTGTTTCATAGACATCCTAACCACAGTCATGTTTCCAAATCCAATTCTATTCCCTTGCACCCATTCCACCAATATGGTCCCCACCTAAAGAAGAAACATATGATAGAGGGGAAACTCCCTCCAGAGAAGCAGATAAAGTAAAAGGAAGCATTTTTGTTGAGAGTAGGGATGTGGAGGTGGGAGGATGTAACAGAAATATTCAGATAGAGAGGATGGTGGCCTGAGACCTTTTGAGCCTGGTGGGCAGGCACAAGCCTTAGAGAAGCTCTATGTTTGACATGGAGGTGGGGAAGGGAGAGTAGGCAATGAGGGAACATCTGTGAAGTCTAGTGTCTGTGTAGAACTCCGCAAAGAATGCTGCTGGTTCCCAGTGGTCTGTATTTAGGATGCAGAGATTCAACAGTCCTGTGTGGCCCTAAAGTACTGTGAGGACAGCAAGACCAAGGGACTCCTGAGCCACTGAGATGATGGCAACAATGAAGGTTGGTGGCCCCGGAGTTTTGATGGTAGTGTTTGTTCATCCCAAGTGGATTCCGGAAGGACAGAAGCCACCAGTCAGGGGTGGATTAGAGATAAGTGGAGTGAAACAGCTCAGTTGAAGACCAGCAGAAAAAGAGCACAGAGATCAGCTGTATTTCCTGGTTTCCAGGGAAGAGTAGTAAACTCTCCCTTACCCTGGGACACCGCTTGAGAAGCAGGAGGGGGAAAGGCAGAACACTCCTATCAGGGCTGCACTTTGAATTGACTTAATACTTACCAGAAAGTGACTGTCTGATGAAAAGATCAAGGGGCAAAGGAGAGACTGAAAAGAAGCCTGACTGATAGGAAAAGTTTAGTTCACAAGAGTCATTTTTGCCACAAAACAGAAGTATAATATTCTAATCAATCGATGAATTTTTTAAAACGCAAATTTCATGATGTCACATCTCTACTTAAAATCCTTCAATAGTTTTCCATTCCATTTAGAATGAATCCTGAATCTTTAATAAAGCCTAAAAACCTCTATGATACTGTGGCCCTGCCTACCTCTTCAACATCTTGTAGCACTACTTCATTCTAATCTCACCACTCACAATAATAATAAGCTAATATTTATTAAACAATCACAATACCCCATCAGGTAGGTGTAAATGAGGAAACCAAGGTCCAGAGAGGTTATGTAACTTTTCCAAGGTCACAAAGCAAGTCAGGGCATAGCTGGGATTCAAACCCAGGCCATTTGACTTTGGAACCTGGGCGCTTCTCCAGCACACTGTAATGCCTGTTTCAGTTCCTCATAGTGCAGGCTCTTTCCCACTTCAGCACCCTTGTGTACATTATTCCCTCAAATAAACTCATTCTTTCAGTCTCAGCCTAAATATCACTTCCTCTGCAAAGCTTTCCCTGACAGCCATATCCCCAAGGTTAGACTATATTCCAGTCCTATACATAATCAGAATACTCTTTAACCTAAGTAGCACTTTTTGTGATCTTATGTTTATTTGTGTGATAATACAGTGCTGGTGGAAGGTTAGGTCAAAATTTTTAAACTTGAACACATATACCAAAAAAAGTAGCTTTAAAAAACAGCTGATCGAATCTTGCTTTTGAATCCCTGCCCCCTTGTTTGTATTTCTGACTTGTTTTAAACAGCATTAGGAAAGTTGTTATACATACAGATAAGTGGTTATAAAATGTAACAATTTATTTTTATGAACTGTCTTGCAATCTCAGGATTTTCTTTAGTTAGAGCCATTAAAGGAGAAATTTTTTTACAATTTTTGTGGAAATTCATAGTTTGTTAGTTTCCATTGTGTTAAAAATTAGTAGAGGGCCCATTAGAGAGTATGTGCTATTGTGTATTCATTTAAAAAAAAATAGTTACTATGAGATGAAAATGTCACTTTATCTGTGTAATATTCCTCCCCAAACCCTATAATCCCAGTCTAATTATTAGGAAAACAATGGACAAATTCCAATAGAGGGACATCTTACAGTATACCAGACCAGTCATCCTCAAAACTGTCAAAGTCCTCAAAAACAGGGGAGGTCTTGTGACAGCCAAGAGGAGCCTAAGGAGACATGACAAGTAAATGTAACATGGTATCTTGGGTGGGATCCAGAAACAGAAAAGGAGCATTAGGTAAAAGCAATGAAAATTGAATACAATGTGGATTTTAATAATAATAATAATATAATTATTATTATTTAATATTGGTTCATTAATTATAACAAATATGCCACACTATTCTTATAATAATAATTAATGATAAGGGAAACTGACTAGGGGAGGGAAGGAAAGTAAATGGGAACTTTTAGCACTGTCTGCTCAATTTTTCAGTAAATCTAAAACTTCTAAAAAATAGTATATTAATTAACAAATAAACTACATTTAAAAAATGAAATTAAAACCAAACACTTTTGAAAGATTTGGAAGCCCTGAAACACTTTGCTGGAACCCAGGATTTTGCTTAGCACAACATGAAAACTACTGGTCTAATCAATAGAAATGATTCTTAAGGTAGTTCAGTTTCCAGCACAGGCAGTTCTTACTTTGCACGGTTGTGTGGCACCAAAAAAGGACTATGCAAGCTGAAACTGTGCAAAGCAATCTTAATAATCAATGGGAAAAATTATGATTGTTTAGTGA
This sequence comes from Camelus dromedarius, assembly GCF_036321535.1. NCBI lineage: Eukaryota > Metazoa > Chordata > Mammalia > Artiodactyla > Camelidae > Camelus > Camelus dromedarius. The sequence goes on along the minus strand of NC_087445.1, from coordinate 46,196,337 downwards.
CCTTTAAATTTTTTTGTCAAAACATTAAAAAAATCTATTATTGTTAGTAGTAATGAATAAGGAAGTGAAAAAAGTAGTAAAACTAATATTTAGTACACTGTAATTAGAAATATTGAGACTAAGTTTTGTGTTTTTTTGTAAGAAAACTTACCAAGATACTACTCCTAAGACTTTTCCCTTCCTCTGTCTCTAAATTCTTAACTAAAATCTTGAGGCATACAGATTGACCTTTCCTACTTATGAGATTTTTTGGAGGGTGTATTTTATATCTTTTTCCCCAACACTGTAGACTTTTGTAAGTGTGAATACTTCAATGAGTTCATTAAATTAACCCCCCCACTATGATTTTTGTTCATAAATACTCTAGTATTCAAAAGCTTCTGAGTTTTAAAGTCAAACTACTCAGTGATATTTTCAAGTTTTCTAAGTTATGGGAGTAATTTATATAAGAAAGGATGTCTCTTTTTACAAGTTATTGTCCATATACATGGAAAGTTTGTGTTTCTCTTTGAAAAACTATTCTTTTAAGAAGGATGCTTGGTGTAACAGTGGAGATAATGCTCTCACACAGTCTCTGAACTGTCTTGCTAAGATATGATAAAACACTTTCTACCAAAAGAAAAAAAAATTGTCAAGAATGGTTTGAATAGCGCTTGCCTTCTTGTAACATAACTCAGGGTATGGAGTGAGCATCTCTTCTATGCCTTTGCAATTTATCATACTCCTTTCTAAGTCTGGATCAACTTCCAACATTTTGTCCTTTTCGTTTTCAACATTATGAAATATCTGAGAGTTACTTTAATAAGGTGCTTCCTCTGGGACATGATCATCCTTCCCTCATTTTTGTTAAAAAGTTCACTGCTTTCCTCTTTCTGCATTTCTAGGGTCTTTCAAACCGTGGCAGTGTCACCCATGGTCAGCTGTCTCTTCTATAACTTCATTTATGTTTGATTCAGATTTCATCTACAGCATTATCACTTTTTGTTTCTCTGTTGTACTTTCACCGTTGTTGGCTAATTCCCTCTTTTGAGTATCTGTTTTCGTAAAGAGCTGCATGGTTTGTCACCTGGAGATACGGAGATGACACATCTGTATTCTCTTTGTTGTCTGTGTGTGGACTGAATAACTCATGTACAGTGATTGATCACTGACAGACTTTGAAAGAAGTGATGCATTGGGCACTGACCATAATGCTCATCTGTTATTTATGTAGTGATTTGTGTACTACAAAGTTAGCAGTGAAGTTTGTACTTCATGCAGTTACTCACAGTTAATATACTATGGTAACTGAAATCTGTTTGTGAACTGTTATTATTTGTTCTTCCTTTTTAAATGGAGGTACTGGGGATTGAACCCAAGACCTCATGGATGCTAAGCATGCACTCTACCACTGAGCTATACCCTCCCTTCCTGAACTGGTATTATTTAACTAAACTGTGGTAACTGTAATTTATGCATATTGGAACTATGCCAAGTGAGGACTGCCTATATCCTATATGTCTATGAAATTAGTCCTGATCCTTTTACTGTTTATAATTTGATTAGCTATTATAAAAATACTATGACTAATTGAGAGGATATATACTCATTTTGAAGGGATGCTGGAAAATGAGAGGGTTCACTTGGTGTCATACTTTTTTTTTTTTTTGGTGTCATACTTGTATTCATTGCTAACACTTAAAAATTCAGAGCACAAGTACAGGACAGTGAAAGTTATCATCAAATAAATTTATCTTAAGAGCTAGCGCTACATGATGCTGTGGTGGACATAGAAGATGAAAGGTCAGGAAATGGAAACTTTTAGATCATAAGAGCTTGAACTGTGTGTAAACCAAGATGCCTCCCTGCACTTACCATACCATCTTCTGGTTCTTGTAGAGGCTGAACCCTGTTCAAAAGAGGGACTGGGCTAAGTAACCTTTTGTAATTTGAGAGAATCCCTATTACTCTTAACTAGGAAAAAACGGGAAAAAAAAAGAATCTATTATTTTAACATGTAGGTCTAATATATTTAAGTTTTTTTCCTAGTTTGTGAGGTCCAAGCTGGTACAGTAAACAACCATTTCCTTCTCTCTGAAGCGTCAACTCTTTTTTCCCCCCCTTTTCAGTTTTATTAGGTAGAATTATTGCAGTTCGACTGCACATACACATTGAAGCATGAACTCTTAGCTAAGATTGTCACTGACAAGTTGGGCCCACACCCACTCACCTGTGTTATAAGTGCTTTCACTTGTGTACATACAAAATCTTGCAACTTGCCAAGAAAACCCAGTCACAAGGCAGGATACCCCTTCTGGCTGCAAAACCAGGTCCATTTGTAAATACTCCACCCCAGAGAATATTTTAGGTTAAGAGATGTTTGCCAGGCAGGGAGTTCACCCATAAAGGCTGCTCTGTTGCTGACTTAAGTGCAGAAAAGACAATTGTCAAATCTACTAATTGCTGGCTTCTTGGAGGGAGTGTACAAAAGTTTTGAGAGTTTTTTTTTTAATGTATTTTGGGTACAAGTCCTTTATCAAATATCTGATTTGGAAATATTTTCTCCCAATTTGTGGCTTGTCTTTTCATTCTCTTAACAATATTTCTCAAAGAGCAGAAGCTTAGAATGTTGATGAAGTACAGTTTATCAGTGTGTTCTTTTATACATCTTGCTTGAATGGTATATCCAAAAACTCTACCTAGCTCAAAGTCATAAAGATTTTCTTGTGTTTTCTTCTGAGTTGTAGTTTTATACTTTGCATTTAGATCTCTGACCAATCTTGAGTTAATTTGGAGTGTGTGGGATGTAAGTCAAGATTCAGGAAGTCAAGATTCTTTTTTTGGAGGTGCATGCAAATGGATGCTGAATTATTCTGGCTCCATTTATTAAAAAGATTATCATTTCTCCATTGATTTGACTTTTCACTTCAATCAAAAATCTCTTGGCCATTTATGTGTTGAGTCTGTTTCTGGACTCTTTATTTCAGGAGTTAACTCTTTTATTTTCTTTAAAGGGCCAAATATTAAATAGTTTAGATTTTGTAGGTCACATGGTCTCTGTACCAACTACTCAACTTAGCTTTTGTAGCATAAAAGTAGCCATAGACAATATGTAAACAAATGAGCATGACTCATGTTCCAAAAATCTTTACTTACAAAAATAGGCAGTGGGTCAGATTTGACCCACAGGCTTCAGTTGGCAACCCCTGCTCTATTGTGTTCCATTGAGTTTTGTGTCTCTCTCTTCTCCAGTACCACACTGTGTTGATTATTGTTGTAAGCCTTGAAATTGGGTAACATGAGTCCTCCACTTTACTCTTCTTTTCTTCAGTTGTTTTGGGCATTCTGCTTTCTTTGCCTTTCCATATAAACCTGCAAGAAATCCTGCTGGAAATAAGCAGACCAATTTGGAGAACATTGAAACATTAACTAAATTAATTTTTCCAGTCTTTGTACTTAATGTATCTCTTTGTTTATTCAGGTCTTCTATGATTTTGTTCATCAGCATTTTTTTTTTCATCAGCGGTTTTTTCATTGGCATTTTGTAATTTCCAAATATTGGGGGATTTTCCAGAAAAATGCCTAGTCATTAAGTTATGGCCTGTAGTTTAATTCTGTTATGATCAGACAATATACTTTGTACAATTTCAATTTTTTAAAAAAATTGTTGAGGTTTGTTTTATGGCCCAGAATATGGTCTGTCTTAATGAATATTCCATGTTGCACTTGAAATGAATGTGTATTCTGCTCTTGTTGGGTGGAATGCTCTATAAATGTCAATGTGATCAAGTTGGTTGATAGTATTGTTCAGGTCTTCTATATCCTTGCTAATTTTTTGTCTAACTATTACAGAGAGAGGGGTGTTGAAGTGTCCAGGTGTACTTGAGAATTTGTCTCTATCTCTCTCTTTTTTTTTAAATCAGTTTTTGCTTCATGTATTCTGGACCTCTGTTCTTAGGAGCATATACATTTAAAATTGTTATATCTTCTTGGGTAGTTGCTCCACCCATCACTATATAAATTTCCTCTTTACTGCTGGTAATTTTCCTTGTTCTGAAGTCTGGTTTTTCTGACATTGAAATAGCCAATCCAGCTTTTTTCTGATTAGCATTTGCATTATCTATCTATCTATCATCTATCTATCTATCTATCTATCTATCTATCTTTAAAGAAGGTTTCTTGAAAGCAGCATATTGTTATATAGTTTGGTTTTTTAAAAATTGAATGTGAGAATTTCTGTGTTTTAATGGACCATTTGGATTTAGTTGTACATTATATTATTTTCCTGTTTGTCTTCTCTGTTTCTTATTCCTCTTTCTCTCTTACTGGCTTCTTTTGGAATTTTTGTGTATTTATTAATATTTCATTTTAACTTATATATTGGCTTTTGTCCATATAGCTTTGCATCATTTTTTAGTGGTTGCTCCAGTGATTATAATATACATACCTAGCTCTCACAGTCTATTTAGATTTAATATTTTATCATTTCAAGTGAAACACAGAAGACTTAGAACCACAAAGTTCTCTTTATCATCTCCTTTTATAAGTGTCTCATGTATTACATATATAAATGCAATGTTATAATTGTTGCTTTCAACATTCATACATATTTAAAAGTTCTTAAGAGTAGAAAAATAGTCTGTTTATCCTGATGTTTACCCTTTCTGCTATTCTTCCTTAATTTCTGAAGTTCCATGTTTCCTTCTGGGATCATGTCCCTTCAGCCCAAAGAACTTCCTTTAGCATTTCTTTTAGTGCAGGTCTTCTGGTAACAAATTTTCTTAGTTTTCTATCAAATGAGAGTATTTTTAGTTCATCTTTTTTCGCCTATTTTTTAATTGAGGTGTAATCGATGTACAATGTTGTATAAGTTACAGGTGTACAACAGCGATTTACAATTTTTTTAGAGTTATACTCCATTTATAGTTATTGTAAAATATTGGCTATATTCCCGGTGTTATACAATATATACTTGTAGCTTATTTAGTTTGTACATGATAGTTTTTACCTATTAATCCCCTATCCCTATCTTTTCCCTGCTCCCTTCCCTCTCCCCACTGGTAACCACTAGTTTGTTCTCTATATCGGTGAGTCTGTTTCCTTTTTGTTACATTCACTAGTTTATTTTTTATATTCCCATGTAAGTAACATCATACAGTATTTATCTTTTTCTGTCTGATTTATTTCACTTAGCATAAATACTCTCCAAATCCATCCATTTTGCAAATGGCAAAATTTCATTCTTCTTGTTTTTGTCCCAGCAGAGGCCAAAAACATTTATTTATTTTTTTGTTGTTTAAGCACTTTTATTGTGGTATAATTACTGTACAGTAGACTACACATATTTCAGATGTACAATTTGATGAATTTTGATAGATGTATACACCTATGGAATCACCACCACAATCAAACTAACATTTCCATTACTCCCCAAGAGATACAATTTTGATTTCCCAATTTATCCCATCCTACCCCCTTTACCGCCTGGTAACCATAAGTTTATTCTCTATGCTGTGAGTCTGTTTCTGTTTTGTAGAAAACTTCATTTGTGTCTTTTTTTTTTAGATTCCGCATATAAGTGTTATCATATGGTACTTTTCTTTCTCTTTTTGGCTTACTTCACTTAGAATGACATTCTCCAGGTCCATCCATTTTGCTGCAAATGGCATTATTTTATTCTTTTTTATGGCTGAGCAGTGTTCCGTTGTATATGTGTGTGTGTATATATATATATATACATACACACACACACACACATATATATATATGTATATATATATACCACATCTTCTGTATCCATTCATCTGTTGATGGACACTTAGGTTCCTTCCATATCTTGGCAATTATAAAATAATGCTCCTGTGAACCTTGTGCATGTTAGTTCATCTTCATTTTTGAAGGACTTTTTAGCTGGCCATAACATTGTGGATTTTTAACATTTTAAAGATGTTACACTGTTTTCTGGACTATAGGTTTTTGATGAGAAATCCACAGTGATTTTAACTGTAACATTGTATTTTTCTTTTGTTGTTTTCAAGATTTCTTTATTTTTGGTTTTAAGAAGCTTGGTTATGGTGTGTCTTGCAATTGTTTTCTTTTAATTTTTGAGCATTTTGAATTTTTAAATTTATGATTTTCATTAAATTTGGGCAATTTCAAGTCATTATGTCCGAAATTATTACGAAATCCTTACAATTCTAGAACTCATAAGGATATATTAGCTAAAATTATATTTCTAGATCCTTAACTAACCTTGAGAGCTTAGTCATTAAACAAGTGATTAAGTTAATTAATAAAGCATCTTTGGATACCTGAATTATTTCTAAGAAACAGATGCAAAAGTACTGCTCACTAAACATAATTTTGATTTACCCCTATTTCTTAGAATAGCACTATATTAAAAAATGTGAAAAGTATGCAAATTCACTGGATAATTATTTGCTACCTCAATTTTCTTAAGATAATATGTAATGCCCATGAAAAAACTAGCTAAATCACTCTTGCTTTTCTGTCTTCTAATTTTCTCCTATGTCTGGAGAAAAGAAAAGCTGATTACTTTAGTTAAAGATGATCATTAATATAATCAGGTGACTATGCTAGGCATTTTTTCCTGTTTCTTCAGTAACTGGAACAGTACACCAAAGCACCCAATTAAAATTTGTTGAATTGACAGTGGCAGTGAAGAGAAAAGCCCAAGATTGGGCCTAAAATATCTTTACAACAAGAAGTACCACCTCTCCCAACTTAAAAAATTTGTTTTCTGCATTATGGGTAGGTTATGGTATTAGCTCCAAAAGTTAGAAGACAAAGGAAAAACTTTGTTACAGAAAGACAAAATTCTAATAAAGAAACGGGAGGAAAAGAAAAGAAGACACCAAAAGAAAAAAAAAATCCAGAAAGAGGGTTAAATTGGATGAAAGGAAGGACAAGTGAAGAGAAAAGACATAGAATGTGACGGATAAAAGATAGCATTTTGAAACACTAGCCTTTTACCAATAAATGTTTTATTATTAGAAAAAGAACTTCTGAGGTCAGTGGGACAACCAATTGTCAAATACTTAAAATACTAACGATGTGTGGGAAGTTCACATTTGGCTTCAGACAGAGGTTTACCTCAACAGCTTCTCACTCCCATTCCCTTCATTCTTCTCCTCCTCACCTCTAATCCTTTCTCTCTCTCCTTCTCATTCCCTCAGGACTGCATGTGCGCACACCCACAAAGACCAAAAAATCTGTGGAGAAGTGCACCCACGCAGACGTTTATACCTGGAAACACATATGGTCAGATTCAGGAGACCCATCTCCACAGTGCATATCCATGTGATACAAAAAATATACCCTCAAGGAGATATCCACAACCTCACTTTCCATATGAAGACAGAATGAAATCTAAACCTCACTCACTTAGATTGAATATATACAAAATAAAATGTACCCAGAGTAAAATAAGTATTTCAAGAATCCTCCTGTTATTTCTGCATACCTTTACACAGAAGCACCAGCAGCTTTATGCATGCTGACTTCTGCATGTGGATCACTCTCTCTTCCAGTTCCACATGTTAAAATCCTTTCTCTGCTTTGAGCACCAGTTTAAATGCCATTTTCTACATAAAGCTTTCCCAGCTCTCTTCAACCAAAAATAATCTCTCTCTTTTTTACAGGAGATTTATATAGCAGTTTATCTGTACCAAGTACACTGAGTATTTTGGTATAACTCACTGTTAGTTCCTACTTTTAAGTTACCAGCATTCACTTCTAGATAACATTTGTCTCTCCCTAACCAAGTGCTTTATTCAATAAGTAGCCTTTAATAGATACTACTCTAAACTAATGGGAGAAAACGGAGGCACACAAGAGGAAAACAGCTTAGATTAAAAAATAGAGGTACTATTCTCCTCTATGAGGAGGCTGGAGATTGTGGTCATGGCAGGAGCCTGGTGTTTAGAATTGCCCTCCCTGCCTCTGCAAGCTGGTTAGGAGGGTGGAGACCAACTAGGAGAAACAGAAAGGAGGGAAAACTTGGAGTCCGTGTTCCTCAGCTTTATAGGTAGAAAGACTCCATCTTGTCAAGGTTCTCCGAGCCAATTAGTTTCTTTAGGAAACCAACTGTATTGTACTGAATTACCAACTGAAAAGAGTCTGAGGCATAAATCATCATGCTAATTTACTAATTTATACTAAGAAATATAATCCTAAGAGACCTGGCATACTCCCATCTGCTAGTTATGGCATTCTCTTTATATAGGTCTGTTTACATTGAAAGTTACATGCTTGATGAGTCTGTAATCAAGCCAAGAGTGTGAATGGGACAATCTCAGATGCTAATGCCTCTGGACTGTGACAGCCTGATGCCTGCTGCCCCTGGGGGACCTTCCTGATGAGAAGAAGTAGGTATGTACCTGGATGACGCTGGACACCTTTGGACCCAGCCTTGCTCTTTGGCTTATATTTTAGATTCCTTTTATTACTATGGCCCTTCTTTTAAAAAACAACTGGGCATGCAAGTACTCTGCAATTTCAGACATCTTATAATCATACAATGTGTGTATATCCTCTCAACTTGATTGAAATGGAGGTTTCAAGGCTTAGAAACAAACTTATCCATCATTAAGTTGCTGTGTGACATCATGCTACTTACTTTATTTGTAGGTGATTCAGTTTCCTCATATATAACATGGGATAAGGATACCTGGTTATGGTTGATAGATAAGGACTGATTGAGGTGATGGGTGTAAAAGGCCTGGCACATAGTAATTTTTCTCAGGGTTAATTCCCCGTTCTTCCTTGTGTTCCTGAATTCTTATCCTCCATTTATAGATCACTGTCTAAGTTAGGTCATTGCTGGAGATGGCCAAACTCACCTGCTGTGGGAGGGCTTTTCATATGTCATCCACAGAGAGTTGCTTTAAATTTTATGGCTCTTTTGCTGTCACCTCTGTTCACCATCCTCCCTTGAGAGCACTTTTCCTTTTCTTAACTGAAATCTGTCATAAATAGGAATTATATGTCAGAACATTTAGAAGCATTTCTTTAAATGGGAAAAAACGATGTAGATCCTGAAACATTTTTGACAACACGACTGAAATTTCATTTTTGCAGAAGTTTCTCTTAGATGGATTATTAAAGGCAGATGGAAATGTAATTATTTTTGTTGGTTGAATGGGTAACTTTCATTAATGTTTAATAGAATAATGCATTTTTAATAAGAATAAAAGTTCATTTTTGTAATCAGAGTAACATAACATATACTGTTTGTAAGACATGAATAAACTAGTCATTTCAATAGAAAAGCTTTATAAGTATATAAATTCAAAAGCATTTTTACTTGTGTTTATGTTTATTTATTTACATATCTCCTTGTGACAGTTTTCAGTTGTTAGTAAGTTATTTTAAAACATTTTATTTTGGAAGATTCTGTTTTTAATTATCTTTTTATTAAGAAAAATTTCAAATACATTTACAATTGTTGAAACAATGACATTCCTTCATGTGTCTATCACCCCACTTCAACAGTTAACATTTATGGGGGATATGAGTTGTTTCTTCTGTACCCTTACACTTTCCAATCTCATTATTTTGAAGTAAACCCCAGACATCAGGCAGTTATTTCAGTTTGTATCTAAAAACACACAAACTTAGAAAACTACTGCACTACCATTATCAAACCTAGACGTTTACAATAATTTTTTTTTTTTTAGTTGAAGTAAAGTCAGTTTACAATGTGTCAGTTTCTGGCATACAGCATAATGTTTTAGTCAGACATATGCATACATACATTTGTTTTCATATTCTTTTTTATTATGCAGTACTTTCTCAATATCATCAAATATCCAATCAGTGTTTAAATTCCCTTCGTTGACTCATAAGTGTTATTTTTATTTTTCAGTTTATTTGTTGGAATTAGAATACAAATACAATTCCATAAATGGCAATTTATTGAAATGTCCCTTAAGCCTCTTTCAGTACATAGATTGTGCCTCATTGCTCTCACTTTTTTTCCTTATAATTTTTTGGTTGAAGAAATTAGATCAATTTACTATAGTCTTGATTCTGGTGATTGTATCCCTACGGTTTAGCATGTTTCTTTGTCCTCTATATTTCCTCTTAATTGGTAGTTAGATTCAGAGTTTTGATCAAATTTAAGTTCCATTGTTTTAGGCAAGAACACTTCATAAGTGGTGTTGTGTACTTCCTTTAGAAAACACATAATATTTGGTTACCTGCTTATGCTGTCAGTAGTGTTTGATGATTAATGACTAGAACCATTAATTCATTAGAGTTTTTAAAATGTTGATTGTGAAGCTTTTAGTTTTGATGAAGACCAATTTGTCAACTTACTCTTTTATAGATCATATGTTCGATGTAATATCTGAGAAATCTTTGCCTAACCCGAGGTTACAAAGAGTTTCTCATATATTTTCTTCTGGATGATTTAATAGATTTAGGTTTTATTTTAGTTCTTTAATTCTTTAAAAAAAATTTTTTTGAAAACACTTATTTGAAGGGCTGCATCCAATTGAATTTTCTATTCTGACAAAATGCTAATTTACCTCTGTTAATACAACATCTCAGCAAATGCAAATGGCATTATATGAATAATTCTATAAAAAATTGGAACTAAACTAAATGTTTCAATTCTAAGTGACATTTGCAGAGACCCCTTCATTCATATATTTAATCTTGATTTTTTAAAAGAGTATATCCTGTATTTCCTAACGAAAAACTGTGTAGATTCTAAAAAAACAATGAAGATAATATTAAAAATGAATTGTAAATACTGTCTCTTATTCTGCTATACTGTGCAAGTAAGTCTTAGCACAAGAATAGCCACAAATCATGTATATTTGTAAAGACTTTTTCCACCATCAAATGCCTTCTTTTAATTATGGTAAAATATGCATAACACAAAACTTATCATTTTAATCATTTTAAGTGTACAGTTCAATGGTATTAAGTACATTCATATTGTTGTGTCCCTAATCGATTTAAAATTAATGTTTCTTTGTGTTCAGAGTAATGGACTGAAATGAATTACTTTTGCATATTGATATCAATTGTTCCAAAATCATTTGTTGAAAAAACTATTCTTTCCCCACTGAGTTGCTTTTGTACCTTTATCAAAAATCACTTGTCCACATATGTATGGGTATATTTATGGCCTCTGTTCTGTTCCACTGATTTATTTATCAATGTTTATTTATGCCAGTACCACATTGTGTTGATTACTATAGCTTTATAATAAAAGAAGTCTTCAAATCAGGTAGTGTTAGCCTTCTGTATTAGTCAAGGTTCTCCAGAAAAAAGAACTAATCATGGATATATATAAAAGAGACTATAAGAAATTGCCTCTTGTGATAATGAGGGCTGAGAAGTCCCACAACCTGCTGTCTACAAGCTGGAGACCCAGGAGAGCAGGTGGTGTTGTTCCAGTCTCAGTGCAGGAGAAGACTGATGTCCCAGCTCAAAAGTGATCTGGCAGAGAGAGCAAATTCACCCTCACCTCACCTTTTATTTCTATTCAGGCCTCGAACAGATCGGATGAGGCTCGCCCATAATGGGGAGGGCAATCTGCTTTACTCAGTCTACCAATTCAAATGTTAATCTTACCAGAAACACTCTCATAAACATACCCAGAATAACATTTAACCAATTATTTCGGGCACACCATGTCCTAGTCAAGTTAACACATAAAATTAACAGTCACACCTTCTAAACTGTATTCTTTATCAAAGTTGATTTTCTAATCAAGGGCCTCTGTACTACTATATAAATTTTGGAGTCAGATTATCAGTTTCCACAAAAGAGCCCATCAGGATGGCATTGAATTTGTAGATTAATTTGGGGAGAAATGACATCTTAACAATATTAAGCCTTCTGACCCATGAAAGAAGCATCTCTCTCTGTTTATGGGTTCTCTAAATTGTCTCAGAAGTATTTTGTAGTTTAAAGTGTATGTCTCTTACATCTTCTGATTGATTTATTCCTAAATTTATTAGATTTTTTGGTATTTAAAATTTTTTCAATTTCTGATTGTTGCAAGTACATAAAAATCCAGTTGAGTTTTGTACATTGATCTTGTATCTGTCAGCCTTGCTTAACTCGCTTATTAGTTCTAGTAGCTTTTAAAATAGATTCCATAACATTTTCTAAATAAACAATCATGCTATTTGCAAATTGGGGCAGTTTCATGTCTTCCTTTTCAGTACGGATGATTTTATTTTCTGTCTTTCCTTATGAAACTGGCAAGAACCTCCAGTGCAATGTTGAAAAGAATTATTGAGAGCAGGCCTCTTTGTCTTGTTCCTGATCTTGAAGTGGAAAGCATTCAATCTTTCACCATTAGCTATACATATATTTTTGTAGATGCTCTTTATCAGTCTCTGGAATTTTGCTTCTGTTTAAAGCTTGCTAACAGTTTTTATGAGGAATGGATGTTGGATTTTGTCAGATACTTTTTCTGCATTGATTGAGCTAATCATGTGGTTTTTCGTTTTTAGTTTGTTAACATGGAGAATGTCAGTGATCAATTTTTGAGTTTTAAACCAACCCTGCATTCCTGGGATCAAGTCCCCTGGTCATGACGTATTATACATTTTATATATTGTTGGATTCAATTTGCTAAAATATTGATAAGAATTTTGACACATGTTCACGAAAAATATTGATCTGTAGTTTTCTATTCTTATAATAATGTCTTTGGATTTGATATCAAGGCAATTTGGCTTCAATGAATTGAAAAGTATTCCCTTCTCTTCACATTTTTGGAAGAATTTGTATATAATTTCTATTATTTCTTCCTTAAATACTTGGTAGAATTCACCAATGAAGAAATATGGGCTTGGAGTTTTCTTTGTGACAAGAGTTATTTGTGGTAAAATTGTAACCACAAATCCTCTTTAAATATATATAAGTCTATTCAGGTTATCTATTTCTTATTGAGTAGATTTTGATAGCGTGTGTCTTTCAAAGAATTTGTCTATTTTATCTGAGTTGTCAATTTGTAGACATTAAATTTTTCATATACTAATTTATTATCCTTTTAATATCTGTAGAATTCATATTGAATCACTTCTATCATTCATAATATTGGTAATTTTTATCATCTCTTGTTTTCCCTTATTTTCCTATAACTTCTCAGAGTATGGAGGACTCTGACGTTGTTGGAGACCCCCAACTCTGAACTATGGTCTTTGGCTTGACACAAACTACAGCCAAGTTTCTTAACCAGTCTCCTTGGGATCCACAGAGTGTCCATAAATGAAGTTCATAAATCCTGAAACTTTATCAAATTTTGAGTGTAGGAAAAGGGGCATAGTTTCATCAGAGTCTCACCAAGTTCTATTAGAATATAAGAACAATTGCTCTGGGATAAAAACAGACACACATAGATCAATGGAACAGAATAAAAAGTGCAGACATAAACCCATGTATATACGATCAATTAATTTATGATGGAGGAGCCAAGAATATACAATAGGGAAAGAATAGTCTCTTTAATAAATGGTATTGGGAAAACTGGACAATGACATGCAAAAGGAAACTGGAACCCTATCTTACACGAAATACAAAAATCAACTCAAAATGGATTAAAGACTTGAATGTAAGACCTGAAACCATGAAAATCCTAGAAGAAAACATAGTGGGTAAGCTTCTTGATATCAATCGTGGTAATGAATTTTTTGCATTTGATACCTGAAGCAAAGGAAACAAAAGCAAAAATAAACAAGAAGGACTATATAAAAGTACAAGGCTTCTGCATAGCAAAGGAAACCATTAACAAGATGAAAAGGCAACGAGAGAAAAGTATTTGTAAATCATATATCTGATAAGGTGTTAATATCCAAAAGTATTTAAAGAACTCATATAACTAAATAGCAAAACCAAACAACTCAATTGAAAAATGGGCAGATGACCTGAATAGGTATTTTTCCAAAGAAGACATACAAATGACTAACAGGTATATGAAAGGTGCTCAACATCACCAATCACTGGAGAACGCAAATCAAACCCACGATGAGACAGCAGCTCAAGCCTGTTGGAATGGCTTTCATCAAAAAGACAAGAGGTAACAAATGCTCATGAGGATACGGGCAAAAGGGAGCCCTTGTGCCCTGTTGGGGATGTAAATTGATGCAGCCACTATGGAAAACAGTATGGAGGCTCCTCAAAAAGTTAAAAATAGAACTCCTGTATGATCCAGCAATCCCATTTCTGGGTATTTATCTGAAGGAAATGAAATCATTGTCTCCAAGAGATACCTATACACCGATGTTCACTGCAGCATTATTTATAATAGCCAAAACATGGAAACAACCTAAGCATCCATTGACAGATGAATGGATATAGAAGATGATATGGGATATTTTTCAGCCTTTAAAGAGAAGGAAATACTGCCATTTGCAACATGGATGGACCTTGACAGCATTATGCTAAGTGAAATAGAGAAAGACAAATACTATGTGGTCTCACTTATACATGGAAAATGGAAAAAAATACAAATGCATACAGAGAACAGATCGCTGGTTGCCAGTGGCAGAGGGTGGGGATGGGGGAAATTGGTGAAGGTGGTCAAAAGGGACAAAATTTCAGTTATAAGGTTAGTAAGTTCTATATAGCATGTGACTATAGTTAACAATATTGTATACTTGAAAGCTGCTAAGAGAGTAGTTCTTTTTTAGCCACTGTTTTCTTTCCACAACTTAACTGTTCATTTTATTTATTTATTCTTTGTTTAGAGGGAGGTAATTAGGTTTATTTATTTATTTTTTGATGGAGGTACTGGGGATTGAACCCAGGACCTTGTGCATGCTAGGCAGGCACTCTACCAGTGAGCTGCACCCTCCCCACCAAGAGAATAGATCTTAAAAGTTCTTTTTACAAGAAAAAAATTATGACTATGTGAGGTGATAGATGTTAACGAAACTTATTGTGGTAATCATTTCACAATATCTACATACATTAGATTATTATGTTGTTCACCTTAAACTAATACAGTTATATGCCAGTTATATCTCAATACAAATGGGGTTTGAGGGAAAGAACTGTTGCTCTTTGGAGGCCACTTGTTCCCAAACACACACCCAGATCCCAGTGCTCTATTGCTTGAAAATTATTTTTGACATTTATTTAATATATGGATTGCAAGACCCTGCCCCTGGAGATTCTGATTCATCAAGCCTGGGGTGAGGCCAGGAAATCTGTATTTTTACAATCCTCCTGATGATTCTGATGTAAGGCCAGGATTGAGAGCCACTGGAACAGATGGCCCTTTAACGTTCCTGTTGCTAAGTCCTCGAGACTCATTGGGTGGGCATGTGCTGCCCTCTAGCGCCTCTGGCTGCTTGCTACAGTTCTGCATCGTGTAGTGACCTGCTGGGTGAGCACTGGTGGTCTTGCTGCCTGACACTAGCCTGGGCTTCCTGCCCAACTCCCTGTCCAACTCTCGGACCTTAATAAAAACGCTCGTGTATAAAAACGTTACTTCTGAATGACAGCAGCTGTACCGCTGTGTCCCCAGCACCTGAGACATCTTAGGGTATTCACTAGTGTTTCCTGAGAATGAGACACAGCAAAACTCCTTTGTGAGGCCACTGCTGTAATATTGTCCCTCCAAAGGACAAAATCCTCACAGGATTTTTCTTTATAGGGTTATGATACGACTCATGGTACATATGAATTGGTAACTGTGAACAATTATCTGAAGAAATTCTACTATTACAACAGTTGCAGTGCTGTAGCATTATCATGGAAGCAGGGTCCGGCTTTAGCAAGTTTTCTGAAAACAGATGAATCTGAATCTTTTATCCTTTTATGTAGTCCTCCAGAGTCCACGGAGGCCTTTGATGTCCTTCATCTCCCTTGTTTGCTGTTCACTGTAAACCATGAGGCAGGAAGGGCAAAAGTGAAGGTCCATGCCCATATCATTAAAATGACTATGTGTTCATTATGTGAAGGTGACCTTGTTTAAGAAGATGCTGATCCCACTGTCCTATCCACACAAGTACCCTCTGTCAGTGGGTACCAAATCAATAAATAAGCCTGTACTAAAAGCCTACTCTGCACAAAGGTGTAAGATTGTCTTTGACTCTTAACTCCAGCTCTGAGACAGAGGAGCAAGGGCTTGGGAAATTGCTGTAGTGGAGTTTGCAGCAGATGGTTTTTTATGGCTTAGTGGGATGACAGTGGCTGTGGATTACCTGTAAGGAAATAGTATTCTGGTTGAAGCTGGTGCCTAGTTTGCCAAATTTGATGATTTTGTCTGGGGCAAGAGGTCAGGCTAGTAGGAGCCTGAGAACTGTTGCAGCAGCAGCTACAGGAAGCAGGAGCTGGTTGGGTAGGAATAATAACAGTAATAAAAGATTCAAGCCACTTTTTAGGTATCTTGACCTGCTGCTAAAAAGCTGATGCAAGCTGCTTTTTACTTGATTATTGTTAACCTGTCATTCAGTGCTCTTTAGTTGGAAAAGTCTTCTCATTCCTGTATTATGGAACTTAAAAGTTCAGGAAGGATGTCGAAATGGCTCAAATTCATCCCATCATCAGCGTGAGACTCTTCAGTTATTTTAAATGTAAGGATCTGTTTTGTTTTTATTTTGTTTTATTAAAAAGGACATTTAAGAAAAACATTTATTAATCCATTTCTTTGCAAAATCATTTTCTGAATATTATTCCTCATAGATGGTAAAAAAAAAACCCTCATGCTAATGATTGGTGTGTTTTTTTGCCTTTTGTTTTTTAAGTTGTGGTAAGATATACTCAACATAAACTTTACTATTTTAACCAGTTTTAAGTGTCCATATCAGTGACATTAAGTACGTTCACAGTGTTGTGCAACCATCACCACTATCCATTTTCAGAACTTTTTCATCATCTCATACAGAAACTTTGTACCCATTAAATAACTCCCTACACCTCTCTTTCCCAGCTTCTAGTAAGGCTGGTTCTGGATTCAATTTTTAATAAGGTGGATTCTTGATTGTGAATCAATCTTGTCTTTAAAACTAGATTTTTAAGTGTCTTGAGAACAGGCAGGTTACAAAAACACAAAACAACTCAAATGTTTTTGTACCTTCGACACTGTCCAGCTTACGGATGAGCACAGATCGTTGGCTCACCACACCTGTTCATTGGTGGACTGGATGCTGGAGGAAGGTTCAAATAGCCTCTTTGGAGGTTTTTAGCTGAAGAATTTGGGGACTGTGGGACCACTCTCATCAGGCAAGAACTTCTTAAGAGATTCAGAAATCTTGGAGTTTTGGTGGCATATCATAGTGTCAACAGGGACCATGAAATTAACATTAATACGTGAATCAGTGGGCATAAGGGTGGTTGGTACTGAGGTTGAACAGGAAAAAGCTTGCCCTACCTGAAGGTGTTCAAACAGATTTCCGTAAACATTTCATCTGAACACTGGTGGATTCAACCAAAGAGCCCCAAGTTTGTGGCCCTTAATCGAAAGTCTTGCCAAGTCGGGGAGGGTATAGCTGAAACCTAATTTTCTCCCCTCTTCCCACCTCAGAAAAAGTCTTGCCAATAATTCATCTCCATGAATAGGCAGGATGCTAATAAGAGCTGTAAAGTCCTTTCTGGAAACTCTTAACTCCAGAAGTGAGCCTCTTTCACATGCCTTCATGGATGGCACTACTTACAGTTTCTTCTCATCTATCTTAAGTGAAACCACAAAGACTGGGAAGACTCCTTTAACTGTTAGAAAGTTATTTAAAAGACTAGAAGCTATGTTCTTTCCTTGCCACATTAGACATGATCTTTTTTCTGAACCTCTTGATACTGATCACCTATTGCTTATGACATCAGCACCATCATTTTCTAACACTTAACAAGACAATGTATGCCCTGTCCTCTTGTGTGTTTTCTAGTTGTCTTCCCATTACAGGTGGTATAGTTCATGGAGCTCCCCTGACCTAGCCACTCTCCCTCTTTTAGGGCGTGCAGTGTACACAGAGACTCAGTTATCTGGGGATAGATGCCAGACTGTTATCGAAAAGAGGAAGGCTGAGTCATCAGGGTACAGAGAATAGAGAGAGCCTGAAAGACTGTATGCATTCTGTGACCGTGGCACCTTTAGGCTCAGACTCTACGACCATACAGACTACCAGACACCCTCATCTGAATACCATGTCATGTGTCCAGCTTCTCCTGGACAAATGAAGGTCTGTGATGCTATGCATGACTTGGGAAACAGTAGGACTTTGTGATGCAGTCTAGTGGTCTGGTTCTGTCCTCTATGAGGCAGAGATGACAGGTCTAGAATTTGTAGGCATTAAGTTCTAAGACCCTGAAAGCCTAGGAAGCCTAGGAAGAGTGATGGCTTGTGAGGTTTAGATTATGTTGAACCCTACCTTTATTCTGTGGGATGTTGGATATCCCTTGTACACTTATGGCTCCATTATCATTATTGCATTAATTATTTGGCAAGTGAGAAAGACTCACCAAGATTTAAGATTGGGACCTAACAGGAGCTGCTGCCGGGTAGGGAAACACTATGACCACGACTGAACCGGTTAAGCCTCAAACAAGAAGGTTTTATCCCCTCACTTTCTCTTGTTATCCTTACCCCTGCTTTTTTTTTTTTTTTAATGGAAGAAATTTCCTCAGTGGATCCCATAACAGCTTTGAATTTGGGTGATTCTTCTGGTTGGTAGATATTTAGGGCCTTAGATGACTGAAGTCCTTTGGCTACTAGACCACCCATCCTTTATTCTGTTCCTGTTTTCTCCTGTCTCTTTCTGGTCTCCATACTTCATCAGGGCATGGGGGTGGAGGTATGGAGTAAGGAAGACCCTTGAAATGAATCAGAAATAAGAAGAGAAAGGAAATGGGGTGAAAAAGGTAGAGTAGGGAAAAGAAAGGCAGAAGAATATAAAATTGGAATGCATAAAAAGATTGGGAAGTATTTGCAGGTTTTGTCTCAGTTTAGATATGAAAAGAGAAGCGTGCCTCAGCTTCACACTCTAAATCTTTTGTCTTTAAGCGTCACCGGAAAGTCAAACAAAAGGCGAAAGATAAAACATCAAGAGGTAAAGTCCCAGGCTGTGCTCTGACTTCCCTCCACAGTGGGCCAGGTTCCCATGGACCCTGAAGTTCCTTTATGACCCCTGGTGCCAGGAGCCAGGTGCTCTAACCACTGGAGGCTCCAATTCCCCAGGTTGACAAGTTCTCCCAGAAGATGTGTTTGGGTGGGAAATCAGAACCTGGGAATATTCCAAAATTCTCCACCTTACCCCTGGGAGTGAAGAATGAGGAAGTAGGGGAGAAGTCCTTAACTGTGTCATTTACTAGTTGTCTGACCCTGTTGAAGTCACTTTATCTCTCAGTCTTGTTACCATGAGATGGGCATCTGATGATCCTGCCTCACTCGCAGTGTGGTTGTGAAGGTCAAATGAGATCAGGCCCAGGAGAGCACATCATGCCTGGCTAAGCTGTACACAGGCGTGCCTTAGAGCACTACGGTGGGGTTTGCAATCTTCTCTCCTTCAAAGGCCTTGAGCTTCCTGTAGGATGTGCCTGAATCCTCTCCCGTTCCATGTAACACTGTCTCCTGGTCTCTCAGCGAGGAAACTTTCCTGGAAAGAAGCTGAGAAGCCGTGGGAGCTGCTCTCTGTCATGAGAAGGTGATCTCTTGCTCTTTTCAGTCTCCTATGTTCGGGCCTGGCCTGTGCTGATTTCTCTCCTTGGCCTGGGGCAGAGTTGGGGAGAAGGACAAGGGCCTGGAGCACTGGTTGAGAGGGTGGCCAGAGGAGAGGGTGGGGTTAGATGGCTCAGGAGAGTGGAGTCTTCCAGTTCTGCTGGAAGGTTTTGTCTCAGCTTAGATATGAAAAGAATATTTCTCTAGGCTCACAGTGGTCCTAGAATTCAGGATTTTTAAAAAATTAATAGACTTTAATTTTTAGAGTAGTTTCAGGTTCACAGCAGAATTTAGCAGAAAATACAGAGTTTGCACATAGCCCTCCCCATCCACACATATATACTCCCCTACCCTGAATATCCCTCATCAGTGTGGCATATTTGGTACAATCGATGAACCAACATGAACACATTATTATCAACCAAAGTCCAAGTTTACATTAGGGTTCACTCTTGATGTTGTACATTCTGTGGGTTTTGACAAATGCATAATGACACGTAGCCACCACTATAGTATCATACAGAATAATTTCATTGCCCTAAAAATCCCTTGTGCTCCATCTATTCATCTCTCCCTCCCTCCCTCCCTCTCCCCAAACCCCTGGAAACCATGATCTTTTTATTGTTTCTGTAGCGGTGCCTTTTCCAGAATGTCATTTGGTTGGAATCGTACAGTTTGTAGCCTTTTCAGACTTGCTTCTTTCATTTAGTAATATGTCTTTTAAGTTTCTTCCATGTCTTTCATGGCTTGATAGCTCATTTCTTTTTTTTTTTGCTGCACATATATTTTAAAATTTACATATATGTACTATTCATTGTTTCTAAGAATGTTTAGAGCTTTAGCTTTTTAAATTTACATAGTTATCAAAGGAATAAAACCAACCACAAAATAAGAATTAATTCAAAAATATACATACACCCTGCTATTAGCATCAACATTATTTACAATTGCCAAGATATGGAAGCATCCTAAGTGCATGTCAGTAGTTGAATGGATAAAGAAGATGCAGCATATATATATATGAATACAAGTCACCCGTAAGAAAATGGCATATTTTGTCATTTGTGGCCCTTCATGCACTTTTTTTTCACTTCAAAAACCAGAATTTTATAACTGGCATAAACATTTCCATTGCATCTAAAACAACAAAACACCTAGAAATAAACTTAACCAAGGAGGTTACCTATATTCTGAAAACCGAAATGACACAAAGAAATAGAGAGATTTCTTGTGCTCTTGGACTGGAAGAATCAACACTATCAAAATGGCCACACTACCCAAAGCAATCCACAGACCCAGTACCAACCACGTCAAAATACTCTCAACATTCCTCACAGAACTAGAACAAACAATTCCAAAATATATAAGGAACCACAAAAGACCTCGAACCGCCAAAGCAATCTTTTGTAGGTCTTTTTTTCTTTCTTCTTTTTGTTCTCTTTTCTTATGGTTTGATGACTAAAGAAGGTCCTTTAAGATCTGCTGTAAAGCTGGTCTGGTGGTGCTGAAATCTTTTAGCTTTTGTTTATCTGTGAAGCTTTTGATTTCTCCCTCAAGTCTGAACGAAAGTCTTGCTGGATAGAGTATTCTTGGTTGTAGGTTTCCCACTTTCATCACTTTAAATACGTCATGCCACTGCCTTCTGGCCTGTAGAGTTTCTCCTGAAAAATCAGCTGATAACCTTATGGGAGTTCCCGTGTGCATTACTTGTTGCTTTTCTCTTGCTAATTTTAATATTTTCTCTTTATCCTTAATTTTTGTCAATTTGATGACTATGTGCCTTGGTGTGTTCCTCTTTGGGTTGATCCTGTGTTCTATTCTATGCGCTTTCTGGACTTGGGTGACTGTTTCCTTTCCCAAGTTGGGGAAGTTTTTGGTGATTATCTCTCCTAAAATTTTCTCAGGTCCTTTCTCTCTCTCTTCTCTTTCTGGGACCCCTATAATGTGAATATTAGTGCACTTACTGTTGTCCCAGAGTTCTCTAAAATTATCCTCATTTCTTTTCATTCTTTTTTGTTTTTTTCTGTTCTGCAGTAGTGATTTCCACTAATCTGTCTTCTAGCTCACTGATCTGTTCTTCTGCCTCATTTAGTCTATTCTTGGTTCCTTCTAGTGTGTTATTCACTTCAGTAATTTTATTCTTCAACTCTGTCTGGGTGTTCTTTATATTTTCCAACTCTTTGCTAAAAACTTCGCTCTGTGCATTTGTACTCCTCTTGAATTCTCTGAACATCTTGGCCATAATTACTTTCAACTCTTTCTCAGATGAATTGCCTATCTCCTTATCACTTATTTCTTCTTCTACGATTTTATCTTGTGCCTTGGCCTGGGAGATATTCCTTTGCCGCCTCATATGTCTATCTTTCTATTTTTATTCTTAGGTAGATTACTTAAGTTTCTTGACCTTGGAGAAGTGGCCCTCTGTGGGAGATGTCCTATGCGTCCCAGCAGTACACTCCTATCTTGTCACCCAAGGGTCAAGGTCCAGCCAGTCCCAGTGTAGAGTCTGGCCTGTGTTTGTGGATTCCTTCCATAGGCTTTGGGATTCTTGTTTTCTTATTTCTAGTATCTGCCCCCTGGTGGGTGAGGCTGGACTAGAGGCTTATGCAGGTTTCCTGGCAGGAGGAGCAGGTGCCTGCCCACTGCTGGGTGAAGCTTGGTCCTGGACCTCTGGTGGGTAGGGCTGTGTCTAGAGGCCTTTGGCTTAGGAAGTCCGCTGATGGGTGGGGCTGTGTTCCCACCCTGTATGTTGTTTGGCCTGAGGCTTCCCTACAGGCTGTTGGGTGGGGCTACTTCTTGGTGCTAATGATCCAATCAAGATGTCAGCCTCCAGGAAATCTCATGTAGGTGAACACTCCTGGAATGTCCTCCACCAGCTTTTATGTCCTCTGGATGAGCCACAGCTGCCCCCTATGTCCCCAGGAGATCCTCTGGCCTGGCCTATGTTCCTATGAAATCACTGTCTCTGCCCTTGGACCTGGCGCACGGGAGTTTCCGTGTACGCTTCCCAAGTGAATGAAATCTCCATTTCCCCCAGTCCTGTGGGGCTCCCGGAGCCAAGCCCTGTTGGCCTTCAAAACCAAATGTCCTGGGGTCTCCTTCTCCTCCCAATGCCGAGACCCGAGCTGGGGAGCCTGATGTGGAGCTTAGAGCTCTCTCTCCTGTGGGACAGCCTCTGTGGCTTAACTATTTTCAGCTTGTGGGTCGCCCACCTGGGGTGTATGGGGCCCAATTGTATCGCGAGCACACCCCCTCCTACCATCCTGCTGTGGTTCCCTCTTGGTGTTTCCAGTTGTGGAAGATCTTTTTGCTAGGTTTCAGTCTTTTTTTTAAATCAATGGTTGTTTAGCATTCAGTTGCAGTTTTGTTGTAGTCATGAGGAGAGGTCCTAGAATTCAGGGTTTGACTAGTGCAGGATATAACTACATGGGTTTGCACTCAACCACAAGACAAGTTATCCAGTCAGAAGAATGGATAATGAAGTGCATAAATAAGTCATCATTTTCATATTCTCTTTACAACTCTACCCTTTCAAGGGCAGACCCCTGGACCCTGCTGACATTACCTCCTCTGGTTCTGTCTTCAGGGAGGCCAGTTCCTGGGACAGTCCTCAGGCAGGAGCTTGTCATATCATCCCCTTCTTAAGATCTCTAGAGAATGGGCATGGGCTCCCAAGAGACACTGTGCACACTCTGTAATCCCCAGAACACAGAGTTCCCACAAGGATCTCCTTTTCCACAGTTTGGGAAAACTGAATACCAGGCTGTGGCCTTCTTAGCACCTAGCAAGACTGACTCCAGGTTCTCCCTGGTGATGTTCCTGGTGCTGCCCCCTCAGATAACCATTGGCTTTTCCATCTGCCTGGTTGCCTTCTCCTAGTTCAGCTTCTCAGCACAGGACAGCAGAGAACTTACTCACCTCCCAGGCTCTCAAGGCCCTGTGTTCCCATTAGTTGTCTGAGACCTTGCCCAGCAAGCCCCAGGCCCTCAGCCTGGTGCATCATAACTTGCTGATGGCGTTTCCCAGGGAAGAAAAGGTGATGAGTAAACACCCAGGAGGTGCAGCCCCAGGGCTTACAGGACTAGGGGAAGTGGGCAGGGCCAGTCTCCAGGCCACACACTTGCAGAGAGGTGGATGTCACTCCATCAGTAACAAATGGTTGCCCTGTTTCCCTTCCCAGCCAGGGCTGGCTTCCTCAGGAGGGGAGTGTGCGGCGGCTCCTATGTGCAGATCCATGCTGCCACATCTGCAATGCTGTGGCTCTGGAGATTCAGCAGTTGCTATCGGGTGAGACCACCCACACCACCCCAGCTTCATCAGGGCCATCTCAGGGATCCTCTTGCCTAGAGATTATGTCCGTGTCTAGTCTCTCTTTTGATCAGAGTCAGGATTCTGTGCACTCCAAAGAGCTTTCACTTCCACCAGCAACCTGCACAGTGTCACAGCTAACACATCAGAAATCCTTAACCCAGTCAGTTGCCAAGACAGCTGCCAAGTCAGCCAGTGCAGTCAGCATCCATGATTACTGGGCTGACCACCGGCAACTAAGGCAGGGATTTCAAGGGCCAGAGGTGTCCTGGGATGCCGGAGTTCTGTCTTCTTCAAGCCTTGAAGAGCGTAGGATTCCTGTGAACCAGCAAGACAAGAAGAAGAGGAATTCTGAATGTGTCCCAGAGAAACAAGGTCAGCAGCTCTTGAATATCTGATTCCTTTTCTATCCCTGAACCCAAAGCTCACAAACCGAAAATACCCAGTGGCCTTTCATTCCCTTTATCTGATATTCCTGTGTCCCCAGATCTCTGAGGTATCTTTAAGTACTCGTATATAAATGTCTCAACCCAACCAGAGAGAACAACTTCTCTGCTAATGTTCCAGTAGGGGCACTTCTAGGTAGAACCCCCAGAGCCCCTGAGTTCCCAAATGTGTCTCCAGGATCTTTCTCAGCTAAAATTTTACTTTGGCCAGGGTGGTTGCCTTGAGTGAGTAGGGACTAGCAAGGATCTGTCTGGATCTTTAGAGCCACCATCTCCATCCTCTTAGCTTAGTGTCCCTTGTCAGTTACTTTACCAGCTTCTCCCTTACCTTGAGTTCCTAGAGCATCCTCCAGGATTCCTTGAGGGCAAAAGGACCAGATAAGAACGGTCTGTCAGGCTGTTAGAGCAAGTTGAATGACCTCACCCAAACAAGGATTCCTGAGAGTGCCGTATCTGGAGTGTCCAGAGCTTAAAGGGCAAGACCTTACAGGACCAACTTGCTGGGCCACATTTTACAAGTCCAGCATTTGAAGGAGCCACATTTTTTAGATTCAAACTTTGCAGAGCCAAAATTTGTAGGGCCACACTTTCCAGGGCCTCCAAGAGCTGCAGGGTCTGGTAAAGAAACAGCGCATACTCACAAGAGCCCTGCCCTTCCAGAAGCTGCAGAAGCTGGCTTGGGAGACAAGACAAAGCACTTTACACACCGGATTCGCCCAAAGGTGAAAGTTCAAGGGCATAAGGAATCCGCTCACCTCTCTAAGGATGAGAAAGTGGCCAAAACCAAGACAGAAAAGGTTGAGAAGAGTCCACCACCCACCAAATGCCCTGTGAAGGGAGCTAAGTCGGAGAAGACAACAGAGGAGGAGGGCATGACCTTCTTTGATGCCCTCCAGTGCCTTGACAACGAGTTCCAGCAACGCTCCGTTCAGTCCAGCCATTCCTGGACCCTGTGCCTTTCCCGCAACAGCTCAAAGCACTGTCCTCAGCTGACTTGTTCTACACATTCAAAAAACCCACCCCATGTCTCAACTCTCACCTCAGCAGAAGCCACTTGTCTACACAAGGAGAATACCCAGTCCAGGAAAAAGGAGTTCACAGGTTCCCAAACTTCTGCATCCTCCTGAAAAAGGCTGTCATCATCATTTCCATTAATATATAGGTGAGGCAGGACCCTCTCCAAATATACTCAGTACCTCTAAGCAAAGAACCACCTGTCTGTGCCTCTCATTTTCAATGTGGTGTGTGAGGGAGAGAGTAGAGGAGGTAGATTGTATTTCCCATATGGTAGGGAATCTTAAGCCCATATTTTAGATAGGTCAGCATTCTACATAACTCTTTCGGTTCCACCCTGGACTGTGGATAAAGGGATTTGAGCAGAGAAGGAAGACCCTCATCTAAGGTTCATTGAAGGTAAAGATCAGACCTGACTTCCATGGCTTTGTATGTTGTCTTTGGGCCCCAGAGGAGCAAAGTGTTCATGTTGATAGTACAAAGAAGTGATGGCTGGGAATCTAGTGCATTTTTGACCCAGGGCACAATTCATCAGTAACTTCTATATGTGCCCACAATCTGGTGGGAAGATTTTTAGAGGAGTGTTACATTGCTCTCTCCTTGAGGAGGTACTTTCTGTGTATCAAAAGCCTGTAGCTAATATGACCAGACGTTAAAAGCAAATGATAGAATCTCCTCTCTCTGCACCCTGTTGTGTTATTGATTAGATTTTAAGGGGTAAATCATCTGGGAGCTTGCTGTAGCCCTGTTACCTGTTTGACCCCCACTGCCTTTCAGCTGCATGGAATAAATGCCTCCTAGAATGAAGATCAGTTGATGAGAATGTCCCCAAAAGAGTCACAATAAAAATGACTTTGAGGGCATCCTGCATTCAACAATGAACATATTTGAGTACTTACTGTGTGTCAGGAACTATGCCAGACACAACAGTAACCTAGACACAGGCCTTGCCTCCACAGGAAGCATGAAAGGAGAGCAGTTGGTGATAGCGAGTGCAATCAATTCAAGGAGGTTTGTTTCACAGAAGTGCAGAAAAGTGGGGATAGAGCTGTAGGAGGAAGTGGGCCCCAGAGAGTTTGTTTTTTTTAAAAAAGAGAGAGACATAACATGTTGGATGTTGACAGAAATGATGCAGTTGAGGAGGGATAAGTGATGATGCGGGAGAGAATGCTGGTGGTGGTAAATGGTGAGGGAGTGGGAACAAATGTCCAAGGCCATCATGGCCTTGGAAAAAGCACAGACACTTTGCTGGTGGTTAATAGAGAGAAGGAAGTATTAATGAGGTAAGACTCTGTGTATCAGGAGACAAAAGATTGCTCTCATACGTAAGAGAGTTTGGGCAAAGACTCAAAAGGGTAAGTGAATATCTGGGAAGATACCAGGGCTGGGGGTGGAGGGAGTGGTATGGAGAAGCAAAGTTGAAAGCAGAGGTGGAGATGGATTCTGGAAGTTACCATGGCAAGTTCCTATTAGGGCCTAAGTTGTTGGTGGCCAACTGAGAGCCCAGGTGGGTGTAAAAAGGTGGTCAAATGTCCTCTTGGAACACTGGAGCAGCAAGAAAGATCACAGAGAAACTCTGGACACACAGAACATGAAGGAAAGGATGGGGCTAGGGACAGAGAAAGGGGGCAGGTATGGCACCCTGGTGTTCAGCCAGGGACTAGGGAGTTTTAGGGGTGGGAGGACAGAGCTGGGAAGCAGAAAGACAGAGGCTGCCCTGAGTGGATGGGAGGGACCTCCGTTCTGGACACCTCATTTCTCCCAGAAGGTGGCACTTCTGCATTCCCACCTTCTGACCTACCACAGAGGAGCTGAGAGCTGCAGTAAGGGCAGGAAGTGCTGTGGCTTCTTCATGATATGGTGTGGGGGCCTGTGGGATGCCCCCGCCTCCCTGTTTCCTGAGGAAACCCAGGATGACTCCACTTACCATCAAACCAGGAGGTTGGGGCAGGAATCTCTTCCTCTGATAGGAACCAGCACTTAGCACAAAGTGTCCACTGCTAGCAGGATGCAGAGAAGCCCAGGTGAGAGGAAGCATGAATGTGTCCCTCCTCTGAATGTTGATTCTGTGCCTAAGGGGTGGGGGCCCAGCCCTTGTTGTTGTCTCCAGGGCGAGGAGGCATGAGGCCTAGGTGTGCTGAGCCACCCCCTCCAGGTGTTTTCCTAAAGCATCCCCAAAGGTCATAGGAGGTCTTGGAGCAGGCACATCTTCCCCGTCTGGCGGGAGCTGGGCCGAGAGCTGCATAGGAGGATGCCCAAGAGAAAGAATGTGACTCAGAAGGGTCACAGCAGCGTCAGGTGGGAAGTTGAGGTTAATGTGTGCATATCCTGGCTTAGGTGGAGCAGTTCCTTCCCGTGGCCCCCCACAGGCTTCCACCTGCTCCACATTTCTATTACAGAAATTTCAGACAACTGACTATCATGGTTGCTTGTCTTGTACCTGCTCACTGCACCCTAGCAGGAAGGTCGTAGAATATGCTGAGCTAAGAAGTGAGTTGTGAGACTTTATCTCCTTGCTCTTGCTCAATCCTGTCACGCCAGCCTCTTGCCAGCAGGGCACTGAGACTCCATGAGCAGGAACCAAAACTCGATGCCCTGCTAGAGTTCCCAGCCTGTTGGAGATGCTCAGACTCAAGGGCTCAGTTATCTCTGCTTGTCCACTCAAATTCTCGTCCCTCTCCTTTGTGGGTCTTTGAGTAAAACATCCCCTGCCCCTAAATTCCCACGTCTTCTGACTCGCATCCTCCTTCCACAGCCTCATCTCTATCCTGACTGACTTTCCCATCGTCACCCTGTGCATGTCCCTGCCTGTCCAGGCTGTCCCTGGAAAGATGTTAATAATGTATGAACATAGTAGTGGAAAAAAGCAACTTACTAACATATTTATGTTACACTTTCATTTAAAAATAATGTTACTAGAATATTTTAAAGAGCTGTTTTAGGTTTGCAGAAATATTAAGCAGTAAGTACAGAGTTTTCATATACTTTCTCATCCTTGGTCACATACACAGTTTCCCCTGTTACTAACATCTTGCATTTAGCATGATACATTTGTTGAAACTGATAAGACAGTACCATTAAGTTATTATTAACTAGTGTTCATAGTTTACATTAGGGTTCACTATTTGTGTTATACATGCTATGAGTTTTGACCAGTGTATAATGACACGTACCCACCATTATAGTATCAGAAGAGTTTCATTGCCCTAAACATCCTCCCCCCCCCCACCTAGTCATCCCTTTCTCCCTTACCCCAAACACCTGGAAACCACTGAACTTTAAAAAAAAATTGTGGTAAAATGCATATACCATTTTAACCATTTTTAAGTGTACAATTCAGTAACATTACGTACATTCACAATGTTGTAAATAACCATTACCACTATCTATTTTCAAAACTTTTTCATCAACTCAAGCAGAAACTCTGTACCATTAAACAGTAAGTCCCCATTTCCTTCACCCTACCCCAGAACCTGCTAACCTCTATTCTACTTTCTGTGTCTTATCACTTTCCTTATTTTAGATACTTCGTATAAGTGGAGTCATAAAATATTTGTCCTTTTGTGTCTGGCTTATTTCACTTAGCATAATGCATTCAACATTCATCCATGTTGTAGCATGTATCGGAATTCAATTACTCTTTATGGCTAAATAATATTCCATTGCATGTATATATTGGATTTTGTTTATCCATTTATCTCTTGATGGACATTTGAGTTGTTCCCACCTTTTGGCTATTGCAAAAAATGCTTCTATTGAACTTTGGTGTGCAAGTGTCTGTTTGAGGCCCTGCTTTCAATTCCTTTGGGTATATACCTAGGAGAGGAATTGCTGGATCATATGGTAATTTTATGTGTAACTTTCAGAGGAACCACTGCTAAATTGTTTTCCACAGCAGCTGTACCACTAGCAATGCACAAAGTTCCAGTTTTTCCACATCCTCACCAACACTTGTTTTGTTTTTGTTTTTTTAAATAATAGCTCATGGGTTTGGAATGGTAGCTCATTGTGGTTTTGATTTTCATTTCTCTAATGATTGATGTTGAGCATCTTCTCATGTGCTTAATAGTGATTTGCATATCTTCTTCAGAGAAATGTCTGTTCAAGTCCATTACTCATTTTTGATTTGGAGTTTTTGTTTGTAATTTGTTGACCACTGATCTTTTTTATTGTTTCTGTAGTTTTGTGTTTTCCAGAAAATTGTATAGTTGGAATCATATAGTATGTCGCCTTTTCAGTTTTGCTTCTTTCACTTAGCAATATGTATTTCCTCCATGTCTTAAATGGCTTGATGGCTCATTTCTTTTTAATGCTAAATAATAATCCATTGTATAGATTTACCACAGTTTGATTATCCATTCACCTATTGAAGGATATATTTGTTGCTTCTAAGTTTTGCAATTATGAATAAAGCTATTATAAAAATTTGTGTGCAGGTTTTTTCATGCACATAAATTTTCAATTAATTTGGGTAAATAGCAAGAAATAGAATTGCTGGATCATATAGTAAGAGTATGTTTAGTTTTGCAAGAAACTACCAAACTGTCTTTTAAACTGGCAGTACCATTTTGCATTCCTACCAGCAATGAATGAGAGTTCCTGTTGCTTCACGTCCTTACCAGCATTTGGTGTTGTCAGTGTTCTGGAATTTGAATATTCTAATAGGTATATAGTGGTATCTCATAGTTGTTTTAATTTTCAGTTCTCTATGACATATGATGTTGAGTATTTTTTGATATGCTTACTTGCCAGCGTATATCTTCTTTGGTGAGGTGTTCGGGTCTTGCCTGTTTTAAAATTGGGTAGTTCATTTTCTTAATGTTGAGCATTAAGAGTTCTTTGTATATTTTGGATACCAGTTCTTTATCAGATATGTGTTTTGCAGAGTTTCTCCACCTGTGGTGTATCTTTTCATTCTCTTAACAGTGGCTTTTAGAGCGCAAAATGTTTTAATTTTAACCAAGTCCAACTTAATTTTTTTTCATGGATTGTGCTTTTGGTGATGTATCTAAAAAGTAATCATCAAACCCAAAGTCATACAGATTTTCTCATAATCTCATTATTGAAAAAAAAGTATATATGTTTGTGTTTTTAATTTTTTCACTAATCTGTACTTTCTACTTTTCCTACATTGCAAATTAATGACATACTTCATTATATAATTTTTGTAAATCCCAGGGTTGGCAACATGGTAGCTTCTTTAATTTTACAAATAACATTCTGTGACCCAGATGACATAGCTTTACTGCTCTAGGTTCAGTTTCCCTGGTTTCCCTGTCTATCAGTGAGTATTGGAACAGAGAGTCACCGAGTTCCCTTTCTGTCATAAACACATAGAATGATAATGTTTATTTTCAAATTCTTTTAAAAGTTCATGGACTTAATTGCAACATCTAGCCATGGGGCATCCAGCCACGGGGCATCCAGCCATGGGGCATCCAGCCATGGGGCAGGGGAGGAGTATGTGTGTATGTATAAATTTTCTTTAGACCATTCACCTAGGAATTTCTTGAAGTGCAAGGCTAGGCCTTAGTCTGCAGACACTGCCCACATGCCTTGTGCACACTGGCTGTGCTCTACACTTTGGTAGGTGAGAAAGCAAGTCCCCAACTTACAGAGAGAGGAACAGTCACACCACACCACGAAGGAGAATGCAAAACTGACACCCAGCCCCTCACTGCAGACCTTCCTCATGGTTAGTTACCATTTCCAAGGCCATGGTGTTTTCCTCAGAAACCTTCTGTGGTATGTTTTGCACATTTTTTAACTGTGGCCCATAGTAAGAAATGTAGTTTATGATGTGACCCTGTACACAAATAGTTATAAACATGTATTCATAGATCTATAATTAAACCCAAAGTTTTGTGAAACAATCCTAATTTTACCACATGTGGTGCTCCCTGATATTTTCTATCCTCTCTGTCCTACTTCATTAAAGCAGTCCTAATAGTGACTCTCTGAAATGACTTCCTGGCTTCCTAATGGGTTAGGGTTAGCACTTGTAATTTGAAAAACATAGCCTTAGAATCATTATACATTTTTGATTAGGGAACTACACTTTTGTCTTTTGATTAAAAGATGGTTACCTCTAAAAGACAAGGACAACATTGTGGGGTGTAAGGTAAGCTTTCCCCTTGACTGGAGTGATGCAGGAACAGAATTCTCAAGCTTGTCTTAAGAGTCTGTGTGGTTAGAAGTTCTAGCAGATCTGGACTGCTGCTAATATACCTCTGACTGAAGAAAACCCTGCTGTACACTAGAGGCCGATCATCTATAAAGAGGCACATTTGTAAAGAAGTAATTATTTGTGCATTGTTTATAATAACATGGACAGGAAGTGTAGAGCAGTGATTCTTAAATGATGAACTGGCTGGATCCTAGGTAGATGGGAAGTGTATGTAAGAAACGCTGGAAAGTGCTGGGGGATGAGTGGATTGAAGAAGCATACCCATTACAGTATATGTATTTATGTTTGGAAAACAAATATTAAAAAGCTATTTTTTTTTGGTAACATAGACTACAGAACAGCAAAAGATTACAGTATCTTCTTGGCTTTTGGGGATGCATAGAAGGTACTAGCTCTCTAGTTTTGGAAAGCCCCCTCCCAGAAGTTGTATCAAAAGTTTTAGGGAGCAGCTGTAGGAGTTTTATGTTAAAAAATTTAGAAACACTGTTCAAAGGCCTGGAATAAATATACTTGAAAAATTAATTTTTTCAAGAATGATTCCTTGGAGGAAAATCAATGATACATATTTGGTTCTTATTGACTTTTTCAGACAACACAATAAGAGTTATTGAACAAGAGCCAACCAATTAGTAGGGTTACTGTATAAGTGAAATGACTCATTAACAGTATATCAGCAAACTAACCACAGGCACCTCCTAATACACTGTAGTCTTGCTACCATGATTGTTCTCTAAGGATAACAAAAATAGCTATTAAACCACTCAATTGTTAATCATGTCATTGCAGTGGTTTTGGAGTCTGTCTTTAGAGGACTTTAATGAACTAAAGCTGACATCCACCAGTAAACCAAACAAACCACCCTTAAACACACCCAGATGAAAACACGGTAACACTTCCCAGCCCTAACCACAAACTCTAAGAGCACTTCTGTTCCTTTTACCTGAGGCGGCTCCATTTTCTTGGCCAATTTTTTTTCCCTCTAAAGACAGAAAATGTAAAGTACAACCTTAAAAAGAGTACATCACAATCCAAACAAGAATCCCAAGTCATTTTAAATTGATGTGGCTTTGATTCTGAGAGTAAACTGTGAGGCACAACAGAAATAGGCTTAATGAATGAGGCCAAAACCTTTAATGGTTAGTGGAGGAGACAAACCCGTGTACAAAAGACACCTTGATTAAAAGTGAGCATTCCTAGATATCACTGAGCATCAAGTGTTTGAGAAATTAACAGAGTCAGCTCTGATTTCCAGAGAAATAAGGGGTAGTGGTTAGTAAAAGGTAAAAACGAGTGTTTGGGAAGTCCAAACTAATATAATGAGACATAAAAAAGGAAATAAAAGGTATAAAAACTGGGAAGGAAGATATCAAACTGTTTTTGTTCACAGGTGACATGTCTATGTAGAAAATCCAAAAGAATTAACAAAACTGGAACCAGTAAGCGATTATAACAAGGTTGCAGGATACAGGGTTAACATACACAGTTTTATTGCTTTGCTATATAACAGTAATGAACAAGTGGCATTTGAAATGAAAAACAATCCCATTTGCATTAGCATCTCTAAAAGTTACTAGGTATAAATATGACAGAATATATATAAGATATATAGGAGGAAAATGACAAAACTCTTATGAACGATATCAAAGAAATACCAAATAAATGGAGAAAGAGTCCATATTCAAGGAAAGGAAGGCTTATTATTATCAAGATGTCACTTCTTGCCAATTGATCTATAGATTCAATGCAGTCCCAATCAAAATTTCAGCAAATTATTTTGTAGATATCAACAAACTGAGCCTAAAGTTTATGTAAAGAAAACAAAAGACCCAGAATAGCTAACTCAAGTTTGAAGGAGAAGAACAAGTCAGAGAGACAAAAAGTGGGACAAAAAGTTATATCTAATATAGCCATCTGGCTCTCTGAACTAGAGGAAATCAGATGATAGCATGAATCTTTCCCAGGTACTGCTGCAGCCAAAAAGGCTGTCTAGATGTGTCTGTAAGGTAGTAAGATACATGTGGTAAGTTGGGTTGTGTGTGTATGTATGCACAAAGCATATATTCTCTGCAGAGAACTTCTTTATAAGGGCAAAGCTGTGTGTGTGTGTGTGTATGCTCTGCAGCAGGGGAAGGGAAAGGGAATCAGAAGGCTGTTTCGGAACCTCTCTCTGCAGGGAAAAGCTGCTGAGAAAGTCTGAGGAGCAGCCTCCTATCAGCAGCGACCAGAGGTGTCTCGTCCTGCTACGTTAAATGCAGGTGTAAAAGACGAGCTTTTGCTTTCAGTTGATTCTTGACGTGAGAGTGACAGCTGTTTGGAAAAGACTCAAAAGTAAGTAACAGTCATCTCCTGAAAAGTGAGAAGGCTTCATTAGGCAAAAACAAAGCAAAAGATACCTCTGAAAAGGAGGACGGGTGGAAGCAACCAAAGAGAGTTCCAAAGGTGGGCAAGGAAGCCCCAGCCTTTCTCTGAGATCAGGAGACAGAGGAAAACAAACCTAGATGGCTCTCGCTGCCCTCCACGGAGCACGTGTTGTGTATACCTTTGTGGAATGAATGTTGCATCAATGACTTGGCAACAAGAAAGTTTGAGATCATGGTGTCAGTACCTTTTCTTTTCCTCAGAATGGACCAGAAAGACTGAGCAGACCAAATCTTCAAAACTCAGTTCTAGAAAATAACGCAGTCATCAGCTCAACACGTCCATTTTGCTTCCCCAGAGGTAGAGCCTGAATGGTGAGTCAGGACTAGGAGAGAAGGGGCAACACATAGAGTAGCTACAGATGATTTCTCTGACCACAGAGGAGACTACAAAATTTTGGAATTTAGCCAGTTTCCGCAACCACAATGATAATAAGAAAAGACCAAAGTTACTGAAGTCAAAAGTCCCCTGCATTTATCCTACATTCTGGGGCACTGTGGCCTGGCCCACAGGAGGGTAGCTGCCCTACAGGCATGTTCAGGAAACTTAAAAATGCATCTCCTCTGTCCTGGTTTTGAGCTGGGGAAATTCAGCATGAGCAGCATCTGCACATAAGGGTGAAAATTTTCAGTGTTTGATAATTGGCTCCTGGAAACATGTGCCTGGAAGATTGTTTGAGAGCCCCTAGGAAAGCCACATACTAATGTAGAAAGTGGAAAACCAGCAGAACCAGGGCCTGTAAAAAAACGCAGAATGCACATACCAACACCAGTGCACATCTGGGTGTTATCAACCCAGATGAGACTCTGAGCATAACCAAAATAACAAGAAAAGGTCTTTTTACCCCCTCCACGAGACTCTTGTTCTTTGAGGAAATCTAAGCCCTAAGTGATCTGGCTGATCTCCAGTGACTGACTGTTGCTTTAGGAATCGAGTGCCTCACCATAGTGCTTTTGGAGCAGAATCATTTTTAGCCAGAGTCATTTGGCAGTAGCCTGTATGCTCCTTTTAGTTTCCACCTCTGTAGATACAGTGTCCCTCTGTTCACCCGTGTGTATACAGTACAGCAGCACTGGCTTCAGTCAGCCCAGGAAAACTTGGCCATCCTAAATTAACTGAATTATTTTGCGGTTTCCAAGGACTGAAACCAAGTCTTCCTGGACTCAGTTCAAGAGAATGAGGTGTGAGGGAGGTGCTACTGTTGTTTAATATTAACTGAAATTTCCCAAAGCTCTAATAAACCTGAGGACAAAATTATGGCATGATCTTTAGCCCCTGGAGGACTGGGATGAGTCTTCATGAAAAGCTACCTGGCTGGCTTCCCACAGACTCAGAGCAGCAGTTAAGGAGTAGCACACCGTCAGCGCTTGGCTGGTGTGACCACACTTAGCCTGCAGAGCTTTTCAGCAAGATGGAGAGACACTCCCTGTTCTCCATTCTGGGCCCCTGAAGCGCAGATTCATCCCTATTTATGCACTCATTACACCCTATTTATCACCATTCACTTGTTCGTTGATTCTACAGATATTTGTTGAGTGCACTAGTTTGTGACAGGCACAGATTAGCCTCTCAATAAATGTTGGTAAATGAATAAATGGAACCTTACTCACCCTATAGAATGCAGTGTGTTTATGTATGTTTAGGGGGCAATATTGGAGGATTTTTAAAAAAGGTATTGCATAAGTTAAATCCTATAAGATGATTAAGAGTTTCCAATATGGTAAAGGAAGAAGAGTTATTCCAGAAGGAGATAAAAGTACACACAAAGGCAGGTGCATAGATCTACAGGGACCCTACTGTGACTTAGACAAAGTGAAAACAGACTGGATGCTAGGTAGAAATAGGCAAGGAAACCTGCTTTCATATAGGATTATCAGTACAAAGAATTGATTTGAAACAGTATGCTTAAAGTGATTAGAAGGAAATATGTCCTTGGATTTCAGGAATTAAAAATAAACCGACCTAGAGAACTGCATTTTCTGAGACCCGTGAGGTGGGCAGCCTCTGAGATGGCTCCCATCAAGCTCTGCCTCCTGACACTCGTGGCATCCTATAACCTCCTCCCCTTCGGTACCTTGCTTTTGGCCAATAGATTACAGCAGCATTGAGGAGTATCGCTTTCCATGATTAGGTTACTTCTATCTTGTTAACAACTCTATTGCCTTCTTGGTGTGCACACTTTTTATGAAGTAAACTGCCATATTGGAGAGGTCCACATGGCAAGGCACTGAAGGTGGCCTGTGACAAACAACCAGTGAGGAAAAGAAGGTCTTAGTCCAGAAAAGCCTGGGGAACTGATTTATGCCAACAACTACTAAGTGAGCTTGGAAGCAGATCCCCAGTTGAAACTTTGGATATCAGACCCTGGGCTGATACTTTGATTTTGGCCTTACAAGAGACTACGCGGTGGAGGATCCAGAATCCAAAAATCCATGTCTGGATTCTTGACCCACAGATGCCATGAGATAATAAATATGTGCTGTTATAACTGCCTAAGTTTTGGGGTAGTTTGTCATGCAGCAATAGTAATAGAGACAGGAAGTGGGGAAGCTCTGATAAATTCCAGGGCTCTCGATGTATGCACTGAAGTTATGGCAAAGGCCTTGGACGCAACATTCCTGTGCCTCACCAGCTCTGTGGGGAAGGATGTGTTCAAATCCTTTACTCTTTTTAAAAATGGGTTGTTTGCTTTCTTATTGCTGAGTCTTAAGAGTTCTTTATATATTCTGGATATGAGTCCTTTCCCAGATGTATGATATACAAATATTTTCTCCCGCTATGTGACTTATATTCTCATTCTCTTAACATTGTCTTTCAGAGGGCAGATGTTTAAAATTTTTTATGAAGTACAACTTACCAATTTATGGATCATACTTTTGGAGTTATATCTAAGAACTCTTTGCCTAACTTGTGTTCATGGGGTTTCTTCTATAAATTTATTTTAACTTTCTTTTTTAAAAAATTTATTTATATTTATTTATTTACTTTTTAGCTGAAGTACAGTCAGTTACAATGTGTCAGTTTCCGGTGTACAGCAGTGTCCCAGTTATGCATATACATACATATATTCATTTTCAGATTCTTTTTCATTAAAGGTTATTACAAGATATTGAACATAGTTGCCTGTGCTATACAGAAGAAAATTTTTTTAAATCTATTTTTTATATATAGTGGCTAACATTTGCAAATCTCAAACTCCCAAATTTATCCCTTCCCACCCCCTTTCCCCAGTAACCATAAGATTGTTTACTATGTCTGTGAGTCTGTTTCTGTTTTGTAGATGAGTTTATAGTGTCCTTTTTCTTCTTTTTTTTAGATTCCACATATGAGTGATATCATATGATATTTTTCTTTCTCTTTCTGGCTTCACTTAGAATGATGATCTTTAGGTCCATACACGTTGCTGCATATGGTATTATTTTATTCTTTTTATGGCTGAGTAGTATTCCATTGTGTAAATATACCACAACTCCTTTATACAGTCATCTGTCGATGGACATTTAGGTCGCTTCCATGTCTTGGCTATTGTAAATAGTGCTGCTCTGAACATTGGAGTGCATGTATCTTTTCAAATTAGAGTTCCCTCTAGATATATACCCAGGAGTGCGATTGCTGGATCATATGGTAAGTCTATTTTTAGTTTTTTGAGACATCTCCATATTGTTTTTCATAATGGATTCACCAAACTACATTTCCACCAGCAGTGTAGGAGGGTTCCCTTTTCTATAAACCCTTTCCAGCATTTATCATTCATGGACTTTTGAATGATGGCCATTCTGACTGGTGTGAGGTGATACCTCATTATAGTTTTGATTTACATTTCTCTGATAATTAGTGATATTGAGCATTTTTTTCATATGTCTATTGGCCATTTGTATGTCTTCATTAGAGAACTGCTTGTTTAGGTTTTCTGTCCATTTTTGGATTGGGTTGTTTTTTTTTTGTTATTAAGTTGTGTGAGCTGTTTATATATTCTGGAAATTAAGCCTTTGTCAGTCGCATCATTTGCAAATATTTTCTCCCATTCCGTAGGTTGTCGTTTTGTTTTGCTTATGTTTTCCTTTGCTGTGCAAAAGCTTATAAGTTTAATTAGGTCCTATATATATGTGTGTGTGTGTGTGTGTATATAAATTTTATACTTTTAGGCTTTACATTCAATCTGTGATCCATTTTGAATATATTTTTGTATGTATTGTGAAAAAGGATTGCAATTCATTTTCTTGGATATTGATAAACAATTATTCCAGCACCATTTGTTGAAATGATTTTGCTCCTTTGCTGAAAACCATCTGTCTGTACATGAATGGGTCTATGTCTAGATTCTCTGTTCTGTTTCATTGATATATTTAAGCCAATACCACACTGTCTTGATTGCTGTTGCTTTATAGTAAGTCACTTAGTATATAATACTCACTTAGTATTACTCCTCAAACTTTATTCTTTTGTAAAGTTTTTTTGGCTATTTTGGATCCTGTGTATTTCCACATGAATTTTAGAATGAGCCTGTTGATTTCTTAAAAAAAACTTGCTGTGATTTTTTATTGGGATTGACTTTAATGTGTAAATCAATTAGGGAGAGGTGACATAATAATATTGGGTCTTCTCACTCATGGACACAGTATATCTCTCTATTTTTAAAGATCTTTTAAAATTTCTATCAGTAATGTTTTAAAGATGCAGTGGATTATTCTTACATTTTTGCTATATTTATCCTTAACTATTTCATGTTTATGCTATTTTCAATGGTATTGATTTTTTAAAAATATAATTTCCATCTGTTAATTATCAGTATACAGAAGTACAAGTGAATCTGTATATCAGCTTTATATCTTACAACCTTGCTAAATTCACTTATAGTTCTAATAGCATTTTCCCCGAAATTCCACAGGATTTTGTACATAGGCAATCATGTTGTTTGTGAATAAGGGCAATTTTTCTTCTTTTTTTCCAACCTGGATGCCTTTCATTTCTTTCCCTTACTTCATAGCCCTTGCTGGGCCCTCTAGAACAATGTTGAATACAAGTTCTAAAAATAGATATCCTTGTATTGTTACTACTCTTAGAAGACTTTAAGCATCCAGTATCTCACCATTAAGTATGATCTTAGCATTGGGGTTTTCATAGGTCAGGTGGAAGAATTCCTTTCCTAGTTTGCTGAGATTTGAAAAACTAGGAAAGCATGTTGGATTTTGTCAAATGTTTTTTCTACATCTGTTGAAATGATCATGTTTTTCTTTTTTAGTTTGTTTATGATGAATGACATCACTATGATGATTTTCAAATGTTAAACCAAATTTGCTTTCCTGTGATAACCCCACTCGGTCATGATGTATTATCTTTTTCTTTTTTTTTTTTTTTTTGGTTTCAATTTGCTGAAATTTTGCTTAGAAGTTTTGCATCTATACTCATGAGGGATATTTGTACCTTTTTTTTTCTTGTAATTTCTTTTTCTGGTTTTGGCATCAAGGTAGTGCTGGCCTTATGGAACAAATGTTCCCTTCTCTTCAATTTTATGAAATAGTTTGTGGAGAATCGGTATTCTTTCTTCTTTAACTGTTTGGTAGAAATAATCAATAAAGATCAATAAAGATACCTGGGCCTGGAGTTTTCTTTGTGGGAAAGTCTTTGACTAAAAATTCAATTTCTTTTTTAGACATAGGGCTACTAAGTTGTTTATTTCTTCTTGAATGAGCCTTAATAGTTTCTATTTTTCAAGGAATTTGTCATTTTCATCTAAGTTGTTGAATTTATTGGTATAAAGTTGTTCATCAATCTTTTGTTATTATTTTATTATCTCTAGGGTTGGTGGAGATATCATCTCTTTCATTCCTTGCATTGGTAATTTCAATTCTCTTTTTTTCCTGGTCATCCTGGCTGGAGTTTATCAATTTTAGATAATCTCAAAGAAACAGCTTTTGAAATTCTCAATTTTCTCTATTGTATTTCTGTTTTCTCTTTCATATATTTCTTTTCTCTTATTTATTATTTCCTTTTTTCGCCTTACTTTGAATTTTACTTGATCTTTTTCTCTTGCTTCTTAAGGTAGAAACTGAAATTGTTCATTTGAGATTTTTCCTTTTGAATATACCTGATTAGTGTTATATATATCTCTCTCCCTGCACCCCACAAATTTTATTCTAACTTTCATTCAAAATATATTTAGAAACTCAGTTTAAAATACTTCTGTCTTTGATTTTCCTTTAACTGGTGATTTGTTTAGAAGTGTATTATTTGGTTTCCAAATATTTGGTGATTTCCAGATGTATTTCGTAGTTGATTTCTAATTTAATTCCACTGTGATCAGAGGACATATTTTGTGTAACTTGAATTATTTTAAATTCATTGAGATTTGTATTATGATTCAGAATTTTTAAAATCTTGGTAAATGTCCCATGTGCTCTTGAAAAAAAATGTATATTCTGCTGTTATTAGGTAGAACATTCCTATAAATGTCATTTATATAAAGTTTATTAGTAGTATTGTTCAAGTCTTTTATATTTTACTGATTTTCTTTTATTTGGTCTATCAGTTATTGAGAAAGCATATTTAAATCTCTGAATATAGCAGTGGATTTATTTCCCCTTCTGTCCTATAAGCTTTCCTTTTATTTATTTTAAAGCTGTGTTATTAGGAACATTTAGGACTTTTATGCCCTCTTGATTAATTGACCCATTTATTATTATGAAGTTATAATAATAATAATCCTTATTGCTGGTCATACTTTTTGCTCTGAAATCTTTGTGTAATGTTAATATGGCCACTGCAGCTCTTTTTTAAATTAGAATTAGCGTGGGATATATTTTTCTGTTCATTTAACCAATTAGTGTCTTTACATTTAAAGTGTGTTTTTTATAGTCAGCCAACAGTTGGGTCTTGCTTTTCCAATCAGACAACTTCTGCCTTTTTATTGAGATGTTTAAACCACTTACATTTAATGTTGTTATTGATATGGTTGGGTTTATGTCTGTCATCTTACTATTCATTTTCTGTGTCCTTTGTACCATTTTACTCTTTTTCTGCCTTCTTTTGGATTGTTTCCTATGATTCCATCTTATCTCATTTGTTGCATTTTCTGTAAATACTTGTTTTGTTATTTTGATGGTTGTGTTACTGTTTATAGTTTAACTCTTTAACTTATTACTGACTACCTTCAAGTGATACTATACCTGTTCATGTATAGTAGACCTTAACAGTAGTATATTTTTATTTCTCCATTCTGTGCCTTTGTGGTATTGTCATACATTTTGCTTATCCATATATTTAAAAACAATGCGTTACTGTTATTTCTCTTAAACCAGTCAGTTATCTTCAAAGGATATAAATAATAGGGAAATACATGTTTACTTATGTTCTTACCATTTGTAGTTCATTCCTTTTTATAATTCTTATTCTCATCTGGTATCATCTTCCTTCTGCCTAAATGATTTTCTTTAAATTTTTTTGTGATCCTTGATGATGAATTCTTTCAGCTTTTGTAAGTGTAAAGTCTTTACTTCACATGAAAAAGTAACTTTATTGAGATATACTTCATATACCATACAATTCACCCATTTAAAGTTTATAATTCAATACTTTTTAGTATATTCAGAATTGTGTAACATCACAATATCGATTTCAGAATTTTGTTATTACTCCAATAAGAAACCATCAGCATACCCCATCCCTGTTTCCTGCTTCCCCTCACTGCCTCTAGGCTTAGGAAACTAATATACTGTTTATGTATATTTGCCTTTTCTGGACATTTCATATAAATAGAATAATGCAATATGTGGCCTTTTGCAACTGGCTTCTTTCACTTTATATAATTTTTTCATGGTTCATCCATGTCGTAGCATATATCAATACTCCATTTCTTTTTATTGCCAAATATTCCATCTTATGGATATGGCATATTTTTTTTATCCATTCATCAATTGATGGACAGCTGGATTGTTTCCATTTTTGGCTATTATGACTTTCAGTTCAATGGCTAAACTCTTTCATTATCCTACACCTTTATCATATGCTCACCTTCCTTCCTAGCCAGCCTAAAGTCCATGACCTAGCACTGAAAATGGTCTTTTTGAAAATACCTAAACCCCCTTACTCTTCTTTTTTGTCCATAATTCTTGCTAACTAAAACTCACACTCTGGCTAAACTAAATCATCTGTTTAGTTCACACAGCTGCTGAACCTTGCAGGAGAAAATTACTTAACAGTGCTGACTGGACTCATATTTATTACCATAAGTCTTAAATGGGCACTTGTACTAACAGATACTTTTTTACTTCCAAGCCAGCCATTTCACACTCCCATTTTATTTACATCTGCACCATCCAGCCCCCAACACTCAGGTAAGGAACAAATACAATTTTATATAGAAAATAAATACAATTGGAA
This sequence comes from Camelus dromedarius, assembly GCF_036321535.1. Lineage (NCBI taxonomy): Eukaryota > Metazoa > Chordata > Mammalia > Artiodactyla > Camelidae > Camelus > Camelus dromedarius. The sequence goes on along the minus strand of NC_087445.1, from coordinate 46,153,961 downwards.
AAGAAATGTTCTCATTTTTCCATCACAAATTCTGCCAATATTTCTCCTTCTGTATTCTCTGAACTAAACTGCATCAAATATTCCTCTTTCTGTCAGCTTCTTCCTATCTAGATCACTCTTGTCAACATAAAAATGTGGTAGTACTACCAAATCTAGCACACACACACGCATAGAAACACAACCTTGAGCCTATATTCTTTCTAGTTACCAAACAAATCTTTTGTTTTTCTTCACAGCAAAATTTCTTGAAAGTGTTGTCTATCTATATTCATTTGCCCTACTTTTTCACTTCCCATTGTTTGATGAACCTTCTCTATAAACAGGCTTTTTCTCCCACACCTCTACTGGAATGAACTTTGTCAGGGTCCTCAAATGACTCATATCTCACCAAAGCCAACAGTTATTTTCTATCTTCACCTTAATAGACCTTTCATTAGCATTTGGCACAGTTGACCATTTCCTTTTTCTTGAAACATGTACTTCTTGAAGCTTTTAGAACACCACACTCTCCTTTTTCTTCAAACTCACCATCCATCCCTTCTGATTTTCTTTGCTGGCTCTTACTCCTCTACCAAACCTCTAAGTGTTAAAGTAACCCTGGATTCTGTCTTTGGCCAGCTTAATTTATACTCCCTGTAATTATATTCCCTCAAAGGTTTTATCTGTCTACATAGCTTCAATTATGTCTAGCTAGTAACTCTCAAGTTTATATTTCTAGCTGAGATCTACACTCTGACTTCTAGGCCTGTACATCCAGATCCTTACATGATATTTCTGCTTGAAAGTGTAATAAGTACCTCAAACATAATATAGCCAAATATGAAATATTCACCTCCTACCTCCCCAAATCCATATTCCTCAGGTCTTCACCCTGTCATTAAATAGTACCATCCATCCTATTCCTCAGGCCAATAATAAACTTGGGATTTTCCTTAATTCTTTATTTTACATCCACACCCAACATTTAATCCACCAGTACATGTGTTTACAAATATAACCTAAATTGTACAAATTCTTAACAAATCCACTATTAAAAATTCAATCTAAGCCCCAATTATGTCTAGCTTGAGCTGGGTATAGCATCCTAATGCTCTTGGGCTAGACAGTGTCATCCTAATGGTCTCTTTTCTATTTTTGCTCCTATAAGTTGGCTGCTGTGTCCTTTTGATATGTCTTCATTATTTTTTGAGAACTTCTATGCTTTATGGCACAAGATATTCTAGGCTAATCTTATGCTTTCTTTGCCTTAGTCTCACAGTTACAGAATATTGAGATTTGTTCTGGCAGACAGTTAACTTACTAGCAGATCAGTAAATCTTTTTTCAAGGATTTTTCTAACCTTTGTTTGGGTGGGATGAGTGTGGCTCTTTTCAAAGTCTAGAGTAGTTTACCCTACAGTGTGGACTTTTTGGAAGGACATCTGAATGCCCATGGTGTTCAGTAAGTTCTCTCCACTTTGGTCCATTGGATTCCTAAGTCTACCAGTACTGAGAAGCCTCCACAAATTCCATTCAGCTCACAGCTCTTGCAGCTGTCCTAAGCTAGATCTTACAGGGTCTCACGTGCAGATTATCATTTGGCCAGAGACTTAATGGGCACACTATACATATTTCCATTGCTCCTTTTTTGCACAGCTGCAAAATGGCTCAATCACCAGAAATGTTGATCCATACTTCAGGAGCACAGCAATATAGCTGTTCTCTGCTTGGGCCTCACATTCCTGCACTGCAGCTTGCAAAGTGCCCTAGGCAGAAAGCTGGGGCAATTGTGTAGCTTTTTCACATGTTTCTCCTGTGTAAAGAATCACAGTCCATTGTTGCTTACTGTCCAAACAATTTGTGCATGTATTTTGCCTAATTTTGTATTTCTTTATAATAGGAGGGCTAATGCAGTCCAGTTACTCCTTTATTATCTGAAGTGGATTCAGCATCTATTCTTTGTAGAAACTGTGTATGAAATAGAATCCTTAACATGATAATACATACACATACACACATACCCAAAACATAACACACATACATATGCATACACATAATTTTTAAAAATCTTATTGCAAAAGTCAGCAATAGATACATTCTCATTAAAGTCAGGAGTTTGTAAATGCTATAGTAGCCAATACAATTAGACACAAGAAAAAAGAATAAAAATTAGAAGAAAAGATATAAAAAATGAATATGTGAAAATGATGGAAACCAAAAGAAATAAACTGAAGAATTTAATCCTGTTTATGAAGTTAATAAACAGAATTGATCAACATTTATTTTCAATAGCAAAAAATAAAATACATAGGAATAAACCCTAATTAAAATAAAATAGGAACTATAAAAAGAAAACTTTACAACTCTGTTGTGTCTCCCACATTCAGTCATGATGGAGTAACAGGGTCCACATTTACCCACTATCTGTAACAACCATAGAGCTAGACAAAATATGCATTGACTTTTAAGACATTAGACATCAAATAACAAATGACAGTGATCACTGAGAGATGGGAAATCAATGCAGTGAGTCCTACAATACTGTCAGCCTATGCTATTTACAGCCTAGACAAAGTTCCCAGGCCACAGTTTAAGGAGGAGGAACCCAGGTAGAATTTAGCAATCTGTGAGTTGAGACGATGGGACTAGGAGTCAGAGAAGGCCAAGGCAGCTAGAATTCCGAGGGCAGATTATCTGAGAAGAGAGGGCTGAATACAGAGAGAACTCTTGAGATCTGAAGAGGGTCCCTCTTTATTGTTCAGCAGAGCACTGGTTGGTGCATGCATCTGAGAAAAGTATCAGAGGTGGGATTAAAAAAGATACCTGAAAAGATACAAGGTCATAATACCCAGATATCACACACATAGGCAGATAGAGTGCCTATTCCAACAGTCAAAGTAGAAAACCTCATAATAAATGGGACATTTGATAGAGTACCAATAAAGGCTTTGTTTCAATAGTAAGTAAAAATTAATCCTGGACTAAATGTTGATGGGTTCTGCCTAATAAGGCTTTTAAGGAATACCTGAAATGATTAAACTGTTTCTAAGTAACTTAACTGAATTGCAAAGCAAAGCTAAAGAATATTTATAGAGAAAAATGGTGGACTAGGAAACTCCAAGCCCTTGTTCTTCTATGGAAACACCGAAAAATAACCAGAAACTGACAACTACAATAACCTTATAAAATCTCTGGAAAAGAGTCAAAGGTCTATAGCAACCAAGTGAAAATTCAATTAAGAAAAAGTCACATTCAAAACAGTAGACTATTTCATGATGTTTTTACTCACTACTGCCCCACCCCCTCCCCAGTGTGCTGTAGTTTTGGTCTAGAGGAAGTAGCAGCCCAATCCCCAGTTCCCTCCCTTGAAACAAAGGGAGCAGAGCAGACCTTATTTGAAAGTTATAACCAGCTTGGGGCTGCCTAAGGACGGGTCTCTGTATCCCCTAATTCAGACCTTAGGCAGAGAGAAGTGGTGGATGCTGCCCATGAAAGTTACAAGGGATCTATAGACCTCCTGAGTCTATAGATCATGTCTATAGACCTCCTGGGTCTATAGATCATGGGTAGAGACATAAAATAGACCATTGAAGGCCCCAAGGAGAGTCTGAGATGAGATTCTTTGGGAGGCTGAGGCATTCAAAAGCAGCCATGTGTATGGGAGAATTGAAAAAGCCATAAACAGGCCTAGCCAAGACACCTGTTTAAAAGAAACCTGAGAAGACCTTAAACTTTTCCCTTGAGCTGATTCCTAGGCTCAGAGCGTGCTCAACTAATTGGAGGACTGCCCCAGCATAGAGCCAGTCTGCAAAGACTGAGTGAGATGATTGTTTTTACAAATGCCCAATCTTCTAAAAAAAATCACAAGGGATATAAAGAAACAGGAGATCATGGCCCATTTAAAGGAAGAAAATAAACCCTCAGAAACTGTCCCTGAGGAAGAATAGGCATTAGACTTACTAAACAAAGACATTAGACCAACTCTGCGAAATATGTTCCAATAACCAAAGGAAAACAGACAAAGAACTAAATAAAATAAGAAACATCATGTATGAACAAAATGAGAATGTCAACAAAGAAATAGAAATTATAAAAAGCAACTGAATAGAAATTCTGGGAAATACATAAGTGAATGGAAAGATTACTAGAAGGAGATTTGTGTAAGCAGAAGAAATAACCAGCAGGCTTAAAGATAGGACATTTGAAATGATCAAGTCTGAGGAGTAAAAGAGAAAAGGACTACTTTCCCCCTAAGATCATTAACAAGGCAGATATGTCTGCTCTCACCATTTCTATTCAACATTATACTATATGTTCTAGTCAGTGCAATAAGGTAACAAAGAGAAATAAAAGGCATTCAGATTGGAAAGAAGATGTGAAATTGTCAGATAACATGTCAGACAACATTATCATTAATTTGGAAAATACTAAAGAATTTACAAAAAACAGCTACAACCAACAAGTGAAGTTAGCAAGATTGCAGCATATAAGATAAATATTCAAATAATTTCTCTTTCTATATACTAGCAACAAACATTAGAAATTAAAATTAAAAAGCCATATCATTTAGAATAGCATCATAAAATTTGAAATAGGGATTTATTCACAAAATATGTACAAAACTTGCACAAAAAAACTATCGAACATTTCTGAGAAAAATTAGACACACCCTAAAAATGGAGAGATGTACCATATCCATGGACCAAAAGACAATATTGTTATGTTGGAGAGGATGTGGAGAAAAGCGAACCCTCCTATTCTATTGGTGGGAATGTAAATTGGTGCAGCCACTGTGGATAGCAGTATGGAGATTTCTCAGAAAACTAAAAATGGAACCTACCATGTGACCCAGCAATTCCACTTTGGAATATCTATCCGAAATAAACAGAAACACTAATTTGAAAAGATACATATAACCCCAGTGTTCATAGCAGTGTTATTTATAATTGCTAAGGTAAGGAAACGGTCTAAGTATCCATCACCAGATGAATGGATATAGAAGATGAAATACTACTCAGTCATAAAAAGAATGAAAATTTGCCATTTGCAGCAACATGGATGGACTTGGAGGGCATTATGCTAAGTGAAATAAGTCAGATAGAGAGCGACAAATACTGTATGATATAACTTATATGTAGAGTCTAAAAAATACAACAGACTAGTGAATAAAACAAAAAAGCAGACTCAGAGATGTAGAGAACAAACTAGTGGTTACTGGTGTGGCAGGTGGCGGGGGAGGGTCAATATAGGAGTAGAGGATTCTCAAAAAGGTTATTATGGGATTATAGGAAGTCATGTGTGAAACTCTGGAAAATTGTAAAGCACTATAGAATTTAAAGAATCTTACATTCAATAAAAAAAGTAAAAAAACTCAAAAGACAGTATTGTTAAGATGTCAAGTCACTCATAGGAATTTTCCCTACATATATACCTGTATATGTGTATAAAGATTTATATATATAAGGTTTTATTCAGAGCAGAAGACTATACATAACTGAGTATCCTTGAATAGAGAATTGAAGATGAGTTGTGTTATAGTCACAGCCATTTTTAAAAATGGTATGCACAAGATGTATTCAATTACTAATGAAATAAGAGAGAAAACTGCCTATACTGTACATCCATTTGTAAAGAAAAACATAAAAATCCATTTGTTTTTGGCTCAATTAGACTAGTTTGGAAAGATACACAGGAATCTGATAGAAATGACTTTCTCAAGGAAATAAAAATGGGAGATGAAAGACAGGTTGAGGAGACATATTTACTACATACATTATTCTGCCTATTGAATTTTGTACCATGTATGTATGCCTACTTAAAAAAATAATTTTGGTGATTGAAATCAATTAAGTGCATCAGTCCTTCATCAAGCAGCCTACTTCTGTGCCTCCAATCTTTCCCCAGAAGTCCTCCCCAATCTACTTGCCTACACCTCTGTTAGAGATGGATGACATTTCTTACTGATAAATGCACTTGTGGCCCATTCCTCAGTGTTCTGCGTTTGTTGGTTAATCTCTCTCCCACCTGGAACATACTCCTTTCTCCCACAGCCTGCACTTACAGACCCAAGTCCAGTGTCACTCTACCCAGGAGCCCTCTCTCACCACCTTGATCCTCACTATGCTTTCTTTCCTCTGAAATGGGATGTTTGTGACCTGAGCCTCACAAATGAATATAGGATTCCATTTGTTTTGGATGGTTGGTTCTTGTTTTGTGTGAATTCGTCTTATTTTGGAAACTGGATTGTCTTGAGAACAGAAAGGCAACATGACTCAAATGTCTTTGTACTCTTGACATTGCCTGGGTTAAGACTGAGCATAGATTGAGGGTCACCATGCCAGATGACTGGAAGACTGGATGCTGTAGGAAGGACCAAGGATTTTGAGCTTAAGGATTTTTGGCTGTGAGACCACTGTCACCAGGGAAAGACTTTTCTCAAGGAAATTCAGAAATCTTAGAGTGTTAGAGAAAGGTGACAATATCCACAGAGGTCAGGCAGGTAACATAAATGTGTAAATAAATGGGCAGAGTATAGGAGCCCTGGTGATAAATTAGAAAACAACTGGCTTGCTTAAACTTTTTTAAAAAATCCAAGTTAATAAAAACAATAAAACAAGCAAATTAAAAAAACTTCCTTTTTTCCAAACAGCAAACATCCAGAGTAGATGAGTAGATGTAACCACAATCAGCAACTACTTTATGACCTTAAGTTAGAAGTGCCCACTAACCCATCTCTGCAGGTACTCATCTCCATGAGCAGACAGAATTGTGTAACATGGTAAAAACAGCTCTAGAAAACCACCTCTTAAAAGAGCTCCATACAAAAGTCTCATTAGTGTGTCTTGGTGGAAGGCAGTGTTTATAATCTCTTTTCACCCATCTGCAAGCTTAAGGTCACATGGTCTGTGAGGCATTCCTTCCTGACTCCCATAGTGTCATTTAAAGATGCTACCACCTTAGACTCCTTAAAAAACTAAAAATAGACTTACCATATGATCCAACAGTGCCACTCCTGGGCTTATATCCAGAGGGAACTCTAACTCAAAAAGATGCATGTACCCCAGTGTTCACGCAGCACTATTCACAATAGCCAAGACATAGAAATAACCTAAATGTCCATTAACAGATGATTGGATAAAGGAGTTGTGGTATATTTATACAATGGAATACTACTCAGCCATAAAAAGGAATAAAACAATGCCATTTGCAGCAATATGAACTGGAGATCAAAATTCTAAGTGAAGTTAGAAAGAAAAGTACTATATCACTTATGTGTGGAATCTAAAAAAAAACACACAAATGAACTTATTTACAGAACAGAAACAAACTCACAGACACAGAAAACAAAATTATGGTTACCAGAGGGGAAGGGGAGGAAGGGATAAATTGGGAGTTCAAGATTTTCAGATAGTAACTACTATATATAAAACTGATTAACAATAAGCTTATACTGTATAGCACAGGGAACTATAGTCAATATCTTATAGTAACCTATAATGAAAAAGAATATGAAAAGGAATATATGTATGTGTATGTATGACTGAAACACTATGCTATACACCAGAAATGATGCAACATTGTGAACTGACTACAATAAAAAAAAAAGATGATACCACCTTGGCCTTTCCATGCCACATCAGCCACGGCCCCCTTTATGCACCTCTGATTTCCCATCACCCATTGCCTGTAATATTGAAGCACTCCATTCTCAAGCCATAACCAGACTCTGCCATCCCTAAACTTGTGTGTGCTTCTCGAATATATATTCCAGGTGGGGGAGTTGATAGAAGTTCCTCTGTCCCAGCCATTCTTCCTAAAAAGGTACCCTGTGTCCCTAAACACTCAGTTTTCTGGGGATGAGTGAGTAGAGATAGCTGTTGTGAAGAGCCAAGCCATCAGGCTGGTGGAGGGTGTGGAGAGTGAAGACAAAGTGGGAGCACAGACACTCCCTGTTAGTGGCACCTTCAGTCTTTACAGACAACCAGACATCCTCATCTACAGACTGGATCACCACATGAGTTTCCCTAGACAGATGGAGGTCTTTGACACCCCCTCTTATGGAACAGGAGGGCTTTGTGATGCAGTCTGCTGGCCTGGTTCCGTCATCTGTGAGGCGGAGACAACAAGCATTGGGAGTCATTAGGCACCAGAACCTTGAATGCCTACATAGAGGGATGGTTGGTCTCCTTGTGCTAATAAGGTTTAGACCATGCTGAGTCCAACTTTTGTTCTGTGGGATTTGGAATATCCCTTATATACCTATGGCTCCATCTTCATTATTATCCTAATTATCTGGCTAGTGAAAAAGAATTACCATGGATTAACGTTGGAACCTAAAAGGAGCTGCTGTCAGGTAGGGAAATACTATGACCACGACTCAACTAATTAAGCCTCAGTGTCTCTACTTTTATCCTTCCCCTCCCCTTCTCTCTCTCTCTCTCTCTCTAAATATATGTGTATATGTATATATATATATTTTTTTCTTTTTTTAAACCACCCATTAGTTACTCTTACATGGTATTTCTCTTCTCAGAGCCTAGAATAAGTTCTTACTGGATCATCTTTGCAGTGTATTCTAATTGAAAAATCAAGAACATCTCTTTCTGGCTTGGGTTGAGACCTAGATCACTGGATCTCAGACCTTCCATCATGTGATATTTTTCTGGTTTGTGATCCATTAAGGCATTTGTAAGAAGAACTCCTTTGGTTATTAGAACTACCCACCTTTTATTCTGTTTTACTCTTTCTCTTGTTTCATAAGCTTAATGTGGAACTTCTCTTAGGAAATAAATGGGAGGTATAGAAAGTTAGGAAAGTGAAAACAAAAATACAGATAAATATAAAGGAATGGGGAAATTTATATTAGCCTTGTCTCATTTTGGACATGAAAAAAAAATGTTGTCCCAGCTTGATATTCTAACTCTTTTATCTTTAAGCGTCACCGGAAAGTCAGACAAAGGGCTAAAGATGCAGCATCAAAAGGTAAAGTCCCAGGCTGTGCTCTGACTTCCCTCCACAGTGGGCCAGGTTCCCATGGACCCTGAAGTTCCTTTATGACCCCTGGTGCCAGGAGCCAGGTGCTCTAACCACTGGAGGCTCCAATTCCCCAAGTTGACAAATTCTCCCAGAAGATGTGTTTGGGTGGGAAATCAGAACCTGGGAATATTCCAAAATTCTTCACCTTACCCCTGGGAGTGAAGAATGAGGAAGTAGGGGAGAAGTCCTTAACTGTGTCATTTACTAGTTGTCTGACCCTGTTGAAGTCACTTTATCTCTCAGTCTTGCTACCATGAGATGGGCATCTGATGATCCTGCCTCACTCGCAGTGTGGTTGTGAAGGTCAAATGAGATCAGGCCCAGGAGAGCACATCATGCCTGGCTAAGCTGTACACAGGCGTGCCTTAGAGCACTACGGTGGGGTTTGCAATCTTCTCTCCTTCAAAGGCCTTGAGCTTCCTGTAGGATGTGCCTGAATCCTCTCCCGTTCCATGTAACACTGTCTCCTGGTCTCTCAGCAAGGAGACTTTCCTGGAAAGAAGCTGAGAAGCTGTGGGAGCTGCTCTCTGTCATGAGAAGGTGATCTCTTGCTCTTTTCAGTCTCCTATGTTCGGGCCTGGCCTGTGCTGATTTGTCTCCTTGGCCTGGGGCAGGTCTGGGGAGAAGGATAATGGCTGCGAGGTGAGCCTGGAGCACTGGTTGAGAGGGTGGCCAGAGGGGAAGTTGGGGTTAGATGGCTCAGGAGAGAGGAGTCTTCCATTTCTTATCTGAGCTAGGCTCACAGTGGTCCTAGAAGTCAAGATTTGACTAGTGCAGGATATAACTACATGGGTTTGCACTCAACCACAAGACAAGTTATCCAGTCAGAAGAATGGATAATGAAGTGCATAAATAAGTCATCATTTTCATATTCTCTTTACAACTCTACCCTTTCAAGGGCAGACCCCTGGACCCTGCTGACATTACCTCCTCTGGTTCTGTCTTCAGGGAGGCCAGTTCCTGGGACAGTCCTCAGGCAGGAGCTTGTCATATCATCCCCTTCTTAAGATCTCTAGAGAATGGGCATGGGCTCCCAAGAGACACTGTGCACACTCTGTAATCCCCAGAACACAGAGTTCCCACAAGGATCTCCTTTTCCACAGTTTGGGAAAACTGAATACCAGGCTGTGGCCTTCTTAGCACCTAGCAAGACTGACTCCAGGTTCTCCCTGGTGATGTTCCTGGTGCTGCCCCCTCAGATAACCATTGGCTTTTCCATCTGCCTGGTTGCCTTCTCCTAGTTCAGCTTCTCAGCACAGGACAGAGAACTTACTCACCTCCCAGGCTCTCAAGGCCCTGTGTTCCCATTAGTTGTCTGAGACCTTGCCCAGCAAGCCCCAGGCCCTCAGCCTGGTGCATCATAACTTGCTGATGGCGTTTCCCAGGGAAGAAAAGGTGATGAGTAAACACCCAGGAGGTGCAGCCCCAGGGCTTACAGGACTAGGGGAAGTGGGCAGGGCCAGTCTCCAGGCCACACACTTGCAGAGAGGCAGATGTCACTCCATCAGTAACAAATGGTTGCCCTGTTTCCCTTCCCAGCCAGGGCTGGCTTCCTCAGGAGGGGAGTGTGCGGCAGCTCCTGTGTGCAGATCCCTACTGCCAAACCTGCAATGCCATGGCTCTGGAGATTCAGCAGTTGGTGGTGGGTGAGAACACCTTGGTCTCTCCCACTTCAACCCGGCCATCGCAGGGCTCTTCTTGTCTAGAGATTTTGTCCACATCTAATGTGTCTTTTGAGCAGAGTCTGGAGCATCGTTCCCCACACTTCGAAGGCCTTTCACTTCCATCTGCAACCCTCACAGTGTCACAGAAATCCTTAACCCAGTCAGCTGCCCAGTCAGCTGGTGTGGTCAGCATCCATGATTACTCGGCTGAACACCTCAAGCTAAGGCAGGGTTTTCAAGGGCCAGAGGTACCCAGGGGCCCAGAGACTATGTTTTCATCAAGGATTGAGGAACCTGTGGTTTCCGTGAACCTGCAGGAGATGATGCAGAACAACCCCAGCCTTGTCTGTGGAAACCAAGGCCAACAGCCTATGAATTCTCAGGTCTCTCTGCTGACCCTGAACCAAGAAATCACTACCCTGACACATCCTATGGCCTTGCAAATGGTAACTGTCCTTGCTGCCCACCTGCCATTCCTCAATCCTGAAGTCCTGAGGCTTCTTGAGGTACATGTTAAAAAATGGATGCATTTCCAGAGGTGGGGGCTCCCCAGACGTGTGGAAGAGTCCCTGAGGCAGTTTATGCCAAATCCGCCATTATCTTACCAACCTGTACATAATCAACCAGTTTCTCAGTTCTCTGTTGAGACGTTTGGAAACATTTCATACCAGAACTGGGGTTCATGTATGGCAGGCCAACCTACTCAGGCCTTCTGGGTTTCTGAATGGTCCATTATAGACCCAGAACAAAGACACTACTACCAGCAAGCCCCGAACCATATGGCTCTAGCCTTGTCCTCTCCAGCCCTTAAAGAATTAAGTGGCCTCTATCTAATGCCTGGGAAACAGTCTAATGATTCAGTGGCCCATGTGCAGCAGGAATACAGCCAGCTATTCTGTGGCCTCCCTTCACTGCACAGCGAGTCCTTGGTTAACACCTTCTTGGGTTCTCAAGGCCTCTCCATGAATGAGAGCATGTCCAAACCCCCTTTGAATGATCCTTTTCTCTTCAAGGATCTCTCCTTCCTCCCTCTGCTGCCTAAAAATCCACCCCAATCAGCTCCGCCCTCTACTCTGACTTCCCAAAATTGGATTGCTCCATCTGACCACCAGAAAGCTCAGATCAATGTCCCGTTCCTGACTCTGGACGAGTGTGAGGCCTTGGAGTGGCACCTGCTGCAGAGGCAGCTCCAGCTTCAGTGGGGCTCGCCAGGTGGTTTCCAGAGAGATCAGCATGCCCAGAGCCCCGTGCAGTATAAGACCTGTGACAATGCCCAGCCTTCTGAGACTGTGAAGACTTCTTGGCCAGGGCAGCCCGTCTCAGTCTTCACAAGGAAACTACTCTTCCCACAGCATGCCAGGAGGCTGCTGGATTTCCACCTCCAGAGGCAGTTGATTCACCATCGCTGGGGCCTGCCCCAGAAGATCCAGCAGTCCATCCAGTTGCTCCTGTCCCCCGCTGACCAGCAGACTATGTCCTGGAGCAGCACAGCACTAGACAGTGTGAATATCCCCCAACTTACAGCTCTAGAGGCCACTGGGGCTGAAGATCCATTCTCACCCCCTGTGGACCCAGTGTCAGTCCCTAGGCCACACATGTTTGACCAGGCCAAGGCAATACTGCAGAGCCACATCGACTCCAAATGTGGGCAGATTCACCAGTGCAATGTCCCTGCCTATGTATGTAACTCTTGGGAGTGCATAATTCCTGGGGGCCTGGAAGTGGCTCCCTTCACCTGCATCCCAGAAAGCAAGCCCCTGGAACTGCCAGCTGCCGCTGACCCGGACCTACAACAGAAAGTTATGCCCTTGATGCCAGCAGCCCTTGATCAGCAGCAACAGGCCTCACCTGTTGTCATTGAACATTCTAAGCTGCCCCGAAAGCTGTCCGAGGGAGCCATTGAGAAACTGGAGACAACTTTACGGCACAAGTATCTGGCCTTCTTGTCAGGGCTGCCCACTCTTTATTATGTGGCTCTCTCCAGGGCCATGGCCCCAGCAATCACTTGCCAAGCTATGATCACAGAGACGGTGCCTGGGCCTGTCCAATTCCCAACAGAACCTCTAACTGAGATGACCTCACCTGAAGAGCAGAGTCTAAGTCCTAGGCCAGGCTTTCAAGATGCCAATGAGGCTTGTGCAGACATTGCAGATGAATTCCAGGCTGACATGCAGGTGGAAGGAATAATCGAGATAGTGCCACCAGAAAGCCAGACAGAGCCTGCGAGGACCTACTTATTCAGGGAACCTGTCTTGGCCAAACTAAATTTCCATCTGAGAAAGAAGATCCTCGAGATACAACTGGGAATTCCCTTAAAGGCAAGGGAGTCCAGGGAACAAATGGTAGCAATCCCGGAGAACATATGCACACAGGAGTCTCCTGGGAGTCTGAACCACCAAGGAGAAGCACTGCTCCAGGAACTCCCAATCCCACCAGATACACCATGTGCCCCAGATCCAGAATGGCTCCGCTTCAAAGAACAGCTGGCCACTGAGTTGAAGGCAGTGCATCAGAAACAGAAGCAACTCGGTTCCAGTACAGTACCCCATGGTTCTGTCCACTGGGCCTCCAAAATCTCCCAACCCAGTGGGAACATGACAGAGGCCCAGGTGCTTTGTGTTCAGCTGGAGGCCAGTGTGAACAACCCCAGCCTGGAGGAGCCCTGTAGCCCCAAGCCCCAAAGCCCTGACAAGAGCAAGGACTCAGCCCAAGTACCCACACTGGCAGAAAAGAAAGAGAAGCCAAGCAAACCCAAATCGGCCGGGGACCATGGAGAAGGGGATGCCGGGCTTGCGTTCTCCTCCACAAGAGAAAAAAGCCGCTCTGCTGAAGCCCAGAGACCAGAAGGGGTGCTTCTGAACAGGACACCCCGCAGCCCCTGGCAACGGAGACATCGCTTTCACCTTGGTGCTCCCTGTCAACACAGTCCCCAGCATCGCCCCCAGCCTAAACTCCCAGAACTATCTCCTGGAGTCCCCCGGGGGAAAGACTCTGAGAAGAATGACCTGAAAGACAGCCAAGCCAAGGGCAAAGTCATCCGCAAGCCAGCAAGGGTTCCTGAGAATGCCCAGCCCGTGGTGACCCACAGGTCACGGGGCCAGCCTTTCCTGGGCCAACTCACTCCAGGGAAGCCATTGCAAGGACAAACTTTACAAGGTTGGGTTTTGCAGGGGCAGGTGATGCCAGGCCCTACTCACAAGAGGCCCAGCCTTCCAGAATCTGGCCTGAGAAATAAGATGAAATCTTTTCTGCACTGTTTTAACCCCAAGACAAAAGGCAAAGGGCATAAAGAATCCATGTCCTCCACATCTGAGAAAGTGGCCAACATGAGAAAAGAAAATGTAGAAAAGAGCCTGGCTCCAGGCAAAAGTCCCAAGGGACGAACTAAGACAGAGAAGATGAGAGGAGACCCCAAGGCACAATTCTCCCCTGCTGATAAGCAGGTGGGCCTGGCCTTCTTGGATGTTCCCCATTCCCCAGACAGTAAGCTCCGGCACCGCTCCCATTCCCATCAGCCCCACTCAGCCTCAGTCCTGGGCACTCCTCGCCACTGCCCTCGACACTGTCCTCGAGTGGCTTGTGTCACCCAACCAGGGAACCCACCCTAACTCTCAACTCTCAGCTCGTAGGGAAGCACTGGTCTGTTCAAGAAGACCCAGTGCAATCAAGACTTTGTAGTCTTCCCAATGTTGGCATCCCTTGTGGAGGATGCTATGGCCATTTTCATTACTGTACAGGTGGGCAGAGCGCCACCCAAAATACACTCTATATCTCTCAGCAGAGAGTTGTCTGTCTTCTTCTCTTCATTGTGATGTGTTCAGGGAAGGCATAAGGGAGGCATAAATGTCCTTCCAATCTAGGGAAGAAGCTTTAACCCACACTTAAGCTGGGTCAGCATTCCACACAACACACACGCACACACACACACACTCACTCACTCACTCACTCACTCACTCACTGAACTGTGAATAAAGGGACTTGAGCAGAGAAGGAAGGCCCTTGTCTAAGGTGCACTGAAGGTAAAAGTTAGGCTTGAATTCTGTTATGATGTCCTTGGGCCCAGGGGAGCAATGTGGACGTGAGGATAGTACTGCCAAGAAGGAGTGGCCAGGAATCCCACAGGCAAAATTCACTGGTGACATCTATATATGCCCACAATTTGGAGGGGAGGTTTTTAGGGGAGTGCCAACCTTGAGAAGGTGCTTTGTGTCTATCAACAGCATATAGCTAATATGACAAATGTCAAAGCAAATGATGGAATCTCCTCTCTCAGCTCTCTGTTGGCTATTGGTTAGATCTTTCTGGACAACTCACCTGGGAGGCTGCTGTAGCTTTTTTGCCTATATGCCACCTCCACTGCCCATCAGCTGCTGCATGGAGTGAATGACACCTAGAATGAAGATCAAAGTAGACAGTAGACATGGAGAGGAGCTGGTCCCCCACACCCAAGGGTAGGCAGGGAGAGAAGCAGGGAGGGAGAGCATGTAGATGGGGGTCTGAGTACCAGGGATAAAAGCTGATGTGTCCCTGAAGAGGGCATGATAAGAGAAAAGGCTGGTTTGTTATGTACTCAAAAGAATCTTGAGCCAGGAAGCCGCACAATACCCAAGTGCTTTCAGGGAGTGGAGGTGAATAAACTGAGTTTCAATCTGTTACCTATACTGTGATGAGGAGTGGTGACTTGAGCCTCCTTTTGTCCAAAGGCAATGCAAATTAATTCAAAATTCCTGAACACTCACCCTCCACCCCACAAAACTGTTTCCTAATGTCATGGATTGGTATAACTATAAATCCATGGTTTTGCTCAGCCCAAACATGAAGTTAGGCACTGTGTTCTAATCTTGATATATCTCAACTTTGCCCCCCGCTTTTATGTTTACTGCCTCTGCTTGTTAGGTTACTCATCCATTCTTTGCCTGACAATACAATAGTGTCTCATATTCCAGGGCTTAGCATAGTGGCTGGTACATAATAATACCTTAATAGCACTGAATCCAAATTCTGGGCTGGGGAGGCAGACAAATCATTACATTAGTATGATGAGTGCTGTGGAATAGGGAATCCTGTCATGGGATTACTGAAGCACTCAGCTGATGAGGACCCCAGAAAGATTACAATGAAAATAACTTTGATTCTGCCATACACTTTAAACTTACACAGTACTGTATGTCAATTATATCTCAAAACTAGAAGAAAAAAAGAAACTTTAAAAAACCCCTTACATTTAATTAAAATATTTGCTTACTTACTATAGAAAACACAATAAAGACACAGGATTTGTACAATGGAGCTCATGATTTCATGGGACAGTCTCACATGCCCAAATTGGTCTACTCAACATATATACTTGAATGTCCAATATTCACCTCAAACTATAGAACAGTGAAATCCTGATTCCCTGCACCCAACTGTCATCTAATTACACTTAAAAACATTGCTCCAATCACATTATTCACATCATTAGTTAATGGAAACTCCATCTTTCCAGTTTAGGACAAAAAATTTGGTGTCATCCTTGACACTTTTTCCCTAACTGTCCACATCCAATACATCCTGTTGTCTCTGCCTTCTGAAATGAATTCAGAACATGACCACTTCTCTAGCACTCTGCTGCTGTGATTACTGCAGTGGCATCATAACTAATCTCCCAGCTTCTGCTTGAGACTCTACTTCCAACAGTCTATTCTCAGCAGAAGCTGGATGGACCTCAGGGAAGGTCCTAGCTGTAGATGATTAGACAGAAAGATATATAGATCAGATGATGGTGATGAAGAAGGAGGAGGAGGAGAAAGAAATAGAAAGAAAAAAGGAAGAAAGAAAGGAAGGAAGAAAGAAAATTAGAAAGATATATAGATTAGATGATGGTGAAGAAGGAGAAGAAAGAAAAAGAAACACAGACAAGAGAAGGAAAACGAAAAAAGGAAGAAGGGAAGAAAGAAAATGTAAAACCATGAGACTGGATAAGATCACTAAGGCAGTGATTATAAATGACCAGGTTCTGGGACATCCCAACATTAAGAAATTGGAGGGGAAAGTAGGAACCAAGAAGCAAAGACTGAGAAGTAGTAGCCAGTGAGACAGGAAAATCAGGAGAGTGTGGCATACTGGAAGCCAAGAGGGAAAAGTATTTCAAGGAGAAAGTGACCAACTGCAAAAAAGTTGCCGATCAGCCAAGTAAGGTGAGGACTCACAGTTAAATTAGATTAACAACAAAAAGATCATTCATGGCCTTGAGAGGAATAGACCCAGGTGAGAGACAGAGGTAAAGGTATGACTGGAGTGGGTTTGAGAGAGAGAGAGGAGGAGCAATCGGTGATAGCAAGTATATTCAACTGCTTTAGAAAGTTTTGTTCCACAGAGATGCAGAATATGAGGAAATAGCATCAGGAGAGTTTTTTAAAGGTAGATACAGCATGTTGGATGTCAATGGAAAAGATCCCGTTAAGAGGGATAAACTGATGTTACAGGAGAGAAAGGGAGAACTCTAGAACAATGCCATGGTTCAAAGTAACAAGAGTGAGTCCCTGGGTTGAGGGGTTGGCCTTGGCTAAAAGCACAGACACTTCACTGGTGGTGAGAAGAGAGGTGACAATAATGAGGAGGGGCTGTGTGTATCATGAGAAGAACGGTTTCCCTACAATTAAGAGAGCAGGGCAGATACCTAAGGGGGTGAATGAATAACAGGGAAGGACTGTGGCTGGGAGAGGGGCTGACACTGAGAGCCAAAGCCAGAGAGGAAGAATTCTGGAAGTTACCATGGGAAGGTTTTTTTAATTAGGGCCTAAGAAGTCAGTAGCAGCATGTGAGCCCAGGTGGGCAGAAAAAATATTTGAAGTTGGTGATCACAAGGGTGAAGCAGGTGTTCTTGGAATATCGGGGGCAGGGATGGCAGAGAAAGCTCTAGATGAATGGAGTATGAAGAGGATGGGGCTTAAGACTGAGAAAAGGGGCAGGTATGGCACCCTGGTGTTCAGCCAGGGACTAGGGAGTTTTAGGGGTGGGAGGACAGAGCTGGGAAGCAGAAAGACAGAGGCTGCCCTGAGTGGATGGGAGGGACCTCCGTTCTGGACACCTCATTTCTCCCAGAAGGTGGCACTTCTGCATTCCCACCTTCTGACCTACCACAGAGGAGCTGAGAGCTGCAGTAAGGGCAGGAAGTGCTGTGGCTTCTTCATGATGTGGTGTGGGGGCCTGTGGGATGCCCCCGCCTCCCTGTTTCCTGAGGAAACCCAGGATGACTCCACTTACCATCAAACCAGGAGGTTGGGGCAGGAATCTCTTCCTCTGATAGGAACCAGCACTTAGCACAAAGTGTCCACTGCTAGCAGGATGCAGAGAAGCCCAGGTGAGAGGAAGCATGAATGTGTCCCTCCTCTGAATGTTGATTCTGTGCCTAAGGGGTGGGGGCCCAGCCCTTGTTGTTGTCTCCAGGGCGAGGAGGCATGAGGCCTAGGTGTGCTGAGCCACCCCCTCCAGGTGTTTTCCTAAAGCATCCCCAAAGGTCATAGGAGGTCTTGGAGCAGGCACATCTTCCCTGTCTGGTGGGAGCTGGGCCGAAAGCCACAGAGCAAGATGAGAAGGAGGTCCAGAATGAAGGGAATTGACTCAGAAGGGTCACAGCAGCGTCAGGTGGGAAGCCGAGGTTAATGTGTGCACATCCTGGCTTAAGTGGAGCAGGTCCTTCCCATGGCACCCCACAGGCTACCTGCCCTAGAAAAGCATAAATTCATAGTGCTGACCAAGCTTTGTGATAAAGGGCTGGAGGCAGAGAGATGAGCTGGAACCAAGGCCTTCAGGATTCTCAGTTCTCAGCAAAGTCAAGAGCTGAGAGCAGGCAGGGTCAGAGCCTATGACTCATGCATGATGTTGTAGTGGGGTGAAGCCTTGCTCATCTCATCCTATAACCCTAGCACAAGCCCCACCTTCCAGCCCCCCCTAAGAGATAAAATCAGAAAACTCTCATGGCAGGGCGCAAAATCAAGTAATTACTTCTCCAGAATTGGTGTTAGATGCTAGGAACATTTCAGTGCTTACTTGAGAACTTTGGAGTTCGCCTTTGCCCTCTGAGATACCATATTTCATGGTGAATGGCTTTGACCTTGTAAGCCCTCCTCTTGGTCTCTGCAGAGAGCATTTCAGAATTCTATAGAAAGAATTCCAGGCAACTGACGACCTGCAGTGGAGAAGAATGGCTTCTCCACAAAATCACTTCTCCCGTTAAACACTAAGGTCCTAGTGAATAGGGAGTGTGGCTGCTTTGTTTTTGTACCTCCTCACTGCAGCCCATGCAGGGAGGGCAGCAAACAGGATGGGCACAGGAATAAACCCCATGGAGATGCTGCTTCCTGTACCATGTGAGAGAATCACAAGGATAATCTGTCATTTTCATAAGCCAAATCCTCTTAAATTTTATAAATACTTATGACACAGATATGTACAGATTTTTACACAGAATATCATGGGCTTGATTTTCATCAGCATTTCTAGTCTTAATTTCTAGGATTGAAATCTATTTACTCAAAAAGAAAACAATTAAAAATAACAGATTATCCTTATGATTCTAACTTAAAGTGTATGATTGAATAAATGTTATATTTATATAAGTTAGGGTTTACATCCTCACCACTCTGAGGCTGGATTTTTCTCCTGCATGTAAATACGGTAAGAAAATGATTGATTAGTGTAACTCAATTACTCACCAGTAAACAGGTGAATGCTTAATTTCTGGTGCTGTTTCCTTTTGTGCACCAGCTATCTCATTTTCCCTGGAGGTGCTGTGTGCTTTCACACCTGTGTGTGTTTCTTCAGGCTTTTCCGGAAGTAAGCATGTATGGCTGTCACTTCCACCCATTGCTTGTTTAGGTCCTCTGCCCATTTTTGGATTGGGTTGTTTGTATTTTTGTTATTAAGTTGTATGAGCTGTTTATCTATTCTGGAGATTAAGCCTTTGTCAGTCGCATCATTTGCAAATATTTTCTCCCATTCTGTAGGTTGTCGTTTTGTTTTGCTTATGGTTTCCTTTGCCGTGCAAAAGCTTATAAGTTTAATTAGGTCCCATTTGTTTATTTTTGCTCTTATTTCTATTGCCTGGGTAAACTGCGCTAGGAGGACACTGCTAAGATTTATGTCAGAGGATGTTTTGCCTATGTTTTCTTCAAGGAGATTTATTGTGTCTTGTCTTATAATTAAGTCCCAAAGCCCTGTTTTTAGATATTTACATAAATAACATTTCCAGTACAAAGTCTCTTAGTTCTATGTTAAAAAAATTATGTATAGTTGAAAAATTCCTTACATATAGAATGATACTTGTAATATACAATTTAAAAGATAATTGTAAAGTATAGACTAATTGGAAATCACTCATGTGTTTAGCAACTATCTTAAGAAGTAGCATATCATCTATTGTATATAAACTCTCTGCACATCACTTTGCCTCTGTAATTGAGACCATCATTGGCCTGACCTTTGTGAGAATAATCATCTTGTTGTTTTTTTTTTTTGAGGATATCATCATTGGATTCAATTTATTTAATAAATAGTCATCCAGTACATCATTCTGTTTTCATTTATAGTTTTACCACATATATATACATTCTTAAAAATAGCTTAATTTTGACTCTTTAAAAATTATTATCATTGGAATCATTCTGTTTATGTTATTTTGTGATTTGCTGCTTTTGTTTAATATTGTTTGTGAGATGCACTGATGTTAAAGCATATGATTATGGTGCATTCAATTTTAATTAATATATACTGTCTTATTGCATTGATATACCACATTTTTTGCATTTATCAGGTCTATTGTTGATGGACATTTACGTTTTCCAATTTTGGCTTATTGCAAATAATGCTTCTATGAAAACTTGGAAGTTAATGTTATTTGAGGAGGAAAAATTTGAGTGTATTCAAGTTTGAAGTGCTTTGGGATATATATATGGAGATGTTGAGTAGGTATAAGGATATAGGACTCTAGAGCTCAGAGCAGGAGCTGCCTGGAGATGTAAGGTGGAGAATCTAGGCCATGGCTGACATCCAGAGAGATTACAGTGTGAGGGGAGAAGAGGGTCTTGCCTTTAGCCTTGAGGAGCTACAATAGTCAATGATCAGAAGAGAATGAGAGGGAAAGAGATATGAGGAAAACCAGAAGAAGGTCGGATTATTTTTTTAATAAATGAAAAGAATAAAACATTTTAAGAAATAGGCAGTGGTTAACAGTGTCCAGTGCTAGCTGAAGTATATAAAATCTGTGTTTGTTGGATTTAGCTACTAACACTCAGTGACCTTCATGAGAATTGTTTGGGGGAGTGACAGAGTGTAAAACCACATTGGCATGAAATGATGAATGAATGGGAAATAAAATGGAGATAGAAAATAGAAAATTTGTCTAGAAGGGCAGGAAAGAAAGATAAAGTGATGACTGGATAAGAACGTGAGGTCAAAGGAACTTTTTGGTTTTTCATTGATGAGACTCGAACATATTCATATTCTGGTGAGAAGAATCCACTTGAGACAGAATGGTTGGATATATAAGATGGAAAAAGTATAGATGACAGCATAAGGTTCTGGAAAAGGCTGGAGATGATGGGATCCAAAGATTAGAAATTGGCTTTTGAAAGGAAGAGAAATGCTCAACCAATGTAAGAGTGGAGAAAGATGAAAAAATATGTGGAACGATATGGTAGTGGAGAGTTGAGCATAAGGTAGGAGGCAAGGTCATTGGCTATGAGGAAGAGGAAGCTGAAGCTATAAGGACATGTTTAGAGAAGAGAGGCATAGGTTTGAAAGCCATTTCAGAGAGTGTAGTGTGTTGGCCAGACAAATGTAACAAGTTGTTGATCGTTTGTTTAAAATTAAGTATATTGTGTGCCTTGCTCCAGTGCAAGGCCAGAGATCATGGATGGCAATTTATGTGGATTCTGAATATGACAGACAAGTGAGACAGGACTTTGGGACACTGGCTAGATTATCAGTGAAATGGTAGATCATGAAATTTAAGCAATGAGAGAATAAAGTGAGTCTTTTGTGTACATACAGATACTTACATGATATTCTGTAGTCAACAGTGATTCCCCAAAAGGTCTTGCTGCTATCAGGTGTTAGGTACTATATCCATCATAACTGTGCTAAACACATTTCATACGTAAATAAACATGGGACATCTGGCCCTTGGGGAAAAAAGAGAATAAAATGAAGAAATTAGAAGGCGGATGGTAGGAGTGAAAGTAAAGAAGACAGGTATTTGAAGGTCCTGATGAGGTGGAAGATAGTCTCAGTGGGAGTAGGTAGAAAAGTAGTTATAACCTGAGAGGAAAAGAAGTTTAGGTCTAAATGAAGGATGCCCTAGTTAGTAGTTTAAGGGTACGACAAGGTCCAAGGCCATACTAATGGAGTGGGTGGCTGATGGTATGCAGAGAAGGTCATGAGTTATGAGGTCAAGAACCCAAGGTCAAGGTGTTAGGTGGGTCATGGAGTTGGCTGCTGATGTCACCCAGGATACTAGCAGGACTTAGGGTTAAGAGGAAGACAGTGATTGTATACTAAAGTCTTTCATGAAAGGTGGTGACTGAGGGACAAGGGAAATTGATGTCTAACTGCAAGGGTGGTAAATGACAGCTAGGAGGAAAGGGAGAGGCTGTCATGCATGATGTGAGGGAAGTGGTAATTGTTGGCAAGTGATGATGGGAAGCACAGAGGACAAAAACTCCCTGTCCTGACTTTGAGCTACACGACAGTGAGAAAATGAACAGTCTCCACTTGTGGGGGATGTGGGAAAGTATTTGTAGTGGGGTCTCCTTTAAGGCAAGGT
Source organism: Camelus dromedarius (assembly GCF_036321535.1). Classification (NCBI taxonomy): domain Eukaryota; kingdom Metazoa; phylum Chordata; class Mammalia; order Artiodactyla; family Camelidae; genus Camelus; species Camelus dromedarius. Next base: position 46,131,477 of record NC_087445.1, on the reverse strand, counting down.
AGAGGGATTAAGCAAAGAAACAAGTAAATTCGTAGAGAATTTGGTGTATGGAACAGTATATCCATAGAGCTCAGCTCAAGAGTTTAGATGGAGTAGGGCATGGGTGAGCTGTGCCAATGGCCTGGAAGTACCAAGCAGAAGGGATAAAGATGGAGGAGAGAGAATGGATGGCCAGAGATGTATTCTTTGGGTATTCCTGGTGAAAATGCAAGGTGAGTTTTCAGTTAATCTCTTTGAAAAGAGGGGGGAATGGGCAATGGACTTCTAAGAGAAGTCACATCTAGATGTCTAGGTATAGACATGACTTTGCTTAGAAGATGTTGGTCTGGAGGGCTGCTATTTCTGCAATCGCTTGGCCTTGAGGGCTCTTCTGTGCTGCAGCCCTGCAGACAGGGCTTTCAACCTTATAACCAAGATTCCTGGTTATGATTGGTTTCAGATTTTATATCCTACTATCATACTTGCATGTCCTATGTTGGCTGGGATCTGTAGAAATGCAGTCATGCACTTCCATAGTGTTTACAGCTTTTAGAACAATTTTCAAGATACTGTCAGTCAAGCACATGATCCCATAAAATGCCATACATTTTACTTTTATAAATATAGTTTTTCTCATGGTTTCTTCACAATTTAGAATGAGAAAAGAGAGTTTTATTGGGGGTTAATAATTTCTGTTAGACTAATTGGTTTATCAAGTGGAAATAAAAAACACATTGAGAGGAGTTAAAATTTGAAAAATAAGCTTGGGGAGTGAGAGGCAAAGTGTACCCCTTGTCAGTTTCAGTGACCCTGAGTGGGGGAGGTTGAAGGATCATGCTGTTCTTTAGCCTTGATGGTGGCTTCCCTCTATTCTTTGTTTTTTCACTTTTAACATGGTGTTCTCCAGTGCAGGAGTCTATTTCTCTCATTTAGCTTTGTGACTCTTCGAGATTGGGTGGAAGTGGCAGATATTCTGAACAGTTAGCTGGTAATGTGAAGCTCAGTTTGGCCTTGGAAGTAGCAAAAAGAGGTAGAAAGGGCATGAAATGTTGCAACTTAGCATATTACAGATGCTCAAGCTAAAGTAAACTACACAACAGCCCCTGAACCCCATTTTCCTCCCTGTTAACAATGAAAATTATGATACCCATTTACCTGGAACAAGATAGACATTGAATAAATGTGAGGCTTTCATTTCTTCCTTTTAGCCGAACTGTTGTTTACACTTGGCACCCAAGTGAGGGTTGAAAGTGTAGGAAGGATATAAAGAGGTCTTTTGTCCAAGGCAAATTAGCCTTGGTAGTGGGCAAGTCTTAAATAATGTGACTTGTTTTATTTTACATTTTCTGAATATCCTGATACTAGTTTGGGCACTTAAATGTTTTTAGAGAGCTGACAACATTTTAATCATTGTAACTATATTGAAGTACACAAAATTAAATGAGGGGTTTGACAGGTGATGCAGTCTATCAAGAATTTAATCATTTGGGAAATGCAGAATTTGGTCAGATGAAGCTAAGAGTTTTTCAGGACTTGTCATTGAGATTTCTTTTTATGGGAAGAAAAAGGAAGTATTTCTTTGTAGTTTGAAGGGACTGATACCACCAAGTATAGTCATGTAGATGCATCCTCTCTTCTTTCCTTTAGCAGACACACTGATTATCAAGTGCTCTGCATACAGCATTTTGATTAAAGGACCTTTTCTGTAGTTCATCTCCTTTCATCGCACAGACTGTTTCTTGCAATCTCTCAGAGGCTTTACAGATACCATGAAAAGAAGAGGGTTGCTTCTTCTAAAATTTCCTCTGTTGATTGTTTTATAGTTATGATGTTTCACAATTTTTTTTTTATTTAAAGGATTCTTATTTCTTCAAACAAGAATAATAAATTTGGGGAAAGTTTTATCTAGCAAAAAGTTCGTCACTTTATGGAAACTTTATGGAAATACTTATGTAAATCTAATACCTAGAATGTGCCTAAAGAAAAATCCATTGATACCGTTAAGATCAATATATTTTTCTTTTCTTTCTGTTGATAAGTGTTACAGGAATTGTCACACCAACACTTCTGAGTGCTGTGTCTGGAGGATTTTTTTTTTTTTTATCAACTTGGCACAGATAGAAATGTCATCTTGACCTTGTTTCTGAAGGATGTTTTAACCTCACTAATTAAGCAACCTCCATCACTATTCAGTGAAGCTCTCTTGAGAGTGAAGGGCCTTTGATTAGGGAAATTCCCTAATTGGATAGGCCCTCTCATCATAAAATAGTCATAACATGTTGATTCTAGTTTTACCATTAGGAATTCCATTGCTTAACACAAATGGATTATAACAAGAATTTGATTAACCTAAGTCAATTTTAACCTGGAGATATATGGAACCATTGAAGAAAGATCAAGTAACCTTAGCAATCCTGGAGTCTGTGGAAAGAGGATGGGCTTTTGAATCATGATAGCAAAAATAAATATTATACAATTGAGTTTGGGTTTTAATATAATACCAATCTTCCAATGATGGCTAATACTTCTTTTCTCTGTCTCTCAAATTACATTTTAAAATTTTTATTATGAAAATAATCATGAATACACAGAAGAACTATAATGAATTCCCATGTATATCACCCAGTGTCAATAATTACCAATTTTTTTTGGTCTCCTCCACCTTTTTGTTTGTTTGCTGGGATAATTTAAAGCAAGTCCCACATATATTATTTTATCCATAAACGTTTTAGAATTTACCTCTGTCAATCTATTTTTATGCTGTTAAAATACCTATACATGCTAAAACAGTGCTTTATAATTCTAGACTGCCTTATTTCATTAGTTTATCACAACAATATGATAGATATTATATCAGTATTGAGCAGATTGAAAAAAACAGAGGTTTTGAGTGGTTAAATGCACTCTCAGGGGCAGTGGGTTTCAAATCTGGGTCTTATAAATATTTAAATCAATTTTACACTCTGTAGCAGATAATGACCAGACCAAGTAAAAGGCTATTCCTTGGGTATTTGACCTCAACTGCTCTGGGCAGAGGTTCCGTTCTTTTGGTCTTGTGATACCTGTGGACCAACTAAAGAGTGTGAGCATAGCCAGAGGAAAGTGGCCATTCGAGATGTGTATTAAACATGTCTTTTTATTCTGATGTTTTGATATCTGGGGTTTCGCTGACCCTGGAGAAACTGCTGTTCCCAGAGCTCCAGTTCCTAGAGATAGTAAAGGACTCACTTGCAAGCGTGCCTTTTGTATGCAAACTGACCAATCCAATGCCCATATTCCCCAACCACCTCCTTTACCTGGGTCTTACGCTCCAGACCACTATCTGCCAGTCCTAATTACCCCAGGGCCAGGTACCTGACAACTAGGGATAGCCCCTATGCCCTAGAGCCCACCAAAATTACTCAATGCAGCCAATCCTAAACCTGCTTTTTCTCACCCGTTCCTTCCAATAGAAGCCACAATAAAAGCTCTTGCCCACATTTCCCCCTCATTATTTTGCCGCTGGACCCTGGTACTTCCCCTGTGGCCCAGTGTGGTATGGCATGCCTCCTCGTCTTGGGAACTGTGAGTGTAACAAACTCTCTTTTCAATGACAGTCATCTCCTGATGGCCATACCTGAATAGTAATAAAACCTACATTTTAAAACAAGATGGTAAAGGCTGAGTAAAATTTCTGGGGCTTAATACCAAGGCTTGCTGCTGGAAGATCTGACAAGCTTAGTTGGAAGCAGGTGACAGTTCTGGGTCAGGTAACTGGGTTGGAGATCAAACTCTAAAAGAATAGCAATAGGGGACAGGCAATGAGGTCAACAGCATGTAAAGACATCATAATTGAATGGTAATAGTCAATCATTCGGTTATTTTGCTGGCTTCCCAAGATGGGCTAAATGCCGCAGGCAATTACATATTTTTTTAGGTATGACTATCACCTAGGACTACAGGAAGGCAGTGTTCCCTCACACCCTGATGTGGGTGCCTCCCCAATGTTTCTTCCCTTAGGCCCCCATTCCTGCTGGTCCTGCATATCCCATCCAGTCTTGCAATAGTCTACAGTGAGGGGCTATATCTGAGACTCTCAGTACCTGACTCTACTTCAGGTGTTTCCTCTTCTGAGCCTCTTGTTTTCAAGCTAACTCTTAAATTTTCAGCTCAGTTTGCATCTCAGGTAGAATTGTAGATCAGACACCACAGACCCTTCTAAATCCAACACCTTCATTTTACATATGAGGAAACTAAGCTTCAGAGAGGTAAAAGACTTGTCCTGAGAACATAGGCTGCAAAATGGTGAAGGACTTTTGACAGTAAGGTACACATTATTTTACTTATGCTGATAATATTTGGTAAAATCTGACTTCTATTATCATATCTCACAATAACAAGTTTTAGAGGACTATAAGTTACTTGGCTGTAGCACAATCAATATAACAAATATTTATTTTGATAACTGGGAAATTAATTATTCCCTTATGAAAAAAGTTTTTATAATGGTTTATGTCATATTTCATGATAATCTTTACACTGTATAATATGCTGGGTTTTCCTAACTTTTGCCTACATACACACAAATATAGTCACAAACACCCATAAACACACAACATACAAATACTGAATACTCACTCTCTTATTGCCTTTGCAAAATTCCTTAACTCAAATTAACCTATCTAGATGGATGGGGCAATACATAACAATTCATGTGTTAAAACACTTCACAATAACTCATTCATTATAGTATGAACTGCTTTTGACATAATGTCCTAAATGTATGTTGTCAGTTTAAAGAGGTATTTTATTATTTTGTACTGGTTCTGGGAAATACGTGGTTAAAGCTTCATTATTCAGTAATGAATTCACTTATCCAAGATGTAATCATGGCTTCAGGATCCATGTGCCTGTGCCAACTACTGAAGTGACCTGGGCATGTTAAGGAAGATTCCTGAGGTCAGTGATTCTCAAACTAAAGAGGCATGAGAATCACCTGGGGGGAGGGGGGGCTTGTTAAATCCACAGATCGCTGGGCCCCACCTTCAGAGGTTATGGGGTGGGCCCCAGGTATTTGCATTTCTAACAAGTTACTGCTGGTCAGGAGCCACGTTTGGAGAGCTATTGCCTTAGACAATTACTCAACTGAAGGTTATACAAAAAGAGGGGCTGGTAGGAGTTTTCTGTTTCCTTCAGAAACAACTCATGGGCTTGCAGTCTTATACCAAGCAGACTTACTATCGTCCCTGTGCCCTTATTGTGACCTGAAAGGAGCAGGCTCCAAAAACACACGCAAGTAGTAACTAAAGTCAGACAAGTATGTGTGAAACATTAGAACAGAAACACTAATACCCACAAGCCTTAATGCTTTAAAACAATCCGTCAGGTTTTACATGTCTTGTAATTTGAGGGTGAGGGATGGTTCTATATTCTTGTGTATTATCAGTTTGTAAGAAATGTGCAAAATTTTTGATAAACCTCCACTGCCATTGAGCATGGCTATCCTGTAATTTCGGTGTCTCTAGCACAAACGAAAGTAGGCTGCTTCTACTGTAAACTGCCTTTGACCACATATGCTATTGCTGATTTTACTGTGTTGATACTGTTGATCCTCATTATTCATGAATTCCATATTTGAAAACTTTCCTACTTGTTGAAATTTATTTGTAACTTCAAAATCAATACTCGTGGTGCTTTCCTGGCCACTTGTGGGAACGTGCAGAGCAATGACAAATTTGAGTAGCCCACGTGCTCAGTCTCAGCAGAGATCCAGCAGGGTGTGGCTCTGCCTTCTTGTTTCAGCTCTCACACTGCAAAGACACGTTCTTTTCTTGGCCTATTAGTGTCGTGTTTTTCACATTTTTGTGCTCTTCATTAGTGATCTTACTGTTTAAAATGGCCCCCAAACATAGTACTGGAGTGCTGTGTAGTATTCCTGAGGGCAAGAAGGCTGCCCCGTGCCTGTTAGACAAAATATGTGTCAAAGTAGCTTTGTTCAGGCATTAATTACAGTGCTGTTGGCCATGAGTTCAATGTTGATGAATCAATAATATATATTAAATAAGGTGTCTTTAAATAAAAACACACATAAAATAAAGTTATGGATTGATCAGTTGACAAACGTGTTATGACCAGATGCACCCTGGAACCTAACCTTGTATTTCGCCTAGGAGCAGTGATTGAGTATTGGCTGATCTGTGTTTGCAGTAGTTTCATAGAACATAACTATTATGAACAAGGAGAAATAGCTGTCTTGGATTTGCTGAGGACACCATGCTTAGTGAATTTTGTTCATCTGTTGATTAAATTTACCAATTCATTTCATGTTATCAGTACTATCAGGGAGCACAGTATGGTATTTCACTGATTTTTCCCCCTTCCTTAGTCTCCACAAAATATGAATATTTGGCTGCCTTGCTCTTATCACAAGACATGTGGGCCCCCCGCCCTGCAATGTCCACACCTTTGGACCCTAAACATTGATTGGGAGCGCCCCAGGGTTTCTGAGCCCAGCTGGTCAGGAGCCTGGAGAACTTAGGAGAAGTAACTGTGCTTAATATTGCTGCCCTCAAAATGGTGAGATTTCTTGGACTCAGAATGATTTTCCATTGGTTTCCATGTTCCTATGTTTTCAGAACATAATACTAATAATGCTTTCGTCTATGTCTTTTCCCACATCATCATGAAGTAATGCTCTGAAATGTGCATTTTAGGGGGGAAAGAATCCTGTGTCATAGAAAGGGTTTGGACATTGGATTATTTCTTCTACTCAAAAGAAGAAATATTTGAAACTGTTTCCCCAAGGAAACATTGCTATTTAGTTATGAAATAGTTAATAGATCTAAAAGTCAACCTATTAGCTGGATTTTTTTACCACTTTTCTAACTGAGCGAATATTTACAATAATTTAGTAAAACTATTGAACAAGTAAGAGATAATGATGATAATAATAGTTATTATTTATTGAGCCCCTTCCATGTTCCAGGAACTGTGCGAGGCACTTGTTACACACCTTGTTTCATCAGCTTCCCATCTTCCCTGTGTGAGAAGTAGCACTGTCCCCAGTTTACAGATAGCGTCACTGAGGCTCTAAGAGTTGAAAGAGAAATAATACAGATCACAAAGCTAGTAAGCCTGGACCCTAGTTTGCTGGTTGTCCCCCACTGTATCCCACTTGGCTTCCATCTTTGTGGAAGGAGAAGGGAGTCTGACTTCTCCCTCAGATATGATTAGCCAAAAGGTAATATAACAATGGAAAAGGCTGATTTTCACAAACTGAATGTTGATTGCAAGTCTGTGAATTTGGAGTGGACAGTACTTCTGGCTGAGAATAGATTGTTGTCATGCCTTTTGATACTGGTTGATTGGAAGCCAGTGAAAGGGTGTTCTGACATAGCAATTGAATTAAAATTTTTATGTTCTCAGTTTTCTCTTTTACTAGATTCATCTTGGGCTCTGAAGTGTTCTTGCCTTGAACACTGCTCTGAATAAAGTAACGAGGGAACAATACTTTATTTCTTCTTCTTTTTAATCAAAATGTCATGTCCTTGAAAAGAATTCTCCCTTAAACATCAGCAGTCTGCTCTTAGCTTGCTTTATGGTGTATTTATATATGTTTGGGGAAGTCTTTCACAAACTCAAAATTTCTGGAAAGAAATAAATTCTCATTCTCAGTCTCTTTTCACTCAGAACAGCAAACTCACACAGCAACAATAGCTTAATCTTATTCAATTTCTAGACATTCACTTCTAATCCATGAAGAGCTCCTAAATTAGTATTATGTTTGCCGTGTTAGATGACTTGATATCCTAAATAAGATGAGGGATGCTGTACAAGGGCAGAGCCTATTGCTTAAATTATTTGAGTCTGGTTTAGTAAATGCTGTATTACTATTGTATTTCAGGTTCCTTAGTTAATCTAAACAGTATTGAATAAGCGCTTCCGTGACTCTCTGATTTATATATTCATATGGGGATTCTGTAGATTCTAGCACTAAAATAGACATGCAAGAGCATAGATTTGGAGCCCAGTCCCAGAAGGTCTTTGGGCCTCTAGGTGTTGGTCATGAGACAAAGCACAGTTCCTGGCATGTGATCAGTGCTCTGTAAATTTATGTTGACTTAATGACTGGGCTGAGACCAGGCTATGAAGGAAGGCTACATCACTGTAAATTATGTGTCAATTGAGATTTTGTGAACCAAATCTCATTTTGAATGCATAGTAAAAGTTTGTTATATTTAGGAACTTTGCCTAGAATTATCTGTAAAATGAAGAGCTACTTCCTACTCTGTAACTTTTATTGTTTTTAAAAAAATTATTGACTGTACATTTCATAACTGTGACTCATTTATTTTGCAGTTGGGAGTTTGTAACTCTTAATCTCCCTCATCTATTTCTCTCCTCCTCTCACCCACTCCCCTCTGGCAACCACCTGTTTGTTCTCTGTATCTGTAACTGTATTCCTGTTTTGTTATATTTATTCATTTTCTTTGTTTTTAAGATTCCACATATAAGTGAAATCATACAGTATTTGTCTTTCTCTATCTGACTTATTTCACTTAGCATAATGCCTTCTAGGTCCATCCATGTTGTCACAAGTGGCAAAATGGCATTCTTTTTTATAGCTGGGTAATATTCCATTGTGTGTGTGTGTGTGTGTGTGTGTGTGTGTGTGTGTGTGTGTATAGATTCTAGCACTATATATATATATAAGAAGATATTTGTATTTATATATTTATATATGTATAAAATATCTTATTTATGCATTCATCTATTGATAGGACTTAGATTGTTTCCATATCTTGGCTATTGTAAATAATGCTACAGTGAACATAGAGGTGCATGTATATTTTCTAATTAGTGTTTTTTCATTGTCTTTGGATAGATATTCAGGAGTGGAACTGCTGAATCATGTGATAGTTCTATTTTTAATTTTTTGAGGAATCTCCATACTGTTTTCCATAGTGGCTATACCAGTTTATATTCTCACTAACAGTGCGTAAGTGTTCCCTTTTCTCCATATCCTCACCAACACTGGTTGTTTGTTGTCTTTTTGATAATAGCCATTCTGACAGGTGTGAGGTGATATACTATTGTGGTTTTGATTTGCATTTCTTTGATGATTAGTGGTGTTGAGCATCTTTCGTTCCATTCTGAAAGCTGAAGCTATTTTTGCTCTTTCAAAGATTTGACAGTGACTTCTCAAACAGCTTTTCATTTAGAAAAGTCTTTATTTTATTTCTTGATTTTCAGACTTAAAAATACTTAAATGAAAGCAGCAAAAACACTTGAGCTTTGCTTGAAATTTGATCATGGAAATCTCGTTTATATTATCTTTAACACCTTTTTTATTTCTTAAATTAAATTAAAAATTTTAAGTCGAAGTGCAGTCAGTTACAATGTGTCAGTTTCTGGTATACAGCACAGTGTCCCAGCCATGCATATGAATACATATATTTGTTTTCATACTCTTTTTCATTAGAGGTTATTACAAGATATTGAATATAGTTCCCTGTGCTCAGACACCTTTTTAAAAATAACTTTCATGATCAGAACATTCTATGAAAATCTAGATAAGGCTAAACTTGTTTAGATACTTTGAGCTCAGTACTTAACCAAGTAGATGTGGGGAGCATAGAAGACAAAGCCCTTTCTCTATTTAGGAAATGGAGACTTGGGGAAATGCACAATGTGATTTGAAGAGCATTGGTATGTGTTTCTTTATAGCAGCAAATTACATTGAAATGGCCTCTCCTCTCCACTCATCTAGTTAATGAAATATGAAAGTAATATTTCTCCACATAGAAGCGCACCAACTCTTGTCCTGCTAGCTAGGAGAAGGGTAACAGAGTATGACAGTTTGTGAAAAGCCCCAACTAAATCCTTTCTAATTAAACTCTATAGCTATCTTGAAGTGAGTGGATGCTCACAGGTAACCAATGCAGGAATCCATGTGTTGGCAAGAAGCCGCCCCCAGCTCAAGTATCCGGACCTACACTCCACAGGGACAAGCATAAGAGGGTAGGAGTTTTACAGATTATCCTTTATTTATCCAGTGGCTTTAAGAAAATGAATCATGCTTTTAATTATCCCTTTCAGTTTATCATTTTAAGGGCACTTGTGGGTCTATAATATGGATTATGATATGGTAGACCAAAAGGAATCTCTATAGATGTTAAATGAAACTATGGATGGAGATTTATTCAGTCAACTGAAGGGAAAGTTGTTTACCAAGGGGGCTATATACAAATGATACATTATGTATAGGCTGGTATGAACTACTATACAAACATAGAATTAAAATACGATAATAATTATTTACTTTCCTAATTAATTGCTCATTTAAGCAACTTCTGCCTCATTTATAGGAAATCTCTTTTCTTCTTCTTTCCTCTGCCTCTTTGTTAAATTATACTGGGATCCTGGTGGCTTACACAGTCAAAAGAGAAGGGAGGGTCTATCCAGCTTTACCCAAGTGAGGAGACTGGAAGCTTGTGAGTTCACCACTGCCCTTGCTTCCTGCTGCCACAAGGGGGAGATGCTGCAGACTCATCCTTCATGGTTCAATAGATTCCAGGGTCCCCTGCTGCAGTGATACTTAGGGAACAGGATCTCCAGTGAAATCAGCTGGGTTCTTTGAGGGAGAATGGTCTCAATTCCTCCGTTCTATGCAGCGTTCCCCAAGACTGGGATCTCAAGATTGCACCTATTGGTGTTTAGTTCCTTCAATTCCCTTACACAGCTATCTCCCAGGTTATTAGTTGACTGATTACAGCTGGTTCTGACACCTGTCAATCATGATTCCTGAACTGTCATCTTTCTTTTCTCCCTAGTCAGCATTTCCTTCCAAACTCTCAAATCATAATCCCCCTTCCCCAGGATATTGGAACTAATAGTCCACTCTTCTGATGGAGGCTACTTTGGTCATTTCAAAGGGCCCTACATTTGCCCATCTGAGGGAGATTCTCACTTATGCTTGGGCACTGGGTTACCTCCACTAGTGTTAAGTAAAGTCAAATGTACAGTGTAAGAAACCAGCAATTATAAGTATCATTGTCAGGGTGTATGTCATTCTTGTAAGTAATGTTAATTAGCCAGAACCATTGTTCAGACAGCAATGTGTAATCAGGTATAACTGAACCATTTAAAGAACTTCAAAAATGTGCTCCTCCATCAAGGCAATGAAAAAACTGGCAACAGTTGTCAGAATCAACTTTTTCAGAACTCTGACTTGAAGCAACTCCAGACACATTTATACAAAACAAAACAAAACAGCTGAATCTCTGTAGGAATAGTGAACTTTGCAGTGTTTAATTTATCCAGTTCCCATCCCCTCTTCCCCAGCTCCGTGGTCACCTTGAAAATAGAGTATTGATTATACTCTATTCAAAGTTATTATAAAATTTTGGCTACATTCCCTGTGCTGTACAATATATCCCTGTATCTTATTTATTTTATACATAATAGTCTGTATCTCTTAACCCCCTACTCTTATTTTGCCTCTTCCCCATCACTCTTCCCACTGGTAACCACTAGTTTATTCTCTGTATGTGTGAGCCTATTTCTGTTTTGCTATATACACTCATTTATTTTTTTGGATTCCATATTTAAGTGATAACATGCAGTATTTGTCTTTCTTTGTCTGACTTATTTCACTTAGCATAATACCCTCCAGATTCATCTATGTTGTTGCAAATGGCAAATTTTCATTATTTTTATAGCTGAATAAATTCTGTAGTATCTATCTTTCTATCTATCTATCTAAATCAGATCTTTATCCGTTCATCTGTTGACGGACACTTAGGTTACTTCTGTATCTTGGCAATTGTAAATAATGCTGCTATGAACATTGAGATACATGTATCTTTTCAAATTAGTGTCTTTGTATTTTTTTGATACATACTCAGCAGTAGAATTGCTGGATCATATGGTAGTTCTATTTTTAGTTTTTTAAGGAACCTCCATACTATTTTCCATAGTGACTACACCAGTTTACATTTCCACCAAACATGTACTAGGGTTCCCTTTTCCCCATATCCTGATCAACATTTGTTATTTGTGGTCTTTTTGACAATGCCATTCAGACAGGTGTGAGGTGGTATCTCCTAGTGATTTTGATTTGCACTTGCCTGATGATTGGTGATACTGAACATCTTTTCATGTACTTGTTGGCCTTCTTTCCTAGTTGCTTAAAGTAGAAGGTGAGAGTATTGGTCTGAGTTCATCTTTTTTAATGTAGATACAGCTATAAATTTTCTTCTGAGCCCTGCTTTCACTGCATCCCATAAGTTTTGGTATGTTGTGTTTGCATTTTCATTGATCTTACAGTATTTTCTAATTTTCACCATAATTTCTTCTTTGGACCCCTATCTCACACCATATACAAAAGTAACTCAAAATGGATGAAAGAAGAAAATGTAATACCTAAATCTATAAACCCTTAGAAGAAAGCAAAGGTGTAAATCTTCATGATATTGGACTAAGCAATGGTTTCTTAGATATGAAAACTCAAGCACAAGCAACCAAAAAAAAATTAAACTTCATCAAAATTAAAAACCTTTGGGATGACTGTGTCTCAGTCAATTGGAGCTGTGATAACAAAATGTCAGACTGGGTAGCTTATAAACAATAGATAATCATTGCTTTGTTATGGAGTTATGGAGACTGGAGTTCTGAGATCAAGTTGCCAGCATGGTTGGGTGAGGGCTCTCTTCCCCATCACAGACTTCTTGTATCCTCACATAGTGGAAGGAGCTAGGGAGCTCTGTGGGATCCCTTTTACAAGACTGATCCCACTCATGAGGACTCCACCCTCATTAATTAATTGCCTCCCAAAGGCCCTGTGTACTAATACCATCACCTTTAGGGGCTAAGATTTCAAAATATGAATTTTGGGTGGAAACAAATATTCAGACCATAACAACACTATCAAGAAAGTGAAAAGACAGCCCACAGAATACAAATCATAAATCTGATAAACTCAACTTAAAAATGTAAAAGATTCAGAAAGACTTTTCTCCAAATGAGATATATAAATGGACAATAAGCATAAGAAGATACTCAAAGTCATTAGTCATTTGGGAAATGCATCTCAAAATCACAATAAGATATCACTTCACATCTTCTAGGATGGTAATAATAATAATAAACGGAAAATAAAATAACAAACATTAATGAGGGTGTGGAGAAATTTTAATGCTTATACATTGCTGGAAAATGGTGCAGCTGCTTTGGAAAATAGTTTTGCAATTCCTCAAAAGTTAAGCTTGATGTTACCATATGATCCAGGAATTTCACACCTAGAATTAAAAACATACATTCACACAAAAACTCATACATGAATATTTGTAGTAGCATTATTCATAATAGCCAAAAAGTCAAGATAACCTAAATGCCCATCAGTTGATGAATGGATGAACAAAATGTGATATATTCATACAATGGAATATTATTCAGCCATAAAAAGAATGAAGTAATGATACATGCCACAACGTGGGTAGACCTTAAAAACATTATGCTAAGTGAAAGAAGCCAGTCACAAAAGGCCACATATTGTATAATCCTATTTATAAGAAATGCCCAGAATAGGTCAAGCTACAGAGACAGAGAGTAGATTAGTCTTTGCCTGGGGATGGGGACAGTTTGGAATTGAAAATGACTAACATTGGATATGGGGTTTCTTCTTGTGATGATGAAATGTTCTGGAATTAAATAGTGGTGATGGTTGTACAACTCTTTGAATATACTAAAAACTACTTTATTGTATACTTTAAAATGGTGTATTTTATGAGATGTGAACTATATCTCAGTTTTTAAAATCATAAAAATAATTCCTGAGATGAATTCTTTTATATAAATATTTCCATAGTCATTTAATACAATCCCATACATTTATAGACAAAGAATAAGGTAATTGTGTCAGAAGATCATTATTGTGATGCCACTTACCACTGGGTGAGGTTTTGCAGGATATTAAGGTGAATAGGGCTCTTGGCTCCTCCATAAAATGACACAGCTGTGCATTTAGGGTAACTAGACTTGCTTTTTCAAGGCTCTTCTGTATTTTCTCAGTCAGCTGTCATTTTTAAATCACAGAGCAATGCCTCCTCTGCAAACTTGATGCTTTTATTTGGACATTGCCTGGGGAACCAGATAATGAAGTAACATCTTAATGTCCCCAATATTCTGCTAGCTGATGTCTCCCAGGAAAATTTCCTTTAACTGATTGCCCACTTACTAAGTCTGCTGAATCTGTAACTCCCACTACCAAATGGCTGCAGTCCCACTCCTCTACGTTTTGTGTCTCACAAAATAAGACCCAGTGATGTGTCCACCTCTCTGCAGATCCCAGCAGCTGCCCTTGTCTCTGCTGTCTTTCTGCTCTGGCTGCTCATGCCGTTTCTCTGCCTTTTTTCTGCTGTTTCCACTTGCCATGTGGATATGGCCACCACCATGTCTGTTGGGACACCCAAAATGAAGCCAAACTATTCAGGATTGCAGCCGCTCTGAGCTTTCTCCCTGCCATTCCTTGATGGCATTTTCTGGGCCTCTGTCACTTACTTCTTTCTCTAGATGCTTGGGGAAACCTTCCATTTCTTGGGTATAGTTTTTAAAAAGCCATTCCATTTGGCTTCATTGCATTCCTAATGATATAGCTCTTTCGGTTTGACCATCTTTTGGAGTTTCTGGAAACACTTTTTGTTTTATGTCAAATCCATCTCACCTCCAGAAAGCCAAGAAATGGGTACCAAGAACAACTGCTGCCTGGCACAGTCTCACGTAGGCTAAACTACTCTAACTCAGGGTGTGAATAGTCTGCTTGGGCTGCCATAACAAAGTACTGTAGACTGGGTACAACAAAGCCATGAAATTTATTTCTCACCGTTTTAGAGGCTGGGAAGTTCAAGATCAGGGTGACAGCATTCTGTTCTGGTGAGAGCTCTCTTCTTGGGTTGCAGATGGCTGTCTTTGTGCAGTATTCTCACATGATGGGGAGAGAGAAAGGGGGTGGGGGCAGAGAGAGAGAAACCCCAGTGCTCGGGTGTCTTTTTTTGTAGGGGCACTAATCCTATCATGAAGGCCTCATCTTTGTGATCTCATCTAATACAATTTACCTCCCAAAGACCTCACCTTCAAATACCATCTCATTGGGAGTTAGGGTTTCAACATAGGTATTTTGGAGGGACATTATTCAGTCCATAGCAGAATGACTTTTTGATTTTTGTCTTCAGTGTTCCTGCTCTTTCTCCCTATAATCTGACTTCTACTGAAATACCCACCCCCTGATAGTCAGGTTTATCTACTTCTTTCCTATTGGGTTCCTGGACCCCAAGCAAGTTAAGGGATGTGACAAAGTACTTGTTTTAAGTGACTCCAAATATTCTGTCACAGTTACTCTTATTGGTACCCAGCTCCCAGGATAGCTCCCAATGATCCCCAGCACCTGGTATTCACACCCTATATAGTCCCTTCTGAAATTGCATTATCATTGGGCTGTGTGACTAATAGAATACAACAGAAGAGATGGTATCTCACAAATGAGATTAGGTGATAAAAGACTATCCTGGCTTCCATCTAGGGCAGATCTTTGTCTGTCTATCTGTCTCTCATCACTTCCTCTGGGGGAACCAGCTGTCATATCATAAGAATACTCAGGCAGTCTCTATAGAGTCCACATGGTGAGGAACTAAATTCTCTGGCCAACAGCCATTGTGGAACTGAGTTCTTCCTGCTAACAACACTGTGAGTGAGCCTGGAAGCAAGCTTCCCCACAGTTGAGCCTTTAGATGAGACCACAGCCCTCCCAACAACAGCTTGACTGCAATCCTGTGAGGCACCTTGAGCCAGAACCACTCAGCTAAGTCATACCTAGATTCTTGACCCAGAGTAACAAGGATAATACATAGTTATTGTTTAAAAGTGCTAAGTTTTGAGGGGTAATTTGTCATGCAGCAGGTAGCTAATACACACTGAGAAGTATTATTATCCCCAATTACTGAGTAAGATGTTGATAACCTCTAGACAGTTGCTGCCTAAGCCCTTATACGTCAGGTTCTTGTCGCAATCCTGTGAGGTGCACAGGGCAGGTATTAATATTCCCACCTACTGTATAGGACATTTTAAACCAGAAAGTGACTTGAGAACTTAGCAAGTTTGTAAATGTAGGATGGAGATTGGAAAATTGTAGTCAGCTGCCTGTTTCTTGAAATGGCCTACAAGCTAAAAATGATTTAAATGTTTATGTTTTAAATGGTTATATAAGAACCTCTATTATGTTTTTGATTTTACCTCTTAGCCTGTGATCAAATACAAATTAAAATACAAATTAAAACCTACAAAGCCTAAACTATTTACAATCTGACCTTTAAGAAAAATTGTCAACCACTGACTTGGGATCTTCATAATCAAATGAAACATTTTTAGTTTATTATAATGAAATTAAGATGAGGCTTTATTACAATACCCTTAAATATAGATTATCCTGTAAATATAGTTTTGTATCTGTCTCCTTTCCATCTAAACTTGTACTATGTTCTCATTATCCATCATTTTTCAAAAACATTGTTTTGATGCTTGCTTGCTGTTCTATTATAGAAATTTGATACAATTTATTTAAATATTGTTCTGTTGTTGAACATATAGAATATATAGATTGCTTCCACTTTCACTCATGAGAAATATAGCAGTAAAAAATCCTTGCACACAAATATTTACATTTTTGATTATTTAATTGGCATAAATCCCTAGAAATAGAATTACTAGTTCAAAAGTTACAAAATAAACATTTTTAAGGATTTCAAATGAATATTGCTAAATTGCCCCCAGAAAAGCTGTACAATTTACTCTTCCAATAATAATGTATGGAAATGCCTATTTTGGCACATCATTGGAAAATCTGGTTCTCTCTTAGATACATAGCCAACATTATGTAGAGGGTGTCTTATTTTAATTTGTTTGGCCAATGATTCTTTTTAAAAAAATTTTTTTTAATTGAAATACCATGAGTTACAATGTGTCAGTTTCTGGTATACAGCACCATGTCACGCATATACGTACATATATTCATTTTCATATTTTTTATTAAAGGTTATTATAAGATATTGAACATAGTTCCCTGTGCTATATTTGCTGATGATTCTTGACATTAAATTTTTAAAATATTCTTAACAGCATTTTGCATTTCTTGGTTTGTTTTCTATTTTGTGTGTGGGTACGTATGGATTTTTTGTCCCTTTTATTATTTAACCATACATCTTATTTCATAGACTTGTACATCTTCTTTAGACATATTATGGTATTAATGCTTGGTCTTTAAAATATTTTATGGGAATTTGTCTAAGTATTTTATGAAAAGGTTTTCAGTTAATTCTCTTGGGTTTTCTTGATATAATGAGTACATTTTAAGGTAGAATATATGAGTATCTACAGAATATACACGCTTTAAAATGTGTCACAGTGATAAGCACATGAAGTTCTTAAACTTGAAAGTCTCTGACGAAAGATAATACATGAGATAATCACTTATCAGTTGGGGAGAGTCACACACTAAGCTCTTTATGGAATTCATCTGCTCTAAGGTGGCATTTAGGTTGTGACCTGTTGGTGTTCTAGAAGAAAGAAAGTGATTGTACTCAACTTCTTCCTGTGAAACTGTGTGTATATCAGATACAGGGTCTAGAAATGGATTTGATTGGGGAAAAAATCAGGTCATATTGAATAGACATAAATTAAAACTACTCAGGTGTTTTCCACTCATTTACCACAGATACTTGCTATGGATACACAGTTCTATACTTACAGATCACTGGGCTCACGAACTTCTTTTAGATTTACAAATTGACGTGTTTCCCCTCCTGTTTGCTACTTCACAAATGTCATCCCTCTTTCTAATCATACTTCTATCCATGATCTCCATCACTGATGTAGCAGTTGGTAGACCAAGTAAACTTCTCAGAGCCCTACACACTTTTATAGGAGAAAAATCAAACAATCAAAGTAAACAGGACAGAAGACATGGTAAATTTACTTCATAATAGCCTTAAAGCCTGATTTTAATTTAGGCGACTTTGTTATTTATGTTTAAGCCCTGTTGCAGATGGAAATTCTCTTTTCCTGCCTTTCTTTTTGTCTTTTGTCAAGATTGTGATTATAGTCCCTTTGATCAGCTTGCTATATATATTTGAATTTCACTTATAAATGTCTTACCAAAATATAATGAAGAAAAAAGTGAGTATAGGGTATGCTGGGGCTAATGATAAGCCACTATTAGAATTTTACTACTGATTTTGTCTGTTGGACAAAAGTAGCTCCCTTGGGTGATTGAGAACTGACAAAAGGGTGATTCAGCTGGCACCATAGTTTTCCTGGGTAAATGATGGTGGTGGGCTTCGCTGAGTGATAGGCAGGTCAGTCAGTTCCCTAATTAGGAGGTCATCTTCATTACAGAAGGAGGCTGTATCTCTAACTACACTGATATGCAACAGAGGCTCCAGAGAGAGAGCTTCGTAAGGATAGAACGTTGCCAGCAGGAAGAATTGAAGACACTTTTTTTTTTTCCCATTCTGGCTTGTTTCCAAAGGCCAGGATGACACTAATTAAGCACAGAGGAGAGAATGACCCCTTGACTTAAGAGCTTATTTTGCTGCATTTTCAATTTCCTTCTGACATTGACATTCTAGGCTGCGTGGCTGCTGGTAACTATGGCAACATCTCCATTTTTTTATGGGCTTTCCTGGCACTCTCTTAGAGGATTATCTGCTTCAGGCTTCCTCGGTATCTTCCATTTATATTTTACTCCCATGTCTTAAAGAAAACATTCGATCGATTCAGATGCGAAT
Source organism: Camelus dromedarius (assembly GCF_036321535.1). Lineage (NCBI taxonomy): Eukaryota > Metazoa > Chordata > Mammalia > Artiodactyla > Camelidae > Camelus > Camelus dromedarius. The sequence goes on along the minus strand of NC_087445.1, from coordinate 46,112,683 downwards.
CCAGAACCAGTTACACTGCATTGTTTATCGCACCCCAGCCAGTACTTCAGTAGTTTAATTTATAGAGAGGTGATCAAGTAGGGAAATAGATGACAGGCACTTGGATTTGCCGGAGTCTCATTGTTTTACTACAACTCTTGGAGCAGTGGTACCTCTTGAGCAGAGCCTGGTTAATTTTAGCAGGATTTACTCATTTATGAGAGAACAGAATGTTCTAGTCTAAAAGTGATAGTGATGGGAAGTTCCAATGGTGGTTGAAGAATTTGAGACACGTTACAGCAATATAAAACCTGCCCTTACATTGCATTTCTCACATGAGCAAATTTGTTTTCCTAGAAGAAAACATGAAACACCATTCTTGTGCTCATTAAAACACTCAGTGGAAACCTGTGTCTGCATCCTGTGGTGCATGAGGTTTTTATATTTTCATCTAGGTTCTGCCAGAAATGAATAAGAACAATTATACAAAAACAGAGTCATGTCTATTCATTTACTAATAAACCATCAGGCGTGAGAGGCAGATCACTTTTCTGTGTGAAGCATTATGATTTCTAACTAAAATGTTTAGGATATTTCATTTCATTTCATTCTTGTGCAAGTAATATGAATCATTTGGCTCATCTGAGAGGCAGGACTGATTTTAGAGTGTGGACTCTGGAACCCAATTCCTGGGTCCAAACCCCAGGTATTTTATTAGCTGTGTGACCTTAGTGTAAGTCACTTATATCTCTCTGTGCTTTAGTTTCCTCATCAGCAACATGATGATGAAAATAATAGCAGCTACCTTAGAATCATAGGAAAGAATTTAGGGCCCTGGCACAAAGAAAGCACTCTGTAAGCATTAGGAAATATTATTTGTTTATAATGGCATTAAGTTTTTCTTTATTCCAAATAAGTATTATTTGTTGTACATAAAAGCTCATGCTACTGATTTAAGGAAAGTTGTCTATTTCTTTTGTTAATAAGCATTTTTTTTTTAAAAAAAGAAAACATTTATTAGTATTACTTGGCTTGAGTAAAACCATTATGAAGAATTTTGAATTTTCATTATTAGTACAGGGAAGACATTTCTTCAATGGCACCAGCTTAATCACTCACTGGAACCCAGTGAGATATCAGAATTTCAGTATTTATGGATAATAATGTGAAATTTAAAGTACCTCCAAGTTTTCTGTTATTAATTTGAAATTAGAGAAAATGTGCATTTTAAATATGACAGAAATGAGAGTTTTGTGCATGTATGTTTTTTAATTGAAAGGCAAAGATTTCTTACTAGATATGTGTGCTCTCACCATTATGGGTACTTGGAGAGTTATTTTAGGGAAAGTCCGTGGAAGCTTTTCCTTGCCCACGTTAACATTTAGAAGCACCCTCCATGGCATCCTATGTGAAATGTTCAAAATCTCTAACCTGGGTCATCTTTGATAGTGTGCACAGGCCACATGTACTATCTGGGTCTATCATCTGGGGAGCAAAGATGATAATACTTAGGATTTAAATTAGAAAGTTACTTTGCTTTTAATGTTGGCATGGCCGTATCTATGTGGAGCTATCTTATGTTTCCGTTTATGCTCTTCTGAGATTGATGACTGTGCATCTATGCAGTAGTTCTGGGGAAGTGGAAACACGTTTGCTGCAAACCTCCTTCCTCCTGTTTCCTTCACTTTCTGCTATTCTCCCCTCTCACCTGTCTTCCTAAGTCCCCCAGTTTTTGTATTGAAACCTAGTAACTAGCCCAACAGAAGAGTTTGCAACGCACAGAAGAATTAATGCTTTTGAAGGGCATCCATAAAATATTTAGCATGGATTTTGTTAAGTCAGAATTATTATTTTTAGGAAGTCCAACCCGAAGGCCAATTAAAAATGTTAATTAGTAGAGATTTTTGATGTTTCTGCCTATAGACTTACTTTCAAGAATTTGTTTCTTAGAAGTATAATTGGTTTATGTTGGTAGAATCATTGAGAGTGATTTTCTGGCGTTGGTGTTTTTCAATCATGTCACATGTGAAACTAATATGTGGCCAAAGCTGGGAGCCACTTTTCCAGGTCAGTGTTTCTCAGAGTTTATGTGCATGAGGATCACCTGGAAGACTTAGACTGTTGAGCCCCACCTACGGAGTTTCTGATTCAGTGGGTCAGGGGTCAAGTTCCCCAGATTTCTAACACCTTTCCAGGTGACGCTGATGCTGCTGGTCTAGGAGGATGCTCTGAGAACTAGTGATTTAGGTTATACAGCAATCCTTTGTCCTGGAAGAGGCTTTTTGACTCCTGAGATCTAGGTAAACATTTGCTTAAGGTTATCAAAATTCCATGCCCACAATTTTGACAAATTCTGGGGTGAGACTTTTGCGCTCATGTTCCCTCCTGTCTTCTCTTGCCTCTTGGGCTCCTGCTTCCTCTCACACGGTCAGTGTTAACTCAGCCTCTTCTAGTTCATTTGTGAGCAAAATAAACTTCAGTAAAAATGTTTCAGGAACCCTAGGAAGGGCTTACAACACTTTCACAAGTCGTTCCACTGGCTCCCTGACAGCCTGTACCTCGCTGGCTCCAGCCTCTCTCCATCTTTCTGTCTTCTCTCTCCTCTCCATTGTCTTCCTTATTCACTTGTCAGGAGAAAGAAATATCCATCCTGTCTGTGAAAAGTGGCAGAACTATCACATGTTATTCTGCAGAGTCTTTTCTCCTGCAAGAGTGTATCAAGGTGTTTTTCCAAACAAAGATGGTTCCATTCTGGGAGTAATTCTGGTGCCAGATATTAAGATAATGATTACTTTTACTTCATTATTATTAAATACACATCCAAATGATAATACTGTAACAATTATCTGGATTTATCTACTTTTACCATTTTTCTAAGAATCTGGAAATGAAAGTCTGACGCCTTTAGATTATTGCCCCTGTCAACTTTACTTTTCTGCTCGATTTTTATGGGTCTGGAAATTTTATTAGGTGTGTTCATTGTGTTTCAGGAAGTTTCATTTACAGCCTCAGCTTGGTTGGGAAGGCAGGACCAGTAGGTGAGGAGGGATGGGGTGGGGTTAGTGGATAGGCAGGGCCACAGAAAATATGAGGGCTGAATTTTTGTAAACTTCATAAAAAGTACATTTCACAAACTATTCTAATAACTTTTTGTCCCCTTTTCCTTTCCAGGGTTTGTTCATTGGCTAATTATGGTCATACTAGTTTGGAATGTGTGAAATTCAGTTTCTGCAAGCTTGTCACCTGGAATGTGGTTAAAAAACTGTAAAAACTGTAGATGGTAAGAAAATGTTGATTTTGCCCACCTGTGTCTTTTTCAGTCTTAAATGTCATCATGAAGTGAAGAGGAAACTTGATGTTAGCTGTGCGTTGGTTTGTGCTTCTTTATAAATCCTCATGGTTGTTTCCATTTTATTAACAGAGTTCTAGCAATCATTAAATATTTCCCAGGAAACAGCTTCTGGCATCTTCTTTAAGACTAAACCAAGGTGACTTGCCGCTGACCATTTGTGGCCTCCCTTCCCTTGGTCCCAGCTCCTACTCTCCATCTTCCTGGGCTGCCCAGTGCCTGGGGTGGGGTTGGCCTAAGTAGATTTTGAAAACAAACAAATAACCTAAGCCTTGAAAAAAAGGACAAAAAAAGAAAAAGGCTAAACCAATTTTTCATGACCTCTCAAATAGCAGAAAATATGTTATTTCCTTTACTCTGGAATTCATAAAAAAATTCAGAAAAAATATTTGGAAGAAGTTAAGTGAAATACCTTTCAGTTATTTTGGCCTCTGTCCTCGGGACACCGTTTACTAGAATTATACACGTTAAGGAAATAAAAACAGTTCAGGAGTAACCAGAGTTGAAGTTACCATTTAAGTGTCCCATATTTCAAGAATTATTTTATTAGTCCTAGTCCACTCTGTGAAACCTGAGCTCTTTGAATGAAATCTAAGATTTTTGTAATAATCTTTCATGAAATGGGGGAATCTGTAGAACAAATAAGGGAATACATGGAACAAATACTTCTATATGGGGCCCTGGAACTTTTTAGGCTTCAAAACAAAATATTGGAATAGTCTGAAGAAATTCCTTTTGCCAACTGTAAATCTCTTGTAAAAATTAACTGATAATTTATTACTGGAAGACATGAATTGAGAGCTTAAAAGACATAATTAAATCTACATTGTTTTAAGAAATCATCTCTAAAGGTATGGCATTCTCAACAAATGTGTCGGTGGGCAAGAGTTCTATCTCATTGTATGGTGCACATGTGACTGCTTACTTTTTTTTTTTAACGCTAACTTAATTTTATTCATTCATCTTCTATAACATTAAAGACTTGTGAAGTAAGGAACACATATAACAACATAGAAATCCTGATTCTGTATTTCCAATTACTACATTAGTTAAAAATGAGTGTCCTAGTTCATTGCTAAGCTGAGACTCTTGGGTATTGGTGAAAAGAGCCTTATTTGAATATCTCATCCTTTGAATTCTGAATTATATGATGCTTTCCAGAGGAATAGGAATGGCTTTAGAGTTTCATAGATCTCCTTCTGACTGATCTAGTTTGTCTCATTTTGTACTTCTGGGAACAGGGGGTTTAATCTTTTTTTGGTCTAAAAAAAGGGATTAATATTTTAACATCTCTTCATATTACAGAACTGGGAACAACTTTCAGGCCACCCAAGAATGTACAATTTCTCCATTACTTTGGATGAATATAAATGTATCTCTGATCTAACAATGTACACATTTGCATTCCCAAGAGCTAAAAGTAATTTTTGAGTATTTGAAATAAAATTCATAGGCTTCCCTGGAAAAAATCCATTGTGGTCTTAGAATATGATCTGCCTATTGTTAGAATACATATCTGGGAAAAAGTTGAGTGTGTCCTGGGCAGCTCTAAAATAATTAGTAAATAGATAACAAGGAAATATTGACGTAATTATCATTCCAATATTACCAACATTAAAATGAACATAGCTGCCTAATAGTTGTGTGTAATTATTTATAATTTATTAAACCCTGCCTACTTTCAAAAAGGCTTTGGGACTTTCTATGGTTAAAAACGCTCATGACCACACAACACACGCAGCTGAGGAATTCAAAATGATACAAAAAAATTTTAATCAGAAACCAGCTTGAGAAAGAGCAGAAATGGAATTGAGGTCAAACTGAGTACCGCAGTTTAACACTAAACATAAGTTGAAATCACTGGCAGGGAAATTAGTTGGGAAACACCATGAAACCATGGTCCTCTTTGCCTTCTAAAAGGAGGCTAGGCAATTCTTCATTAAAGGCAAAATTAATACATTTTAAGCAGAATTTGTCATAGGATTCTTCTAAATTACTGAGGAGCCAAAAAACTTAACAACCAGACAATATTGCACAAGGTTCTGGTGAGTCGATATTTTCTTATTTTAAAAAATGTTAATTAAGTTACCGTTAATAGAATTTCCACTTTCTTCCTTCATCCTATCACCAGTCCCTTGTGATGACCTTAATTCTTTCCCTGTAAGTTGAATTGTTATGTTTTTTACTGGGTTTGAAGAAGTTTTAGAGGCACTGGAGCTACCTTCAGGGTGGAAGCATGGTTTGAAAATAAGGGGATTCTTTGGCATTGCATTACCTTCTTTTACTTCTTCATATAGAGCAGGGTTAGCAGACTTTTTCTGTAAGGGGTCAGAAAAAATAGGCTCTGCAGGTCACCTGTCTCTTGCAGCTGCTCAGTTGTGCTCTTGTAGCATGAAAGTGAATGGGCATGACTGTGTTCCAGTAAAACTTTATGTGTGCCCAGTGAGTCTCTCTCACAGCAGGGTCTAGCATCCTTACCATTGGAACACAGCTAGTCTTTAACTTCAGACATTCTCACTATTTCTTCACTTATGTGACAGATTTAAAAAAATGTATCTATGATTCTCAAGTTTGATGGTGTTGCTTGCCTTTGAAAAATGTGAAGTACAAGTCAAGGTTACTTTAAAGACTTTTCATTCCTTTATCACACTTAGAATCTAGGCTCACCTGTATCCACTCCACATAATCTATGGCCTGTCTTTTCCTTTTTTTAGGTTGAAGATTCTCTGTCTTCATGGCTGCACCATTACTTCTGACCTGTGCAAAATAAAAGCAGCTTACAAAAGAGTATTTCATGACATGACTGCCCGTACCTGCTAATATTTTTAGGAAAATAGAATTTCTAGCAACAAAAACTTTGAAAATATACTTAGTTAAATATGAACAGAAAATTTCCCAATTAAATTAAGGTATTAATTATTTTTGAATTTAGATTGAGATAGCTAATCAAGGGGTAATTGCACATGAAATTATGGCATCTCATACAAAAATAATGCATTTTTATATGCCAAACATCTTTACCCCTTCCTGCCCAAATAATGATAAATTTAAAAAGTATGAAATTTTAAATATTTGTATTTTCTTGCTTGTTTCTATTATTTATTTGTAATGCATTTAAACTTTTACCTGAGATTACTGATTGGTACACGGCAATCTACTTTTCTCTAGTCACTGAAGAATGTATTATGAGAGGAGAATAAGTTGGATAACTCTGGAAGGAATATTTTCTCCCTTATAACTCACAGTTATTTAATTGTATACACCCCGGTTTTATGTGTACTACAGCCATGTCAAATGTGTTGATTGCTGCAGGACTTGTGTCAGGGCACTGCAGCGGCTTCTAGGTAGCCCATGTATTCTGTGGAGTCCTTTCACAAACTGCAGACAATGCCACACCCTTAGACTTGAGTCTCTGTAGAGAATATTTCATGCCAAGGAAAGAGTTGTGCGCTGCCTTTGGCTGGGTTACCCATACCCTAAGATGAGAATTCCCGTGGATGTGGAAGGTTAGGGGAATAGGGGAGGTAGAACCGGGAAGGGAAGTAGGACAAGCGACAGGTAATACTGACATCAAGCAATGTCACCCAGCAGCTGACTGTCTTAGTCCCACTGCTGAAAATTATGCAAGTCAACTCAGAGTTGTTCTACATAGAGAGCAAGGGAGCTTGAACACCATCCATTGTTCAAGGTCTGCTTCCAGAGGAGATACAAATTGCCAGGCACCTATGACTCTCTGGACACATAGGCAAAGCAAACTCTAGCAGCCTAAAGGCTGTTCTCCAACAAGTGACACAGGGGCCAATTGTTGGATGGAAATGCTCTGGGGATCTGAGGGGATGGGCAGAGCAAGATGACATTTGGTACATGCACTATGGAGCTATGGAGGGAAACATGCAGCTAACTTGTACCAGGACATCTGAGTTTGAATCCTAGTTCTACTAGCTGTGTGATTTTTTTTTTTCTTTGTTGCTGGTAGGAATGTGTAATTCCAATCACCTTGGAAAGCACTTAGTCAGTTGCTTCTAAAGCTAAACATTACCTACCATGTGATCCAGCAATCTCATTACTAGGAATTTACCCAAGAGAAATGGACACATATGTTCCTTCACACAAAGACTTTTATTCACAATAGCCAAAGCCTGGAAATTCCCCAAATGCCAATCAACAAAATAATGGATAAACACACTGTGGTATATATGTATAATATAACCCTACTTGTTACTAGAAAGGAATGCATTCCTGAAATATACAACAATATGAATTAATCTGAAAATGCTTATGTGGAGCAAAAGAAGCTAGGCACATTACAGTACATGCTGTATGATTCTATTTACATGAAACTCTGGAAAAGACACAATTATGTTAAATCTAACCTCTCAAGTCCTAGGTATGGGGCCCTCTCACAATGTGGCAGCTATTTCTTCAAGACCAGCAGGAGAATTTCATTCTAGGCTGCTCAGAGTCTTACATAACATAATGTAGTCACAAGTGTGACTGTCCCATCCTATTCACATGGCCTGGTCACTTTGAAAAGGAGGGGATTATACTGAGCATGTACATTAAGGAGTGGGAATGTGGGGACCATTGTAGAATTCTGCTTAATACAGTTGGCTTTGTCTTGATATCCAGAATTTGAACTGAGATGGATATTTTTCACTGTATTCAATCTTTTTCTCTATTTCCTGCATATATAATGTGGAATGCAAACTTTTGTCTCGACTGAGAGGTGCAAGCTGTATGAGACACATGATTCACCAGTGTGGGGAAAGGAGATGAGCTTGGTTATCACGTAATCAGAAGTTTGAAACTCAACACTTCTCATTCAGTTCTAGTACTGAACGCCGACTCTGCTCTGGTTTGTGAAATGGTGTTTGATACTGTTTGGAGCATTATAGAGGTATGTAATTTTTTTTTTTTTACAATGGAAGATTTACCGGAGTCTGACTGCCAGCACATATGCACATACAACAATGCTATATATTGATTACAGAAATAATATGTAATTGAAGAGGAGTTTCAACTGGGTCCATAATTCTCTATCTTCTAAAAAAATAGATCTGATGCAAATATGATACCATGTTCATATTGGCCACTTTCTGGGTTCATGGACGTTATTTTCTTTCTTCATATTTATTTAAAGAGTAAGTACATCACTATGATGTAAATTCGCTGACACATTGTTTTTTGTAAAATTTTCAAAAATTTCCTGTAACTTCCTTAGGAATAGTAACCCCTGAGTAGATACTCATGAGAAAACTAAGACACAAGATCTTTTGGGGCTGTGTTTGAGAAAGTTCTTGAACTTACTAATTGGTCCCTCAGTGGAATGCCATTACTTGGATATCTAGTTCCATCTTAACAAGCTTATCAGATTTTTCTGGGGCAGAATAACTTCAGTGTTAAGTCAGGCTCTGAGGAAGGCTTTTGTACCTGCAGGGACTACTATAGGGTAGATTACAATAGGCTTCCATTAAAAGCCTTTCCCATTTACTGGGTGAAGAGGAGGTTAAGGGGTGGTGCTCATTCCTTGTTACAGAAAGTTAGGTCAATTTATGATGTACTGAAAAGGATAATTTCTCATTATAAAAGGATAATGACTCATTATTCTAATCATTGTCTATCATGAGATTTCCCAAAGTATGTTCTCAAAGGCACTAACTCTGTGGAAACAAAAACAAACCCAAACCCAAAACTAAAGGCTTCCATAGTCAAATACATTTAGGAAATAATTAGATTAAACACGTATAAACAGCTTTTTTTTAATCTCTTCCAAGAACCGACACAGTAGGATTCTTTTCCAAATTTATTTGTGTTTTAAAAATGTATTTGATCACAATAGTATCTTCTCACTCTTTTGAGAAACAGGCTCTAACAAGATTATCTCTGATTTTTAAAATCCTTGAGCAGCCACAAAGCAAGTTGATTTTTCTAAAGTTATGCCTTTTCTACATGTGGGGTTTTTTTGTGGGGTGGGGGGTGGTAATTAGATTTAGTTATCTATTTTTTTCCTTGGAAGTACTGGATTGAACCCAGGACCTTGTGCATGCTAGGCATGGGCTCTACCACTGAGCTATACCCTCCCCCCATGCCTTTTCTAAAAAGGTACACACTCCTTACCTAACAATTCACTGGCTCTCAAAGGCTGCTCTGTTATCTCCAATTTCTCACTAGCTGTTTCTGGATGCTAAGATAGAAAAGAAATGCCTCCTATTTCTTTCTTCTCCTCTCTTCCCTCTAATTGTTAAAAAAATTAGAGACAGATTATATAACTTGGCTTTCCTCTGCATATATTGCTGGGGGTATTCAAAAACATTCCTTAGTACCTTGTGAGGTACTTTAAACACTTAAAAACACACAAGGCCACCTAACAGGACTCCTTTAGTAATCTTTTTATAAGCTAAAGAGTCCTTTCATAATGTGAATGATTCCTCAATAGAACAGACTAGAAAGTCCAGTTCATGGAAAAGAGATGTTGAATAAACAGTGTGGAGAAAGCCAAGAAGAAATTCAGAAAAAAATAAAGTTGAGTCTGCAACTCACACCAGACCCAAAATAAATTCCAGATGAATCAGAGTTTTAACATGAAAAATAAAGTAGTGAAAAAGACTAAAAAAGAAAAGAAAAAAGCATTCCTGTGGCCTGAGCTGACCTAATACATGTTAAGCTTTGTCCTTGTAAGTGACAGGTCACAATGAAATTGTGGAAACTTTGGTAGGAAAAGCAGGATCCAACTCTTCCCCTGAGGCTGGGAAATGGTTTGGTTAGGCAGAAGAGAAAAAAGCTAAAGAATGTTTGATATTTACATTTTGTCACGATAATAAGGAGCTATCGAGTTAATCATGTAATTAAATGTGGCATATTTGAGTGACAGAGTCCTGATGGAGGCTAAAGGGAGAAATGTTTGGATATATAAGATGGGACCAGGTTTCAGAGGATTTCGGATGTCCAGATGAAGAGCTTAGCCTTGGTTCTCTTTTTGTTGGGGCACCTCTGGGGGTTGATCGGCTAGGGTGCAGGCGTTCTCAACCTCAGGGCTATTGACATTTTCAACCAGGTAATTTTTTGTTCTGGGCACTGGGCCTGTGCATCATCAGATGTTTAGCAGCATCCCTGGCCTCTGCCTGCTAGATACTAGTAGCATCTACTCCTTTTCAAATTGTGACAACCAAAAATGTCTCCAGATATTACCAAATGTCTCCTGGGGAACAAATTACCCCTGATTGAGAAGCACTGACCTCCAGAGTGAGAGAATAATTGGTGTTTACAAAGGGCTGTTCAGGAGGTTGACAGGACAGGAGCCTGAGCAAATGTATTAGAAGCTAGGTATGGTCAATTGTTACAGTAAGGGTCTCCAATAGAGTACATCTCCCTGTATCCAACCTTGTATAATCCCCTCCCCCAATGACTTAGGGCTTGGCCACATGACTTGCTTTGATCAATGGAACATCAACAAACATGACACAAGCTGAGGCTGGAAGAGCATTTGTGCATAGGGACTTACTCTCTTGGAACACTGCCACTATGTGACAAAGCCAGTACATGTCCAGCTAACAGGCAGGACCAACTTCCAGACATAAGTGAGGCACTCTAAGACCATGCAGCCACAATAAAGCTACCATGACTATATGATCTCAGGCAAGCCAGCAGGAAAACCACCTACCTGATTGATGGCAATGAAGTTATGCAAATAAAATGGCTGCTGTTATAAATCACTAGGTGTATGTTGTATTGTGGTAAGTGCAATGAAAGGTTATAGTAGGTCTGGAGTAAATTAAAGTCAGTGGAAATGAGAAGATGTGTACACACAAGACATTTGAAATAATCCAGGTTTCCTGATGATTCTTCAATGAAGGGGCTTATCAAAGAATATAAGAATTTAGAGTTGAGTGCAAAGTTTAGAGGGAGTTAAGCTGCATGAACAGTCTTCAAGAAAGCACTTCTGCCTAAGCAGTGAAAAATATTAACTAATCTATTTTGAAAAATACAGTTGTTTCTTAATTGCTGACAGAATAATGATAATAATACTTCAAAGATTCAGCTTAGTAAGTACACTTGTAAAGCTTTAAAGGCATTACCAAGCTAGCCACTTTTTACTTTAAATGGAAAAATCAATCTTTAAAATAAACAGGAAATCACATAAACCCAAGATCAATAACAATTTATATTGCACTAATAAAAAATTCATTTCGTTGTATAGAACTATCTACTTGTATAGAACTATATTCATTTAGCAATTAGATTGCTAAGACCGGGGCCTCTCAATAGACTGCCTCTCGTAATTTACCAGTTAAATTTACAGATGGCGATTATCAGTGGTATTTACAGCTCGATGGGGGCTGAGAGTGTTGCCCTTATTTACTGTACTATTCAAGAAGAAACAGTTTCTTAGATGTTTAGCACTTAGCTTTCTGTTTAAGAACACCAGCTTGAGGAAATGTCAGTCAAATCCTCTATTTTTATTATATTAAAAACAATCGAAGTAATAAGCAATAAAGAGAATCCAGAATGAGAATAAATAGAATAGAGAGTCATAACTAATAGAAATGGAAACATACAAAAGCCTAAAAAGTGGAGGGAACTGATGCGAATAAAGTAAAAATCACCCATATACATTTTCACAGGCTATGAGGATCCAAAGGGAACATAGACATAAGTCATAAGGCAGAGTGAGGGTCTCGTGAAAATAAGACAAGATTAAAAAAAAAGATTAAAATGGATGAATTTTAAAGATCATATACCCATTATGCAGCCAGTACTAAAGCATTGTTGAAATAAGTGTTTGAGATCAAAGGGTAACACATGTATAATTTCCATAAGATTTGTTTAAAGAAAAAAAACTACCTCAGTCCTTGTTTAAAATTGCTGCCTGCCAAGGATGTTGGTTAATTTTTCTCTCAGGTTGAGGAGACAAGGACTGAGAAAATTATTTGGATTTGAAGATCTGGAAGATCTGTGTGATTGCTAATGAGCATTAACTATTTGGACCTAATGTTGGACGAACATGAAGCAAAATCAGAATGGGGTATTGTGCTAAATCTTGTACTTTGGTCTGTGAGAAAAGTTTTCCCTTTTCCGGAATCAGCAAAGAATAAAATACACATAACTAAACAGTTTGGAATCCTACCCCCACCTTCCTTTTCCCCTTTCCCCAACTCCTAGGGCCCCAAACCCAGGCTCCAGAGCCCTGCACGGAAAGCACAGCGGGGCTCTGGGACGCGTGGGAACCCGAGCAGGGCGCTCCTCCCAGGCTGGATGGATTCGGGCCCCGCTGGAAGGTGCTCGCGGCCGCTTGGGGCGCTGAATCGCAGGCGGCCGCTGCTGCGCGGTGCGCGCGGCCAAGGGCGCGCTGTCACCGCTTCGGGGCTGGCAGAGTCCGTCCGGGATCAGCGCGAGGAGCCGCGTCGCAGAGTGCTGTCCCGACCCAGCCACACGCCCCGCACCACCTGGACGTTCGGGTGTGTGGCGGAACCAGCCAGAGTGGCCGAACTCGCCGCAGGTCCTTGGGGCAGCATGTGGCCTCAGACTCCCCGCTGTCGGTGCGGCCAGCCGAGGTGGACTGCGCGCCCCGTTGCGCCCGAAGCCCTCTCGGTCATCCCCGTCAGGCAGGATGGAGGTGGGCGGGGACATGAGGGAACTGGCTCTGCTGCGCTCCGCCTTCGTCGCCTGCGACGCAAACAGCTCGGGGCGATTGGAGCGCGAGGAGTTGAGCCGGCTGTGCGCAGAGCTGCGCGTGCTGCGGGCGGACGCCGAGCCCGTGTTCCAGCGGCTGCACGCCGACCACGAAGGCGCCATCACATCACCTTCCCGGAGTTCGCGCGCGGCTTCCGCGGGGCCCGCCGCGGGGGACGGCTCTGGGGCCAGAGTCCGCCGCGGCCCAGGCTGTATCCGACGCCCGGGGACAGCGAGGAGGACGAGGGCGACCAGGACGCGGCGGCGGCGGCTGTGGCCGCCCCCTGGGACCTGGCGTGCCCCAGCTGAGCTTGACAGTACTTCCAGTCCAGGCGCGACTTGGGTTCGAGGCCAAGTTCATCCCCAGGTGCGTGTGAGGTTTGGAGGGCGGGAGGTAGTGGATGTGTTTCCTGTCCTCTCTGGGGCACTGCCGTGTCTTCCTCTTACACTGCGGGACTTTGCGCACTCTGAGTTGCTTTTCTCCATTCATCGACTCACTTTAATTATTTCAAGATGAGGTCCCCTAGAGTTAAGGCAAGGGGATGCGTTCAGAGTCAGAATCTGGGGAGAAAGTTTTACTTGCTCATATATGAGCCCTGCAAAGGGCACTTAGTTAACACTGGCCAAAGTGGAATCCGCAGTGTGCGGAGATTCTTCCGTGACACGGGTTTAGGAGCGCTCCCCGCACCTTCACGGCATAATTGAATCTAACCTCCTACTCTAGGCCCCGAGGCTGCACCAAGCGGCCACCCTGAGCTTTGACCCGGACCGTTCGTTAGCCAATTTGGCTTTCTCTATAGTAGTTTTTGTATTTATTGTTTTCCTGCTACTGTGTAGAAACCAAGACGTTGTTGTGCATTTTATTGCTGCACACAAATATTCTTTGATGCCTACTGTGTGCTAGATATTTCACAAGTTCTTTCGTATAATTTTCAAAATAATCTTGAGGGCGTAGACTTTCTTATCTGAGTAATGGAGAAATTTATACCTAAAGACGTTAAGGGACTTGCCCAGTTAATAAAAGAGAAGCATTTGATTCAAGACGTTGTGAATTGAAAAACTCGCTTTTTGTACCACAGAATAAAATGATAAAACCATATGATAAACTCTCTACTCTTCTGGCTCTGACAGAAATAACATAACTTCAACATCGAGTTACTTATCTTAATTCTCAGGCGAAAAGGGGATGCCTGCAGGTTTCCGGCATGGAGGGGAAGATACTCAGGTTTTATTGAGTTTAATTTGCATCTGTCTCTGCCTGGAGTCATGGTGTTTCTTGAGCTATTTTGACTTCTTCCTCAGGCACTATAGTATGTTAATTCTATAAAATGTTTTTCTGCTTTCTGGATTTTCATTGAAATTTTATGGATTTCTGGCTGTCATTATTAGGAAGATCTGAAAGCATCGTTTTGGTTGGCAGTTCACATATCTGAGACAAAAGACCCAGAAAAGGAAATAGCCCTGGAAGGCAGCAGTGGGCTGGCTCACCCCTTCACTGCTTAGACCTGTAAGGCTGGAGTCCTCACTTCCTCCTCTGCCCAGTTTCTCCCCCAAGTTTGGAAAGTTTGGGGGATACTGGGCATGGAACGTGACTGATTGCAGTATAAGAGGGATTGTATAGGAAAGTGGGTGTAATGACCATCTTTTCTATTATTTTCAAATGAGTGAAAATGCAGTGTCTCCAGGAGGGAAGTAGAAAAATTTAAACTTTGCTATAAGCCCTATACCCCCAACCCATTTTTGTGTTGTTTTTATTTTTTTCTTTAAAATCCATTGATCATTACAAAAACCCAGGAAATTTAACTAAGGAGAAAACAAATGTTCAGCTGAGATCTAAGATCCCAGAGCTACGGAGGAGACATGGCACTAGACTGCTGGGTGTGCGGGAGGGGGTGGAGGGATGGTCCCCATGGGACAGCTTCAGTCATGAACTTTGAATCATCTTTTATCTGTAACTTGGTTGGGGTCCAGCTAGTTGAAAAAGGTAGCAGTATTAGGAATAAGGAAAGGTGAGCCCACGTCATATTTTATACACACCCGCATACACACGCACACATACACACACACTGAACTATTTTCAGTGTTGTTAAATCTCGGTAGCAAATATTTGACACTTAACCTTTAAATGATCAAAATGACCTTCTTAGTTAGGGTCAGCATACAAACCAGGACTTAATATTATTGGTGACATTATTATTACCAGGATGCCCTTCCAATTCTTGAAGTTATTAAATTTAATAGCACTGGTGTCACCTGGTAGACTTGTGTCCTGAGCCGCACCCCTGACTAATGTGAGATTGACAAGTACAGTATTTGCCTTCCGTACTTGTTCAAGTGGAAAAGGGCTAAATTGAGTTGCTTCATCTGATTGAACTGTTCTGAATGAACATGAACTGCTTTGGTAAGTTGGGTGGCTTCCGTTCCACCTCCTCATACAGCTGTTCCCCTTCTCTGCCTCCCATTTAAATGTGATAGCAATCTTTTGTTACTGACAATGCCATTGCCATTATTTCAGCCAAATTAATTCTGCAAACATTACCGAATGCCTGTTTTCTTCCAGGCACTGTCTTATGTACTGTCGTAGGTCCCTGGAGACAAAGAGAAGGAGGAGATGTGGTTCATGCCCTCAAGAAATTCAAAGTGTGGGTGAAACATTTCTCAAAAATTTCCTCAAAGAGCTTGTAAAGGCAAGAGAGTTATTTGCAGGAAATGCCATGTATTGTGGGCATAGCCCGACAGACTCCCTGTGAGCAGGAACTTCATTTGATTTTGAGTTTTTATCTTAAAAAAGTCATTTATTTGTTCATTTTACACTGTAGTATATTGGGGCTTGTTTTGTTTTTGGGGTTTATTTATTTATTTATTTATTATGATTATTATTTTTTATTTAATGGAGGTACTGGGGATTGAACCCACGACCTCATACATGCTGAGCACGCACTCTACCTCTGACAGTGGCTGTGGGGATGCAGTTTCTGTAGAGGCGCATCCCTTGTCAGAATTAATGAATGTTGCTAATTCTCATTCCACTGATTTTGCAAATGTGTGTTGGTCACATAAATGTTTTTGAGTGATAAGGATAAGGAGTTTATATCTGGTTTATGTTTGTTCATAGTTAAGTAACGGTATTTATGTCAACTCTGGAATCTATAGGAGGTACTTTCTTTTAAGAAGGTCTACATGTTAATCAAGTGTGAGAAATACTGTTCTAATAGGACTTGAATGCCTCAAGAACTATGTAAGATTGAACATATTAGTTTCTCCATTTCTCATTGCATATTGATCTCGTTGGTCATTTAAATTGAGGGCATAATATTGTGGAAGAAGTTCATCTTAAATTACTCCAGTCTTAAGGATCAGCTTTGTCATTTGTCCACAAGGGAACTCTTCTTGCCCTTTTCTTATGTCATTCATTCATTCCTTTATTTAAAAACTTTTTTTTTTTGATATCCACATGTACCTGGGACTGCGCTGGGAACTGGGTGCTTGAAAATCGTATCAGTCAAAAATCAGTTTCTTGGCCAGTTCCTTTCTCTCCATAGGCGATGGAGTGTAATGAACGGAAGGAGTCACAAGGTGATGGTCTGGGTCCAGCTCTCACTGGGGGTCAGAAATCAAGCAGGCCAACTAAATTCAGGGAGTTTCTTCCTCTCTTCAATAGAGAAGTTGTTTCCATTTATTCTGTGTGATAGTATTACAGTTCCAGCAAGAGAGATTCTGAGTCTTAGTCAAATTATCTCCAGATTACCATCTTTTCCCATCCCATGGGCTGTGACTTATGTCATGGGGGGAGGCTCACAAACTCAGAGGCTCCGGGGCCAGGCAGGTAACACTGACCCGGTAGAGTGGAGTTGGGGCCCAGTACCAGCCTCTGCTTCATCTGCTGGAGGGATGGACAGATTCTAGGGTGCAGGATGTAGGCCCAGAGTTGCCAGTGATGCCAGCTTATAAAGGATGGTGAAAAATCCAGATTTTAAGTAGAAATTTCCAATTTTGCATACTCTGTGAAGGTCAAAGCATGGAGATGGGTAAAAAACTGTTTCCAGTTTGCAACCCCTGTTTCCTGCCTGTGCCTTGGTAAATCCAAGGGTCATGTGTAATCTTGCTTTGAAGATCCTTGTGGTTGTGAGCATGTGGTCTCATGGCTCCCTAATTTAGATCTTTAATCATTGCTTTCTTCCACTTCCAAATCTGTGGGTTAGTGTTTTGACTCGAAGTTAGTCTGTCTTTATTCTTCTTTTGCTCTTGGATGTTCTTGTGCTTTTCAGAGTTACCTTGTTCAGGCTCAGCAGTTGTTGCTGTAAGATGTTTTCTACCTCCAGGTTATGCTGCCCTGATGGGTGTGTCCTTGGGGGAGAAGGGCTGAGCTCTGAAAGCACTGAGCTGCCCAGAACACCTTGGGCCCTGCTGTCTTTCTTACTCTTCATTTGAAGCTGGATGTACTTGTCTGTCACAGTTTTAAGACATGTAAAAAAAAAATTGATTGGAATGGAATGATTTCTGATGAAAAGTGAGGGGATTTGGTGATGAGAGGTCATATTTTCTGGTACCACAGTGGTATTTCCTTTCATTGTTAGAATATTTTGTCCTTCAGGGAGAAACATTTTTATGGGGGTAAAAAGATGCTCAACATCACTAATCATCAGAGAAATGCAGATCAAAACCACAATGAGATATCACCTCATAGCTGTTAAGATAGGATGGCTGTTATAAAAAAAACACAGAAAGTAATAAGTGCCAGTGAAAATGTGGAGAAATTGGAGCCTTTGTACATTGTTGTTGGGAATGTAAAGTGGTGTAGCCACTGTGGGAAAGAGTAAGGAAGTTCCTCAAAAAAATTAAAACTAGAACTACCATATGATCCAGGAATCCCACTTCGGCACCTATATTCAAAAGAATTGAAATTAGGATCTTGAAGAGGTGTCTGCCCCTCCATGGTCATTGCAGACTATTCACAATAGCCATGAGGTGAAAACAGCTTAAGTGTCCATTGACAGAGGAATGAATAAAGAAAATGGGGTTTATACATACAATGGAATGTCACTCGACTTTAAAAAAAAAGAAGGAATTTCTGCAGTATGTGACAACATGTATGGACCTTGAGGACATGGGGTTAAGTGAAATAAGCCAGTCACAGAAGGAGAGATAATGTATCATTCCACTTATGTGAGGTATCTAAAGTGGCTGACTCTTAACCAGTGGTTGCTGGGGGTTGGGGGATTGGAAAATGAAGAGTCGCTGTTCAGTGGGTTCTAGAGTTTTAGTCATTCAACATGAAAAAGCTCCGGAGATCAATAACGTGCACATGGTCAACAATGCCGTCTACTTAAAAGTTTGTGAAGAAGGTAGATTTCATGTTACATGTTTCTTAACCACAGGAAAAGCAAACATCATGAAAACACGGAAATTCTTTTTTTTACAGAGATAAGACATTTGGATAGCCACAAAAGCTCTGTGTCTTGTATCTTTTTGGATCAGTCCTAAATACAGGCTCTGTCCCTTACCTGTATTCACACCTGTTGTTTTTAGGTGACCAATGCAGAAACACTGGAGATAATGACACATTCTGAGAGCCCCTTCCCACCACACACATGCTGAGGGCAACCATGCTCTTCAATTTCAATTTTTTAAAAAATTTATTTTTGGGACATTTTGGGGAATGTTCAGCCATGATACCCCCTTGTGATCATTTAAACTACACAATTACGGAGCATGCCCAAGTGGCCTTGGGTAATGGTATCTCTGACCTAGAGTGTTTTTTTTTTTTTAATGTCTGAATAGGAAACAAAAAAGAGCAAATGAGTTACTCATTCTGAAATCTGAACCCCTCTTGGGGCTGCTTGGTCCTGAGGTGGAGGGGTCCGGGAAAGATGGGGCAGGATGTGCTGACTTGTTACCTATCTCCTTGGGCAGGGTGGCTGCAGAGTTCCACCGCCTGATGTGACCCAGTCACCCCGTAATTCTTGCTTCTATAGAATAGAGTTACAGTCCGCTCTGGCTGAGGTGGACGAATTTCTGAGGAGTCAACCTATATTTGCTTGGAAAAATCCATGTGTTAGGATGTTCATATGCCATGTTTTCTGACGGTCGTGCTATAAACTAGTGTTTGTGATGCAAATACTATTTCTTTTCCTCCTTGGGGATCTGGTGGCGTAGCATGTACTTCAGTCTGGCACAGGTGGTTAGCTTGGGGATATTAAAGATAAATTACAGGGCATGCATTTCTGCTCTAGTACATACATGCTGGAAAAACCTTATATTCTGCAAACACACGCAGGACATATGAAAACAAAAGTAGGGATGGGGTGGATCTCTCCATATCTATGCAGCTTTGCAACCAGAATATTCAAAAAAACAGTAACAAAAAAACCCAGAAACTCAAAAAACCTGTTGACCTCGGGGGCAAGCTCACTGATGCTGTAGGAACATGTAGTGTGGCAGAGCAGCCCTAGTCTTGAGTACCGATTCATGGGAGGCAAAAGCAAGACACCAAGCCAGAAATAGGGCTAGTTTGATGCTGTGTGTACAGATCCAGAGGTTTTATATTGGTCTGAAAAGATAATGCACGGCCTCTTTCCTCAAGGACTACAGTGAATAAACTGTCTTCAGGCTGATAAAAATCCGTCCACGAAAGTCCTCACATCTAGTAGACAGGTTGTCACAATCCTAATGAACCTGGTGAGAATTAAAATGTTTTGTTAGAGGTGAGCACTTGGGCCGTAAAAAGCGACCCACTCTGTAGAATGATATTTAAAATTAAAGTTCTTATTCAGCAGCTGAATAAGAATTCAGTTCTCATTGGATTCAACTTATTCAACTAAGTAAATTGAATAATCTTACTCAAGTCTTTTAAGCAATGCTTGGGGGTATTCACTGTGAGCCAGTACGTTTGTTTATGTGATTAACCGCAATGAAAGTACAATGATATAAATCGTTGTGTTAGTCAGGGTTCCCCAGAGAAACAGAACCAAAAAGATGTGACTGTGTGTGTGTATAGAGGTGGACGGGTGGGGTCGGTGGGTGGATTTATTTTAAGGAATTGGCTCACATGACTGTGGAGGCTGGCAAGTCTGTAATCTGCAGGGTGGGCTGGCAGAAGTCCCTCTTCCTTAGGGGTGGTCAGTCTTCATGTAAAGATCTTCAACTGATTGGATGAGGCAGGCCCACATTGTGGAGGGTAATCTGCTTTACTCAAAGTCTAACTGATTGAAATGCTCATCTCATATACAGGGGACCTTCGCAGCACCGTCCAGACATGTAGGACCAGATATTTGAGCACCTTAGCCTAGCCAAGTTGACATGTAAAATTAACCATTGCAGCTACTAAAAAAATGTTTTTCAGATACTCTGTTTTTGAGATTCCTAATGTTATGGGAATCAGTTTTGGAGAGATCAGAGAGGATTTTTTTTTCTGCTTCCATCTTATAAAATATGCACCAGAAAATGTTCAAATATTTATTTGAATCTGGAAAAATCCCCACACATATGTTATATGCTTCTTGTACCCCTTCCAAATGCCTAAACATTTCAAAACCACATACCAATTTCTGGGGCGACTTTAAAGTCATTAACATATTTCTTTCTACCAAGAAGAGGCTTGTTCTACCTGTGTTCATGGCTCTGAGATGCACCCCCTGGGGAGATGAGCGCTTATTCACCCTGGTGTCTGCCCCTCCTTTCTCACCCTACAACCTAACTCTTCATCAGAATATCCGTGGCCCCACACTGAACCCCTCACGGAAAAGGCATCCTGGATTTAAGCAGCCTCAGCCATGGGGCACATCATGCCAGCACTTTCCCAGGCCGACTGCCTGCTTGCGTGCTCTCTGCTTGCCTCCTCCCCCACTCCCCCTCCCTGCTGCAAATGCTATGGACGGGAAAGGTACTCTGCCCAGAAGTCCAAGTCTGACGTTTTAATGAGAAAGAGTACAGAACTCCCGAGAGTAGGAACATGTTCTTACTTCACTGTCCCCAACTACTAGTTTTTGTCCCTGAGTTGGTGGTTGCTAACAGGGGTGCAATTTGAGAGGCAGAGGGAAGCCCAGGACGTTCTACCAGAGATGGTTCCTAAAACTCAGCCGTAAGAAGGCTGTGAGTTCCACGCTCATATTCCTGGGGCGAGGCATCTCTCAGCTCCCGGGAGCTCAGCTGACTCTGACTTTACAGAATGTCTTGTCTCAGGCGTTGCAGCTCGAGGCCTCAGCCCAGCAGCATGGGCAACACCTGGGGGCTTTTCTAGACCTGCAGACTCCAGGCCCGACTGCGGACCCACTGAAGCCTCTGCATTTTAGGAGGATCCCCGGGAAATTTGTGCGTGTATTAAACTCTGCCGAGGAAACGAGCAATGAGGGTTTGGGATTTGGCCACGTTTGGTTGGGAGTTGCTTTTAAAAAGGTGGAAAAGCCCCAGCAAGAGAATGTGGAACTGAAGTGGAAAAGATAAGCATCACCATGTGCTTTCAGTTTTGCCTGGGGTTGCCTCTGGTGACTTGAAATCTGAACTGTGAAGTGTTCATGATTGAATGTACCATGAAGATAAGAAATTTAGACTTTACCAAGTGCATTGTGTAACATTTTGTGAATGCACTCTTCAGAGACACACACACATGCAGGAAAGGGCTCAGAGCTTGGTGTTCAGCTTGCTGAATCTTCCCAGATGGAATGCTTGCATATTTAGCATCCATGTCAAGAAACAGCCTGGTCCCCAGAAGCCCCTCTGCTCCTTGCAGTCCCTGCAGCCCCTCCCTGACCCAGTCAGGACCTCTGGCCGGTTCTTTTCCTTACTACATGGGTTTGGCTTCTTGCACTGAACATTAAGCTCGTGGGCTTATAGCTGTAGATGTGTCATTTCCATTGCTGTAGAGGATTCATTGTGTCAAGATAGCACAGTTTATCCATGTTTCTATTCATGGCCATTTGGGTCATTTCTACCTTGTGTCTATCACATATTGTGCCATGATGGGCAGTGTGTCACATGTCTTTTGTTAAGCATGTGGACTCACTGAATGCCTTGCTTTTAATAACTGTTTGAAAAGTGACTTCCACTTTCCTTACCAACACAGGTCATCATTATGAAGCTGATTTTCATCCTGGGCTATAGTGACGTCCCCAGGATTTGTGGGGATGTTCAGCTTGCCTTTTTCAGTTCCTGTGTGCATTGTCTGTTCTTGCTGTCAGGCTGCCAGGTTGCAACTTACTACTGTCAGGTCTTCTTTCTTTCCTGGGTACCTTTGTTTACTGAAGATTCAGAAAACAAAAGGATCAGATATACTAGAATTGTGTTTTAAATCCCCTTTTGCATGCAGGTTATTCCTTTGCCAAGGAGGGGGTGTCTCACAGGCTGCTGTTCATTCTTTCCTGACTTTCAGTCTTTTTTGGTTTCTTCATGGTGCCAGATACGTGAGTTTCAGATGGCTGGAGTGCTGCCTTCATTTTGAGATTATTATTATTATTTTTTTGGTGATTTTATTCCTTTTTCATTTTTATGTATATTTTAAGTCCTTTCCCCGTTTTGTTCATTTTGAAAGTTCCCCAAAGTAGACACTGTAGTTCTAAATTATCTTTGTAGAAATGATGCCATTTAGAAAGGGAAGCACAAAATACGGATTTTTATTATTATGAATACATGTGAGAAGTAGGCATCTAGCCAAAGGGGGCATGGTCTTAGGCTGCGATGAAGCCACAGGAGTCTGGCAGGATTTGGGCTTGCGCTTAGATCTTGGGCCCCCACCCCATCGTTGGTTGTTGAAATTACTTTTAATGCTTTTTTTTTTTGAGTTTTGGGGGAATGTTACAAAAACTATACATGGAAATAAACATACACTACTGCTTTGTGGGTTCTCCTTGTCCATTCATGCAGATTATTGTAATAACTTTATTATAGTTCCTTCTTTAGCACCACTTGCATTTAAAGAAACCATTCAGCATTTATTTCCATTTTGTTTAGTAGCTTTTAGGCCAGTTGTACACCCCAGGAGGGATGTTAGCCACACAGGTGAGAGAGGACAGCTCATACCTCAGGGAACCAGAACTGGAAACCAGAGCAGAGTAAAGGTTTGGGATGAAAAATGTAAATGGAGAGAGATGCAAATACACAGCTGACTGAAAGTGCTTTTTCCTTATCTGATGAGCCAGTGAGCTGACATGATGACTCAATTAAGGAAGAGTGGTTTTTCTTTTCTTTGCACTCCTGAGGGGTTGAGGTCAGATTCCTTCAGGAGATAGAGTTTGCAGATCTGAAGGTTTGCTGTCTGAGTGGTCTGTGGCTCTGGGAGCACAAAAGCGGACTAGTTTTCAGGGCACCTGATCCTGATGTAATGTGAAAAAGTCAGATTTTAATAGGATTCTTGGCTACCTTCTTTTTAAAATCACATTCCAGAAAATCACCCTTTGGTTCTTCAGAAAATCAAATGAAAAAGTAATTAAACTTTCCTGCAGGTTGCTGGGGAAGCAATGAAGTGCAAAGCTGATGAGCAGTGGAGTGCATCTCAGGAAACTTCTGCCTTGTGGAAAATACACCCCAGGTACTATTCAATGAGACCAGGAACCTCTCAAAGGGTTTTAACTGTTGAAATGTTGAAATGAAAGATGTCAAAAATATTTTATTTTAAAGAGGAAATACGTTCAGGAAAATATTTTTGTTAGTTAATTTTGCTCTAGTTGGATATTTTTTGGTCTGTCTGCATAAACAGGAGAGACTGGAAAACCATTATTATTGGTTTGTCTTTTTGTTTGATGATTAGGTAGCAAGGTAGGTAGATAAAAAACAATGACTCAAAATTAAAAGTAGATTAAAAGATCTTCTTATGATATATTTTTTATAGTAACTAAACAGACACTAAGTTTTCAGATAGTTCAAAGATGTCATAGGAATGAAATTCTCATTTAATTACATGATTTTTCAGAGGAAACTCTTGTAATCTTTGAGAAAGACTTTTGAGAAGGCCAGAGCAGCTTGTGTACAATCTCTAAAAGATTTTGTGCCAGGACCTTATGTGCTCGAGCATAAGGTCAAGATTTAACTGTTCAAGCTAACAATTCTCCTTACACAATAGCAATAATTTAAATGCCAGTCATTCAGTAGTTAGTATTAGATGTTATATATATTAAATATGAATTCAGGAAATATGTTTGCTGCTGAGTGAACAGGTGGAATGCACTTATATCCCAGAAAATGCTAATTTTGGGAGAGAAAAATGAATCCTTTACTGATACTCACGGTTCTGTAGTACATTAAGAAGTCACTGGGACCTCTTGGGAGTGATGGAAATGTTAGCTGTCTTGATTGTGGTGGTGGTTTCATTGGAACTCATCAAATTGAACATCTGAAACGTGTAGTTTACTGTACAGAAATCATACCACAATAAAAGTGTTAAAAAAATAAAATGTTTAGTTGACCTATGGAGGCAGGGGAAGAAGTCACTGGGAGGTTTTAGAAAGACAAGCAAATTCTTCTCTTCTGTAGGCGCTGATGGTGGGTTATCTTTGTAATGCAATATGTTATGTCTGTGTTCATGGACATCAAATCATGTGACTTAATTTGTGTTTTTGGAACTCACAGTTGTATAATAGTATTTATAAACTTAAACATAAATAATCTTTTGTTAAAAATGCATCCCAGTTTATTATTGGAATATATTTAGGATTCCCAACATTGTTTTAGCCATTCAGCAGGAGTTGCGATTTCAGCAATCTCATCCCATTAAAAACACAAATCTGAGGTGGAAGAAGACGAAGGGGCCTCTGTGCATCAGAAACATTAGTTGCAAATCCCGCAAGACAGTTTCTTCAGGTGATGATTTTTGACTCTTCTCAGCTTTCTTAGTGTAGGTTATGTAGCAAATATTGGGCACCTCCCCTGTTAGAAACTGTGGGAGGAAAAAGGGGAAAAATAAACGAAGAAGGAGGCAGCCAGCGGGTTGAAGGGGAGTGTATGCTCTTACCCGTAGGTTTTAGATGCAGTCTGGTGTGCTCTCTAGACGCTCTCCTTGCTCACTGTATTCAGAAGGGGATTGACCCTTTTCAATTTGGCAATCAGATTTCCCACAGTTTGTCTTGTTCCTGACCCTGTGCCGGGCAAGGGTCATCTGCCCCCTCCTCACCTCTCTCTCTTTTGACTTCCCTGTGGCTGTGTCCTTAGCCTGCCTCACATCCAGTACAAAGCTCTGCCTTCTCCACTTTGCTTCCCGCCAGTGTCCTCTTTCCCCAGGTTCTGGCCTCATTCATTCATTAACACGGAATCTGTTGCCGGTCAGATCTCTGGGTGCTGCAAGGAATATGGAGACTGCTAGGGTAACTGGGAAGATAAAACGTCCATAGAAAACTCAGTACACAGAGCTTCAGATAAAATGTGACAGGGGAAGGATTTCTTGTGGTTGGATCAGTCAGGGCAGGCTTCAGGGAAGAGGCAACTTTTTGGGAGAGGCTTGCCTGATGTGCAGGGTTTGATTTCCAGAGAGGAAATGCAAAAAGTTTTGGTTTTGATCATAGGCGAGTTTTAAAATATACTTTGACTGTGGAGGGATAAAGCTGTTTCCTGACTCTTTCAGTCTCAAAAATTGAAAAAAAATTAGTTAAGGGATGAGACGATGTAAAATCAACCAAGATATAACATATTTGTCTTTGTTGAAAATGTGTATCTTGTGTGTTGGGCACTGTTTAAAATATTTGAGGACAGTGAATACCTAAGAGTGTTTAGAAGATGAGAAAGTTGAAGGAAATAACATAGGAAAGCAGAGCAACTGTAGAATTGGTTCTCCAAACCAGAATTTTCTTGTGACTAAAATGAGAGGAACTGATATACTTAAAATTATCCAATTTTATTGAAATGTTCTTTTATTTTCTGACAAATTGTTTTTATTATATATGTGGTCCATAAACTAGTTCTATTTAAAATTTGTTGAAAATAAATAAAAATACAATTATTTCTAACATATATAAAACATTTATGTACATTAGCACAAAGAAAATCTTTATATCAATTATGTGAACATTTAAAAGCTACATAGGCAGAGTAGTTAGTTTTAGAAAATATTTAAGTATTTTAATAAATTGCTTTTTCATATCTATCTCTAATACTTTTCTGAAGAATATATCTTTTTTTTAAATGTGATCTTAGTATGCTTTTTTTTCTCTGTAAAATTGCTTGTAATCTTCTATAGAGTTACACTTTTTGATTATTCAATTCGAAATTGTTGACATCAGCAATTGACTCTTGTCCTTAGGTCATAGTGTTTTTAATTAAGAAAAGTCTTCTCTATACACTGGCTGAAGAGCACTTCAAGAACAAATTCTGTGATAAGCTTAGAGCAAATTCTAATAAATGGAGGATCTTCTCAATCCTATTTTTTTGGTATTGACACGTGTACACATTGACTTTTGTAAATATGTCAGCCCATGATTGTCACAAGTCCTCTGTTTTTGTCTCCCTTGCAAGTACTTTCTTTGACACTTTGACAAGTTTCTTAGGTTTTATAAGACAAGGCATGTCAAGTTAACTGTCTCCATTTATGACTCTTGACTTTTTCCCATCCTTAGATGCTTCAGAATTGTAGGCCTTTTACATTCCACTTTATTTTGGTGCAGAATATAAATTTAAAAGATGTAGATGCTGGTGCTTCTTCAGGAGATTTGTGTCTTCTGGGTCATGTGATTAATGATATCACTCTAATCCACTGTGGTGGAGGATAAATGTTGACAAATTAAAAAAAATTTTTTTTTTGGCTGCAACCATATTTTCATTTTTTATTTTTTTTTACATTTTATTTTATATTTTTAACATTTTATTGTGGTATGTTTCCTACAGTAAAGTAAACTACACGTATTTAAGATGTGCAATTTGATGAATTTTGATAGTTGTATACACCCATGAAACCACAACAATCAAGTTAGCTAACATTTCCATCACTCCACAAGCGGTGCAATTTTCAAATTCCCAAATTATCCATTTCCCACTCCCTTTAGCCCCTGGTAACCATAAGTTTGTTCTCTATGTCTGTGAGTCTGTTTCTGTTTTGTAAATAAATTCATTTGTGTCCTTTTTTTTAGATTCCACATATAAGCAAATCGTATGGCATTTTTCTTTCTCTTTCTGGCTTACTTCACTTAGAATGACGATCTCCAGGTCCATCCATGTTGTTGCAAATGGCATTATTTCATTCTTTTTTATGGCTGAATAATTTTCCATTGTATAAATATACTACAGCTTCTTTATCCAGTCCTCTGTTGATGGACATTTAGGTTGTTTCCATGTCTTGGCTATTGTAAATAGTGCTGCTTTGAACACTGGGGTGCGTGTGTCTTTTCAAATTATATTGTTTTTCTGGGTACATGCCCAGGAATGGGATTGCTGGATCATATGGTAAGTCTATTTTCAGTTTTTTGAGGACTCTCCATACTGTTTTCCATAATGGCTGTGCCAAACTACATTCCCACCAACAGTATAGGAGGGTTCCCTTTTCTCCACACCCTCTCCAGCATTTATCATTTATGGACTTTTAAATGATGGCCATTCTGACCAGAGTGAGGTGATATCTCATTGTAGTTTTGATTTGCGTGTCTCTGGTATTAGCAATATTGCCCATTTTTTAAGTTGAGTTGTTTGAAGAGCACCTTTTGGATGAGCTGAGATGTGCATGCCTAGGGGCATTTACCAGGTCTGGGGACAGGTTGAGCTTGCCATAAGCATAGAAGATCTGCTGGAAGAAAGAGAAACCAGCAAATATTTTTATGTGGAGTGACATTAGGACTAGAATCTAAAGGATGCCTAAGTATTTGGCTGATTTTCTCTGGGTAAAATTTGCTTAGTTCTAAGGCATGATGGGGTGTTGTGGATGGGAGGCTAGACAGGCTGAGTCAAATATCCCACAGTCTCGTGGTCCACTTGATAGAGAGACCTGATCTCATGCTTATTACTACAGAGCTACAGTCATCAAAACAGTATGGTACTGGCACAAAAACAGACACATAGCTCAATGGAACAGGACAGAAAGTCCAGAAATAAACCCACACATCTGCAGTCAATTAATCTTCGACAAAGGAGACAAGAATATACAATGGAATAAGTCTCTTAGGCAAGTGATGTTGGGAAACCTGGACAGCTGCATGTAAATCAATGAAGTTAGAACACTCCCTCACACCATACACAAAAATAAACTCAAATGGCTTAAAGACTTAAATTAAGACAGGACACCATAAATCTCCTAAAAGAAAACATAGGCAAAACATTTTCTGACATAAATCATAGCAATGTTTCCTTAGGTTAGTCTCCTGAGGCAATAGAAATAAAAGCTAAAGTAAACAAATGGGACCTAATTAAACTTGTCAGCTTTTGCACAGCAGTGGAAACTGTAAATAAAATGAAAAGACAACCTATGGACTGGGAGAAAATATTTGCAAATGATGTGACTGACAAAGGCTTAACTTCTAAAATATACAAACAGCTCATACAGCTCAAAAAACAAAACAAACAAACAAAACCAATGAAAAATGGGCAGAAGACCTGAACAGACATTTCTCCAAAGAAGATGTAACAGTGGCCAAGTAAATAGGAGCAGAAAATGATAAGTCCTTCAAAACATTACTTTGGAGTCTTCTCTGCACCCATCAGTGCTTGTCTGGAACCTTAGGTAGAAATTAAGTTAATGCATGCTCAGATTGTGCTGGGAGGAAGTAAATTAAGTTGAAAGTAAGTAGGATGGTGCAGTGGAAGCCATGGGACTGGAAGATGGGAGGTCTTCTATTTAGGTACTGTGTCTCCTTTTATTAACACCATGTTGTTGGTCCAAATGAGACTCTATGAGTCTCATGGGGGCTTTCAAGTTACTTACCACCTAGTTGAGTAGGCAAGATGTATGCATGTGAACATTTAGATAATTGGACACAGAGCTGAGAGAGAAAAAAAGTATTTTTGGGGGGGGCTTAATCTGAAGCTTCAGCCATTGTCAAGTGACACATGTCACCATATGAGACAATTGCTACATAAAACTATCTGGAACTCTTCTCAAGGAAGTTTACTTATTTCCAACATTTTGGCTAATCAGTATGCTCTGCTTCCATAGAAATGTATTTATCGATCATATTAATAAAAGAAATAGAAGATATATATATATACACACATATATATATATATATCTGAATCAGTGTGCTGTACACCAGAAATTAACACAACATTGTAAACCAACTATACTTCAATTAAAAAAAAAGAAACAGGAATTTTCTAAAAGGTAACTGTATCTACATTCTAGAACTTTAGGGAACTGATTAGAAATAACTTTTGATATCTCTTCTTTATTTGCCTTCTAACTATATAGCATTGTGTGTTTCATATAATAAAATTTAAAAATTATATCTAACCATCTCTTTGCCATGGAGTTGTTTTTGTTTGTTTGTTTGTTTGTTTTGCCTAGGGTTGTAGCTCAGTCATAGCACCTAAAAAGATTTTGAGAATTTATTGAGAGCCTCTCAGCAATTTGGTGTCTTTCTCTGTTCTTTGGAACAATCTAGTTTAATACCATTTTATCTACTCTATTCCATTTGTTCAATATCTAGTTTTAATGTCTCTTTACACCTAACTGGTCAGATTACCAATCTCATTTTATGATGTGGCAGGAATGGGGAATATTATTTTAAATGGTATGTTTCTCCTCATCTGTAAAATAGAGAGAGCTTGAAATAGCTGAGGTCAGAGTTTTCTCTTCATGTTCCAAGCCCAAGAGTATAATGAAAAGGTGTGCCTCCTTTAGAACTGCAGAGCCCAGGACAAGGCAGCCATGCAGTGGAGTGAGTTGGAAGAGGAAATGCATCAGAGGATTCAGGCTGCAGAGCACAAGACGGGGAAGACAGGAGTTTGTGGGCTGGGCACATTCATGCGGTGAATCCTCTTAGGCTGGATACCTGGCATCCTCGGGGTGCAGCAAGTCCAGGTGGCCAAAGTTAAAATTCTCTCTGCAGACTTTGCTGTTTTATAATGGAATATACTTTTAGTCATTGGTATAGGAACTCTCACAGTTGATTGGCTGCTACTTTCAGTGACTTCCATAGGCCAAATAATTATCTTTTTTCCTTATGAAATATATTTGAGAGATTAATGTTTACTGAAAACAGAAAATAGACCCATTTCTTTGAATAGCTAATATTAGGTTGAATTCCACCCCCCCCCCCCCCATTTTTTTCCTATTCATTTGCCCGGTTGACTTTGAGAGGCAGAAAATTTGAGTGAGAAGGGCCTGGCTATTGGCATCGGATAGACCTTATTTTTGCCTCCTGGTCCTGCCCTTGCCTAGGTTAAGTGGTCCTGGAAAAATAAGCTAACCTCTGAGCCTTTGTTCCAGCTGTGGAGTGGGACAGTGCCACTACCTGCTTTAAGGAGGGTCAAGTCTGATGACCTGTGTGCGTGCCCAGCGCGGTGCCTGCGGTCCTGTGGTGTGGTGGGGGCACCGTGGATGTTGCCATTCTACTCTTTTCCGTTGTTTTGTGTACCGTGTCTTCTTTCAGATGCTTCACCTTAAACGGCTTTACTACACGTGTGCCTTCATGACTCTTTGTTGTCTTATCTTGTAATAACACGTTTAACAACTGTTTGGATGTTTTGTCCAGCAGTTGAACGATTCAGAGTCCATGGGCCAGCTTCAGTTCAATGGTTATCCCATTCTTTTGTTAGCACTTTTTCTAGTCTAGAAACAGTAAAATCCTGTTTTTTCTGCCTTTCTCCTTTCCATCCATTTCATCTGTGCACTCATTCGTTCATCAAACACGTATCCTGCACGTGTGTTATCCTGCCATCAAACCTCATTGAGCCTTCCAGCTAAGCACTTCCCAAATTGGTTGTCATGCACCCCGACCGTGGCCCCGCCCCTTATAACTTAATGCTTTGTTAATTATAACATCCTCCTTGTTTTTCTTGGCTCTGGTACAGGGGTGGCAAATACATGGCATCCACAGCATCTTTCTTCCATGGCAATAGCGTAAGTGGATGGTGAATCCCTGCCCGGACATGGTCTCTGAAACCCCAGCACACTGCTGCCACCTGAGCAGCTCTGGCTCTGGGATGACACCTAGTTGCCAGTTCGTTCCAGTCTCCTAGTCTCTCTTGAATAACACATCCAGGCCCATGCCTAGTGAAGATTTTCCTGCAAATCCGTCCAGTAAGCGTGACTCATCTCGGCTCCCCACACCCAGTTCCTCACCCCATGGCTCTAGCCAGGTTCATTGCTCTGCTTTCACTCCATTCATTTTCTCTACCTTGGTAACTCCTTTCCACTTTCCTAAATTCTGGAAAGCTCAGAGAAAGTCTTCCCCTCTCCTCAACGCCCTCCCCTAGTCCCCTAGCCCCGTTCACCTCTTCCTGACCTTGACTCCTCTTGCACGTGTAGTGTTTATCCTATTGTTTCACTTGCGGTTCTTAAAAACATATTGTAACAGCTTTATTAGCTTTATTGAGGCTTAATGCCAATAAACTGTACATACTCTAAGTGTAGAATATGATAAGATTGGATACATGTATATACTGAGAAACCATCACCACAGCCAAGATAGTTCACATACTGTTGGATTCCTCGTTTCTCATGCCCCTGTGTTGCACCTGCCTTCTTTGACCCTCCTTGTCAGGCAACTGTTGTATGTCCTCTATGGGGAAGCGTCTGTTAAAATCTTTTGCTCATTTTTAAAATCAAGTCATTTGTTTTCCTATGCTGAGTTTTGAGAATTCTTTAGATATTCTGATCTGTAAATATTTTATTCCAGGATGTGACCTGTCTTTTCATTCTCCTAAGAGTGTCTTTTAAAAATGTATATATATTTGTATTGAAGTATAGTCAGTTTACAATGTTGTGTCAATTTCTGGTGTACAGCATAATGCTTCAGTCATATATGAAAATGCATAGGTTCATTTTCATGTTCTTTTTTGCTGTAAGTTACTGCAAGATATTGAATATAGTTCCCAGTCCTAACAGTGTCTTTAGAAGAGTAGAAATTGTTTGGATGAAGTCAAAATTGTCAGTTTTTCCTTTCATGAATCATGCTCTTGGTATTTAAGAAATCTTTGTCTAACCCAAGATTGCAAAGATTTTCTCCTATGTTTCTTCTGTAAGTTTTATTCTTTTAGGTTTCACATTTATGACCCATTTTGCAAGGTATGGATGAAAGTTTATGTATTTTTTGCACGTGCATATCTATTTGTTCCAGCCCATTTGTTGAAAAGACTGCTTTCTGCTGAATTGCCTTTGTTCACAATCAGTTTTCTGTATTTGTGTTGGATTTATTTCTGGGCCCTCCGTTCTGTTCCATTGATTGATTTGTCTGTCTTTATGCCAGTATTATTCTGTATTGATGACTATTGCTTTATTGGTAAGCCTTGAAATCAAGTATTAGTTCTTTAACTATTTTCTTTCTCTAAGTTGTTTTGACTGTTTTAGGTCAATCTCCATAGAATCAGCTTGTCAATTTCCAAAACAAAACAAAACAAAACAAAGCCCAAAACAAACAAAAAACCTGCTGGGGGTTTGATTGAACTTCATTGCATCTGTAGATCAGTTGGAGGGGAGAACTGGCATCTTAATAATAATGAATAATCCACAAACTCAGTATATTCTCTATTATTTAGGTCTTATTTCACTCAGTTCCACTGGTTATAAAGTTAAAATTTTATTTGAATACTGAACATAGGCTATAAAATTCCATAATTTGTTAAGAGAAATAAATTCAGTTAAGATACTTGGAGTCATGAGAGTTTCAGCCCCTGACCTCCTGGGGTGCCCTTCTGCCATTCTCTGTGGAAGGTTCCAGATCTAGAGGATCCCTGGTCAGCAAGAAGTGGGAGAGAACCTGCCAAGGTGAAAGCAGAGGGTGACTGGTTCTGGCCCATGCTCTGGTTGGTTTCTGCTGAGGAGGCTCCATCGCACTCAGTGGCATGCTGGTGGATGCTTGACCACAGGCTCTGGAGAGGGGAGAAGGGGAGGAGGCATGTGTAGCTTTTGACGATTTCCATGGTGTAAATACTCCCACCATTACTGATTTCAGGCTACCAGGTTGACCTCATTGAATGCAGAGTCTGGGAAGAAATACTTAAAGTCAGTAGGCTCTCGCCTGCTGGTACACGTTGGCACCGTACTGAATTCACTTCCTGCATGCAGATTGCCTCCACAACTAATGGAAATATCTTAGCTAACATGAAAATGCGTACTTAAAAAAATAATCATCCCTGAAAGTGACGTTGTGAATCTGGGCACATCACTTTGCTTTTCTGGTTGTTCTTATGCTAACCTTTAATGCTCCTTCCAGTGTTTATACTGAATGAGATTAAGTGACAATTAACTGCATTTTGTGGGTTATTGCAATTTAAGCCTCCGGAATTATTAAGAATTCTACCTAGTATCCTTCTTGGAAAATTATTGTCAATGTCAACCTTATATCTGATTTCCAGAGGTCATTAGACCATACGTACTATGCTTATATTACAGAATTTGAATGGGCAAATCCTTTGCTTTATGCTAGAGCCACAGATTCTCCTAGTCACTGTCTTTACTTATTTACATGTCATCCTAAATCTTTAGACCAAGAGAATGTTTTACAAGAGGAGACGCATAGTTTCTTGCCCTGATATGGAATATGATGAAGACCAAATAGGCACTGAACAGAGAGTCAGGAGTGGTAAGACCAGAGTCCTTATCAAGACCATGGCAATTTCTGCCTGGAACACCTGGGACAATTGGCTTCATCTTTCTAATCACTAGCTTCTCATCTGTAAAGGGGATTAATAATAAACTGTTCTGTCTAACCATAATAACTGATATTTTATTGACTTTGTAGTTTACTAGCTCTTTTTCATAATTAAAAAAATCAAATTTGCAAATTTTCTCTGAGGAAAGTACAAATTCCCCGTTTTTACAGAGGAGGACACTGAGTTCCAGGTTTAATTACTTGTTCAAAGTCACTCAGCTAATAAGCAATGGGCTGTCTTTCTGTCTTTAAGCAGTCGGTACTTTCTCACTTATACCAGACTTCCTGTCTGCCTGATGGGGCTGCTCTGCAGAGAGCAAGAGATGATTTATGTGAAAGCATGTCGAAGGCTATAAAGAACTATACAGAAGTTTACAAATGTATCATTATTATTATTTAATTGAAGTATAGTTGATTTATGATATTGTGCTAGTTTCAGTCATACATATATACACATATATATATTCTTTTTTCATTATAGATAATTACTAACTATTGAATATAGTTTCCTGTGCTATACAGTAGAAACTTGTGGCTTCTGTTCTAGGAATTTTATGGTGTCCTATCTTATATTTAAGTTTTTAAAGCCATTTTGAGTTTACTTTTGTGTATGGCGTGAGGGATTGTTCTAACTTCATTGATTTACATGCAGCTGTCCAGCTTTCCCAACACCACTTGCCTAAGAGACTGTTTTTCTATTGTATATTCTTGCCTCTTTTGTTGAAGATTAATTGACCGTAGATGTATGGGTTTATTTCTGGGCTCTCTGATCTGTTCCGTTGACCCATATGTCTGTTTTTGTGCCAAGATCATGTTGTTTAGATTACTGTAGCTCTGTAGTGTTGTCTGAAGTCTGGGAGGGTTATGACTCCAACTTCATTCTTTTGCTTCAGTATTGCTTTGGCAATTCTGGGTGTTTTGAGATTCCATATAAATTTTAGAATTATTTTTTTCTAGTTTTTCTAGTTTCTAGAATTGTATTTTTCTAGTGAAAATTGTCATGAGTACTTTGATAGGGAATGCATTAAATTTGTAGATTGTTTTGGGCAGTAAGGCCATTTTAACAATATTAATTCTTCTAATCCAAGAGCTCGGGAT
Organism: Camelus dromedarius; assembly: GCF_036321535.1. Classification (NCBI taxonomy): domain Eukaryota; kingdom Metazoa; phylum Chordata; class Mammalia; order Artiodactyla; family Camelidae; genus Camelus; species Camelus dromedarius. The sequence continues at coordinate 46,077,874 of NC_087445.1, read as the reverse complement.
ATCCTTCCATTTCTTTAATCATCTTTAATTTCCCTACTCAATATTTTGTAGTTCTCCATGTATAAGTCTTTTACCGTCTTGATAAGGTTTATTCCTAAGCATTTTATTTTTTGATGAGACTTTAAAAGGGATTACTTTTTTACTTTCCTTTTCTGACATTTCCTTGTTAGTGTGAAGAGCTGCAACAGACCTCTGTGTGTTAATCTCGTGTCCTGCTCCCTGACTGAATTTGTTGATCAGTCCTAGTAGTTTTTGTGTGGAGTCTTTAGGGTTTTCTGTATATGGCATCATGTCATCTGCATATTGTGATAATTTTATCTCTTCTCTTCCAATTTGGTTCCCTTTTATTTCTTTTTGAGTTAATAGTGGGGGCTTTGTGGAGGACACGGGTTGCTTTGCACACACTCCCAGTTTCAGCCTATACCCAACTCCAGCCCCTTCAGGCTGTCTGCATGCACCAGCCCCAGTGCTCTCCTGAGTCTGTTCTCTGAAACCAGAGCCTCAGGCCCCAGGCCCTGCATGCACCCGCAGGCTGGGGACCGCTGGGCTCCTCTGGGCCGGCTTCTCTGTGCTCTGCCTGTCTCGGAGCCGCTCCTGTGCTGTCCTCCCAGCCTCTGAAGCTCCCTGTCTGTCTGAGCTGATCTCCGCACTGGTGAAGGGGCTTCCCTGGGTGAGGGGACCTTTCCTCTTTCAAAGCTCTCTTCTGGGGGCGCAGGTCCTGTCCAATTCTTTTTTTTTTTTTGGCTTACTCAGTTATGTGGAGATTTTTCATATAGCTTTGCTTGTGTAATTGTAGCTTTTCTTGTAGCTCTGCTTCTGCCAGACTTCCATAGGGATTCTGTGAGAATTGTTCCACATGTAGATGTGTTTTTAATGTATTTGTGGGAGGAGTTGAGCCCCACATCTGTCATCTTGATCCCACCCCTTTATACATTTTTCTTAACACAACTTGAGATTGATTGCACTTACCTCCTGGGCATTCTAATTTTTTTTGTATCAAAAAATAAAGGAGGTGATTTTTAAAAAATAGCTTCATTTATTAAATGTTCGATTTAAATGTCTTTATCTTAATGATTGTTGCATAGAATGAAGTGATATTGCTCTGAGCATTTTTTTTCCCCTGATGCTTAATCATGGACTCGTTGTGGCTCTGGGCAAGAATGAGAATATTGGTCCTCTTGATTCCATTGGTGTGTCGTTTTTGAGCATTGCCAGCCCTCAGGTACGGTGGTCCTCTCCCCTGTCATCCCGCTCTTCCTACATGGATGAGGACTGTGACTTGCTGGCCCTCTGTGATTCCATGCAGAGGATGAATTGTGACGTTGACAGCCTGCCCGAGAGCCGCATCGACAGCGGCTTGTCTACCCTCAGAGATTCCAACCAGTGCGACTGGGAGGTGGAGTACAAGCTCTGGTGGGGATTTCAGAGGTCACACGGCACTCAGGAGAGCCTTGGGAATGATGCTTCAGACACAGACATAAGCCCCAAACTACTGCTCTCCTAGGCCTGATCTTCAGTAGAAATACGTGTATGTTTGAGTTTTATCTGCCAGGGGCATTGTTTTAAAGGTCATACTTGTGAACATAGGAGAATGTTTTTCTCTACCAAGTTAGGGAAAATGCGCACAGACTTCCTTTGGGGGCTGCTCTGTTCCATAGCAGCATTGACTGTAGATTCAGGTTCATATTTTTCTTCTCTTCACTGTGCAATGTGTATGGGTAACAAAAGATTTTGTTTTTTAACAGGTGACTTAAAAAAAAAAAACCAGATTCCTGATATAAGGAATGAAGAGATGTATGACTCAGAAGGCATGGCTTCCTTCCTGGACTGGAAGCCCCAGGGGTCTGCTAGTGAAGGCAGCGTCGTTAGCAACTCAAGAAAGTCCATCTCGGCATTTTCACTGTAGGTAGGTGGTTTCAGAGACTTTTATTCATGAACACTGTTCATTTTCATGCCATATAACTTACTAGAAAGAACACTGGCTCTACCTTGTCATCCTCTGTGGCTTTCTTCCCCTGGACAGACATGGTGGGTGATAATCATGAATCTTCCGGCTCCAAGATAGTGCTTACCCCGGACGCTGCAGTGGGGAAGTCCAGTTTCTTCATGAGACTTTGCAAGAAAGAATTTTAAGGAAATTCAAGTGTCACCCTGGGTATGGTTCCTTTTTTTCAGTGGATAATGGGAAAATGACCTTCTTTAGCTTGATTCTGTTTTCCTTAGGGATTATATACAGATACACGGATCTCTCACTTTCTCTCTGTATAGTATATATGTATATAGGTAGGGGTGTGTGTGTGTGTGTGTCCTTGTCTATAGAATAATCCTCCTCTGTTCTGCCTAAGGCCTAAATTGGGGAAAGGAAGACTAACAAAGGACTTAGATATCTACTTACCCAGTGCAATCAACCAAGCCAAATTTAGAGCCAAAGATGACAGATTCATTTAGGCAGCAAGCATTTCCTGAACCCTCCTGTGGGTCACATAATGTCATAGGCACTACAGATACACAATAAACAAAGTCTACTAAACCCCAGTCCACAAAGAACGTACATCCCAAAAAAGGGAAATGGATGAAAAGCAAATTAAAAAAATGAGGTTTGGGAGAGAGGTGCACTTTTACACAGGTGCCAGGGGAAGCCTTTCTGATCAGGTGTCATCTGATGTTGATCAAGTGATCTTACTGGTGGCCAGCTTGCCATTATGGTCAAAATCATCACCAGGTGTATGGCCTCTCTCCTCCTTCACAACGGAACACATGATTAGTATCTCTCAGAACAAGGAAAAAATACTGTCCTGATTTCCCAAATTTGCATAATGATTAGAAAAAGGAGTTGAAGATATGCAGGTTATTATTTATTTTTCTCCTTCATCTAAAGAGTTCTTATTTTGATAACTAGAAATGTTAGAACAGATTGATTGCCCTCTTCACAGTGGGTGTCTTTGTAAATGTATGGTTCTCTGTTATACCCTTCAAGATAACAGAATTGAAAGCTCACTTCAATTTGATTCCAAATAAGACTACAATATTTGGTTTGGTTGCTAGAGAGCATGGCATACATACAAATCATATACATGTACATATATACATATACTTACACACACGTATATACCTGCATATTTGCATATACACGTAGGCATATTTATGTGCATACACACACACAGATATGACTGAGTCTATCTAATTACATGGACAAATAGAACATAGATGTTCCCTTTGTCTGTAGGATAAATCCTTCCCCAAGTCAGCCAGCCTGCAGACATGCATCCACGCACATGTGTGTGGTCTGACTTATAATTAGTGTGTGAAGGGCAGTCTCCTTGAAGGTCAGGTTCATCCCTCTCTTCCTCGCTGAACTTTGGTTTATTGGCTCTTGTCTCATCTAAAGAGGGCTCGAGAGTAAAAAAACCAACGAAATTATTTACATTGTGCCCTCCATGTTCTCTTCTGTTCCTTTTCAGGAGTTGATTTTCAAACGAAAACTCTCATCGTAGGTGGAGAGTGACCAGTCCTGCAGCTCTGGGATATGCTGGTCAGGACAGGCAAGTGCTTTTCATGATGTTTGGGTTCTGCAGAGGTTTGCACAGACAAACTGTTTAAAAATACGTGTGGTTGCCATGGCCGTATTTGAGATCCTGTAAAGGACTACGCGTAGTTTAGAGTTAGGACGTGTAAGTGGCGGTGTGCTCTTCCCCTGGTGAGCCCCCTTACCCCGTGTATGTGCCTTGTGGCTAGTTCTTCCACCCACAGTACTCCCTCCCCACCACCCCCAAAGTAACTTTTCTCTGGTGTGCCCCTCTTTCCGTCCTTCTCTGTGTCCCGCACATGGGATCTGGTAGCTTGTTGCTGAGGCTGAAATTTTTAGAAAATTATGCTCTCAACCTTGTCCTGGTCATGCTTTGGGGTTTGTAGACATTCCTGGGATTGTTTGGTGGAGAAGATGATGGGCTCTTCTAAATCACTAGCCTAGGTTCTTATCCCGTTACCGTTCTCCAGATCATTCTAGCCCTTGGGGATGGCTACTTCACAGTAATAGGTCACCATTAGATTCTTCTCAATTGGGGCTTATTTTAGAAGATGAGAAAAAAGTGAGCATGAAAGAGATAAAGAATGAGGCTGTACCACAAAAATTAAATAAAATCCATGATAATACAAAGGAAAATTACCAAACCACAAAAGGAAGAAGAAAGGAACAAAGAGGATATACCAATTCAACTGCAAAGATAAGTTCAAAATGGCAATAAACACACATCTGTCATTAATTACTGTAAATGTTAATGGACTAAATGCTCCAGTCAAAAGACACAGAGTGGCAGACTGGATAATAAAGCAAGAACCTTCAATATGCTGCATACAAGAGACCCACTTTAGGGAGAAGGACACATATAGATTGAGAGTGAAAGGATGGAAAAGAATATTCCATGCAAATGGAAAAGCCAAAAAAGCAGGTGTTGCAGTACTGATTTCAGACAAAACAGACTTTAAAACAAAGGCCATAAAGAAAGATAAAGAAGGACATTTTATAATGATTAAAGGAGTGATACAAGATGAGGATATTACACTCGTTAATATATATGCACCCAATATAGGAGCACCTAAGTACATACAAGAATTACTAACAGAGATAAAGGGGGATACAGATGGGAATACAATCATAGTTGGAGATTTTAACACTGCATTAACATCACTAGACAGATCTTCCAGACAGAAAATAAACAAGGCAACAGAGAAATTAAATACTACAATAGAAAAACTAGATTTGGTGGATATTTTCAGAGCATTACACCCCCCAAAAATAGGATATACATTCTTTTCAAGTGCACATGGAACATTTTCCAGGATCGATCATGTACTTGGGCACAAAAGAAACCTCAACAATTTTAAGAAGATAGAAATTATCTCAAGCATCTTTACTGACCACAATGCCATGAAACTGGAAATCAACAACAGAGAAACAAAGGAGAAAAAAAGGAAAGCATGGAGATTAAACAATATGTTATTGAAAAAACAATGGATCAATGAGGAAATCAAAGCTGAAATTAAAAAATACCTTGAGACAAATGATAATGAAAGCACAACCACTCAAAACCTATGGGACACAGCAAAGGCAGTGCTAAGAGGGAAGTTTATAGCGATACAGGCCTTCCTCAAAAAAGAAGAACAATCTCAAATAAACAATTTAACCCACCACCTGAATGAATTAGAAAAAGAAGAACAAAAAGCCCCAAAAAGCAGCAGGAGGAAGGAAATAATAAAGATCAGAGAGGAATTAAATACAATAGAGATTAACAAGACCATAGAAAAAATCAACCAAACCAAAAGCTGGTTTTTTGAAAAAGTAAATAAAATCGACAAACCTCTGGCCAAACTCACTAAGAAGAAAAAAGAGAGAGCACAAATTAGCAAAATAAGAAAGGAAAATGGAGAAATTACAACAAACAAAATAGAAATACAGAATATCATACGAGAATATTATGAAAAACTATATGGAACCAAACTGGATAACCTAGAGGAGATGGACAAGTTTCTGGAAACATACTGTCCACCAAAACTGAATCAAGAAGAATCTGAACACTTGAACAATCTGATCACTAGAAAGGAAATAGAAATAGCAATTAAAAACCTCCCTACAAATAAAAGTCCAGGACCGGACGGCTTCACCGGGGAATTCTACCAAACATACAAAGAAGAACTCATACCAGTCCTTCTCAAACTCTTCCAGACGATTGAAAAGGAGGGATTACTCCCAAACTCATTCTATGAAGCCACCATCACCCTGATACCAAAACCAGGCAAAGACACTACAAAAAAAGAGAATTATAGGCCAATATCACTGATGAACATAGACGCCAAAATCCTCACCAAAATTTTAGCAAATAGAATCCAACAACACATGAAAAAGATTATACATCATGACCAAGTGGGGTTCATCCCAGGGACACAAGGCTGGTTCAACATACGCAAATCAATCAGTGTAATACATCACATCAACAAGAGAAAGGACAAAAACCACATGATCATCTCAATCGATGCAGAAAAAGCATTTGATAAAATTCAACACCCATTTATGATAAAAACTCTTGCCAAAGTGGGTATAGAGGGAACATATCTCAACATAATAAAAGCTATATATGACAAACCTACAGCCAGCATAGTACTCAACGGTGAAAAACTCAAAAGCTTCCCACTAAAATCTGGGACAAGACAAGGATGCCCACTATCACCACTCCTATTCAACATAGTCCTGGAAGTCCTAGCCACAGCAGTCAGGCAAGAGAAAGAAATAAAAGGGATCCAAATTGGAAAAGAAGAGGTAAAAGTGTCATTATATGCTGATGACATGTTACTATATATAGAAAACCCTAAAAGGTCCACACAAAAGCTACTAGAGCTGATTGAAGAATTCAGCAAGGTAGCAGGTTACAAAATTAATGTTCAAAAATCAGTTGCATTTCTTTACACTAACGATAAATCAACAGAAGAAGAAAGTAAAGAAACAATCCCCTTTAAAATAGCACCCAAAGTAATAAAATATCTGGGAATAAATCTAACCAAGGAGGTGAAAGAATTATACACAGAAAACTATAAACCATTGATGAAGGAAATTAAAGAAGACTTTAAAAAATGGAAAGATATTCCATGCTCTTGGATTGGAAGAATCAATATTGTTAAAATGGTCACACTGCCCAAGGCAATCTACAGATTTAATGCAATCCCTATCCAAGTACCCAGGACGTATTTCACAGAACTAGAAAAAATCATAATAAAATTCATATGGAACCATCAAAGACCTAGAATTGCCAAAGCATTACTGAAGAGAAAGAAAGAGGCTGGAGGAATAACTCTCCCAGACTTCAGACAATACTACAGAGCTACAGTCATCAAGACAGCATGGTATTGGTACCAAAACAGACATATAGACCAATGGAACAGAATAGAGAGCCCAGAAATGAACCCACAAACTTTTGGTCAACTCATCTTCGACAAAGGAGGCAAGAATATACATTGGAATAAAGACAGTCTCTTCAGCAAATGGTGTTGGGAAAACTGGACAGCAGCATGTAAAACAATGAAGCTAGAACACTCCCTTACACCATATACAAAAATCAACTCAAAATGGATTAAAGACTTAAACGTAAGACAAGATACAATAAACCTCCTAGAGGAAAACATAGGCAAAACATTATCTGACATACATTTCAAAAATTTTCTCCTAGAAGAAATAAAAGCAAGAAGAAACAAATGGGACCTAATGAAACTTACAAGCTTCTGCACAGCAAAGGAAACCAGAAATAAAACAAGAAGAAAACCTACGGAATGGGAGAAAATTTTTGCAAGTGAAACCGACAAAGGCTTGATCTCCAGAATATATAAGCAACTCATACGACTCAATAAGAAAAAAATAAACAACCCAATCCAAAAATGGGCAGAAGACCTAAACAAGCAATTCTCCAAGGAAGACATACAAATGATCAAAAAGCACATGAAAAAATGCTCAATATCACTAATTATCAGAGAAATGCAAATCAAAACTACAATGAGGTATCACCTCACACCAGTCAGAATGGCCGTCATTCAAAAATCCACAAATGACAAATGCTGGAGAGGCTGTGGAGAAAGGGGAACCCTCCTACACTGCTGGTGGGAATGCAGTTTGGTGCAGCCACTATGGAAAACAGTGTGGAGATTCCTCAAAAGACTAGGAATAGACTTACCATATGACCCAGGAATCCCACTCCTGGGCTTGTATCCAGAAGGAAGTCTACTTCAGGATGACACCTGCACCCCAATGTTCATAGCAGCACTATTTACAATAGCCAAAACATGGAAACAGCCTAAATGTCCATCAACAGGTGACTGGATAAAGAAGAGGTGGTATATTTATACAACGGAAAAGTACTCAGCCATAAAAACCGACAACATAATGCCATTTGCAGCAACATGGATGCTCCTGGAGAATGTCATTCTAAGTGAAGTAAGCCAGAAAGAGAAAGAAAAATACCATATGAGATCGCTCATATGTGGAATCTAAAAAACAAAAACAAAAAGAAACAAACAAACAAAAACAAAGCGTAAATAAAGGACAGAAATAGACTCACAGACAGAGAATACAGACTTGTGGTTACCAGGGGGGTGGAGGGTGGGAAGGGATAGACTGGGATTTCAAAATTGTAGAATAGACTACACTGTATAGCACAGGGAAATATACACAAAATGTTATGATAACTCACAGAGAAAAAAATGTGACAATGAGTGTGTATATGTCCATGAATAACTGAAAAATTGTGCTGAACACTGGAATTTGACAACATTGTAAAATGATTATAAATCAATAAAAAATGTAAAAAAAAAAAAGAATGAGGCTGTACCGAACTGCCTGCCTGATTAGAACCATTACTTTTCTCTTTTCCTGATTCAGAAGTACCACCAAGTCTTATTTCAGTAGAGCACATGGTGTTTTGCTGTTGTACGATGTCACTTGCGAGAAAAGCTTTCTTAATGTATGGGAATGGATAGATATGGTTGAGGTAAGAAATCAAAACAGAGAAACAAAAAAAGTATACGAGAGAGTTACAGGCTCTGTCTCGGAAAATGCTGTTTCTCTTCCCTGTCAAAGTGAGCTTGAGGAGAAGCCACTCCAGGCTGTCAGGAGGACTGGATTGAGAGGTGGGTTCCCGATGGTACTTGGCAGTATTGGTCTCGTCCTCAGTAGCTGGGCAAGTTCCCACAGAGCCAAGGACACTGCTAAAGTGAACTTCTAGGGGAAAAAAAGCTCCTGGGTTTCCTTTTAGATAAAATCAGAACCCCATTGGCAGCAAGTGAAAATTCAGGCAACCAAGAAGGAGCAGCAGCTCTCACAAACAAGGGGGTGATGGGGCTGGGTGTGTAGTGTGACTGGATGTGTAACAGGGGCCTCCGTCTGTACTAGACATGTAGGTGAAGCATCACCTGGGTGTGAGCTTGTGCCATGTCCACATTCTATACGAACTGTCTTCTCAACTTTATTCTTTCTGGTAGTGATTTGGGTCTTTACATATCCCTGGGAACCACTGAAATAACAACTGGTATTTTAATTTTAATTTTTTTTTTAAAATGGAGGTACTGGGGATTGAACCCAGGACCTTGTGCATGCTAAGCACATGCTTTACCGCTGAGCTATACCTCTCACCCCGTCAGTATTTTAAACATGTGGTAACTATCTATGCTTTCCTTTGGTCAAGTAAGATGGTATATTTCATCTGCAGAGCTTTCATATCCTTTGGTTTCATGGTAAATGCTTTCTTACAGCAGGAAATGACTTTGACCACAGTTAGTGTGCTACCAACAGTTATTAATCACCATAAAACTACAGCTCAAGCCATGGCTCAGCATACTTTCTTGGAAAAAACAAAACAAAACTAGTGGCTAATAAGACTTTTCAAGTAGGTCTATTATCTATAATTTTTTAAAGGCGTTAAGTGCAGTGGTGGCTGAACAAAGAACTGATTGCTGTCTGATCTCACATTAGCCTCTAAATTCTTCAGTTGGGCCTATTTCATACCCTGTAAAACACCAGAATGAATGTTCTCTTTCTAACCAAAGAAGTCATGTAAAAAATGACTGATTGAAATTGGCAGTAAGACTCAGACAATGATAAATAAATGTGCATTCTGTTTAACTGAAATAGCATGACTTAAAATTATTATAAATACAGTGAAAGTGTATTGACATTTATGAAGTATTTTATTTCACAAAATTTTCTACGTGTTATGTTCATGTCTGTAACATACCTGAGAAAGAAAGTAAGAAATGTAATGTTACTCGCACCTTCTATGAGAAACCTGAGGCATAGAAAGGTATAACACTGGTTTTTAGTTATTTAGAGATTAGGGGTAGAAAGGGGAGTTTGATCTCTTGATTCAACACTGGGTGCTCCTTTGATAAGACACCAGAGTGAGCAGCAGATTAAGAAAAATAAAATCTTTGAATGTCAAGGAAGGATCTCCAGGGTAGGTAGTGCATAGAGCAGAGGCATCTGTTTTGGGGAACAGATGGACCTCCCTGGGTTTGACCAGTGAGTTCGGTGAATGATGAATAATTGCAACTAACTCATACCCACAGATATTTGAGATCTGTAACAAGATCTTTTATTGTTGGAACTGTTGGACTTGGTCTTCATTTTAAGACTTTGGATTATACTCACAAAAAGGAGGCACAAAAGGCAGGGTCAGTCGTAGGGTTGAAATAGCCCCTTGTGACCAGCTGTGGCCTGTGTGGGGCCCCAGTGCCATAATTTGCTAAATAAGCACCTCCACGTGGTAAGTGATCTTCTTAGCTATTCGTATTACCTTTCACAGGGTCTGAAAAGGAAGACAACTATATTCAAGGTGACGAATTCTTGAATTTGTTATGGAGGAAAAATTAGACGCCACTTGGGCTTTGACTTTCATTTGTTCTGCTGAACCTTCGCCTTGGCTTACCTTTTCTTGTTGAGGAAATTGTATCAGGACGATTTATATGGCCACTAGAAATGTGAGTAGAAATCAATGGTGAGATGGTTGGGACAGGGCAGCAGATTGAGAAGCAATAGGATGTCCATGGTGAATGGACCCGCTGTATGAATAATGAATATGCGTCGATTGAAAACCACTGAGTTACAAAATCTTTTGATAAAATTATGGCCATTTCCTTACCTGTTATGAAGAATTGATTGATTGAATATTTGGGTAAAAGTTGAATGGAAACACTTGAGACATGAGCTCTTTTCCTGACCTTTAACACATTTCAAAAATACGTCGGGCATACCTGCTTTGTGCGGGTGCTGGGCTAGTGCTGGCAGTGTATCCATTCGTAAAACAAAGAGCCCACCCTCCTGGAGCTTGTACTCCTGTAGGGGAGACATAACACGTGACAAACATAAATAAATAAAATAAATAGAGTGATAGAAAGTGATAAATGTTATAAAAACAAAAAGAGGGCGGGGTAAAAGGTCTCACGGGGAGGCAGTGGGCTGCAGGTAATGTGGCCGGGCTAGCCTCACCAGAAGGTGATATGTGCGTCAAGACTTGAAGGAGGTGCTGGTTTCCACCTGTGTGACTTTGAGAAGTCATTTAGACACTCGGATTCTTGGCTGGCTTCAGCGAATTTGTGGTTAACGGCTTCCATATGACGCCGGCTTGGATCTGGAGCCGTTCTGCCCAGGACACAATTACTTAACAGGTTAATGGGTGGGGCGTCTAGTTCTGGGGAGGGCCTTTCACGTCCTTCTCCCCTTCGCTTTTACTCCGCTCTGGTGCGTTCGGTTAGAGGAAGATGGTCTGAAGAGAAAGGAAGTGGAATACAATTTCATTGTTTTTGAGGCTCATTTCTTGACGCGGATCAAAGTGGACCAGCACCTACCTGGATTTCCTACAGCCAGTGAGCGGCCAGGTGGTGGAAGGGGCGGGGTCTCAAACTTAACTCCACCTCTTGTGTCTTACCCTGCGGCCAGCCCCGCTGTGAATGCCGGGCGTGTGGCCGAGCGCTGTGCTGGTTTGGGAGCATTATCCTGAGAATCTGCTACTTTGAATGATTGCCCATTGAGATCCTTACAAGAAAAATGTTGACCTTCAGGGCCTTCGTGTTTTGCTTTTGTTATAAACCGGATAGCAGCAAATGCGGAACTTTCAAACTCCGTTTTTGTCGAATTTTACTGTCTGCGGGAGACAGTCATTAAACCCATGTAATCTACATGTCCCCCTAGAGATTTCATGCCTGTTCTATTCCCTCCCCACGTTCAATCCCTCTTGATTTCTCAGATTTCCCAGGGTTTGCTGACTTATGCATCTCATGACCTCCATCCTTCTGCATCCTCGAAGGAGTCTCGCTTTTACCTCATAACATCCGGGTTGTGAAACGCAGCAGCAGCACTATCCGTTTCTACCAAAAATACATTCATTTTGGGTATTTTAAAAAAGCTTTTCTATGGATTTGGGGGCTCACAGATAAGGGTTTCATAGTAGTATTTCCCTCTTGTTTAGTTCTTCCCTCTTCCCTGCTCCAGAGCTGCTCCTCCCTTCCCCCGCCTTATCCCACACAGGATCATATAACCCACACCCAGCTCCCTCCCCCAACAATTCTCCTTTCCTAAGGGAGATTGTCTCCAGCTTGTTAGACAAGGACACACAAAAATAACTTCATCAGTTACAGTTGTGGCAATTGCTATGCCAGAAAAATACATAAACCAAGAGTTTTTTAAAAAATAATTACTTTTTTATTGAAGTATAGTCAATTAAGAGGTTTTATGATAGGAAGACCTAATATTAAATTTTCAGTTAGGAAACGCTTAATCTTTACTTCAAGGGAGGATTACCTAATGGGGTCAGGGGATTACCTAGGTAGTGGAAACAGTATGTGCAAAGATCCTGGGGTGGGAGGGAATTTGGAGTACTGGGGAAACGGAGGGACAGCCAGGGTAACTTGAGTGTTGTGAGTGAGGGAGAGTGGTGGCAGGTAAGAATAGGGGGTTGGCTGGGGCCACATACCAGCTAGGCCTTGTCAGCCGGGTAAGCATTTCACCATTACTTGAGAGGGATGGGAAGCACTGAAGGGTTTGAAGCAGGAGAGCGATATGATTGATGACAGTATGTATAACCACTTGGGGGGCTGAATAATAGACCCCAGAAAATGTCCACTGGTTTTAGCAACACAGAGGCAGCTGAATCTTGATAGGAAAAGATGATAAAGTAAAGGGGGGAGGTAGTAGTTGCTGGCCAAAAGGAGACGGGCTTTTGATGGACATTTAATTCCTTAGTAGTTACCTTAAGCTATCATTTTTCTCTCTCTCTCAAATTATTTGATAGAGAACATTTGGTATCATGTGTGACTCTTGGAAATAAGAACCTTAAAACACAAAATTTTGTATTATGAGATTTTTTTTTTGATGCAAAATAAAAATCCTCTGATGAGGAGCTGTTTCTGGAATAACTAGGCCCAAACCTTTTTTTTTTTTTTTTTAAAGTATTGAAACTTTGAACCCAATTTCTTAGCTATTGGTTTTAGCCTACTCAACAGGGGAATATTTTTGTTTTATTTTATTGGTTTTAAAAGCTAACATTCCAGGAAACCTAATTAAAAGTCTTCACTTAATGGTATATGTATATATTTTACAGACCAATGGGGCATTATTTTGTGAAATACGTGCCAAAGATGGTTCAAATATAGTGGAAGCTGTTCTCCATCTTGCTTAGTGAAGTTTAGCCTTATATTTGGAAAACTGGATGTAGGACTGAATTTTCTCATAGCTGTTGTCAAATTTCTTGACCATAACATGAATCTCCATTGGAAACACTGTCTTGTCTTTCAGTAGTGGTTGGAGAAACAATTAAACATAGTTTTTATAAAAACTGGTACTGCGGCTTATTCACCATGAACAGTGGCAGCATACCTTTATTGCCAAACAAAGCCGGTGCATCTGAGGTGTTGTTGACATTTCTGCAAAATGTCACCCCAAAGCTAATAGTTGATGTGTATGAATCACTTCCAGGAGCCAGATTTTAGCCACAAGAGACTATTATGAATGTAACTATCTATTATGAATGACATTTTCCAAGGTAAAGGGGAAAAAAAAACCTCAGCAATGCAAATTCTTCATCCTGCCAGTTGTAAGCACTTTTTAAAAATTATTACCCAGGTAATGATTAAGCTAAGGCACTGGTGTTAATAATAAATAACATTTTGGGATGTGGATTACAATGAAAATTGCATCAATGAGGAACTTGGATTTAACTGTGAATATTTTAATCTTTGAAGTATTCTTAGGAAATTATAATGCTTTCTGTTAGATTTATTTCTTCTGCCTAGCTTTCTGCCACAAATGAAAGGATGATTCTTGGCAGGTCTAAAGGGATTAAATATCCAAAAAAGAAAGAGAAAAAATAAAAATGTGCTTTAACAAAATCTAAGCCAGCAATCTTTAATTGCTGACAAAGCAAACACGTAACTTTAGGCAGGTAGTTCTTTTCCTGATCATTTGTGAGTTTTATGAGAATCTTAACTTTAGTACAGTAAGGGGCTCAGTGCTACCTTAGCCTTAGGCAGGAGTGCTGAATTGCTGCCCTGGTCCTTTCTTGAGCAGGAAAGGGTGGTACAGGGCAGACTCTCAGCTTCTGCTCAACATGGTGGAGGACTATAGTGTCAGGAGGCTCAAAGTCCAATCTGAAATCTACCCAGAACAGCCGTGAGTCTTGACTAGGTCCCTGTCTTCTTCAAGCACCTGTAACCTGTAAAGTGAGGGAGAGGACTGAAGGAGATGACCCTGTCTAGTCCTGACTGTCTATAATTATATGTATAACAGCCTGGACTCCACTGGATAACATAATCACTATTTAACTCTGAAGTGTCCCGTGGAGTCATATTACAGTTATATGACTCCAAATCGCCGTGGTCACACCCAGAGTACAGAATTGATTCTCTTTATTTTTTTATTTCTATTTTAATATATTTCCAGAAAGAATGCAATTAAAAATAGTGAACTTTGATGTCTGAGGGATAACTTAATTTCACGTTTGTAAATTAGGTACAGATATGGAACAACTCTGTATGATTAGGGAGTTTTTTTGTGGACATAATCTAACATCCCTACCTCTTTCAAACCTTTCTTTATAAGAAAATACATTCTGGCATTAGATTTTAAACATGTGTTCAGGTACCTATTTAGTCTGCAGGTTCTTGAAATATTAAGTAGAATTTGATTCTCTTTATTGTATCAGCTGTCCATGCCTTTTCCCCGTCTGCTCCTGCAGGTGTGTTGGGTTAGCCTGGCAGCCTCCCTGTTTACAGTGTAGCTTCCACCCAGACTTGTGTTTCCTTTCTTAACACCTGTTTGCAGAAGCATTTTGATAGCAAGGTCACTTCTTGTGAATCACTGATGGAGGGATTTTTAAGTTGTTACTGCATTATAGCCTGGTTTGAAGTCTCTGGGTTAGTTAACAATGTGTTAAATATGCAAATTAAAAACGAACAACCATGTAAAGACTTTAATTTGCTTTATACTGTGCCATCAGATTTGCTTGTCAGAGTACCCAGGTTTTACATGAAAATGGTATAGGTTCCACAGGAAAACTGACCACTTAACAAAAGTTTTTCAGCCTTTAGAATGTTATGTGTTAATGCAAAACATTAAGTTCTTGATTTGGGTCTCATAAAATAATTCCCAGCATTGTCCCTTTCATACCATGTCATGTCATAAAACTTGAACTAGAAGAGTTTATGGATTTGCACTTTC
The DNA here is from genome assembly GCF_036321535.1 of Camelus dromedarius. Classification (NCBI taxonomy): domain Eukaryota; kingdom Metazoa; phylum Chordata; class Mammalia; order Artiodactyla; family Camelidae; genus Camelus; species Camelus dromedarius. Next base: position 46,062,630 of record NC_087445.1, on the reverse strand, counting down.
TGAAACAGAATTCATTTTTGAAGGGAGGTCACAAATGTTTGGTTAACAACCTGAACTCCTCTACTTTTTCTTGGAAAGTCTCTCCCAAGAAAAGTTTCTCCTTGAAATGCAGTTAGCCTGTAGGGCTGATAGGACACTCATCCCAACCATTGCCTATCGGTAAGTAAATCTGCCATCACTAGAGCCACAGGCTTTAAACATTTTGCAATAAATTCAAGTTCAACAGGTATTAAGTTGATCAGTAGCCTGAAATTTGAGAAAAACACAAAAAGCTCAGGCTGATGTATCAGTTCAGCGCCATTGCTGACTGAGCCCATGGGGTGTAAATCTCTCCGTAAGACCGAGTCATTTAAAATGCAGTTGTTAAGCATATGGTATTTTTTGGTGAAGTAATTTAATTTTCCCAGTCTTAAACCTGTTTTAGATGTTTGGAATTATAGCTTCCTGATTTCCTTAAAGGGGGATGTGCTTGCATTTTTGGTAGATTAAAGAAACTGAAGACCAGGTGACCAATAATGGGTACCTCCTTTTTAAAATTAAAGTATAGTCAGATTACAATGTTGTGTCAATTTCTGGTGTGCAGCATGTTTCAGTTATGTATATACATATATATTCCTTTTCATATTCTTTTTCATTATAGGGTACTACAAGATATTGAATATAGTTCCCTGTGCTATACAGTATAAACTTGTTTATTTTATATATAGTACTTAGTATCTGCAAATCTCAAACTCGCATTTTATCCCTCCTACTCTCTTTCCCCCTGGTAACCATGAGTTGGTTTTCTAAGTCTGTGAGTCTCTTTCTATTTTGTAAATAAGTTCATTTGTGTCTTTTTCTTTTCTTTTTTTAAGATTCCATATATAAGTGATATCATATGGTATTTTTCTTTCTCTTTCTGGCTTACTTCACTTAGAATGACAATCTCCAGATTCATCTATGTTGCTGTAAATGTGTTTATTTTATTCTTTTTTTATGGCTGAGTAGTATTCCATTGTATAAATATAGCACAGCTTCTTTATCCAGTCATCTGTTGATGGACATTTAGGTTGTTTCCATGTCTTGGCTATTGTAAATAGTGCTGCTATGAACATTGGGGTGCATATCTTTTTGAATTAGAGTTCCCTCTGGATATATGCCCAGGAATGGGGTTGCTGGATCATATGGTATTTTTAGTTTTTTGAGGAATCTCCATACTATTTTCCATAATGGCTTCACCAAACTACATTTCCACCAGTGGTGTAGGAAGGTTCCCTTTTCTCCACACCCTCTCCAACATTTATTGTTTGTGGACTTTCTAATGATGGCCATTCTGACCAGTGTGAGATGATACCTTATTGTAGTCTTGACTTGAATTTCTCTGATAATTAGTGATGTTAAGCATTTTTTTCATGTGCCTATTGGCCATTTGTATGTCTTCACTGAAGAATTGCTTGCATAGATCTCCTGCCCATTTTTGGATGGGGTTGTTTGTTTGTTTTTTTGTTATTAAGTTATATGAGCTGTTTATATATTCTGGAAATTAAGCCCTTGTTGGTTGCATTATTTGCAAATATTTTCTCCCATTCCGTAGGTTGTCTTTTTGTTTTGCTTATGGTTTCCTTTGTTGTGCAAAAGCTTGCAAGTTTAATTAGGCCGATTTGTTTATTTTTGCTTTTATTTCTGTTGCCTGGGTAGACTGCCCTAAGAGAACATTGCTAAGATTTATGTCAGATAAAGTTTTGCCTATGTTTTCTTCTAAGAGGTTTATAGTTTCTTGTCTTATATGTAAGTCTTTAAGCCATTTTGAGTTTATTTTTGTGTATGGTGTGAGGGAGTGTTCTAATTTTGCTGATTTTACATGTGGCTGTCCAGCTTTCCCAACACCAGTTGCTGAAGAGACTGTCTTTCTCCATTGTATATTCTGGCCTCCTTTGTTGAAGATTAATTGACTGTAAGTGTGTGGATTTATTTCTGGGCTCTCTATTCTGTTCCATTGATCCATGTCTGTTTTTGTGCCAATACCACACTGTTTTGATTACTGTATTTTTCTCCCATTAATATTTGCTTTTGGGTTCAATAATGTCTGCATTATTATGAGTGCTCAGCGTGAAAGGCTTGTAGAGATATCAGGCCATAAAATTTAACAATAGCAAAAACAAAAGGAAGCAAAATATATGACCAGGCAGCTATATGATATGTAGCTGATAGAGGCCTGTTGATGCTCCCAGAAGGGAAAGATGTGAGTTGTCTTGTGAGGATGCTGTGATTACTATACCCATTGTACAGATAAGAAAATTGAGAAATAGAATGCTTAATTCACTTGCTCCAGATGACACAGTTACTAAGTGGCAAAACTGGAACTTTTCACTGGTCTGAATCTCTGGCTTGCTTTTGAATGTTGGTAATCTCAGGATTCTACTCTGCACTCTCTTCCTCTTAACTCTTTCTCTGCCTAATGTCTTCCACTCCCATGGTTTCTAGAACTGTGTCTACCTGGTGACTTCCAATTTCTGTATTTTTAATCCCCATTAAAAAAAAATCCCATGGCCATGTTCCCATCCACCAACAAATGGAAATTCCATAGGCATGGCTGACCCAACATATCCGAATCCTACTATGTTAATTTTTCTTTAAAATTGTTCCTCATTCTACATTCTCTTTCTCAGGAAACTACCAACATTATAATTAAAAAATAGTAACCCAGAATCAGTCTTGATTCATTCTTCTCTTTCTCCATCATCTACCTAGAGTGGATTCTGGGGCCTTATTGATTCAGTGACCTCTCTGTCATCTTTCTTGAATCTGCCTATATTCCCTCTCTCTCTGTTCTGCTTCAAGCCTGAGGATTTCTTACCGCAGTTAGTGCAGGAGGCACCTAAGTTTCTGCCTCAGAGTTTCTCCAACATCGGTTCAGGGTAATCTTTATAAGTAAAGATCCAGTTAATGCTTTCTTATTTGCATCCCCAAATGGGTGTCCTACGTATAGCATGGAATCCAAGCACCTTAGCAGATGGCTAATAGTCCCTCACTACCCGATCTCACCTATCTTTCTGTTTGCTTCTCTTATCATCTTGCTTCCCTAATGAATAATAATCTATAGACTTAGCAAACTCTGCTTCAGTCATGGCCAAGTTCTTTTGTGCCTCTTTGCACACAGCTGTGGGAAATTTCTTTATTATTTTTTAAATGAATATTGACCAGGTATGTTACACACAGATTATACGTAGCCACATCATCATTTAGCTTTTCAAAACGTGCCTTCTCTGCTGATGAGGACTTTTTTTTTTTTTTAAATTGGAAAGTTGGTTCTGTCCTCAGTAGCTCTACAACTCTATCATGGATTCCTGTTTCCTGGTTTTTGGTCCCAGAAAAAAAAAAAGGTTACATTTTTTGACCAAAAAGAATGAGTTACTGGTAGGGAATTGTCCAGCTGAACTGGGGAGGGAGTGGTGGTTATTTTTGTGCCATGGTGAGACTGCTGTTTGCCTAGGTGGCATCTACAGAGCCCGGGTTAGAATGGACCTGACACCTATGTGTTGATATGTGGTAATCATGTTTAGGTTTTTGGTGCAGTTGCACAAAACTGTGTTAGTATACATGTTGGCTTTATTTATTTTCCCCCAGAGTGTCTATACTTGTGTTAAAATCTGTATGTGAGTATACCTTTGATACAGAACTGCCATCTGAGTCTTTGCTTCGGGGTTGTATGGCCAGTACACCCCAGCTGATTAGATTACACAAGTGCCTCTGGTAGACAAAGCAGTCCTTTTTATTTGAACCTGGATGGATATTTTTGCAGCTAAATCCAAATTAGAGACTTAAAGCTCCGGATAGCAATCTTATTTAAAGAAAAGCTACTTACACCTCTTTCGGTTGCCTTGCTAGGAAATCAGGATTATGACAAACATTTGATTTCATGAAGGTGTTCTCAAATTTAAAGAATATTTTTGGTAAGAACGAAAATATCTAACGTTTTTAACTTAGACTTCATTTGATCCATTTATTTGCATTGTTCTATGCATGTAACTCATCTTGGCTCCGTTTTCCCTTTGAGAGCTTTTAAAATCACAATTATATTACACTCTCTTTTATGTATCCTGGCACATTAGATAATATTTTAGTTTTGTCATGGAAAAGAACATTGGATATGGAGACATTTTTCACTGTTAACTTTTAGCCTCGTGCATTTTCATAATTTATTTTTTCCACTTGCTGCTTTATATGACATGTGTGACATTTGACTATTTAATACAAAATGTGATTTGCATGAGCCAAACCACCCAACCCTCTTGCTGAAGATAAAATCGAGGTTAAAGATAAAGATTTATTTTCCTATTTGTACAGTGATCGGTTTCAGAGTGATGGTTTTTGTGTGCTTTTATTGTATGTGTGTGTAAGAAATTTCATAGGTATATATTAAGTAGGCCTCTGAGTATTGAATAATTGTTTTATGATTTTAATTTACATGGTTTACATTTTCATAGTATCAGCTATATTTCCTTTATACTGTTTATTTCTCTTCAAACCATTAATAATTATCCCATAAAGTATCATTTTTATAGTAATGCGAGTGTCTAAGGAACTACAAATATTTTCTGCATTGTAAATTCAATAAAGCATGCTTGCTTTGGCCTTCTGGGTGTTCCCTTCAGCTTTGCTGCAGGCATCCCTGAAGTAATTTTAGTTCTAGGATATGCCTGCATGAAACCGTGCCTCTAAAAGCCTTGTCTTTTCTGGACTGGGCAGCTGGCTGAGGGGAGCAAAGAAGGAACACAAAGTGGGTGGTGCTGTGGTACAGAAGTGTGATCTTAGCCTGTTGACCAGCTTGGGCTGTGATGGCCAGGAGTAGCGAGGCTTTGTAGAAAAATTTCAGGATGTGCTCTGGCCATCCTCATGACCTCAGGGGTTGGTCCCTTTCTCTGACACCCATCCTTCTCTCTCCCTCCTCCTCCCTCCCTCTCTCCACCATCCTGGCCTAGCTAACTCCTGCTCATCCTTCTGCTCTAGCTTAAGCATCACTCCCTTCAGGAAGTTTCCGCTCTCAACCCCAAGCCAGGATGAGGTTGCCTCCTCTTACTGGAGTTGCACCCTTTCTAACTGGTCAGCATCTTACTGCCCTCATACTTGTTCACCTAGACCTACACCCTGAGTTATATTCCTGTTGTCTACCACTGCCGTTCTTCTGCTGTACACAGTGTTTTGAAGAATTAACTGTTTAAGGCAGGATTTGCAGAATTTCTGCAGGTGCACATACACAGAGACACACATACCCAATGGTCAAGGACAGTATGAATAGAGGCAGCATATTTTAGTGGTCACTGATCTGAGCTCTGTAACCAGCCTGCCTGGTTTGAACCTGGCCTTGTGAACCTACTAGTCAGTAACTGTGAACAAGGGGCATAACCCTGTATACTCCAGCTTCTTCATTGGGAAAAAAGAGGTGACACAGTAAAGTTCAAAGCTGGTAAGTCGCTCTTAGCACTCAGAGCTTTCAACCAAGGTTTTAAAAAGATCACTGGATTTTTGTGGAAAGGTGCTAATATGGAAAATGGAGACCAAACAAAATAGAAAAATATCAACTTGAGGAAACAGAAAAAAAATGCTATCATTGATATATTTAAAGATATAGATAAAACTATTGCAGCCATGAAACAAGAACAAAATACTATCAACAAGGAACATTCAGAGAGCAAATATCAGCTCTTAGAAATGAAAACATCACAGCAGAAGTTAAAAAAAGTAAACCATATAGAGTTTGGAAGACAGATTCGAGGAGTCTTCCAGAAAGAAAAGCACAAAGAAAGAGAAACCAAGAGAGGAAGGAAGTCCAATATCCAAAAATAGCTGTTCCAGAAGGCAGCAACAGAGAAAGCAGGATGTCATAAATAAATAACTCAAGACAAATTTCCAGAACTGAAAGACATGAGTTGCTTGATTGAAAGGGCCGACCTAGAACCCAGGAAATGGATGTAAATAAAGTGTACCATCATTAGGGCCCTATGCCTAGTGAAAAAAATTCTCCAAGTTTCCAGAGAGAAGAAGAAAGAAAATTAGGAAACAAGAATTAGAATGTCTGTGTACATTTCCAAAGAACGCCAGAAGCAAAAGGCAATGAAGCCATGCCTTCTAATTTCTGAAGGAAAATTATTTCTAAATTTGAATTCTATACCTAGCCAAACTATTGATAAAATGTCAATAATAATGATGTTTTCCAGATATTCAAGGTCTCAGAAAACCTTCTCTCTCATACACGATACACACTTTTAAAAGAAGCTCTTGGAGAACTCGCTCCAACAAAGGAAGACTAAGTGACACAGAATATAGGGAGTAAGAGATTCAGCACAGGAATGGTATGACGTCCAATCCCTAGAAAGACAGTGAAGGGAGAGCCCAGGATGAGAGACTCTGCCGGCTGCAGAAGATTACTGGTCCAGAGTGGAGCAGGGTGACTTAAGAGAGCTGTCATCACAAAGTGCCACTGCACCATCTTTTTATCTGAGGACAGAATGCTGGGCAGCCTGACCCGATTCTCATCTGTGCTCTCTTGTCCTCGCCTCCATGTGCTGATGAAGTTCCTGCTTCCTTTCCTTCCTGCTCTGCTGCCTGGATTAGCTGTTCATTCTACCTCGTAGGAGTATTCTGTTTTTACTTCTTGGTGGGAGGCCCTGTGGAACTATCAAATGAGAGAGGTGGGGGAGGGAGGGAGGAGGAAGATTAGTGTTACATGGAATACAGTTTTCAAACATTCTGTAATTGAGACATTTGAATTTCATTCAAAAAATTTTAAATCACTTGGCTATGTTTTTCATCACGGCAGACAAAGGGGTCTTGACAACAGGATTTTAAATGTCTTGATTAAATACTATACTGGATAATTCAGTTGTTAGACCTTGTCGTAGACATTTGTCACTTGCTGTTCTACCAGCATCTAAGTTCCCTTCTTCTGTAGGGGGAGTCCCACACCATGAATGTTGGTGGGAAGCAGAACTCCATGGATCTTGAGAGAGACTGAAAGGAGCAAATATTTCCTCTCCCATCCCCTAAAGCCTAGGCTGTAGGTATCTAACATAGTCTTAGCACCTGTCTCTAAGCAGTGATACAGACTTGAAGGTAGTTATTACGTCACTCACACCACAGTGGTGGTAGAGGAGGTGCCTCAGTGGCTACATCTTGGTTGGACTCCAGATCCTCCGGGGCGTGGCCCTGGCTGCACTCCCGAGGGCCTAGCTTCCTTTGCTTGGTTTCTGCTTATCCATCTGTAATCTGCACTGGGTTCTCCTTGATTCTGTGTTTCCCAAGGCCTTTCGATAAGAGTATCTTCTACTAAGACTCAAAATAAAAAAGAATGTAAATGCAATTAATCCATTCATCTTTCTAGTTTGTTTACATGTAACATCTCTTAATTTTGGTATCTCCCCAATAATTAGCATGTTATATATATTATGTCTTCTTTTTCTACTTGATCTGACAAATTACCCTAAACTCTATGACTTAAAACAGCATAAACATATTATCTTACAGTTTTGGAGGCCGCAAATACAAAATGGGTCTTATGGACTAAAATCAAGGTGTTGGCAGGATGGCATTTCTTCTGGAGACTGTAGGGAGAGTCCGTTCCTTGTCTTTTCCAGCTTCTTAGAGGCTGCCTGCATCCCCTGGCTCAAGGAATGATGTCCTTCCCCCATATCCTCGGGCAATGATGTCATTCCAACTTCCTTTTCTGCCTTCACGTCTTTCTGTGCTTCTGACTCTCCTCCCTCACTCTTTCCCTTCTAAGGACACTTGTGATTTTGTTGAGATGACCTAAATAATCCAGGACATCCTCTCCATCTCAAGAGCATTAATCACATCTGCCAAGATCCTTTTGCCGATAAGGTAACATATTCAGAGGTTCTGTAGATTAATACTTTGACGGGCCATTATTCTGCCTACTGCAATGTCACAATAATTTTGAACCACCTTTTAAAATTTTTTCACAATTTCTAAGTTATTAGGTGATCAAAATTTAAAAAAGGAAGAATGCTTTAGTCTTTAATAATTTGCCTTTTAATCTTCTAATTTTGAGAACCTAAATAAGCACACAGCCATTTGAGACCTTTTTATTTTTGAATATGAGGTGATTTTTAAAAATTCAGAAGTGCTTTTTGAAACTAGAAAATGAGCATTTATCATTTCAAACATTAAGTTTATCTAAATGACCACAACTTGACATACAGTGGGCAAACTGAACATTTGTCTAGCATTGATTAGAGGAAGTACTCTCTGAAAGGCTGGGCAGAAAGAAAATCAAAAAAAGATATGCTCCTTATTCCTGAAGAACATATCATTTAGTTGACAAGATCACAAAAGAGGCCATGTCCTCAGCAACTGGGGAAAATGGAACCATTGATAAATTCCAGCTGTGCAGTGGCTGGGAGAATGTGGGTTCCTGGGGGTGCCCCTGCCAGCCACTGGGTTAATGTGTACTCTGTGCCTCTTATCATTTTAGAGGCTGTTCAAATGGCTGTAAATGAATATAGTCCCTTGAGGAGTTTATAACTCTGGAGATTGTAGACTCAGTGGAATTTCAGTGCCGGCAAATACACAGATGAATTACTAAAAATATGCATCACAGCATGTACAACTGACCCTGGGCAGATGCTCTGCCATAAAGGGTGCTGGATGTGCGACAGAGGCTACCAACAGAGCATCAGCCAGGCTTGTGGGTAGCTTAGATTCGGGCAAGACACAGAAAGGATATACATTTCTTATTTTAGTCAGAAAAACTAATATTTCCTAAGTGTTTACTGTGTCCTACATGCATTCAACATATTTTCTCATGGTATCATTGCAATAAATCCTGCTTTAACAGATGAGGAAACAGGCTTAACCAAGGTGAGTGACTTAGCTAAACTGATTGAATGCCTTTATAAATGGCAGAGGTAGGATTCAAACCTAGGTCTGTTTGAGACTTTCCACGCATCCTGTCTCAGACAATGTGTGTCTTAAAGAGCCCCCCAAATGACTGAGTCTAAATGATTTTGGAGAATAAAATATTTCATGACGTAGTGATTATTCTGTGTACCTTAAAAAATTATAGGAAACATTTTTCTTTCTATTGTCTTGACTCCTTGGAAGGACGGTTAAGATTGTAATATGTCCAGGGCTCTGATTCAGATTCAAGACAGTCATCTCAATGGCTTTTTCCCTGGGGCAGGCCAGGTCTTTCGCAGTTTTTGTTTTAGAACAACTATGGTTTCTGTAGGGTTTGTCTCCCCAAGTCTTGAGTGCTGGAAGCTCTCAAGTTCTCCTAAGAACCAGTTCATGATTTCCCACCTGGCTGGTAAGCAGAAGAAACACTCTCCTCTCCATGGACCTAATCCAGGGAGTGCACACCCGGGATAGAATGAATGCCTGTGCCAAGGGGGATTTTAGAGATTATCTGTTCTAAGCACCTTGTATTTAATTGGCGAGGTAACTGGTATTCAGGGATGGCCTGTGACTGTCTGCATGGTTTCAGAGCTAGACCCTGAGCCCGGGTCTCTGTCTTCAAGCCAACACAGTTCCTTTTGCTTTGCAGGACTGGGAACCAAGAGAGGGGGCTGGCTGTCATCCCCTTCCTTCCTTCCTTCCTTCCTTCCTTCCTTCCTTCCTTCCTTCCTTCCTTCCTTCCTTCCTTCTTTCCTTCCTTCCATCTTTCCATTTCTGTTGAGTGCAGAGGTAAAGGCACAAGGGGTGAGGGGGTTTTGTTTCAAGGCACAGAAGGAAAGAAAGACAACCAGAGGCATATGGCCTGGTCACTAGTGACTCCCTTGTGAGGCAAGAAGTAAAATTCGTTCCCTCAAAACACGTGAATAAACAAGACCTTAACCTAAGACACTTGGAGTATTTAATGCAAAGCACTCACTATCTGTTAGTTTTTTTTTTTTTAAATAAGCAACCAAGTAGGCAAAAGACTTAGGAAATTAATAACCGGTCTTCGGGGCAAAGAGCTATTCATGTGTGTCAATTACATAAAGGAATACAAATCACATAATGACTCATCAGAACATAAATTTAGAAAACTTAGTTGAGATGGCTTTTTTCCTTCTGATATTATGCTTATAAAAGTATCATATGTATCTTGTGAAAAACCCAGTTTTTTCCTTTTTTCTTTCCTTTCTCCCTCTCTTTCTTTTTTCTTTCTCCCTTCCTTCCTTTCTCTCTCTCCTTCTCTCTCTCCCTCCCTTCCCCTTCCTTCCCCTTCCTTCCCCTTTCTTTCTTTCTTTCTTTCTTTCTTTCTTTCTTTCTTTCTTTCTTTCTTTCTTTCTTTCTTTCTTTCTTTCTTTCTTTCTTTCTTTCTTTCTTTCTTTCTTTCTTTCTTTCTTTCTTTCTTTCTTTCTTTCTTTCTTTCTTTCTTTCTTTCTTTACTTAACTCACTCATTTTTTCCATTAAATCACTGTTGTGGGTTGACTTGTTCCCCCCCCCAACTCCCACAAAGATATGTTGAAACCCTAAACTTTACTATTGGTGAGTGTGGCCTTACTTGGAAAGAGGGTCTTTGTGGATGTATTTAAATTAAGATGAGGTCATACCTGGCTAGGGTGATCCCTAATCGAGTGTGACTAGTGTCCTTATCAGAAGAGGAGAGGAGAAGGCAGAGAGACAGCAGAAGGGAGAATAGCATGTGGTGATGGAGTCTGAGATTACAGTGCTGCAGCTACAGAGTCGAGGGATGCCAAGGATCCCCAGCAACACCAGAAACTAAGAGGAAGGCATGGAATATGTTCACCCTCAGAGCCTTTAGAGAGAGCCTGGCCCTGCCAACTCCTTGCTTTTGGACTTCCGGCCTCCAAAACTGACAGTGAATAAATTTGACTTGTTTTAAGCCACTCAGTTTGTGGTAATTTGTTACAGTTGGCCTAGGAAACAAATACAGACCCCAGGCATTTCTAGAATGTCTTCTACAGCCAGAAGCTTGGAGTAGCATGCGTGGTGTGGAAGAGAGAACCAAATAGGTGCATATACCAATTGTTTACCTGACTCACAGTCTAGCAGCTCCGTTAGGAACCTTGGTGATCCCCCCATTCAGAGCGAGGTCCACTTCTCAGAATAGCAGTCAAGGACAGGTGACATCCATATGTTACACTTTCAATGCAGGACGTGATAGCAGGAAACACCATGGGGAGAGGAAATGTTAATGTCTTTAGATGGAGGAGGGTATAACTCAGTGGTAGAGTGCATGCTTAGCATGCACAAGGTCCTGGGTTCTATCCCCAGTACCTTCATTAAACAAACAAACAAACAAAAAAACCGAATTACCTCCTCCCCCAGAAAAAAAAATAAGTTTTTAGAATCAGGCAATAACTGAGATCAGGCTTGGAGAACTGAGGCCAGAATTCTAAATTACTGAAGAACAACTATAATATTTAGGGTTCTGTTTTGAGTTATTTTGGGGTTCTTAGCCAAGAGGCAGAAGACTGAAGAAATCAAATAGAAGAGAGTAAGATAGTTCTGTCTGAAAATAAGTTCTAGCCGAGATTAAAGGGGAAAATGTGGTGCAGAGATCACTAGTTCCCGAGGACCCACATCATGGTCCGTTTCTCCATTGTCCCTCTCATACACAGTAAAGTCCTACCATCTTGGCTTGAATTAAGCTGTGACATTTCCCCAGCTCTTATTTCATATAAAGAGTTAAGCTGGTAACAAGAAAGGAGGGGACCCACAGTGGCTCTGCTTTTTGTGCCAGTGAACTTACCCAGGCTGGTCTTGTCCTCCGAAGCCTGGTTCCAACCATTTGGTGTGTGGACTTTGGAGAACATGAAGAGAAGAGGAAGATGGAAGGAGAGACAGTGGAAAGTCTGGCGTGGGAGGGAGCAGCAAGGAACAGTCACAGTGGGATGAGGAGATGGTTTGTACCTGCCCGGTGGTGCTCGCACCTTGATAGAGCCTGACTTGAATACTTCCCAACCTACACTTTGTAAGGTAACTATGGGCTGCTTCGATTTTAAGATCAGCTGCTCACCCATGGATAATTTAATTTTAGCAGCCCTTGATTTTGAAGTTTATATGTCTAATGGAAACAGCCAAATTGGCCGGACAGGAGGCAGCATGCTACAGTCGAAGGCACCGAAGACCTGTGTCAGGGATATGTCTAGATCAGTGTTTCTCAACTTTTTTTTTCCATTATCATTTCACTAAAGAGTCATTTAGGCATGTTTTCCTAGTTGCCTCCCACATGAAATTTTAATACCACCAATACCTTAGAAATCTGTTTATAGACTGTATGCATATCTATGCTTTGTGTATTTAAAAAGTAAGATCCCCTTTTCCTCCTCAAGCAGTTTCTCCCACCTGGGGCCAGTATTGCCCTGTTGAGAATTCCTGCTTTAGACGAGGACTGACTGGGACCTAGGAGTCCTCAGGAGCTGGGGCAGAAGTCACTGGGTACAGCATTGCCTGGAGAGCGTGGCCTTAGAGATCTGACAGACCCGCCTTGAATTCCACCTCTGCCTCTTCCTAGCTGTGCCCTCGAGTAGTTTACATAACTTATTTTGAGTTTTCTTTCCTCATCTATCTTATCTATATTAAGAGCGATTTAGATGAAAAGGTAAAGAACATTAAGTGCTTTGCATGTTGCTCAACACCTAGTCTGTGGTCAAAGTGGACCTTCTTTCTAGCTCTTTGCTGGGCTGTTGTCCAGTCCCCTGTGTACACCATCAATGAACAGGGTATGTAGCAGTGACGTCGGGGAGTCAGACAACTGGGAGCCGTTCATTTGCAGTTTTCCTCCTTGAAGCACTTTTCCATAACAATCATGCTGACCTTCTCTAGTGGGATTTTCTGGGCCTGGGTGGCCCGGATCCACAGGGGGTGGCGGGGGGCCAGGGGCACACTCTGCTTTTGCTTCTTCTGACCTGCCCGTTTGTACTGCCAGGAAGAGGGCTGAAGGCTGCTGCTGGCTTCCCGATGCTCGATGCTTGGGACAGATAGAGCCAGGATGTGAGAGCCTCTCCAGGGAATTCAAAAAGCCAGATGGGAGAAATACATGAAGAAACAACAACAAAAAAGAAGAGTCATAAGCCTTCAAAGTGTTTTAAGGATCCACGCACAAATGAACTATCGTCTAGAAGAAAATTTGTCTTCAGTCGTGGTTTCTAAGCATAAGGTGAGTCCCTGTCTGGGTAGAGGGAGAAGAAAAGAGAAAAAGACAAAAGTGATCGAGGAACTCTTCTAAGGAGATGAATGAAAGAGGGAAGAAGTTTCCTTTACCGGTGCTGATGGCACTTGGGATAAAGTTGAGAATGGTGCTTTGTTTCTAAATGAGGTTTTGAAGATAATCTGCTCTGAACTTTTAGGAGAGGAGGATGATGCAGTTGCATAAGCCAGGGCTTCTGCTTTTCTTTTACCTCTGGGGCATCTGAATTTTTGCCAGGTTACAGGTCCGATAGGCTAAGACCTGAAAGGGCTTGAAGGTAACGACTCCAGCTTTTTGACAAATTCTTTGAGAAAGGTGACATCCTCCTCCCCCCAAGAGGTTTATCACTTACCCAAGGTCACAGCTAGTGAGTAGCAGATTGACATACCTCGGGTTCCTAACTTCAGATCTGCTGGTCTTTTTGCTCCAAGTTAGCAGTTAGTACGGCCAGGACCGAGAAAGAGCGCAGGATGTGGATACAGCTGATTTGGATGGAAATGCTAGCTCTTCCCTTTATCAACCCTGTAGCTTTAGAAAAACCATGTAACCAGCTTTTCTCAGCTCAATAATAGCACTTGGAAGAGCAAGTTTCTGCTTGTCATGAGGAGCAAGTATGTCGGTGCATAGGAGGTGCTCCATCAACAGGACCTCATCTCAAACTCCAGATCCAAGTCTCTCGGGTCCCAGTGTGTGGGCCCCATTGACCACACAGCCTGCAAAATGGGTCTAATCCTCTCTAACACATGAGATGCCAAGAAATCCTAAACTCTCAATTTTTATCATGTGAAGTTTGTGCAGCATCACTCATTATAAGAAAAATACAGGTTAAAACAATTATACTGTCTCACTTTTACTATTGGTTGGCAAGTGCTTGGGGAAACAGGCATACTCATAGTTTGGGATATTAATTGGTATCACCTCTTTGGAGAATAATTTGGCAATACCTAATTTAAAATGCACTTATTCTTTATTAACCCCCCTGTTTCACTTTTACAGATTTATTCACACACATCCAAAATGTCTATCATTGCAGCATTATCTGCTACAGCAAAGTTTGCACAGGAACAAAATATACGTTTAAAAAAACAGGACAAATAAATAGTGGTGTGTCTGCATGATGGAATATTATGCAGCCATCAAGATGAACTGGCTCTACATATACTGTTACAGAACCATTTTTAAGAAGTATTGATAAATGGAAAAGAAAGATACAGACTGGTAAGTGTAATATGATATGGCTTGTGATATATAGAATGTAGATACATATGTGCTTATATATGTGCTTACCTGGGGAAGGATCCAGAAGAAATTCAGAAGAGGAAAACTGGGGAACCGGGAGAGAAGGGTCAGAACGAGATTGCCATTTGGAATACCCTTTGGAACCTTTTGAGATTTGCTCCATGTACAGTATTACCATTTAAAAAAGGACTCAAATGAACTTACCTACAAAGCAGAAACAGACTCACAGACACAGAGAACAAACTTATGGTTACCAGGGGTTAAAGGGGTGGGAAGGGATAAATTGGGAATTCAAAAATTGCACCTCGTGGGGAGTGATGGAAATGTTAGCTATCTTGATTGTGGTAGTGGTTTCATTGGTGTATACATCTATCAAAATTCACCAAACTATACATCTGAAATAGTGTAGTTTACTATACAGGAACCATACCACAATAAAGGTGTTAAAAAAAATTAAAAAAAACCCACAGAGCAAAAATAAAGCCCAGCCAAACAAATAAAATACTTGTGGACCCCGTGCTGGCACAAACAGCCCTCCTGCCCATCTGCGTGAATCTGCTCGGCCTGTCTTCCTTGGCTCACTGGCCTCTTGGATTCTCACCTTGGCTCTCTCTTGACTCCCAATAACCCACCACCAGCCTACTTTGTTCTGACAACCCATTTCAGACAGATTCCTCTGGCTTCCATCTCTGGTGCACTCTCTCGGGCACGATGCCATGAATGCTTTCTGGCTCTGCAGAGCTCAACCTGCTGGAGCCTACCAGCTCCTGGCCAGGCAGCCAGGTCACTAGGAACATGCATCTCCTGGAAGCAGGCCCTGCCTAGGCACAAGGAGGGGACTGTCTATGTGGTCGTCTGTTGTATGAATGTACTACTAGGGCTGCCTGTGGTGACATTTTACCTCTGATTGGCCCAGGAGATCTTGGTGTCTTCACTCACATGTTTCTTCATTGGTTGATTTGTTGATTCGTTCATTCATTCATTCAGTACTTCTGAACCAGAGAAACAGAAGTGACGGTCCAATGGGATGAATATTAGGGGTGTGCCTGGGAATTTCATTTTCCTCTACTTTCCTTTTCCCCAACCCCATGGATAATTTAGATTTTATCATATCCTGATAGCACGAGACTTAATAGTTAAACTGATTGAACATGTTGCTTAAACAGTGTCAGCTTCTGGGAGTTACAGTTAAATGACCGCCCTTCCCCCTCCCTGGAAAGTAGGTACAGTAAGGAGGCATTTAGTTTAATGACATTGCAGATAAGTCTTATTTTCCTTGGCTGATTTTTTTTGGAACCAGTAAAATCCTTATCATTGAGGTTTTTCATTGTTCTAATTTTTTCAGAGGGCATCTTGGGGAGAACAGTGAATGCCTGTAGGGTATCGACCACTTTCTGTTTATAGCCATCAAGGGATCCTGGGTGAGTCAGAAGAGCTGCTGGGTCTGACTTGATTAAGCTTCGGAAATACCTCCATTGATCCTATTCAAATATTTATTGAACACCTACCTCAGACACGGTATACGAATTGACTTTAGAAAAGTCACCTTCGTCCAAGGCCTGGGAGGGGAAGGCACACTGGGACACTAGGTGGGAAAAGAAAATTCCTCCTGGGGGTGGTTACTGAGGAATGGGCCAGCTCAGCTCCAACCGGAAAAGGATCCAGGAGAAAAAATCACTAGGTCCTGAACACTGACAGGGTTTATGGTCTCTGTTTTGAGGAAGGTGGTCTGACGTGAATGGCATCTGAGCAGGACAGGAAGCCTCGAGAGGGCAGCAGCGACAGTCCCCAGGGAGGCAACTTCATCAGGTGGAGGCACCATCTTGAACAACCACAAAGGAAAAAGCAGTCCATTTCTTATGTTGTCCTGTAGAAAATGTTCTTGAATGAGACAGCTTAACAGCATGGTATTTAAAAGTACAGATTCTGGAGACAGACTGACTACCTGGGTTTTGATCTAGGCTCCACCTTTATGTTGGCAGTGAGGTCTCTAGACCTCACTGTCCTCATCTGTAAAATGGGGACCTGATAGTATCCACCACACAGGGTTGTTTGAGGACTGAGTAAAACACTAAGGTAGCTCCAGAACCATGGTAAGTACTCAAAAATGTAAACAGTTATTTTACTTGTGCTAAGTTTTGCCCTTTCGAAAATAACCATCTTCCACTGAGTGGAATTGTTAATTTGCCTAATTTTGAATCTTGTACTTGCAGGGGTAATAGGATTTTTGTGCTGCAAAATATCTATTTTTTTTTCTTTTTTGTGACTTTGCTCTGTTGTCTTTTCAACATCAAAACTCTAGGTTTTTTGATTTCAGAGGAATGATGCAAACGAAGGTAGCCACAGTCTGTAGACACAGTCTGGGGTTTGTTACTGAATGTGCATTTGCTCCTTAAATTCAAAGGGGAGCCTGTCGTCATTGGCTCAAAATGTCATAAAGAGGTTGCAGCTGAAAATCCCCAAGCTCTTGAATGACTTGTCTGAGATTTTTGCCCCTCTTTTATCTCAGGTACCATTAGTAATGTTGACTAAATCATTACCTCTCCAAAAGCCCGCCTAAATTATCTTTTCCCTGAACTTGTGTGTTCATTGTACTGATCATTTGGAAATAACGTCCTCATGAAATACAAATTTCATGTTTATTTGAAATGGCTTGCATTTGTGTACAAGCTGACGTTGTCCGAGGAGACAAAGACCTTGTCAACAACAACAGAATTATGAGTTTGCCCTTAAAATAATGACAATTCGGAATATACCTGCCAAATTCTGTCACTTGCAGAACTTCAGGACTCAACAAGTCATCAGCAGCCATGTCCTTTTTCCATCCCCACAATGCTTCCAGGCTTCTGATTTGAGCCTGAATCACTGTCGAATAAATTTAGTTTTTGCAATCTGAGTGTAGTTCCAACCACATGGACCTACTCAGACTTTTGTAACAATCCATTTCTAAATGATTTTCCCACAGTTCAGTTCAAGCTGAAAGTCAGATCTAACTGTTGTAGTAAAAAGAACTGTGCCGAGAAAAAAACATTTTCCAAGAGCCCCTCAACCATTCTGTAAAGGATCTCCCTTAAGGCCACCGTGGGAGTGTTCAGTGAAAAATTATTATACCTTTTATGCCTGTATTTTAGAAGTATTTTGTTTAAGTGGAACTGAGGGAATCATTTCAGTTATTTTAGCCAGCCCCATGCAGCGAGACAAAGGTCCCCTTCTAACTCATCTACGGCCACTGCTCTCTCAGGAGCCGTGTGTCAGTTCCTCAGCAGTACCTCTAGATGGCAGTGCAGCCCAAGACAACGTTCTGCGTCCTGGCTTCCTCCCCTCCCCCCTTCCTGAGTTAGCAGCACAGGTTGGATTGGCATGCAGGGAAAATAATCATTAAAAATAAATGCAATCAAAAGAAGTAGGTTATTATAGTGGCACATCGGAACTGCTTCAGTTAGAAGTCTGTCAGCCTCCCGTTAGAAATGTTGGCTGGGAGGAGTTTGCCACTGGGCTGTGAAAATTTGCTAGAGGTTAAAAAGTGACACTCTCTAGGCTTCAACCTTGCAGCCTATTTAATTCCTAAGAAGTTTTACCTTAGATGGTTGAGTGGCTTTGAAGCAGCATGCAAAGATACACAGGTGCATTTGCTTTGCTTAAGGCAATTCATGCCTGTTTTTCTAACGCTCACATGCACTATGACCCAGTGACGTATGGTGGTTTCATTGGCCACGAGGGAGTGTGAGTCCTTAGTAGGATTTCAAGATAAAATTCTGAAAAATACTGTTGTGTGAGCAGAGAAAATATGATTAGAAAGTGCTGCTTAGTAAAATATTTTGATAGGTTTAGTAACAACCCCCACCCCTCACTTTATCTGAAGCCAGTCCCCACCCCCTTCACCCCTTCTGAAGCCACGGTTTCCTTCACCTTAAAGTGAGGAGTCACCCTGCATGAACATTACCATCCCATGTGAGCCCGGTGTTCTTGGGTTATGCTATGATGACAAGCAAGCCCCAAGCTGGAGTGATTTACCACGACCAA
Source organism: Camelus dromedarius (assembly GCF_036321535.1). Lineage (NCBI taxonomy): Eukaryota > Metazoa > Chordata > Mammalia > Artiodactyla > Camelidae > Camelus > Camelus dromedarius. The sequence continues at coordinate 46,044,229 of NC_087445.1, read as the reverse complement.
AGTGTGTTTCTCAGCCACACAGCATGAGTAACTTGGGCAGCAGGGGACTCTCACCGAGGGGTCACAAGAGCTCGACCATCTGGTAACTGCACCAAATAGAATGTGTGTCCTTGGGCCTTCTCTTCCCCGCTCTGCTCTGGAACGGACACACATCACTTCTATCCCTGCTTTATTGCTCACAACTAGTTCCTGGGCCCCACTTAATGGCAAGGCAGTGGGAGATATTGGGTGAGCCTCACAGCCTCCATCAGCCATCACTTTTTTGTGCTTTATGGGTCTCTGATGCTGTTGGGGGCGCTATGTTACTTGCTTTTGAATGCCCTCAACCATCAACACCACGCACATGTTACTTCCTCAAAATCTAACTGTAATTGAATACCTTGATGAACTCCCAGGCCCCACTCTGGGTGCAGGCTCTGTGATTTTTTTCCTGAGGAGCCTGTTGTCTGTTTCTAGGCCAAATTAATTGCTTCTTCTCTGTGCTTTGGTGCCACTGTGCTCATATTGATGGCTCTGCATTTGTCACAGCCCACTTTGTTGCTACTCTATCCCCTCTGATAGAATATAGTCTCCTTGGTGGCAGGCACCCATTTTTATTCATCTTTGTATTGCTGATGACTGAGAAGATAGAGATGAAAAGAATAAATGGATGGGAAAAGTTAGTCTGTAAAAAATAATGATAAAAATAATATTTTTAAGCTCTACGTGCTCAAAATACTGATTAAGTTTTTAACATATATAATATACATTGCTGCCTGTCTTTTTCAATTCCAGTAATAATTCTATAAGGTAGGTAGCTGAGAAACAGCATTTCACAGCAGTCGGATAACTTCCCCAATTTCTAAGGTAAAAAATGCTGGAGTTCAGCTTTGAATCCAGGCCTCTATCCTGATGCATGTGTTTTAATAACAGACACATAATTAAAAGTATAGTTATGATTGGTTGAAAAGTTCATCATGTAAAATAGTGTCAGCCTGGTGTAAAGCCTCCCACGAATGACAAGGCACCTGGATTCTATTTCTCACGTAGTGGTTGTATGACTTCAGGCAAAGATCTTCATCTGTCTCATCCCAGGTTCCGTATGTGTAAGCTGAGAGTTAAGTTTGGGTCATTACTTTTCAACTTTACTGTACATACTGGAATGACTAGAGCTGCCGCGGTGGTCTCACCTTACTCCTGGGTGCATGGCAAGGTCACCCACAACAAGAAAATGGATCTAGGATATAGGGGGAGAGAAGCCAAGCCCTGGGAAGCCTTTTGAGCTTTACTTGTAAAACTGGGCTAGCTCAGCTATACATGGTTAGATACATTTGTGAACACGTGTGTGGACGTGTGTGCGCCCGTGTGCACGTGTACCATGTGTGAATGCCAGTTAAAAGCATATCAACTGTGTAGGTTCTCCTCCCAGCTGAGGGCCTTAGGCCCTGGGATCTGGGCTCAGCATTTGGGGAGTGGGCCTGAGGGATTAATCCCTGAGAATTCAAGGCTGAAGACACCACTAAAAGCCAAGCAGGAAGTACAATGAAGGCACAAACAAAGCAGAGGGGTAGGGATGGGAGGGAGGCCGCAGCACCGCTGGAGATTCAAGGCCATCGCCCAAGGGTAAGAATGGGGCCTGCAGAGGGGTCCTGAGCTGCTGGCCTCTGGCTGTGGTCCTTCCACAGGGAACCTCTGACCTCTGCAGTGGGTGAGGGAGGCGTCATGATGTGGGCAGGCCAGGAGGATACAGCAGGAGGTTGTGCTGCTCTCTCAGGCATTAAAAAGGTAAAGACACAGACTACAGATTGAAATTTGTTTTGGCTAGGAAACTGCTGCTTGCAATGCCTCTCACTCTCTCTGTGATTATTTATTTTCCGACAGAGGCAGTCATTTCAAATAGTCTCTTGAGACTGGGCAGCTCTCACGGATGTCACAGATGAACTCCTTGTAGGATGGCCGACTTCACTTTGACCCGAGGCAAAGCTATTTAAATTTTATTAGGGAAGCAGGCCAACCACCCTATTAGACCTCTGGGTGATTAAAAGAAAATCATCTTATAAATTGTTCCATTGTGGAGGTCTGTTAACTGACCATGGCTTCCTGATGAATTTTAAATATCTGATAGGCAGAGACCAACACAGTAACAATTCATCTGAAGCGGACTAAACACGCTCAGTTTTATGGAATGTCATGGCATCTGTGCTTTTCCTGTTTATGAACGATCCCCTTACTCTTCCCGTCCCCCCGAAACATGGTTGCTTCCGCATATTCCAAAATTCATGTTCCCATGATTGTTTTTGTCTTGCTTCGGTAACTCCGGAGCATTTATCCATGTAATAGCATGGTCTTCTGCTCCACTGCTTATCCAGCCCCTATGCCTCAATGAATTTGCTCGATGGGATGCAGACAAAATGCTGCTTAGTATATTTTATGTATCGAAATGTATATTTATAGCAAACAAAAGAGGCAGACATTTAAAAAGATATAATCACTTTGAGGCAAATGGCTAACTAAGGTTTTATCATGGATAATAACCTACTTTCTGTGCACCCCTCATTTGCCTTCAAGGACAGTGTGTTGTGCCCCGTTTGACTGGATGGTGGATACTGACATGTTGGTTTATTAATAAAGCAAAACACAACCTAAAATATGATTGCAAGCTCCTATCTTCATTTAATTTTTCTGTGAGAGTCATTGACATGTACAAAGATACCATGTGTTTTCTGAACAGGAAATTTGTGATTGGGGAAAATTAGACAAAAAATATTTATCAGAAGGATGCCCATATTATGGCACAGACTCATAGAGGAATCTAATGCAATTGATGAGAAAGAATGAGACAGATTTATACTTGCTGACCAAGAAGGATTTCTAAACACAAAGACAATTTTGTAATAAGGATATATAGTTTAAATCTGTTTTCATTAAAATACTAATAGTAAAAATAATACATGTTTGTCTTCTTAGAAAACTATGCAAGAAACTGTAACCAAAGTGTTTTCACAAGAGAAGATAAAGGGTTACTGTCTTTCTAAACGCATTTCCATATAATTTTATTGTGGAGTTTATTTTATAATGAGAAGAACAAAGTAAATGTTTGCTTTGTTTCCCAACTTAGTATATAGAAGTCATTCTGGTCTACCATGGGAAATCTGACCACCAAAAAATGAGCTGTAGGGGAAAATGAAGCAGTTTCTATAGCTGTTTATGTAAAGAAAGAATAGACTCCTCCCACCGATAGAAATCCTTGAATGTCTGGCTTGGCAGGAACTTACAGACAGTGAACCCAACTCATCATTTTGGTGATGGGGAAAACGAAAGACTAGCTAGACAGTGTCTTTCCGGAGCTCAGGCAGTCGGTGCATGATGACATGGCCATGGACATGCGGTCCCAAGATTCCCCAGAGAACCCACTCAACGCTCCATGAGAATCTTCTTTCTAGTTTAAAAGTAAATAACACCCATGATTTGCAGTGTGTCTTCCAGTGCATCTGAAAGCTAAGTAATATTTTAGCTCATTAACTTAAGAATCCAAAAACACCTGTGTCTTCCTTGCTTCTGTTTTATTACTGTGCTGTACCATTCTGGTTTTGAGTGTGGGAAATGAATTAATCATGATTCTTCCTTGCAGCCCCGGGAGGCAGTGAGCCCTTATTACAGTGCCTTCATTTTCCAGATGAAGGAACACGGCACCGAGAGGGTAAGTGATGTGCCCTGAGTCACACGTTGGGTCAGTGGCAAAGTTGTTAACAGTCAAGCCTGGGTGGGAGGGTTTTATCTCAGATTTGTTCTATTGTTATGCATTAAAAACAAGTTCAGAAAATCCAGGATGTTTACAGATTCTGGTATTTTGGGATTTCAAAGATTTGATTTTTACAGTCGAAAGAAAAGAAACAAAATTACAAAGTTAGGAAAATAAATATATAATGGGGGTATTAACAAAATAAAATAATTAACCCCTCATCATTGAGCCTAGATTTGCATGTCTGTGAAGAATGTAGGACTTATAAAATGCCTGTGTGTAAACAATCCGTTTCCCTTCTATGAGAAAAAAAACAATCTGTTCATCTGCTTTGTTCTTTTGTAAAAGTGTGCACAGGGCCTATAGAAAGGTTTTAGATTTGCCTATCTCAGACTTGCATGATGTAGCAATGAATTTGTTTTTAGCAGATCATTCTATGCATAAGAACATTTCAATTATGTTTTTAGAAATCTAAATTAATCCTCTATTAATTTAATGGGAAGAAAGTCAAATAAGGTGAGTCACATTTTCCAGACTCTCCTGAGACCCTCACACCCTTGCTGCTCCAGTGGGACTCTCAATTCATCAAATATACTTGCGAGAATGCACAAGCAGGTTTTGGGGGTTTTCCCCCCTCTGTTTTAGGTCTTTGGGGGGGATTTGTTTATACACAAAGTAACTTTATATCTGCTTCCATATGAAACACACACATTCTTCATTGGTGGAATGAACTGAAGCTCCCACCCCCATGACAAGGGCAGAAGTTTGGTGATGGGAGAGATGGCATGACCTGTGTTCCAGTCAGCATCTTCGTTGTCTCCAGGAGTTAATACGGGCTTCTGTCAAATGAAAACTGAGCCAGGAAGGCAGCAAGAACACTTTCAGGATAACATGACCAGGGGAAGTTACCTGGGCATTGGCTTGGAGATGACCTTATAAAATCAGTCTTATTAGTTGCTTCCTAGGTTGGGGTGGGTAGAGAGAGCAGTCTTCAGATACACAGGCCCAGGTGGCCTTCAGAACGTGATGACTTGTGATGGAGACCAGATGCATTTACAGTTAGAGGAACCACTTCCCCCACCCCAGTAATGCTGGTGTAGAGAGATGAGTGGAGTTCATCACACCCTTCCCCCCAAGAAGGACATACTCTTCCTTCCAGACTACATCTGTGAAGCCTCCATCAAAGGCAGTTCTGTACAGAGGGTGTAGAATGGGCTCTCTCATTCTGGGGTGGGTGGTGAGGGGGCTAGTTTGGTGTGTCCTGAGGGAGGGCTGGTTTGGTGTGTCCTTGAAGAAGGTGAAAGAGAATACTGCAGGAGAAGCTGGGGAAGAATTTGGGGAGAGGGGAAAGTTTAGACAGAAGAAACACATTTTGGGAGTATGTGGGGTGGGGGATGAGGGGTCCCCTCCACAGATATTTTGTCAAGGGCTAGAATGCAGAAGGGTTCTAGGCAGAGAAACTAGCATGAAATGTACCAGTTGAGGCAGACGGTGGCTTGTTGTAACTAGAAGGATGGTGGACAGTGTGGGATAATGACTCTGAAAAGGTAAATTGAGACAGATTATAAAACTTGCTTGATGTCTGTCCTTGAAAAATTGATTCTAATAAAAGTTAGCTAGAAACATTTAGAGTGACCCATTTGCCTTTTGGCCAATATTGCCTTAGGACTTTTTACTAAAAATAGAAGATTGAATCATCAATGCGAGTAGAGAGGTAGACACATTTTTCTTTTGGTGAGCATCACTTAGCTAGAATAATATTCTTTGCACAGCACTGTCTGTAAGTCTTTTTGTGCTAGTTTTGTACGTTCATTGGAGGGTGGTAGAGATTGTCCATTTTATAGGTGATAAAATGGAGAGCCAGAGGGGCTGGGGCATTTCCAAAGCTACAGGGAAAATTAGTGGTGAAGCTGGGACCAAAACTCAGCCCCAGGCTGATACCATTTTCCGTTGAACTGTACTGTCTAATATTACTTTTGCTAGAATCCTTTCCCTGGCAAATATTTCTCTCCATTCTCACTCCCTTCACAAATATGGGAAGAAAATATAGATCAGTTGAGTGACAGGGTCACCTGGTTCTAACAGAAAAGACTGGATAATTTCTTCAGCCCCATCATTCTCAGTAGGACGTGTTTCCTGTCTCTCTTTTTCACTCACTCCCACCTCCTCCCCACCTCCCAGCCCCAAGAGCCAACCCTCTAAAGTTTATATAGTTATTGAGTCTGGCTTAATAGCGCATCTTGTAAAAGGTTTAGATTAGATTTATTTTATCATTAAGAGAAGAAATAATCACAGAAAACAGGAGTATTTCTTTCATTTAGGTCAGAGCTTGTCACATCCAGCCCAAAAAGCACTAGCTGAAATTATTTGTTACATCTTATCTGGGTGCTGCAAAAAAAAAAAAAAGACATTGTTTCAAAACAGCATGGAATTAGATCTTTTCATTGTGGAGAGTTGTCAATAATTTATGCAATCGTCAAGACTGGCAGTCAAGCTGCTTCATCTTCAAGTATACACTCTGTAGAGTGGATTTTTTTTGGGTCTCCCAAGAGTGCAGAATTTGGAAATAATGTAACGATAGAGATGACTTGCCCTTCTGTTTACTTTCTCTCTTTTGGGAGAATTTGTTATTTTAAAAAGGAAGACTGCAGTGCAATCTGTCATTCTGCTTTGATAGTAACCTTCCCTTGTACAACATGCCAGTTTTGAATGATACAAATGCCTTCCCCCAATAAATACAGAGATCTACCAAGCTCAGAGATGGCTGACAAAGCTTTAACTACTGAAAGTGATGCTATAATTAAGGAAACGTGGACTTTGGAGGTAATCATTAGTTTTTCCATAGGAACATCTAGCCTAGGATTTTGCCACCTCCTATGTTTCTTTCTTAAATGACAACGTTGGGACACTTCCGCGTAATTGAAATTGCCCCCTTTGAAGAACTGATGTATTAAGTGATCATGTAATCTCATGATGAGCTAGCAATGGAGAGATGAAGAGAATTTATATACTGGCACAAAGTGGAAATAAGTAAATCATACAGTAAATTTCGGTATCACTCTGTAAGTTTGTGCTGTCGAATTAAAGTAGTCAGGCATTACCCACCGTTGCATAAATTTTAAAAAATGCTTCCAGACTGTTTTAGGTAGATCATAAATCCATTCCAATCACAGTCCAAGGATTCAGCCACTTGGAATGAGGGACCCTGTATATCTTAGGTGTGGGATGGGGTGTGGAGTTTATGTCTCAGCTATTTCTGCAACAGTGTTGCATTTCAAGCATCCCTCAAATTTGCTCACAGGTCTGTGGTCCTGGTGCACTTGGACTAGGCGAGGCTGGACTCTGGGTTCCAGGCTATGGGCTGTGGTTCGGGTTGGGTCTGGGTCTGCTCCGTGAGTTTCTCATCCTCCTTGGCCAGCAGCTATCCAGGGTCTTCTCTTCATAAGGCAAATTGCTGGAACACAAGAGAGCAAGTGGAAACCCGAGACACCACTGGAGTGCTCAGCCCTGAAGTCTCACACTGTCTCTTATACCCACTAGGTGCATCTCTCCTTTCTGGGAGATACTGGTGCTCTGGAGCACAGCAAAGGGAGATTGTGAAGATGGCCCCACCAGTCTCCATCCCTGGAGAGGGTTCCAGCAGGCCCCTAGATGTGTGTGTTAAATTAGGTGCCTGCCCTTCAGGTCAGCACTTTATATAAGCAGGTGATCCTCCTTCACCTTCAGTCTGGGCTTGATCTGGTGCCTCTGAGCTGGGCCCAGGGATGGGTAAATCTGAGCAGGCGGGTCCTTTAAGAGCTGTCTCTCAGATCGCTATGATCTTGTGGGTCTCAGGATGTGAGCCCCGTTGGTTTTCAAAGCTAGGACTTTTAGGGGCTCATCTCTTAGGTGCAGTGACTAAAAGTTGAGGTGCCCATTGTAGGGTTTGAACCCTTTCCTTCTTGGGAGAAGCTCTGGGTTTTGAGTTTTCTCTGGTTGTGCTGGGGGTGGGGCTTATGTCAAGATAGTATGCCTGCTCCCATGTGGTTTTCTTCTTGTTTGCCAGATGTGTAGTGATCATGCAGCCAGACTTTAGCTTTTTTTTAAGAGAAAAATGTCCCACATGTGCTGCAGACTCAGTGAGTCTTATGATAGGGAGGAGGTGAGTTCAGGATCTTTCACTGTTGCCACCTTGAACCTGAACTTTTCTAGACTGAGTTTCAAACACTCTTCAAATCATGCAAAAGGGATGAGCTTGCTGCCTATAGGTTTTTAGAGAAAGTCATAGGAAATGAACTTTTTCAGTAGCATCAATGCTAAAAGAATTATCCTGGAGGCATAAAACATTGTCAGGGTTTTTTCGAAGTGCTTCTTGAGACAGTGGGGCCTCAATGATTGAGATTTGAACTCCCATGATCTGCTTAATACTGACAAGGTTATTCTAAGGGCTTTGTGCTCTCAAACGTGAGCAGCATTTCATTAATGAAGATTTCAACAGAACTTCTGAAATGCCAAGAGTTTGCTTGCTGTTCCCAAGCTCGGAGAAATACAGCCTGGTCCAGCAGGTCAGAGGACCTTACCTTTGGAGGTGGCCCTCCGTGAATGTGAAATGCTAAGTCTTTATACCCAGAGCATTTGAAATGGCCTTTCGGTTCTTAATTAGTAGATGCTTTCTCTACCACCGACTCCCTGGGAGTGACGTGAAGAGCATTTGCCTGGTTCACAGGGGGTGCCTGGGAGAGCCATTATCGCTCACAGTGTGTTAGAAATGAAAGATTGAGGCAAAGATGATTAAAGCCCCAGCAGCTGCCTTCACAAATGAACTTCAGGAGAAAACGCAGTTTAGTGTAAATGTGGCAAGTCTGCATATTGGAGCTTGATGAAATTAAAGGCAATGTCGGGTAATATAAACCATTGTTGAGTCTTTCTTTTATTAAAACTGGGCTAAAACAAGGAGTAGGAATTTGTCAGGTGCAGGAATTACTTTGGTACTTTACTGATGCAAGCCCTCTTGGGCAAAAGCCTTCCTCTCATCTCTTCTCCATTTCCCCCTAAGTTAGACTTTCAGCTGCTGGAGGAGAATAAATATGAACCGAGGAAAGGCTAACTTCACAGCCTGTTTATGAATTAAATATTTCTAAAGGTAACACTGGTGATGTTTTTCTCACTCTTTCTGTTGCCCTGAATTACAACCTTGAGAAAACCTCTAGATGATTTGGCCAAATATATCCTCAGGAGAACAGAGAAACATACATGTTGCTGACCATAGAAACAGGGAAAAAAAACCCTGATGCATGTGAAAATGCTGTAGCACAGGTACTGCAGCTGGGGAGGGAAATGGAATGATACCAGGGTGTTAACAGTGGGATAAAAGGAACTGGTGAGGAAGAGATGGCAAGTCTGTCACCTTGCTGCTTGCAGTGTGGTCTTTGAAGCAGCATAAGCATCTCCTGGAAGCTTGTTAGAAACACAGAATCGCAGCCCTTACCCCAGAGATGCTGAGTCATAATTTGCATTTTCGTGTGATCTGCAGGTGACTCACGTGAACATTAGAGTTCAGGAAGCTCTGGTTTGTGGACAGCCCTTGAACTGCACGCTGTCAAAGCCAGGGAGACCCATGCAACCCAGGGGACCTTCACAGGTTCTCAGAAGGCATGTGCAGAGGGCGTGCTGGTGGAAGGAATTACACATTCAGTGCTGGTGAAGATAGGAAAAAAGAGTTAGAAATATTTATAGTTAAGGCAAGAAAGCTCTCTGCTTTAAGGTCTGAAATGGTGCAATAGTAGAAGGGTGTTAAAACTCTTTGCAATACATTTACTTGTTATGAAAAAAGGCACTGAGTGGTCCAGACAAGGGCAGCATCGTTAAGTGTCAGACATGGAGCTACTGGAAGCAGGAGAAACACTCAGCATTAGGGAGCAAGACAGGGATGTGGTCCAGGATAAAGATCTGCTTCTCATCACTTTTTTTTTTTTTTTTTTTTAGTTATTGGAAAACATTTAATATGGTTGAAACTACTTAGATGTGTGAACTGACTTTTTTAACAGTGAATTTTATGAAACCTAAATACAGATTTTTAAAATATATATTCTTTTTCATTATAGGTTACTACAAGATATTGAATATAATTCCCTGTGCTACACAGTAGGACCTTGCTGTTTATTTTATATATAGTAGTGTCTGCAAACCCTAAACTCCCAATTTATCCCTCCCCACCGTTTTCCCCCTGGTAACCATAAGTTTGCTTTCTCTATCTGTGAGTCTGTTTCCATTTTGTAAATAAGTTTGTGTCATTTTTTAGATTCCACATATAAGTGATGTCATATGATATTTGTCTTTCTCTTTCGAATCACTTTTTGCTGATAGCTTTTGTAGTGAGGTGGAGTTAACAAAAAAATCCAGGCCATGGTTATCTATGTTAATTCTTTGTAATTTACTGTGTATTCTTATGTATTTCAATGTACATTTAAATTAACTCTTGATTAAATTCAACATAATTTGTTCATAAATGGACTTGGTTTCCTCACAAGCATGGGCTCATTTCCCAGCTTTTACATGCCGTGCGACTTGGACAACCTGTATCTTAGCCTCACTTGCCTCAGTTTCTTCAGCTGTAAAATGGGGATAACAGTAGTACTCACCTCATAGGTTTGTTTGAGAATGAAATGAATTTGTACATATTATTTGCTTAAAAGAGCGCCTGACACATAGTTAGGGCTTGATAATTATTAGTTATGATTATTATTTATAAAGTCGTGAAGTAAAAGTATCCATTCAGGTACTTGAAGGAGAGGCAGCTGAACCTGGAGGATTTAACCAGCATTGGCAGTCACTCTGCTGGAACAGATCACGTTGGTCGGACATACAATTTTTAGGTGCTCCTGACTTAAATATGGGCGATAACATGAAAATCAGGTAGGATTTGGAGTAGTCGTAACTTAAAATGTTCTTTTATACAGCTAAGAAATGAGCTCCCTAGAAATAGAAAATCCATTACTTATCTTTGCTTCCAGAAATTTCATCCATTTTCTTGGATCCTTTTTATTCTTGCTCACTTTGAAGGCCAAGTCCACACCAGTCGTTCTTGGATAAATAGTGACAGTTGAAGTATTGTGGCTGAATTTCACTCTTTATAAATTTACTGAGGAATTGAACTTAATTTGTAGCTGTATTATGCATCTTGATCCATTGTGACAGGAATACTAGGATTCAATTAAAATGCGGTGAAATTGTAAAATATTTAAGATCAGCTGGATCTCATTGAGAATGAGCTATTTATGCTCAAAACCAGCTTTAATGAAAAACTGTTTTCCTCAACTACTTTGCAGGGGTTTTTCACGTGCACTTTGAAGATTTTCCTTCTCTTCCTGTTTCTTCTCCTTTCTTGAAGGGTATTTCTGTAAGAAAATGTCATTAAAAACACCACTTGTCAGTGGTGATGGCAGTAACCTCCGAAAGCAATGAGTGTGAATAGCTCTCCTTGAAGAGGCAGAACAAATATGTAAAGTAAATAAATTTGGCCCATGTGGTAGACTGGATATCTGAAAACTTTCCTCCTGGTCATGATTCTGCTCTGATGTTTTTATCATCTCCCTTCTCCAAGCCTTCAGTCTTGGTGAAATCTGAACTAAAATATAAAATTACATATTCAACCAAACTGAAAATTCTAGGCCTCTATGATTAGGACCCTACGCAAAGGAATTATGAAAAGCATTTCTAACCAGTTAGTTAAATTTCATCTGTTTTAGGAGACTTGTGGTCAGGAACCCACACGAGACCACCCTGGGGAGAAATGCACGTGTTTCCCTAAAGATAAAATTTTCCTTGGGTAAATGTGATTCCTGAGAATAATTTCTTTACCTGATTTTCCTTCAGTCTGGGGCCATGTTGGTCAGTCTTTTTGTAATAAGAATTTTCATTTACAAAACTGACTTTGTTGCATCTGCTCTCGCTGTACCATTGAAGATTCTGTTGACAGCCTATACGCAATCAAGAGAAAGAGGTCCTTGGGATGCTAATGCGTCACACTGAGAGTCGCTTGGCCCCTGTGGCCCAGGTTTGGCAAGAAGGATGTGGCAAAGATGCAGGGAGGTCCTGAGCCAGCAGGGATTATTGTAATTGAATTCCTGGGCAGCCCCTTGCTGCCTTCCAGCCCAGGCACACGTCTTTGCCTTTTTTCTATTTTCTTTCTGGCTTCCATAAGTAATCTGCAAAGTGGGCAATTGGCAGCCAGAAAATCAGTTGGCCCTTATATCTTCTCTAATTAATTTCTCATTGTCAAGCACTCACAAGGCATTTGTAGGGAATAAACTAACTCTTCTACCTGTTCTGGTGCTTTTGATAGGTGACGAAACAAAGATAGATTCAGGGTGGAAAAAAGAGGTAAAATTCTGTAACCGAGTACACTCTCTCTGGACTCCCTTTTACCTTGTGTATCTGTGGAGGACAGTGTTTTCCCAAATAACAAATTATATAAATAATAATTTAGATTTAAATATGTTAGCTTTTTTGAACTCTACTTTTTAAAAATTACGTTTTAGTGTTGTGTGACAAAAACCAATTCTATATAAATAAATAGAAAATGGGGATGACAAAATGAGGAATAAAATCATAAAGTACATGAACATTCCTCAGGCTCTGAAACATGGATACGAGGAGTCCAGCAGACACATACTAGATGCTTAAGAAATATTTAACGTGTGAATGGATTTTCCAAAACAGTTCTTACTTGTATTTCTGCCTACCAGCAGCTTAGGGGATAACCTGTTTGTTTTATACTTGCCAATGCTGTTCAATTCTTTTCCATTTTTGAATTATTTAAAAGTAATGTATTCTTATTATACACTTACTAAAATGGCTAAAATTAAAAGGCTGAGAATACCAAATGCTGGGGAGTATGTAGAGCAACAAGAACTCTTATCCATTGCTGGTGGGAATTCAAAATTGCACAGCAGCTCTGGAAAACAGCTTGGCAATTTTATATAAAGTTAAATGTACCCTGATCATTCGGCTCAGCAAGCACACCCCTAGGCGTTTGCCCAAGAGGAATGAGACTTTGTGTTCATGCAGAAACTTTAGCTGTGAAATGATATGGTTAGACTAGGTGAATCCTAAAATTCTGCATTACCTCCATTTACAAAATGAGGACATTGGAGTCACGGAATTGAAATGATTTGCCGGTAGTCACCCAGGAAGTAGGGTGTAGAATTGAGCCTTGAGCACGTGTCTACAGATTGCAAATCACGGCTGCACCGAGCCAACCTGAGAGTAAAGGGTACACATCCTCCCTGAGCACCGGTTCCTACCATGTGTGGACGCACACAGAGGCTGGCCCAGGAGGCTGGCCCAGGAGGTCGCCTCGTGGCCCTTCCACGCCCGGCTCCCGCGGACAGAGCTGTGCTGTGGGGCGCTCCCCGCGCCGCCTCTCCCGGGCGGGGGCGGGGGCCGGGGTGCAGCTCGGGCTCGGCCGGCACCGAGGAGCTGCGCTGTACAGATGGCGGTGCGGCTGCTTGCACAGTGGTCGGGCCTCCCAGTGCCGCAGAGCAGGAGGGGCTCGTTCCGAAGTCGCTCTGACAACGTTCCTCTCCTGGCAGCCGTGTACTCTCTCCTCCCGTCTTGTGCAAGCAAATGGCTTTGCAGCTGCTCCCCTCAGTCTCGGTGTCAGCTCGGACCGAGCACCAGGCCCGTGCATTTGTACACTTCGCTTACTTGAATCTTTCCACGAGGCCTTCTCCAGATTTTACATCCTCCTTCCTTTCCAAGGATTTCCCTTTGGCTTGTATGAACACAGTTCTTTTTAGTCAATGTTAGGATTATTTTTTTTTAAATTCCCAACAAAAAACTCCAGCTCCTCCAAACACCCAAAGAAGCCAACAGAAAATCAAACCCGGAAACAAGCATCCCACAAACCCATTTAAAAGTGCTTCTTCCACATGATCATACCGGCTTCTAATTAGGGAACAGTTTGCTTGTTTCTGACATGGTTCAAGAGTCAAGCGTTGGTCAGTTGCCACACACCTTTAACTTCTTCTGGATATGAGCTTTCAGAATTCAGATTTGTAACTTTTTCTTTCTGGCAGACTTCTTCCTTCTTCATTACCTGGTTCTGTCCATTCCTCGAGTCTTAAGCAATTATACCATCTGGCCAGCCTTTTTGTTACTCCAGACCAGCCGTTCTCAACTTTGGCTGTATGTTAGAATCACTTGGGGATTTAATTTGTCTTTGTCGGATCCTAGGTGTGTTTATATTTAGATATACCTCAAGTGACTTGTAGGTGGAGAAGAGTAAGAGATGGGTAGCATTTGTTAAAGATCAACTCCCTCCTTTCTCTACCTAGCTAATCTAGACTTTTCCTCTTTCAGTGATTCTCAGAAAATAGAAGGTTCCATTGGGTGGTTGTTGGCTTACAAGCCTCTGATCTGACAATGCATTTATCACTGTGTCTGGGAGTATAGTACCCACCCTATGGACTCATAGACACTTTTAGAGGTCACGGGATGAACACAAGGTACAGCAAGATTTTTTGCTTGCTTTTTAAATTTTCACTATATCACTGTTTCATTCATAGTTTGGAATCAGTAGATGAACGATGTAGGATTTTTAGACTCCTCGATAAAATGAGGGAAAAGGGTTGCAGAAATTTGCATAGAAAGAAGGTATGCCCCAGTTACTGCACATTTCAGAATAAATGGTATCAATATTTGCAAATTATTTTGAGTCTGATTCTTTTTAAAATACTTGGGGGCATCCTGGCTATAACGACACAAGGCATTTTGCACAGGGTGTATGTTTAAGCTCATGGGAAGAGAGTCATAAAGCACGTCTTCCATGTCCACCTTCTGTTGGGTGTTGAGAAAACTCTTTTCTCTTCATCTAAGCACCTGTGTTGAATTTGGTAGCTGTGGTGTTTGGACTGATTCAGCAGTAATTAATCTCCAGGCTAATTATGAGCTCTGTTGTCATTTTGCTAGATGTAATTAAACTGCATAGCTGGAGAAAGTTGGGGAACTACGGTTTCCAAGAAAACTCTTCCCTGTAACTTGGCAAGGAGCTCAAGAGTGACAACATAATCAGCCAATTAAATATAAGCTGGAAGCCTGATGTCCTTCAGGATGAGTTTACAGGAAGAAGACAAATGTATGTTCACAGGAGGCACCTGCTGTTTTACTGCTGCCTTTTTGGAAGGAGCTTGGCGTATTCTAGAGGTTTTCTCTCATTAATCCTTTTGATAGCTTTATTAAACAGGAAGCAGAACAAACATTTTAGTCCCTTTCAAACAGATGAGATGATTAACATCGTGAAGGTCAACTGTCCTGTCAAAGAGCATAGTGCCCATGGGTCAGAAGAAATTTCAATAATGTATTTCCTTAAAAAATGTGATGATTGTCTACGTAGATTCCTAGAGTGACCATCAAATATATGACAATACTAGCCCAAAGATGTGAATTGGTGAATAAACTCTTAAAGTCTTTTGGGACCAAGGTTCTGTTTCCTTTTTTAGTCTAGGGTAAGGAGAAACAGACCTCATATGCCAACTGTAACCTAACAAAGGTGGGTGTTACTGAATCACACTGGCCTTGGTCTTGCTCAGAGGGGCCACTTTGAAGAGATGAGGAAGAAAGTATATCTGGTTCATATTTCCATAGAAATCAGTCTTGATAACCTGTTTGGCAAATAGGCAATAGTCTTCCAATGCCTGATATAGGTAGAAAGACATATTGCACATTGTAATTTTAAGTAGTTTTTAATGCTTTACTACAACTCTAAGCTGACTCTTTGCCTTGAGTATACACAGAATACATAGGCAAGGAGAAAGCATTTAAGGCATGGGACAGCTACTAACATCGCTGTGTTTCTAAAAGCATATGTGGGTGTGTATATGGGCCCCCCCAGTGACACTCAAGACCTCAGGATGATTTGGAGCGGTGCATTGACTCATATAGGAAGAGTTGTATATTGCTGGCTATTTTTCATAGTTCTATTTATGGCAAGGGACTGCTATTAAAAATAGTTAGGAATAAGTTTCCTTTTGAAAATAAATTTATCTCAGTAAAACTGTGAGCCATATAATTGTTAAATAAATAATGATATGGGGGGTAATTTGCAGGTAGAGGCACAGTTATGAAGGTGGCACTTGAATGACTAAAATTTGGGTAACAGGGACCTCTATCCATTCTCTCCTGGTAAGAGGTCTAACTTCTTTATTCCTTTGCCTCAACAATAATTCAATTTTGCAAAAGATGGGCTAGGTAAGAAAACGAATGTATAGTGTCATTAAGTCACAAACAAGTATGCCACTGCTATCACAATAATGAAAACACGAGGAAAACCACACCCAAGCTCTGCCTTGAGTCTCCCAATTAATTTTAGTGCCCAATCATTTAACTAACAAAGATTTGGGTCTTATGAACATATGACTTAGTGCCTATAATAACCACAGATTATGATTATCCCCTGAGAGTGTTTTTATTCTTTCCCTGGTATGCTTTATGAACAGCCAAAATAAAATACCTGTCCCTTCTTAACCGTGGGCAAAGCTGTAAATGGCAAGAGACCCAGGTTTTGCATAGGGACTTTGGCTTTGAAAAATAAGGAAACCCTGAAGGACAGCATCCCAGCCCACATTTCCTGAATGACTGACACAACATGGATGAATCTCACTTCCCTTGTGCTAAGTGGAAGTAGCCAAATTAAAAAGGTTATGTACTCGCTGATTACATTTATATGACTTTCTGGACAAAGTAAAACTATGGGGACAGAAAACTTACTAGTGGTTGCCAAGGGGCTAGAGGTTGACTTCCAAGGGGCAGGGAAAATATTTCAGGATGCTAGAACTGTTCTCTGTCTTCGTTATGGTGGTGGTTGCATGACTATATCCATTTGTCAAAACTACTAGAACTGTATGCTAGAAAGGATGAATTTTCTGGCTGTAAATTATACCTCAATAAACCTGACCAAAGAACAAATAAATGTTCTTAGTGTTCCGTAAGAAGAATTACAAGTAAAATGTGAAATAATAGTCAAACCAAATGAAAGGCCAAGAAAACCTGCAAATCATTTCTTGAGGGTGGAGAAGGCAGGCTCAACTTTCAAACTGATTTACCTTGATAGACAGCCTCTTAATCGGGATGTCTCTAGTGGAAATGTCAAGTGTATGCTTTTATACAAACTGTTCCCATTCAATCATTTTGATTTGTTCATGACTAGATTCATTTCAGCCCTACTGCTCCTCATAGTTTGAAAAATGTGTCATGGCAAAGAGTGGTTTCTCGGGTTGGGTATCATGTTAGTAAATCGCTGTTAATTACTTGCCTGTAGCAGTCTTTCCACATAGAACACACTGTTTTTTGTACACTTCGGGAATTCCTAAGAGTGGAAATGATGGAGAAATTAGGAACGTATAAAGCTTTGGAGATAACGTACTCAGAATTATTTTGGGATGACTAACTTTTTTTTTTAACCTTAAATATCACAATTTATATATGTATATTTAATTATGTTTTTATATGAAAGTATAGTCGATTTATGATATGTTAATTTCTAGTGTACAAAATAGTGATTCAGTTATACATATATATGTATAACTTTTCATACTCTTTTTCATTATAGGTTATTACAAGTTACTGGATATAGTTCCCTGTGCTACACAGTAGGACCTTGTTGTTCATCTGTTTTATATATGGTAGTTAGTATCTGCAAATCCTGAGCATGATCAAGTACAAATAGAGTTTGTAGCCCTCTTACCTTGCATGTCCTTCTGTCCCACTGTGCCTCATACTGTGTGGAGGTTTTTGCTCACCTGGGTGTCTTTAGTCCATGAGTGCCTTAGGAGCAGGAGACATATTTCGTTCATTTTTGTATCCTCCTTTCTGGCAGTGTTTGTAGGAACTAAAAATTGTTTCTGCATTAATAAGTGAAAAATGACAGGTTTCTAATTATTTTAAATGAATCATTGCCACGTAAAAATGGACTTTTGCAAGGAGTTGGGCAAGTGGCATGAATTGTGAGATGCTGAGATTGACATGTGCAGCCTTTTGTCTGTGATACTGTAGGTGTAGCTTTTCCTGGAGGCACATGGCTGGACTTGAAGTCTTCTTGAAACTTATTCTAGTTCCTGGTTGGGTAAAGTAATAATTACTCAAAGCTTTTAATGCATTAATTAAAATTTGTTTAAGGTAATATGATAATAAAAATTAAGTCATTTAAGAAAAAAGCATTGACACATTTTTACACATTTTCAAAGGTTTCTCTACCTTACAAATATACTGCATTATCAAAGTTTATGTGTCTTTTTATAGGCATTGTCTTTACAAGACGAATTGATTTTTTAAGTATATATATTTTATTGAAGTATAGTCAGTTTACAATGTGTCAATTTCTGGTGTACAACATACTGCTTCAGTTATACATGAACATACATATATTCGTTTTCATATTCTTTTTCACCATAGGTTACTACAAGATATTGAATATAGTTTCCTGTGCTATACAGTATAATCTTGTTGTTTATCTGTTAAATATATATATATATATATGTGTGTGTGTATATATATGTGTGTGTGTGTGTGTGTGTGTGTGTATATTAGTGTCTGCAAATCTTGAACTCCCAATTTATCCCTTTCCACACTTTCCCCTCGGGTAACCATAAGTTTGTTTTCTATGTCTATAAGTCTGTTTCTGTTTTGTAAATAAGTTCATTTGTCTTTTTTTTAGATTCCACATATAAGTGATAGATACCATGTGGTATTTTTCTTTCTCTTTATGGTTTACTTCACTTAGAATGACAATCTCCAGTTCCATCCATGTTGCTGCAAATGGCATTGTTTCATTATTTTTTTATGGCTGAGTAGTATTTCATTGTTTGAATATACCACAACTTCTTTATCCAGTCATCTGTTGATGGACATTTAGGCTGTTTACATGTCTTGGCTATTGTAAATAGTGCTGCTATGAACACTGGCACACACATATCTTTTTGAATTACGGTTCCCTCTGGATATATGCCCAGGAGTGGGATTGCTGGATCATATGGTAAGTCTACTTCTAGTTTTTTGAGGAATCTCCAGACTGTTTTCCATAATGGCTGCACCAAACTACATTCCTACCAACAACGTAGGAGGGTACCCTTTTCTCCACACCCTCTCCAGCATTTATCATTTGTTGATAACTCATTGTAGTTTTGATGTACATTTCTCTGATAATTAGCAATATTGAGCATTTTTTCATGTATCTATTGGCCATTTGTATGTCTTCATTGGAGAATTGCTTGTTTAGGTCTTCTGACCATTTTTGGGTGTGTGTGTATGTGTTTTTCTTATTAAGTTGTACGAGCTGTTTATATATTCTGGAAATTAAGCCCTTGTTGGTTGAATCATTTGCAAATATTTTCTCCTATTCTTAGGTTGTCTTTTTGTTTTGTTTATGGCTTCCTTTGCTGTGCAAAAGCTTGTAAGTTTAATTAGGTCCCATTTGTTTATTTTTGCTTCTATTTCTATTGCCTGGGTAGATTGCCCTAGGGGAACATTGCTAAGATTTATTTATTTATGTTTTCTTCTGAGAGGTTTATAGTGTCTTGTCTTATGTTTAAGTCTTTAAGCCATTTTGAGTTTATTTTTGTGTGTGGTGTGAGGGAGTATTCCAACTTCATTACATGTAGCGGTCCATTTATCCCAACACTGTTTGCTGAGGAGACTGTCTTTAATCCATTGTATATTCTTGCCTCCTTTGTCAAAGATTAATTGACCAAAAGTTTCTGGGTTTATTTCTGAGCTCTCTATTCTGTTCCATTGATCCATATGTTTGTTTTTGTTTCAATACTATGCTGTTTTGATTACTGTAGCTCTGTAGTGTTGTCTGAAGTCTAGGAGGGTTATTCTTCCAGCTTCATTCTTTACTTCAGTGTTGCTTTGGCAATTCTGGGTCTTTTGTGATTCCATATAAATTTTAGGATTATTTGTTTTAGTTCTGTGATAAGTGTCCTGGGAAATTTGATAGGGATTGTATTAAATCTGTAGATTTCTTTGGGTAGTATGGCCATTTTAACAATATTAATTCTTCTAATCCAAGAACATGGGGTATCATTCCATTTCTTTAAGTCATCTTTAATTTCCTTTGTCAGTGTTTTGTAGCTCTCTGCGTATGTCTTTCACTTCCTTGGTCAGATTATTCCTAAGTATTTTAGTTTTTTGGATGCAATTTTAAAAGAGATTGTTTCTTTACTTTCCTTTTCTGATATTTCATTTATACAGTAAAGAAATGCTACTGATTTCTGTATGTTAATCTTGTATCCTGCCACCTTGCCGAATTCTTCTTTTTTTAAGATTTCCAAAACAACAGAACATTTATTTTGAGATTTGATAATAATGGAAAACTAAATAATGGGAATTGGACCCTCATCAGGGTCTTCTGGGAAATCGGAAGCACCACCCTTTTCTGCTGCTCGATGCTTCTCCAGTTTAGCAATCAGTTCTTTCGCTGGATTGAAGACACCATTGGTCTGCTGGTCACAGACGTAGCAGCGTTGGGTGGTGCGGAAATGCTGCAGTGCACAGCTCTCACAGAAATAATGCCTGCACTTGGTGACAACTGGGTTTTGGAAGGTCTGGCGACAGATGAAACACTTGACTGGTATTTCCTCCTCATCGCTTCCCACTTCATAGTTTTCGTCCTCATAGACACCATAGCGACCCTCATCAAGCTCACGTTCGATCTGCCACCCATGCTTATAATCTGAACGGTCATGGAGGAATTTGCAGCTGTCTCCGAAGCCACAGAAGCCAGTTTCCTTGTAGTCCTTACAAATGTCGGGCTGGTAATCCCAGCGCACCGTGGCACGTAGGTGCTTGGGCGCTCTGACGGGGCCCTTCCTCAGCATGCCAGAGGACGCATGGCTCGTAGACGTATCCCTGGGCTTCATGTATTTCTGATAATTATTGATTCCCCGGTAGATCTTGTCGTCGTCCTTGCCCCCCCGCTCCTCCTGGATCTTCCGGCTGCGCTCAAAGATGGCTTGTGCGTCTCGCTCCTTCTCTGTGTCTAGCTCGGAGACAGCAGTCGCCCCCATGTCCTCTGGCCCCACGGGTTTCGCGGAGTGAGTGGACTTGTAGACCACGCCGGGACTCTCGGGCTCGTTCTCCCCCCTCTCCGCCTCCTCGCTACTGAGGTCGCCGAAGGCCGCCTTCCGTTTACCGCTAACACGGGTCGTCTGCGTCATCGGATTGTGGGTCTCCCGCTTCTTTTCCGGGCGAACCACGGTGCTGCCTTCGTCGCTGCTGCTGTCGCTGTCTCCGGACTCTCGGCCGCAGGTCGGGCGTTTTCTGCGGCCTGTAGCCCCTTTTCGCCCAGGCTTTTTGAAAAGGAAGGAGCACACCTGGTCCGTCGTCTTTTCTGGAGAAAGCTGCTCTGCCATTGTAAGAGTCTCGGGCCCCCAAACGGCTGGGGCCTGCCGGGCGGCGCCGGGCTGCACGTCACTGCACCTCGCGCGCTAGGGCGCGAGGCGGCGCAGTCAGCCCGGGAAGAGGCCTGCGGGAGCATGAGTGTCCCTTGCTGAATTCTTTCATCAACCCTAATCGTTTTTGTGCGGAGCCTTTAGGGTTTTCTACATATAGTATCATATCATCCGCATATATTGATTATTTTACCTCTTCTCTTGATTTTTTTGTTTGTTTGTTTGAAGTGTTGGTGTATCGTTGCCAATTCAGATCATCCTGTAGTTCAAATAAGAGTGACCTTTTCCTCATAGCTTTTTTAGGGAAACCCTTTAAAGTGATACACAAAAGCTTGATTAATACATAGTCTGGTTTTCATAACTGTATCTGTTGGCATCCACAGAGTGATTTTAAGATTTCTATTTCGTTTTATTTATTTTTCTTTTCTTGTGTCCTGGCCATCACAGTTAGCCATGTTCATCTTCTGGTACCTGTGATACCGTTTTCATATCACAGAAGGCAGAACTTAACTTGAGCAAACCCTCAGGGTTGTTTACTGATTACAGACTCAGTTAATCCTTCTCACACAGTGCAGACAGTGAAGATCAGCTGCGTTTTGTTGACTTATCCAGGCAGGCTACTGTCCACCTCTGTAGCTTCATTTCACAATTTATCTTGGCTGTGTTTCCCTTCACACATCGGATCTATCATCGTCTCACTTATTCCAGGCTTACTAATCAATACATCAATTAACAAATATTTGCTGAGTACTTTTTATGATGGGCACATGATGTTTGTCTTGCCTAGAAGACATTTTCTTTTCCAATGGTAACTACATTTAGGTTTCCCTTTGGGAAATCTCCCCATACAGCTCTCAGTCGTGAGCTTTGGATCCCTCACGAGCTCCAGCGGTGGGCATGTGACTCAGACTGGCCAGTCAGTGTATTCCATTCATCTGGCCCCAGCGACTTCTGTGGTGATGGACACACAACCTAAAACACTCCTTTAGGAATGAATTCCATGACTTTTGACAAACATTGGTGGGGAGAGAAGCTCTCTTTCTGCCAGGATTACTCTCCAGGTGCAATATTTCTGGGGTTATTTTTAATCCCACTATTAGAGGATCTTTGAAGAATGAAGCCAATATAGAGAAAACCATATCCAAGGAATGCAGAAAGACATTCTTATGTCCTGTTCAAAAAGCCTGACCCAGCTGTGCCTGCAGCTGATATCAGGCAACACCTGTATTTTAGATGTACCCAATGTCTGTTCTTCACTAAAAAAGACAGCTGATTTAAACACCTATATATGCAAGGTTTTGGAAAATACAAATTTCTGGTTTTCAAGGGTTTATAAGAAATTAGAAAGTATAAAATATAATCACATCAAGTTAGCATTGCTCTTCAAAACTATACCATTTTTCTCTCTATCCCTGAAATTACTGCTTGATGTCAGAATTATTTGCATATATCATTTTCTTCAGTGATAGATTTCAGAGGAGCTAGCCTGATTTTCTATTTACCTCCTCGTTCTTAATATCTAGTACCATCCTTTGCACATGGAATGTATTCAGCAAGTTTTTATTGAGTTTATCTGAAAAGATAACTAATGTTACTCAGAGATTTATGGTAAATGCCAAACGAGTAATTTAGATCATAATGTCCTACTGTTTTCAGTCAAGGGGCATTTTTTGGTCCTCTGGACCAGGTCTTCATTCAGATTGCTACCACTAGATGATTTGTGTTTTGTTTTGTTTTATTGAGCAAAGGCACGACTCGGTCTAGACAGAGACAGCCTTGTGGAGATAGAAGAAAGGGAATTGAGAGATTAAGTATCCAAGGATTTATGTTTTACAAGGAATGTGCTTCATTATCAAAATACTGTTAAATTATCTTGTTCACTTACCAAACTTACATTCGTTAACATTTTAATTTTAATGAGAAGAAGAAAATGAAGGAAAGCTCACTCCCATGCATCAAAATATATGCAGTAATCACCATATCTTGATTGTAATCGTTGTTTTTTGACCTTCTCTAGCTCAGATGATTCAGCTAATTTTACACAGTTGCACTGTAGAACAATTTTGTTACTGGTTAATTAGAACCAAATGTCCTGATAAGGTCTGATTCTTTCTTTATTCTCAGAACTGTGAATCTTTGTTCTTCCTGGATCAAACCAAAGTGAACTTCCCTCATATTGGAGATTTCTTCATCTTCACGTGTGAAAACACCTGAAGCTTCTCGGTCCAAGGTATACAACTAGATATCTGCACCGAACACTTCTGTCTTTTAAATTTTAATCAATACAGGCAAGAGTGGTCTTATTATATGAGGATGGACATAACACAATGCTCAAAACAATGCTTTTAATTATAACGGTAGCTAAAATTCAGAGAAGGAACTGAAAATGCATGGGTGATGTTCAAAACCTGTATCCTCTTCATCTTGGGGGTAATGTCATTCTGTAGGTTGTGAAATAATGATGGTTTAAGTTTAATAATTCCTTTCTGTGGTTTTATTAGATAAATAACATCAGAGTTGTTTTTTTTTTTTTTTTTATAAGAGAGGGACCCTTGAAATCATACAGACCCAAGTATGAATCCAGCACCACCAGTTTGCCAGAGCTCTTCATTGTAGGCAAGTCACTTGCCTTTTTCAGCCTGTTTTCTCATCTGTTCCTCATGGGCTTGCTGTGAGGACTAAGTATTCTAATGTATATGACATCAAAGCACAGTGGTAGTAGTAGCAGTCATTACATTAGCTGAAATAGTATTTGTGGTACAGCTTTCCCTATATCCTTCCTAGGAAACTTGATGTAAAGGCAGTTCCATTTCTCCCCAGTGTTGAGTGGGCCATATGGCTGGCTAGGACCCCTCTTCCTTCATATTCCTCCTGTGTCCCTTCAAGGATGCAGATGGGTTTGAACTGGGGTTGTCCCTTCCAGGATGGAGGAAAGCTGTTCTTCAGTTCAGGGTACACTTCTAGGAAACAGGAGAATGACAAATAATAGAGAAGCACCAGCCCCAAATGCTGTCAAATTGTGAGAGTAAACCTAATGTTGGTTTTCGTGTAGCTGAGTTTTTTTGTTGAAGGAATTAAATTCTAACAAAACTAGCTTTGATCAAAGAAGTTGACCCAATTTCATACAAGAAATCAGGATGTTACTGAGGATTGAACGGTTTATTGCTAGAATAATAAAGACCACAAGAGGAAGAATTTTGATCTCTTTTGCTCCCTCCTGAATCCCAGCTCCTAAAGTTGTGCCTGGAATATGAGAGGTGCTCAATATATAATTATTGAGTAAATGAATGAATGCTGCAAAAGAAAGGGTGGACTTGGGCTGAATTTTAAGCCTGATAACTACAGCTGTATAAAAGAGACAGAAGCCACATGGTTAAGGCAGGAAGCTGAAGTTCCTCTTTTCTGAAAATCTCTAAGAGTAGGTTCAACTCCCATGTGTCCAAGATCATGTTAATTCTAGAACGTTCTAGACCTCTCATGGAAAGCCCCATATCTGTATGAAAGAGCTTTCCTCATCTTGGAACTTAGAGGGCTTTGCCAGGCAACACAGGCATCTACCTACAGTTAATCTTTTACCCCAATCATACCTTAAGACAGATTTCCCTGCTATAGGTCCATTTTGCTTCTTACACTATTTTCTTATCAGCTACCTGTTACCTGTGTGTACAGGTGGTAATGACTCCCAGTGATACTTATTCATAAAGTTCACCTTTTTCTTCACGGAAAGCAGAAAACAGTTCCTCATTAGTAGTTGGGCCGTATGTAAATAGCTGAATGACATTGTTGCTTTCTCTCCGCAAAGGAGAGAAGTTTTGCTCAAGGTTTCACAGAAAATACTGATTTTTTGTGTCCCAGATCATCTTCAGTCCAGGGTGTCATAATTCGTTGTGGTTTTACTTTCCTTTGGAAAATAGTGTAGTAGATCAAAGTACTTCTTTCCTTTATGTGAATAATGCTTTATTCATTTAAACTCCTAATATGAAACAAGAATATTTACTAAAAGATTTCATGGGAATCTTGGGTAGAAAACAGTACTTATTTTATAATCAGTTTGAAATAAAATGGTAATTATTTTGAGAAAGAGATTTCTTATTACCATGGTGGGCTACTGACCACTTTTTAGGACAAGGTAACTAATTTAATAAGTGACTATATTTCTGTTGCCAAAACCTCTGAATTTGGACAGGTTTCATGCTAAATGGTCTAATGTATATGAAGTCAAAGCGCAATTTTTGTTGTTTTTCAAATTCGGTTACTTAATAGATACAGTACCAGAAATAAACCACAGCCTGGAAGCCCCATCTTAGCTGTTATACATCTCAGGAAAGCATAATTGGAAGACAAGTTTGAACCAATGAAACCCACAGAGCAGAAAGATACCATTACAGATTTCAAGATCATACATCATCAAAAATACCTTATGATGATGTTGATGAAACCAAAGGACCAAGCTCACTAAAACCAATTTATTTTCATTGCATATGTAGATAAAAGGCAATGGGTCTGGTGAAACTGAGATGACATAGTGAAAGACTTCAGTGCTCTGCAGTTTGCTTTGAAGGTGTAATTTATGAAGATACTTTAAAGCCATATGTAATACAAATGACGGTATTTCTGGAAATATATTTGTGCTCTGTAGGACTCATGAGCAGTAATGCCTGGAGTACTCCAACAAAGGTTGTTGCATGAATTAATGAAGCAATCTGGGCATCGGTCCAATAAAAATGTTGGCTGAATGCTTCCTTGGTGGGGGGAAAGATTTTGAGAACGAGATATCTATAAGTAATTGATGCTGGTTAAATAGAACATCTTTCTTACTCTTTTCCACTCACTTCTGAACTAAGTCAGCTGTGTACCTTTGAGAGAGGAAGAAGGCTTCAAGGGGCATGTTTACTTTGATGCAAAGAGTCAATTTTCAAGTAATTTACTTCTTTTGGAATAGACCAACATTGAATATGAACACCCAGGCTTAGCAGCCCTTAGAAATAAAGTCTCTGCATTTAATGCTGGTATCTCAGATTTATGCTGCACACTTTCTGTAAGATCAAAGTACTATATGTAATTCTCAATTTCTATGCAACTGTATAGTTGAATATTTATTTTGTGTTGGGAACAGTGGGAAGAAATGGAGTCATATTAACTGAATCTAATAGGAAGAGTACCCTTCTCTCTTGGCTTGAGGTAGATTCTGTTTTCTACGGGGACATAAATAAAAATGCTAGGCTCCTAAGAACCTCTGTGTCCTTCTTGCCAATCAGAAGTAGAAGGGAACTGGACGTCTTTAAGTGGTTGGTAATACGCCAGGAAGAGAAGAGTATGGTGTGAAGTAGCTGAGCTGGGTGGACTGTCACTTGCTTTTTAGAAACTGGTCTGAAAGTTGCTC
This sequence comes from Camelus dromedarius, assembly GCF_036321535.1. NCBI lineage: Eukaryota > Metazoa > Chordata > Mammalia > Artiodactyla > Camelidae > Camelus > Camelus dromedarius. The sequence continues at coordinate 46,017,699 of NC_087445.1, read as the reverse complement.
TCCATTCACAGCCACAGAGGATGGAGACCCAATTCAGTGTCATAATATTTTAAATCCGTCCTTATTCTATTACTCTCCAGCCACGTTACTCAAGGCAGGTCACTTAACTTCTCTAAGCACCACTTTCTTTATCTAAATAATTGGAAAACTAAAAACTCTCCTCTGTGTCTCACAATCATTTCCTGAGACTCCACTGAAACCGTGTTCGCAGACGTGTTTTGCTGGCTGTGGAGAACCATGCTGCTGTGAAGTGTGGGTATTATCCTCTCTAATGGAAAGCTCCCTGAGGGTTTATACTTTTCATAAACCTCTTCCAGCTGCCTACTTTATTTCCCAAACACTCCTCCTTTGGCTCTTCCTTCTTTTTGTTCTAATTACATCCAGGAGGAAGCCTCCATTAAGAATTAATGAGCTTTAGTACATTCATTTACCATCTGCTCCCCCTCCCCCTTCTAACAAATGAAGGTGTGTCTCAGCCTCAGGACCGTATGTTGGCTGTAGCCAGGCAGATGGGAGTGATGTAGATGAGAAAGGTTCTTTATTCCGTGGTACCAAGGTCACGTTAGGATTTGGTGCTGCTTTGGGAAGCCAGATGGTGACTAGAAGGTGAGAAGACCCTCTGTTTAGAGCCCTGCTATGGAGCACACTGGCCCCACTGGTACTCATTTATTCATTCAGTTAATGTTTACCATGTGTCTGTTGTATGCCAGGCACTACGCCGGATGGTGAGCATGTAAGGTTGAATAAGACAGACTCTTTTCCTTGAATTGCTCACAGCCCACTGGAGGAGATAAATACCTGTACTCAGGTAATTATAGTGCAATATTTGATGTGCTATGTGATGTGGTATAGCACTGAGTCTAGATTTGGATATGGGGAAAGTTAGAGGAGTGGAGTTACTCTCACAATTTGGGCTTTTCAGAGAAAGGACTGTCTTCTCAGTTCCCTCCGTGTCTGTTAGCAAAGGGAACTGGTTTGTGAACTAGTGAGTATCTAGTTGATACCCTCAAGTCCACATCTCTCTTTTTCTTTATGCCTATAAATGCTGTGTCCAGCTTGGGAATCACCCAGGACATAACTGAAGCATCAGAAATATTTGTTCATGGAGTGTACAATAATCTCCCCATCTCTGTTTGGAATATCTATATGCCATCTTTGTTTAATGAAGAGCATGGTAACTAGGATCCTAACAGAAAACAGATGGCACACAAAACTATTACAGAGGTGTGAGTACAACCCCATACAAGGGCTTGTGCAGGAATCTGGGGAAAGCAGCAGCTGAGCTGAAACAACCTGTGTCCGAAGGCAACAATAGAGGGATCAGTTTTGGGAACGCAGCAGAGAAAGGTCTTGTGGAATTGGCCTTCTTGACAGGTACAGTAACCTTCAGTGGAGAGTCGTACTCAGCTCACTTTGAGACTGTCTAGTGGGGAGAGAGCCAGGGAAACAAATCCCCTGACCTCACCTTCCTCCTCCCTTCCTCACATTTCTTCGATGCTCTCCATTGTCCAGACCCAGTCAGAACCTACAGGGGCTGGGATCCTGGAAACCTCACCCTGGCAGGTCACCGGAGAAGGGTGGAGAGGGGTCCTGGAGGGGGAAAACAGAAGATAACCACTTATGAGAGATCAGGATCCTCACCTGTAACATGAAGGTATAAGAATGCAGGCTTGTCTGCTCCAAAAAGTTGTGTTATATATATGTGTGTATAACACAAAGTTTCATGCACATATACTTTTATTATGCCCATAGATATATGCGTGATATATATGCAAAATTTTCTGAAAATAATAGCACACAAGTTCTGAATAACTCTTTCTTACTTGAGATGCTTACCAGACACTCTTTTTCTTTTCTTTTTCTTTTTTTTAAACTTTCTTAGTTATGGAAAATTTCAAACATACACCAAAGTGGAGAGAACAGTATAATAAATCCCTAGATGCCCACTGTTTTGCTTCAGAACTTATTGATTCATGATCAATCTCATTTCATTCATACTCTCATCCAATCTCCACAATCCTATGATTTTGAAAAAATCCCGTTTGGCTTTTGTTAGGCCAAAGGGCATGTTAAAACTATTTCTTAATATCAAATTAAGCATATGTGTTTAAGAGCTGAATCATAGGCAGTAATGTATTTTTTTTAAAATGTTAGTCAGCCCTACTAAACCCCAGATTATTTTAAAGTGATAAAGAAATGATTGCAAAAATACAATGAAGTCACATGATTTATATAACTATTTACTGTGTTATAGTTTAAAAATATTGGTTGGTACCTTTATTTGCCTCTTTTTCTTTTATTGTTTGGTAATTAAATAAAACTGAAGACATCTTCATTTAGGAATTTAGTTATCCCCCACCCCTATATTGGGAACCTTTTATGGGATACCATTTACTCTATAGGACATTGTTTCCCTCTGATTTGTAATGTCATATCCCCCAGATATCAATACACGAATGGACCTGTATTGGGCACCTCTTTTTATTCTGTTGGTTTATTATTTTTTAGATCATTGTGCCAATATCACACTTTATAATATACTATAAAGTATCACTTGATAATAATTCTTCATATCTGGTGTATGGAGTCTTTAAAGTATCCTGGTCCTTCTTGGCCTGCTCCTCTATATAAATAGATTCAGTTTGTCAAACCCCATGGGGAAAACAATCCTGTTGGTATATGGCAGTTGATTTCTAAAATGATCTGCAAAACGTATTTGTTGAGAACTTTGAAAGTTTTCTGGAAGTTTATGAACTGAAGACTACATGAGGCTTAAGACAAACAGGAATAAAATATGATTTTTCTCTTGTGCATGTTAAATCTTGATTGAAAGAAAAAGAATGTATCTTTGCAATATTTGTATTTTGAGCATAGGACCCATATATATATTTTTTTCCCTGCAAAAAGCGTTGTGTTTCTTTTTGGTCCAAGGCTTGGGAGAAGGCTCCAGGGTAGTTAAAAGGCTGCCTAAAAAAAAATAAAAAATAAAATAATTCCATGTGCAGCAACATGGATGGACCTGGAGATTGTCATTCTGTGTGAAGTAAGCCAGAAAGAGAAAGAAAAATACTATATGATATCACTTATATGTGGAATCTAAAAAATATATAAATAAATAAATAAATAAATAAACGAACTTATTTACAAAACAGAAACAGACTCAGATATCAAAAACAAACTTATGGTTACTAGGGGAAAAAGGGGTGGGAAAGGATAAATTGGGAGTTCAAGGTTTGCAGATACTAACATATATAAAATAGGTAAACAACAAGTTCACAGTGTATAGCACAGGGAACTATATTCAATATCTTGTAGTAACTTGCAGTGAAAAAGAATATGAAAATGAATAGATGTGTGTTCATGTATGACTGAAGCATTATGCTGTACACCAGAAATTGACACAACATTGTAAACTGACTATACTTCAATTACAAAAAAAAAAAAAAAAAAAAAAAGCTGCCTAGTGGCTGCAGAGAGAGGCTTCTGGCAGAAGCCCTGACCAAAGGGGCTCCTCAAAGGCCATTGTGTTCAGAGGCTCCTAGTCGTGCTCGAGGGTGAGCTTTTTGAAGAGATACTTGCCCAGCCCAGACTGGAGACCAGCCAGCTTGTGGAGGTAAGTCAGGCGCTTGCCATCTTCTTTATGAGTTTCACCTGCTCACCCAGGAGGTCCTCGGTCTTGACGAGTTCCACCTGCTCACACAGGAAGTGGCTCTCCCGGAAGTCAGAGAGGCGGGGTCTGCGTGGGCAGAGCCCAGGGCATGCTGGTCTAGAAGGGCCTTGTTCGGGTTCCGCTCCAGGAGAATGGCGGCTTCCGTAGCGTCCTGGGTTTTACCCCACTCTTCTCCGGATGGCGTCTGCACGTCATGGAAGGGGGCAGGGCTGCAGTGCTGGTTTTGCATTTTCAAGAGACACTTGGCACCGCTGAGCTTCTCCTCGGCCCATTCTTGGAAAAAACAACCCACGCCTTCCAGAGCCACATCGAAGCGGTGGAAATAGAAGCCCAGCGAGAGGTAGGAGTAAGAGGCCCGCACGCACGTTGACCTGGCGGTTGACGGTGCCTCCACCTCGGCGGAATAATTCTGACGAATCTAGGAGCTCATGGTTGGTTGGTAATAAGGGTCTAAAGCTCAAAAAATGGTGTTGGCTGGTCCCGCAGGCCGTGGGTAGCTGAGTGGCTGGTTCCGAAGGTTGCGACTGGAAGACAGGTTGGAGGGTGGTCTGAGGCTAGAGGAAGGGGCGTCCCTGGGTCTGTTTGTCCAAACGCCATTGAAATGAGAGGCAGATACTTGGGACTGCCGAGCGCACAGCCGACCCGTCTCTTTGTTTAGTGTAGTTTTCCACTCACTAAGATTTTTCTTTGCAATGTGGGCTGTCTCAGTGACAAAAAAAGGTATGAGAAGAAATGGTTGACAGAATATCTCAACCAGTGATCTCAAAAAATATGTACCATGGACCCAAGGGGCAATGCATTGAATAGGGGCAATTAATTGAATATTAATTGGCTGGTGATTTAAAGATACTGATGATGAGGACCATGGCTGCAATACAGCTGAATCACCAGTCATTTAAAAATGTTGGCTCTGAATGCTTAGGAATTGGCTTAGTTACTTGTTTGTTGGGTAGCAAATTAGTGGCTTTAACACAACACAGGTTTTATGGGTCAGGAGTCCAGGCACTGGGTCCTCTGCTTAGGGGCTCACCAGGCTCTGATAAACAGGCGGACCACATTTTCATCTGGACGTTGGCTTGGGGAGAAATCCACTCCTGTGCTCGTTCAGGTTGTGGGCAGAATTCATTTCCCGGTTGCTCCATGACTGGTGGCCTGGCTCTCATCGGAGGCCACCCCAGTCCTAGAGGCCATGCAGTTCCTCCCTGTGGGCTTCTTCAGCGTGGTGGCTTTGTCGGGTGGGCAAGGAGGGTCTCTGACCTGTAGAGGGAAGGCCCAGTCCTTCTTTCATGAGGTTTCACTTGATTAAGGCTACCCAGGATAATCTCCCTTTTGATTTACTCTTTTGACTTGGGACCTTCATAACATCAGCAAAACCCTTTCACCTTTGCCATACTCAGTTTAGAAGAAAGTCACAGATCCTGCCCATGCTCAGATGGAGGGGCTGATCATACAGGGTGTCAACACCAGGAGGACAGGCAGTTGGAGGGCCACTTTAGGGGCTCTTTGCATAGGGATGAAATAAAATAGCAGAAAAATTGTCATCTGTGGTCACAATTCCGACCTCCTGGTTCTTTAAAAGTAAAGGGCATTTCTGGGATGAGAACTGCGAAGGTGGAGGTGTTTAGGGAGATGCGGGTCCAGCCCATTTTGTTGTGAGAAGCAGAAGGAATGCACATCACCCTCCCTGAGCTGTTCAGAAAGGCTGTGCTGTGGGGTCGGGAGCATGCTGTGGGCTGGCTCACCTTCAGAGGAGTAGATGTGGGGAGGCACGTCCGTGGCTCTGACTGGCAGGCAACAAAGATCTCCTTGCAGTCAGCAGCCCAGGAAAGAGTTAAGCCTTGACTTTTGTTCCTGAGCCAGGAGTTTTTGATTAGATGCTTAATTGCCCTGGGAAGCTTATGTGGAGGGTACACGCTTAGTGAGCTGAGACATTCGGAGACTGAATTTAGTACCTACTCTTAAGCCTGCTCCCAAGGACGAGAATAAAAGGAGTTGTGGGACGTGTGTTGTTGGCACAAACGCTGGGCAAACAATCGCCTTCCCGGCGGAGCAGCAGTTTCCCGGCGCAGGTGATTCTGTGTGTGGCATTTGTGCTGTACATCTCCCTTCACCTTTCTGGCCCTGGTCTGCAAAAAATTTCTGGCACAGCAGGGATTAGTGCCTAATGGCAAGAGAAAAGGCAATTAGCATTTCCTAACAGCTAACCAAACACAAAAGCGTCCCCCAGCCTTGCACGGAGCACCTCTGACCATCCATCCCTCCTCTGTGGCAAAGCCCTGCACCTTACAATTTGTACTTAATTATACAAAAAAAGAGAAATCTGTTTCTCTGGGAGAGACTCTGAGAACCTGTTGGGGAAAGCTTTCAATTTTAATTACAGAAGAAATAACTGGCTGAGGGAACTTTGAAAGGGAATTACCTTTCCTTTTCTTCCGATTTTGCAAAACAGCTGGCCAAACAGAGTCCCGAGGCTCTGTTTAGGCCACCAGTGCAGGGTGGCTGCAGGCCGTGCTGGGGTTCATTTTGAAAATCAGCTGGAAAGATTTCTTTGGGGCTTAAGGAAGCTAATTTAAACATTGCCTGTGTACAGAAACTTTAATCCCTCTTAATGTGTCAGCTGTGCTGTCGGAAAAGCAGACCTCCTGTGCTGGCGTGCACGAGAAAGAAAACTAGCACCATCTTCATTATTCAAACCATCAGCCCATAGACAAAGGGGAGAAACAAGAAACCCATCATCCCAGTGACACCCAGATCTTTCGTGTTTCATTTTGACGGCATTTGTTTCCATGTGGCGTGGGCTCCCCCCACCCCGTCCTGCCTGTTACTCTTTATGGTAATTGAAGCTGGGCCCCAAAGCCCTCAGAGGCTTGTATTTTCTTCTCACATGAGTGACGCTTCAGTGATAAACTTGAACTTAAAGTTACTGAGGCGGAACTGAGGGTTCATTTGATAGCTAGTGGTTTTCAGCAGCTCCGCGGGGCTTCGGGATGCAGCGTGAGGTAGATTGTTAATGTCCTGTGAGGGAAAACAATAACACATTTCATTAATGCGTTCATGTGTGAAGCATCCATTAGTGCACTGGTGGTATTAATGACGTTATGCTTCAAACTGACATGCGGGGCATGACAGGAATTGCAGGGTCGGATGGGAACAGATGACATGATGAACAAATATTTGAATGGCTTCATTTGCCTGCGGGTCAAATGGTGGGTGCAAGGAATGGAGGAGGTGGGGGCTCGAAAGGAATCTTTTGGTTTTGACCCAGAGCAGTGGTGGCAAAACCAAAAAAAGAGAAACCCACACATGTGTGCACGGTATGTGCCCTCCCTCCCAAAGAAAACCAGAGTCGGACGGTAGTTAAAGCACAGAAACAGATTTTACTCAGGAATGACTGCAGTCGAGGAAAAGAGACCTCAGTTTAGAGCTGGGCTCAGTTCCAAGGACAGCGTAGACAAGATAGGATTTACAGCTGAGGAGAAGGGTCGGGGGCGATGGATGGAAAATTGCTAAGAGGAAACATCAGGAGGAAGGGGCACTGTGGCTAAATAGACTGGACAGGATTCTTGCTGAAGGCTGGCCAGGTGGTCAGGGACCAAGGGTGGGGGTTGCGGAATTTGGTCAGATACTGAGGGTTGTCAGGTATGGAGGGTGGGGATTCTTTCTAAACTGACTTAAAATTCTTCCTAAAACTGGGCCATGCGGGTCTGACGAAGATGGACACTGAAGGTTGAAGCCTGGAGCCTTAGAGGAGCCTGGCAGTGAGGGAGAGAGCCTCTGACACCCAAAACACACACAGAGCTGGGGGGCTGGGGAAGGCATGCGCAGAGAATGGGCAGGACTAGCTGAAAGCCACAGGTCATACAGGAGGGGGCCAGGCAGACTCTTGACTGACAGGAGACTTTCCTCAGGCAAAAGCTTCCTCCAGAAAATGTCAGTATCGGGGCAGGTTGGAGGTAAAACGGTACATTCTCTGCCCAACCTGATAATGAAGGATGAGGAATTTGGAAACCCAAGTGCTTGTTGGATTCTTCATCTGGCGGCATGAGACAGTCACTGAATGGTCCTGGGAGAAAAAAAAAAAAAGAAACAGAATTAACACTGACCTCTAGTAGCAGGGAGTTGGTTACATATTTAGCAAATAATGCAGAATGTGACAAGTATTGGAACAGGGGTCAGTACAAAGTGCCTTGGGAAACAGACCGAATGTGACTAGTATTTACAGTAACGTACGTCTGGGTTTGTCACAGAGAACTTGGTTTATGCCTGTTGTCCCAGCATAATAACTGGGCCTCTTAAGTATCCTAGTTGGAGGTCGAATGAACCAGTGGTATTAGCAGGCAGGAGAGTGATTACCCTGGCTGTGAGGAGGAGCAGGACGGGGTCCCAGGGAGGGGGTTCTGTTCTGATTTTAATCTGGGTGCAGGTTCCACAGGAGTAGTCACTGTGCACATATGACCAGTGCCCCTCTCTATGTGTGTTATATGCATCAGTCAAAAGATTTTTGGAAGTTTCCCAGTTGGGAAATGCCCTAAATGCTCTGCCCATTACTTCCTCAACTTCCATACTCCTCACCCAAATAAGATCTTTAGCTAAAAGGAGGAGGGCATATACATCTTAGCTTGCAGTATTTTTAGCTCAGTTTAGCTGACAGAGTAGAACTGTCTACTCCTTGATCAGGGTCCCAAAGACTGAGAAAAATTGCAAAGGGAACCATGTGAGAAAGAAAGGGAGCGGAGGAGATCCTGCCATGACCACTCAGACTCCAGCCTGGGCTCCAGGTGCAAAGACCTGCCATTCTGTTCAGGGAGCCTCTGTTGCTGCCCTCTCAGTCCCAGAGATGCTAATGTTTGGATTTTTTTCCCCTCAAATTCATGGCAATGTAATTCACTGAGTTTCTTATATAAGCTGAATTGAGCAATTACTGTTCCATTTTTGCTTTAATAATGAGACGTAGAGAAAGTATTGGATTTTCTCCCTGGGGTTGCAGCAGTTGAATGCTCACTGTGGATTCTGCGTGGGTCAGGTTTGATGGCTGCAGAGGGGGTGGGAGAGGCCAGCAACACATCTCAGGGTGACAGGCGTAATTCAACATGAAAGATCTGAGTGTTTGGCAGCTTCTCTGAGGAGTGCGCCCTTTGTTTTCCTTCTCCGGATTCCAGTGGTCTTTCCCAGCCAGAGAAGACAATTCCCTAATGCTGTCCTAAAGCAGAGTGAGGGCTGACCTGCAGCTAAATTAGCAAGAGAGTGGGCTCCACTGGCTGGGAGAATGGAATGCCAGCTGGGCACTCTCAAATGGCAACCCTGCACGAGAAGGTTAGTGCAGGAGTGGATTTATGCCTTGCACTTTTGTTTTTCCCCTGAAAGTGAATTTTAGGACTGTTTTATATTATTCTAAGTGACCAGATATCAGGCACAATTTGAATGGAACTGGAAGGGATTAAAATATTTGTAGCAAGATTGAGTACCCGAAGTATTTATCTAGTCAATTCATATGAGATGGGTCCCCAGACTAAGTAGAAACAATTATGAAGCTTCAAGAGATTTTTCCTCCCCAATTAGAAGCTGAGGATGATGAATCTTTCCTGATGGTATTTTAATATTGCTGTTTACTCATTGCGACCACTGGCCTGAGTTAAAGCTGGAAAAGACAGGGTTATAATGAATCAGAGTAGGAGGAATAAGCCAGAGATGCTGTGAATGGAAACATTTTGTGCCAAACTCTTTTGGAAGCAGGACTGCTAGAAGCTGACCCTGTCCTCACCACCCCCTTCTCTCACTCTGCTGACTCTTGGACTTAAGTTTGGCTCTCCTGACTCACCCTTGAAAACCCAGCCAAGATGCTGCCTCCTCCAAGAGTCTGCTTGGACCCCTCCAGTAGAGGCTGAGTGGATCTCTGATATATTCCTGTGAACCCTGGCTTCCCTTCTGCAGATTCCTCATGATGCGTCTGTCTCTTCCATTAGAACAGGGATATCACTGGACACCCACGGCAGAACTTGGAATAGGTATTCAATTCATAGAAGTACATTTCCTTTCATTAGGCAATTGCCACAGTCTGAAATGTTTCTGCAGTAAGATATTTGGTTATCGTGTTACATGTCTCTGGGACACACTCACAGTTCAAGTCCTAGTTAAGTATGTGCCAATACTGGTGCAGACAGTCGTCTGTACTCCGTTAGTTTGAACCATATGGAACTGCTAGTAATTGACTGTCATTGGTGTAGAAAAACGGCAATTCCATGTGGCTCAACCTATGGCTTTGCTCTTTGCGTTAATTCTAATTGGAAAAGATGTGCTTTCCTTCATATGGATTTTAGTTGAGTTTTGCCAAATGGGTACAAGCATCTGCATACTTTTCTTTTTAAGGCAAGCTCAGAAGTTGTTGAGCTTTCGCCACCCCTAATTGATGATACGTGACTGTCTGATATTGACAGCGATAGCTGATGCTGGCTGGTGTTGGTGCTGGAGAGGTGAATGACTTGGTGGAGGGAAGCCGGGATCCTGCCTGAACCCTGGTGTCTGTGTCATGCTCAGCACCATGACCTTTCTGCCTAGGAGATGCCTCCTGGCAGATGGTAGTGAGAGAAAGGGCAGGGTTGGCATTAATTAAGTAAAAAAACTAGGTCTGAATAATTTGAGAGGAGAACGTTATAGTGTTGCTTTTGGTGGTAAAGGGGACTTTTTTTTTGGTGCAGAAGAGCTTTGCTTTTGCAGAATTTCTGTCATCCCATAGTTTATACACAGCAAAGAAATTTTCGTATGTTGGAGAAAAACTTTCTGTTTTGAAAGTGGAAGAGATTAATGTGCCCTTAAAGGAGGGATAATGACCAAGTACAAGTAACTTTTGTGAAGAAGAGGGGGTCAGAGAAGTAGGGATAGATGAGCTCAGGAATTAACATCTCCGACACTCTGCTTTTTGGGTACAGCAGTCTGACTCTGTGATCAGTAGCTTGTGAAATGATCTCTTCTAGATGAACTGGCATGGAGCAGAATGGTAGGTAGGAAGGGTGTGTCCACAGCTACACTTTCCACTGTAGGGAAAGCAAAGACGTGGCAGGAGGGTAGCACTGCCTCTCCCAGTCAGACATCACTAATCAGTGGCAGCACTCCTTCCCGTTGAGCCTGAGCACAGACATGACCTCAGAATTCTTCTCAACACGGAGCTTGGGTAGCCTCTATGATGAAATCTATTTACCATTCCTGCCAACATCCTGAACAAACTCTGGGAAAAAAAAATACGGCAAACAGACAAACTGGCTGGCTCAATAGCTGAATAGCTTATCAGTTAAAAATGAATTCAAATGAATTCCTCATAGTCTTTCTCCTTATTAGTGGTCTCCTTGCAAGTGCTACAATGTTTGACATCCTGTGTGCTCTAGGATTTGCAATTTATTTTTGTCTGCTTTTCATGTAAACCTAAGAATTTAAGATAGAAGAGCACTGAACGATACTCACTTGGAATTTCTTCAAAAGATACCACATAACTTTTATCTTCAGTGTTTTGAGGATGAGATCTATCTCTTAATAGTCATTTTTTTGTTTGAATCCCAAATACTTGTAGTTAAATTCTTTTCAAATTTTATCATGTTTCCTTATGAGCAAGAAGGACATTGCCTTGATAAATATTTAAGAATTGGCTATTGAGACTGAACATTTAAAACACACATTTTTCTGAGTCTATATTTGTAATTGCTCTGTGTACTATTTTATTTTTTTCTGCTCAGAATAGGTCTGTATGGGATTATTTCCTTCTCATTTAATTGTTGAATTCTTCCCATCCAACTTCCAATATTTGGAAATCAACATTAATTACTAATTCTGGGTGCCCCTGCTTTAATGGAAACCAACAGAACACTAAATATACTTTAAATTGATTCATATTGTATGAAACATCTTCTCTTTTTCTCTTTGGTGCATCATACAGTTGGCCTCAAAATGCATCCAGTGCAAGCAGCCAAGCTCTCTCCAGCCTAATTATTAGCCATGCCTTGAACTCAGGTGGCCAACACCAAACACAAACTATCCAAAATGGAGAAGCAGCTGACTGTTTAGCCCCAGGGTCTTTGTTGGCTAAAGCCAAACTATTTTTATGTTCTTTTTCCTCCGTGTTTGAAGGAACTCCAGAAATGTTGGTGTATGCAGAACAGAAGAGGTGAGAAAGGGCCTTTCCTGCGCTCTGTTTCGCCCTTCTGAAGTGTTCTTTTAGAACTCAACACATGGCATGTGTCCCCTCATTCTGTTCTATGAAGTTGCCATCTCTTAGACCACACTGTCTATGAAAGGCATCACAGGGGCTTGTGAGTTTTGTAGCCCCTGAATGTCTGGCTCACATGTTCCCCTTTGTCTGTTCAGGCATGCTTTACAGCAATTGAGGCAAACATTGGACTCACCTGGGGGCTCTGTGGTCCATCTTAAGGCTCACACAGGCACTTACATGGAACAAGTGCACTCTTGTGATTTTGGTTGTGATGCTTTCACAGCAACTCTTTGTCTAAAAAAGGTCATGTGATTTAACGTTTCTTTTAGGCCCGCTAGAATTTTTATTTACCGTACTGGTATGCTTTGATGTTCAGGCAACTTGTAACAAAGGGAAGATGTACAAAAACGGAAGTCCCGCTGTTTCGCATCTCCCGTGCCTCCACGTACTTTGTTTAGTGGGATTGTATTTCCAAGTCATTCTCACAAATGGATCTGTTATTGTCTAAGGCTGCACTTCCCAATAAAAACATAATGTGAGCCAAATATGTAATTAAAATTTTCCTAGTGGCCACAGTGAAAAAGTAGAAAGTTATACTCCATTTAAAGTTATTTCAAAATAGGGGCTGTAATTCCCTGTGCTGTACAATATATCCTTGTTGCTTATCTATTTTATGCATAAATAATCCTATAACTTATAAAAATACTGAATCACTCTGCTGTACACCTGAAGCTACTTTAATAGTGTACATCTACTCTACTCAATAAAAATAAAAAGTAAAAAACACATGAAATTAATAAATTTGGCTTAACTCAATATATCTCACATGTAATCAATATAACATGTTAATCAACAAAAAACAATTGACATATAGCCTATATAAAACTTACTGAGATATTTTCCATTCTTTCATACTGCCTTTAAAATCTGGTGTGTGTCTTACACGTACAGCACTTAATTTAGGCTGGCCACATTTCATATGCTCAATGGCCACGTGTGGCTAGTGGCTACCACACTGAAGCATGTAGAATACTGATACATACTCATCTTGTAGTTGTCAATAGCAGTAATAACCGAGGGGAGCATGGAGTGATGAAATCCAGACATAATTTAGGTTTTTAACCTAGTCTTCCCAAGGACTAGGAAGGATCATGTCGAGTCTTATTGTCATATTTTAATTATTGGCCTAATTAAAATTAATTACTTGTATTATATGGTGCTTTTTACTTTTTCAAAGTATTTTCACATACCTTTTTTCATTTGCTGCTCTTAATAACCTTGTGAAATTGGGGGTGCAAATGGTGACTGTCGTTTTACTCTTTTGAGATGAGGATACTGAAGCACAGTTAAATGGTGACTTCACTTGTATGACAATGACAGTGACCATTTATGTGACACTAGAACCTGTGACTTCTGATCTTTCTTTCTGGTAAAGGTGCTAAAATTGTGGAACTTCCTAAAGAAAAACCTGGAAGTTTGTTGTTTGGATGATATACTCTTAAATGAATGAAAGCTGTCATTTACTAACAGGAGTCTGTGGTTTAATTACACTCATAAGTCTCATTGGTAGCATGTCTGCGAGCATAAGGCACTCTTCCAAGAACTTTACATGTGCCAATTTATTTGAACCTCTCTACAACCCTGAGTAGATACCATTATTAGCCCTATCTCATAAGTAAGGAAACCAAGGCACAGAGAGGTTAAGTAATTTACCTGAAGTCACACAGCCAAGAAGTGGCAGAGTTTGAATCAAAACCCAGACTGACCTTGTTCCAGAGCAGTGTCCAGAACCACTGTGTTGTTCTATTGCAATGTCTTATCTAGGATTAAGGAATTCAGGGTCCCAAGTTTTTCTCTAAAAAAAAACAAAGAAAATTTGTCTTTGGAACACAATGGACTGAAACATACTATCCAATGGCGGTCTTCCCCAGGTCGCCTGCTGTCCAATTCCTCCCTCCTTTCCAGGACTGTCTGTAATAACAAAATGTGATTCATATAGTGGAATATAAGGTTAAGGAGTTTTCCTTTAATGCTCTTTTCCCACTAATTTATTATTTTTAACCTTTTATTTAACTCATGTCATTGAGTAATAGAATTGTGGTCCAGGTTGGAATTTTATTCTTCTGATACTTGAAAGATGAGCAGAGGATAGGAGTGTTATTCAAGGGTGTTGGCAGCTGGTGGTCAGTCATTAGTACTGGGCAGGGACCAGTTTGCAAGTAGGGTGAGGAGCAGGGGCTGAAGTTTATATTTTTAAAAGAAGACCATACTTGGCATTTATTTTCTTTGTTTTTGTATCCTTCTAGAACAACATTGTTTTTCTTTTTTAATTTCAGAAGTTATAATTTCAGAAGTTCTTGCCTTAAGAAATTTATAGGAATAGAGTTCATTATAAAGAAAATAAAATCACCGGTACTTCCACCTCTCAGAGATAACTTTGATTAACATTGTGAGTGTATTTCCTCTTTACAAATCTGTCTACCTTCTGTCTGTCTGTCTATCTACCGATCTATCTGTCCATATCCTTCATGTCATATTATATCCTTTTTCACTTAATATTTTGCTATATATATATCACTATCTTGTGATATCATTGAGAATTTTTCATAAAGGAGACTTGTTTATTGAAGAGTCAGTTTTTTGGGGTCTACATGTGACACGGTTTCAGCTTCCCAGTCACTGTTTTCAACCTACATTCCTTTCCTCCTGGGGTGTTGGCTCTTAATGACATCCTGCTCAGATTCTCCAACTTTCCCATTGCTTTCTCCTTCTACAGCAGTCCTGGTTTTGGATCTTTAAGGGGGAGTGAGTCCTGTTCATTTTAATACTTGGAGTCTCAAAGCCTGGTTCATTTCATCTGCAGAACAGATAGCTCTTTGACCCGATGCTGGGGGCAGGAGGTGGGGAGAATGATGGGCTTTCATCATTTTCCCTCCTGGTTCTCAGTCTGTCACCTCCGGTACTGGGGGCAGGGAGTAACTGGTCTCAGGTATGTGGGTGGGGGCTATGTGTGGCTTCCTTGGGGTAGTGGTCAGCTTCATTACGACCCCCCGCATCCTGGGGGCCGCCTCAGAGGGACAGCTGTGTTTAGCTTCTGCATGGGCCTGTGAGCCATTCATGACTCTGGTACCTTCTCTTGGATAAGCCTCTTATCTCCCAAGAGTCCAGTCCCTCCCCAAAGCTTGACCCCCTTCATGAGGAGCCCTGGGAATTGCAGAAGGTGACTCCTGCATACTCCAAGGCCACAGGGAACGGCATGTGGTGGACCTGCCCTGCTGGCTTCCCTGGAAAGTTGCACCTTGGGCCCTTCAAGCTTTAAAGTGTTGGCTCCTCTAGGGGGCACCCACTCCTTCAGAAATCTCCCCACCAGATGGGGCACCACTTTCTGTGCCTGTCACGTCCAGAGTGTCAGAGGGCAAACATCAGACCCTCCCACTAATTCTCACTAGCATTGGATTGGGTGCAGGCTGCTGCACCTTGGCAAGCTTCCTCAGGGAAGCAAGGTTCTCCTCCCTCCTTCAGTATATCCTGCAGCCCTTACAAGCCTTCCTCTGTGCTTCCTCTCTTGGTTTTGGGGATGAAGAAATCTTCATCCCACAGGACGGGTTGAGAGAGCGTCTCACCATGAACTCAGCACCTCTCCAAGGGCTCAGGATGACTCCCAGCCTCCGCAGGGTCTTCAGAGAGACATTGGGAAGGGAGAGGTTGGGAGGAGAAGGGCTGATTTTGCTGCCTTTGAATAAATCAAAGGAGGTGATGTCTGACCACTGACTTTATGTGGCAGCTCTGTGGTCCCTTTAGAATATCAGGGTGTATCATACCTTTGGTTTTCAGTCATAGGCATGGTCACCAACTTGAGCACTGGAACCAGCGCCAACCTGGCACATGGACATTCGTTTTTATTACTGCATATGAATTTATGCATATAGCCTAATTGTCTTACCTTGGGCTCTCCAGCTTGAGACAAGGACTTGGTAGTTTATTTGGAGCCAACCCCAGCCACCACTATTGATTAATGGGGAAAGTGAGGCAGGAAAGGGAGTAGTACATTAATGAGAGGTTTACTACAGGGTCATCGGGGGTGCACTCCCACTGGGGGCCCACTGAGACGCCACGTGGTACATCCATGGTCTCTCATCCCGCATTTCTTGAAGTGACTCCTGGAAGCGTTGACTCCTGGCCCTTCTGTGGTGCCAAAGACAGCCCTCAGATGAAAAGGAAAACACACAGGCACCCTCAAGAGGAAGCTGCTAGCATGCTGGAAATTCTGGAGCAACAGCTGCTGAACTCAGTGGGAGGGGCGGGCAGGGGACTTGGAGCAGGACCCTAGGGTAGACAGTCAGCTACACTAATTTAGTGAATCACTCCCTGGATATTTAAGTTGTAACCTTTTAATTTTGCTGTTATGAATCATGCTGTACTGAGTAGACGTATTTTTATGTATGTCTTTGTTTATTTAGCATATGTTCTTAGATGTTTAATTATTTAGTCAAATGGTGTGGCATTTTGAGTTTATTGATACATCTTGGGGCAACTTAGCTTACGGACTCAAACTTACTGTTAGTAAGAGCGAATTAAAAAAAAAATTCCTCAGGCAGCCCTACTCCTGTATTCTGGGAGGTTTTGGGAACACTGCCTCATGTTGCACCTGTAGACCCTTGGTTGGAGTAAGTACTATGGCTTTGACAGATGCCCCTGTCCAACTGCAGAGGTTAAGCCTACGTGTGTGCAATATATTTCTCAGAAGGGAGTTCACTTTCATCATTGGATTCTCCCTTAGCTCTTATCCAGTCTCCAAAGAGTATTTGTAGAAAATGATGCACATGGGTGACACTGAAGGATAGGACTGGGAGAAATTAAAAGTTTAAGAGGCAGCTCTTAGTAGAGAGAGGAAAAAAAGGAAAATCTTTTCAGCAACAGTTAATTGAGCACTCACTGCATATGAGGCACTGTACTTGGGTATTTGGGAAATGCCAAGGTTGGGAAGCATACTCTTGACTCTTGAAGAGCATCTAACCCAGCTGAAGGCATTTCTGGATCGTTTTGTTATAGAAGGTCATCTGAGTTGGAGATCATTTGACTGGAACATCTTAAGAAAGATGCTTTGCAAAAAGTGACATGCAGCGCCTGCAGGTGTCTTGTAGGTCTCTTGTTAACAGACGAGGAATCGAGGCTAGGAGATCTTTAAGGTAAAAAACGCTAGAGAAATGCTTAGGAAGAGCAGCTCAAAAACTGCCGAGCTCATCTTGGCAAGCGTCTTTTTTTTTTTTTTTTTTTTTTTTGCTGAGTCCCCTAATTGCAGTTCTGCTTCATTATGGATATTAATGATCCAGCATCTCTAACTGTTAGGAAATGAACTGAGCTGGAATTATGGTCCATAAGCATGATACATTTTTAAATAGATTCAAATGATAATTAGGATATGCATGCACATTGGGATCTGAGATGAAAGGCAAGCCTTTCAGCTTTACAGAATTAGCTGAAATTATTTTAGCTGAAATTAAACCTAGAGTTTGCCAGGCAGCCTGTCTTTCTCACTCTTCCAGGCTGTCATAGCCATACCAGTTGCACTAGGTGTCACTGTGTGAACTTCTACTGAATGAAAGATAAAATAGAAAAGGAAAAGGGAAGAAAGGTGAGAGTATTTTAATCTGGTGAGACTATTTTATATTAAGCATTCCTCTTCTCATTTACTTCTTCTTAGCACTCACTATTTTAAAGACTGTAGAACACATTCCTATACACATTTTTGAATGGCTAGGTTGTCAACTAAGAATTTTTCTCTGACTTTGGGAATTCTTGTCTCTTTAGGATACATAAAAACAGCCCTGTTTACCCATATGTTCAGAAGCCTAGTAGAAAAAGACATGGGATTTTATTTTTTAAAAATTAAGCCTTGAATGTCTTGTTCTGAGTCTTATTGTATCATTTGCACAGAATTTCATCTTACGGGCATTTTCTGCTTTTAGAGGAAAGAAAAAGGATAGTAATGGAAAAGGACAGTTAAAGAACAGGGTAGTAATGATACAATGAGTTAAAGTATTTTGACTTTAAGACTCCCCAAATGAAAACTCATTTTCAAATATTTTATTTCATTTGCAACTTTTCCTTCCCTCCAACCCATCCCATGCTAACATAATTGAAAATTTTATGGTCCTTTGGCTGTGGTCTGATATTTGTAACACACAGTGTCATCTCATACCCCAGTGCCTAACCTCAAAAAGGAGAGATCTTTAGTCTATGCAGTAATCCCATAATTGGAAGACGTGCTTGGGTCTGTGTAAAGCACCACTCATGCTTTGTATGAAGGCTGTGGGCTATTCAGACTTGGTGCTGCTGAAGAAGAAACACAGCACACCCCTAAATACACCATAAATACTGCTGTCCCTTAAGACTGTACGATTTTTTCCTTTGCCTAAAAGCCTGGAATCTTTTATTCTCTGTTAAGTAACTCAGTAGCATCTTTCCTTAAAAATATATGGCCCATAATCAATTAGGGCCTGGAGAGACTGTTATTTTATATTTTGTGCAATGCCTACAGCATTTTGTGGTGCCAATAAATATTTTATAACAATAGCTGCATGCCAGCTATATAGTATGTCAGAGATAACCTTTACTTTCAGGCAAATGCTGGGTCTCCACCTCAGTTTTTGGACACCTGTGGCTTGCATGGTCTTCATTTCTCTAAAAATTGTGACACGTGGGAGTCCTCAACCTTTTTCTGAGTCAGATGACATTCTGTAGAGCTAATCAGTACATGTGTGATGCAAAACTGTAGAGTTAGCTGACAGGTGTTGGAAGCAGAAGTGAAGCTTAAATTTAGGGGGGTACTCTTGATGGCTTTTGTAATAATAATTGTAGCGAACACTTAACTAGCATTATCTCTATATTGTTCTACACACTTTCTATATGTTGACCAATTAATCCTCACAGCAAACCATTGAAGTAGGAACTATTACTATCCCCATTTTGCAATGGTGGCACAGAGAAGTTAGGTTACTTCTCTATGCCATGTGTCATGCAGCTGGCAGGTGGCAGAGCTGGGGATTTAGATCCAAAGGGTTGGGATCTGGAGATTCTGATATTTCAGAAAAACTGAACTGTAATGTCTGTTTTATGAACCCTCTCCCTCCAGTCCCTCGTCCCCCGGAGGTATCTTCAGGGGCTTTGCATCTTCTGATATAACCTCTCTGGGCGTCAAGGTCCTGACGGTTGAAAGGTCTGGAATGGCAAATTACCTCTTGGGGCCTTCCCTCTCCAGAGTCCTATGATTCTGTAGTCTGGAAGAGGTGTCCTAGAGAGTGTTCGATGGAATCGCCTAGATGTGGATTGGAATCTGGGTCCAGTGGGGGCAAGGGAGAGAATCAAAGGTATCTTCTTAGATGCCTGGAATTATGGTAATGCCACTAAGGGAAACAGGAACATCAAAGTCTGGCAAGTCTGTGTTTGCTTTTTATGTTTAGTTTTTGGTGGTGGAGAAGCATCGCATTGGGTTCACGAGGCAACAGCATTTCTCAAACCCTGGCTTACAAACTGCATGAATTGGAATCACTTGTGTGCTTGTAAGATGGAACTTCTGGGTTCCTCTCCAGATCTACTGAGCTAAAAACCCAGACGGGGACCCAGGGATCTGCATTTTGTCAGGCTTTCTGGGAGATACTTGGGAGTCACTGCGTGAGAACTTGAGGAGTGTCAGTTGGCGATGTCAGTTCAAAAGCTACGAAAGGTTATGAGTTCTGAGAGGGGGAGGAGTATCCCAGGAGCGTGTGCAGTGCAGACTCACCCTCTAGAGGGAGGTCAGGGGGAGGGGTGTGGGCAAATGGAAGAGCTATGTTTCGAGGAGAGAGGGATCAAAAAAAGAGGGGGAAGGGTCTTTGCAAATGTGATTCATTAAGGATCTTGAGATGAGCGAGTTATCCTGTATAATCTTAGGGGGCCCTACATGCAGTCACATGTGTTCGAATAAGAGCGCACACACACACGGAAGAGAGGAGGCGATGGCAATGTGACCACGAGGGCATAGGCTGGAGTGGTGCAGCCCTAGCCAGGGAGTACCGACAGTGCCTGGCAGCAGCAAGGGGCAAGAAACAGATTCTCCCCTAGAGCCTCTGGAGTGAGCATGGCCCTGCTGACACCTTGATTTTAGTCCTGTAACAATGACTTAGAACTTGTGGTCTCCAGAATGGGGAGGAAATAAATGTATGTTGTTTTATGCCACCAAGTTTGTGGTAATTTGTTATCGCAGCTGCAGGAAACTAAGAGCGTCCTGTTTGGGAAGGGATAACATGATGTACAAAGAAAGGATCTTTTTTTATGTGCCCCCAGCCCAGCGGCACCTTTATTTCTAGGTGGGTTAACAATATCATCCCTGACAAAGGCACTTTTAAGCGCTCCATCTCTCCCTGTCTTCTTGACAGTTTGGAAGGAATTAAAGCACTTTGCTTTCCCCACAGTGACTAATGGGGCTTGCTGTGCTATTAGAGCAGTGTTTTACTGTCCTTTTTTGGGTAAATTGTGGAACTCATTACTGTAATACTTGAACAAATTTAAACACCTAACTCACACTCCTCTTTTATTCCTTTCTCCCTATGTGACTAACTGTAGATACTGCATAATGAAACCAAATAAACTCTGTGAAGTGTGTAATACCTGCTTAATTCTGTCCCTGTTCTCTACATCAAGAACTTCTCTTTCTGACTGGAGTCAGTCATTTCACACATACGTAATACTCATTTGTCTCCTGTTAGTGACCTGGAGTGTGTATATAGATGGAACTCGAGTCCAGTTAGATGGCCCGGGCCCCTAGTGATTAATGGAAACAATCTTCACGTTGGTGTAAAGATAAGAATGAGAATTCCTAATGCCCTCTGATTGCAGTCATGTGTGTCTGCCTTCTTGGAAAGTTTACTCTAAGAGGGAAACAAGGAAACACAAAAGTGATTGTAGAGATAAGTGTATACACATACGAGAACATACACTACCAGAAAATTTAAAAGACAGGTAACAAATGATACTCAATTTTTGCTCTTAGGCTGCCAGTAAGTGGTGAACTCATTGTCACTGGTAGATGAGAACAATTTGGATTGAATGTCAACTGGTTTAAAAATCTCAAGTTCATGTTTACAAAGGTTGGTGTCTCTCATTTCCTTTGTACCGCTAGTGCATAGCGGTACAATACACTGCTGTACTGTAGTGTATACTTAATATGCTACAATACTTCATATGCAGTATTTTCTGTATTGCATATGAGACTTGAAGGAGAAAAAAATAACTGAGTGAAAGTAAAGCAGAATAATACTTGTTTCAAACTAAACATCATGCAGATCAAATTATCTACTGTTTCTTAGAAATTAACAGGCCTACTTAAAAAAAATTTTAACCAATAATTTTAACTTAAACTTGGGGTATTTTTGAAGTTCTCTTTTTTGTCTTGATTCTTTCTTTTATACTGCTGTTTTTTGAAATACCTGGCCCAAGCCAAATTGGACTGAAGTCTGGACTATATTTTATGCAAGCCTATTCTTACAGGCTTATCCATTTGATTTTAATGGCTGGGAAGGCTGGAATTATGAGTTAGGAAGAAGAAGCCGACTGTCTGAGTATTCATGCATTCAGCCCTGAACCCTTTTAAATTTACTCATCACTATTCAGGAAGCATAATTCATGTCTCCATCAAGAAAGCAATTGCTGGGATAAATTTTACAAAAATGTGGGAGGAAAAAAAACCCCTAAAATGAATGTATGTCTCAGAACTCCATATGCTTAAATCACCAAGGCTCCATCTTTTTCTGATTACCTTTGTATCCCCAAAGCCAAAGTAACTCACCAAATAAAAATGGTCTTTAAGCTTTCTCAGTCTGATTCAGATAGCTCTTTCTCTTTCTGAATCTCTTAAGTGGTTCCTACAGCTTTGCCACAAAAACTCCTGACTTTTCTTCCCCTTCAGCTCCATTCTGAGTGGCTATGCATTATGTTGACTGCTGTGATTGGGCTCATGTAGACTTTGGATAGCTCTTTGATTGTGATTTTATTCTCTGAAACCAGGTATGCTTCCTGGCTTGGTTCCCCCTGTCTGCATCAACTCTACACTAACAGTGAATGGAGAAGTGAGGGCATTGTGCCCACTCTTTACATGGTGTATTAAAGTCAAAACTAGCAGATCCAGGTAGGTGACCACTAATTATAAGGTGCTGTAAATGAAAGACCCTTCCTCCAAGAGGAGGAAGATTACAGGAGGATCTAACCATATTTTCACCTAGTGTGGAAAGGAGAATTACCATGTGACTGAACAGACTGTCTTATGTGGAAAAGGCCACCAGGCTCTAACATTTGTGGGCCCAGAACAAGAGGATCCCAACCCTTCCCACTTTTGACTCCTTCCCAAACCCTGAGCTGCTCTGAGTGCTTGCTCAGGGACACCCCCACCTGCACTTGTCAGGCCCCCATTCATTTCTCCACCCAAGCAGTTGCTCTTTGGCCATTCCTGAAGTGGCCCAGTACATCACCACAAGTATAGACACAAGAAAAGGCCCTCACAAGCCCCACAGGCGAGTCAGGGTCTTACTGGCAGGGATTTCTGGGCTCCTGAATATATGCAGCATGATCTAGAAGGAGGAAGGGGGACAGGCCTCAGGTGGGCTGTCCTTTTAGACCCACAGGCTATTTCCCTTGGAGGGTTGTGACAGCTGAAAGCCTGCAGGTTGGGGGCCTCTAAGTCCCAGGGCTTGGGGCAGGCCCCCTGAATCACCAGGTGGTGGTACTAGAAAGATCACTTTTTTTCCTGGATGAAATCAGACATGTATTTTCTTCATAATTCATAGCTCATAACTCCTCTATATCCCTTCTTCTTATTTCCCCTCATTTCCCTTGCTCTTTCTTTGCTACTCTTTCTCTTTGTCATTAGTCTTCAACACCCTTTCTTCTTCCTTCCAGGAGCATTTAACAGTTTTTGTTCTAGACTCCTGCAGTTGGGATGAATACAGAGGGTTTAGCCTGAGCTCTTTCTCACCAACGTGCATCTCTAGAGTTTTTGTATTCCGTCAGCAGCCCAGGTGAACCAGGGAACAGAAGGAAGTCAGCTGGTGTAGTTTGGAGACATTTTTCCAATATACCCCATAAGACATTTCTTTTGGTCTTTAGTTTCCAAGTTGGATGAACCCAGACTCTCCCATCTGCCATGTTGCCTTTTGTTATTAATAAACTTCCTTTTTATTGGCTCAGATGCTAATGGCACAGAATCTGCTCGACAGCACGCACACACTGGGCCTGTATGTTTGTGGGGGGTGGAAGATTTAAAATGCGCGGGAGCAGAAACGTAAAGCCTTTTACTTTATAATGATAGTGAAAGGGTAAGGAGGAGGCAAAATTTTGGATAACAAAATGATAAAAGATTTAATTTCTAAATACTCTCAGTATGGTATTAAACCATGAGTTGGCTTAAGGCCAGGACATACTGGGAGAAGCAGAAGTAAAAAAAGCACAGACATGGCATGTTTCAGCTTTTTTCTCATTAGCTAAGAAATGTATTAGCTAAAATCTAACTTTTAGACATAGTATTATGCAAACTCTATAGACCTGTGCCACCGTGGTGCCCACTACCCAGACATGGCTATTGAGTCCTTGAAATACAGTTAGTCTAAACTGAGATTGCTTCAAGTATAAAAGTCACATTGGATTTTGGAGACTTACTTGAAAAAAAGGTAAAAAGTATCTCATTAATAATTTTATATTGTTATATTTTAAAATATTAATACTTTAGATATATCAGCTTAAATAAACTGATTAATATTAATTTTACTTCCTTCCTTGGAATTTTTAATGTGGCTAGAAAATTTCAAAGCACGTATATACCTCACATTTTCTTTTTCTTGGACAGTGGTGGTGTAGATAGTTCAAAAAATTGAAAGTTGATGTGTGTCACGTGATATATATATATGTACATTATACACATATTTAAAATTTGGGGAAAGAGCAGATTTCCTTTGGGTGGGTTGGTTTGCATGCTAGCTCTACAAATTGCAGTCTCTCTGGAAGATGGGTGACAGAATGACTCTTGGCCTGTCTCCTTTCCAGGTCTTTGTGTGGGCGGCTCCGTCTTGTCATCCCCTTAGCTGCAGGGTCAGCCCCTCATGGAGGATTCCCTTTGTACTCCAGCTCAGAGGCTCAGTGCTCCCTTTGTCCTATTCCCTGATCATTCTGACACAATTTCATTTTTTTTTGGTGACACTTACATTACCAGCAATTGTCTTGCTTGTTTTCTAGTTTTCTGTCTCCCCTGCTGGGATGTAAGCCTCATGAGGACAACAGCAGGATCTAAACCGGTTATCCTTGTGTCTGATAAGGGGTTAATATCCAAAATAATATAAGGAACTCATACAGCCTTGTAGCAAATAACAAAATAATTGGTTAAAAAAGTAGGCAGAGGGCCTGATAGACATGGACGTGTTACTTGGCTTGACTGTGGTAATCATTTTCAAAATGTTTAGATGTATCAAATCATCACATTGGATACCTTAAATATGCATAATTTTTATTTGCCAATTATACTTCAATAGAGTTGAATAAAATTTTTAAGATGTGGGAAATGCTTAACAGTATACTACTGCTAAGGGGGAAAAGAAAGGGTATAGACAATATATTAATGTAATCACAATTTTGCAACAGAAAGTGTGTGCCTAAGTTTAGAAAATACTAGAAATAGATACATTAAAATGTTAATAAAATGGTTACTCTGTGTAAAAATAAATACATAAATAGACTGTCCTTGTATCCCTAGTACCTGACCTGGACAGTGATGTTCAGATGCAGAGCAGGTAGTGATGTCACTCAGTTGATTTTACAACCACCCGTGCATTAGATTGTGTCCACGTGTATTGATGGGCAAACCCAGAGATCAGCTGAAATTTTTAATGTTTTGCTTATTCCAGTGCTTATGAGATTTGCATACTTAAGACCAGGGCTGATAATATGTTTTAATAACTAGACTCAAGTTCTAGGATGGTCTTGGCTTTATCTGTGGCATTGGGCAAATCAGTAAAAGTTTTGGGTTTAATTTCCCCTCTCAAATGAAGGATTTGAAATAGATGATTGTTCAAATAGTCTCCAGCTCTGAAATTCCATGTTATGAATTTCCTCAGAAGGTTGGATTTCACTTTAGTTACTGCCTGCCTGAATCTTTACCTTCCATCATACGTGAGAAGGCAGAGCCCTGAGAGTAAGCATTACAGGAGGGGAGGGGTTTTGGTTTACTGGCTCATCACTGGGGCAATGGAAAGCGAGGCTGGGGGATGATACAAAGAAAGGGCTTGAAGCTTCAGGATTCTGGGTGTCAGAGCAGAGATCTTAAGAGGAGTCTGCTGTCTTCCAATTCACATTTATGAAGCAACTGTGTGTGCATGTGGTTGTTCCCCTCTTGCTTCTATTATATTGTGCCATTTTGCCTCTGTATACAGAGGCAGAATAAGACAAATCAGGAATAACCCTTTGCTTTGGAGAGTCATCTAGACGGATCATGGCAGGAAATGGATGAAAGACATTTAGAAAGAGAAAAACTTAGAAAAGAGGTTCAAGGATTAAAGTGACAGGTCCTTGAGACTCCCCAGGAAGTGCTGTTCAGCTTCAGAGATGACGGCATTACTGCGAAGGATGTGTCTAAGAGTCTTTCGAAAAGGACAATTTCTCTCAAAATGTGTGGAGATAAATTTCTCTGTAGCCCTGAACTTTTGGCAGCAGGTGGTCTTCTCTGTATTTCAATTTATTTTTATAGACACTTCCTGATGAAGACCTACTCTCTTTTCGTCATTGTTTATAATGGGTCGTTCAAATATCCGAATGCACAGTGATCAGGCATCTGAATCAGCAATACTCTCAGTAATTTTTAAACAAACTCTGCTGATAGGATACATAAGCCATTAAAAAAAAAAGAGAGAGAGGGTTTCCTTGTTTTGGAGGAGGTGGGATGGGGTGGGGGGAGTCTCCTGCTTCTATTTGGTAAAGTGACAGGAGGGCCAGGGGGTGGTTGAGAATCTAGATGCTGGTAAGGGAAGGGAGAAAACTTTTCGAGACTTTCATTTATCTTGTTTCTCGATGTTAGAGTTCTTGAAGAGTTCAGGTATAATCACAGCCTTCTGTTGCAACAGGAAGCACCATCTGCTGGAGCATTCTGTAAGCAATATAACATCTCTCCAGAGATAGTTTAGCATTCAATTCACAAAGAAGGATGGCAGGGACTTGTAAACAAAAGGAAACAACTGAAGCAGTGAAGGATGGGCTGTGCTCTAAACATGCAATATGTTTCTTTATAGCTGAGAAATCCTGTAATGCTACAAAACCCTGGCAGAATTCTCTGATGTATTAATTGTTTTGTTTGTTTATGTGTGTGTGTGTGTGTGTGTGTGTGTGTGTGTGTGTGTGTGTGTGTGTGTGTGTGTTTAAACTCTAGGCTTTGAGACAGCCTCTTCTAAACCACTATTTCTGGTTTTGGTTTTTGTTGTGATTTTTGGTTTTGTTTTCTTTCACAATAAGCCAGTTTTCATGGAACAGCTAGGTCATGAGTTACTGGTGAAACTAAAAAATATATATATATATTAAAAAAGTTTGTAAACACTGTACTTTGTATACAGCTATGTGTTTAGGGAAGAAAAACTAATGGCACATCAAAGGCTGGGAACATTAGGCACTATAATAAGAAATGGGGTCTTAGCAGGAGAGTGTTCCTGTTTAAAGCTTTGCTCTCTAGTCATAGGGGAACAGCAGACAGTTCCCAAATTTCTGTAGGTATCAAATTAATTGAAAACACCGCATTGTACCCTAAAGGGCAGTCTTGTGGAAAATAATCTGCATTGTTAAAAGATCAAATGTCTAAGAAAAGTGGCCACAGTTTTCTACACTGCAGCCTGTCTCTGACAAAAACACACGGTGAGGGGAAATTGCGAATACTGTAGAGAGAAAAGACATCAACCTTTTGATTTAATTCAATTCTGTAAACAGAATAGGAGCTCAAAAATTAAGTGTGAATGAATGAATGATTTGGGGGCAAATTTTTACTAATAAAAGCCCTCCTCATTCAGCTTCTTCTTTCATTTGATATGCAGACCAGGAAGATTTTGATCTTTAGTGGCAGATTTCCCCCAAATATTCAATCTTATTTTATGGCTTAAATGGCCTAGAGAAATTTATAATAGCGTTGACCATGATTTAAAACCTTCACCTCAGAACCTAGACTGTAAATGTCCTGAATTGTGAAATTACAGGGGAAGAAATCCCCACTTTAAATGTCTCCCCCCTCAAACAACAAAAGTATAATTCTTATTGCTGTATCGTTTCTATAAATTAGTGGTATCGTGTGTGTGCACACGCATGCATGCACTGCACCTCAATAATTGTTTTATCTGATGGTCTTTATTACCTTGTAGAAATTATACTGTCATAATTAAAACAAGTTTCATTATTTTCCACTTCTACTCCCATATAATAGATCACTACTGTTTTTGCGGTGGGCCATTAGGCAATACAGATTGGATTGTTTTCCCCTAGATTTGTCTGTTTCCTGCTTTTAAAAGAATTAATCACCTGTCTTATAGCTTTCCTTGTAACTCCGCTGGCTTCCACTTGGAGGGAACTCTTTACTTTTTAGAATTATGGAATGTTTGGGGAGGACCTCAGACAACACCCCCTCCTGGTCTGGGTAAAGGAAATTGTTTAATATTGTTTACAGAGTCCAGGGAGGTGTTCTATTGGCTATTTTAGTTGGTTAACAGAGCATTTTAAGCGGTTGTGTATCCTTTTGACAACCTTGTGAAGTAATTGCTATTGGAGACCAGCTCTGTCTGGTTGTGAAATAAACACTTTGCAACTTTGCTTTCTGTCCTCCCTGAATCCTGCGTTTCTTGCCTGTCTGCCCTCTGTAGGTGTGTGGTCTTAAAACTTCTGGTCTATACACGGGCATGTTTGTCCTTGATTATAGAGCAGAGCAGGATTTAGGCATTCCTTGGTTCCTAATAATGGCATTATGAAACATCATACCCAGACACATGCACGCATCATCCCATGATGTGAATATATAACTTTGTTGACATACAGCATGTTTCATCACAGTGGCCACCGATCTTCATTAAAAATCAAGTTCCCATTTTTAGAAGTTTAAAAATATCCCATATAAAACATAATCAATTGTGTAATTATGAGAGAAAGGGCCCCCGAACAGTATTCATTCAGCATCCTTCTTAGGCTTGTTGGGCATCCATTACATGCTGGGTATTGAGTTCTGGCTCTGTGATGGCCCTGCATGGATTTGGTACCAGTGATCACTGTATAGTTTTGTTGACTACGGCATCAGGTGATAAAACTGACACAGTGTTCTGGGGGGATTAGCTTTAATCTGGCACCTTGTGGGGTAGTCTGTGTTCCCAATTCTCTTGTCTAATGTCGTTTCCTAGGAGATGGTCTTTAAGTTAGTTCCTGTGGGCGCTAGTTCAGTGTGTGTTCCTAAGTCTAGTTGTCTGATTTATCGTCTGTGGGTCATCCATCTCTCTGAATCCTTCTGTTTTGCCTCGGTGTTCCTGGCTATGAGTTCTGAGTGTCCTGACTGTGGGAATTGGAGAGCCCTTTGGCATCCCCTTGTGTAGGAGGGGCGTTGAGTGGCTATAGCCTGACTTGCAGGAGGAACCCCCGAGGGGTGCCCTGCCAGCTTTTGTGAAATGTTGTGTCCCCTTCACCCTAGATGTTAAGTGTCCCCATACCCTGCTGGTGTAGAAGGGTAATGGTCCCCCAAACATGTCCAGGTCCTAATGCCCATACCTGTGACTGCCCCATCTCTGTGCCTCTCATCTGTGATTAAGCTATGAGAATATCAACATTATTGATTGCTCTGAAAAAAGCTGGGCCAGCAGGGGTCACAGACCCTCGGGTGGATCTGTGAGAAAAGCAGATGCAGAGTTTTCACGGCCAAGCCCATCCATCCAGGTTTTCTACACTCCAGATTTTCTCACAAATACCTTTTCTATTATGTGAACTTATGAGATTTGCCTCAAATCCGGGTCTTCTGAGTCTTCGTCCAGTGTCCTTTCTATTACATCACGGTTGCTTCTAAGAGGACTGGAGCTGCCCAGAAGTAAGAGCCTGTGGTGAGAGTTGTCTGAAGTGCTGCTCTCCTGAGTGAGCAGGTAGCCTCAGCTTTGGGCTGTAACATCCTTCCACATCAGTGCTTCCGTCCTTAAAGGCTGTTACAGTTTTCTTGGTATCTTCTCTGTCTTCTTAATTTGTAGGGATCCCCTGACAGGGTATCACGATATCTGTCTCATAGTGAGTGATTTCTCATTGCTTGTTGAGACACGAAGGAGGGTCTGATGGCCTTGGAGTAAAATTGCTCTCGTAGGCCATTTTCCTCATCCTTCTGTCCACCCCATATCACTCATCCTTTTTGAAATGTAAGCCCAGAGAAACTTCTGGGCATCATAAGGCTGAATTAGTGATCCTACCTAGCAGATCTGGGCTTTGCAGAAATACCTTCCTGATTTTTTATGAAGGAATTCCAAAACCCCATTGGCATCTCTGAACACCTCTATGCATGCCCTAATCCCTAAACACTAATAGTTTTGTTTCCAAATCCCAGCACTTCCTCTTGGAGTATTACTGTATTTGGGGACATTGAAATGCAAGGAAGTTAAGTGAATTTCTCATACGTGTCAAGTGGTTAATGACCCAATTTCATATGGCAGAGATCCTAGCCTGGAGTCTAGGTCTGTTGACAGAGTTGTTGGTGGATTTGGTGAAAGAATTTTCCATGGTGGTCATTAAAAGTCCACGAACAAATTTAGAAGCAACATTAGATTTTGAAAGCAACATGTCTGGAGAACTATGCATAAAACCTCTCATTTAGAAAGGAGGTCTCTGAGTTCTTATTTAGAAATAAAAGAATTGTCCACAGAGATCCAGAAAACTGTCAAATAGGTTTGTTTATTTTTTGAAATCACAAGCAGTTTTTTTTTTTAACTAAAAATACTTGTAAAGCTATGTGCCAGGGGTTGTTACACTCTATGAGGTTGGTACTCTTACTATTTCCATTTTATATATGAGGAAATCAAGGCATAAGAAGGTTTCATAACTTCCCTATGTTCATGCAGCTTGCAATGGCAGAGACAGGATTTGAACCCAGGCCATCTGGCTCCAGGGAGCATGTTATTAAAGCTACATTATTCTGCATCTTAAAGACAGATATCAAGAAGAAAGTAAATCCAACAGATTTGGCCATTATCAAAGGCTGACTGCTATGGCCATGGTGGTGGTGGAAGTATATGAGGGGAAGAGAATTTATCCTTCTATTTATCTAAAGAAAACAAAAACACTAACTCAAAAAGATATCAGCACCCCCATACTCATTGCAGCATTGTTTACATAGTCAAGATATGGAAATAACCTAAGTGTCCGTTGATGGATGAATAGATAAGTGTTTGTGTTTTTGTGTGTGTGTGTGTGTGTATTTCAGCCATAAAAAAGAATAAAATCTTGCCATTTGCAGCAACATGGATGGACCTTGAAGGCATTGAAATAAGCTGGCCAAAGACAAATACTACATTATATCACTTGTATGTGGAATCTAAAAAAAAAACAAAGACAAACTGAGCTCATAAGTACAGAGAACAGAATGGTGGTTTCCAAAGACCAGGATAAGGGATGGGTGAGTGGGTGAAATGGATGAAGGAGGTCAGAAGGTACAGACTTCCAGTGGTAAAATAAATAAGGGTAAATAGATAAGGAAGTCCTGTGGATGTAATGTACAGCATGGTGACTATAGTTACTAATACTCTGTTGTATATTTGAAAGTTGCTGAGAGTAGATCCATTTTCAGAGACTGAATATTGTTGAATTCGAGGAAGCACTAGCCAGAAAAATACCTTCTACTTGTACACTGTGTGGCAGTTTATAAGCCACTTTCCCACTTGATATCTCTTTTACACCCACAATAATCCTGGGGTTTAGGAATTATCTTGACCTGACCTATGAATAGCTCTAGCTCAGTGAGGTTCAGAGGACTGATGGTCGTATTAGTCATATGCAGTATATCTGGGCTTCAACACTGGGTCTGCTCATGCAACCCCTGGGCTCTTTGTACAACAAGGCTGCTGCCCTCATTCTCCCCTTTGCACCCCCAGGGAAGAGTGACCCATGTCTCCAGCTCTCTGCAGACAGAGGAGGCCAGTGTGGTGTGCTTTTATCCTCTCTGTGGACCCAACATACATTAAGCACGCCATAGAACAGAGTTTCATGTTTTGGTGGCCCCTCATATTCAGATTTCCTTTTGCCATAGGTGATGTGTGGCTGGGGTGAAACTCCAGCCTCGTTCAAGATTTGGTCCATGTACTCAAGGCTGACCTGAAGTTGTATTAATCTCAAAAGTAGCACGCCACGCATTTTGCCATCCATTTACTGCTATGGTTCTTGTTGAGGGATGCTTGTGGGTTTCCAAAGACCATAAGCAAAAATTCCTTGTGGCAGTTGAGGCTTGACAATATCAATCTTGTTTAATTGCTAGTCACTTATTTCTCACATTGCTACCTGTGCCTGCTGATGCAAAATGCAGGGGATATAACAGTGATAAACACACAGTCCTTGCTTTTAAATAGCTCATAATCTAAAATGAGGCTCTTACAGTCCTACTGACATAGAATTATTCCCAGAACTATAACCAAAACGGTTAAACCGTGTCTAAATTTCTTATCATGGTGTTTAGGCTTTGCTACATATTTACTGTTCGCCTCTCTAGATCAACTCTCCATTCTTCTCCTGTTCTCTGTCGTTGGGGCTGACTTTTATTGACTGAATCACTGGGCGCCCTTGCTTTCTAGCTTCTGGCTGGGTTTGCCTTTGGGAGAGAGAGAGACATCAAAGTATTTGTTCCTTTGCATTCCTCCTTGTTGGGCTAAGACCATAGTTCACTCCAGGGGACCCAAGTCTATAGCTGTCGCCACCACTTTCTCTTTAGGTTTCTGAATCTCTCCATCTTCAGTATTCTCCAGGGGCAAAAGGACTCCCTGCTCTTGGTAGCCGTAGAATATTTCCCTATCCCTTGTTAGTTTCCCTTAATCCTCCCCACACTTTTGTAAATATTCCATCATTAAACTTTTCTTGATTATCTCATTTGAATATTTGAATCCGACTCTCAAAGAACCCAGAGTCATTGAAGACTTTCTGTGGTCTGGCTGTAAACTCTCAGTCTAGCCACATCTGTCAATGCATCTCATTCAGTCTCTACCCTCTCCTCAAAGGACCTGACGATGGAGTCCTACTCTGGAGGGCCTACACATCAACCAATGCTCCCCTGTTCGTGAAGATTCACAATCCCACCCCACAGTCAAAATTATTATTATTTTTAACACTTTTATTCTGGGATGGTTCCTGTACAGTAAATGACATATATTTCAAATGTACAATTTGATGAATTTTGATGTATACACCAATGAAACCACTACCACAATCAAGATAGCTAACATTTCCATTACTCCCCAAGAGGTGCAAGTTTTGAATTCCCATTTCATCCCTTCCCACTCCCTTGACCCCGTGGTAACTATACGTTTGTTCTCTGTGTCCCCACAGTCAAAATTAAACCCATACTCTCTTCTACTTCTGATACCAAATCAAAGTACTGCTTATTTCATTCAGCCATCTCACTTTTTATTTGCATGCCTATCTTCCTTATCAGGCCACTGGCTCCTGGAAGGCGGGGGCTCCATCTTTCTCACGTCTGGAAATCAGTCCACGGTGAGCAGTGACTGCATTCAGTTGATTAGGAGTGGGCTTGCTTGCGGGGTGAAATGCAGTCACTTGGTGGTTAACTGTATAATCTGGAAATAATCTAGACTACTTGCTTTTCTTTTTCTCTTCCACTACTTTGCTGTGGATGAAAGATTGGAGGAGGAGATTTGAAGTGAATCACTTGTATTTATCATGAACAATTCTGATGAAAGCATAAACTGAGAAGGCTGAAGCTTTTCAAGGATAACCATGTTTTGGACTCTGTATAGAAGATGAAGGGGTTGCTCTTCTATTGACAATGATTTTCAAGTACTAGCTCTCCTGTGGGAACTCTGTGATAGCATTTGCTTTGTGAGGGGGAAATGTGGCTTAGCTTGAATTGGTGGAAATGAACAGTATGTATAGAACTCTTCTTGGAGAGGGCTTCCTTTTACCAGCCACTACCCAGTTTCCAGAGAAGACCTCCAGTACAGTGGCTATGGGCAGACAGCGGGATGAAGGGGCTGCTTGTCTCTAGGGCCGGGGCCACTCAGCTTCGGCTAGGAATGTTACTTTCCTTTTCATTTCTCTTGCTGACTTAGCAGGCCTATGCTCCTTCTCAGTAAGATCGGTGCCTTGTTTTGTCCTAAAGTCAGCCCCTTTCCTAGCCGATTCTCAGTAGTTTCCTTCCTTCTAGCTCAGTGCTGTGCAGGAAGGTTAACATTTAACTGTTTGGTTGCCGGCACCATGTGAGTTAGGGAGCAGCTGTTTGCCCCTAGAGCCCCTGGACATGAAGGCTATCCCATGGGCTTTCTTTATTACTAGATCAGCGCTGTCACCAATGCAAATCTACTCCCCCACATGAGAGCGGCATTAATTTTATGTTGTTTACGTACTCTTGCCATAAGGTTAAACAATTCCTACTATTAAGCTTGATGAAATTGCATTACCTTAATGAAATGCACTTTACTGATAAAGAAGAATGTCACTTTCACAAGTGGAAGCACTGTTAGCAAATTTTTACGAGAGAATTCCCAAAATCATATCTTAATTGCTTGGACAGCTGTATAGTTTACATAACGAGCAAACAATGCCAAGGTTTTTTATTTCCTTTGTCAGCTGTACTGGATGTTAGTATGCATGGTGGACCTTTTTTGGGCCTTTTATTACTTGATTGCAAATCATTCTTCATTGTTGCCCAAATTTATGGAAGGACATTGCTCCCTGAGGTGCCATTTCCTTTCAGGTCTGTAACTGAACATGACTGATGGCGCCAGAGTAACAGTTGCTTATTACTGCGTTCACTGAGCTGTGATTGCTCCAATACTTTATGTTGGCAGATGTGTTTCCCTGGGAACAGCATCTCCGAGACAGAGGTCATTGATCAAACCCCCTCTGGCTGTTCCATTATGTGCAAATTATTGCTAAAAGCAGAGAGGCTGCAAGGGAGGTGGTGTGTACTCCTTGCAGATATGGCAGAGGGAAGTCCAAAAAAAAAAGGCAAGTGTAATGAGGCAGGAAAAAAATTCCACCTAAACTAGAACAATGTTTTTATAATGTGAATTAATGGGAAAAGGGGGGAATTAAGTGACTTTGGGAGACACACAATGGGAGAAGAATCAGATTTTTATTGTTCTGGGATAATTCTAAAATCGGACTTGCTGACAGCATCCTTGGCGGCTGTCTGAGGCTAGAACGGGGCATGTGTGTGGGCTGTACCCAGAGCGCTGTTGTCCTAATAGGGTCAGGATTAAGGTGGTTAAGTGGCCAATACACGGCACTCTCTTATATTCATTTCCGGCCAAATATTTAGGAAATGCTGGAGACATACAGGGGACATATGCTGAGATCTCCCCTGTCCCCCAGCTTCTCAGGGCAGGGATGGAAGTGATAATGGATTGACTAACAAATGGGAAGCCCTTGAATCTAGACTGTCCTTTGCTCAGGCTTGAAAGAGTGGGACTTCTTAGTTTTCTGCTCAGCTGCAGCAGCTGCTCTTCTCAGCAGATTTCCGTTCCAGGAAAGATGTATGCTCCCCCACGTGGGGGTCTGTCTTTTGCTAAATTCAGTGAGACTGTGGGATGGCTCAGGTAGAGCATGTGGCATGGACACTCAGCAAGACTCCCCTGGTTCTGGGCCTTCCCTGCCACAGATGCCTCCCCCACACCCCCATTTCTCACACTGACTTGCTTTTTGGTTGGTTTTGGCAAGACTCATCTTTTTATTATTGCTATTCAGTTCTCCTTACCTGTAAAATCTTTCCTTATATTGAACCGGATATTTCCCAGGGCTTAAGACACTCCCTTGACACATATTAGAGACTTCAGAAACTGTGTGTGCTAATTCATGTAGCCTTCACGGGGTTGCTAGGGCCTTCCTAAATATTGTATTTACCCCCAAGGTAACTTGATGCCATAACCTCCAAGGAAAGATGAAGGTGGGTATAGAAGCTCCTTTACATGCAAACACAATGTGTGCCAGTAGGCTAAGCAAGGCTTTATGTTTGTAATTCCAAAGTGACCACTAATGTTCTCTGTAGGTGGCAGGCAAATTTGACACCCTTCTTCCCTGGTGGTAGTTGTAGTCAGGGTGATGAAAGTACCTGTTAAAGAATGCTTTTCAAAAAGAGGTAAGTACATCTCTCATATAGATATAAAATGTATGACTCTCAAAGACATTGTTTAACTCATTAATTAATTGAGGAAACTAGTAAGATGTTAAGACCAATTTAAAGGAGAATCCAATGAACAGATGCATGTATGGATTAGAAATATTGGAAATGAATTTGCAAATGGATTCAAAACTGGCTTGGGGGGACTCAAGTTATGGGAAGTTATGGACAAGAATTCTTTGCAGTGCTATGCGTTTGTAAAAGTTAAGCTTAATCTACAGAATTGTGAAGAGCTTAATATTAGGCTAAGTCATAGCTGTAATAATAAATATCATTTATGTAGTGCTGATGTTGTGTTAGAATTTTTTTTTAAACCCAATCGTTCTAATGCTATTT
The DNA here is from genome assembly GCF_036321535.1 of Camelus dromedarius. NCBI lineage: Eukaryota > Metazoa > Chordata > Mammalia > Artiodactyla > Camelidae > Camelus > Camelus dromedarius. The sequence goes on along the minus strand of NC_087445.1, from coordinate 45,982,095 downwards.
AAGAACAAAGAGTATTGGCTTCTTGAAAAATATGTTTGTCTTCCTCCTTCATCCAAATCCACTCACAGAACAGCTGGAGATTAAGGATAAAATAGTTTCCTAGAATAGACAGACATTTAAGTAGGTAATTTAAAATGATAAAGTAAACATTAGTACAAAGGGCACATAAAGGAGGAGGAAAAGACATTTTTCAGTTTTAACCTATCAGTATTTTTCTTCCAGCTTCAAATGATTAGAGCATGAGGACAAGTAGAATATATGACTTGAAAACAGGCTGGGGCCATATTGTAGAAGTCCTTGAACACCAGAAAGGAAGGTATGTGGTTGACAGTGGGATCCCATTGACCCATTTTGAGTAGGAGAAATTGTATTGTTAGAGCCATGCTTTTAAAAAGATGAGTCCAACAGCAGTATCTGGGATGATACAGAGAAAGAAGAGATGAGAGGGGAGGCAGTCGAGCTAGTCTAATAGCCACAATGTGTGGTCCCAAGAGTTTGAACTGAAATATAAAGTGAGTCATTACAAGTGTGACTTCAGATAGAGACATAAAATTTGGAAGATACTGGCTGTTAGACAAAGCCTGGATGTCGAAGCAAAGGTGAGGGATGTATGGCTTGGTAACTACTTGGAGGTTTAGTTCTGTGTGACTTAAAGGATAGTAAAGAGTATTAAAAACTAGAAAATTCTGGGGTAAGGGGAAAGAAGATGTGTTCACTTTTGCAACTACTGATTTTGAGATCTAAATGGGATGTTCAAATGAAGATGTCTGGGAGGCTATTGAAAATGTTAAGAGTGAGGCAATCACTGAAGCAGAGTATGTAAAGAAAGAAAATCCCTGGGCCGAGGATAGTCATGAAGCTGCCTACACTTGGGGAGCAGGGTGAGAAAGTAGAGCTAAAAATGGGGCCGAGATTCATCAAGGGGTAGGAGGAGGGCCAGATTCTGGGGAGGCAAGAGAGAAGTTTCCATGAGGCCAGGGTTAGCAGTGTCAAATATTACAATGGCAGGGGGGTTGGCACTGAGACATGGTCACTGAGAAGGGAAAGCTGGTCCTAGATGGTAAGAGTTAAGTGAGTGGGAAGCCAGTGAGGGGAATGAAATTAGAATACTTGTTCAGTAAATTGTTATTGAAAAGAGAGGGTAAAAAGGAAGAGGAGAGAGACATGGAATGATAATCTGACCCTGGTCAGAGTGGAAGAAGTGTTTTAGGATGTTGGAAAATGGAGTGTGATGCTTTCCTTAGTTGAATGAGCTCGGAGAGAGAGAGATTGAAAATGCAAAATGGAGAGGGAAAAATTCTGGGGCAAAGAGATGGAATCAAGGAGCAAAATAGAGAAATATTTGAGATCAGGTAGAGGGAAGTTGAAAGTTGAAAAATCTTCTGTCCTATGAATCGGTTGGGTGAAATTGAAGGATCCTGGATGGGTTTGGGTGTGGAGGTTTAGAACAAAGAAGTTTTGATATCATGCTCAAGAAATGGGAGAAAGATCCAACAGGGGACAAAAGGATCCCCAAGCAGCATTGGGAACTCATGTCAGGTTAATAAAGCTCATTTGCAGAAGTGTGTTTCACGAAGGGCTTGGTGGTGGGTAATGGGGCTGTATTAGGAGGGAAAGCAAAAGGTTGGAGTGTCAGTGAAGGTAGGATGGAAGAATATCAGTGATTGTGACTGTGATGAAATGACTTACCATTGGATCCAGGCCAGTTAGAGTGTCAGGTGAGTCCAGAAGAGGGTCCTTGCACGCCTGTGATCATAATGATCATGAAAAACAGTCATTGAAAGTGTGGAAATTAGAAAAAAATGGAAGGAGATGAGCTATCATCTGGGGAAAGAAATGACTGAAAGTGGAGACCTTCGAGGGGAGCAGTGTCCGGGGGTTACGGTGAGTGAGATCTGGCTACGGGGCAGGCGATTTGCTCAAGTGGAGTGGGCCCGTGCGTGGGGCTGAGATGAGGGAGAGCCATCATCACGTCCAGGGCAAAGGCTAAGGTCTGAGGCTGGTGCTTGACTTGGGTGTTTGAAGAGAGAAGATGGCTAATTGGAGGGGAGATCTCCAAAGGATGAGAGGTGGTTGTGTGATGGTAAAGGGCTTGGGAATGGTTCTACCTGTCATGTTTATGAGAAAAGTATGGGGGCACAGTTGAAAAGGGTTTTGGAGGCCAAGGACAATTCTTTAGAAGAATCTCCCTGAAATTTTTAAAAAATACAAGTGGACCAAAGCAAATTAACAGTTAAAGGTATAAAGAATGTATTCCTATTTTAAAGTTAAGGATGGATTTGATTTAAAATTATCAGACAGGACAATAGGGTGTTTTCATAGAGTGTGTGTTTTTATGAGTGTGTACTTGGCTGTGCATCTGCACATGTTTAAAGCCAAGATACAGATGCAGGAGGTGGGCAAGTTATAGTGGTAACATTCTGTTACGAGACCACGACCAGATATTTTCCCCTCATTTTCTTGCTAGTCTTGGGCCATTTCACTGCTAATCTACACATCCATCAAACAAACAGGAAGGGGAAATGGAGAGTTGAATTACAAATCTGTCAATTTTGTTATTCTTGGCAGTTCAGGTTGAAGTTTTGGTGGAGGCAGAGTTTGAAACAAATGACAAAAATTAGATTTCCTGATTGTGGAAACATTCTTATGGATAATGAGTTCGCTACTTGAAATGCTACACAGAGGTCAGATTTATGGCTTCTTTGGGTGTTCTAGGGACTGGAAATATGTTTTTATTTCATGTAGTCTAGTCACCAAACTTGCTTTTCCTTAAAATTTTTATGCTTGTGGTGGTCTCAGGTGGAAAGCAACAACAAAAAGCCATAGGGCACCTGGGGAAGTACAGTGTAGACGGTATGAATTTCACAGGCCACAGACTCAGGGGTGCACAAATAAAACTCGGCTTCTGTTTCACACCTCTTTTGCACTTGAAAGCAGAAAACTTAACACCCTGATTCCAGATAAACTCAGTCAACTTTATTTCCCAGACTTTTAAAGATAAAATCATCAAAACCAATGTTCTTGCTTCCGCTCCTTCTCCCTGTCATAGCAGCTAGGTTCCCAGGGGCTTTGGGGCTTCGTGGTGTTGGGGAAAGGGCTCTTGGTCCATGATTGTCCTCTGTCCCCTGCTGGGACCCACAAAGATGTGTCTCACCTCAGTCACTTGCTCATTGTCCTCTATCACTGACTGGTATTCACCGTGATTACCCATCGGCCAGGGCCTCTGGCTAACATATCAGGCCATCTGTTTCCTTTCTGAACCTCTCATGAGGTCTTGCTGGTCTACAAGCCACCTTTCAGCCAGGTATGAGCCCCTCTTGTGGGGTCCTAGAGATTTTTTTTCTTTGCTTTTTAAAAATATAATGAACATATATAATGAACAATTTAATATATCAACCTATAACCAGAGAGAGGAAATTCAGAGCACTCTATGAATTTCCTTAAACAAGACCAACAATTGAGACATGATAGTAATTATTTAGAGTAATGCCTCCTAAGGCTTGGTGTTGGTGATGACTGTCTAGTGTGTGTTGTAAAAATAATCAAGTGTTAGAGCAACACTTCCTGTTGTTTCAATTAATTATTCTCCAAGAAATGTTGTGAGACTTTGGATTTTTGTGAATATAATGGGTTTTCAAATTACAGCCGTAAGAGGTAACCAGTTTTCACATTTGTAAAAAGAATTTTGTATTTCATATTACACCTGTCAATCACTTAGTGCAATACTAAAAAACTCTTTTTTTTCTGATGGAAAAAGTAATCAAGTTCCATGCAAAAAAATATACATTTAATCCCAACATTCAGAGATGAACCCTGATTTTGGTGCACACCTTTTCTTTCAAGACACGCCGTTATATAGGCACATGTACGTATTTCCCAAAAGACATCACCTTTTACATCTGTGCTGCAGAATTTAGATGGAGAAGATGGGGAAGTTACCTAGCTTGGAGGCTGCAATATCTACTGCCATGACGCTAACACACCTGACGTGTCAGAGAACTTAGTGGGCTGGTGGTCCACAAGAAGCATTTTCCATGAATTAGTCTGCATGGAGAAAGAAGGAGAAAAATGAGGTCCTAGAGATTTTCTGATGTTCTGTTCAGACTACTTGGGTTGCCTAAGTCTTTAAAGGTTGCCTTTCCTGCCTGCTTGGATCTCTTACTCAGCCTTTGACAGTCTACAGCTCTAACACCATAATGGGTACAGGGTTTCTCTCTAAGGCCTGTAGCTCCCCTTCAGCTCTGCCCTGAGATATGGGGCAAAGTACCCTCTGACCTGGTATCTCCCCAAACACATATAAGGTCTTCACAAACCTTAAACTAACTTCACGCAGAATCTTGACTTTGCTGGTCTAACATGATATCCTTTCTCAAAGACACCAATACACCCTCTTTCCCCCACTTCTCCTCCCCCATTGTATCAACTCCATTTCCTTCTATTAGAGAACTTGCTTTTACACCATCAAGTCTTCTTCCCAAATCTATTATTTATACTATGAAATTCTGTGTACTACAGTCATGTTAAAATCAAGGATTTGGGGATTCAGATAATCTTTTCTTTCTTACAATGCCTTGCAAGGGCAGACCACATGTCCATTGATTTCAGTATTTATTTATTTTCTTTATTATGGATCTTAAAATTATTTCAGAAATGAAGTGGAATTTTTTTGTTGTTGTTATCTATAGGTTCTTTCGATAGGGAACTGGCATTTAAAAGGTGAGCCATGAATAAGGCAAGAACTTAAACTTTGCCTCCCTCTTGGTCATAGGCTTTAAAGTCTACATACAATTGTTATTCCAGCTTTAAGGGCCCCTTTGACTAGGGTGACCATAAAATTTAATCTTTCAAACCAGGACAACTCTGAGAGTTAAAGGAAGCTAATAATAATTATGCCAAGAAAATAGACCCACAACAGGACTATCCCAAGAAAACTGGGGTGTGGGATCCACCTATCTTTGATCTGTGGGGACAAACTAGGATTTAGTCAAAGATGCCTTGGTCTGCAGGGCATCATAAGCTGAAGATAACAGAATAGGTTCAGGTAACTAAATCTCACAAACTAGGTTATCTTTTTGTATGTTCTTTTTCCTGCAGAAACTTTAGCAAAGCTGGGTTTAGAGATTTAAGCCTTAGCCTTAGCTATTTTTGGGGTGTGTGTGCATGTGTGTGTAACATGGCATAGATTTCAACTGTGAAGAGTGCCTCCTAGGGCTGGCATGGAGAGGTGACAGGAAATTAGCAAGAGGAAAGAACATGTTGAAAGATAAGAGGGATGTTATCCTCCCTCCATTACCAACCAGAAAGGACTTGGACTTGACTGGATTAAGGAAGCATGTCTTACCGTTTAGCTTCTGAGCAATGATTATTTCCTCAGGCTTCCTTTGATCTCAGAAAGCAATGCTCTAGTGAGATGGCTGGAGTCTAGTGAGGTAGGGCTGAGAAAACTAGTATGATTTTATGTTATGTAACATATAGATGTAACATAATGTTCGGTGTGCTTAGTGTCAACATTTAAAAAAATTAATTGCCAAAATATAAACATTAACGTATTTCACATAAATGTATAGATTTCTGATTTTTTTTTTTTTTTGGAAAAACCAGGAAATCTGGCAACTCTGGGTCAGCAACTCCAAGAAGCAAATACTGGCTGGAGCCATATTTCATTGATTTATGTTGGCTATTGTCTATTGCAGACTTTCAATTTTGTGATCCCTATATTTTTACCATGCTGTATGTTGGAAATTTCCAAAATAGACAGGACTAAATATGGCAGATATATCAGGGTTAATGGTTTTCTAAGAAATCCCAGCTGTCATTATTCAGATCAGGTTATTGAACTATTTTAATTATTTTGAGGTAAAAGCAACATATAGTGAAATGCAGATATTAATTGCAGGGTACAGTGATTTCCCAAATGCATATTTCCTTCTATTGAATATGCTAATCAAGATCTTGAACCTTTTCATTACCCTAGAAAAGTCCCTTTTATCCTCTAGTCAATACTCGCTCCTTCCACCCATAGGTAACTGTTGAAAGTTCTATTGCCATACTTTAACTTTGCTTATTTTAGGACTTTACATAAATAGAATCATACAGTATGAACTTCTGTGTTCAACTTCTTTCTTTTAGTGTAATGTTTTTCAGATTCAAGCATGTTGTCCAAAGAAGCAGTTGTTTACTCTTTCACACTGCTGAGTAGTTTTCCATTGTATAATTATATCGTCATTTGCATTGAGGTTGTTTCCAGTTTTTGACTATTTGGAATGAAGCAAGTGGAATATTCTTGTGCATGTCTTTTTGTGAATGGATGTCTTCACATCACTAAGGTAATCACTTGAGAGTGAAATGTTTCAATGACAGGGTGGTTATAAGTATAATTTTATCAGAAACTGCCACCATTTGTAGAGCAACCGTGCAGTTTTATACTCTCGCCAGCAGGGGATGAAAATTCCAGTTATTCCACATCCTTGGCGACAATTAATATTGCCAGTCTTAAATTTTATCTATTCCAGTGGATATGACTGGATCTTACAGTTTTAGTTTACATTTCCCTGATAACTAATGATACTGAGCATTTTTCATGTACTTCTTGGCTCTTCTACATCTTCCTTGGGGAGTGTGTAAGTCTTTTGTCCATTTTTATTGTATTTAACAACTTTTTTGATTTGTATAATTTTTTATATATTCTGCATACAAATCCTTTGCCATATATAATCGTGTGTATATATACACTGACTCATAGTACTAACCATCTAATTCTACATGGTTCTGTCTTAAACATTGTAAAAGAACCATACATAGAGGCAGATTGTAAATAATGTCAGTCTTAAAGTACATAAAGTGACAGCAACATTGCTACAAGTTGTCTAGACTTGAAAAAATGGGCACAACACCTTCTGCTGTGCTGGGCTTAAAGCTTGGAATCTGTGTCTGTAATAACAAGATAAGTCACAGGAAAGGCTTACACCTTTGTGTCTCTGCGTGTGTTTGTATGCTTGTCAGAGAGGTGGCTTCTAAAGTTTTGCCACTAAATAAAAGGAACAAGTTCAATTACGCAGCCCGTGACTGTACCTGTTCCTGGGGGCAGGCTGCTCTCCTTCGAGAGCCTTCGATCACCTTCCTGCCGTACACGAATGCAATTCACCAGAAGTGGTGTCAGCAGGACTCTTCACCCCATGCTGATAATAGTCTCTCCTTGTAATGTTAAAAGATCATCTCCTTCTGTGGTTCTTGGGAGGGAGAAGCTGGCCTGAGGAAGCAGGCTGCAAGTTCTGCTTTGGTGAGCAAGGAAAAGCAGGAATGGGGCTGGTTTGGGTGCGTAATTGAAGAGCAAGTCCCAGAGTCTGGCAGCTCGTGTCTATGAAGTGAATTCAGACTGCCACTCAATCCGTTAGTGCCATGGTCTTGCTCAAAAACTTCAGTGGTTCCCGATGTCCTAGGACATGGAGTTCATAGTCCTTCAACGTTAAGTACGGGCTGACGTCATTGGCCTCATTAACCACAGATCCAACCTCCAGACTAGATGCCATGGTTATCAGTGCTGCCTACCAAGTATTTCCACCTCTCCTCTTTCTGAACACATGGGAATTAGTGTGATCGTGTGACTTGCTTTGGTGAGTTAAACATGAGAGGAAGCGGCATCTATCACTTCTGGCAGAAATGTATGTGATTCATCAGGTCCCCTTTCCAACGGCATGTTAACTGTGGCATTCCAGTTGTGGCACTGCAGTGCGGGACACGGTGTTTCCCAGCTCTCCCAGGGGAGTGCTGAAAGTGTGCATACGATGGTGGGTAGAAAGATCAGGGGCTGGGAGTCAAGTCAGGCAGCTCTCAAGTAAAATCTGCACTCCATTACTCCTGTCTGCTGCCTTGTCTCTTTGGTTATTGAGTTCCACATCTGTAAAATGGGATAATTATATTTACTTTGTGTCTTAGTCTGTTTGGGCTGCTATAACAAAAATACCATAGACTGGGTGGCTTGAGAAAGAGACATTTATTTCTCACAGTTCTGGAGGCTGGGAAGTCCAAGATCACAGTGCCGGCAGATTCAGTGTCCGTTACGGAGAGGTGGCTTCCTGATTTATAGACAGCCGTCTTCTTGCTGTGTCCTTACATGGCAGAAAAGAGCAAGGGAGCTCTCTGGGGTCTCTGTTACAAAGGCATTAATCCCATTTGTGGTGGCTGCATTGTCATGATCTAATCACCCCAAGGGCCCCGTCTCCTCTAATACCATCACATTGTAGGGTAAGATATCAACATCTGAATTTGGGGGGGGCACATTCAGTCTATACACCTTGAAAGCACTAGAAACAGTGTTGAGGAACTCTGACGTGGTACGTTTGTGTTACACATCTGCTTTGTCAAGCAAACCAGTCGAACAGATTACTTTAAGTTGAATTTTTAAAAGGAATGATAGGCGAGGCAGGCTGAGAAAATCTGCATTTCTGATTTCCGGCTAGGGTTTTTAGTCATGATAAGAATACTTACCAAGTGTATTTTCATTTTTGAAAAGCTGTTTTTGTGAGGAGAATCCAAGATAGCATTTTATTTATCAAAAACAAAAGAAAAGTAAACAGTCTTTTATTTCCTAACAAATCATATTTGAGGCCAATAGGTTGGTAACCAAATGTAAACTGGGTGTTAGCAGGACATAGTGACTGATGCCTAGGTCATGTACACTTACTAAATTGTCCCCTGGTGACTGGACTTAAAACACCTCCCCAAATCTCTAAGTTACATTGGGAGAGACACATTTTGACTTAGAGCATTTACAACTGACTTATCTTCAGCAGTTTTAATAATAAAGACAATTCTTTTTGTAGATTTTGCCTAAGAATCATGAGTTCTTCAGTGGAATTTAATCACTAAGAAAAAATTCAGTTGTTTTTGAAGTGAAGCAAACGTTTTATTTTTCTAATGTCACTAAGCAGAAAGAGATATAAAGAATTACAGTGAATTTTTAGACATTTCCAATGTAAAATATAATTATTTTATTATCAACATTAATTATCATGCTGCTCAATGACTTGACTCTCTTTTAGTGTTTACAGATTTCAGACTGTCAGGGAAATTACATATAATTTGTTTCCCAAATTAAATTATTAGGCAGTGGCATGGCTTGTGCACTCAAAATTTAACTTGGAAAAGCATTTAATAATTAAAATGCCTATTATAGGGAAGAGGGAAAACATCTCCCCACACTTCCAAATTACGTTTGTTGGAAAAGCCAAGTTGAAAAAGTTTGAGCCTAACAAGAGATAAAAGGAAGGGAAGGAGGTGTTGTGGCTGAGGACTCTTTCAGAAGTCTGGCTTAGTATAAATCATTTATTTTTAGTATATAATTTAACCCTTAAAGTATAGAATATTATATCCTGAAGTCTGATGTAGTCACAAATGTGTCCTAATATTTACAAAAACTGCTGGCCTTTCAAAGAGAAGGGTTAATGGTGGTCATCTACCCAGTTCAGTTGGAGAATTGGAGGCCCACACAGAAAATTGTCTTGCTTTGCTTCGGACAGTGGCAGAGGAAAGATTAACTACCAGGTCTGTTATGTGTATTCCTGGCTTGGGGCTCTCTCAGCTGCACCAGGCCCAGGCATACCCTGAGCTGTCACGTTTCTGTAGGGCCAAAGCTATGAAAATGAATAAAGCAGGGCTCTGTTCAGGCATCAACTGAGTGACTGGTTTGCATCATCTATACAACCTCTTCTGACTACAGATGGCGTAATTTCTAGTGGAAGCTTTGTAGGATGAACACTCCATAGATTGGGCAATCTCCATCTTCTCCAGGGAACCAAACAAAAGCAAGCAACAGAGAGATGTAAAAATTAAAACCCAAAATCCATTGTCTGAGAACCTAGACAAGAGAATGAGAAATAATTTGTAAAAGGTGTCAATATCAGTTTAGTTTCATTCAAGAGACATTGGGCATGATCCGGAGAAGCAGAGGAGAGAGATGTTAGAGACAGAGATGGAGATGGGAGAGAGAACACACCCTGGAGAAGCAATTAGGTTCAGAGAAGCAGAAGATACTCTGTTACAAGCAAAACCCTACAGACCAGTTATTTGCAAAAAGCTGTGTTGCTTTGTGGCAGCTGAAGAGAAAGCCTTCTGCTATGTGAAAGGCTAGTGTGTGGCTCCTCCCCATGGACAGAAATTCCTTGAAAATAGTTGGTCCATAAAATCCCAACTCATTTAACAATGAGCAGCAAAAAAAGAACTTGCATAGCACCTATAAAAAGATATTATAAAAAATAGAAATTAGCAGTAACATTTATTGGCAAACAGTATTCACCAGAAAAATGTTACCCTGGGATAGATGAAAATTATGAATAAATATTTCAACATGAACGAAAAACCTTATGATCCAGTTGCTTCATGGAAGTAAAACCACACACACACACACACACACACACAAATCAAAGCAAAAACTCAGGGAAGAAATGATGAGACAATGAGAAGAAACACATATGAGCTAGTAGAATTCAGGAAATAAGTAGAAGAAACTATCACAAAAGAAAACAAAATTGGAAGAAGGCTAGTCTGACGTGCATTGTAGAAAACACAGTAAGATACATAGAAAGGAGAACTGAAAACAAATGGAAATAATTGAAATATGAATTAAAGAGAATTTTAAAAGGATTAAAAATATGTAGATCAAGAGGATAGGAAAAGGGGACCCAAAACAAAAGCATCACCATTAAGGAAAAAAATGATATAATAACAAAACCTAAGATGTAATTAAACAAGTCTTCCCTGAAATAAAGGAAACTTGAACCTATATGTTTGTGTCTATTTTTATTACAAAACAGTCAAAAATAACAAGTCAATAGGATAGATTTGATTTTTATATGATGCAGTGGACTGAATTGTGTTCCCTCTAAGTTCATATGTTGAAGCCACTAACCCCACAGTGTGACTGTATTTGGAGATAGCGCCTGTAGGAGGTAATTAAGGTTAAATGAGGTCATAAAGGTGGGGCCCTAAAACAACAGGATTGGCAACTTTTACAAGAAGAAGAGAGAAGTCTTTCCTTCTTCTGCACTCAAAGGAAAGGCCCCTGTAAGCCTTACCAGAAACCAAGCTGTGCCAGAACCTTGATCTTGGACTTTGCAGGCTCCAGAACTGTGAGAAAATTAATCTCTGTTGTGTAAGCCACTCAGTCTATGATATTTTGTTATGGCAGCCTGAGTGGAATAATACACATACTTTAAAAATTGGAGACTGTGTGATTTTTTCCCCCCAAATGTCCCTGGGATTGGCGTAAAAGACTATGGGGTTGGCCCTATGTTCTTGGCCACAAAATAATTTTTATGATTTCCTATAAAATTAGAAATAGTACAGACACCCTGATAACATACTAAAGTGGGAAAGTAGCAAAAATAGAGAAGATAACGACCCTACCTTTAGAAAATTGGGAAAAAACCCCTAGACCTTAAACAATTTTCATTCAAGGAGGAGGTACAAGCCAAAAATTGTGGAGCAGCTATAAAATAATGATAATAAAAATATCACAGGATACAGCTAAACTGTTCCAAGAAGAATATACTGACTTAAATGTTAACATCAATAAAACTAGTATTAATGAAAATAAAGTATGAAATATTTGATTCAAAAAATCAGAAAAGAAACAACAAAATGAACCAAAGGAAAAAAGAAGGAGAAAATTAAATAGACGATAACAACAACAACAAACCCTCTTGAAGACAGGAAAAAATATGTAGTACACAAAACTAAAAGCTGAGTGTCTGAAAAAAACTGAACCTACCAGTCATGTTTTTTAAAAAATAAAGGGCAGAAAACACAAGCATAAATAACTCAGATAATAAGGCAATTCAAGGGATCATAGGAAATGAATTTGATTCTAAGAAAACAAATATGAAAATATAGACAAAATAGATCATTTTTAAGTGAAATATAATTTATCAAAACATACCTAGATGAGACTATAAAATCTAAACAAACTGAATTTCATGGAAGGATGTAAGGGAACTTGACAAACGGTTCTTTTCCCAAATTACTGTACCTGATGGTTTCATAGATGAAATCTATCAAAGCCATTAATAAGCGGAGATTCCAGTTTTTAAAAAAATTGTTCCAGAAAATAAAAAATGAAGAAAACTTGCAAATTATTTTAATGAAGCAAACATTATGTCAATGCCAATTCTTTAGACCAAGAATGTTTAAAAATGAAAACTAAAGAACCACCTCAGTTATAAATATTGATATAAAATGCTAAATAAAATATTAGCAAATAGAATCTAGTAGTATGTTAAAAAATACATTGAGTCCAAATGGTGTTTATTCTAAAAATGCAAGGATGATTCAATATTAGGAATTCTATGAATATAATTTATTATATAAATATTATAAAGAGAAAATATTATATCTGTAAAGTCATTTGACATCAAAAGCATTCTTATTAAAAGCTCTCAAGATCATAATAATGTCCTAGCCCAAATCTAGCATCATGCTTAGGTAGTAACAAAGTATTCTCTCTAAGAGTGAGGAAGAAGACAAAGATAGAATGTCACCACCGTTAGTTAATGCTGTCATACGGTGCCTTCTCATGGAACTAAAAAAGAAAAAAAGACATAAAAATTGGAAAAAGCAGAAAAATCTCTGCCAATATATTTGTATACCTAGAAAAAATAAGAGAAACAACTAAAAAATTTCAGTGAGTGGGTGAGTTAAAAATTAACATGTACACATCAATGGCTTCTATATATACGCAAAACATTGTTAGCTGTCATTAAAGTATTACATTTTGTATTTGCAGCAGATTTTCGAATACCTGGGAAGGTTTCTGATTCTTGGAAGATGTAGTAGATGTAGTTCTTTTCCCTGTTCTTTTCACTGAGTCCCACAAAACACTCTGGCTATTATACGTAAAACACAGCAGAAGGCTTCTGAGAGGTGGAGTGAAGAAGGCTGTCTGGATGAGGATCTTGGAACCATTTAGCATCCCAGTGGTGAGAGCTCAGGGATTCCTTTTTTTTTTTTTCTGACTTGGAACAAAGAACTGGTAACCCCAAAATGCCAGATAAAATAAGGCCCCACAGAAGCCTACTCGCTCCTGCTAAAGGGTGAAGAAGGGTGTAACCTAGCGAGATGGAAAACTTTTAGATAATAACCTGTCTACTCCAGCCACCATCATATAGAAGAACTATGTCCACCCGCAACCCCCACCCGCCAGTGCCGGCAAAGACAGAGAGGAGACCCTGGATTTCCAAACTCACCAGGCTGATCTGAGCATCCAAAACTGCCCGCCCACTCCTGGCTGGGTGTAAGAGAAGACCAAACAGGGATCTGGGACTTCCATCCCCCCAGGAGATATTCTCTGCCTCCCTGCTGGGGTGCTGTCAGAGGAAGCCTCATTGAGCGAGAGTCAGGACTTTCACCTCCATCCAGTGACAGCGAGGCCACCCCCACTGCGCTGTCAGTGGAGACCAGGTGGGACCCTATTCCTAGTTTGCTGAGAATACATGTAGAATTTTGTCAAATGCTTTTCCTGCACCTATTGATATGACATGATTTTCTCATCTCTAGCCTGTTGATGTGGTGGATGACACGTACTGGTTTCTGAGTGCTGAACCAGCCTTTGATATTTGGAATAAATCCCACTTGGTTATGGTCCATATGTTGTTGGATTCAATTTGCTAAAGTTTTGTGGAGAATTTTTACGTCTGTGCTTGTGAGCGCAATTGGTCTGTAGTCTTCTTGTAATTTCTTGATCTGATTCTGGTATTAGGGTAATGCTGGCCTCATAGAACTGTTCCCTCTGCTTCTGTAATCTGGAAAAGATTGTAGAGAATTGGTATAATTTTTTTTCCCTTAAATGTGTGGTGGAATTCACCTGTGAAACCATCTGGATCTGGCACTTTTCTGTTTTGAAAAGTAATTAATTATTGATTCAACTTATATAATAGATACAGGCCTATTCAGAAAATCTATTTCACCTCGTGGCAGTTTTTTATAGATTGTCTTTCAAGGAATTGGTCCGTTTCATCTAAGAATAACCAAAAACTCTATAAAAGAAAAACAAGAAGGGGAACCAGAGCTATCACATGAAAAATAGGCCACATTACTCGAGGTATTAAACAGGATGACACTGGAAAATGAACAGTCAGGCAGACCAGTGCTATGAAACAGAAATCAAGAAATGGACTCCTTATGTGTCATAAAGGTTTAATCTCAAGTTAATGTGGAAAAAGATAGACCAGAAGGGAAATAATATTGGGATAGGTGAAGATCCTAGTATATTTTACAATATTTAGCATGAAAATTGCAAAATTATTAAAGTAAGTTTGAAAAGTGAAACCCATAATAATAATAGAAAGAAAGCAAGAGAGAATTCTATTCAGTTTGGACTGGTTAAGTCCTTCCTGCCTGGCACAAAATGAAAAGGCTGTAAAAGATTTGTAAACAAATTTAATTTGTGTACAAAGTAAAACATAATATTCTGCATGGCAAAAATGCTGAAAGTCAAAAATACAAATGACAAACCAAGAATAATATTTGCAAGTCACATCACTGATAAGTGGTTAATTTCCCAAATACAGAGTTTTTAGAAATTGGTTAAAAAAAGAGCAACAAGCCAAAAGTAAAACAGGCAGAGAAGGAGAACAGAAAGTTCACAGAAGATGACTTCCAAATGGCTTTTACACATATGCAGTGATGCACCATCTGATTCATAAAAAGAAAAATAGAAATAAAAACCAAAGGTGCCATCTTTCCCTATAGTATTGGCAAAAATCTAAAAATTTGATAACACATGATACTGGTGAGGCAGTGGAGGAAACATACCTTCCTTACTGGTGGGAATGCAAATTAGTGCAATTACTGTAGAGACAGATTTGGCAGTATATATCAAACTTACAAATGTATTTATCCTGTCACCCAGAAATTCCACATCTCAGTGTGTATCCTGTAGATACAGTCAAACATGTTCAAAATGACATCTGTACAAGATTATTCACAGCAGCATTATTTATAATAGAAATATAGAAACATCTTAATGCCATCAACAAGGGACTGATTAAATTAGTCATGCTATATACTTGTAATGGGACATTGTGTTACTATAATATGAAAAAGCTATCTAGAGATTAATGTAGAAAGGTCACTGGTATACATTATCAGGGGAAGAATTATGGTAGGGAAATAAAAATATATACACACATACACATACATATGTGTGCATGTATACGTATATACATACATGCATATAGTAAGCCACTGTTTTCTAAAAGTGTAAAAAATAGATGTGTGTGAATCTGTGTGTCTCTGTAGTATGTATAATTTCTATATTCATAGATTAATTTACAGATTATCTGGAAATAGAAATATTAAACTTATAACAACACTGTGGCAAGACAGGGAACTGGGTAAGTGGGGTGAGGGGGTAAAGCTATGTTTTACTGAATAACATTTCATATTTTTGGTGTTTGAACCATGTACGTATCTAAACACAAATTTTAAAAAAATCTACAAAATAGAATTAAAACAAATTGTAACATGACTTTCTGAGCTTCAGTTTACTCTTGAGACTGTAGTGGTGGCATTACAGCAACGCTTCTCACGTGGCATCCTGTGAAACCGTCATGCTTTTGGGTCCACCAAGAAGTCTGAGCAGTGTGGAACTCTAGACTTTTCTTCACCATTTCAGCAGAAACAGCAGTGTGTGTGTTTCTGTTTGAAAGAACTGCACCGATGATTTAAATAATACTTGAAAAAACTGGACGATAGAGAACCACCATAAGAGAATTCTACTTGCTGCTTCTGACATAAGTTGGAAAATCTAAGTAAGAATGGGTGGTTTCTTAGGTCAATTGATGTACTGTCATAGACACATTGAAAATGTTTTTATAGATCTCACACGAACAAAGATAACACAACATGATGACCTCCACATCTCTTAGGGCACTTTCCACAGCTCAGAAATCCTGACTCGAACAAGCTTAAATGGTCTGGGTAGTTGTTATTTCACCTAACAGGAAATGCAGAGGATCCACAGGCATCAGGAGTGTTTCAGGCACTGGTTTAATTCTGTCTGCCTGCTCTGCCAGCCTCATGTACAGCTTCATCCTAGGACAGGGGACCCTCAGATCTTAATTGTGGTCAGGACGATGTGCTTTCTTATTATGTCCAGGGGAAAAGAGAGAAGTGTGCTTCCTGACCAGGGAGACGTGGGCAACAGTGGTTAGAGCAAAGCAAGTTGCTGGCACGTGTGCTGGGTGTATTGCTCCCTGTCGGGTCAGTTCTGTGGTTCCCTTACAAAGGGAACAAATTTAGAACAGATGTGACAGAGCTAACATCTATCATGTTTAATGGAGTTTTACAAATTGGTAAAAACAAACAAAAGAGACAGTGTAATAGAAAAATAGGTTAAAAATGAATAAGTAACTTACAAATGAACAAATACAAAAGGCCAATAAATATATAAGAACATGTTCATGTTCACCAGCAGTGAGTAAAGTATAAATTAAAGCAGCCGTTAACTTTCCCTTTATACCTATCTGATTGTCAAAAACTAAAATGAATGAGAATAATAATTTTAGGTGGGAAAGTAGGGAAATGTGTATACTCATAAACTTCTGAAATGTGAATTGCTACATACTTTTTTGGCAAGTAATTTGACAGCATCCTCTGAAATTAAAGTTACAGTCTTATGGTCTGTTGCAGCTCTCACAGTGGGTAACTTTTGTCAGTCCATGTGGGCTCCTGGAGAAAGCCAGGCCCTCAGTGTATACGTGTTAGGGCAAAGAGGGGCAGGAAATCAAAGGAAACACCAAAATTAAATTTTGGGGATCTGATCCCACCATATATCGTTTCAGAGTATGTTGGGTGGTTGTCATATTGACTCAGCCTGCACATTTATCATACCCCTGATATACACCCCGTAAACCACTCAGTTTTAGGCATAGAGTAACAAAGAGAAACTGCCTTCCCCTTCCCCGTGCCCAGGGAGTGAGTGTTTGGAGCAACGGTGTCATTTGGAAGAGGACAGATTCCACTGGGCTTGCTGTCCAGGCTCCTCAGTGGTGCCAGGGTTGGGGGCTACATCTCGGTTTCTTCTTCCCTGGACCATCTCCAGCTTCTCTGTCATTCTTTCCATGCCCTCGGTTTATACACATAGGTCTGAACCTGAAATCCCCAGGATCCTGTCATTCTTCCGTCCCTGCTCTGCAGACACCTCTGGGTTTCCGTGAAGCATCCCCCAGTCTGACTCTTCCAAAACGTAGCCCAAGTGGACTTTCAGTTTTCCCACACTGGATTTGGCCTCAGATGGTTAATTCTAGTAAAACTCTTTTAGAATGAGATTCCTTTGTGCTGTCTCCTTATCTGCTTATCATTCTTACCAGCCCATCTGAAAAACATTTTTCAACTCTACCAGAAAAAAAGATCTAAAATCCGCTTTCTTTTAAAATGCTTACTTCCCAATAGATTCTCACCCTCAGTGTGTTACTCCTAATGACAAAGAACCTTTTTAAAAAGCATGTATGTATCTCTGTTGCCACTCCTTTTATTTAAAAAATCTGTATCTCCACAGAAATACTGAACAGAATAGGTGCTGACCTGTAGGCGGGTGCATTTGAGAAAGAGCTTGTTGTTACCTTTATAGTTTCCCTGACAAGTACCTCTATCCTGAAGGAATTTCAGAGAGGTGTAGGGTCATATGCCTTATTTTCTGGATACAACTGAAGAAAGGAGGCTAGAAACTCAGCAGCAACTGAGTAAGCTGTGCCGGGGTGACTTTTCCAGATGTCTTTGGGCTTTGCAGGTTGGTACTGTCTTTAGGGAATGGCTTGGATTTGATTTAACATTTTCTAAATTGGTTCACCCACCTTTGAGTTTGGAGGATGTATTGCTTCGTGCTCCCTCAGATTAATGTACTGCCAGCAGGTCCGACGCTCCCATTTCAGGAAATTCATTAACACATTGGGAAATCCGGAGACCAGGTGTGGCACCGAAAGGTTAATCTATCCTCCTTCCTTCCTCATAGCAACTTCATCATGAATTATATTCTGGTCGTTTAAAGTGAACAAATGAAGGCAGTATAACTTCCTGTGCTTAAAAGTGGAATTCACATGCTCCTCGATTTTAGTTAAGATACAGAGACATTGTATGTGTGTCTCACACATCCCATAATTCCTAAACACCTTAAATATGTGTGTATCATGATTTCTTTTAACTTTTTAAAGTGTGTACTCTTTGGTTTCAACTCACGAGTAAAGAGAAATCGTCAGGCACCACCCCAGAGGGACTTTCCAGGCCATTCCAAAGGCACAGAGGGAAGAAAAACCCTCAGAGTTTGAGGAGGAGAAATGGACTTTGCCTTGATGCCTTTGATTGGGGTGAATTTATTGCAGCACCTTAATTTTGTCTGGAGTTTCTGGCTGTCATACCCCTCATTCCTAAAGATGGTTACATTTCTTCTTGCTTTATTTTAGCACATTTTCTATCTACAGCCGAGAAACAGTGGTGACTATCTTGACCATGGGGTTCCATTATTTCTTGCTTCCCCCATGGAAGTGAACCCTGGGTCAGTACAGCACAGAGCACCCGGCTTCTTCAGCCCTCACAGACTCAGGCCTACTGCCAAGAAATGGGAATTTATTTTCTCTCCCTGTTACCTATTTCCTTCCACACCTCTTTCAAGCAGCCTCTCTCCCAGCCTTACCCAGCCTAACCTTATTTTAGAGATTATCAGGTTTACTTTTTGATTTTACTGCTTTCCATTCAAATTTTGCCCGTAAAACTACTTTACTATTACAGAATGAAATATTATTTTCATTACTTTCCTACCCTAAATATGCAGAGCAATAACACACTTGTGATATATGGGAAGCCCTATATTAAAATAAATACATGATAATACCTAATAAGAATGTATCATTTTAATGAAATATTTTATTTCCTCTTTTGTTACTTACTGTAATTTGGTTTAATTTGGCTCAACTAACCTTTTTGCCCACGTGTAATTCTTAAAATGCATTCTTACGAACACTGCATATTAAAGAAAGAAAGGAAGAAAATAAGCCAGTCAGCATCAACTAAGTATCAAGGTGAACATAAGGTCAGGTTCAAGTTTGGAGGGAAAGAAGAGGAAAAGTACAAAGAAATTTAATGTGAAAATCTCATCGAGGAAATGTGCACAGCATCTTGGGCAAAATGTTTTCACCAGGACAGACTGTTATCAGTGATCTCCATCTGTACTCGTGTATCCAAATTCTGCTGCTGCTGAGATTGGGGGATAAAGGAGCATGCGAGGACCCAAGAACCTGTCTTTTTCACAGACATAGAAGTATCAGAGGAAAGACCTCTCAGCTAGCCTATCTGGATAGGAGAGCTAGTTCCTTTCCTTTTCAGCCTAATCATTAAAGTGAAAAATGCTCACTCATGTAGCAGAACAACTCCACAGGCCTGGCTTATTTAATAGAGTCTTAGTAATTTATATTAGTTCTTGAATACCATCCAGGTCCTTAATGATGATATTTCTGAAGGTGACAAGCTTCTGTAGCTTGGAAAAGTTCATTGCAGTCTCTGGTGGTTGTGATTTCATCCTGATAAAATGATCATTTGTACACAGGCCTTTTAGCTATGGTCTAGTTTCTTTCAGATTCTGGAACCTGGGGCTCTGATCATGTGATTTGGAGAATCCTGTGGCCTAGAGTGCTAGCTCTCAGACTCTGGAGCAGTCAGCAGCACCCACAGGCTAGTTATGCACAGCTGCTGAAAAGGTCCCTGTCCTGATCCTGACACCTGTTAATACTCATGGCAAAGCCAACTTAAAGTTGCGGATGGAATTAAGGTTGCTAATCAGTTGACCTTAAAATAGGGAGATTCTCCTGGATTGGCCCAGTGTAATCACAAGTCTCCTTAAGAGCAGAAGAGGGAGGCAGAAGAGGAGGTCAGAGTGGTAGTATGTGAGAAGGACCTGATTCACTGCCGCTGGCTGTGAAGATGGAGGAAGGGACTGTGAGTCAAGGAAAGCAGGTGGCTTCTAACAGCTGGAAAAAGCAGGGAAACACATTCTTTCCTAGAATCTCCAGAAAGCTTAGCTCTACTGACACCTTGATTTTAGCCAAGTGAGACATATTTTGGAATTCTAACTGATAGACTGTCAGATAACAAATCTTGGTTGTTTTAAGCCAAAACAAAGCAAAATTAATTAAAAATGCATTTGTAGAATCCCTCCCCCAGAGTTTCGGAGTTTCTGCTTTAGGGGTGGACGTGAGAATGTACATTTCTGACAAATCTCTAGGTGAAGATGATACCTATGCTAGTATCTGGAGCCAAATATTAAGACTCTAGAAAAAAAGAGGCTTCAGCTAGTCTGAGGATTTCAGAGTGAAGGATCTCACAGAAGAGCAGTGACTGCTAGCTAATTAGCTACTTACCGTGTGGAAGAAGAATGAGGTTTCAGTGTGGTGCTGGGCTAATACCACAGAAACTGTCCACCCTCCTCCCGCTGCACTCTCTGCTATGTGAGTTTTGGTTCATTTCTCTTTCCCATTCTGTGGCTTTTTTTCTCTTTTGCTTTATTATTTCCAAATCATAGAGACTTGAATTTTAATCCTGACTCTATGTGGACAGATACTAGTTATATAGCTTCTGGCAATTTACTGAATTTATGACTTGCCTTTAGCTTCCCCAAGATTGCCACATCAGGCTTTGCAGAAATTTACATATTCACTGAAGGTTTGTAGCACTTTGCAATGGGAATTATAACACAAGGTGGTCAAGTTTAAAGTTCTTGCTACATGTCTTGCCTGGGAGACCAAAGACAGCCGCCTGAGAAGTCAAACCATTTGTTAACCTGCTCCTCTGACCAAGGTTTATGTCTTTTTATTGAAAGAGTTTATCTTCTGACAATCCTAACCCACCTTCCTGGGATCTTCATGCCCACCCATAGGAGACCAAATACTTGGAAATATTCCTTATTCCACGTCTGGACTTTGGGAGGAAGGATCAGTGGTGCCTAAAAACTCTTGCTAGTCGCAGAAGAGGGATCGGGTGGAAGCAGGAAAAACTCTGATGCAGGACCGCAGTGGTCCCCAGGTGGGAGGTCCCCCAGTGCCCAGGGGTCTTCCAGCTTGAGTTGCAAGGGTATCTATTTCTTTAAAATTAAACACATATGTTCACTCCTCTCCCAATAACAAACACTCTCCAGGACAATTCAGTCTAACTCATATTGAAAAAAGAAAATATGCTTGTACAGCCTCATAACTCTGAAGCAGGAAATAGCGTTCTACTCCCATGAAACCAATGGGTCATATTTATGCTCTGAATATTATTTGCCTCTTCCTTGCTTCTACTTGGGTGCCTACTGGAATAAGACTGGGCCCCCATTACCCTTTAACGTCTGCTTCCTTATTTCAAATTAAAAATGCCTCTTCTACCAAGGGCTGGATTGAGTTCTTGAAATGGCTTTTATTCTCATCAGTCTTTATCTGGGGATGGAGTCATTATTGCAGTTACAGGAACATTTCCCTTTCCCCAAACAAAGAGGTAAACTTACTGTGGGTACCTCGTGATGTTTTCCCTTCTACCCTTGCCCTCTATTGTTAACATACTCTCCAGAGTGATTCTTTCCATTCTTTTGAGCTATAATTTATATACATATATATATACATTTAAGTGAATAGTTCAATGAGTCTTGACAAATGTATACACCCAGATTACCATCACACCACCTGTAATATACATTTCTATGGTTCCAGAAAGTTCCCTTGTGTCCCTTTGCACTCAATAACTCTTCCCTCTTGGCACCAAACAGTCATTGATTTTCTTTCACTAGAACTGGTTTTGCCTATTCTAGAACTTGTCTGACCTCTTCTGTTCAACATGTTTTAGAAAATCACCCATGTCACTGCTTATAACAGTAATTTCTTCTTTTTATTGTTGACTATGATGCCACTATATGATCATTCTGTGATGTTTTTATCTGTTCCCTTGTTGATGTACACTTGGGTTATTTTCTCTTTGGGGCCCGTGTGAACAAAACTGTTGTGAACATTCTTGAACATTTTTTGTGGCGGGGGGGGGGTAGTCATATATTTTAATTTCTCTTGGGTAAATACCTAGAAGTGTAACTGCCAAATCATGTGATAAGTGTGTATTTAACTTTATAAAAACTGCTGAACTCCTTTCTACAGTGGTTGTACCATTTTATAATCCCACTAGGAATGTATAAGAATTTGGTTGCTCCATATCCTTGTCAATACTTAGACTTTTCATGCTTTCAGTTTTGGTCACTCTAGTGGTATCTCACTTTTGGTTCTAATGTGGTTATGATGACTTAATGATTGTGCATCATTTCATGTGCTTATTGCTATGTTATATCTTCTTTTGTAAAATATCTGTAAAAGTCTTTTGTCCATATTTGATTGTGTTATATGCATATATATTTTGTGATTATTTTATTCTAGTGAATGTGGCATGGCTTTTTATTTTCTTAACAATTTCTCTTGAAGAGGTCTTAAATTTGGATAATACCCAATTTATAACTGATTTTCATATATACTTATCTTGTATCTTGTGATCTTGCTAGATTTGCTTATTAATTCTAGTAATTTTTTTGTGGATTCCTTGGTAGTTTCAATGAGATAAACATTTGACAATACAGATGGTTTTACTTCTTTTCAATCTTTATGACTTTCCTATTTCTTGTCTCATTGCACTGGCTGAACTGCTAGTACAATATTAAATAGAAACACGAGAGTGAATATTTTTGCCTTATTCCTGCTCTTGGTGTTCAGTATCTGATCATTAAATATGATTAGCTGTTTTTATGTTTGCCCTTTATCAAGTTAAGAAAATTCCCATTTCTGGATTGCTGAGTTTTTATTATAAATGTATGAATGTTTCCAGTGCTTTTTATGAAAGTACTGAGATATTCATTTGATTATTCTCCTTTGTTCTGTCAAAATGGTGAACAACAGTGATTAATTTCCTGAAGTTTAAATAAACTTGCATTCATAGGATAAACCCCCCTTAGTCATGAAGTACTATCATCTTTGGTATATATATATATATATTGCTGAATTCTATTTGCGAAGATTTTGCTGAGAATTTTTGCATAAATGTTCTTGTTCGGTAATGGTCTATTATTTTCTTCTGATATCTTTGTCTGGTTTTGTTATCAGAGCTGTACTGTCTTCATATAATGAATTGGGAAGCATTCCCTTCTCTAATATGTGAAAGATCTTGTGTAAAATCGGTGCTATTTCCTCCTTAAATGTTTGATAAAATTCAGTAGTAGAACCATCTAGCTCTGGATTTTGTTTATTGGACTAATTTTTCTTTTTATTATAAATTCAATACCCTTAATAAATATATGGCAATTTGCCATTTTATTTATTCTTGAGCTAGCTTTGGTAAATAGTACTTTTCAAATAATACGTTCATTTGATCTAAGTTATTAAGTTTATTGACATAAAGCTGTTTATTTTATTCATTTATTATCCTTTTAGTATAATTACAATCTATAGTGATAGCCCATCTTTTATTACTGACACTGAATTTATCTTCTCTTTCTTGATTAATATTTAAAGGTTTATATCAATTTCCTTATTTCAGAGAACCAACTTTGCCTATGTTATTTCCTTTATTGTTTGTTTGTTTTAATTTCATTGATTTCTATTCTTAAATTTATTGTGATTTTTCTTCTAATTATTTTTGGTTTAATTTGCTTTTATTTTTCTAAAATATAGATGTAAATCATTTATTTTAAACTTTATATTTCTAATATAGTCTTTTAAGATTATAAAGTTTCTATTTTAAGACTATGATGTTTCTCTTATATATGTTTTAGCTTCATCTCACAAATTTTGAAATGTTGTGATTTTATTGTTATTTTGTGTAAAATATTTTGTAATTTCTGTAATGATTTCCTCTTTGGTCCATGGCTTATTTAGTGTTCTGTTACTTAATTTCAAAATATTTTGGATTTTACTATATATAACTTGATTTTGAATTTAATTCCATTGTTGTCATAGGACATGCTCTCAAGATTTCCATCTTTGGAATTTACTGAGACTTCTTTCATGAGCTAGCCTATGGTCTGTGTCAGTGAGCATTCCATGTACACTTGAAAATAATTGTATGCACTGCAGGTGCTGGGATTGTGTTCTATAAATGTCAGATCAGGTTAGCTGATCCTGTTGTTCAGATCGTCAGTATCCTTTGAGTTTTTGTCTACTTGTTCTATCAATTATGAAGAGAAAGCTGTTAAATATCTACAAGTATGATTTTGGACATTTTGATTTTTCCCTTTAGTTTTTTTTCATATATTTAGAAGTTCATTATTTAGGTATATATACATTTAGGAATATTATTTCTTACTGATGAATTGTCCCTTTCATCATTATGAAATATTCTTGGTCTTGAAGTCTACTCCTTCCTATTCTAATACAGTATGCCAGCTTTTTATACATCCTGGTTTCATGCTACATATTTTTCCATCCTTTTATTTTCACTCTATCTGTGTCTTTAAATTTAAAATTTATTTATTTATTTTCTAGGGAGCATATCGTTGGGTCTTGCTTTGTTATCCAGTCTGAAAGTTTCTCCACTTTAATTGGAATGTTTAGTATATTTACATTTAATGTATTTTTTGATATTGATGAGTTTAAGTGTACTATTTTACTGTTTTTCGTTTTTGTTTCTCTGGTCATCCTTTCCTGCCAAAGTTTGGGTTCATCAATTTTTTTTTTGTAATTTCAAATTATGGAACACAAATTAGGGAATATAATTTTGGAATACTTTTTTTTTTGTATTTCAATTTATGTCCTCTGTTGGCTTTATAAGTATAATTATTTTGATTATTTTCTTTAGTGGCTGCACTAAGTATGTACTAACAATACATAACCTTAACTTATCAAAAATATATTTAGTGTTAATAGTGTATCGTTTTGCATTTTATACCTCACTTTCCATTTCTACTTTCAAAGTAGCACTTCACTGTCCATAATGTAATATCCTAACAATAGTATAATTCCATTTATTTGCTCCCTACTTTGTGCTTTTATGTTTACATTTTAATTTATTTAATTTCTACATGAATTACTGATTGCAGCTTAAAATATTATTTTTACTTTAATCTTTTAAGGAAATTCCAAGAATTAAAAAAACCCACACTTTTAATTTGCTCACTTATTTAGCATTTCTTTTTCAGTATGTCTCACAGGTCTAGGTTTCCTTCTGCTTTATTCCCTTAAGTTAGAAAAATATCCTTTGAATTTTTTTTTTTCTGTAGTGCAGACATGCTGGTAACAAATGAAGAATACTTTATTTCTATATAGTATTCTGGGTTGAAACTTTTTCTTTCAGAATATCAAAGAAGTTGCTTCATTGTCTCTTCATTTCCCTGTGTATTCTGACGAGATGTCAAACATCATTGACATTATTCTTCTCTATGTCTTGTACCTTTTAAACTTTGGATGCTTTCATGACTTTTCTATTTTTTAAAAATGTTTTTCAGAAGTTTCACTGATACAGGGTTAGGAGTTGCATTCTTTGTATCTATTCTGCACAAAATTAGATGAACTTGTTGGATCTTTAAGTCAGTGTTTTTTTTTTTTTCTTTAATCAAATTTAAGAAATTTATGTCCATTAATTTTCTGTAACTTATTTTTTTCTCCATTATCACCTTCTTCTTTTTCTGGGTCTCCAGTTACACACACTTTAGCCCATTTGATGTTGTCTCATAGTTACTGAAGCAGTGTTTATTTTCCTGTATCGTTGGTCCCTTTTTTCTTCAGATTGGACAGTTGCTACTGATGTGTCTTCAGTTTGTTCAAATTTTCTTGTTTTATATTCAATACACTGTTAAGCTCATCCATTAAAACTTTGATTTCAAATACTGTATAGTTCTATAGATAGTTCTATAGTATCTACCTATTTTCTTTTTTTCATTTCTCTGCTATTACCTTTTTTCCTTTGGAGCACCCACAGTTACACATTCTGTCATGGCTCTAATAGTCTCTGGCTTGTAGCAACTTTATTTTTGTTTGTTTTGCCATGGAACTGACTCTTAGAGGCTCTTCTGAATGATAGTTCAACCCAATATAATCCACATTTTTACAATTATTACTTTACTAAACAAACTAAAATTTAATTTACTTTAAAAAGTGTCTGAGATACTTGGTAGGTAGGAAATTCAACGATTGTTTCAACTAGGTCTTTACCTTAATACCTTAATGCCTAGTAGGGGAATTAGACAAATTTATCAGGCATTTTCCATATCTGAGGCAACTCACCTCAGCTCCATGTATTTCTCACCAGCAGGCTAGCTTGGACTTGTTCTTGTGGTTATAGCAGACATAAGACAGCAAGCTTCACTTAGTAAGCTTTTTTCTAGCTGCTGTTTATGTCACATCTGCTAATATTTCATTGGCCAAAACAAGTCAAATGGCTATGTCCAGTGAAAAGAAATGGAGTAGATCACCCCACACGTGGGGTCAAGGTATTGCAGTTACTTGGTAAAATGTAGGGGTACTCAGAGGATAAAGAATGGAAACCATCAATACAACCTACCACTGTCTGCTCTTATGACCACAAATTTTCCCATCTTGTCTGAATGCAAAATATTCTTATCTTTATCTCAGATACACCAAAAGTATCCAATCAACACAGTGAGCTCCAAGTCCAGGATATCATTTTTATCAGGTCCAGATGTGACTCCTATTGATTCAAAAATCTTTGAGCTAAAATCAAATTATTTACCACCATACATCCAACATATAATAATGAAACAGGTAAAACATAACCAACCAAACCCTCACATTTGAAAAAGAGATCATGAGGCACTTTGACAATGGTCCATAGAAACTTTGAAATTCCACTGGTCAAATACTGGCAGGTCTTTCTATTCTGGGACAGAAAATGTTCCTTAATCAGGCTCCAGTCTGCTTCCTGATCTAGGTTCTCAGTCCACTATTCTCCATGGTTTGTCTTTGCTCTCTGGAACATCTTCCTTTTCCATGAATGTCCTTGGCCACTTCTGAAGAGGACATTAGAGAATATACCCTTTGACCAATAATTTTTTTCAACCATCTTCCTGCCTGTAGGAAACTGGGAGCCCAGAGGCCCTTTTCTACATTGTGAACAGCTTAAGTCACTTTTACCACAAGATGGTAACTCTTTTGCCTAAAGTTGTCTCAGACTGTGGGTTTTCAATATATTTGGATTCTGTTTCACTCTATGTGACAGACCACATCTACAGTTCTTTTTGAGACATTTCTATCGATCTAGACTCAGTTACTGTTGCTTTGGGTATTTCAGGCTATTTTGGGACAAGGAACTTAAGACTTGTAGAAGCCCTTTTATCCAGCTGAAATGATCTATTAAGCACCACCTTAAACCTTTCAGAGATCGTAAGATATCTTCTTACAGCTACATATTAGACTTCATGAGTAAATTATAACATCTTATTGAAGAACACAAAATGAAACCCAAATATATGGAGAGGTATATACCACATTAAGGGTGAAATATTTAATATTTACGAACTATTCTATAAATGCAGTGCAATTCCAATCAAAATTCCCAAATAATTTTTTTGCACTGAAGTTGTGAACAGAATTTTAAGATTCATATGAAAGGGTAGATGTTTAACTGTATGTAAGATCATTTTGAATAAGAATAATAACAGGGACCTGCCATATCAGATAACAAAACATTATTATAAAATTGTAGTAAATTATGTAACATAGTATTGGTGTAAGGATATAGAAACAAGATCAGACAAAATGATCTAAACTCACTTTTCAACATATGTGTGATTTCACTGTATGTAAGAAACGCAGAGAGTAATTGTGAGTTTAGGTAAAACTATAGCCATTCTAAATGTCAAAATGGTTTATTTCCGTAAGTATCTTTGCATAGCCAATCTCTGTATAATCTCCTTCATATATTCCACAGCAGTGAAGCTTATTGCTACATTAATTGTGGATGGCATTTAATAAATACTTGTTGAATTGAATTCAGTGTACATATCAAATGCCTCCATTTCATCACCCTTCGTTTCCCAAACTATACCTACTACTGTCACCTGTGCAGAAGAAATAAAAACAAAAAACAAATGTTACAGTTGTCTGGTTATTTTCTCTGACAAAGCTTTGCAATGGCCAAATTTTTAAAAATACACTAATATTTTATGCTAGTAAATTAGTGCAAGTACATTTGATTATTGTAAATACATGTATATACATGTATGTATACATGTATATAGATAACTATTAAAGTATTAATTTTCACATATATCAATAAATGAGAGAAAATCATGCCAAGTTTTCTTAAGTATAGGATTTTGCCATAAGTTTTATTGCTCTTTCTAAACAGATTTCCTTAAATCACTTGGAAATTAGGATAATGAATTTTGTTAAGTGTCTGTGTTCCAGAGGAATACTCTCTCCATTTTCAGCATCAAACGATTATATTTTTAATATTCAGATTAATGACAGTATTTGGTGATAAATTTGTATAAATCAATCAAGTTAAAATAGAATGCATTGTAAGAAACAAAAATGCCTTTATTTCTTAAACAGTCGAGGTCAAAGAGAAAAACTTTCCAGGTTGGTGGGAATCATGTTTTGACTACACTGAGTTTCCTACAGTAGCAAAACTGTTGCTTTATTCCTTCCTGTTCAGCAATATCTGTTAAGTCCCTAGGAGTCATTTCTAGATTTCATGTAAGAATTGGATGTATCCTGGAAAAAATCTCGTTAGGTTCACTTTATTCAAGGTGATCCAGTCCACTGGATTTAGCTCTTTACCAAAGTATTGAAGATATAAATTATTCAAGTATAAATTAAGAAAAGAAATACATGACATCCAAATATTTAAAGGACAAACTTTTGCATAAGATGCAAGTTTGAGTCCTGTTTAGCCCTGTTGTATTTAAACAGTTAATGTGTCTGGGAAACAGTATTTCAGCTACTTCATGGTATAAATATATAGACACTGAATTTTTAATTGATTTATATATATTTCCCCTCCATCAAATATGCTGTGGACAAGGTCCATCGAAGTGCAATTTACAAAGAACCAATTATCAAGTACAATTTGCTAAACACTAGAGAATTTTATTTTATTAGTGAGCCTCCAGATCTAGAGCAATTCTATTAGCTAATGAGTTTTTAAAGCCTCATGAGAT
Organism: Camelus dromedarius; assembly: GCF_036321535.1. NCBI lineage: Eukaryota > Metazoa > Chordata > Mammalia > Artiodactyla > Camelidae > Camelus > Camelus dromedarius. The sequence goes on along the minus strand of NC_087445.1, from coordinate 45,952,934 downwards.
TCTATGAACTCAGGCAAAAGTGAATACTGTAAGATTCCAGCTAAGAAAAGAAACTGTTTTCCAGTATTAATGGAGTAAATTTAGAATAATGAGTAATCAGTTAACAATGCTTCTGAACTGGTTTTTAGTATCTTGAAGGAAAATAAATATAATTGCCATCTCTGTTGTTGCCACCTATTTGCCAGTTTCTGTTCCTCTCTCTTTACCTGTCTCCATCTCTTCATACACCTGTGCATGTGTACACACACACAAAATCTAGACATTAGAAGAAATCTAGACTTCTGAGTCTCATTGCAGTTATGGAGGACTTTCCACTGTCTTTGTCTTAAATACCTGAAGTTAGATAATTATTCACAGCCTGAAGTGTCCATTAAACTGTAGTAGGTTCTTTATAAAAATTATTGCAAAATGTGCTTAATTTGCTTATGATGAGGACTAATAAATTTGATTTGCCTGTCTTTAAGCGTTGCTAAAGTGTTTCTAGTTTCTAGTCACTTGCCCTGGACCAGTACATACAGAGTTTTGGAAGTGGGTTTGGCAAAATTTAATTTGTAATTGGCTGCAATTCAGTTTACTTCATAATTTCTGTAGAACAATAAGCAATTATCTAATAATTTAGAAAATCAAACTCTAAACTCTGTTTACCCTCATGACTTAGTCAGAATACTGCCTCAACTTGATTCTACAAAAAACGTTCAACAAAAAATCTTTGAGGACCTATACAGTTTCTCTAGTTTATGAACCAGGCTGATAACTTGATGTTTATCGCTAGAGAAGGAAATTGCATGGGATGCAAGAGTCTACTTTGTTGTTTCTCAGATCACTTTCCCCTCTTTTGTCACTAAAATAGATTTGGATCCTGTCTAGTCATACAATGAGAAAAAAAAAAACAACAGATGATTTGTTAGAACAGTTTTATGTGCTGTAATTAAAAAAAACTAAAATGTATAAAGTGTTTCAACAATTTGGGATAACTCTAGAGCAGACCTTTTTACTGTGCCTTTTGTTACTTAAAATACAATTAAGCACATTTTAGAAGTCAATTGATTTTGATGTGATGGATGCATGCGTTTTCTCTGATTATGTCCATTGTGTGCCAAACTTTCCCGGATATTTTCCACTCTGTTTTTGAACATTTTACAGATGTAATACTGGCATTTTTCATCTAACAGTTACTTATCATTTAAGTAATATTTGTTAGCATCTCTGTATATTTATGTTGTATGTTTATAACTGTTAGTATTTATTAATCATATTTAGCAAATGCTTCTAACACTTTGTGATTAAATTGTTCCTTGTGGCTATGTGATAGAGGACTCCTAGGACTGTATTCATTACAGTCTTCACTTGAATAATCTTCATGTGTGAACTGGGGATGTCTGCTCCACCTGCTTCAATGGAGTTGTTAAGTTTATTAATGAAATGGCATGTATGAAAAGTGCCATGCCGATAAAGGTAATGATGTGAAGAGGGCGGGTTGGAAAGAGGCATGGAAAGCTAAGTGGATGTGACAGCTGCTCCTTTTCACTTGGTCAGCAGCCAGAGAGCTGCTGACCTTCCTGTTCTTCACTGTGTTTAATGAGGGACAGTAAAGTGTGGGTTAGGCTGGGAACTAAGCGTCTGCTTCTTGCAAAACTCACTGCCTTGACACCTCCCATTGCATCTCATGCCATGAGGTTTCCCACTGATTCCTGATGACAGCCTTCCGGTTGTTACATTGCAGGCGAGGTCAACTCAGGCAGGACTGGGAAGGAGATGAAGTCTGTCTTTTGCTTTCTCCCTTCCATCCCTTGGTCCTTTCCAACATTCTGCTTCTTGGCGTCCTAAAAGCCTCTCTGAAACATTTCACTGATGGTTTTCCCACAGGGACAGGACTCCAGGACTCTGAACCTTCTCTCCTTCTCTTTATTGAAGTTCATCGCTCTTAATGCTCTTCATTCTTTGGGTGGCATAGAGGTAAACAGGGTTCTGCCCTGACTACAAATACTGGTTAAACAAAGTTAAATATGGTTTATTTTTCTATCTCTTAATGGTACAACTTGGCAAAGCTTTTAACACACTAAAATCACACTGGGAATATCTGAAGAGGGTTAAGACATGAGACTCTCCCTTCACTTATTTGAGTACAGTTCTCTTTTCTCCTTTCCACAGCCACTATTAACCTTTTGCTGGACTTAGAACAAAGCCCAGATTCTTAGCCTCGGCCTTCAAATTCTTTCTGATCTGGATGTTGGAAACCCTCTCCTGTACTTTATGCAAACTGAACTTCGTGAGTTGATCCCTAAACAAGCCTCAAACATTTATACCGTTTGCATTTCCCTTCTTTTTCTTCTTTTCCCTCAGAAGTGTCTTCCTAGTCCACGCCTGACCAAATCCGGCATATACCCTGGGGATCATCTCATGTGCGATGTTCTTCCTTAGCTTTCCCTAGCCCCCAGCTGGAAGCAATCTCTCCCTCTTCTTTTTTTAAACCTATTTTTATATATAGTGACTAACATTTGCAAATCTCAAACTCCCAAATTTATCCCTTCCCACTCTCTTTCCCCAGTAACCATGAGATTGTTTACTATGTCTGTGAGTCTGTTTCTGTTTGTAGATGAGTTTATAGTGTCCTTTTTTTTTTTTAAGATTCCACATGTGAATGATATGGTATTTTTCTTTCTCTTTCTGGCTTTCTTCATTTAAAATGATGATCTTCAGGTCCATACATGTTGGTGCAAATGGCATCATTTTATTCTTTTTTATAACTGAGTAGTATTCTATCATATAAATATACCACAACTTCTTTATCCAGTCATCTGTTGATGGATATTTAGGTTGCTTCCATGTCTTGGCTATTGTATATAGTCCTGCTATGAACATTGGGATGCATGTATCTTTTCAAATTAGAGTTCCTTCTGGATATATGCCCAGGAATGGGATTGCTGGATCACATGGTAAATCTACTTCTAGTTTTTTGAGTAATCTCCAGACTATTTTCCATAATGGTTGCACCAGACTACATTCCTACCAACAGCGTAGGAGGGTACCCTTATCTCCACACCATCTCCAGCATTTATCGTTTGTTGATAACTCATTGTAGTTTTGATTTACATTTCTCTGATAATTAGGGATATTGAGCTTTTTTTCATGTACCTATTGGCCATTTGTATGTCTTCATCGGAGAATTGCTTATTTAGGTCTTCTCATTTTGGTTTTTTTTTTTTTTCTTATTAAGTTGTATGAGCTGTTTATATATTCTGGAAATTAAGCCCTTGTTGGTTGAATCATTTGCAAATATTTTCTCCTATTCTGTAGGTTGTCTTTTTGTTTTGTTTATGGCTTCCTTTGCTGTGCAAAAGCTTGTAAGTTTAATTAGGTCCCATTTGTTTATTTTTACTTTTATTTCTATTCCCTGGGTAGATTGCCCTAGGAGAACATTGCTAAGATTTATGTCAGATAAAGTTTTGCCTATGTTTTCTTCTAGGAGGTTTATAGTGTCTTGTTTTATGTTTATGTCTTCAAGCTATTTTGAGTTTATTTTTGTGTATGGTGTGAGGGAGTGTTCTAACTTCATTGATTTACATACAGCTGTCCAATTTTGCCAACACCACTTGCTAAAGAGACTGTCATTCTCCACTGTATAGTCTTGCCTCCTTTGTTGAAGATTACTTGACCATAGGTCTGTAGATTTAATTCTGAGCTCTGTTCTGTTCCATTGAGCCATATGTCTGTTTTTCTGTCAATACCATGCTGTTTTGATTACTGTAGCTCTGTACTATTGTCTGAAGTCTAGGAGGGTTATTCTTCCAGCTTCGTTCTTTTTCTTCAGTATTGCTTTGGCAATTATGGGTCTTTTGTGATTTCATATAAATTTTAGGATTATTTGTTCTAGTTCTGTGAAAAGTATCCTGGGTAATTTGATAGGGATTGCATTAAATCTGTAGACTGCCTTAGGCAGTATAGTCATTTTAATGATGTTGATTCTTCCAATCCAAGAGCATGGGATATCCTTCCATTTCCTTGTATCATCTTTAATTTCCTTAATCAGTGTTTTGTAGTTCTCCATGTATAAGTCTTTCACTTCCTTGGTCAGATTTATTCCTAAGTATTTTATTGTTTTCGATGTGATTTTAAAAGGGATTGTTTCTTTACTTACTTTTCTTGCTAATTCATTGTTAGTGTAAAGAAATGCAACTGATTTTTGTATATTACTCTCCCTCTTCTTAAAGCACATTGCTATTATTTTTTAATGGCAGCAGTTATCTTTTACATATTTACAAAAACATGTTTACTCAGTTTGCAACAAATGAACTAATCACTGAAGCAAAACTCTTAAAAAAAAAGGCAAAAAAAAAAAGCAGAAGTCATTCATAATTCTATCACTAGGTGTAAACACTATTAGAGTATGTTGTATCTTTTCTGTTATTTTATGCCCACACAGGTAATTGTTTATATTTAAAACAAATTAATGTTATTCACCATATTCTATTTTGTTACTAGTTTTTCGGATTTAACCATAAATTCTGTTTTCTTACAGCAAAATATTCTTCTACAATGTAACTTTAATACTTGTATCCAGTTTTATTGTTACAACAATGATAACTATTAATTATGTGATGAGTACTTACTATATGCTAGAGTCTGTTCTGCATAGTATAACTAAATTATATAATTTACTTCCCCCAGATTTCTTTTTTATAAAGTGCTATCCCCATTTTACAGATGAGAGAATAGTTCTTAGAGAAGTTAGGTATCTTGCCCAGGATTGAACTAGTCAAGAGTGAAGCTGTCATTCCAACCCTATTACACGTGGCTCCAAAGCCTTGACTTATTGACTCATTTGTTTTTTATCGAAATGAACTTAAATTATTTCCTGTTCTTGGACATTTAGATTATACCTACTTTTTCAGTGATTTTATTAAAAAGAAAAAACTGTGATTAACATCCTGATAGAAAAATCTTTGTGCACATCTGTGATTATTTTATTTGAATAAATTCCTAGCAGTAAAATGGTGCAGTTCTGAATTATTCCATGACTTTTGATACTTAATTAAAATTTGTCTTATATATATATTTTTGGCATTCCCCATCACAACTAACTTAGGGCTGAGGAGCTGATGTCACACATGAGAACCTGACTCTGGTGGTGGGGATTTCAGCGGAAAGGAAACTGGTGGGCCAATATTTCTGAGCCTTGAAACCATCCCTTTCTCTGATGTCACAGTTCTTCATTTTGTACAAAGAACCTTCCTTCCCACATACTTTGTCTCCCTGATCAAGCAGTTTGAAGCTGGAACCCTAATTCAGGGTAGTAGCTTTTAAAGGGAAGTAGTTAAACTTGAACAATGACAGTGTTTCCTAACAAATAGCTCTTGTGCTAGCAGTGAAATTTTTACCCAGAGAGCCTTTTTTGAATCCTCCTGCTACTGAATATTTTCTGTGCACTGTAAGCGGAGGCAGGTAGTAATTTTCTTAAGAATTACTGCACCACATTGGGAGATTACTGAAGTGAAAATTGTTAGGATTCAACCATACTGATGTTTGAGCTCCGGGGTTCACCTTCCATTACATCCCTCTTAGATTAGAGGCCACTGTAAAAGCCAAGGGCAGCCTCTGCCCTGTCACTCTTCAAAGTGCAGCATCGTAGAAACCAGGTTGCAAGGAACTGTTGGGACTATGGACTCAGCTTTAAATCTCATTCCCAGTAATACACGATCTGGGGAATCCTGCTTGGAATTGAAAGAAAATCATGTACTGTTTTAGTTGAAAGTATTTTGGATCAGGATATCTCAAGTAACTCATTTAAAGGTTTATTTAATAAGAATAACTTATAGATGGATTTAAACTTTATCCTGTTTAACAGATACAGTTTAATTTATATGAATTAATAATGTATGAAAAGGGACACCTTTCTGACAAATTAAGCTTTTTGGATTGAGAACCCTGTCTGCCAGGGTGGGACAAGTGATAAACAACTCCCACTTCAGTGGACACAGAAGAGGTTTACTTACTGCTCAGGCTTCATGGCTAAAACAGGCCGGCAGAAGCCTCTGCTGATCCTCAACTCTTGGAATTCATATTTTTTCCAGTTTTAGACAGATAATACAATATACATTACCCAACACCTCTAGGGAAATCTGGAGAAGCACCTGATTATCAAACATCCTGCTGTTTCTGTGTGGGAAGATGTAAAGAGTCACAAAAAGTGAATTATCAGGAAGGAGGGAAAGAGCTTATGGAAATGAAATTATAAGAAAAAGTTCAAACTTGGGACGGGGAGCAGGAGTTGTTTCTGGATCCATCTCATTTAAAAAAAAAAAAAAGTGAACTGAGAAGGCAACAGTTTCCCTAGATGAACTGAAGGCACAAAGAAAACCAGAATGTGTTTAAAGGGAGGTAATTTCCAGCAGCTCACACCATCTGCAGGCCCACGACTAGAGAGCTCAGGACTGTATTCTATAGTTTTCGGCACCCAAGAAGCAAGTACCCCATCACCTATGAAGTGAGTTAACTTTTTATGAGAGAGGCTTTTATGAACCACAATGTTCAACTGAGGAAATTTCTGCACTGAGTCAGTGAGCCCCCCACCATGCCATGTTCTTTTGCAGAAATGGTTGTTCCTTCTGTCCCAGTGGCCTCTTGGTGGCCCTGTGGGTGGAGGGTGTACCCACCAACATCTGCTCTACAGCACCTGCTCACCCAGAAACAACCTAAAGTGGAAAAAAATGCCTCCCTGATCGTTTCTCCAACCCCTGGATGTCAGGGAAACTGCCCAAAGCTGTGCTTGGGAGCTGATGTCAATCTGAGGCTCTGATCTTGGTCTATGTAGGTATCTTTGGCTAGAGACCTAATGTCCTGTAATGGAGGAAAAGGATAATTTTGTTACCTATTTCTATCAGTGGCCACCAGAAATACTCAGTTTGTGATCAGTTTCTAGCAAATGCATATACATGCAGAGACCATTCAGATACAAAATGAGGAATGTGTGCCAGGGGGGTTAAACTGAAGGACTCTACAATTGCTGCTTTTTGAAGCTGTAGATAAAATCAGTACCTCTTTTTCTAACACAGTGAAGATAAGGTCTAACACAGTGAAGGCAAAACTGGGAGTTAAAGGGAAAATACGACACCGGAGTTAGGAAAGGACTTTATTTTGAAGAATGTTTTGAGATGACCTATAAAACAGATCTGTGGATATCAAGACTTTGGGGTCGTTTTGGAAAGCAATTAAATGTGGCTTGAGAAAAGGGAAAAACTAAGCTAAATCAGTTATTATTTTTTAATAATTTATTTTTATTTTTATTATTTTGATTCCCAGGGCTTATTGAATGTCAGGCCTATAGCTTATGCAAAAATTGAACTTAGTCTCATTGAATTGAATTTATATAATTGTCATGTATGTTATCAGTGTGTCAAAATCCCAGCTGTATCAAGAATTAAGAAAGACTCCAACGAGATGAATGGTATTAAGGTAGTAAGGTAAACATGTTCTTGTCACGCTTTAGTATGTATTTTCATTTGATCTCAGTATACGTACTTCACATATGAAACACTACATATAAGGCAATGCACGCACATATATTCTAAACAAGTAATTACTGATTGGAATAATCATATGAAATCTGTTTATAGATCACTCTAAATGTGTTGCTAGGTATTTGTGGTACAACAAACCTGAAATGAGTGAGTTTGGCATGGGGAATGGCCGAATATATACCTAAAAGGATAAGAAAATAAAAAATTTAGTACAAGCTACATAGAAATCAAATTTTGGAATATGTAAAGACACATTTCAAATTCTTAGCTTCCTGGTTAAGCTTTCATTGAATGTACAAAATAGAGAAACAAGTAAACACCAGGAAATCGAATTTTAATTTTTTTATTGTACATTTATTTAAGGGGAATTTTAATCCATGCAAGTGGTTTTCATTTTCCAGAAGAGCTATTTGATTTCTGAGAAGACTCATTATCCATTTTCTTGCCTGCTAAGTCCTATTTGTTTAGAAATATTAAGTCCAGTTTCCCACCACATCAGTGGAACTTGTTACTGAGATTCCAAAATTGTCAGGGTTGGTTGGGAGCCTTTAAAAGCCCGCACGCTTGACGTGGATCTAAGTTTGGCGAGAACATTTAATGAAGCAAGGCTGGGTGAATATCATTGGTGCTGGTTCACATCACAGTTTGAGCTAAAGGAGAGCTGTGAAGCCCTTGAAAGCCACTGCTCAGAGTGGGTTCATTGATTGGGAAGGTCTTTTTCTGGTACTTCAGACCATGGTCAGTCAGTTGAGATCGGGTAAGCAAATATTTTCCATCACCTTCTGATCTCAAGAACTACTTGACAAGGAGGCACCTGCTCTGACCGCTTTAATTTCTGCCCCTTCCAACTGGGGTCTCGTCAACAGGGCAGTCTTTCATATGAAGCCTCCCAGGTTGCAAGGATCTTAGATACTCCAGGGTTACAATAGCAAATCGCCTTTGCTGCTGCTGCATTTGATAGCTGTTCAGCTTACTTGTTTCTTGTGTGAATCTTTGGTGTCAGTGAATCTCTCTTTATAAACCATTTTGTGTCCTGGACTTGAAAAAAATATCCTCTATCCTTCCCCCTTGATTTTTGCTCTAGAGACAATAGAAATATAACTCCCCCTGCCGCAGCAATCACAGACCTATCTCAGGGACAAAGATAAATGAGAGTTTTATATAAACTAATATTAAAAGAGAATGACACTGTTTCTCCTGCAAACATTCTACGTATTCAGGAAGGATTTGCTGAGCGCCTGCTGTGAATTAAGCCTTGTACTAGATGTACGGATAGAGCAGTGAGGGAAACAGACAAGGTCCCAGCTCTGAGAGCGTCTGAAGGGGGATCTGGGTGTGGGGGCAAAGGATTATCACAGGCAAATAACAAAGAAGGAAGTAAGTAAATCAACAAAATAACTCCAGGAAGTCATCAGTGAATAAAAATATTTTAAAATGTAATGTGTAGGTGTTTACTTCTGGGGAGGCCATTCTTTTCACTGTAACAACCAGAAAGGTGTGGGGAAATCTTAAAATCATTTTTTAAAAGACACTGTAGAGTTAATGAAGCATAGAGGTACATGAACTAAACTGCCCTGGAGAAAGAAATCTTTGTTTTGTAAAGGTGAAATTCAGAAAGCATAAAAGTAAACATTTAAAAATGAACAGTGTGCTGGCATTTAGTACACTTGCAATGTTGTGCAGTCTCTACCTCGTTCTGAAACATTTTCATCATCTCCAAAGACAATCCCATGGCCATCCAGATACCGTTTCTCATTCTTCTCTTCCTTGCAGCCCCTGGAAGCAACCAGTCTGTGCTCTGTCTCTATGGATTTACTTCTTCTGGGTATTTCATATAAATGGAATTATATATTTGTCTTTTTGTATTTGACTTCTTTGACTTAGCATAATATTTCAAGGTCCACTTGCACTGTAGTATATATCAGTACTTCATTCTTTTTTAGGGCTGAATAATATTCCATATGTATACTACAATTTGTTATCCATTCATTTGTTGATGGGTATTTGGGCTGTTTCCATATTTCAGCTGTTATGAATAGTGCTGCTATGAACACACATGTACATGTATTTGTGTGAGCACCTGTTTTCAATTCCTTTGGCTCTATACCTAGGAGTGAAAGTGCTGGTAATCCTATATTAATTTTTTGAGGAACCACCAAACTGTTTTCTACAGTGGCTAAACCATTTTACATTCCTATCAGCCATGTAGAAGGGTTCCAATTTCTCCACATCCTCATCATTTGTAATCTCTTGTATTTCTGATAACAGACATCCTAATAGGTGTGAGGTGGTATCATTCTGTGGTTTAGATTTGCATTTCTCTAAGGTCTAAAGATCTTGGAAATCTTTTCATGTACTTGTTGGCCATTTATATCTATCTATCTATCTATCTATCTATCTATCTATCTATCTATCTATCTATCTATCTTTATTTGAGACATGTCTCTTCAAGGCTTCTGCTCCCTTTTTTTTTAACAATGTATTAATTTCTGTTGTACAGCATTGTGATTCATATATATATATATATATATATATATTCCTTTTCATATTCTTTTTCATTATAGGCCATTACAAAGTATTAAATACAGTTCCCTGGACTATACAGTTAGACCTTGTTGTTTATCTATTTTATATATAGTAGTTAGTATCTACAAATCAAACTCCCAATTTACCCCCCTCCCCCCATCCCTTTCCCCGCTTGGTAACCATAAGTTTGTTTTTTATGTCTGTGAGTCTCTTTCTATTTTAGAAATAAGTTCATTTGTATCCTTTTTTTTTTTTATATTCCACATGTAAGTTATGTCATATGGTATTTTTCTTTCTTTTTCTGCCTTACCTCACTTAGTATAATTTCCAGGTCTATCCATGTTACTGCAAATGGCATATATTTTTTTTTTTTATGGCTGAGTAGCATTTCATTGTATATGTAACCATAACTTCTTTATCTAGTCATCTGTCAATGGGCATTTAGGTTGTTTCCATGTCTTGGCTATTGTAAATAGTGCTGCTGTGAACATTGGGGTGCAGGTATCTTTTCAAATTAGAATTTCCTCCAGGTATATGCCCAGGAGTCAGATTGCTGGATCATAGGGTAAGTCTGTTTTCAGTTTTTTAAGGAATTCCCATACTACTTTCCACAATGGCTACACCAAACTACATTCCCACCAACAGTATAGGAGGGTTCCCTTTTCTCCACACCCTCTCCAGCATTTATCATTTATGGACTTTTAGATGATGGCCATTCTGACCAGTGTGAGGTGATACCTCATTGTAGTTTTGCTTTGCGTGTCTCTGGTATTAGCAATATTGCCCATTTTTAAAGTTGAGTTGTTTGAAGAGCACCTTTTGGATGAGCTGAGACGTGCATGCCTAGGGGCATTTACCAGGTCTGGGGACAGGTTGAGCTTGGCATAGGCATAGAAGATCTACTGGAAGAAAGAGAAACCAGCAAATATTTTTATGTGGAGTGACATTAGGACTAGAATCTAAAGGATGCCTAAGTATTTGGCTGATTTTCTCTGGGTAAAATTTGCTTAGTTCTAAGGCATGATGGGATGTTGTGGATGTGAGGCTAGACAGGCTGAGTCAAATATCCCACAGTCTCCTGGCCCACTTGATAGAGAGACCTGATCTCATGCTCATTACTACAAAGCTACAGTCATCAAAACAGTATGGTACTGGCACAAAAACAGACACATAGCTCAATGGAACAGGACAGAAAGTCCAGAAATAAACCCACACATCTGCAGTCAATTAATCTTCAACAAAGGAGACAAGAATATATAATGGAGAAAAGATAGTCTCTTCAATAAGTGGTGCTGGAAAAGCTGGACAGCTACCTGTAACAGACTGAAACTAGAACATTCTCTAACACCATATACAAAGATAAACTCAAAATGGATTAAAGACCTAAATGTGTAAGACCAGATACTATAAAACTCCTAGAGGAAAACATAGGCAGAACACTCTTGGACATAAATCACACAGTATATTTTTTGAACCAGCTCCTAGAGTAATGGAAATAAAAGTAAGAATAAACAAATGAGATCTAATTAAACTTAAAAGCTTTTTCCCAGCTAAGGATACCATCAACAAAACAAAAAGACAACCTACAGAATGGGAGAAAATATTTGCAAATGATGCATCCGACAAGGGACTAATTTCAAAAATATACAAACAGCTCATACACCTTAATATCAAAAAAAAGAGGCAACCCAATCAATAATAGGCAGAAGACCTAAATAGACATCTCTCCAAAGAAGACATCCAGATGGCCGACAAGCACATGAAAAGATGCTGAACATCACTAATTGTTAGAGAAATGCAGATCAAAACTACAATGAGATATCACCTCACACTAGCCAGAATGGCCATCATTAAAAAGTCTACAGACGATAAATGCTGGAGAGGATGTGGATTAAAAGGAACCCTCCTACACTGTTGGTGGGAATGTAAATTGGTGCAGCTGCTAAGGAGGACAGTTTGGAGGTTCCTTAAAAAAACTAAAAATAGACTTACCATATGATCTGGAAATCTGACTCCTGGGCATATACCTGGAGAAATGGATAAAGAAGATATGGCATATATTTACAGTGGAATACTACTAAGCCATAAAAAGAATGAAATAATGCTATTTGCAGCAGCATGGATGGACCTGGAGATCATCATCCATGAAGCAAGCCAGAAAGAGAAAGAAAAATGCCATGTGATACTGCTTACTTGTGAAATCTGAAAAAAAAAAAAAGGACATAAATGAACTTACAAAACAGAAACAGACTCACAGACATAGAAAACAAACTTATGGTTACCAGGGGACACAGGGAGTGGGAAGGGATAAATTGGGAGTTCAAAAATTGCACCTCTTGGGGAGTGATGGAAATGTTAGCTGTCTTGATTGTGGTGGTGGTTTCATGGGTGTATACATCTATCAAAATTCATCAAATTGTACATCTGAAATATATGTAGTTTACTGTATAGGAACCATAACACAATAAAGGTGTTTTAAAAACTTATTTTTTAATAATTGTCTACTCACAGGAAGTTACAAAAATAGTCCATAGAGTGTCCCATGTACCCTTCAGCTATGTTCTCTTAATCGGTGACATCTTATATAACTGCAGTATAATATCAACATGAGGTAATTAACATTAATACAATTCTATTAACCAGATTCCAGATCTTACTCATTTTTCACCATTCTTTATGTGCACTCATCTACTTGTGTGTGTGTGGGGGGGGTGGCACACACTCAGGTGTATGTGTAGTTCTACACTATTTGATCCATGGGTTACTTTTTAAATGCAATCTCTAAACAGCCCCAAAGCAGTAGAGCATTGCTTAATTAGCTGATGCCTTTAGGACCTTGCACTCAGCTGACCCTGTAATTTCAAGTTTAACAAGAAGAAACCCATATCTTTGTCTAAATTACCTGAATTTTCTGGGTAGACAGTCCCTAAAGTACCAGATAACTGTGTCATCTGCTAAAGTTTGACTTCTTAAGGATGACCTGAAATATTCCTATGTGGAAGAAATGCATTTATTCCTTCTAATTCCTTCTAAAGAAATGTAGGCATCTCTGTTAAGTGACTGACTGTGAAAACAAGTTAAAGTCAATACACGGTATTCAAAATAACACTGAAATGTTATTTTTTATGATATAAGCCCTTAACAGTGTGGTACTTTGATTATTAGAGGCAAATGCTGATGGGCAAGACATTTGAAAAACGTGTTTTGATAATATTTTATTTTTAACTGATAAAACAAATTTTAAGTCAATTTATCACAATCTGAATCCTGACAGAAAAGTTCTACATTGTTAAGTTTCTAAGTAACTTAAGTCTCTATTTTTGTAACTAGTTACTGTATTCCAAAATTATGGTTACTGAAACATAGTATTATGTTTATATGGGATGTGGTATATTTAATCACAAAGCATTCTGTTCCCAATTATCTGCTGGCACATGAACTACAGCGTATCTTATTTCCAATGTATTTACATTGATACTTAATCTGCTTTCTTTCTGTCTTTCCTGGACATAAGGATGAAGACTATTTGAGGACAGAACAGAGGGAGAATAGTTTAAACTAAGTTACCTAGTTTTATATTGACTTCTTCTGACCAGGTGAGGAAGTGGTTGCAGTCAGGGAAAGAAGCCAGGTTAGTTTTAGGCTAGTTCTTTGGATTAATCATGTTATGTTGTCTGTCCTATTGTGAAAGAGGAAGCTAAGTAGTGAGCTGGGAGAAACAATGGGAAATGTGTCAGTTTTACCAATTCTCCTTAATTGGATATTTTCAGCATATATCCATTATTTAGTTGTAATATCACAAATACAGAAAATTGAGTTGCTCCCAGAACTTACATCCAATTAAAGAGCAAAGTACTCATATATTTAATATAAACTGTTTTTATGATATATTCTTCTGGGTTATTCATGCCAATACTTTTCTCCATTAAAACATAGTAACTTTGACTTGATTGAAATGATAAACATCTTCTGATTACTTATTAATTGATTTTAATGTTACATTATTCCAATATATTGATTAGACATTGCATTATTTCATTACTTTATCTGTTCCTAGTGTAGCTTCTGAAGTCCAGTATTTGTGATAATTCGTATTATTAATCTGCTTTTCTTTCATTTTGATAACATATAATGAGAAATTTATTTTTCACACTTCTCATTGTGGTTCTAAAATTATACAAATGAGTTTCCAGTATCTTATATGGAAATTAAATACATCCAGCTTTGTATACATTTGTGGCCTCTGGTATTAACATTTTAAAAATGTGAAAATTTAATGAAGTAAAGCATTGGCTCCTCAAGAAGAGTTTTATATTTACCTTGCTTATGCCTACACCACTGATAGCTCATCTCTTCTAAAAGTGTAGATTGCATTTCACATGAAAAAAATTACTGCCTAGTAAGTAGTGGAAACTAATCAAAGTACAGTTACAGGAAGCAGTATGGCAATAAATTAAAATGTCAAGCTTTTAAGTTGTTTTGTTAAAAGCCTTAAAATCATCTGCAATTTTTGAAATTGACAGTGTCACTTTAGCACCCACTTTTAAAGATCATTTTGAAGCATGAGTTATTTGTCAGGTGTGATTTATTTAAGACAATAAACTTAGATTATTGAGTTGAACAAATAACTGTTTGGATGCCTGCCAAGCATTTAGAGCAGATGACTGAATGTAATGAGACTGGATCACTCAGAGGGATGAATAATCAAAAGCTGTGGGATGAAATTAACTTTGTTCAAAAAGATACATCTTTTCCTTCTCTCCTTAGTGAACACTGAGCAATGGGGGAGTGAAAAGCATCATGGGAAATGCTGTCCTCTCATTCCGAAACAACAGCAGCAAATATACCATATACTTGCATAATGCACTCCAGCTCACATGTGTTATTTTACATCCCATTAGAAATACTTCAAAGTAGTTATAATTGCAGCATTGCAGATGAGAAGACTAAGAATCCAGCAGGTTAATCGATTTGCTCAGGTTACATAGACAGTGAAGGACAGGGCTAGAATCTGAACCTAAGTTCTCCCCCACCCCCCAGTTTTTTAAATTGAAGTGTAGTCAGTTTACAATGTTGTGTCAGTTTTTGGTGTACAGCATAATGTTTCAGTCATGCATGAACATACATATATTCCTTTTCGCATTCTTTTTCATTATAGGTTACTATAAGATACTGACTATAGTTCCCTGTGCTATACAATATAAGCTTATTGTTAATCGATTTACTATCTGAAAATCTTCCTATGTCTGTGAGTCTGTTTGTAAATAAGCTCATTTGTGTCTTCTTTTTTTTATATTCCACATATAAGTGATATATGCTGTTTTTCTTTCTCTTTCTGGCTTACTCACTTAGTATGACGATCTCCAGGCCCATCCATGTTGCTACAAATGGCATTATTTCATTCTTTTTTTATGGCTGAGTAGTATTCCATTGTATACATATACTACAACTTCTTTATTCCGTCATCTGTCAGTGGACATTTAGGTTGCTTCCATGTCTTGGCTATTGTAAATAGTGCTGCTCTGAACATTGGGGTGCATGTACCTTTTCCAATTAGAGCTTCCTCTGGATATATGCCAAGGAGTGGGGTTGCTGGATCATTTGGTAAATCTATTTTTAGTTTTTTGAGGAATCTCCATACTGTTTTCCATTATGGCTGCACCAAACTACATTCCCACCAACAGTGTAGGAGGGTTCCCTTTTCTCCACAGCCTCTCCAGCATTTATTGTTTGTGGACTTTTAACATGATGGCCATTCTGGTGTGAGATGAGACCTCATTGTAGTTATGATTTGCATTTCTCTGATAATTAGTGATACTGAGCATTTTCTCATGTGCCTATTGGCCGTTTGTATGTCTTCATTGGGGAATTGCTTGTTCAGGTCTGCCCATTTTTGGATTGGGTTGTTTGTGTTTTTGTTATGAATGAGCTGTTTGTATATTCTGGAGATTAAGCCCTTGTCAGTCCCATCATTTGCAAATATTTCCTCCCTTCCGTAGGTGTCTTTTTTTGTCTGTCTGTTTATGGTTTCCTTTGCTGTGCAAAAGCTTAGAAGTTTAATTAAGTCCCATTTGTTTATTTTTGCTTTCATTTCTATTGCCTGGGTAGACTGCCCCAGGAGAGCATTGCTAAGATTTATGTCAGAAGATGTTTTGCCTGTGTTTTCTTCTAGGAGGTTTATAGTGTCTTATATTTAAATCTTTAAGCCATTTTGAGGTTAATTTTTTTTAACCTAAGTTCTAGGTCCAGATGAGCCAAAAGGGGTTAGAGGAAAAGCAAAAATGTGGAAAAACCATATCTAGTTTAATCTTGATTCTGACACTGATGAGATTCCCTTGGCTAAGCTACTAAATGTTTCATTTCTGACTTAAGTTCCCTCACTTATAAGTTCTGAATGATAGTGTCTACTTTCCTGGACCACCTGGGACATTACATGAGATGGAGTTTTAGAATAGTGATTGGTTTTGGAAGATTATTACCTATTTTCTACTCCTAGTTCCAATACTTAGTAAGTGTCTGATCCTGAGAAAATTCTGTAACCTGTTTGTATCTTATTTTCATCATCTTTAAAATACTTTTATAGGATTGTGGGAATGATTAGAAGAGCTGATGGATGGGGAGTACTGACCATGAGGGCTGGCACACAATAAAGCTCTCATTATCATTAACATGAGTCACTTGGGAGCTCAGAACACCCATTGCCTCCACAACTAGAAAATGTGGCTCTAGTTTCCTAGTTTCATGGCCTGTGGAAGCCCAAAGTCCCCCCTGCTCTTCCTTTCAAGACTTCGGCTAATCTCTGAAGATCCTCAAGCTCTCAAGATTCTTTAGTCATCCTTCTGTTTCTTTTGCAATAGTGGCCACTATTCTGTGTCACAGAGATCCAGGGTGGCATTCCACCCTTGTTTCTTCTGAGTTTCACAAATACCCAATCACACAAATCTTGTTGATAATCCTGGGAGTTAAGAAAAAGAATCATACTGCACATCACAAAGTTTGTTTCCTGCATCTTCTCCCCCTTCTCTTCTCCTTGCTCTAGCCTGCCTAAATGACTCCTCACAAATCAAATTCTTCTCCGCCTTTTACGTAGAACAGTTATACTTATTTCAGAGGTACCTTCAGTCCTGCTTCCCCAAACCCATCCACTTGTCCATGAAATAAAGGGCCATGCAGCTTTGTGACTGGCCCTGAAATGTGAACCAATTGCTAGTTTTCATGACTGGTGTGAAAAGACCTATGAAGACATTGTTCTCCTGTGCAAAATAGATATTTTGGATAAATTAAAGATAAAATGCTAATTTGCCAGTGGCTAAGATGGGGATAGGAAGGGGTTCACGCAAATACTAGATATTGATGTAAGAAAAACAAGATGGGGAAATAGTTTCATTGTGTCTGTTTCAGGGACAGGCCTGGTGAAGGGCAGTGAGAAGTATTTCACTGGGGATTTGCAGGGGTCTCTGATGATGTCCCCCTGTATGTGAGTCTAGGCAGGGGCCCCTCAACTTCATTTTGCTCTAGGCCTGGCAGATTGCGTAGCAAGTCTTGAATGAAGGCTTACTATGCTTGGGCTTTGTTCAGTAGTATTCATAACAAAATTTTAAACTAAAAATCCTTCTTAATTCTTAGGAGTTGGTTTTTTTTGTGATGTGAGTGGATTACAGGAAGAGGCCATGGTTATTGCTGGAATTTAGCTCTTCCTTGCTGTTGGGACAAAGTGCCTTAATAATTAACATTTCCTTTAGCTAGATTCCTGGAGATATTTGGCCAGGAACTGTATTTTTTTCTTTTCTAACCGCCTCATTGGGTTTACAAGATAGTAAACTTGTAAACATCACAATTTTGGCTGTCGCTAAGAAGCCAGAAGGGTGTGTGTTTGCTGTGTGTGGAACAGAAGAGTAGGATTTAAGACATAATGCCTGACCTAGAGGGGAGTACAAAATATGTGTTACAGTTTTTAGGCAGCAGATGGGCAAGTGGAGTTTATCGTATTATGGAAACATATTGTACTCTTTGTAAAAACAAAAACAAAAACAAAAACCAACCTAATAATTGGAATAAAATTCCTTATAATTTGGGGTTGATTGTTATGATATATATTTTGGTTTTGAACTAATAAATTATACAGTTCTGAAATTGCTTAGTTTAATTGCCCACTTTTTAGGAAAACAAGATTGTACAGCATGAACACTTGTCTTAATAGACCTGGAACTAGCAGACTCCCACACCGCAAAATCTGCCCCCACGGGCGGTTGTATTTGAGAAGGAAGTTAGTTTGTTAGTTTGAACACTGTTGAGCACTGCCCAAATGACAAATGTGTTTATAGGTGGGGTAGAGAATTCAGTAAAAACAAACAATGAGGATAATCTGTACAATGTGGTGTATTTAAAAAATATGCTTCTGATATAATTTTTTTTTTCTGAGGAAATAATTATTCGTATAACAAGCCACAGCTGCTTAAAAATAAACTTGGAATTTTAGAGTTATTAATTGAAATACTATTGCCATCAACATTGTATTTTAGAGATTTTATAAACAGCACTGGATTAGTGAGTGAGATATCACTGATGCCATTACAAGTATAATGTTTACTCACGGGAACACAGATTGCTTTTTTTTCTTGTTGTTGTTCCTTGAGCATGAGTCTATATGCACCTCTCATCAGAGGTAACTGAAGTGAATCTTACTCTTCTTCGTGAGCTCAGAGTTAGCAGAACATCAGTACTTGAGAAAGGTAACTGCCACTATACGCGTATACTGTGTTATTCATGTCTTTTGTTCCTGTATTTTGATGCTTTGACATATTGGAGCCTTGCTGACTCTGAAGAAGACTGCGCCTCTCAGGGTTGGTTAATTCCTAGAGATAGCAAACAAC
The DNA here is from genome assembly GCF_036321535.1 of Camelus dromedarius. NCBI lineage: Eukaryota > Metazoa > Chordata > Mammalia > Artiodactyla > Camelidae > Camelus > Camelus dromedarius. The sequence continues at coordinate 45,934,018 of NC_087445.1, read as the reverse complement.
TGTGTCTTTTATATGCAAACCAACTAATCTAGAGCCCGTACCCCAACCACCCCCAGTTTATCTGGGCAAAGTTAGCACTCTATTGACTTTCTCCTGCCAACAAATAAATCTTCCTTTAATTGGATAATCATTAATTCCAAGAAATTTTTTTCTAAAATCATAGCATTTGCAAAATACTCTAGCAGAGCTACTGCAGAAATCTCATAAATTTGATTGCTCCTAAGTCCTCTTTTCATATATTTGTAGCTGAAAAAACTTTTATTTATGGGTCAGAAGCTCTGTTGTAGTTACTCTACACAGAATCACATGCCCTGAATAGACTGTATAAAGCATGCTGAAGTCCTTGTGGTTGATGTGAGCAACCTCACTAATTTGGACTGGATAATTCAGAGAATATATTAATTTGAACCTTGTCAAATGAAGTAAATCCCACCTGTCTGGGGAATAGGAGAAAGAAAATATTTGAAAAGACAATTCAGAGTGTATAAAACTTGTGGAAAATGTCTTATTTAATAAACAAATAGTTTTCATTCATTTCATTTAATTCCGAAATTTAACATTTAATTCAAATAATTTTTACCTATTAATCAAAAGAGTTTCTTCAACACTGTGGTCATTATTAAAAGCATTCCTGCATCCTCTTTACAGTAACAGTGCTGGTGTGATACAATGAGAATCTTTCAGTCTTTGGACTCAGATGCATCAGCTCGAGTCGTGGGTGATGTAGGGCAATGCACGAAACTAGTCCTGGTTCTGAGTATTCATATGAAAACAGGCGGAAGGAGGGCAGCATCAGGCATTCGTGAGAAGCAAGTGAGCTAATTGTGTGAACGTTCCTTGGAACATGGTTGGAATGGAACAAATATTTATTGAATTAATTATTTAAGGGGTAAATTAAATTAAAATTTAACTTTCTTAATTTAGATATTAACTCCCATCCTATTTTTAATTAGCATGGTTTTATGTACGTGGGTCATACTAATAATTCCAGCTCAGGCTATCATCTAAATGAAAGGATGGCCAACTTTTTCTGTAAAGGGCTCCGTAGTAAATATTTTAGGCTCTGTGTGTTACGTGTGGTCCGTGTCTCACAGTCTTCTGTTTTGTTTTCCATAACTGTTTAAAAAGGTAAAAACCTCTCGTAGCTGTTGGGCTATACAGAAAGAGGCAAGACCAGATTTGGCCAGTGACTGAAGTTTTGCTCATTCCTGATCTAAACTTTCTGCATTTAATCTGTTTTATTTGTGCTCTTTTAATACAAATTACTAATGTGCTTACAAGATTTAGAAGGCTAAAAAAACCCAAGCTTAGATTTCTTGAATAAAATTCAGATGAAGATGTTAGAGAAAGTAAACTTTGCTTCAGGAATATTTCATTGATTTCCAGAAAAGTACAAAGAGCATAACACAGACAGTAATTTTTCCTTCTGTCTGTGAAACAAATGAAAGACCTTTCTGAGCCTGTGTACATGTAGGGGAACAAGGAAGTTTGTATTTTGTTTGATTAGAAAATGTGAATTCTTCAAAGGTGCTTCTGTTAGTCTCATAGGTATACACATTGATTAAGATTTCTTATTAACATACAGTCATCTCCAAATGTTTCCACTTAATTGCTTTTTATTTCAGTTAAGTACCAATGTTCTTTATTCTCACACGTAGTTTAATTAGCATGGAAGGTCACTGAGAGGTGTTAAGGCACAAACTTGCCCAGAGGAAGAAGTTGATGCCTGGCTGGCTCCTAATTATAGAGCATCCTCGAACAGCAGAGGGAAAGGGAGCTTAGAGGGGAGAATAATGAAAGAACTAAAAATGAAGCAGGAGCCTTCCCTGTGCAAATGATCACCTAGTCTTATTTTAAGGTCACAGGTGCATATCGTTATCAGTAGGACATAAAATACAATGTACAGTAGTTTATAGATTATTTATCAACATTCACTGAACACCTACTGTGTCCAAATACTGTGTTCAGTGCTTGTAAGGGAATCCTAAAGTGTTGAGTAAAATGCTGTTGAGAAAGATGTAATTGGTAATGATTAAATGTCACAATCATATGTGACAGGTGAGAGTATATTATTCCTTATTATTTATTAAATAAACTTTCATTAATAATATTAAGAAATTACTTTTGATTTTTACAGAATTATTGCCAAATTATACCAGAATCTATTTGGCCAGACAGTCCATAGTGTTAACCATATATAGCTGTCACTAGAAGTGTTTTTTACAGCTAATAACAATGTATCTATATATAGATGGGGTCTGTCTTAAAACTATTAAATTCCAATAATAAATCAAAGGAGGTAGCTATAAGTGCCACAAAATTATTTTTAATGTTATCAAATAATTCTCTGTGTAATTAAACAAGAGGTATATTAACAGCATTAAAATAAATGAAAGTGTTATACATTGAGTTCTATCTCCAACTTTTCAAAGTAAAACCTAAGGGATAAATCCAGGTATCCCTGTATTTTATATTAGTGCACTTGAAGATGATAATTCCACTATAAGCAACTGTGCCTTCAGCTAGCAGGGGTGATAACAGCATACAACTTTGTAGAATACTTTTAATGTTCCAGGCTTGGTTCCAAGAGCATGATAAGCATTATTCTGTTTAATGCTATCCCAATTCTGAGAGGAAAATATGTCCTATTATTGTCCCCATTTTCCAGATAAGGAAACTGAGGCCAAAAAAAAGGTAATTGCCTGAGTCATACGCTTAGAAATTGAAGAGTTGGGAATTAAACTCTGTATGAGTCTAGCATCTTTCACTAGTAATTCAGCCTCAGTGTTGGCATCTACACATCATAAAAGGTGGAGATTGGCTAACAGTCACTCGAAAGCATGAGTGAGTAAACAGCATTGTGTGTTCATTTTGTTCATTTAATAAGGAGGATTTCTTTGGTGAGAAAAGTTTAGCTGGTATCTCTGCTCATCTCTCTGGGCGTCAGTTCCTTCATATATGAAAAGAGGGGATTTGGGCTGGATGCAGTTCCTTTTTTTTTTCTTTTTTTTTTTGGTAAGTATTTTTTAAAGTTGTAAAATCATGAGTTTCTTATAAATATAAATTGAATACATGTCAAAGAGTTTATTTAACTCATTAAGTAATGAGAAAACCAGTTATATGTTATAACTGGTTCAATAAATTATAAATACCATACTTTTATAGCTGAATCAGAAATGCAGAAATTAATTTATAAATAGATGCAAAACTGGCCTTTTTGGGAGAATAGGTCAGTTGTCCCTCCACTGGATAGAATATGCATGTCTGTGGAAAAATTTGCATGACTATCAGTTATCTATAATTTAGGGAGTTGTAAAGTAGCTCTAAGATAAGGAAAGGCCCAGAGTCCGCATAGAATAGATAACTCAGAGGCTGAGTTCCACAGTGCCTTGTGTTTCACTGCAGATGCCCAGTCATCTTTTGGTCTAATTTCAAGTCTTTCACAATTCTCCCCCACACCTCAAACCAAGCCCTGTGGGAAGTCCAACATATGAAACAGGTGCAGTTTGGCTGCTTTGATGGGAGCAGTGAGAGAGCAGAAAGCTCCTGTCAATCTGCCTCAATCACCCACCAAAAATTACAAAAAGTTCCCCCTAACAGTTGCCCTTGAGGCAGCTGCTGGGACTGTGATGGCTGTATGGTCTCTCATTGTTTCCAAAGCTAATATTCTGTGTTTTCCTGATTCTTCCCTTTGGAGGCAAAAGGCTGAGTTGTCAGAGATAAATGTTTTTTTGTCATCTCACAGTGGTGCTTCATTAGGTCCCGATGAAACCAGGAGCATCTTTCTGGGTCAGGAGCCTGGGATTCCTTCTGATCAATCTTCAGAGACACTCCTAGGCTCATAAGAAATGGGCAGAAATTGCTATGCCCAGCACAAAGCCTTCTTTTTGAGGGCTGTGCCTGTTAAACCCCAGGATTATTTTTTCAGCGAGGTCCTGGAAGGTCTTTCTTCCATCCAAGGGGCCTCTGACCATAAAGCATTCATCACATAATTAGATAATGTGTGGACATTCAATGGATAATTCATTAACATAATTCCCAGGTGTGGACAAAAGAAGGGGCTGATCTGGCAAGGTTTGTTTAATTAGACTGGAAAAATTCATAGTGAGTTATAACTAATTTGTAGGAAACTCTGTGAGATCAAGGCTAGGTTTAGTGTTGACATAAATTTAAATGAGCATCTACATCATTTTCTCTCTGGTCATCATTATTGGGAATATACAGAGGTGTAGATAAAGGTTACCAAATTAGTTGGTATTTTCTTTTACTATTTCAGCTCTTTATCAATGCTATTCACAATATCCCCAGGAAGAAATTTCCTTATAGATTGATTTGGGGGTGTGGTGGGGGTTAAACAATTTATAAGCATGCCACATCTCTTCCAAATTTCCTGCAGTTTGCAACTCTCTTCTGACCACTTTTCTTTTTCACCAACCAAACCAACTTTCTTCCTGTCTTGGTTCTACCTATTCTATTAAGTACTTAAATTTCATAAAATGTATTTATTGAGTGAGAAACATAACAATAGCTGACATTTTTTATAAGAAAAATCAACTGTATCAGTTCAACAACAAATCGTTTATTTTCTTCTTTTTTTCTTATTCTTTACTATTCCTTGTCAGTAAGCCCATCTGTTTTGAAGATGCAGCTGTAGTGCAGTTGTCACTTTATTGGGATTTTTTTCTCATAAAATATCATAAACATTTTCTAGGTTGCTATATAATATTTATAATTATCTTTGTTCTTATTTTTATTTACATGAATGATTTGTATTATAGCAGACACAGACATAGATACATGGTAAACTTGAAAAAAAAAAATCCAGAAAAGTACAAAGGAGAAAGTGAAAATCATCTGAAATTTCACCAACCAAAGATAATAATTACTACTTTAACATTCTTTCATTCATCTTTTTACACATACATACACATATTTAATTTTACAGAAATGGGTTCATAGATACATGCAGATATATAACCAACTTCTTTTTCTCAATAGTATGTTTGGGGCCTTTTTTTTCCTATGTAAACGAATATAGATGTGCATCATCACTTTAGGTGCCTGAAGAATACTGCATTGTAGGTGTTTGCTACCAGCTTTTTAACCAGGCTTCTCTTGCTGTACAGATGGAATGGTTCCAGATTTCTGCCAGTGTAAATAAGGCTTCTGCACACTTCTGGGACTTCTCCTTGCTGTCAGTTTTGAAGTACTATGATTATTACATCTAATGGAAGGCTCTCTTAAACTTTAAAACATAGTTTAAAAACTGTCCTTTTCAAAATTTTAACATCTTACACTCCTATCACCAGTGTGACTTATCTTTTTCACTGCACCCTGCCCCTATCCTGAATTTCAGTCATTTGTTTAATACTCTAATGTTGTGGGGGAATCTGAGAATAATACCTCAGCATTTTAAAATTTGCATTTCCATGGTGACCTGGGTGTTTGATTATCTTTATATATATATTTGTTGTCATTTGTGTATCTTCTTTTATGACTTGGCTATTCATATCCTTTGTCTGGAATTTCTACTGAAGTGATTGTCTTTTTTCTGTTTTCCCTTTTGTTTTTCTGACAATATGTCAACTTTCTCGTATATATTAAAAAAGCATCCTCATTTTTACTTTTGACTTAATTTTTATATACTAAAACGTGTTTATGGAGGTTATTTTTTGGTTGTTATTTTTGCTGATGTTCATGTATTTTAAATTTACACAGATTTATCAGTGTTTTCCTTTACTGTTTTGAGTGTTAGTGTCACAGGTGGAAAGACCTCTCACTAGATGATAAAAATATCTAATTTATTCTTCTAATGACTATGGTGTTTTATTATTTTTTAATATTCAAATTGACATATCTAGTACTTATTTTGGTGTACAGAGAACGTGAAAATCCAAGAATTTTGTTTACCTCTATAGAACACTGGAAAAATAAAGACAGGTGGACAGTCAGGTATTATTTGGACAGAAAAATATAAGTAAATTACAGATGATGTCAGATTTGAATAGAATATGCCAGAGGAAACTGATGACCAACATCATTACTGAGATTGTGGGCATAATTTTACTTGGCAATGGGGACTCAGTATATAATATTTATTATATTAGGTATGTGTGCGCTTATGAGTAAAGGAATAGTTGGAGAGAAAAAAATCAGATTTAGACATCATACAATGTTAATGAGATTAATGAAATATAGAGCATGTTTTCTATAGATTGTAACTATTTCAGCAGTATAGAGAAGTGAGCAACCACAGACAGAAGGATTCAGATTTAAATGGGTGAAATATAAGTTTGTAAGTTTCATAGAGGATTGTGCTAAGTGAAGTATAAATTCCATCTTCATTCAAAATATATGAACTGTGAGGCCGGTAAGAAAGGATTGGCCTTATGGGTAGGACTCTGAGGAATTAGAAATGTTAACAGACAATAAGTTAGTAGAATGCCTCAGGCAATTACAATTAACTAGAAAACAGGGTGGAGATAGACTTCACTGAGGATGGGACCGAGGGATTATAAAATCATAAAGGCACATTGTGTTAGTGGACCCAACTGCTAGATGGCTCTATCAGGGGCAAGTCTACTGAGAAAAATAGAGAAAGTGCCTCCATCTCAAAGTCTAAGACTCTGGTTAGCACTACAGGGAGACAGGAATGAACACAGGTAATTAGAAATGAGACCTTTAGTTCATACTAAATTTTCATTTATTTTCACATCCATTCTCGTTCATTGATCTGTCTGCCTATTCCTCCACTCTCAATTGTTGTAACTTATATTTTAATATCTATAATAGCAGAAATTTGCTCTTTATCTTTTTCAGTTTTCCTAAGTGGTTTTTATACTAATTATTACGTTTGAATTTTTGAATCAGTTTGTCAAGTATTCTATCCTCCTTCAAGTATCTGTCACTACTACTTGCCACCTAAGTTTTACTCGTAATCGGGTATATTAAACTATGGTAGCAGACAACTTCTGAATCTCAGCAGGTTAACACAACAAAAGTTTTTTTCTTACTCAGAGTTTACGTACCACATAGGTTGGTGTGAATGGGGCAGGGGAACAGATGTGCTCTGCAGAGTTTCTCAAGTGCTCAGGCTGACTGAAGTGCCCACACTTTATGGCTACACTTCCTAGAACATGTGGTCTCCTCAGCTCCCAGGCATCAGAGTAGGGAGAAGGAGCTGAAGAATTGTGCATGTGTTGAAGAGGTACATGTTTCCTCCTCTCACAACTCATTATCTAGAATGATGCGTCCAACAGAACTTTCTACTATAATGGAAGTGTTCTATCATCTGCACTGTCCAATACAGCAGCCATCAGCCATGTGCAGCTAATAAAATGTGAACACTTGAAATGTGGCTAATATGACTGAGGAATTGAATTTTAAGTTTTGGGAAAAAACTAACTCAGTATTCAATTAAGCCACATGTGGCTAGTAGCTGTGGTATGGGACAGCACAGGTCTAGTACTAGTCACCTAGTCTTGCCTGAATGCAGGGGAGCTGGGTGTCTAAGGGAGTAAATGAAATATTCTGTAAGCAGTATTTATCTCTGCCTTCATTCCTTAAGCAAAACACTAACCCCACCCCCTACATTCCCACTGGGAATTCCATTGTGATTGCAGCAAAAGCATATATTAATCTTTTCAATATAGAGTATTTCTTTTCAAGAACAAGGTAAAGCTTTCCATTAATCTTGGCATTCTTTTGTTTCTAAGCCATGTTTCTTGATTTTTTTTTCCGTATAAATCCTATATATTTCTTTTAGAGCTGAATTTTGATCTAGATAAACCCACATTGGAATTTTAGCTCTGTACTTAATCTTAAACTAATGTAACCTCTATGTACCTTTTTAAAGTGTTAGTTACCTCCTCTAGAAAATTAGGAGAATAATAGTACCTATTTACCCAGTGCTATTGAGTATCAATGCTGCTAATATTAATGTTACTCTTATAACTTCTATTATGACTATTATCTCATTATTACTATTCCTTTCATGATAATTTTTATTATTATTAGGTAATAATCACTTTATGTGAATAATATTGCATAGTTTACACAAGAACCAAATGAGGTTAATACATTAAAATCTTACAAGAATGAGGTAAGCACAGTGACTGGTCCATGTTAAAAAGTGCAGTACATTTTGGCTTTTATTACTGTTGCTACTGTCAGTGTCGTCGTTGTCATCATTGTCATCATTGTCATCATCAATTGTGGTTGCCTTCTTAATATCCCTTACATCCTACCCAATTAAGAATGAGCAGGTTTGGGTGGGATTGCCCCCATCCCCAAACCCAGAGGTGGATAATTCTACCTATTGCTACAACGACAGGTTCAGGATGGCCACATAATCCAGGCCAAACCCAATTAATACATGAAATGTCCTTAGTCACAATGACTTGTTGATAGGTTCATGGCCTAAGGTGATCTAATTAAAAAGAAGCCCAGAACTTTAGTTTAGTGGTTGGAGGAAGGGTGATCTTTCCTATAGGACATAAAAGAAAACAAAAGACCAACAGATAGAAACAAGCTATTTGTTAACACTGTGCCACTATATTGAACATCATTTGAAGTCTGCTTTACCTTTGTACATTCTGGATACATGAGTCAACAAATTCTTTTTATTGTTTAAAGTTCTTTTTTCTTTCACCTACTATTAAATTCTGATTGAAATAATGATCATTCCCCTCAGAATTCCTTAAATATACTAATTGGGTATATTCAGTGCATTGCGGAGTTATATACAATGATTCTATAATCTCTTTGTAATTGAACATCTTATCAAATTCTTTCTGTTTGTGTTACTTTTTTGGATGCTTCTTTTGGGGTTTTCTAGGCATATAATAATGTAATTTGGGAATAATACAAAATTTGTGGTCTCTTTTCCAAAATTAAATAACATTTTCTTTTTCTTATCTAATTGCATTGGCTAGAAATGCCATAAAAATGTGAAATAATAGTAGCAAATATTATTCCCTTATTTTTGCTTTTAGTAAACTTTTTTCAAGGTATATCAACTTAAAGAAATATTCTTAGCTTCCTATTTTGTTAGAATTTATAATAGCAGGGCCAGAAAAAATATAATTTCTTCAAAGATGACTAACCAGAAAATAATAACAAAGAAACATAAAATTTCCTACAGCTAAAAGACAGCAGAATGAGATGTAAAGGGAACTGAAAAGAGGGGGAGAAATAAAGAAAATTGTTGCATTGCAGAACTTCTTCAAAGTGAATTAGAAGCAATACAGGATTGCTAAAAGATAATCTGAGACATACTGAAAATTTTAAGGAGTCATTTGAGCATTTTTCAGTTTGAATTGGGCAGTGCCAAACTGGAAGTGGTTAGGAGCACTTCACTGACAGGAGATCCAGGAGGGACTTTGATAGAGAAGAGGCAGAAGCAAAGCAAAGCAAAGCGAAGCAACTACTGATTGGCTACAGCTTAAAGCCTAGGCGGCTGTTTGTGATTAGCTGTCCTTAGGTTTCAATTTTGTAACCTTGAGGCCTTTACAGGCTTAGAATTTTGGTTTGCTTATGTAGGCATCATGGCATTAAAGCTACCTCTATTTAATGACCTCCTTGTTTTAAATTAAATTAAAATTAAACAGGATCTCTATATGGCAGAAATGTAAATCAGCAAAGTGGGGACACACAACAGAATCTGAAAGAATCTGAAAGAAAAGCAGGAAGAAGATAAAAGAAATACAAGAAATTTTGGAGGAAATTATAGATTATAACAAACAAAATGTAAAAATCTAACGTGTATTTGGTGTGTCTGCAAAAGAAAACAAAGACCAATTATGGACCCAAAATAATTTCAAAAATATAAGAGAAAAAGGATTGCTTTAATGATGGGGAATGACTCTTCAGATAAAAATGCTTATAAGACATAAGAAATAATGATAATATAGTTATATAAAAAAATAAAACCTGTGGAACGAGATGTTGAAGTTTTATTTAACAGAAAAAATATTCTGTCATTCTGATTGGCTTTGTTCCACTACTCCTGAATTGGTTGGCAATTCTGGTAATGATTTGAGTTAGAATGAGTCCCCAAAGCCTTTGAGCTTTTCATTTTGTGCTTGAGCTTTTCAGTCACCTCTGGTATGCAGCTGCAAATTACATTCTTTTCCAGACTCCGCCCTTCAGCTAAAAACCCAATTGTGAGGAATAAAATAGGGCATAGTGTCTGCTGTGGGTTTTTTTCTCCTTCCCTCTCTTAACTGCCAATTGAGACAAGGGCTGGCGGAAACTCTAAGTTGGTTTTTCTCCATCTGGTATGCAGCCTCTATGCAGTAATAGGCTCAGCCCCCATCCCACCCCCAGTTGAATCTCTGCCCTGGAGTCTGAAGGCAAACAGGTAAATGTGAAACACATAAAGGGCTTCCTTCCTCATTTGTGCCTTGCTCCACTGCACTATGTAACAAAGCGGGAAAGGTCTGTGATGGTTCTGGAGTTCCTTCACCATTTGGTCCAATTTGTATTGAAATAAGCTAATGTTCTCTAAAGTTGTGCAGGAGGATGGGGTCATTATGAGTTTCTGCATGAATGAAGTTTGTTTCTGCCTTTTCTCTATGCCCCACTTTCTCACTTGTTATCCTATAGGACATGAGAGGATATTTTAAAAATATGTATTTATATTTATAAATATTTTCCTTTTGTCTTATTCCTTAATCCTATCACAAATTATATCTTTTTTATTCCCCCCACCTTGGTCCAGTACCTAATCTAGACCCTCTACAGAAGAATGCTCAGGGTGCTCTTCCCTCTGATACACTTCCCGCTGTGTTTCTGTAGTCCTATGCTCTGTACAGAGAATGGTGAATAAAGTGCTCTGTGTTCCCATTTGATTTGAAGATGTCTACAACATTTCAAAGCATACATCAAGAGCCCTAGCACAGTGCATCAGGCAGGAAAACAGAGTCTATACCAGGTGGTTTATTAGATGGACTTTACCACAGGGAACTTTTAACAGAAGTCTTTGAATTGATGGCAGAGCCAACAGGCGGGAACGGCAACTGCAGGGAATTGCTCTCACTGCTAGAGATGGGAAGACAGAGATGGTGGCAGTGGTGTTATCAGAATCCGGGAGCCGGCAAAGCTCACGTGTGGAGAGCTGGAAACGCATGTGTACAGCTCAGGAGAAGCAGGGACCATGAAGGAGACACAGCCACCTCTGGATACAGTGCCCAAAGCAGAGTGAGAGAGAAACACCCTGGCATTTTTCTTCCTCTCTTGTATATACCTCCCTCTGTTGTCTCCCATTGGCTGGACCCAACTGAAAATGTAATTTTGAGCTATTAGCCCCCTAGAGTTCAGACCAGAGCAGGGAAAGACAGAGAATGGATCTGAGGGAAAAGAGAGGCAAATGTGACACATAAAAAGGACTCTGTGCAAACACAAAAGGCTCACAAAAATTTGAGGAAAATTAAAAACGAAAGAGCCAGTCTTGCTTAGATCAAGGGACTTGAGTGCTATGCTATGGGAACTACAGGACATGAAAGAAGATGATGCTTCTTTCATGAAGCTACCCCACCTTCTCTTTGAAGCTTGAAATCCCTTTCATAGGAAATGAAACTTTGGTTCCTCAGATACTAAGCAAAGTACCACATACTCTCTCCTGGAGCGAGAACTCCTCTATCTTTTCCATTCTTTCTGTTCCTTTCTGCCTAGAAAAACTGGTGCCTATTTTTCAACAGACACTGCTCTAAGCTCCAGAGATTGAAAAAAATTTGAACAATGTGCTGTGAGACCAAAGAGGAAGGGATGTTCCATATAGTGAATGGTGTTCTGTACAATGAAGGGTTAACTCTATATAGTGATAACTGATGCAGGGGCGTTTTAGTTGAGTCTTGAAGAACAAATTGGAATTAATCAGTTGAAGTAGGGAAGAAAAGATAATAGGATGTAGAAAGACTGATGTATCATCAGAGCATGGTGAGGAATTCTGGGGGCCTACTGCGTATAAAGGAGAGGAACAAAATCTAAACCTCATTAATGCAGCACTGGCCTTCCATGACCTATTCTACACAGCGCCACACGTATACTCACGGTATGCATTATTTTTCAGTTCCAGTACATTTGCCAAAGGAGCCTACACACACCTTGGTGCACAGGGCCTCTGACATCTGTTTCTAAGTGACCAGTGAATGTGTTGTGAAATAAATCCCTCTGCAGCAGTTTGTCATTGATGGGCAGCATGTTTTCCACGGCGAGGGCACAGGGAACTGGCAGAGGGTAGGAAGGGAGATTATGAAACAGGGAAAGGGACGCAGGACAGGGAAGCTGACAGCACTGATACTTCACAGTTCAATGTGTGACCGTAGAACAACCCTGTGATCAGACCAAAGATGGCGTGCACCGGAAGCAGCGGGGCGTCAGGCTGTGAACTTCCGCTTGGTTGTACACCCTCTGATGACCCTTTCAGGGTTCTGTCTGAGTCTGTGAGGGCTGGCCTAGGGAAGAGCGTCTGCCTGCAAAGATGGTGTGATATTTTGGATCTTTCCATACTGGGGAATGTAACTAGGTGGGCATATATGTAACAAAATAGGGTGAATAAAAATATTCTGGGTTTCCTCCTACTCCCCCAAGTGCCTCTTCTTGGGTTTCATCGTCGCACCATTCCATTTTCCTCCAGCCCTCCTAAATGTGGGTACATGACAAGGAAGCAAATCAGGGTAGTACTTTTGGCACAGTGAAGAGAACAGGCTGAATTTTAGGGCGAATTTTCTTAATCCAAGCAGATTTTCTCCTGGGATACTAGGGTTCAGAAACTTTAGGCTGTGGGGTGGCTTGAGGTCTGTAATGCTTTTGTGCCCATATATAGTCCTGCATCCGGAGATCAGCATCTCTCACTGATAATATTAAACCGATGTAATGAATAGAGCACCTCAGGGTACCTCAGGGTACATATTTTGTACTGTTTATCAAAAGCTTTAATATCTTTTTATATTAACTAGACATTAGCTGAAAAATTTTTGTACATATTATTATAAGAAAATGACTTACTGCCACCCCATGCATTTCCTGCTGATTTCTAGTGGCCTCTAACACTAAACAAAGATGCCTAAAGAACCCTGAGAAAAAGAAAATTCCAGACATGCATCAATAACCATTTCATGAATGAACCATTTCTTCCTCTCGTGTTATTATGTAGTTTCCCCACGTGTCCAAGAGGTTGAAATTTGTGTGAACCGTTTTTTCCCACATGAGGGCATCAGTGCTCTAAGCAGGTTTAGAATTCACCATCCTAAGTTTGACTTTAAGAGCTCTATTTTGAGAAAATGAAGACACTTTTGAGCCTCATACATCTTAGACTATATAAAATTAACATTTTGTGTATCTTCCTGGAAAAAGTCATTCATTCTTTGATCATTTAGCAGTGTAACTGTACCTTCTTACATGGGGTTGGGGGCAGAAAAGATGACACATCTGTGACATGGCCACTCCCTGTGCCAATGTATACCTTCACAGGCAACTAGGGTCAATTAGTTTCTATTATATTAAAATGACTTGTAGAATTTAGATGAGCAGTAATACTATAACACATGTTCATTTGCAATGAAAATTAATCCATTTAAAAACTCTCCGAATGTGTGTTCATATTCCACAGATTTATTTTCACAGCCTAGGATACTGTCATCACACATTACCCTTGGTTAATTCTAAATTTAACACTTTTAGTTGAGAGTAGTTCCAGGTAATAATATAGATAAAACTAATATAGATAGGTCCCAGGTATATTACTCTCAGTCTAGTTATTGGCATAAGGACTAAGAGTTTGTCAGTGAGAACTTTCAGTGGCTTGACTTTTCCTTACCAATTAATAAATTAATCATCTCCGCACTGAAGTCATTCAGAATAAGCCCTGACCTGCTTTTCTAGCCTTATCTCTGCTGACTCCCATCTCAAGTGGTGAGTAAGGTCCAAAAGAACTGATCATTCACACAGCTTTCAGCACAGGGCAAAGGTATCCCTAACTTGATTGCCTTTTCTCATTCTGTCCATTCTGCCTAAAATAGCATCCTTAGCCCCCATCTGAATCTGTAGAATCCTGGCTCCCTTTTGAGGTCCATGATGCAGCCCAGATCCTCTGATTGTCATTCTGACTTCACCTTACCCATCGCCCAGGGTGTGGTCTCTAATTGGAACACTGGGCATGTTGTGGCACACTGTCTTTGATTCATTGCCGTGAGTTGGCCCCATTTCATTATTCACAAATGTACCTGATGTCCCCCTAACGTCTTATTGCAGAATGATATTGGACCATCTTTTTGTTCCTTTAAGGCAAAAGTACTTAGCTTTTTACTCAAAAAGGTGGAACAACAAGTTCCCTTCTGGGATTTTTGTGAGGTCTTTCTCTTGTCTCTTCCATGATTCTGCCCCTTCCCGCACTGTCCAGTATTTTCTGTATGATGTGGCTTTGTAACTTTTTTTGTGGCTTAAACAACAGAAATGCATTTTCTCACAGTTCTGGAATATGAAGTCCAAAATCAAGGTGTCAGCAAGGCTGATTTCTTCTAAGGACTCTCTCCTTGGTTTGCAGACGTCCACCTTCTTGCTGTGTCCCCAGATGCTCCTCTCCGGGTCTATGTATGCACATGAACGTGTCCAAATTTCCTCTTCTTACAAAGACACAGTCACATTGGATTAGGACCCACCCATATGACTTCATTTTAACTTAATTACTTCTTTAAAGGCCCTATCTCCAGATACAGTCACAGTCTGAGGTACTAGGGATTAGCGCTTCAACATGTGGATTTGGGGAGGGGGGGCACTTTTCAGCTCGTAAAACCATGTCACTCAATTTTGTTTCCTTTTTGAATGTTTGAATGCCTCTTTTATGGAAGTTTTTCTCAAACTGAAATCCTAGTACATTAACCTGTGTCTCTCATGCTACCAGTTCCAAGAGGGCTTTAGGGAAGAACGAAAATGGTTTGCAAACAAAAATGAATAGAACACCATTCCTTTAAAAGGCTCTGTCCTTTCCAAGCTGCTCATTGGTGCCATCAGTGAGTGTGGACTTGAGTGGAGAGAGACTAGGTGAGAGACCACAGCCTGTGGCAGCCTATGGAGAAGGGGATGAAGTGTGACTTGGATCAGTGTCAGGGAAGGGGAGGAGCAATGTTACAGAGGGATGCTCGAGTTGGAATCCATACACCTTGATGAACAGTGGGGAAGAAAGGGAGGAGTTCCATCATGACGTAGTGTGTCACATGGTTCAGCAGATTTATAATTACAGATCTCAGAGAAAAATTATGCAGTATGTCCTCCATTCGACCCATCATGTCAGGAAATAGCCATTCTCCATGCCCCCTGGGAAGTTGTCAAAATCTATCTTCCAACTTTCATGAGCTTTGATAAATAAATGTATTTTTATCTGTAACATTGTCTCCTTGTCCTCCAGTGATCCTCATGGAATGTCTTTCCTGAAGAGATGGTGGTGGGGAAGATTTGACACAGGACACAGCAGGGCTCCGTATGGTTATCACTCTGGTGCTTTTCATTCTGTCGTGTAGATCCAGCCAATATAATTATCCTTCTGTGAAAGGACTTCCTTTAACATTTCTTGTAGCGCAAGTTTGCTAGTGATGGATTCATTTATACCTCTGCAATAGAACTGAAGGGTCCAACCAGCTTTTAACTGTTGACTTTATGGATTCCTCTGTGGGGATGAATTTGTTCACTTTTTGTACATCTGCAAAAATCTTTATTTCATGTTTGTTTTTTGAAATATATTTTGTCTGGGTATAGAAGTTAGAGTTGACGATCTTTCCAGTACTTTAAAATTTTTGCTTCACTGACTTCTAGCTTCTGTTGTTTCCAAATGGGGCTCTGTAAACTGTAACATCCTCTTTGAGAGTCAAAATTAGCAGATTTTGCTTTAAGTGAATGGTATAGCCTCAGCTTGCTCAGCCCTGGAGATGTGAGGTCCGTTCCCTCTAATTCCTTCTTGTAACATTTCTATCATGTGGCTGGAGTAGGGGTGTTAGAAATCGTACCTCTAGACTTTATTGCTATGAGAGAGTTTTGAACCTATGATTTTTCTCTTCTCTTTGCTGGTGTATGGTTTTCCTTTGTAATCTAGAAATTATGACAATTGTTTTTTACCAGAAGATAGTAAGAATAGTAAACAACGGTTTCCGGAGTCCCTCAAGTCCTTTACTACATACCCTTCTTAGAACTCTAATAATGACTCCTTCCCTTCGTAACTTTATAGTTCAGTCAGCAAATGATTATTGTGTACCTACTGGGTGCCAGGTCCCAAATGTTCTTGTCTGTAGGAAGCTTACATCACCAAAACTACTTTCGTGAAGTCTAAATTTAACCTTTGCCAGAATGTTCCTTTCTGGTAAAATATGTTATTCAGTCCTGGAAGAACAACTCTTTGAAATAGTGACTCTATTTGGAAAAAAAAACACACACAGAAATCACACATACATGTATGTGTGTATATGTATGCACAAACACATATACACAAAGTACATGTATGTGTATACACGTATACATATATAATATACACAATGCGTATATACACAAATGCATGTGCGTGTGTGTGTATACATATACATGTGTATAGGTGTATACATATTTGTGCATGTATTATATATACAATTTTTTTTAAGTGAATAGAAATTTTTGAAAAAATAGTTTTAATTTCTTGTTAAAAGTAACAAATATGGATGGTTAAGCCAATCTAATCTTCTACCATTTCTACCATTTAAGGTCTGAGACTGGTTATTCTGCTCAGTACTCTATTCTGAACACCTTTTGTGTGGCATCAGAGACTTCTTTAGTTTTATTCTAGGTTCATATATTTTCTGATTCAATGTGACTGAGTTTTCTAAGAACTTTTCCTCCTTCCTTTTGAAGCTTTGAAAGATTTTGAAAAATGCTTTGGTCTATTCAGGAATAGTCATGCAGAACGATGAACTGTCTTTGTTTTATGGCTGAACAGCTTCCCTTCTTGGAGCACCTCAAGGGGAGCACATGTAACTGATGCCATCATCAACCTGTCTCATTTCTTTTCCTCCTCCTCTCTCTGCTAGTAAACGTCACAAGTTTGAGTATTTCCCAAATAACCTGGTGGTTTTATTTTCCTAAAAATGCTCATGGGTCTTTAAAAAGTGGGCAAAAGTGAGAAACAGGATATAGCAGCCAGATGTTACATACGTGGTCCTTATTGTATCCTGCTGTTTTTCATTTCCCCAATTGATTCTTTAGCTCAGCTAGAATTTAGGTCTGTCAGCAAACAGTGAACTTCAAGAATTCCGAGTTCATGGGCACGGCACTCATCCTCAGTACAAAATAACAAAGATGTATTTATGTGATGCCTGAACCCTGAATTTATGTGGTCGCTGTAGTGGAGGGGTAACTACAGCCTGGGGTTAGGTTTACACTAGTAAGACCAAATAACTGAGCAAATTCTCAGTACAGCTAATGCAAAATTCTTTTCACCTCTGTCTTA
Organism: Camelus dromedarius; assembly: GCF_036321535.1. Lineage (NCBI taxonomy): Eukaryota > Metazoa > Chordata > Mammalia > Artiodactyla > Camelidae > Camelus > Camelus dromedarius. The sequence continues at coordinate 45,916,551 of NC_087445.1, read as the reverse complement.
ATTACCATTCTAACTAGGTTGTTACTATCAATTATTATAATACTTATCTCTTCTTTCCTCTTTGCTCTGTCATTGAGAACTGACCTTCAAGTTGTGTGGTTTTCTTTTCTGTACTTTGTTTATCTGACCTATTTGTTCACAATGAACTGATGCTTCCAACATAGTTCACTTTTAAGGGACGTGTCTCCTTTCCTTCTCCACCTCACTGCTCATTTGCTTAATAATTTCTATACTTCGTTTCCTGCTATCTGTTTTGGTTTCCCAAAGCCATTTTTTTCTTTTTATATTATTTTCTCCTGAAGCTATTTTTTCCCCTCTTTTCTTCCTGAACTTTCAGTCTTCCTTTCATCCCTTGTCTTATTTTCTTCACTTTCTGCCCTTATCTGCTTGTCTGAACCTCAGTTCAAAGGCCTCTTGCCTGGATAGTGTTCCATCTATTTGTCCATATGTTGGTCTATAAAAATGTAGAAGAGGAAAGAAAAAATGCTGTTTCCATCATTAACAATATTTACTCTTCAAAAATCTCAAATAATTAAGAACTTAAAGACTCATGAGGGTCTCTGAATCAACAGGCCATAGACAAGAAAAATTTATACACGTGATAGGCTGTGTTTTTGTAAAAGATACATTATTCAGTTCTTGCTGGTGACACTAGTGAATTTGTTTCTTAACTCTGGCCAGGAGGTCCCCTTCCACTGCATAAATATTAGAAAATATTAGTTTATTTCAGCAGAGGCAGCTGGCAGTTCATCTTATAGCTGTCTTAGCACGACTTTTTTTGCCCAGTATGCTTTGTTGCTGCAAGATCGAAGGCAGGCCATATAAGACATTATCTACAGATAATGATTACTGGAGGCCTGGCCATGCTCAAATAGCGGGGGATGGGCCTTTCATTCTTGTAGCTTCAAAAATCCCCCAAGTTCAAGAGAACGTAGAATACATAGAAAGCAAGGATGCTGTATCGTAACCATGTGAATGAGTATATATCCTGGTTAGCAGCACTAAGTTTGATGGGGAACAGTATGTACTAAGAGTTTATAGAGTCTACTATGGCTACTCACTGTATCAAAGATTTGGGATACATGTGTGCATCAGTCAGGATGAGTTGAGTTATGCAAAAATAACAGATAACCTTAAAATCTTAGTAACATAAATGAACATAGGTTTATATAGCATTCATTCTGTGTGTCCATCATAGACCAGTGGAGGGCTTTGCTCATTGTATTTTGTAGTCCCTCAGGCTGGCCCTCTTGAGTCATCAGGTAGGCACCATCTTCAGTGTTGCCATTCACTGAAGGAAAAAGACCTTGTCGTGTATCAAATCAGCAGCTAAATACTGTCCTGAAAGTGACTCTCATCACATCTATTGATGATTCATTGGTCAGATGGTCACATGGGCCCACTCTACACACAGGGTGTCAGGAAGTTCAATCCCACCATGTGCCCAGAGAGGCAAATACATGGTCATATGAGGTGAATAGCAGCAACAATTATCACAGGCTGTGACAAACATGCATCTAGTTCTGCTCCCAGCAAGCTTATAGTCAGCAGTGTGTGGAAGGGTGAGAGGAAGAGGAGGGAAAGTGGTGGGAAGTAGATTCAGACACATGTACAAACAACACAGAACAGGATGATAAGGCAAACAGCCTGTGTACTTGGAGTGCGTAGATGGAGATCTGGCCCGGGGCTGCAGGTCATGAAAGGCTTCCTAGATAAATCTGAGACTTGAGGTGGAGCATGAGTCAGGCTGGCGGCAAAGCACGTTCTGTTCTGTCCTTTAATGTTTTAAACACTTTAAAATGTAGGAAAAATAATTCTTTTAAAGGCAGTGAAATCAAGGTCCACAGGGCTGATGTAGAATGAGTCAAAAGTAGAATCGAAGACCAGCTCACTCCAAAGCCCCTCCTTTTAAACACAGCTAGATCTGAAGGAGGTACCTTTCCTGGTAAGCTATTTGAAAGAGAAAGCAATAGCAGTTATGTTTAACTTTAAAGAACCCAGGTTAAAAATACCTCAAAAGAACACCTGTGATCTCAATCTAGGTTAATTTTCCATTGCACAAATTATAACACAATTTCAAAATACTAATTGCTACATGAGGCATTACATCTATCTTGTGGGGTAAAATCCAGTGGTGCTAATTAAATAGTGTATTTCTCCAAAAGCAATAATTGAGGCTTGGAATGGAACAAAACAGTTCTGGCATTCTGCTGTTCGCAAACCTAAGTGAACGAGTACAACAATGGTCTGTTTATGTCATGCTGAAACCGTATGCTGCATGGCACCTTGCAATGCAGGAAATAGACTGAATACAAATACATGAACCTAACTGTTTATTTCTTCAGTTGACTGTGGGTTACTAGTGTTTAGAAAAGCATAGCGTCACTGAAAAAAATTTACACAGAAAGGTCGATTCAAGTCCCCACATACAGGAGTTTATGAACAGAGAGAGCTTCGTACATCAATAAATGCATCCATCCCCTGAACAGCAATAAAGAAGGCCGGGTGGTGCGAGCAGGCTATAAAATCAAGGCAACACACAACTGAAGGTAAAAAGTGCTATATATCCTCCAACGCCTAAGAGGGCAGCCGCGTAACAACTTCCTAGAGGAAGTAGTAGATGGCGCTTGAAGGAATGCATCATCTAAGGCAGTTGCTGGGGAAAGGAAGAGAAAACAATTTCTCTTCATTTTAGCAATGAAGAAATGTGTATAAATCTTTTGTTTTCTAAGCTTTCTGGCAGGATTAAAAGCCATTTTATTGCTTTTACTTGGTTACCTACATTTTCACAGATCCGTTTCATCTTTTCATTTCTCTTGGCAAATCTTCAGAGCCAGACAGCCCAGAAGTGGGGCATCTGTTCAGTGCTTTGAGGCCCGAAGAGGATGCCTGTGATGCCATTTCAGATATTATAACTGACGACCCCAAATTCCCCTGAGTCTCTCTGCAGAGGCAACCACCTATTGATTTCCTAATTTCTCATCACCAGAAGGCATGGATTTCCTTTTTCACTAATTATATACTTAATTTGAAATCAGAAAAGGGCAATGGGTAATGCATGTAGTGTGCGGGTTAACCTTCTTCAGTTAACCTTCTCAAGTCCCTCTTCATGTTGAGTATGAGGAGAGAAAATTAAAGAGTACACAGAGGGAGGCAATTTACATCTCTAAGACCAACTAAGAAAGGGCTCCGATGAACTTCAGGAAGGAGCGCAGAGGCCCTTCTTTCCTCCTTCCAGTTTTGGGATTTGACATGGTTGGGAAGTTTATGATACCAGGACTGCTGGCTGTGATCTCTGCCCAAAGTCTCAGGGTGGAACTAAATTGATCTCTCATGGAATCATGGAATGGTAGCATTAGGAATGTGACTCCCTGGATCCAGAAATTGATTTTACAGTTGAATATTGTGCCTTGAACCAGGGGAACACTTTCAGAGTGTGAAGAATATTATAATTTGAATAGGGGAAAAACAGTGTTATTTCTCTTAAAAGAGGGGAAGAGGGACAAGGTCAGACTTGTTAAAATCAAGGAGGCGGCTGTGCCCAGGCCTGTACTCACACATTCTCTTTTTGAGTTTTGTGACAGAGTGAGAGGGAGTTTTATTCTTCTGGGTAATTTGAGTATTTCCTATTTAAATGGAAAGGAAATGGGTCAGGGGTCATGTTTTCTAAGTTTTATAGTTTCAGGAACATTATTTGAATATATTTAAGATCGTGGTAACAGTCATTTTCGTGACTGTCATCTTACTACCATTTCTTACCGTACTTTAAGGCTCGTTTTGTAATCAGGTCACACTTTTGCATATGCAAAGGTGAAATGAGTGAATTTTTAAAATATACTTAAGCTCCAAGAATTATCCGTCCTATTTTCCTTTCAATTTGGCATTTGTGGTTTAGGAACGGAGTCAGACTATTAAAAATCTTGCCAGGTATTTAAGCTTTGAAATTTGAACAAAATTGGAGAGCACTGCTCAATTGAACATCGTAAGTCATAGGTTCGAGGACTTTTGAGACTTTCCCATTCATTCCTCTTACTTACTGCCACTACTTCTTTTTATAGCTAATCAGATTTATCTGCTTACTCCTTAACACCTTTTTAAGCTGGCCACCTGCCAGGGTGTGTGTCATCTGGGGACACATTAGCCATTGATTCTTTCCTTTACTGGGATCTGCTGTCACTGGTCACAGATGAGACACAGGAGAGTTTAACATCAGTGCTGCATCTGTGCCCACGTGCAAGATTATTCTGCCTCATTAGAGAATATGATTTTTGTTTTGTAATTTTTCTGTGGCTGTCTTTATTTTTCTGAAGGCTATCTTTAAAAAACCTCTACCCAATTCTGATTTAATAGGTATTTAGAAATTGATGCCTCTCAGTGTATTAATTTTCTATGGCTACTGAAACAAATAACCACAAACTTAGGGGTTTAAACAACACAGATTGATCACTCATTTTTACAGTTCTGAAGGTCAGAAGTCTGGTGAGTTTCGCTGGGCTAAAAAAATCAAGGTGTCTACCAGGCTGCATTCCTTTCCGTAGGCTCTAAGTTACGTTCATATCCTTGCCTTTTCCAGCTTCTAGAAGCTGCCATATCCTTTGACGTGTGACTCTTTCCTCCATCCTCAAAGCCAGCAATGGCAGGGTGAAGTCTTCTCACGTCCTATCACAACACTGGCTGTTCTTCTGCCTCCCTCTTCCACTTTTAAGAACCTTGTGATTACATTTAGGCCACACAAGTAATCCAGGATTATCTCCCTATTTTAAGATCAGCTTATTAAGAACCTTAATTCCATCTGCGACTCCCAATTCCTTTTGTCACAGAAGACAACACATCCCAGTTTCCCATGATTAGGATGTGGATAGTTGGGAACATTTTCCTACCTACCACCCTGAGTTGGATTTTTTTTCAGATAAAAAATTATTAAAACACAGAAACTAAAAGGTTTAAAAATGATAATCATACCACTCAATGAATCTTCAAAATTCATTCATAATGTGGTCCTTTGTGACTGGCTTATTTCATTTAGCATAATGTTTTAAAAATTCATCCATGTTGTAGAATGTATCAACACTTCTTTTCTTTTATTGCTGAATAATATTCCGTTGTATAGATCTACCACATTTAAAAATACTCATGTGAATGAACATTTGGGTTGTTTTCATATTTTTTTGATTTTATGAATAGTGCTGCTACAAATAAGACTTCTGTACGAGTTTTTGTGTGGACATATGTTTTCATTTTCCTTGGGTATATTCCTAGGAGTGGAATTGCTGGATTGATCCCAGGGTAACCCTATGTTTAAACGTTTGAGGAACCACCAAACTGTTTTCCAGAGTAGGGGCACCATTTTACATTCCCACCTACAGTGTGGAAGAATTCTGATTTCTCTATGTCCTGTGATTGTCTATCTTTTCAATTATAGCTATCTTCATGGGTGTGAAATGGTATCTTATTGTGGTATTGACTTTCATTTCCCCAGTGGCTAATAACATTGCATCTTTTCATGTGTTTATTGGCTATTTGTATCTTCTTTGGAAAACTGTTTATTCAGATCCTTTGCCCACTTTTAATTTCAGTTGTCTTCTTATCACTGAGTTGTAAGTTCTTGTTATGCATTCCAGATATCTCATCAAATATATGATTTTAAAAGCTTTTCTTTCATTTTGCGGCTATCTTTTCATTTTCTTGATGGCCATTGAAGCACAAACATTTTTTAAATTTTGATGATGTCCAATTTATGTTTTCCTTCTGCTGTTGTGCTTTTGATATTGTGTTAAAAAAACCACTGCCTAATCTAAGGTCATGAATATTCATGCTTCTATGTCTTTGATCTATGTTGATGTAAGTTTTGTATATGGTATGACGTAGGAGTCCAAATTTATTGTTTTGCATGTGGATATCTAGTTGTCGTAGCACCATTTGTTGAAAAAATGATTCCCATTTCACCTGTTTTTAATGAAATCAGCTACTAAATAGATTTTCTTTTTACTGGTTTCTTTCACTCAGATTTGTATTATGTGATTCATCCATATCTTTCCATATAGTTTCTTTATTCTCATTGCCTTCTGCTTTTCTGGTATATAAATATATCATAACTTACTCATCCATTCTACCTTTGTTGGGCATTTGGGTAATGTCAGTTTGTGGCTATTATAAGTAGTGCTTCTATGAAAATTCTAACACATGTCTTTCGGTGAAAAGAAAACCTTGGGGATTCAACTAGAAATTTTTCAACTTATTCATTAATCTAGAAGAGGTGCCTTGCACCATCCAACTGCAGAGCTTTCTTGGGCAATTTCCAGGTTTGGTATAATAGCAAAAAATGGTAATAAAGGTGGTGCTGGAGACATGCATTGTTAGGATTTTTTTTTTTCCAACAAAACTCTTGAGTCCCTATGTATTCAAGGTTTTGTACCAGGCACTGAGAGAAAGTCAGTGTAGGAAAAAGACATGTTAAAATGTAAATAGGAAATTGCAGGTATTGAATGGCTTGCTGAGTTCTTTGGTGTTCAGTGTACAGTTGGTGTGCAAAGTATGATATTCTTGCCCAGAACCCTGGGAGTGACTGAAAGTTCTCAGAAGAAGTGGTATATTATCCAAACTGAGATCCAAATGATGGATAGGAGTCCCCAGATGTGGGGAGGGGGGGTTGGAAGAATAATGCTACAGTCAGAAAGTAATGCCCACTGTCTGTACTAGGTAGACACATTCCATTTCAAGGATGAGGCGAGTCCATGGTTTACCTAGAACTGGATTAAGTGAAAGAAGTCTAGTGTTTTCTTAGCTGGCTGGATTCCTCAGATTCCTTTATTACTGGCAGATTTAGTTCAGAGTTACTTGGAATCCTAGAAAGGCATTCTTGGCTTCTTTAAAAGTTTGCCTTTTGGTTCCTCAATTCCTGTTTACTCAGAGAACAGAGGAATGATGAGGAAGTGAAGAAGTAGAGATGAAAAAATGGAGACAGCAGAAAAAAGAGACATTAAAACATTTTGACCACTGTATTTCAGTAAGTTTGGTTTATTTTCTACTCACATGTATTGTATTCATATAACTTAATTTGTGAATTCAATAACCTTACTCTGATAAGGGACCCAAAGTCATCAGCAGACTGCTGAATAGGTCCATAGCACAGAAAGGTTCAAACCCCTTAGCTTAGAATATAAATGCAAAAACTACTTATGCTTAGAGTCAAATGCATTATTTCTCTTTAATTTTTATGGGTAGCTTACTTTAATTATCATTATGAATTGATCTAAAAGATCAGTTCTTCTTTACCACTGTCTGGAAAAGATCATTAAGTAGGACTGATGCCAGTGACTTTCTACAGTGGAAGCACGTGGCCTGGAGGAGCAGCCCAGTGAGGGAGCATATGAATGGCTGGGGTTTACCCAGGTAACTAAGTCTTCCAGCACTCCATTTTGCTGGTCTCCAGTCCTTTGGTAATAACTTTTTCATGCACTCAGGTTCCTCTGAGTCATAGTTTAATTTTCTTTTCTTCAAGTGAAACTAAACTCTGAATAGGAGATAGAGGTCACTATGCAATCTTACAAGGAAAAAGTCTATCTTGAATTCTCCGAAAACACTAACCTCTAAGCCTCTAATCAGTACAAATCCAGTTTTAGCAAGAAAAGACCTGGACAGGACAAAGTAGAAGTGGGCAGATACACATCTGCTGGTTGTATTTTTCCAAGAGGATCACCTCCTTCTCCTTTAAGAAGGTGTCAAATTGGAGCCTTCCATCAGGATTACCATGGAGTCTCTGATACAGGAAGTTTGTCTTGCTGTATTACGTTAGGATATCAAATTAGCTTCTTCCTGTTACTTTTAAGCAAAGTATATAGATTCTGATTATTTGAGCATAATTAGATTTCTTATTTAGCATACTTTGCTGTGAGTTACTGGGGGTATTGCTGAAAACTGAACCGAACAAAACCTGCACTCAGATCAGTGGGACTCCACAAGAGTCACGCTGCCTGAGTGCTGCATTTTGGACCACTCTACCCTAGAGCAGGGGGTCCCTTTTGTAATTTGGCTTTAATAAAAGAAATAGTTGTGCTGTTGTCGGCGTGGTGAGTAAGAGCTTAATTATTAAGATGGTAGACTTACTTTGAACGTCTTAGATTTTTGAGAATAGCATCTATTTATCTAGACCAGGGATTGGCAAACCACAGCCTATGGGCCAAATCTGGCCCACCATCTGTTTTTATAGATAAAGTTGTATTGGAACACAACCCCCCCATCTGTTTACATGGTGTCGGTGGGGGTCTTTGCACTATGACAGCAGAGTTGAGTAGTTGAGATGAATCATATGGATCACAAAGTGTAAAATATTTACTGTGATCTTGTAACACAAAAGCTTTACTGACCTCAGCTCTAGACTACAAAATGTCTCCCGTATCAGTTTGTGAGAAAAGAATGTTTAATGACTTAACGAAAATCATTAGCATTCAGTGGTTCCAAATTTGGTCTAATTCGCTCAAGAATTCTGAGGCCGTTTGATGTTTCCAATTGCTCCCCTATAAGTCATAAGGGGCTACGTATAAGGTATCTGAGATTACAGGGTGATTGTGTGTGCCTTTGTATAGAAGAAGCACAAATCAACCAAAAATATGGTACACCCAGAAGCCAGAATCAGACTGACAGACACCTGTGGATATCCTGGGAAGGCTAGTAATTTGTTACCTTTTCAAATTAATATTCTTTAACTACTTTTGCATACAGTATGTATTATATATACATAATATGTTATATATACAGTGTGTACTACATGTGCTATGTAGTAGAAATGGGGAACAGGGGGATCCTGTTAAGAATTTTGATAGAGATACTTAACAAACTTTGCTTAGAATATGACTGAATAACTGTTGGTAAAAAGGTATTATTATTTATATTTTTGTCTTTGTGCCATCGTACAAGTAAAAAATTAACATGTCATGAAAAGTACCCCTTGGCATTTCTTAATGAATAAAATGTGATATGTAAAGCATATTGAGGAAGATGAAGTAAATCATAGCCTGTTTTTAGGGTGGGGATTTTTAGAGAGCCAGCAGGTTAAAAAACGAGAAAAAGTATCCTGTGAAAGTCAGAACTGAGGATTTGGGGATCTCAAGGGACCACTAATGATGAGGTCCGAAGCCAAGTTTGACTGAGAGAGCAAATCTAAGTTGGCAGAAAGGACACGTGAACTGTAAAGCTGCAAAGAGGGCTGATTTGGCACATAAATATTACTGTGATGTACTGCCTAAGTTCTCTTTAGGGTTTGGTTTATCTTCTTGGCTTAAGAAATGATAACAGGCTTTCATAGAGCTCTGATTTCTGCAGCTTACCTGAGATCTCAATGAGATATAGTGTTGGAGTAGCGGTTGGTGAGAGTTGGCTCAGGAGAACGACTCAGTTGGAGACTAAAGACAATACAAAGGATACTGACATAATGTTTATGCTTAGTTAACAGTATATCACTACCTGCCGCACACATATGACTGACATCTATTGGTGCCCGCTACTGGCAGATCGTGTGCAGGTACAGAAACATTGTGTGCAGAAGCACAGAAACGGAAGGAAAAATCTGCTTCCTGTTATTGTCGCAACAGTAATGGGAGAGAAGGCTTATGATTACAGACTGCATGATTGATGCTATTTTAGTTGCAGGAGAGCATTATGCTAACGTTACTCGGAGTAGGGGTATCTAAGGGAGATTCAGGAGTTTGGTGTGGAAGGTGATCAGGAGAGTCTTTCCAAAGATACTCCCGTTTACATTCAAGATTCATTTCATAGTAAGTCAAGGGGATTCAGGGGGAGGGAGGCATCCTTAGTGTGTATGCATTTTAAACATGTAAGGGAGTTAATGCCTTAGAGGCAACTGTTAGCCAAAAGAAGATGGGAATTGATGGATGGATAAATGCTGGTAACTCTCATCCTTTGAATAGAGAAGTCTGGGAGCCTTTCTGTAGGCTTCTTATTAGTAGGTACCAGTGAATTGAGTCTCTTGCTCACAGCAGTAACCATGATAATATACCCCTATTCTGGCTTTTCTTCCTTCTTTCTCTCTCTCACACATTTTGCTCACTCATTCCTAATCCCTTCCAAGAACAATAAACAGCCGTCTGAAGGCATTGAGACCACAGGTAGTGCTATGTGTTGCCCAAACTGCCAGGAAATCCCTATAGCTGGAGAGTGGTGCCTGTGGGCAAGAGGACAAGAGGTCAGCTGTGGAAGCAGGCAAGAGCTGGTTCAGAGAAGGTCTCAGGTGCCACACTAAAGGATCGGAGCTTTGTTCTGAAGGCAGTAGGGGAACCATGGAATTTTTAGTGGTAGAACAACATGATCACATTCCTATTTAAGCACATTTGCCCTAATTAAATGCTATAATTAACATGCCCTACACAGCCTTGTCCACCTGTTGCAAAGTTTGCTAGCAAAAGGCTCCATGGGTCTCAGGGCAACTCTTCCAACACACCTGGATTGTACCCAAAGCAGATTCATCATTATGTATACAAAATGCATTTGGAAAATGCAATTTAAAACATTTTAATAAGTTTACAATAGTAAAGGAAATATATACTCTTAATAGCAAATTTAGGAAATAAAGCAAAGCAATAAAATTAAAATTAGCTATGATCCTATTGCTAGCAGGTATATTGTTACAATGTTGATACAGTGTTAATGTTTTAATTTATGTGTGTATATTTTGTGTTACATACTATACTGCACATTCAAATTTGTATCTTTTTTCACATAATTTTATACATGAACACTTCCCAATGACACTAAATATTTTTGAAGTCATGAATTATGATGAGCGTGTAATAGTCCATTACATGGATATGCCGTACTCTATCTAATGAATCACCAATTGTTGGACATTCAGTTAATTTTCAATTATATGCTATTATAAATAATAGGACTTTTTTTTCCTTATGCCTTAAATCTTTGTCTGAATTTATAACTATTTCTTTAGGAAATTCTTCCTGGAAGGCTCAAAGGAGTAGTTTTGAATACTTTCCTGGGTAAGGCAAGACCCAAATAAACAGATTAGCTAGGTAGCTTTGCAGTCTAAAAATACAAACTTAGGAAATCTTAGAAAATTCTTGGTATGTATTCTTAATACACATTAATCCAATAGAAAAGTTTACCAGTTTAGACTTCCCATAATATCCGTTGTATAGTATGCAACTACTTTGCTACCCTTCTTGAATAGTGTGAATATTGTTATGCCATAAAAACTTCATTATTTAAAAAGTGAAAATTTGTTTCATTATGATTTATATTGCATTTTCAATTTGCAAATAAGGCTTAGGAAAATAATTTTCACTTTATCATGGTTTATTTACCTCTAAGGTATCTGAATCTCTAACCAATAATGGTGATTAAAAATCCATCATGGTTAAGACAAAACCAAAAATCTCATAGGTTCTAGATGGCCCACTCTCCCATCTGTATTTATCAGGGTAACCTAGACACTTAGAACAAGCCAAGACAAACCAAACCAAAGCCCTAAAATGCAGAGACTTGACCCAGTAAAAGCTTCTTTTTCATTCATGCTATAGTTCAGTGTGGGCTGGGTTGGTGGCAGAGGGGTTGCTCTGCTCCACACTGTCTCTCAGCAGACACCTTGCAGGCCCCAACCCACATACTTGGGACCTCCCCTCGAATGGCCAACTATGACAGGTAGGGACTGTCCTTGCTCCAGCATGCATCATGCTCCATGTCCTCTCCCTGGGTATCTTTGAATTGCCTGGTCCTTGAGGTGGGGGTGTGTGTGTGAGTGTTGGAGGGGCTCACTCAACCCTAGTACTTGTGCAGTTTAGAACAGTGGCGGGGGTTAACGCCCTGGAGGGCAGCTCTTGGTCTATGGGAGGACAGCATCTATGAGCTGATGCACAGATGCTCTCCACTCCCAACCTTTGGGCAGAAAATTCCAGGTGGCATTTTGCAGGCCTCTCAAGAAATCTCACTAAGAAAGTTTGCCCCTTTTCCCACTCCAGTGACCTGAACACCTCACCTCTTTAATAGCCTCCTTCACCCACTGTCTCACTATCTCTGCTTTCTCATCGTGCTTTCTGGCATCACTGTCCCAATAAACTATTAGTACTTAAGTCCCTTTCTGAGGCTGTGCTTGCAGGGAAACACAAGCTAAGATGTTCAAGGGTATCCCTAGGGTCTCTTCCATCCTTGGAATCTTCCAAGAGAAAGTACAAGAATGTGGAGGCCCATATAGGAGGTGTCCATGGGTCAGACCTGGAAGGGCCAAATATCACTGCTGCCCACAGTCTATTGGCCAGAAGTCAGTCACATGGGAGGCTGAGAACTACTGCCTGTCTGTCCTCCCACGACGAAAAGGAAATACCCATCCAGGAACACATGACATTCTCTGCCACACTACCTTAGTTAAGTTTCAAAACTCTTATTTCAGTATCCTAAGAAGAGAAACAGAACTTGTCCCTTTGTCAGTGATGTCAGGAGTGTTAGAAATTAACTATGATTTTCTGTTTATTCTGGAAATGTATAACTTACCTACTTCTTTCTCTTGTAATTATGGCTCCCAGAGGCTTTCAAAGGAGTTTGACTTTACCAAATGACTTGTCCCTTGTGATGGCAGTTTTTCTTATTGTCCTTAAGCACTCACCTAGTTACAGAAGTGATGGTCTTGATCGCAGTACCCTAGTACAGGTATAAATTCATTTGCACTGAGTATAAATTTAGTCAATTAATATTTTGAGTATCTATAAGGGACTTTGTGCCAAGCCATCTGTGAGGGATAAGCAAAATTTAGTGGCTCAAGCCCTTACCCGGTTCTTCAGCTTATTAACTGTATGGACATGTACAAGTCAGTTAACTTCTCCAGGACTCAAATTCCATCTTCTGTACAAATGAGAAAAGTAATATTAATCTTGCATTTTAATTTTTAGTTCTTCACTTACATAAAAGCATCTAGATATATAGCATGCACTCAAAAATGTAAATGTCCCTTTTGGAAGGCCTTGCCATTGTCACTAATTTATAGGAGAGAGAAAAAAAAAAATCAAAGTTGTTGTTAATTAGCCAACTTTCCTTTCTAATGAAGTCCTATGTTACTGAACTGGGTGCTCAAACTGAGAGAAGAACTAAATCGATAAAGGGCATTTGAGGAGATTGTAGAGAAAAAGGGAGAAGTAGTTATAAACTGGGTGATAAAGGGGAGGGAACTCTTGGGAAACAAAGATGTCTAATAAAATTGTTCTGTTAGCTTATGGCCAAGTCTGATATGTGATGTCAATTCTCCCTTACCATATAAGTTAGTAAAATTAGCATCAATTTGCCAAAGCTTTTGGAGTTGGATTTGTTTGTTCTGGTACGTTGCACACAACTGAGTCCGCTCCCAGAGGAGCGGGCTTGAGTGGTCTAAACAAAGGCTACTCAGATGGGCTGGCACCTGTGAGACGCCCTCCACGTCTCAGAAGAACTTTCTTCACTTTGAATTTAGAAAGTCTAAGTCACACAGACTTATTTACTGAAACTCAGATGAGAGGTGAGATGTGGAGTGATAAAACGGAAGCGGATTCATTACTTCCTTTGGTCCAAAGGCCATTAAGCCTGCAAATCCGTAAGAAGCTTACAGGAAAACTAACGTACTGCATAATGGGATGTATAACAGCAAGGGATTTGGAGGTAATGAGACCTGGATTTGAACCCTAGTTCCAGCACTTAGCATCTGGGTGACATTGGACAGGCTCGGTGACCTCTGTAGCCTCAAGTTCTTCATCTATAAAACTGGATAGTGATACCGACCTTATAAGGTTTGGGGGAGAGTTAAATAAGTAAATATATATGCTATGCACTTGTCACAGATTTTAGCATGTAATAAGTAGCGGCTTATTATTATTAATAGAGGTAAAACACTGTCGTATCAGGCTCTGTCTTGCTACATTAAGATGATGCTGGATGCTGGATAAATTCTACTCCTTCTCCCCAGGGATAACTGTAGCTATCTGTTGGCATCTGTATTCATTTTAATGTTCAAATGTATAATAAGGCCACTCTGCAGATGAATTCTTTTTGTGTGGCAAACATGGGTGTAAAAATGATTCTTGGAGGCATCAGTCTAAAAAGCATACTCGTTAACTATAAAAATGAACAATCTGGTGCATTCAGACCCACCTTGTGTGCACACTTGTCATTGCCTAGGTACTGAGGAGGTGTAGAATGTGAGCATTAAACACACAGTGCTTTCATAAATAGACTGTATTCATTATCTGGTCATCAGGGCGAAACAGTTCAATGGATCGCAGCACAGAAAAATGCCAGAGTGTTTTACATAATGTCAACATGCGCTTGGTAATTATCTTTCATTTACCTAGTGTCCTGTGTTTTCAGCAAGGATTGCACTTACTTAAAGTAGGCAGGTAACATTCTTCCTCCTGGAGGGCCTTGGGGAAAATAAAGACAAGATGATGTAGAAACTAGGACTGTTTCTTAGCTCCTCATGTTTCATAGTTGAGAGAACTTAGCAACTGAGGTAGAGAGGTGATAATATCTGATGATCTTTGTTCCAATATGAACTTCTTATCATCACAAAAGATGTCTTATTCTTACTCATTTCCTCTCATTAGACAGATTTCTTTGGGCCAATGTTTCATAGCCCTTTGTGCTCCAGGTTCTAAACAAAGGTGGGGAATTGGCATCAGCAAAAGTAGGTGGGAGGGAGCATACTTTTAAGATAAAGACTCACATATTTTCCATAGTAGTCTTATATATATGTCACTTGACCCCTACCACACTTAAGAGTAATAAAGGGCAGGAATTATCATCATCTCTATTCTACAGATGAAGAAACTTCATTGCAGAGAGTTAAGTGACCTGTCTAGGTCAACTTAGCTAGTTAGTAGCAGATGCCAGTCTAAAACAAAGGACTTCCAATCTTAAGATTTTGGCTCTATTACAAAATCCCTGTGCTAGCAATGTTGGTTTTGTTGAGTGATGACAGTGGAAATTACAGTGCCAGCTGATGGGTCTGCTCGTAGACAAAGCTACAGTATTCCATAGGGCAGATGTGGAAAAGGCATCCCTTCCCATGAGTGGATTCAGCCCTGCTCTAGCCAAGGTAAGTGGTCTTTGGCAAGGGGAGCGTGAGTTGAATTTTAGCCCTCACTTACCCACTCAGCCAGACATGCTGGTGAAACCCTAATGGTACTACTGCTGGTGAATGAGGGGAAGGAAGGTTGTGGTAACTGGCCTCCACAGATAGTTGTCAACCCTCCAGTTTCTATATGTTCGTGATGTACTTCCATCACGAATTGGAATATATTTCTCTTTTCTTTAAATACTGGTTGGTCATCTGACTGCTTTGAGAAATAGAAATCTGTCAAACTGATACTCTAATTAAGCTCGAGCCTTAAAAGAACTGTCAGATTCTTCCTTTCTCTTGAGATGATCCTTCTTGGAATCAAGTCAGCATGCTATAATGAAGCCCAAACCACCACCGGGAGAGGCCCACCCAATGGAGAACCATGGCCTCGAGCCACAGCCCTAACTGAGCTCCAGCCAGTAGGGGTCAACTGCCAACCGTACGAGTTAGGCTGTCTGGATTTTCCAACATCCTAGCACCCCTACCAATGCCAAATGAAATAGAAGACCCGTGTAGGCAACTCCCAGAATAATGAGAGAGAATATTACTTACGATGTTAAGTTTTGGATTGATTCGTTATACAACAGTAGATAACTAAAGAGGAATTCACATAGGTTAGTGAGAACTGAGGCATGTATGACCAGATTTAATACTTCCAGAGTTAGTCAGTGCCCATGCTTTCCGAGTTCTCAGAACACTGCTGTACAGTTCTCTACAAGCATGCTCCCCCATTTAATTTCCCACTTGAAACCACTGACTGAAATAGGGCAGGAATGGGAGAGGACACGGAATGGGCAACCACAGCATTTGCAGTCCTGGTTCAGAGTCTTGCCATCCATCATTTCCCCAGGCTTCTGCTTTCCCTCGCAATAGAGGGAGGAGGGGTGCTATTTCTAGTCTCACAACTGAATCAGCTACAGTAATAAGGTGATGGCAGGTGTGGTGGGCTGAATGGTGAAAAAGATATGTCCATGTCCTAACCCTCAGAACTTGTAAATGTTACCTTGTGTGAAACAAAAGGGTCTTTTCAAATTAAGTTAAGGATCTTGAGAGCAGGACATCATCATAGATTATATGGTTGGGCTCCAAATCCAGTGACAAGTGACCACGGAGATAGAAATTGGAGTGATGTGGTCACAAGTTAAGAAATGCCTGGAGCTACCAGAAGCTGGAAAAGGCAAGGCATGTATTCTTTGCAAGATATCCTGGAGGGACCATGACTGTTAGATTTTGAACTTCTAGCCTCCAGAACTGTCAGAGAGTAAACTTCTGTTGTTTTAAGCTATCTAGTTAGTGGCAGTTTGTTAAGCAGCCTCAGAAAATGAATACAGATTTTGGCACTAGGAGTGGGTAGGGTAGCTGCTATAATAAACACCTAAAAAATGCAGAAGTGGCTTTGGAATTGGTACTGCATAGAGGCTGGAAAAATTTTGAGTTTCATGATAAGAAGAAAAGCCTAGATTGCCATGAATAGACTGTTGGTGGAAGTTTGGATGTTAAAGATTCCATCAGTGAGGGCTCAGAGGGAAATAAGGAACATGTTATTGGAAACTAGAGGAAAGGCAATCCTTGTTATATGGTAATGAAACATGGTTGGACTGTAGTCTACAGTTGTGTAGAACACAGAACGTTTAAGCAATGAACCTGAATACTTTACTGGGGAGGTTTCCAAATAAAGTATTGACGGTGTGGCTTGGTTTCTTCTTGCTGCTTACAGAGGAATGGAATATAAGAGGAAAAGAGAGAAACGGAAGTAGAAACTGTTAAGCAAAAATAAACCAGCACTTGACTATTTGGGAAACTCTCAGCATATCCCCATTGCAAAAGATGCTACACTTAAGGGAATCACTATTAGGAAAATGTGCTCTTGAGGGAAGGCCAAGGATGTGGCTGGATGTCTTTTGCTGAAAAGATTAGGCGCATGTGACTCAAAGACTCAGTCAACCATCTCATCAAAAGCCAGTAGTAGAGATGAGGTTATCCAGGAAAGATCTGTGGAGAACCCTCTTGTCTAATGAAGTGGATCCTTGTGAGATATACAGGAAACTCACAAGGTTTTTGAGAATATTTTATCAGCAGATATACTGCCAGCTTGAACTGAAGGGGATAAATATAGGAAGAAGTGAAAGCGCTAAGATGGACTTCCAAAACTGAACAGGAAAGAAACAAAATGATAGAGCTGTTCAGCTCATAGTGGTCAATATATGCTACTTTTCAAGAAGAGGAAGAAATAGTAGTAGTAGCAGGGGTGGAGAAAGAAGAATGCCTTCAAAAGTAGAGCCACGTGCCCAGAGGCAGAGGCCTGCTGTGCCGTGTAAGTTCAGAGGCCAACCAAGCTGCTTCCAGCCTAGAGGGTGGAGCCACTGGCCCAGATGATAGAGCCTTGAGCAACAGAGGATTATTCCCAGTCCTTGAAACTTAATGGAATTTGCCCTTCTGGACTTCAGAATTGCTTGGGACTTATGATCCCTTTATTCCTTTCATTTATTTTCTACTTTCTGGAATGAGAGTGTATATGTCTGTCCCACCATTATATTTTGGAAGCAGGTGACTTGTGTTCTAATTTCACAGGTCCATGGATAGAGAGGAGTTTTGCCTCAGGATGGCTCATACCTGAGTCATACCCTTATATAATTTAGAAGATTTTAATGATGAGATTTGGGACTTTAGAGGTGATGATATTCATTGAGAATTTGGATTTGAATTGATGCCTTTAATGGGTTGAGACTTTGGGAGACTGGGGATGAGGTGGATGTATTTTTCATGTGGAAGTGATGTGAATATTCTGAGTGAGGCCAGAGGGTAGATTGTAGTGGGCTTATAGTGAATTCCAAAAAGATATGTCTAGTCCTAATCCCCAGAATCTGTGAATGTTACACCTTATTTTGTAGATATAATTAAATTAAGGATCTTAAAATGAGAATATCATCTTGCATTATACAGGTGAGCCCTAAATTCAATGAGAAATGACCTTATAAGAGACAGAAGAGAAGGATTTTAGGCTTCTAGCCTCTAGAACTGTGAAAGAATAAACTTACATTTTTTAAATTTGTTAGGTTACTGTAATTTGTTGCAGCAGTCTCAGGAAATTCATTCTGTGGTTGGGAGGAAGTGTTCCTGGCATAGAGATCCATACAGTGCAGAATAGACAGCTCTGGCCACGGCCACAAATGAGAATTGAGTACTTCAGTTCTTCAATACCGCCTGTTGCCAAGCCCTTTGAAGTGTGACACTATAGCTCTTCCCATCAAGTGGTGGAGAGAATTCCCCACCCTCTGATTCTAGAATAATCCTTTGGCTAATAAAATGGTTCCAAGTGAGAGTACACTAGTGCCCAGCCTATGCCTTATTCTCTTGAATGCTTCCACTCTCTCTCAGGACCCTGTCAGCAGCTTGTGAACAAGCACACACTTACCTACTGAAGGACTGGAGACCCCAGCAAGAAGATTCCAACTGTCCAAACTAAGGCCTTTCTAGGCCAATATGGAGCCATTAGACACCCAAATATATGAGGGAGTCAGCCTACCCAATCGCAGACCCCCTAATCCAACTTCCAGGTGATGAAATCTCATGAGTAAGCCCACCTGACGTATAGACTCCTGTATAATAATTAAGCATCTAAGTTTCGGGATGGTACGTTAAGCAGCAGTTGCTAACTGATGCAGTATACAAGACGTCTTTTTCTAAAGGTTATTGAGGAAAACTCATTTCCTTGTGATCAAATGAAAGTCAGCCTGGGAAATTCTAGGGTCAGGTGACTCCCGTATCTCCATATAAGAAGGTTTTTTTATAATATCCGCAACCTGAATAGAATGAGAAAGCAAGAGAACCTGCCTTGAAGTTGTATTTGCATAGCAAGCACACTGGATAGATTTCACAAGGAATTGACACTGTGAACTTCAAAAGGTAATGAATGAGTCAGCCTGAGTAACAAGGTGTAGGAGGAGTAGAGAAATGGCATTCCAAGCAGAGGTTTCAGCTTGAGCAAAGGCCCAGAGGCCTCTGTGGGTACTCAGTGTATTTTTAATAAGCAAATGTCTACATACCTTCAAGTGTTTTGCTTCATTACCGCCTCCAGAAAACACCCAAGATGCCTACTATGCCAGCTGTCAGCCTCCCCCTCAATTTCTCTCCCCTTCTTTTAACCTACAAAAACACTGCCTGCTGATGAGTTGTAAGTCATTTTGCAGAGGAAATTGGGTGTGCAAATCCTGTGATTAGACAAACATCCCTCATTAAAAGTTGTAATACACTGGCCCTCCGTGTTGACACCTTAATTCTGAACTCTTTAACAGCCTGAGCACACTCACTGGTCCTGAACAACTCCACCTTCTTCATTCCTTCCCAGTCCCCTCCCCTCCTGGCTTGAGTCTCCACCAGAAAATGAGAGTCTTCCAGATGGGGTAACACGGCCTTCTCTTACTTGCAGTGATAATAATGTTTTCTCAGTTTTATTACAGTCTCTTGAGAGTTGGGCTGATTTGCATATTCCCTGACACTTAATTAACGATGTCACCTTCCCAGTGCCTTGAAAACAGTTTGCATTTCTTCTTCCTCCCCAGGCAGGCCTCCAACAGTTACCTCCCACATTTTCTGCTGCAGTCCTTTTTATTACTTTAATGACAAATAATTGGACAGATTCTGAGTAATGAGGGTGAGAGGCAAAGGACTGTTGCAAGGGAGACGGCTGCGAGTTACAAGACACTTTTAGTGGTCTCTAAATCAGACAGACAAGTAGAGTAATGATCATCTTGCCATAATGAGACACAATTAAGAATCACTGCAGCAAATGACAGAGCAGTTCATTGAACAGTAACCTCCTTCTTCACGTTCTCTTTCCCTTTTTTTTTTTTCCAAAGGAGATCGAAGCTTAATTATAGCATTGCCATTCGCAATGCTATTATTAAGATTGTGTCAGCACTTCCAATATAAATTGCATATTTTCAAAGGTTTATTACTTAAACATAGAAACTGGCTCCGTTTTGAAATTTAGGGTGCCAGATCTTAATCTAAGAGAATCAGAATATATAGATTCTCAGTGTTAGAAAAGGCCTTAAAGATGGTCAATTTGTATCTGATCTCTGAATGCTAGTATACATTTGATGAATCAGGGTGTTTTTTTTGCCAATATCTAAGAAAAGGCCCTTTTGTCCAGTGTTTCTCAAACTTCAGCCTGTGTCAGAAGCACCGGCAGGACTTGCTCTAGCAGACTGATGCAAGAACTTGGGGTGGGCAAGGCGGTCGATGCTGTGGGGCTGAGTCTACATTTCTAAAAAGTCCCCAGATGCTGCCACTGCTGCTGGTCCAGGCACCACACTCTGACAACCACTACATTAGTGGGGGATCAGAAACAAAACTCCAAACTACCAAACCACATACCTCAAAGGTTAGGGATGTTAATTTGTATTTAAAAGAGCAGATCCAAAGCCATGTAGGAAACAAACTGTCCCTTTCAGAAACCCACCCCCTAACCCCTCACTCTTTTCCAGTCAGTTCTTTAAAAAATAAGACAAATTAAAAACCAAATATCTACTTGATGAAGCACTACAATTTAAAATGAAATGTTCTTTTCGATTTTACTTTGCAAGTCTCTTTTCTAATAAGCAGAATGTCCTTTGGAATGTTTTCTTCTTCCCTATATAAGCTCCCTTTCTCCAGTGCTACCTGTCTCTCCCAATACAGTATGTTTGAAATGACCCAATCTATAACATTCTCAATTTTAGAGCTATAGCAATGGTAACAGAACATAAATAAGTTTGCCCAAAGTCATGGAGATTTTGTGGTAAAATCTTTCTGGATGCTTATTCTATTTGTACACACTCCATATTTTACAGTATTTATAAGTGGACGGATCCAATGCCATTATACTTAATTTCAGGTCTTCTGTGATTGGTTCATAGCAATTTGGTTTGCTATGGAATAAGACCGGTTAAGGCAATTGGAGAACAATTCATCGTTTGTATCCCAAATCCTTTTAGAAGAATGTAAGATCATAAATAATAACAAAATCATCTCCATCCTCTTGTATTGGAAACCACATTGCAATTAGCCAGGTGCATTATACTGCACATTTAATAAATAATATAAAATAAATTTGGCATAGTGGAAAAATTTAGCAGTGATTCTGTAAACATGTCTGTGAAGGCACACTCATGAGTGAAGGAAAGTAACTTTTATTTCTTCTGGATTTACTAGACCAACCAATTTTTATAGCATTGTGAAGATGCAGCCTAATTCAAGTTAGTGAATTGAAGGGCTTGAATAATACAAAAAAAGTTTTCTTGGTTAACAGCATATATGCGATTCAGATGCCTCAAGTTCAGCATCTTCAGAGCTCTGTGGTTGTGTCATATGTAGAAACACAGAAGTCCCTTACAATGATCTCAGTGATTATACTAGTCAGGACAGGCTGAGTTATGTATGCTGTAGTAACAAAAATCAATAAGCAAACTCTATTGTGAATCCAAGTTACCCTCCAGGGCAGTGTTCCTCCATCTAGCAACTCATTTACCAGGTGGCTTTGATCTTTTTGTTCCAGTATCTCAACTGAGGCCTCCTCAGTCACCTTGGTAGGGGAAGAGAACGCTGGAGAGCTTTGCATTGGCAATTGAAGCTTTAGCCCAATCGAGTCAGTCAGCACTTCTGGTAACATACTGTGTTTCTTAGAACTAGTCTTGTAGCTCTGTCCAGTTCCTCTCACGTGTCCAGGAGGGGAGAGGACTGGATAAATGTAAGGAATATAAGTCACTACCATGGTGATTCAGACAAAATTTCATTTTTTTCAGTAGTCTTATACAAAATTACTTTTACTACCTAGCATCTATCTTTGCTTTCTAATTGCAAGATCTGGTATTTTTATTTGTTGGATCTGGTTGTCTCTGCTCTGCACTTTTATCATTGAAATATAATCATGTTAACATATGTGGCTTACAAAGTACTTTTATATATATTATCTCAGTTATTATAATCTTGCAGTAATATATAGAAAGGTATTGTTATTTCTTTCAGGAAATAGGCTCAGTGAGGCTTATAAACTTCCTCACATTTTCCTAGTCATGTAAGCGCTGAAGGTAAGACCAAAACCCAGATCTTTTGACTAAAGCCTTATAGTCATTCTACGATACCATACATTGTCTTTGTTGAAGCTCTCTGTGCATATTCCACTCAAATAAGTAATTTAAAATTATTGTTGTACCCTTAAACATGGAAGATTCTGTATCTGGTTTACTGTAGAGTTCAGAGTGTTTGTGAGTCTGGGGTAGTTTTGTCGTAAGATTGCTGCAGAAATCATTAGTCCATAATTTCTTTAGAAGTCTAAAATGTATACTGCTCTTATTCCATTTTACATGTGCTTTTAAAATTTTGGATTTATTAAATATCTGTAATTATAAGGTCTTGGCTAATGCAGTTCTGATATGTGCCATTTGTACTTCTTTACCAGCAGATTGAGATCTGTCAATTTTTATGGTGTCATTTTATAGTCCTCTTACCCCAGAACTTTAATGCTTTTTACAGAAACTAAACTCCTTGGAATTAGGTGCTTGCATTTTACCAAGGGAGAAAACGAGGCCCAGCAGGAGCCATATTGAAAATTCTCAGCTCCAGATCAGTCATTTTCCCATATTAAAGTGAACTATGAATGCAATTGTAAGGTATATAAATGTTCGTCCACAAAATCCAGTATATAAGAAATGTAAGAAATGTAACTTTCT
This sequence comes from Camelus dromedarius, assembly GCF_036321535.1. NCBI lineage: Eukaryota > Metazoa > Chordata > Mammalia > Artiodactyla > Camelidae > Camelus > Camelus dromedarius. The sequence goes on along the minus strand of NC_087445.1, from coordinate 45,893,736 downwards.
TTCGCCTTACGGCTAAGTATCTCTTACAAGCCCCTGTTTCACTGGGCAGTGGACACCTACCTGCAATAAATTCTGTTGGTGCCCCTACCATATCCCCTCAGCATTCACCGTTTCCATACTTGCCAACAGTGTCTTACTGCTAACTTCTATAACTCTCCACCTGAGGGCTCTCTCTCACCCACGTGGAGGGCAAAATGAAGAGGAACCCTCAGCCATTATAGAGGGGAGCTGGAGAATAAATACTCTGACTCCCTAGCTTCTCAGGCAGAAAACTCTGAGGTATATTCCACAGTCTCTCCAAAGGTTGCTATTGGGATTGATTCAAAGTTGCCAACAGCAGTAACTTGTTCATTAATGCATGTTTGGTTTCCTGCTCTTCCCTATTTTAGGCCTTCCTGTAATCATCACCCAAATAAGCCTCTTACTTTCAGATCCTTTACTCAGGCTCCATTCTAGAGGGACTAGTCTAAGACACTCACCCTCCCAATGTTCCCAGCACTACGTCTAACTCCACTGGCTCTCAGAACGCCGCACAAGTGGAGGGGCGACTATTACGTGGGACTGGGAACCACAAGGTGAAAGCAGAAGCGGCCTGCTCGTCATTACCCTCAGAGACCTGGGGGTATTTGTGCTTTCTCACAGCTTCATACTGCCCGTCTGGTGGTCCTAGTTCTTAGCTGCGGAGGTACTCCACCAGAGGACACAGCTGGAATCTCACTCAGTTTAAAGTTAAGGCTGTTACGTGGTCACTCATGCAAGTAGCAGACCAGTAGGCACAGAAAAAAATTACCAAACTGGCAGTGAGAATCTTCTCTGAGCATTGTAAGAGGTAGGAGTGCGCTACAAAGTGGGGCAGGGAAGAATATGTTTGGTATTAAGGTAATTCACTTAAGCTGAGAATAAGAATACCAAGAGATGCCTAACTGTAAATGGGCAGTTACAGCAACCATGACCTTACAAAGGCCTGACATCCCTTAGTGAAGAGGAGCTGGGTCCTCCCATCAGATAAGCTACCTAAAGTACCAGAAATCAGAGCCAAGAGTCTGCAATTGATGGTAAAGGATGGAAATAGTAATGCCAGTTATGATCAGGGTCTAATTGTAACACCAAGTACTGTATAGTTTGACCCCCAAATTCCCTCTTATAAGTTCCCCCAGGGATTATGACCATAGAATCCTGGAGGGAAGTGTGCTTGGGTACTGGATAGACTGAATGGAATGTGAGAAATAAGTGAATTTGGGTAGTCCATGGGGTGAACTGTGTTAGACATTGTTTTGGTGCCCCACCCAATCCCTTTCAGCAGGCCATTATGAATGTTGGCTGTAACAGCTCATAGATGACCGTCTACACTGCAGAAATTGCTTTTATTTGATAGGTTCTTAAGTATCAGCTCCATCCCAAGGAAGGGCCATAGCTGATGGCTGAGTGATAAGGACTTGTCTCTAGGGAATACAACTCTGTGGTACAATTTATGTTCCACATCCTTGCTCAGTTCTTACCCTTTCTCTATCCTGCTTCACTCCCTCCCTTACAGGATATTTTCTCAAGAGAACTCCCTCAATTGATCACACATATTTAAAATCTCTGTCACAGAGCATGCTTCAAGGGAATTTGACCTAAGATATTTAATTACACAAGGTAGGTTATTTTCTGAGATTTGTATAATTTTATAATGAAAAAAGGCTTTTTCTCATTTTCTCAAAAGACAGGATAAGTCAAAGTTATGATTTATAAGGGTTTCTTTCATATAATATTTTATAATCAGTCATATTCAAGGTCATATTTGAAATGTCTTCTGTTCTTGGCTAACTATGGCCCTGCTATATGAAAACTTTAGCCAAAATAACTTCCCAGAATAGTTTTACATTTGAAAGGTAGGTTTGAGGCCATCTTGGTTGGAGATAAGAATTGGAAATAGTCAAAGACTGTAATGCACTCTGCTGGTGTTAAAATAAAAGAATGAAAAGTAGAGTGAGTACTTGGAAACCTTTTGTGTGCAAAAACTCTATCTTTCTGTCTGCCTTTTCTGTCTATCTGCCTCTGCCTATTTACCCATTTGTCTTGTTTTGCATGAATTTATATCCATAAAAGCTCTTTCTTCTTAAGCCAACATAACTATCTATTACAAGTATGAAAAAGCATAATCTATACCATGAAAAAACACTGAGCTACAGAATTTTAAGAAAGTACCTCAGTATCATAGTTTAGGGTTGGTAATTAGGGCAGTACTGATTGGGTGGGCTGTTCCTTCTCAATTCTTTTCAGTGCAATCTTTCTCAATTCAATTTCAGCCACAATAGCTTGGTTTTATTCTGTTGCATTTACTGGGCCAGTCAATGTTTGGTCCTGACAACCTCTCTAGTCCCATTCCTTGGCACTGTTGATTTGTATGCAGTGCTCCATCCATTTTTTGAAAAATTTTCAATACACTTTTCAGAAGGTGCCCTGCTATCTTCATCTTTGAACTTCACACAGGTCATTTGCCCCCTCTGCCTGATGCTTTCTTCCCTACCCACATTTTTGCATGACCAACTCTACTCATTCAACAAATATCCCACCCACTAGGGAATTTCTGATTACCTGTAGATCCCGTTGCATTTTGCCTATCTAGATCCTTATCTTTCAATTCATCTTTTTGCTTTTTGAGCTGTTTGCTGATGTGAAGGAATATATATTCAGTTCTGTATACATACTGCCTGACAGAGCACACATCTGAATTTTAATTAATCAAATTCCCACAGTTTCAAAAGGGCAGACATAAAACACTTTTACTGCTTAATATGGATGTGTAACCTACCTATCTCATCAAAAATTTTTTTCTTTTATTTTTCCACATTGTCTGATGCCGATAGATTGATTGTTAACAATACAGTGGAAATCAATGTGAGCTTACTGCATGGGAAATTTGCAAGTTATCTTGTAAACTATGCAGGATTTCATACAGTTGATGAAAGTGATTTTGAAGAACTACTAGATTCAATTCAAAGCCACTGAAAAACATGGCAGTTCAAATGAAGAATAAAGAAGATAAGCTTGCAAAGATGGCTCTATTGGTACTTCAAGCAAGAATAATTAGTATGATAAATATTATAAAAGATATGAAATATTGATAGTATGTTTATTATATCTCTAGACATTTTTTTGCTTCCTAAGAAAAACTAATTCTAGCTTATAGATGCAATTCTCAGCTAAATTTTATTAGTGGTAAAAGATAAATACCCTTTTTTTCTATAGTTTTAAGCTTCATTTTCAAAGTGCTGGCCCAGTCAAAACACTTTTTTCACTTTTCACCATGAGATTTTTGGTTCCCACTTGAAGTGGATTTCTTTTAAGTGGTCGTCTTTTTTGGGTACTGATTATCCTCATACAGTGAGAGTCTCTTACAGTTTCAGGGACAAAACTAGAACTAAAGTATAGCAATTATAGGTGGATGACTAAGAGACTTTTGAGAATGAAAGGGTACAGACTTAATAGTCATATCAGGATGATATATATAACCTAGAACTGCTCTGGGCAAACCAAAGCACACAGCCATCCTTATTTTAGGGAGTTCTGTGTGTTTAACTAACTCTTTATGGAAGAAATATTTCCTGGTGGTATGAGCAATCTCATACTCTCTAAATAAGGAGAAGACTATGATCACCTCAATTAAGGCAGAAAAAACATTTATCAAAATTCAGTGCACATTATTAGTATAAATTTTTTAGTAAGTTAGGAACAGAGGGGAACTACCTCAGCTTGATAAAAAATATTTATAAAAAATCTAGAATTAATATAGCCAGAGACAATGTTTTCCTTCTAAGATAAAGAATAGGCAAAGATGTTCTCTTACCATTCTTATTCAACATAGTACTGGAAGTTCTAACTATTGTAATGAAACAAGATGAAGTAAAAGGTATACAGATTGGAAAGAAAGAGATAAAATTGTCTCTTTTTGTAGATGACATGATAGTCTATATGTATAATTTCAAAGAATCTATAAAAGAACAACTAGAACTAATAACTAAGTTCAGCAAGGCCACAGTACACAAGATCAACACACACAAAATCAATCCCATTTCTACATACTACAAGAAACATTTAGAAACTTAAATAAAAAGGACAATACCATTTACAACCACTTCAAAGAAATTGAAATATTTAGATGTACACTTAACATATAGGATCTGTGTGCTGAAAATTACAAAATGCTGATAAAAGAAATCAAGGAAGACCTAAATAAATGGAGAGACATGCAGCGCTTATGAACTGGAAGACTTGACATAGTAAAGATGTAGTTCTCCCCAGATTGATCTGTCAGACTTTCTACACACAGAGACAGGCTTCTTCTAAAATTTATATGGAAAGGCACAAGCCCCAGCATAGCTAAAACAACCTTGACGAAGAAGGAAAAAGTAGGAGGAGTCACTTCATCACATATTAAGGCTTAGTATATAGCTACAAAACCAAGACATCATGGTATCGACAATCAATGGAACAGAAAAGAGCACCCAGAAATAGACCCACGCAAATATGCCAAATTGCTTTTGGCAAAGAACCAAGAGTAATTCAGTAAAGGAGGGAGAGCCTTTTCAACAAATGGCACTGAAGCAATTGGACATTTGTAGGCAAAAAAATTAAACCTTGACTAAAACCTCATACCTTTTACAAAAATTAACTCAAATGAATCATAGACTCAATTGTAAAATGTAAGTCTATAAAAGTTTTAGAAAATAAAAACATAGGTTATAATCTTCAGGATCTAAGGATAGGCACAGATTTCTTATACGTGACACCAAAAGCATGAAAAGAGAGAAAAGGAAAAAATTGATAAATTAGAATTCATCAAAATTAAAATTTTTGCTCTGCCAAAGCTCATGTAAAGAGGCTGGAAAGGCAATCTACAGATTGGGAGAAAATTTTTGTAAACCACATATCCAATAAAAACTAATAGTCTAGTTCTTTTTATAGTCTAGAACTCCCAAAACTTAGCAGAAAAAAACAAAGAACCCAGTGAGAAAATGGGTGGAAGATATATAGAGACATTTCACTGACAAGGCTATACAAATGGTAAATAAGCATATGAAAAGATACTCAATAGCTATGAAGGAAATGCAGATTAAAAGTACAATGAGACATCACTACACACATTTCACAGTGGCTAAAATAAGAAAATAATGACAACCTAGAATGCTGGTGAAGATGTGGAGAAACCAGATCCCTTGTACACTGGTGGTGGGAACGTTTAATAACACAGCTACTTTGTAATAGTGGCAAGAGTTCCTTATGAAACCAAATATGCAAACATCATACAACCCAGCAATTGTGCTCTTGGGTATTTATCCCAGAGAAATAAACATGTACGTTCACACAAAATCTGTAAGTGAACGTTCATAGCAGCTTTATTCATAATAGCCCAAAACTGGAAACAGCCCAGATGTCCTTCAGCTGGTTAAGTAGTTAAACTGTGTTACACACACATTGTGGAATACCCCTCAAAAATAAAAAGGAACAAAATATTAATATACATAACAACTTAGTGTGAATTATCTGGAAAATCATCCAAGTGGAAAAAAAGCAAATCCCCAAGTTACCGAACATATGATTTAATGTATATAGCATTTTAAAATGACAAAATTATTGAAATAGAGAACAGATTAATGGTTGTCAAATGGAGATGAAGGGAGTTGGAAGGGCAGTGGGAGGTTATAAAAAGGCAACACGAAGGATCCTTGTGGTAATAGAACTACTCAGTACCTTGGCTATGGTAAAGGATACACAAACCTGCAAAAATGATAAAGTTGTATAGAACTAAATACACACATATACACATAAATGAATCCAAGTAACATTAGGGAAATCTCAATAAGATCAGGAGATTGTCAATATCCTGATTGTGATATTATGCTATAGTTTTGCCAATTTGGTGGGGGGGCTGAGTAAAGTATGCTTGGGATTTCTGTGTATTATTTCTTACAACTGCATATGAATCCCAATTATCTCAATAAATATTTCAATTAAAAAAACTTGAAAAATGTGATTGGTTTTCCTCAGAGAATCAAAATGGGATGTCACCTATAAAACAAGAATAAGTTGCTAAGAAATGAACAATAAGAGAAGACACAATACTCTTGGAAATGGAAAACATGATTGCCATAATTACACATTTAACAGAAAATTTGGAAGATTCCAGAATGTAGAGCAAAAAGAAAAAGAGAAAGAAAATACTAGGGGAATAGTAAAAGATACAGAGCTTGGTCCAGGAGTTCAAACCTCTTTCTAATAGGATATCCAGAGAGAGAGAAAGCAGAGGGAATGTAGAGGAAAATATTAAAGAAATAAGAGAGAAAAAAGTCTTAAGCTGTGGAGAGCGAGGAATCTCTGCAGTAAGAGTCCAGTAACCAACAAGGAGGATGAATTAAAAAAAAAAAAAAAACCCAAAATTGAACAACAACAACAAAAAAAACCCTACCCACGTTGAGTCACATTCCGAACAAAACCGAATCAGTCTGAACATGCAAGAACAATGGAAGTTTACTTCATATTTACCATATCTGAAAAAATTACCTGAGGATATACTCCAGCACCCAAAGGAGGGAACTTGTTGAAATCATGAATTCAATAAAATGAAATACTAAGATAGTAGCTGAAGTAGTTGGCATACAAAGAAGAAAGTCCAAGTTAGAACAAGGGGTTAGTGGGATCCAATGGGATCAACTATCTTCAAAAGATAGGGATGTATATCAAGTAAAAGAGGAAAGTTTGCAAAACATTTGGCATATGATGAAGGTATAAATTTTTCTTTCAACTATAAAAAAGAGAAAGGTAATAAGAAATGCCAGGGAAAAAATACAACTCATGGCCCAAATACAAAAAAACCCAACTAACAATGGTTTTGATTTATTGTTAGAGAAAGGAGAAATTTGCCAGTGACTTCAAATATAGTAGGATCATTGTGATTCAAATGATGGAGGAAAATGTGATGTCATAGGAAGTATAGACAAAGACGTTTAACTCTAGCATGTTCTTGGACTTCACAGCATGTTCTTGGACTTCACAATAGCAATATTTATATAGTTACAATCATGCTAGGATATTTAGTGGTTATAAACTTTTGCGATTAACCTGTAGTCAAACCAAGAGCTGCAATTATTAAATGTTTAAAATAGATTGGGAGGTGGGAGGATGGAGTGAGAGGGAGTGGGAAGGATAAATGCACTTAAAATTCTTATTTTTACAGATTTGAGGATTCAATCTATATTTTTTAAAATGTATAAAACATTAAATCAGGGGCTACATATTTCATTTGCAGTTTCAAAAGTAACTATTAGGAACACTAAAAATACTGCTACAACCATTAAAAATTGAGAGAAGGGAAAGAAGGTGTGGGAGACATTAGAGGGTATCCTTTTCAATCATATCAGGAAGTTAAACTGATATAAAGTATGCATATCAAAACTTAGCCCTAAAAAGAAATTATTCAGATCCATGTTGAACTCTCAAAAAAACCTAGAGACAGAAGTAAACACGATTGCCCTTGGAGAGAGGAGTAGAAAGTTGTGAGATGACAGACTCTCACTGTATTTTACACACCAGTCTATTCTATTTGATTTTCCACTACATGCATACATTACATTAATCAAGGGAAAAAAAATATACAAGATTCACTAGCTGTAACCTCATGAGAAGCCCTGACCCAGTATTCTGCAAAGCGATGTAAAGCAATACAAGGGGTGCACTCTCAGGAAACATCTGCCACTGTGGTGAAATGTTGAGACGGGAACAATAAAAGCCACAAATGAGAATCGCAACCCAAACACCACATGTAGGAACATCTGTGTTAATTCTGACAAATCCTGCTGGTCACGGTTTGACCTCATCCATCACTGAAAAACACCTAACTCGATCAGGGAAAAACAGCCTTCCATTGGAGATACTGATTCCATCTTATCAACATAGGTCCACGCACATATTGACTACATGATGGAGATTAGATATTGCTGGGGTAATTTCAGTGTGATTGCTCTGACAGTCCCAAAGGGCTCGACATTCATAATGGCTAGTTATTCTATTTATGTTCTACATCAACTCTCATGAGAGACTAGCTTAAATGATTTCTGCTCTGATGCATATACATGGTAAATTAGATTTCTAGAATATATTCATCTGTTTTTAGGCATCCTTTTAAATACATCTATTTACATTTGCAGATTCTACCTCTGTCATGGTTGCCTTCAACTCTTTCACTTCCTGCGAGAAGCTGTGAGAGACGGCAGCCTGTCTGGTCTTGGCAGCCTCCCTGATGGCTGTTCACCGAGTGGGGTCCTCAGAGCTGACTGCAGGCCCCTGGGAGCAGAGTGGGTCCTGGTTCTGGGCCGGCTGGGCTCTGGGGTTTAAAGCAACCTCAAGAAGCACAGTAGGTGGAGCTCAGGTGCCACGGTACACCCTGCCTGTGGAGGGAGCGGCTTGCTGCTGCTTTTAACCAAACAGCCGCCTCCACTGACCCTTTCCATGCAGGGGGCTTGTCTCTGAGCTGGCAGGCACACAGATGTGAATCATTACGAGAAGAGAGCAATTCCTAGGGGGAAGGCTTTTGGGCCATCCTGTCAGAAGATCAGCAAAGGCTCCCTTGGAAGCTGCTCTTAGGAGGATTTGAGGGTCATTTGGGGGAAACTACACAAGTGAAAACGGGCTTCTGGCAGCATTTACCATACCCTCCTCCCTCTCAGGAATAGACATTTATACTGTATTTTGATTAATCTGCCAAGTTATAGATCTGCAAGCTTTGTGTCTTTAGGAGTGCTTTTTGTTTTAAGTGCATGAGTCTGGATTCAAATTGCCCTGGTGTAACCACTGACTCGACCACTTAACGAGCTTGTACAGGTGAATTAACTTCTAGGTGCTAGTGGCCACATCTGTTAAACGGGATAATGATGATAATACCCTCCCTACGGACTGCTGCAAGTGCAGGAGGCAGCCTGAGTGCCGGATGCTGGTAAATACTCAGAAATTAATAGCGATGATTATTTTTTTCCACAAAACTTACACCAGGCACAGAAGGTGTGACAAGAATATCTTGAGATTGCAAGTTGAAAATGGAGACTTGGAAGTGGGAAAATGGTGAGAAAATAACTTTTCATATAAATCCTTGGGGTTTCTTTTCTGGACTTTGCTGTATATGACACTTCCAGTCATCAGCCGTCTACATTGCCTCAAGGAGAATTAAGAGTGGCAGAAATATAAAGAGAAAGGAAAGCAAATTAATGTTCCATCTTGGTCTTCCAAAATAATGTGATGCCAGCCTCAGAAATCTACTTGGACAGCCAAACTTTCCATTTTCAAGAGCTGATTTTGTGAAGAGAGGGAGAGAAAAAAGCTCTTAAGACCCCCAAGCATAATGCCGAAGAGGAGGCAAGGAATCAAGTTTGTGCTGTAACAATGGATTGCAGACAATGAACTCCCTCCCCAGCAAGACTGGACAAGATTAGGGAGACCACATAACTTAATGTCCAAATGGGTCACTGTTGAGAGTGAAAAAGAGCCTTATTATACCATTTGCAGCAGCATAGATGGAACTGGAGATTGTCATTCTAAGTGAAGTAAGCCAGAAAGAGAAAGAAAAATACCATACGATATCACTTACATGTGGAATCTTAAAAAAAAAAAGACAAATGAACTTATTTACAAAACAGAAACAGACTCACAGACAGAAAACAAACTTATGGTTATCAGAAGGGAAAGAGGGTAGGAAGAGATAAATTGGGAGTTCGAGATTTGCAGATACTGTTATATCTAAAATGGATAAACAACAGGTTTATAGCACAGGGAACTATATTCAATATCTTGTAGTAACCTATAATGAAAAAGAATATGAAAACAAACGTGTATGTATATGTATGACTGAACTATTTATTATGTTGTACACCAGAAAATACCACAACATTGTAAACTGACTATACATCAGTAAAAAGCGGGGGGCATTATTATTCATTATGCTGGGACCAAATGAGCAAGTCAGGACATGACCCAGGCAAATCAGGGCATGTGGCCACTGTAGCCAAGGTGCATTGGGCTGAGAAAGGGGAAGAAGAGCTGGATGGTGGGGGAAAGCAGCATCAGCAGAAAGAGCTCAATACCATCTCTTGCCAGGACCAGAGAGCTGTAGGGTATCAGCTAGGACCGGGAGCCCATTCATCAACATGAGAGTACATCCCACTCATCACCTGCCTCATAAACAACATGGCCCTCTGCGGGGAGCCCTCTGCCTGTACCTGCCAGTGTATTGCCTGTGTATCGTCCAGCAGAAGTGATGTCCATGCCTCCTATAGACTTTGCTGAGCCACATTCAAACTTCCCTACATGGAACTCTCTTTTTCAATAGCCCAGAAGCCTTTTTCAATATTCAGAAGCCTCCAGGAACAGAGAAAGGTGGATGGGGGAGTCCCCAGCATCCATAGTTGGGTGGAAGTAGTGTTGGAACCCACCTCCTATTACAATAGATTCTAGCTGAGTTTCTTCAGCAGTGGCAAACAGCATCTGGGAGGATGATGGTGGGAGATGAGAAGATACAGCTTGGAGACGGGGTGGGGTGGGGGACTGAAATCTACCAGAAAAATCTTAATGTCAGTTTTCCCAGCCCCACGAGAAATGCAGCTAATTCCCTAGAGATGAACATAAAAGTTACATGTTGGTGGTTTTATTTTGGTATCAACATTGTAGGAGTCTTAATTTGACCTAAAAGGTATTTCTTACTAGACCAATAAGAATATTAATGTTCACAATCACCTACTCTTGTAACTACCAGGAACCTTTGGGAAAACATTTCTTAGGGTGAATTATGTATTTATATGTAAAATACCAGAAGACATCCTTATGGCCATAACTTTTGGGTGTTTTCAAACTGGATTATAGTAAGACAATGTATTTTATTCAGCAGATTTGTTTTAATCTAATTATGTAGGTGAATAAAAATTACAGCATGCTGGTGCATCTAATGTAAGTTATCTATTATTCACACCACATTTACTTTTAATATTCATGCAGATTCCCTTTGACATAACCTACTGTGTCACAGTTAATCCAATAAAGATAAAATATAGCTCAGCAAAACACCAGTCGATTCCAGCTTTCTGGTAATTATTAAAGACTATTTCACACTGGTTCCTTCAATCAATGTATTTCCCCTTGGATATGATGGCTTCTCCTCTTTGAAGCTTTCAGTCCTCCCGATGGATTCAGAGGAATACTCAGGCCCCTTTTCAGTCTCTGGTCTCAGAGGCAGTTCAAAGAGCACAACAAGGCTTCACAGGTTTATCCTCAAAGGCTGACACTGTCTGTTTGATGTATGGTGACTTAAAAAGTCATCTCTGGCAAAGCATGTGTTTGCTACCAGTCTATCGAATCAGCCATTTATCAACTTATCTGTATTCACCCAGTGCACCTGCTAACAGCTCAAAAGAGAACACATACGGTCTCCTGATGAACTGACTATTGATTTGATTCCCTCCTCTAATTTTATATTGTTTTGCTGCCCTGTGGATGAAGCAACCTCTTTACTGGATGAAATGAACATGCAACCCGTGAACTGATGGCCTTTGCTTGTGGTGCTCAGGAACCACAACAGACTCTTCATAGGTTGAGGACAGCTGGCCTAGCAGAGTGGCTTTCCTATCCCAGCCTGCCTTGCTTTTCACTTCCATCCACATTACAGGCATTTCATCGTATAGGCCTTGCTAGGAAACTGCAGGGAGATCGCTGGGAACTCCCAACCTTGTCATCAGAAGCTGGAAATATCCAGCATCTACCAGTGCATGCAGATAGAACCCTGGATTAAAGACAGGGATACCAACTTCCTCTCAGCTTAATGATCTCACGTTAACTATCTCCATGTTCCAAGGAAATTTTCCTCTATTCTTGGTAATCCTGAACACATGATTCCAGCTGAGACCTTCCCCTTCTAATTCTGTCATTACCTGTTTTCAATTAAAATTAAATAAGGCTACATCACTGCATCATGATAATTATTATCATTATGAATGCCTTCCTACTCAATTTATTCTTTGGTGTGGTGATTTGATTTGATTAACATTATAGGTAATGCTTCAACTATAGAAAACACTATTTTAATGGACTCTTATAGAAGAGGACAATGATCAGATCAGTATTTTTCTGTGCAGTATTATATATTTTAAGGAGAGCAGTTCTAATTTTGAGATGACAGTAATTCTATTATTGAAGAGTTAGTTGTAACATGAGGTAGGTCTAAGAGAGATTATTGTGTTTCTGATTCCCTTCCTATTTCTACATCATTCTCTCTCTCTTTTAGCATGCCCTATGGATGGTGCAGTTCACCAAGACGCTATCCACAATACTTTTATTCTTGTTTTGTATACATTCCCTGGATGATCTGATTCAATCGTAGCTCCAATTATCATCTAAATGTAGAAAACTCCCCTAAATCTATTTCCAGCTTTGATTTCTCTGTTGAGCACCAGCCTGTATTTCTCTCTGATAAATGTTTCCATTTAGATAGGTTGCAAGCAACTTAATCTCAACATACTCAATATCCAATCCATTATCTTTATACATAATTTCTCCTGAATTCTTTGTCCGGAGCATCACTAGATACTTATGTCCCCTTATCAATGGAGTCAACACCCCAGGTATAATTAATCTCCAAGTAGCATCCTTTTAATCTTTCTCACATCTACCACTTTCTCTATACCACCATTGTCACAGGCCTATCTCAGGGCCCTGTCATCTTGAGCTCTGACCACTTCAATAAACTTCAGTAAATACCCTTCTTCTTCTATGATTGTTAGTATTTTTGTTTAAAACAAGATTTAACCATGATACTCATCCATGTTATTCCAATCTAACTTCTTTATTAAAAAGCAATAAAAAATTCTAACTCCTTGCTTAAATTGTTTTACTGCCTCCTATTTGCCTTCAGGATAAATTAAAAAATTCCCTAGCAATGCATAGCAAATTGACCATAGTCAAGTAATCCATACAGTGAATCCTAGGTTCTTTACAGTAAGCTTTGGTAGTTTCAGTGGTTAGAGGCAGGTAAGAGGCCATCCTTACAAACTCCCTACCAGGTAGCACATGCCAATCAAAATCAGTCTCAGGTCAAATTTTGTCAGACGCACAATCTTGAAGAACAAAATGCAAAGACTTTCACTATCAGATCGCTTATAATAAAGCTATAGTCATTAATAGTGTAAGGATAGAGAACTAGATCAACGGAACAAGTAGTCCAAACATAAATTCACATATACATGGCCACTGGTTGATGAAAATCTGACACCGCAGAGCAGTAGAGAAAGAGTAGTATTAACAATGAGTAGTGGATATGCACATGGAAGAATGATTCTTCAACACTTCCTCACATCCAGTGAGGAAGACTGTACGTTTAAATGTGAAACAAAACAATGAGGCTTCTAGAAGAGAGAGTCCAAGTGTGAGAAGTATTTGATGTGTTGCTGCTGGCTCTGAGATTGAAGGGCCATGTGCAGGGACTAATGAGAGACCTGGAGGAGCTAAAGGCAGCTTCCAGTTGATGGCCAACAAGGAAACAGGGACCTCAGTCCTACAACTCCAAGGAACTGTCTTCTGTCAACCACCAGAATGGGTAGGAAGCAATTTCTTTCCTAGAGACTCTGAATAAGATCCTAGGCCAGCCAACCATGTGATGTCAGCCTTGTGGGATCTGGAAGAAAGGAACTAGTGGACTTCTGGCCTACAGAACTGGGCGATAATAAATTTGTGTTGTTTTAAGTTGCTGAATTTGTAATCACTTATTATAGCAGCAATAGAAAATGAATATACTCATTAAAAAGAAAATGGAGAAATAAATTATGATAAATCCTGCAATAGAGCCGGGGTCTGTAAACTATGACCCACAGGTCAAATCTGACCTGTGCTTGCTTTTGTAAATAAAGCTTAATTGGAACAGAGCCAGCTCTATTTGTCCTTGTATCACCCAGGGTTGCTTTCGCACTCCAGTAGCAGAGTTGAGTAGTTTTGCTGGAGTCCTTCCAGCAGCCAAAGCTGAAAATATTTACTCTCTGGCTCTTCAAAGAAAAAGTTTGCTGACCCTGGTAGAGAGGAATGAAAAAACAGCAAACTATATACAGTAATGTGGATGAATATCACAAACATAATGGTGGATGAAGTTAAAAACTATTTAGACTACTTACTGCATGATTTTGGTTATATAAAGTTTATAGCAGACAAAACTAATCATTGCTTATAGGAGTCAGGATGGTTCGAGAAGGAAGAAGGGAAGAGTAGTGATTCAGATATGGGTGCGAGGAGGCATCTGGGATGCTGGCAATAGTCTCTTTCTTGGTCTGGTTGGTGGTTAAATGGCTTTGTGAAAAATCCACGAAGCATAAGTTACTCACTTATGTATGCTATCTACTTTCACAAAAAGAAATTTAAAATAGTATGACTTTATCCAGACATTAAAATATGTGTGTGTGTGTGTGTGTGTGTGTGTGTGTGTGTGTGTGTACCTTTTGAGGTTCTTAGTAACGAAATAAAATTCAAGATATCTTGTGTCTAGAATGTCCTCTAGAGTCCGTGTGAGAATTTCACTTGTCTCTGACATCTTGCCGCTTGTCTTGGACCAGCAGCACTGACACCGCCTGGGAGCTGGTTAGAAGGGCAGAACCTCAGCCCTGCCTTCAACCTGCTGAGCCAGAACCTGTAACTCAGTAAGATCCCAGGAAATTCCTTTCCACATTAAAGCTTGAGAAGTACTGCTCCTGTGGATTTGCTATTTTACTGCTGCTTATCCTTCATAAGCCATATTCCTACATGGACAAGAACACCCTTCTAGGCAGCCCACGCACCCCACTTCTCACGTGCACCTGGACAGGGCTGCTCTGGCGGCAGACACACTTGCCCTTGCTTCCTGGGTTCAGGCTCTCTGATTTCCATGGGACTCAGGCATCAGAAGACACTAGGGCCCACATTTCTCTAATTTGCATTTGAACAGGCAGATAGACCCCAGATTTATCTTTTTTATAATAATAAAGGGAACAAACATGAGAAGTTTATCGGTAATAAATATGTCAGCCTCTTTCTCTGTCACCTTAGAATTCAGGCCTCAGGGGGAACATAAACATATCTGTGGATTATGTTTATAATCTCAAAGGGTCAGTTTTTCATCTTCAGAGAGTCACATAGAATGAGAAAAGTTGTCTCCGGGAGAATAAGATCTTCATCATGTAGGAAATAAAACGATCTTTTCTTCTCTAGAAACCTGAAGAAAGGTTATATATCACAAAATGAGATGTGGGAAATATAACAACATCATTAGGAAAGAAAAGCAAAGAAATGACCCTTGCTGGATAACAGTTCTTATGTAAATGACTCTGAGACTGTAAGGTAGAAAAGCTGTATTAGAAGTTTCTTGATAATTGTCCTATGACCTGAGGGGTCCTGATATTCCTTTCTTACACATAATACAGCTTTAAAATGGCCATTATGGTGACTGTCTTTGCTGTTTGTTGTTCCTTCCAATTCTGCAATGTCTTGTGTTGCTGGAAAAATCGCCCAATGGTACAAAATTTGAAAGCACGGGGGGTGAGGGCAGACTTTGAAGGAAAGTAGCTAACCCTGCTCTACAAAATTATGTAACTATGTCATTAAACTGGTAACGCCACCGTGGCAGAGCACGAGTAAGTAACCAGATGTGGAACCTCAGTCTGTGTGGAAGAATGGCTAAAATAAGTAGTATTCTGTTCAATTTTAGATTTTTCTATTTTGTGGCACAAAGCTCTCAATTTTGCCAAACCTTGAGTAAAGACACTCAAGGAGGGAGTCACTGAGTGAGGCAGTGACTGAGTGAGTGCAGGTGTGCATATTCTGAAAATTACCTGAGAGGAGCTAACTTCCATATTAGCGTCAAGATGATGAGAAAAACGTTTGGGACATATGGGAGCTGAACTACACGAAGTCCAGGCATCAGGCTTCATGTACTTGTCAGAGCTTGAGGGGACCTAAGTCTGAAAGGCTCCGGGAAGGTACTGAAGTTTTATGGAGGGTAACAGACTGATCTTGGCCTTTGGAATCGGGTTTTGAGCCAAACACCTAGAAGCTAGGAAGCAGAGTGACTCCCGCTGATGTGTGTTCCTGCAGCTGAAAAGGCAAGCAGGACGGCGGCTGCTCCAAATAGTAAATTGGTCATAGTGCGGGGTATGAAATTGTCTCGGAGTGGCTGGGCCTTCTTGTATTTATATAAATCATATAAACTATTCTATTTCTATTCTCTCATATTCAAGAAGAGAATATTGAATGTACTTAGCGTATAAATTGGAATGCATTTCATTTACCAGTTATTCATATTTTTAAAGAGAAAAGTTGTTTAAAAATATGATTTATCTTTTTGTTATTTGCTTATTATATACTTTAAAACACTCAACACAAGGCTAGTATAATATAAACATATGTGCTGATTTTACTACTCAAGGGGCAGTTGCTATGGATAGGAATTCACACTTCAGGGGTGGTTAACATTAGACAACAAAGGCCACACTTCAAGGATAACTCTTAAAGGCATGTTTTTCCCCCTTATCATTCATCTACACCAGTAGTCTTGTTAACAGCATAATGAAGATCTGAAATGCATTCTTACTGGAGAAACTAGCAACTTCTAGTCAGCATCATATTAGATACTACAGATGGGCTCTCACTGGCGAAATGATTGGTACTTAAGATACGTGGACTGGCTAAAATATTCAGAAGTGCCTGAAAGGACAGAGGATTAAGACTTTAAATGTAGTAAGTAGGTTGTATGAACTACTTAGTGTCAGCTTGCTAGTAAATTTTTGTTTACGAAGTCCTGGGCCACTTTGCTGAGGTATATTTTTTTAATACTTGTCTATGTATATGGCCGCGTTTTGTTTGAGATTCGGTTTGAGCATGAAAAGGAGGAATTGTCCTTCACCTACCTTCAGCATTTCAGCAACTACCATTTTTCAAAAGCAAATAACTAAGTTGTGTATGAACAACTTGCTAAAGTCAGTTCCCAGGAATTTGTTTAAACTTTCTTTACATGCATATTTCATTTGTATCAGTGTTCTTTCACCAGCCTATTGATACCTATGGGGAAGGATGTTCAGACATTGGAGCAGGGGGCCATGAGTGACATCCACTTTTAGCAATTCCCTCAGTGACAATAGCTATCATTTCCCAATTTGGTTTCCTGATGCCCTTCTGCCTACTGAGGTCTCTCCCATTAGTCTCCGTCTGTGGGGATATGAAGATTAACCTTGCTTGGTGTTATGTTGGAGATTTGAATTGGAGATCAATTTCCTTTAGGGAAGAGACCATCAATCAACGTCAACCTTTCATTTATTCAACACCCACTAAATGCACAGTACTGTTCTAAGTCCTTGGAGAATTATCAAAATTGCATATGTACTGTAGACCATGATTTTCAGAACTCGTGATCTACAGGGGCACAGAAGATAAAAGGGTGTATTTAATTTCATTATCTGAAAAAAAAAAAAAGTCAGTGACAGCTGTCTGTAGATTCACTGCTGAGGGCTCTAATTTGTGGTGGATCCCATGTCTTTTAAAATTCTCTTTTTTCCTTTAACTCCTTTTTCCTCCACCCTTTCTTTTCTCTCTCCCTCCATCTCTTCCTTTCTGCCTTCATTTTTCCCCTTTCATCCTCCTTTCCCTTCCTCTTACCTCCCCCACCTTTCCTTCTTTCGTCTCTTCCTCCCTTCTCTCTCTCTCTCTTCCTTTCTTTCTTCCTCCTTTCCTTTGTCTGAATAGTTTGAGCATTTTTAACAAGACAGGAAAGCTTTTAACTCACCACTTTGTTCTCCTGTCTTCACATTATGAAGTTTAAATAGCTTCATTTAAAAACAAGTGTTCTCTCCTCTCAGAATGTGCCTGTGGGATGCTGGGTTTGGAGCATTTCCTCTGTCAGGCCATGCTGAGGGCACCTGGCCCTCTGCCTTCACTGAGCCTTGGTAAATTTCCTAATAACCCAGATTCACCCAAACCCTCCTACTCCTGAAAGTTCCTTGCCCTCATCTTGCTACTTGAGGACCCAGGCATTTTGGGACTTGAATTTTGGTTCTGCCACATTCTGACTCTGGCACTGGACAGGATGTCTAAAGTCTCTGAAACCCAATTTCTTCATCCACAAAGTAGGAGAGGAGACACAATGTGTACAAATCAATATGGAGATAATTCTATCCAACTTTGGTTACTGTCATCACTTCTGCTTTATTTTCACTCTAATTCTTGGTTTCTGATCTTACTAGACCCTGAACCCTCCACTCTACTGCACTGGGATAGCCTGCTTGCTTTCATTCACCAGGTATCAGACCCAGATGTGTCTCCTAAGCTCAGTATCCCTGTCTGCATCAAAGCATCAGGGCCTCAATGCCTGCAAACAAGGCTGAAGTGATCAGAGGCTCCTGGTTCTTTCCCTAATCTGTACCTGAATACTGAGGGCCATGCATGCCAATAGGATTCATTTTAATTAGGAAGATCAATAATTCTTCCTTTATTTTCTTTCAATAGATATAGATTTATATAATCGCCTTCCCAGAATATATTTAAGCTCCAGACTTCTACCTGCCTACATGGGAAGATTTAGAAATCCCAGTCATCCAAGTGCTGAAGAATTTAGGACCTGGAGTCAGAAAGACTGGCTTCAAATCCTAGCTTTGCTATTTAGTAGCTATGTGAATTTCAGGAAGTGTTTTAACAGTTTTTGCCTTAGTTCCAACCCTACCTATTTATCTCAAGACAGATATTTTGTGCAGAGGCAGGAGCATGTTATGGGGCAGTAGAGACATAGTTTCAAATCTTACTTCTAATGTTTATGGGATAAATGATTTTGAGAAAAATCTCTCTGCTTCTGTTTTTCATATATTGAACAGGATAATGATGCACAATAAAGGCCTGTGGAAAGACTAATGGAGGTAAGCTTCTTTTCATTTGGTCTTGGAGACTATCAGCTGCTTCAGCATCAGCTACTTCCCGGCCACTGGCTGTCAGAAGTGGATGATGAATGCAAACTTCATACCTTTATGAGAAGAATATGGACTCAAAAATTGCTATTGATACTCGTTGCAGAGTGGAAGGACTGTGTGATCCAGATTAGTGACGAGAACAGCAAACAAGGTTTCTCCATCAAGCAGGCTGTCTGGACTACAGCTGTGCCTGTCTGCCACTGAGTAAGGGACATTCATGTTATAGACCAAAGAGAACTGGAGAAAGGAGCATGAATCTGTTCAAGGTTGCATTGTAAATGCCAGTCTGAGTGGTCTCAATTTGGTTATTAAAAAAAAAAAAAAAAAAGATGTTCCTGCACTGATACTACCATGCCTTGAGACCTGGGGCCAAAAAGACCTGGCAGAACTGAAAATTTTCAATCTCTCTGAAGAAAGTGATGCCCACTAGTGTGTTGTAAGGAAGCCCCTGAATAAAGAAGGTAAGAAACCCAGGACCAAAGTGCTCAAGACTCAGTGTCCTGTTACTCCATGTGTCCTGCAACAAACACAAACATCAGTGTATCTCTCTGAAGAGGCAGAGTGCTAAGCAAACAAAGGATAAGCCTGCAGAATATGATATACTTTTGGCCAAAGGAATGAAGGAAGCTGAAGAAAAATGCCAGGAACAGTTTGCCAAGAGACAGGGCTGTCCTGAGAGCTTCTACCTCAAAATCTGAGTCCACTCAAAAACATGACATGATTTTTCTAGGAGTAACAAATTAACAAGATGAGATATTACAAAAGATTAAATGAGATGATAAAATCCATGAATATTATATTTAACCACAAAAAGACTGAAAATGTAAATGTTCTTTCTAGCTCCCGGAAGGGTGCCCTCACATAAGAGTCATAGAGGTGCTCAAATGGGTTAAAGGAGAGAAAGACAGATTCTCAGTCTTCAACCTGCTTTCCATGGTACTCCGAATCTCTCCTACTTTCTCTGTCTTCATGCCCTCTCTCACGTATTGCTGTTGGTGTTGCCAAAACATGGCCTCTGTACCCCACTTACTGAATTGAGACTGGAAGACAGAGTTTCAGATGAAGTAGAAAGGGCAGCTTTATTTCTTTGCTAGGGAAAGGTCACTATGGGTTAATGCCTCTAAGACTGTGAGCCTGCTAGGGAGAGACGGCAAGGGGTTTTATAGTAAAAGTTCAAGAGTTCAAGGGGTGGGGCTAGTTTCCATAAAGATCACATGGTGGGGGGGGGGGGCGGCTAACAGATTGTTGCAAAGCTATTCTTTTTGTAGATGCAGTGGTCCCCTTCCTTCTGCTAGGTATGAAATTCACCTCTAGTTTTAGGACCCTCTTAATATTCTTGTACCTAGAACAAAGGACTCATAGGAAAGGGCTCTATGGAAAAGAGCTCTAGAAAAACTCTTGTGCAGTTTAAAGTCAGGTTGATAAATGCTTTTAGCCTTTTAAGTGGGCTGAGGTCTGGGACCTCCTGCTGCATGCTGAAGTGTGCAGCTCAAACAACAGGATGCAAGGAAATCACAAGGGGTCAAGAGGAGGGCACTAAGCATGATCCCTGCACACAGCATCACAAGGGAGTTGGGCAGACTGCCCAAGCCTCCCTCCTTTCCAGCCTAACCCTGGTCAGCAAGAGCATGAGAAAAGTTTATACAGTTACAAACACCATTACAGATATCAGATGGTCACCGATGACAATAGGGTCCTGCTCAGTTTACACTGGGACTCCCTCCTTTCTCTTTTCTGGGTCAGCTGCCCAGCCCAAACCAATAAATAACAGTAATAACAAAATCACCTGCCTATAAATCTCAGTTCTTACCACAGACTGCCCCTTCCTGCCTGAGGTTTTATTTCCAAGTTCTGATGCCTCTTCTCTGAGGGGCTTCTCTGTGAGGGATGCCCTCATAGGGCTGTGCTTACTGTGATAAAGTGCTGAGTAGCAGAGCATGCCTGAAAGCCCACACATCCCTGTAGCCATCCCAAGACAAGCTGCTTTTAACAGTAGGGCAGCTGGTTGAATGCGATTCTTTTGACAAAACTGCTGATGGATTGAGGAAGCCGTGTGGGAAGGGAAGAGCTCTGAAAAGATCTCTCTCTGTGTTTCTATTCAGGGTGAGCTCCCAACCAGTCCCAGAACAGAGTGCTTTTAGCATCACATGACTTTCAAACTTTAAGAGAACATCCCTACATGGAAACCTGGAACATTTGTGACTCAGAAGGCATTCTCTTCTGATTTTGAATAAGGAAGGTGAAGAATAGATTCTTAAGTGCAAGGCAAAAGTTGTTAGAAACTGTCCCCAGACTAAAACACTGACAAATACAGAGACTATATGAACAGCCAATATTGGGAATGAGTTTGTATTAGGAGTATATCTTGTCTCAATTTAGTATCTCAGAATGTTGTAGCTGGATACTCTAGAATGTGAGTCCAGACTCAAATACTGGTAGGAGATAAGTACATTATCTCAATGAGAGAAGGTGCCTGGTGGGGACTGTGGCATCAGAAGAGGGCTCACATCTAGAGGGGCAGATGCAGCTCCACTTCTGGTGATTGTTGCTTTGATGTTTGTTGTCAGATTCTCTAATTTGTTAGGAAAAACTGGATTTTAAGATAAAATCCCTTTAAATATTTGCAGCTAATTAAACAAACAAGGTACTATGTGGGCCAAGTGGTTGCTGTGTTTTAACTGCCAATCTAGTTAATGGACTTTTATTTTTTTTAAGGAAACTAAGGCTCAGCAATGAGAAGTGACTGCTTCACAGAAAGTTGTCAGAGATAATTATTCGAGATGTGATTGTTGGTAAGCCCCTAAAATTCACTTATTAAGACCAATGAATACCGTGGCCACTTGAACACTAAAAATATGTGGCTGGAACCTAAGGTGGTAGATCAAAAAATTAATTCTTCACTCCCCTTTAAATAGAACTGTACATTCATGCCATTACCATGGCTTGGTGGTGAGTGGAGTATATTTACCCATCCTTGACTTTGAGCTTCACCTTGTGGACTACTTTGACCAATGGGATGTTTGTGGATATGACTCAAGCATAGGCTTAAAATGTGCTAGTATGGTTGGTCTGCTCTCTGCTGCCATCACCATGGGGAGAACAAGCCCCAAGTGGATGCTGGTGCTGGAAAAATGCCACACCTGATTCTAACTTGCAGCCTGTAGCTAGGTCAAATGGAGTTCAGGCAAGATAAGCCAAACTCCAGCCAGTCTGCTGATGTGTGAGTGTGAAATATTTATTTATTTTTTTATGCCACTGGAATTTTTGTGGATCTTTGTCATACAGTGATATCTGATGAATACACCAAGGACTGTGCTCCCAGCCAACCCAGGCGAAATTTACATCCTTAGTGGAACTCCAATTACTACTTCTTCCATATAAGAAACATACAGTTAGCCACAGGCTGGGTGGCTTAAACAATGGAAACGTATTTTCTCACAATTCTGGAGGCTAGAAGTCCAATATCAAGGTGTCAGCAAGTTTGTTTCTGTTTTTGTTTTTGAGGCTTCTCTCCTTGGCTGGCAGATGGCTAACTTTTTGCTGTGTCCTCGTATGTCTCTCTTCTGTACTCATACATTTCTGGTATTTCTTAGTATGTCCAAATGTCCCCTTATAAAGATATAGACAGGCTGGTTTAGGGCCCGCCCTAACAGCCTTACTGTAACTTAATCACCTCTGTAAAGACCCTGTCCCCAACATAGTCATATTTTGAGGTACTAGGGATTAAAGACTTCAACAGGTGAATTCTGAGGGGACACACTTAAACTATAACATAAAGGTTACCAGTTGAATAGAGTGGCCATTTCTTGTCCACACTCAGTCACATTGAGAGTGTTAAAATGCCAAACCACATCGGATTCTGGGACAACCTGCAGAAACTAATACCGGATATATATGGCCATGTCATCCTGGTGGTGCTGGTGAGGGTGGTGGGGGCGGTATTCAGCCTTCCTCACTTGGGATCAGGGTCTGCTCCAACAGTTCTGACTGCTGTTACAAAAGCTTGTCTCAGCTCTCAGGCTGAACTAAGAAAGGCCTTGGCTGACCAAGATAAAATGAGATTTAATTAACCTCCTTGAACACCATCCTCCAAAAGCAGCCTTGCCTGCTTTCTCGCATCTGCCTGCTGATCCTCTATCACCTGTCCTTAAAAATTCGTGATGCACATTTGCCTGGTTCCTTGTGCAGCCTTTGTTTTCATGCTGCATGAACCCCGAAGTCAGACTCTAGTAGCACTGAATTAAGTCACATTTGAGAGCCCTATCGATTCTATTCAAGACTTTCCATGGAGAATGAGAAGGATGTTCCCCTCACTTACCCACCCATAAACACATCTAATTAGAAAATGACACTAGACTCTTCTTTTTTCTCCTTTCTCCTTGGTTTTCCCTCTCATCCTTGGATACCTCCCCAAATTATGCTCCCAGCAAGTGAGCCTCCCCATTAGGTGCCACCCTCCTTGGAAGTTTGGTCCAGTCTTTTTCTCTCCTTTTGCAGAGCGTCTATAGGACCAGCTCTTTCTATGGGGGAAGCTGGGACATGGAAAAGAAAGGCGGTCATTAATGGACCCTGGGGATGACTCAAGGAGAGTGCCTGACATCACGGAACATCCTGTGTGCTACTGATCACACAGCAGTGGTAGGAGGAGAGTGAATATCAGGTGGAAACCTAAAGCTAGAACAGGAGGATTATACAGGATGCCTTAGTACTTCAGAATGACTCACTACTGTGACCTTCCCTTGCTGAGTGTGGCTACGTGTGTGCTTACAGCATTGGAGGAGTGAGGAGAGAGACGTTTGGTTGCTGACACCACCACTGAAGATGACGCCCAGTGCAGCCCCACTTGCCCACACTGTTGGAGTTGCAGAAACACCTGAAGACTGTTTCTGTCTTTTCTCAACAGCAGTGGTCCTCAGCCTGGGCTGCACTTCAGAATCACATGCAAAGCTTTTAAAAGCCCCGAGGCTCACACAGCACTCATGGCCAATTCCATCTGAAGGTAAAACCCAGGCATTGGTATTTTTTATTGCTCTGCTGGTTACTCCTTTAAAAACTAGCTCTCTAGACCCTGGCTGCTCAGAGTGTGGTCAGTGGTCAACAGCACTACCAGCCCTTGGGAGCCTGTTGGAAATGCAGAATCTCAAGCCCCACCCCAGACCTGTGGAAGCGGAATCTGCATTTTAATGAGATCCCCAGGTGATTCCTAGACACATGAATGTCTGATGAGTGCTGAGCTGTATCATCTGTTCTCACCTTTGGCTGCACACTAGTAACTCATGGAGAGCTTTTAAAATGCTGGTGCTCTGGCTGCACAGAAACCTGATTCAGCTACAACCATGGGAGTGAGAACCAGACACCAGATTTTTTTTTTTTTTTTTAAGATCTCAGCAGGTGATTCAAATTGAGAACCACTTCTTTAGGCTCTGACATTTATCTGTTTGAAACAAATTTTCCAAACACTCAAATGCTGAAGGCTTAATGGGTCTGTGAGCTATCCTCTCTCCCAATGCCACAGCACCAGCCAGGAGTGATGGTCCATCAGAGGGGCTGTTGAGTAACTACAGTTTGGACTTCTCTGCTCCATTGGTGCTTGCTCATTTGGAGAATCACTGTGGCTAGTGGGACCTGGAGGGCCTTGAAGTGAATTCTAACAGAGGGTCAGAATGATGGCCCAGATATTTTATTAGGAACCTTCAGGAAAAGTTCTGCTAGAAAGAGATCCAGACCTGCTCCCATCCTGCAGTTAAGCCTGGGATGGGCTGGACCAAGCTGCATTTGTGGACAGACATCCCAAGTTGTGAGGGCCTCAGGCAACTGGAAATGACTTAGGGGTCATATCACTGTTTTTGTTGCTGTTGAATTTTCTTAGCCCCACTTTATAAATAAATAATGAAATTATTATTAAATATATAACAATAAATATATCATGGATTAATTGTGTCCCCTTCCCACAAGGATATGTTGAAGTTCTAAGCCTCTGTACCTCAGAATGTGACCTTATTTGGAAACAGGGTTTTTATCAAGGTAATCAAGTTAAAATGAGGTCATTAAGATAGGTCCTAATCCAATATGACTGGTGTCCTTAAAAGGGAGGGAAATTTGGACATACAGATAGATGTGCACAGAGGGAAGACCATGTAAAGACACACAGGGAGAAAGACAGCCATGGGACTGGAGTGATCAGTTTACAAATCCAGAAACACCAAGGATTGGTAGAAGACACTGGAAGCTAGAAGACAAAGGATTCTTCCCCTCGAGCCATCAGAGGGAGCATGGCCCTGCGGACTGCTCAGTTTTGGATCTCTAGCTTCGAGGACTATGAGACTATAGATTTCTGTTGTTTTAAGTCACTTTATTTTTGGCACTTTGTTATAGCAGCCCCAGGAAACTAGTACCACAAGTAAGACTCAAAATGAATTAAAATGAAATTCTCCAAAATGAACCTAAAGAAAGAAAAAACTGGATGAGGAAATTCTAAAATGGAACAGCTCTTTTGAAAGATTCTTTTTACTGATAAATATAAGTACACAGATGCTTAAAATAAAAAGCTGAAGAGCTCTTTGCTTAAAGATGTCATATTTTCCAGCATTCAATGAATGGAGCTTAACTTAGAACCATTTGTGGAAATGCGTTTTCCCCTCTGAAATCATTAAAACATACATTGTTGCTCTTTATGTTAGTTTTATGATGCATGTTGGGATTCCAAATTAAATATTGTTTAGATGCTTAGGCATCAAGAATTGTTGTTTCTCAAGGAAACATAACACTGGGTGGGAGAGTATCTTT